>NC_059334.1:56782052-58176552 GCF_018350155.1 Leopardus geoffroyi
AAGAAAGGCACGCCTGGAGCCTAGAGCCCAAAGCCTAGGGCTGATGGCGGTTGCTAAGAGACAGAGGATGCCCAGCTGGAATCGTGACTGAGGTTGCTTGTTTGTGCAAGAGCAAGATGAAGAGGAAAGGAGAGGACGCATTTGCTGTGATGAATTTCAGCCTCCACCAGATCCTGCCAGAGGAAGAAAAGATCTCACTTGGAATTATACCCAACGATGTTCAGTCTTTCTAGCCTTCTGGCAGCAGAAAAAGCTATAAACCCCATTCTTTCCCTATTCCTTAAATATATGCCTTGAAAAACTAAGCACCCCCCCCCAAAAAAAAAAATCCTAGGAAAGGGTAAACGCGAGCCATTCTATTTGGCGAGGTGCAGCACTGTAGAGAGGTAGCTTCAAGTCCGGATCTATCAACTCAGATGGTCTCCATTCAATCCTAGCTTCTCTGCTTACCGCTGTGTGTCTTTGGGAAAATTGCTTAACCCATCTGTGCCTCAGTTTTCACATATGTAAAATGGAATTAATATAAGTGTTATGAGGATTAAGTCCAGTGACCCATCTAAAGTACTTAGCACAGCCCCCGGTTCTCAGCTAAGACCCACAGATGTTCACGTTTACTAAACACAGACTCAGAGCTAGATTTTCCAGGGCTCCTTATTCTGAGCTCTGGAATCTGAGCTGCAGAATGGTCCAAAACACGAATCCTGTGATGGATTCAAACTGGGCTAGGGAAGAGGGGGCCGCTTGCCACTCCACCAGGCCTTCTCTCCCCTTCCCTGGGACAGGCAGCAGCCCATCAGCCCAGCCTCCCACGAAGGTAACCCTGAGCCACTCTGCCACTGGAGCTAGCTCTGCCCTCGTCATTTCCTCATCTCTGCCCAGCTGGCACCACATCAGGCCCTGGGAGTGGCACAAGATGAATGCGACACAGCCCTGCTCCCTACCCCCAAGCTTACCACTGGGAGGCCCGCACGAGTCCCTTCACAGCCAGATGCAGCCCCGGACCCCATCAGTCCCCCAACCAGACCCTCAGCAAGGACTGAGACCACCTCTCTCCTCACCCAGGCCCTGTGGCCGAACTCACACCTGCCTGGCCCTGGCATGGCCCCTAGATCCCAAAAGCGGTGAAGGCTACAGGAAGAGGGAAATCAGTAAGAAGCACACTCCTGGAAGGGCAGTCTCTGAGCCGCCAGGGCAAGGACGCAGCTCCAGGAGGAGACATTGGGGAAAACTGAGAGGTTTTGGACAGCACCCGAGGGGGCCAGATGAGTGAAGCCTCTAAATTCTAAATCAGGCACGTGCTCTGATGCATGGTTTATTTGTGTAAAAAATCTGGCAGTCTGGCAGTTCCTCAAAAAAATTAAACATAGAATTACAATTTGACCCAGCAGTTCCATTTCTGGGTATATGCATGGAAGAAGCGAAAAGTGGGGACTCACACAGATTTGTGCACCCACGTTCCCAGCACACGATTCCCAGCAGCCGGGTAGAAGCAAGCCCAGTGCGGGCCACCAGAAGAGTGGAGAAGCTCAAGGTGGTGCGTACGTACATGGGATATCGCTCAGCCTTAAAAGGGAGGGAGAGGGGCGCCTGGGTGGCTCAGTCGGTTGAGCGTCCGACTTCAGCTCAGGTCATGGTCTTGCAGTCTGTGAGTTCAAGTCCTGCGTCGGGCTCTGTGCTAACAAACAGCTCAGAGCCTGGAGGCTGCTTCAGATTCTGTACCTCTCTCTCTCTCTCTCTCTCCCTCCCCTGCTCATGCTCTGTCTCTCTCTGTCTCTCAAAAATAAATAAATGTTAAAAAAAAGTCTTTAAAAAAAAAGGGGAGGGAGATCCTGTCACATGCTGCAACAGGGATAAACCTTGAGGACATTAGGCTGAGTGAACTAAGCAAGTCACAAAAACACAACTACACACTGCCCTTCTGGGAGGAACCCAGAGCAGTCAAATTCAGAGACAGAAAGTAGAATGGCGGCCGCCAGGAGCCAGGGGGATGGGGATGGGGGGAATGGGGAGTTAGCGTTTAATGGAGACACAGGGTCAACTGGAGGTGGATGGTGGTAATGGTTACACCAATGTGGATATACTTCACGTCACTGAACTACACTAAACAGAGCGACGATGGTAAATTTTATGTGGTATGTATGTTACCGTACACACAAAACCAGGCTGGCAAAGGTTCCCAACAAAATCACATTTAGCTGCACATTTAAACACGGTACCCTTCTTGAAAAGACTGAAGTAACAGGCCACTTAGGAACAGCACAGGAAATACAAAAGGGGGAGTTATCACCTGTGAAATGGAAACTTCCAGAAAACATCCCTTGACTAAAGCTCACAGAGTGCCCAACTCCCAAGTCCCACGTCTTCCAGAGCAGCTGGAACCAGGAAACACGCATCCTTGGCCACCGCTGGTGAGACAAGGAAGGAAGGGGGGAGATGACAGATCCCTCACTGAGCAAGCAGTGTGGGTGCTAGGGCCTGGGTGCCATCAGGAGGTCCAGTGCACACGGGGCTCCAAATGTTCTACAGAAGGAGCCCATGCTGGGGCCCAAATCCCACCCAGCTGGGAGACCTCCCAGGCCAGTTACTCTGTGGGCTTGCTGAAAAACCAGGGGAAATGACCCCAAATCTAGAGAAGTTTTAAGAAGATTAAAGATACGGTGAGAGAGGGGCACCTGAGTGCCTCCGTCGGTTAAGCATCTGATTCTTGGTTTTGGCTCAGGTCGTGATCTGACAGTTTGTGGGTTCAAGCCCTGCGTCAGGCTCCACGCAGACCATGCACAGCCTGCTTGGGGACTCTCTCCCTCTCGCTACCGAGAGCTCATGCTCTCTCTCTCTCTCAAAATAAAATCAAATAATATTAATTAATTAATTAATGAAAGAAAACGTAATGTAGTGGTAAAAAGCATGAACATTGATGCCAGACTGCTTGGGTTCAAATCCTGGCTCTTCTACCTTCCGGCTGTATGACCTTGGGCAAGTTACTTAATGGGCCTGTGCCTCAGTTTCCCCATCTGTAGAACAAGGATAACTGCACTTACTTTGGAGGGTGTTCGGGAGGATTAAATGAGTTGATGTATGTCGAGCATTTAGAACAATGTGGAGCACATGGCAACACCACATCAGTGCTGTTATTATGATTAGTGGTGACAGTGGAGTCCTTCTACCCAGAGCCCGGATGTCTAAGGACATTTCTGCCTTCCTTTTACTCACCTGGATTTGCTCAGAGAACCTGCCCTGTGGTGCCGACCCACAAGGAGCCCAAGTTCCCTGAGTGAGACGGCCCTCGGCCATGAGGACAAACTCAGTCTTGGCCATCAAACTGTGGGTGGGTGGCCAGGACACTGAATGGAGTCGGGAGCCCAAGCAGACCATGACAGGCGGGGATCGAAGCATGAAATAGGCTAAGTAAGGGCATCGTGGACGATCGTGACCTTCCCTGTCAGTCAGCACCACGGCAGGGCATTTTCTTCTGCCCTAACAGACCACTGAGCCAGAAAGAGCCTTTCACTTTCTGTGCAGCTGTCTGTCCGGGGCCCATGGGGCACCTCCTAATGTCCTTGTCAAATTCTGCCGACATCTTTCACCACACACACTCTCCTCCAAGCAGGCCCACTCAGGCAGCTAATCTGCACAAATTCCCCCTGGGTGCTGACCGCCTCCAGTGGCCAGGAAAACACAAACAAGGCTTCTCTTCCGGCTGCCCACCCAGTCCTAGATGGGGCAGCACTGGGCATGCAGGCCCACGTCTCTGCAGACACAGGCCAATGACACATTCATCACACACAGCAAGCGTTTATGGCGCCCCACTCTGAGAGCCCCAGAAAACAAGGGATGCGAGTCCTGCCCTCTGGAGCCGGTGGTATTTCTCAAATAGCTCCACCAAAATACCCAAGAGGCCAAGGACAGCTGCCCAGGCACAGAACTTCTTGGAGGTCTTTTGTCTTATCTTAAACATTCTAGTCCATTTTGCGTTCTCCTTACTGTCTCAGTTTTGGTTTTACCAATAGTCATGACAATAACAGCCACCAATCTCTATGAAAAACTTGCCTTGTTTCAGGTGCTGTTCTGACCTCTTTATACGTATCACTTCACTGCTGGCACCGTCATATGACAGATGAGGACACCAAGGCAAAGAGAGGTGAAGCATTGTGCCCAGGGTTACACATTCTGCAAATGGCAGAGCAGGGATGGGGAACCCAGCCTGGCCCCTAGGGGTGCTCCCTTTGCCACTATTTAGTGTAATATGCAAAGTGGTTTTAATCACCTAAATGCCCATTCCCCCACCCCAATTTTTAAGTAAAACTGAAGCTCCAGGATGATTGCCCCATTCAAGCCTGCAGTCACATGCCCAGACTGGCTCACTGACCTGGCCCCCAGGGCATCCGAACTCTTCAAAGTTCAGGTTCTAGGCACTTGCGTGAACTGAGGTTCCGGTTTCTCTGCCCTCTGCAGACTCCAGTCTGGCCCCTCTTCAGGCTCAGATAACCTCAGTTCTCAACCAGCCAACTTGGGGTGCCCCTACAGTCTCGGTCCCTCCCCTCCCCACCATGGTGAAAGAATTTAGAAGTGTAGCAAGCCTTCCTTGATGGTTCTCTTAGGGTAAAAGCTGACTCCTTCATTTCCCAGGACACCCCATCCCAGCCTGGACCCTGAGAGTAGGTTCCCTAAGCCTCAGGCCACCTCCAGAGCTGCTGCTATATATATATATATATATAACAAGTTCCTGTGCCACAGTCTCATGGCCAAGACCTTGTGTCTGACTTGTCCATGTGAGCTCCATCTTGCCTCTGACCCCAGTAACCAGCTCATCCCCCTCGCCCCTGTCCCTATCTTTAAACTCCAAACTATGTATCATTGGACACAACCCTAAAATACCAAATGCCCCTCACTGTATTTCCAAGGGACACGTACCCCAACTGTTCATTGTGTATTCCCCTACCTAAAGGGGCCTCAGTTATTACCAGGCTCACCAGTACCTGCCAGACACACTGGGGAGTCCTGTGCCTGAGATGCTGTGCCTTATCTACCTGCCAACATCCCCAGCACGGGCTGGGCCAGCACATGGGCTCCCAACCCATCGCCTTCCCTGCCTGAATTAAGACCTTCACAAGACAGAAAAGTTGGCAAGCAGAATGACACAACCAAAGATGAGCATCTCTGGGAGACATGAAAGGAATCACGGACAGTACCGCTTTCGGGAAGCCTTGAGTGTCTGGAAAAGGGGCAGGGAAACCAGTCACCTGCTCACATCCGGAGGTCATAAAGGAAGTCAGAGTGAGCCTCAAAATCCAGAAGAGGCAAGTTCATAGCAGTATTATTCACAATAGCCAAAGGTGGAAGCCACCCATTAACAGGTGAATGGATAAACTGTAGGATATACATACAAAGGGGTATTTTCCCATCTTTTTCAAGGTGGAAATTCTGACGCCTGCAGCAACACTGGTGAACCTTAAGGACGTTAAGCTAACTGAACTAAGCCAGTCACAAAAAGACACGCTGCATGGCTGCCCTTCTAGGAGGTACCTAGAGTAGTCAAATTCACAGCAACACAAGGTAGAATGGCGGTTGCCAGAGGCGGGGGGTGGGGGGGGGCAGGCAAAATGGGGAGTTCTTGTTTAACAGGTACAGAATGTCAGTTTGCAAGATGAAAAAGTTCTGGAGACTGGGTGCACATCAGTGTGAATGTACTGACCCCTATCAAACTGTATGCTTAAAAATGGCTAAGATGGGAAGTTTTATGTTATATGTATCTGACACAATTAAAAATCTAAATAAATACAATTAAATCAAATTGGGGAGAGAGCTGTTTTGCAAGCCGATTACACATAACCTATTTCCTCTCTGTGCGCCCTAAATCGCATTTATGGGAAGCTGTGCGTAAGGATTTGGAGAGAGAAGGAACTGACACTCCCATTATACCCCCAGGTTTCCTATGGGCCCTGCCCACTGCTGGGTCTCTGATTTGCTGCTATTTTTGGACAGCCTAGCGTCCTTGCTCTTAGCTTTGGACAGTCTCTGGCTCTAACCATGCCCTTGCACTCTCTGGCCGGGGAGCAGAGGTCCTATTCAGTTGTTGAGCATTTCCTGGAGCATCATCAGGACTGAGGTCTGGCGAGCCCCCAGCTCCCAGCAGGCAGTCCTGGACCTTCGTCAGACCCTTCACAGGCCTTCTGAAGTGCCTGAGAGTCTGGGGCGGCCTCACTTCCTCTCCTCAAAAGGGTGTGTTTGCTCTGCTCTGGGGGGGATCATTAGCGTGTCCCATCTCATGCCCCTCACCCCATCCTGCCCCCACCCACCTCCTCCCCCAAACCCCCGTGTCTCCACTGTCGTTGGGAACCTCAATTGCGTGACAAATGACTGAGGAGGTCCTGGGGACGCCATTTCATTCTGTAGGCGTTATTGTGCCTGACCTAAACCCAAATACCCAGGCCCCAGTCTCCCGGGTGACACCTGAAGGCCCCAGTTTCCTGGCAACTGGGAACAATGGCCCCTGGGAAAAGCACACACAGTTTGGGAAAGGGCAGCCTTTCTTCTCTGCGCCCCTGGGTAGGACAGGGAACTCTCCACTTCTGCAGGCAGAGTCTGGAGGGAAAGTCAAGCCATGAGGGTATTTGGGCCTCCCGTCCCCACCTCCCCACCCTAACCCTGAGCTGCAGGAAGTCTCCCAGGCAAGCGGGAGCTCACCCACCTGGGGCTGCCTCTTGATGGGACAAAAGCCTCTTTGAGCAGGCCTTCTGCCCCCCTCTCCCCAGGGCAGCCCTCCTTGCCAGTCCCCAGTAGTACTTGGTTCCCGGAGCTGACTCAAGGCATTCAGACTTCTGTTCTGGTGACACCCAGTGTCACCTTTTGTCTGCAGAAGTGACATTCTCTTTCCCCTTTGAAAGGGTGTTAGGAGGATTAACAACAGCTCAGGTGCACAGCAGGTGCTCAGTAGATAGCTGTTGTCAAGACCATTTTCTGGGCTCTAGGGGCGCCTGGTGGCTCAGTCAGTTAAACGTCTGACTCTCGATCTCGGCTCAGGTCATGATCTCATGGTTTGTGAGCTCGAGCCCCATATCCGGCTCTGCACTGACAGAACAGAGCTTGGGATTCTCTGTCTCCCTCTCTCTCTGCCCCTCCTACTCTCTCGCTCTCTCTCTCTCAAAAATAAATAAACATTTTTTAAAAAGACCACTTTCTAGGTTCTGGAACGGCACCTCTTTCCCAGTGGAAACAGAGAACTGAGTGACCTGAAAAAGATTGAGGAGGTCCCCTGACCTTCACCATAGCTTCTCAAACTGCAGGCATCTGGAACAGGGCTGAACTTCTGGGTGCTAAATCACAGCCCACAGGTTCCCCACAGACACAAGAGACTCTTAGGAGGGTCTCAGAAAACTCCTTCCAAAACCAGGAACTCTCAGGGCGCCTGGGTGGCTCAGTTGGTTAAGTGTCCAACTTTGGCTCAGGTCATCATCTCACAGCTCATGAGTTCGAGCCCCACATCAGGCTCTGTGCTGACAGCTCAGAGCCTGGAGCCTGCTTTGGATTCTGTGTCTCCCTCTCTCTCTGCCCTTCCCCCACGCTCTCTCTCTCCCTCTCTCTCTCAAGATAAATAAACATTAAAAAAATTTTAAAAACGCAGGAACTCTCCTGTGAATTCTAATATGTCCTAAAGGCTGCTATTTGTGAAATAACTCTTGCCTGTATGCTAGGAAAAGAAGATCACACTTTTTTAAATCCACTCAAGCCCTGCTCATCTAAAAACATTCCTTCTGACTGAACCCACAAGACAATTTCTGCCACATCAACTAACTGACCTTTGAGTAATGTCTTTCCTCTCTAGCCTTTTTGTCTCAGCTTTTGGAAGGGAGGCAGGAAGGGAGGAAGGGCATGGCTCCTCCTTTACCCACGGGATACTGAAGTGCAGGACATTCAAGACCAGGGTTTCTCAGCTGGCTAACGTCACAGCTGAGACCAGGCAGTGGCCATACACACATGGCTCAGCCATCCCATTGGCAGAGAGTGCCAGGAGCAGGGACAGGAGCTCAGAGCACAGGTTACAGGAGAGGACAGCGACACCAGGACCAGAGGAGCAAGCCTAACTCCAAATCACAGACACAGGGGAAAGATGGGCAGCAGCAAATGCACTATAGTCAGAAGGTTCCAAGGCCAAGGATGTAGTGAAGTAGGAGGGTTCTGGGCTACCCCAGGTGCTGGTGAAGGTGGGACAAGATCTCAGGTGTCACAGATCTGACCTCCCCAGGCTGGATGGGCAGGCACAGAGCCAGACAGAGCAGCTCGAATGAGCAGGACGGCAGAGGGCAGGACTCAAGCATCCCTGCCCACCCGCAGCTCCAGCCCCCCTGCTTTAGCTCCCAAAGACCTGCAGTCCTTGCCTCCATCACACTCACTGCCGCATCACTATTGATTAGAGTGTCACACTGATGGCTATCTCTCCCCTTCGTGACGCAGTTAAGCCCTGCACCTTCAGCCAACTGAAGTTTTGAATCAAACTCTTTTTCTCTAGCTCACGTTGACTCCCATCCCCAGCAGGACCTATCAGCTCTGGAGAGCAGAGACCACATCCTTTCGTTTCCTCACTGCCCCACTCCCTAGAGACTGGAAGGAGGCAGGCAGAGAAAAAGTGTTCAGTGTTACAAACGAAAGATTAAAGATCAGACCCAAGAAAAGCCAGCACGAGTCAGGGCCCCGTGCGCAGACTTACAGGCATGGGCTTCACGAATGACACCTACTACGGATGGTGACCTGGGGAGCACGCTGTCCAAATAACTTGCTCTGGATTTTGTTCCCTACCCAGCCTTACGCGTGCGCCTATCTTTTCATTTGCTGATAACAAGTCAGCCAGTCATCACATTGTTCCGACATACTGAGTGAGGCCCGATGGCCACTCACCGTATGACCCCTCAGCTTCCCCTTGGGAGAGTACAGAAGGGACCAGCCAATTCTGTCCTCCTCCCTAGAAGGGAAGCCCCTTAAAGACAGCAGTGGACCTAAAAGGCCAGGGCAACAGAAGAGCCACTGCTAATCCTAGAGCTGGTGCTGACAGAGACCCAAGCACTGGCCCCCTAATCCTCACTTCCCCCCACGATGGAGGTCTGTTATGATCCACACCTCACAGATGAGGAAACAGGCTGGGGGGTTACACTGCTGGTCCACAGCCACATGGCTAGAAGTGGCAGCCAGGGCACTTGACTCCAAAGCCCTCCCTGGCAACCCCCACGCCTTGGGCCTAAAAGTAGGATTCCCTTAGGAGGCATAGAGTGAGAAGCAGAGATCCCAGGAAAAACTGGAATCAGCAAGGGGGCGGGGGTGGGGAGGGGGTGAGTTTGATGCCTTGGGAACTAGAGCAACAGCAAAGATGCCCGGGTGGGAGTGGTTTCCTGCTGGGCAGCACTGAGGTCCTGGGTGGCAAAGGCCCCAGACTAGAAACCTGAGCAGAGGCAAATCCAGGAGGGGTGCACGAGGTACCCTAGCTGAGAAGCACCTTCCTTCAGCCTCTCTCCAGCTCTCACTGGACACTGCGCTCCAAAGCACATCTAAACACCACCAAAGCGTCCTGCCTCCTGTTTCCAAAAACGGCAATGACTAGAACCGGTTGGGGGTGGGTCTTCCTCTAAAAATGTTTCCTTCAGTCAATCTGACTTTGCCTGCCTGCTAAGAAAAGCATCTCATGAATGGACACGGCACGCCTGGGCTCAAGAAGGAACGGTGGCTGGACAGGCACTCCAGACTCCTGAGTGGGCTCCTAAATTTCTGGGGTCCCTGGAGTGACCATGGAACTTAATGTTGGATGGGATTCTAGGGCTCACCAGCCTTGAGGTTTCAGCATCTGCATTTGGCATTAGTGTGATAAGGAATGGGGGGACACACTAATAAAATCATACTCTGAGAAAACAGCCCATCTCCTTCTCATATGAAAATAAAAACAAACCATCTCTGCTGGGCTTTTTATAAAGGGCTGACAGGCATGATTTGTTCCCCCTCAAGGGCTGCCAAGGCCGCGAAATGAACAGGAAGGAGTGATGGTCCCGTGTTAACAGAGCCCCTAATTTCAAGGTTTGGAGGCACATTCTTGGTGTGTAAGAGGCAACACTGCATCCTCGGGGCACGGTGTGACTTGCCTGGGGGCAGTGGCCTCATCACACAGGAGACATGTCACCGCAGTCCCTCCTGGGTGTGAGCTGATGTTCACAATGGGGACTGAGATTGGAACAGAGTGAACAGGGCCAAGTCCTCCCTGTTAGAGTCAAAACAGATAACTGTCAAGGCCTATACCTCAACCGAGCCCAATGCGCTCTGGGTTAAATGAGCTATAAAGATCCACAGCCTTTACCCTGGGCCAAGTGGATGCCCGGGGAGGGCACATAAGAGAAAAAGGAACCTTTTTGCTGGTTAAGCTCCAGTTCCCATGGCCAGCATAAAAAACCACCACATTTTTTATTTTATTTCTTTAAAAATAATGTTTTGGGGCTCCTGGGTGGCTCAGTCGGTTAAGCGTCTGACTTCAGCTCAGGTCATGATCTCAAGGTTCTTGAGTTCAAGCCCTGTGTCAGGCTCTGTGCTGACAGTTCAGAGCCTGGAGCCTGCTTCAGATTCTGTGTCTCCCCCTCTCTCTGCCCCTACCCCAACCCCCTTGCACTCTGTCTCTCTCTCTCTCAAAAATAAATAAACATTAAAAAATTTTTTTTAATAATAATGTTTTTCTCCTCCTAAATAATAAAGGAAATTCTTTACAGCACCTCTCCTTCAGGAAACATTAGATATTAACAGAACCACTTTGGAGAGAAGCATTGTTTTCATGGCTCACTTCCCTCTTGCTTGAAAGAACTCCAATATGTTTACTGTCCAGAATGAATTTCCAGAATGTCAGCCACCTTTGGTTGCCCAATGATCTTTGTTTGGGGGGGGGGGGGGGGGATCAAATTACAAACCGTCAAAATACCACTTTTGGAAAATTTTGTTCTGACAAATTCCAAGTATAGAATGATAATAAGATGTGATTACTGGGTAATGGAAATGTAACTGTTTTCTTTTGTTTCCTGCATCTCCTTCTGTTAGAGGAACTAGAGCTTAACTATGGAAGAAAATTTAAGCTCAGTGTTTCTTGATGGTTCATCACACACAGAATGTGGGCCAGAATCCCAAGCCCCATCACTGGCATCATCTTATTTAACTCCTGCTCAGCAATTTGAGATAAGTCTTTATTATGCTCTTTTCCCAGATGAGAAGACTGAGTCCATGCAAGATTAAGCACTGTGCCCAGTACTAGTAGGTAGTAACAGCAGGGCTGTTGGATTCCAGGGTCCAAACTCTCAACTTCCATGTTACGCCTGGTCCCCAACTCTGGTGATGTCAGCAGCATCAGCACTTAGAAGTCCAAAGAGAAGTTGCACAAGGACTTCTCCACACAAGGGCCTCTGAGTCACCTGTGACTTCAGAAAGGCACTCTTGACCTCTGCACGCACCCCTGCCATCAACAGATGGCGCTCACCAGCAAGGGCTGCACTCCTACAGGGCGCCCAGGGGACAGAGCCATTCGCAGTCTGCGGTCAATGTTCAAATGACCACAGCTTTCCCCCAGAGACAATGGAGGTCTCATACCATGTCCAGCTGGCTGTGAAAGATGCTATTAAAAATCACTGATAAATGAGTTCCAGCCTTTGCTTACACAGTTTACTGTAAGGACCTATCAACACTGATTTCTTATCCTTTGTTTCCTATCAATGGAGTTGATGACTGTCCGAAATGGATTTGTTTTTTCCAGCTGCCTTAAAAGAAATAAGACATTCAAATGCCCAGGTGTAGCGACATTTCGATATACCTGAGACAGAAGATGAAGTGCGGGGAAGTTTATGTTTGAATAGCAGTATAATTGATATGGGCATTCGTTCCCATGAAATATGATTTTTCACTTCTATTAGTTTTCTTTCACATTCCTTTTCTTTTCTTTTTTTTTCCTTTTTTTTTTTTTTTTTTTTCATTTCATGGGCACTGAGAGAGAAGCCAGAATACAAACTGACCATCAAATTCTCACAGCTTAAGCCCACCACCCTCTTGAGGAATCAGTCATCACAGAACCACCAGTCAAGCTCCAGTCAAGCCCCAGACCATGTCTAATTCATCCAGATATTCCTCGAGCCCAACAAGTCACTGTGCACAGCAGGCTTGTAATAAGTTTGTTGGGTGAATGAATCCATCCATCCATCCATCAAGAGAAGCTGGGTCCAGAGTCCCCACTGCCACACTGGGGAAAGTGACACTCAGAAGGAGGGCTGGCTCTCAGCCAGGCAGCAAGACTAGGGGACATCTCCAGAGCTCACGTCTCCAGGAAGGACCCCCACCATGGGACCTTGTACGTACTCAGAAACCTAAGAGCAGTTGCTGCTTTGTAAACATCAACCAGGAATCTCAGTAAGGGCTCGCACCCACAGCAGAGCACCGAGGAGGGGTCCCAAAGCGATGTCCCTTTAATAAGGCTATAGACCCACACCTGGGGCAGATGCCCCCCGCCTTTCTCTTCTTTCCTAAACATTATGAAGAGCAGAGCTGGTCATGCGCATAAATAAATAGATAAAAAATTCGTTTGCTGTTTTGTTTCCTAATAAAAGAGTACTAACGTGACCAAAAATGGTTGCTCTGTGACAGACACAGAACTAAAACCTCCATCGATGAGCCATGATTCTGGACTCCGGGATGCCCCTGGTTGTTTGGGGAACACCATAAAAGTTCAAATACCAACTGTTAAATGGCTTCCTCCAAAAGCCCCCAGGTAATAACTACCTACCCCTTAGAGTTGACATGTCCAAATGATTCTCCTATAAACGATGGACAGAGTTATGGGGGCAGTGAATGAGAGCCCTGATGTCTGCCTCCTCTACAGCAGTGGCCTGGGACATGGGCCTTTGGCCCCCCTAGCCAGCTGGTGACTCCTGAGGGCCAGCCTGGGGTGCAAAGGCTCACAAGCGGGGTCTCTGCAGGGCCGCACCACCCCTCTACCACGCATGGAGAGGCCGCTCTTCCTTGGCACTCAGCCTGGGGCTCTGGCTTCTGTAGAGAACGCTCTCCCCTTCCGTGACCATCCTTCCCGAGGCCCTGCGGACCATGAAACCCCAGCCGCCTTTTCCCCTTGCAGCCATCCCTCACCCTGGCCTCGTCCCTGGGAGCGGGAATATCTCTGGCGTTGGCACCGGGGAGGGTGAAAGAGTGGCCCCTGTCTCCCTGCCAAGAGGGATGTCACCCCACCAGAATTTATGTGCCAGCTTTCCTTGTACCAGCTTTTCCCAGGTTACCTCCCCACCCATTACTACCCCATTAGTTGCCATGTGCTTTCCCCTCACTGTCACCAGCCCACACTGCCTCTTTGTTAGCCCAGGGCTCTCAGGCCGGCCCCTCCCCAGCCAGGGGCCTAGCTTGCACTCGCGCTGTGAAATATTTCCTCCCTTGCTCCCGGGTCCCTCCCCCGCCTCCTCCCCACAGCCTTTAGTAAAACAAACCCACCAAAGGGCATTCTTGCTCTGTTTGCACAGCACGAGTGGGCCCCCGAGTTGCCTGGCGCCCCTCATCCTCCATGAACACACTTCCCCTCCTTATTGGTATTCAGTCAATACCTTCCTTTTCTGACCCTTCCCTGCTTGGCCCCTGAGATCCGCTGACAGAAGGGCCTTTGTCGAAGGAGCAGAGGGTGCAAACACCAGGGCTCTGAAGACAACACATGGACTTCAAAGGGGGAAATGAGTCACTGCTCATCAAACTGGGTGGGGGGCCGGCTCCCCGAAGCACCTCCAGGACCAGACTCTTCCTGAGGACAAACCTTCCGTGTCTTCGCACAGACCAACACCGTTTCCAGAGCTGTTTGTAGGTTTTCATTGTTCCAACTCTGACTACAAAACATGGGCCAGAACCCGAGGTCTGGTAAATATTTTGTTACACGATTCGCTGGAAGCACTTTGCCGTAAAGGATGGCTCGCAGCACGGAGGCTTAGGCTAGGGGCCTTCCAGGTTCCCACCATCTGCCAGTTTCGTGTGTCTGCAAGCTGATTACCCACCCAAACACCATTCAGAGCAGGCCTCTCCTCTGCTTACTGTGGTCAGACAGCTCTCTGTGGAAAAGCATCCGAGGCCACCAAACCCAGGGCTCCCCAGCATCTCGGGCACATAGTCCCAGAAGATAACGAATCCGTTCCCCCTTGAACTCTTCCGTGGAGAAGCCAAACAGCAGAGCAGCCCTCCCCTCTGCAGCCAGCTCTCCAGGAAGCCTGGTTCATACAAAACAAAATCCACTTCCCCACCTTCCACCCACTGTACCCAGTTCTGCTTCTGGAACAAATCAGCTCCCTTGTTCTCATGACAGCCCTTCACGTAGATTTGAAAATTGCTCTCAGAGTTCCTCTACATTTGTTCTCATCACACCAAATAGCCCCAGGCCCCTTGACCATATCTCGCATGAAATGTCTTCCAGATTCTCTCAATGTTGGCCACCCTCCTCCAGAGCACATTTAGTGTTCTCACCACAGCTGCCCACAACAAAGTACAGATTCGGGTACTGAGCACTGTTCTCTGTATGTGCTCAAATCAGCACAGACAGAAACAGGCCTATCCCCTCCCCTGGAGAGGACACCTTGCCTCCATTAATTCAGCCTCTGACTACATTGCTCTGTCAGCCACCTTACCACCCTCAATTCATTCTCAACTTGAAATCACAGGCCCTTTTCCTAACAAGTGCCCCAAACCAGGTCTCCTCCAATCAGAGCTTTCAAAGTCATCTTCGTATTTATCAGTATTTAATTTCACCTCATTGATTCCAGTCTAGTTCATGGAATTCTTTTTCAATCTTCCGTCACCTTGGGTACAACGGCCATCCCTTTGCAGTCTTGTGCCACCTGTGAATCTGCTGAGCATCCCTTCTGTATGCTCATACATTTCATTAATAAAAATGATAAACGCAGCAGGGTCCAGAGATGTTAACGACTTGTCTGTCCAAGGTGTCACAGCCAGATGGGGACAGAGCCAGATCTAGAACACAAGTGTCCTGGTTCTCAGTCTAGTGCTCATGTCTATCATCCTCTGCCAAAAAGTCCCCAGAACTCCCTCAGACTGCTCTCTCTCCAGCCCTCTACCACCGCCATATCCTTACTGGTCTATCCAGGAGACCCTGATTATAGACAGGAAGGTCTGGTAAGGATTGGCTTTGTGGGAGGAAGATGGGGAAATTGCCCCCTACCTAAAGAATCCTTATTTGTTAAATTATATGTTTCCTGAAGCTACAGCTCTATGCTTCAAGGGGGCCTCTAAGAAACCCACCCAACAGAGCAGTAGAAACGGGACTGGGAAGATAAGGAGTTCCTGGGATCAAAGCTGCCTGAGATAATTGGGTTAGAACGAGGAAGCCTACAAAGATTCTGAGGATAACCCTGAACTTTAGAAAGAATCTATACAATGGACACTTGAAGATAGCGTCAGCCCTATAGCCTCTTATAGACCAGTCTTGCATGGTCCCTTGAAGGTAATGATGAGTTAAAGGATTGACCTAAACATACATCCTTTCTCTGAGTATAATTCTAGAGAGTAACACCAAGATCGCTGGGTGAACATGCCAGGAAAACAGGTCAAGTTTAGTATGAGAATTCCTAATGATCAGATCTCACCCCAAGACCAGTTGTCCTGTGAACTCCCCATCACCAAAGTGTTTAAGCAGAGGCTGGAGCAAATTACTTTTGTCCTATTTGAATCCAAAGATCTAAGTTTCTGTAGCCTCTTTCCT
Source organism: Leopardus geoffroyi (assembly GCF_018350155.1). Lineage (NCBI taxonomy): Eukaryota > Metazoa > Chordata > Mammalia > Carnivora > Felidae > Leopardus > Leopardus geoffroyi. The sequence continues at coordinate 56,797,813 of NC_059334.1, forward strand.
GCTGTGACAGATCCCTTGTGCTACAAAGTAAAAAGCCATCACCGGACTCCAAATAGCCAAAATAATTTTGAAAAAGAACAAAGTTGAAGAACTCATACTTCTTGATTTCAAAACATATCACAAAGCCACAGTAATCAAAGCAGTGTGATATTAGCATTAAGACAGGTACACAGACCAAAGGAATAGAATGGAGAGTCCAGAAATAAACCCTCAGCTGTATGGTCAAATGATCTTCAACAAGGAGGCCAAGACCATTCAATGGGGAAAGGACAGTCCCTTCATCAAATGGTATTTAGAAAACTAGACAGCCACATGCAAAAGAGTGAAGTCAGACACTTAGCTTTTCCTACATATAAAAATTAACTCAAAATGGATCAAAGACTTAAATGTAAGACCTAAAACTATAAAAGTCCTGGGGGTGGGGGTAGGGGAAAACAGGGAAAAAGTTTCCTGAGATTAGACATGAAAAGGATTTTTTCAATTTGACACCAAAAGCACAGGCCACAAAAGCAAAAATAGACAAACAGGACTACATCAAACTTAAAAACTTCTGTGTACGTAAGGACACAATCGGTTGTGAGAAAAGACACATGGAATGGGAGAAAATATTTGTAAATCATATATCTGATAAAGGGTTAAATACCCAGATTACAGAAAGATGCTTCTCCAGCAATGACATACAAATGGCCAGCAAGCATATGGAAAGATAATCAACATCATTAGTCATCAGCAAAATGAAAATCAAACCCACAATGATATATCTTCTCACACCCATTAGAATGGCAACTATTCAAAAACAAAAACAAAAACAAAAAGCCCAGAAAATAACAAGTGTTGGCAAACTGGTGCAGCCACTATAGAAAACAGTATGGAGGTTCCTCAAAAACCTAAAAATAGAACTACCCTATGGCCCAGAAGCTATACTACTAGGCATTTATCTAAGGGATACAAGTGTGCTGTTTCGAAGGGACACATGAACCCCCATGTTTATAGCAGCACTATCAACAATAGCCAAAGTATGGAAAGAGCCCAAATGTCCATCGACGGATGAATAGATAAAGAAAATGTGGTATATAGGTGCAATGGAGTATTACTCGGCAATCAAAAAGAATGCAATCTTGCCATTTGCAACTACACGGATACAACTGGAGGGTATTATGCTAAGTGAAGTTAGTCAGAAAAAGACAAAAAGCATATGACTTCACTCATATGAGGACTTCAAGAGACAAAACAGGTGAACATAAGGGAAGGGAAACAAAAATCATATAAAAACAGGGAGGGGGACAAAACAGAAGAGACTCTTAAATATGGAGAACAAACAGAGGGTTACTGGAGGGGTCTGGGGGGGGGATGGGCTAAATGGGTAAGGGGCACTAAGGAATCTACTCCTGAAATCATTGTTGCACTATATGCTAACTAATTTAGATGTAAATTTAAAAAAATAAAATAAAATAAATTTTTTAAGTGAACATAGAACCACCCTGAAATCCAACAATCCCACTTCTGGGATATACTCAAAAGAATGGAAAGCAGGGTCTCAAAGAGGTATTTGTGTACCCGTGTTCATAGCTGCACTATTAACAACAGCTGAGGGTGGAAGCAATCCAAGTGTCCATCAGCACACGAGTAGATAAACAAGATGTGATACATACATGTGATGGAATATTATTCAGCCTTAACAAGTTAGGAAATCCTGTCACATGCTGCAATGTGGACATAATGCCAAGTGAAATAACCCTTGGAGCGATGAGGAGTTGTTTAACGGGTATAGAGTTTCAGATTTGAAAGATGAAAAAGTTCTGGAGCTCTGTTTCATAACGACATAAACATACTTAACACCGCTGAAAGGTACACGTGAAAAAGATGGTAACCTTTATGTTATGCGTTTTCAGTCACAATCTTTTTTGAAAAGCTGTGCCTGACAAGAGGCAGGACAGTGTGGAACTGGGAAGGGCCAAGGCGGCCTGGATTTCGATGAAGCAGAACCGAGCTACAGATACATCAGTGAAAGCTGAGGAGTCTTTTGGAATACTGATACCAATCCTCTACTCACATGTGACAACCTCTACCACCCCTGTGGACTTCTGATACCAAGCTGACCTCAAGTCCCAAAGTAATAAAACCATGCGTGTGTTCTAGGAAACCTTCTGGTGCTAAGAGGCTCAACATTATTGAAGTTAAGATCAGATTAAGCAGAGATCGATACCGGTCAAGAATTAACGACAAAGGTAATGCAGAGTCCAGCTGTTTATTTCCTTAAATCCTGCGCTATTATAGATCACAAATTTAAATATAATGAGTTATAATTCATGTTAATAGTCACACCAAGTTAATCTACTAAAGAGCCCTACATTATAGTCAACTCCCGGGGAATGCATTCAGAGAAAGCGGCTGCAGAAATCCTTTTTCCACTTGTATGAAGTCACTATCTCATTTCCAGTCTATAAAACCAAGAAAAGAGGCTGCATGGGTAACACTCTCAGGTGACAAGCTGCCTGCCAAATGCAGAGTGAGCTGCGGCAAGAGGCGGCAGGAGGTAAGGAACTCTGGCCACACAAAGAAGACAGCGTCTCTTCGAGCAGGCCCCGCACTGAGCCAAGGAGACAGGCAAAAAGGCAATCGGGACCCTCACACCAGGCCTCGCCTGCAACCTCCCACCGGGGCCGTGAGGAAAGGGGAGCCAGAGAAGCCCACAAGCCTGGGGCAACCCACAAAGACTTCTAGAATGGCAGCTTGTCCTCTACATCCAAGTAATACGGCTGGACGGAGCATGCCTGCCCACCCTCTCCATTGTTTTCAGGATGATGGTTTGGGTGACGATGGTATTCACAGCAGTTGAACTGGGTGGTCTGTAGAAATCACCCCTGACTCTCACAACATCCCCCACCACATTTTACAGGTGATGAGATAGACTCAGAGAGTTTAAGTAACCGGCCCAGAGTCCGACAGCTAATCACTACCAATGATCATGGGAGAAAAAGCGAGGACTCAATGCCCACGAGGCTAACTATAACCTGGAAGAGCTGGTCATGCTTCCCAGAGGTGCACTTCCTTGGAGGGCTTCTGGAGCTCCGATGGTGTGTGCCCGTAACTCCAAAACCCAGGGCAGGGAGGACCTAGGCCATGCTTCTGGTCACTAAGGTTTACTGTCCTCTAAAGGGAAGACAAGATGCAGTATACAGAATAATGCCCCCCAGAGATGCCCTTGTCCTAATCCCCTGGGACCTGTGAATGTTACCTTACATGGAAAAAGGGGTTTGACAGACATGCTTATGTTACAAATCTTGACACGGGGAGGCTATCCTGGATTATCCAGGTGGAACCAGTATAATCACAAGGGACGTTATGAGGGAAAGGAGGAGGCAGGAGAGACAGGAGATGTGACAGCTGACACAAAAGTCAGAGAGGGGCAGGTGGATGGCTCAGTCGGTTAGGCATCTGACTCTTGGTGTTGGCTCGTGTCATGACCTCATGATTCATGAGTCTGAGCCCCTATTGGGCTCCACACTGACAGCGTAGAGCCTGCTTGGGACTCTCTCTCTCTTTGCCCTTCCCCTGCTTATGCACTCTCTCTCTCAAAATAAATAAATAAACTTTAAAAAAAGAAGAAGTTGGAGAGAATGATGTAGCCACAGGCCAAGAAATGTGATTGACCTCTAAAAGCTGGAAAAGAAAAGTAATAGATTCTCCCCTGAGCCTCCAGAAGAAACACAAGTCTGCCGACACCTGGATTTTAGCCTCATGAGACCCATTTCAGACTTCTGACCTCCAGAGCTGTAGGATAACACATCTGTGTTGTTTTAAGCCACTGAGTTTGTGATCATTTGTCCCAGCAACAGGAGGAAACAAATACAGACCGTAAGGCTACAGCTGCCAGCAGCTGCGCCCACATCCCCACACGGAGTCCCAGCCAGGTGAGGAAAATCCAGCCAGTCAATGTCCTTAAAGGCAAAAATGTCCAGGTCCATTAAACTGACAGGCAGGGTGCATGGGTGGCTCAGTCAGTTAAGCATCTGGTTCTTGATTTTGGCTCCAGTCATGATTTCATGGTTTGTGGGATCGAGCCCCACGTCAGGCTCAGCGCTGACAGTGCAGAGCCTGCTTGGGATGCTCTGTCTCCCTCTCTCTTTCTGCCCCTTCTCTCACTTGCTCTCTCTCTCTCTCTGTCTCTCTCAAAATAAACAAACAATTTTTAAAAAGACTTAAACTGATCAAGCAGTATGGGGAAATGGAGTACATGCTCTTTACCAGCTCAGGGGAGTCAGCAAATCCAATCTCAAGTTGCCTCTTTAAGATGTGAAAAAATATACCATATACCAACTCCAAGAGTTTTTCTAAGAAGTTTTTTGCAAAGTGTTAAGTGGTCTAAGAATATACGGTGTTAATTTTGTGGTGCCTATTTTTCATAAAAGACAAGCATTTCCTTTCAGGTTAGTGCCCATGTTTTTACAAGGGCTGGTCAGGAACAGTTCTGCTCCGAGAAATCCAACCCCTCCCTCCCTAGCCAGAGTCCAGTCTCTTACCCAGAGTCCACATGAGGGTTGGCTCATGCCAGGTCACCTGTCAGGTAGAGACTTGCATCTCTTTAGCAAAGGTCTGGAGCCCACAGAATTATGAGGAAAAAGAGCCAGATTTGGGAGAGACTTGGGATGGGTTTATCAGCTCCCTACCTCTTCTTTACCCACCCCACTCCAAGGCTCCCGACAAGAGCAGGAGACCAGAGCTGTCCTGCGACAAAGACTGAGTTTCTGCCAAGAAGCTCCATCCATATTAACACTGGGGCCAAAGCTAGAATGATCATGGAGAACAGCCAGGCGTTCCTTGCCCTGTAGCATGGGGATGGGAGGTCGGGTGCAGGAACGGGTCCAAATGTGTAAGGCAATGGTTCCCAGCCACTTCACCAAGAGTGCCCTTTGATCACACTCCCCAAACATTTGAAAAGTATGGGCCATTAAAATATCTCTATTAATAATATATCTTCCCATATTTTTTTAAAATTTTATTTGAGAGAGAGAGAGAGCACAAGTGAGGGAGACAGACAGAGGGAAAGAGAAAGGAGAATCCCAAACGGGCTCCATGCTCAACGTGAGCCAGACCCAGGGCTCAATCCCATGACCCCGAGATCATGACCTGAGCTGAAATCAAGAGTCAGACACTCAACCGAATGAGCCACCCAGGAGCACCTATCTTTCCAAATTTTTATTAATCAAGAGCCAATTAATCAACTGCCAGTCAGGGCTTCTCTTTAGCAGAAGGTGGCCAGTGCTACACCAAATGCTGCCCACACTGCAAAGAGCTTAAAGGAACCCCTGGTTTCTTCTTTGAGCTTCTCAAGCCCTGTGGACACCTGGCTGGAATCCCAAGTAAGAAACAGAACCACTTAAGCCACAGAATTAAGTATGGGGAGGGTCTCATCAGGAGATGCAGGGTCCTGGCCCATCCTAATAAAAAATGGAGTCAGTCAAACCCTGCCATGCATCCCCTGGGTTCAGCCTCTTTCCGATTCATGTCTGTCTCCACCAGCTAAAAGGTCCATGTTTCCTCCTTGATTACCTCCTGTCTCAAGTTTTCATGGCCTCCCAGGCATGAGAGGCAGCAGGGGCTCCCTAGAACTACCTTCCACACCCCATTTCAAGCAGAGGGGTATGCCTGCCTCCTTCTATAGAGACTCCATCTAGCCCACCCTCAATAGATTTTACTTCTACAAACCATCAGTCCTTGAACAACTAGCTTCATATTTCTGGGCCACAGGTCAAAGTCAACCACAGGTCAAGTAGAACAGGGGTCAGTGGGCAAGTGCTGAGTCCATCAAATCCATGAAGCTGGGGCCCAACACACAAGCTCAAAGCCCCAAGCCCAGAAATTACAGAAGGGAGGGAGGAAGCCCTGGGCTCCTCACGAAGAGCAGAAACTGTTCACTCTCCTCCCACAGGCTTCAGGACATTGCCCGCCACCTGAAAGACACGGCTTACCGGCCCTGCTAAGCCCACTCGTGCTGGGCAAATGAGGATGGGTAGCCTGATCACTGCCTCATTTGGTAGGAGAAGCAGGAAAAGGAGTCATGAAGAACGTCGGGGGCTCGGACAGAGATACAAGCAACTGTACCTGATGGAAACAAAATGCAGTCTAGCCACACATGGGGATACGACTCAGTCATAAGAAAGAACGAGAGTTGGATGGACCTTAAAAACACCACGCTAAGTGAAGTAAGACAGTCCCAGAAGCCAAATATTGTATGGCTTCCACATGTATGACACACTTAGGATCGGCGAATTCATAGGGATGGAAAGTAAAAGAGAGCCCACCAGAGCTGGGAGAGAGGCAGGAATGGGGAGTTATTGTTTAATGGGTGCCGAGCTTCTGCTGGGCACGATGATGAAGTTTGGGGCATTGACAATAGTGATGGCTGCCTGACATGTGTGTGCAGTTAATGCCACTGAACTGCACACTTACAAGTGGTTAAAGTGATAACTATGTTTATTTTAACACACACACACACACACACACACACACACACACACACACACATTTCAGGCCAGCCAAGGATAGACATACACTCATCCGTCCTCGTGTCACAGGATGGAGACCCACAGGAGGGGAGGGGGCTCTGGTTGAGGGAGTGGGGTATTCAGGAAAGATGACTTTTACCCTCCGCTCAGTCACTCTGCTCGTAAGTACCCTCTGTGGCCCCCTCTGCCCATCATCCATTCCAGACTCCTCGTTCTAGGAAACAGAGACTGTGTATACCTTCTGGGCCGAGATCCATACAACACTCTAGAATTGTGGGGCCCCTGCTCATAGGACAACTGCACCCTCTCCATCCACCCGTGTCTCCCACATCCTTCAACACCTGACTCGAAACTTCTCACCTTCCCAGAAGACTCCTGAGCAATCTCTTTCCTCTTCCTGTTTCTCTATTTTTTACCATGAAAGGCAGTATAGCAGAGAGGGTTAGAGCCTGACCTGCATTCAAAGCCTGGATTTGCCAACAAATACCCGTGTGACCAATGACTTCACCCCTTCATGCCTCAATTCTCCCCACTGTAAAACAGGATAATAATTGCATAGGACTGTTAACAATTAAAATGACAGGGGCACCTGGGTGGCTCAGTCGGTTAAGCGTCCGACTTCAGCCCGGGTCACGATCTCGCGGTCTGTGAGTTCGAGCCCCACGTCGGGCTCTGGGCTGATGGCTCAGAGCCTGGAGCCTGCTTCTGATTCTGTGTCTCCCTCTCTCTCTGCCCCTCCCCCGTTCATACTCTGTCTCTCTCTGTCTCAAAAATAAATAAATGTTAAAAAAAAATTTTTTTTAATGAGAAAATCCACATAAAGTGTTTGGTGCATAGGTGCTTAACAAATGGGAATTACAATTATTCTAACAATTATATATAGCTTTGGTATTAAACTGCATTTTTTGAAAATATTTAAATGACAGCTCAAGCATTTTTAAATGTCTTAATTAAAAAAAAAAAATCCCTATCTCTTACTTTTCTTTAACGGCAGCACAAAATTATTTATATAATTTCTGAAATGGCTTTAAAAAAAATCCTTCCTCCCCTAAAAGTTATTCATAATCGCTCCCCTCCTATGTGTACTCCTCTCTGTTCAGAATCCTCTTGATGCTTATGAATTGTTTGTCCCATACTGATTTTTGTAATGCTGTAGGAGAGGACTTTTCATTCCTTTGAGCCACAAAACGTCCCCAGCAGAGCGCTCTGCCTTTGCTGGGCTTTCTCCTGGGGGGTGACCTGTCCACTGCTCTTCCCTCCAGCCCTCCCCCAGGCGCTGGCCAGCTGCATTTGTGAAGGCCCATGTGGTTCTGAGGCAGCAGGGTCAGAGTCAGGGGCCAGTGCTGTGTTTAGGACATTCAACCATGCTGGGCGCATCAGCCCTCTCTGGCACTCAGGATGTCAATCTCGGGCTGGCTGCCCTCTGCTGCAGAGGCTCCCGGCCAGCCCAGTGGGACGCTTGCCTTTTTCACTTGAGCCTTGACAGCAGGCACAGATGTAATGATTGGAAAGCACTTTGAGAATTCAGAGTGCTCTGTAATTGCTAACTCATAATCCCCAAATTGTTCTCTGTGTGGCCGCAGGAGGTAAAGCGTCTGCCCTTGGGAGGGTCTTTGTTAGTGTGGCTCCCACACCAGAACCAGGCCGGGCGGAGGCAAAGGGGGGTTCTGATCATAGAGGGGTACCTATCTAAGACTCATCAAAGTGTGCTGAGAGGAAGGCTTGGAACCAGATAAGGAGGGGCTTGATAATAATTCAGATTCTTGGGCCCTCCCACATCTACAGACTCGGGATCTCTGATGATAATGCTCTGATGATAATCTGCATTTTAATAAACTCCCCTAGACAACTCTCATTCACACTAATTAGAGTACTAATGGTTTGGGTCAGAAGGACCTGGATTTGAGTCAGCTAGGATCCCTATTGCCAGAGCTCAGCAAGTGACCTGACACTAGACCCACAAGATCTAGGTATTCCGGGAAAGAAAAAGAAAAAAAAACAATTTTTTTTTAAGAGTTTCAAGGTCAAATCAGTTTGGCCAATGCAACACCCCACACGTCCCCCAGGGGCTTTATAATGCACATAAGCAGATTAAAGGGGCTGACCCAGTACTTTCCAAACTGTCTAACCAAGGAAGTTTCTTTCCATCATTACTGCCAGAAACATCTCACAGACTTAATATCTCATGAGACAAAGCTCATGAAGGTCCTTCCTGGGAAAAGTGAAGTCTAGGGAGTAAGGAATAGAATCTTAAGGCAGAGGTTCTGGCAAGAAGGAGGCCCTAGCCAGTGTGGGGCAGCCACAGCAGCCCCATCCCTCATGCACCAGGGTCCTTGGCGGCAAGGCTGGTTCAGTCCCGCAGATCTGCTGCCCGGAGTGGACGTGTCACAACGGCGAGGTCACCTTCCTGTTTCGGGTAATTTCCCTTGGAGGCAAGACAGATCCATTTTTAACAGCTCTTCATTTCAGCAGAGAATGCCCTCCCGCCTCTGATGGGGGCTGGGGACCAGGACTGGAAGGGAGGCTTTGTTCTTCTGACCAGTGCTGACAGTTTAATTAAACCCAGCTCCAGACGGGGTCGGCAGGGTCAGGCATTCTTCAACAGGGCTCCTGCAGAATATCACATCCACGCCTCTCCAGCCACCAGGGCTCTGTTAATGAGCTATCCTGGTCCTTACAGCAGGGATATAAATAAGGGGAAATAAATGCCCTGGGCTGCCCTTAATCACCCATCCCCACCCCTTCCAGGTCCAGCAGAGACACAAAAGGTTGATCTTGTCCGGAGACATATTAGCTGCAAGGCTAAAAAGAAGCCCAGAGTAACTGGGTTTCCAGAAGTGGCTTCTGGATGAACAAGAAAAAGCAAGCAGCGAGAGGGGGTGTTGTAAGGCAGCACAGCGGACCCCTCCCTGAATCTGGGAGGACAGAGGCACAGAGGCTGACACCCACTGTGCTCCACACCCAAACATGAATGGAGAGTGAGTTTTGCTGATGTAAGAGGAGCCGTCAGGTTCAAACAGGTCTGACCGCTGTGTGCATCCATGAAACATCTCCACATTCTCTAGTGATTGACTGTCAGGTGAGGAAGCTAACCCCAAATCCAGGTAACCTGCTACCAGGGTATAACCACCTTGGCAAGAGACAGGGCTCCAGCTAGTGAAGCATCTGCCTCTACCCACTCCGTCCTGCTGTTGGTCAGAGGCTGGCAGATTGCTCTCAAAAAGGAGTGATGACAGACCCTCCCCTCCTGGAGAGACAGCGCCTACCCGTCTGTCTACACAGCCCACTGCAAGTGTCCTCAGCGCTGAGGACAGCACTTGGCCTACAGGAGGCCCTGGGTAACTGTTGGATGAATGGGTGGGCGGGTGGATGGGTAGGTTTATGGGTAGATTGGTAGACAGGGAAGTAGAAGGAGAATGAGTGGGGGGCTGGATGGGGAGGATTGATGGGTAAATAAATGGAAGAGCGGATGGGCAGGCAGATGGATTAGGTGGGTGGAAGGAAGTGTGTTCGGTGGGTGGAGATGGGAGGATGGGAGCTATGGTACAGGGTACAGAGACAGATGGGCAGATGGGTAAGTTGACTGGTGAGTCAGTAGATAGGTAAGCAGGAGTGCATCAAGTCAGAGGTGGATAGGGGGCAGGTATATGACAGGTTGATGGGGCTGAGGGGATAGGTAAGTGGTGGGAAGATGGGTACGTAGATAGGTGCAGGAGGTGAATGGGTGGTAAGTAGGAGGTGGATGGGTAAGGGGCGGTGGAAGGATGATATGGAAGGATGAGCTGTAGCATCAGAGAGACCAGGGTTCAAATTTGGCTCAGCCCCTTGGGCAGGTCACAAACCCTCTGAGCTTGCATTCCTTCATCTGTAAAATGGGGGAAATGCTGACATCAGAGATGTTCTGATGATGAAATCAGATAATGTTTGTGGGTTGCCTGAATAACCTTCCATTTGTTCTAACCATTGCTGTAACAACTGCGGTCCCTGAGACCTTCTGTGACCATCCTGGGAGCCCCAGGCAGTGAGAGGACGTCACAGGATGGGCACTCTTCTGCAGAGCCGCTGACTCCCTCTAATGTGGACAAGGAGTGTGGGTGGGCGCCCTCTTCTAAAGATGTGGTGGGGTGGGGGTGCTGAGCAGGAACTCGGAGCCCACTCTCAGTGGGGGCATCCCCAAGGAAGCAGAGAGTGCACAGGTGACTCCAGGGTACTAACAAACATTTCTGGAGCAACATCACCTACTTGCTCCATGCTTGTTCAGGACAGTACCGAAGAGCACAAAAGCCAGATTCCCTTGTCAGTTCCTGAGCCTGCACAGTGACTGACCCAGGTCACACCCCAGCCTCTGCCTACAGAGCCCTTCTGCTGGCGAGCACACCTCCGTGGCTCCCTCCGTGGCCCCTAGGGGTGCCTCCATAGGTACACCTCGTGAAAAACAGCCTCTCGTGAAAAAAAAATGTTAAACCTGTTGGGGGAGGTCCCTGCAAAGCAAAAGGATGGCTCTGCGTTAAGACAGATGAGGATAAATCACCAGCAGAGGACAAAGGCTCAAGTGTAGGGTCAACTTAGAGGCTGTAGTGCCACCTCCAAAGCAATCCCTACGTAGAATCGCCTAACATTTCCTGAGCATGTACCACAGGCCACAAAGTTTACAGCTGACACGAGAGTGGGTTACACCTTTCTCCAATCCCCACAACAGCCTGTGAGGTAGACGGTATTATCTTTATCTGATAAAAGAGCAAAACGGTGCTCGATGGGGTTACAGGAAGTCCTCCAACATCACATACCTAGCACTCACTGTAACTCAGACCACAGAAGCTTGCCATCGTTTATAAAAGCTGGGAGGTCTCCTACCATAGAAATTACACATGCTTCTTTTCAGAATATCTGGGAAATAAATAGAGAAAAGGAAAAAAGTCGCCCAGAGACCACCCCTGTTGGCAGTTTGCAGTCTGTTTCTGTGCTTTCTTTAGAGTGATTTCTTTAGTGGTTATATTGTCAGTACAATTTTGCATCCTGACTTTTGATAACACAAACATTTATCTGCATTGCTTTACATAAAGACCACTTTTGGTGATATAAATATCTCATCAAATAGATACACCAGAATTTGTTTAACTGCTCCCTCAACACTGGACACTTTGGTTATTTCTATATTCAATATTCTATATTTCAATAGAGGAATATTCTGTGTTTCAAATTCTAATTAACACTGCAGTGAACATGTTTGCACCCATGTATTATTACTTCCTTGGGCTCGATCCCCAAATGTGAGCTTCGGGACCTTCAAAGGCCCGGTGTCTAATTCCAACCCAATCACCACACTGCCCTGTGGTCCAAGCCAAGTCACCGCCTGAGCCTCAGGTCCCGCGTAAGGAACGAGATGGACAGACCAACCCAACTCAGGGGGAGATATTACTGAAGAATAGCCAGGAACAGGAACCCTGCAGCCACATTGACAACATCAACATAAATGTGGGCTGTAGCATCAAAGTGCGCCAGTCACTTTGTGACCACACCTTACCCTACGTATTTGGTCTCTCTCAAACCTGTTTTCATGCCTAGTTAGCATAATGGCCTCTGCTGAAAGTCCATAATTTGCTCCCGGTGAAAAGGATTAGCAATGGATCCCTTAAAGCAGAGGGGAGGTCAACAGGTGAGAGACCAGAAACGCCAGGCCCTGCCTCCCCTCTCTCCCTGGCTCTTAAGGGAATGTGGTCCCCCTCCAGGTCCTGGAGGAGGAGCAGGCTCCATGGTAAGACTACACCGGGTGATCCCACAAACCCCCAACACAGCTCCTTGGCCTGGGGATGATCTCATGACCAATCATGAGGTCATGAGGTGAGCCAATCGGATTCTTTCCCCAGAAATCTGGAGTTAGGACCTGAGACCTGGGCATTAACTCCAAAGTCAGAAGAAGCAGGAGGGGAGTCGGCACTGTGGCTAATCAGAGTCATGGTGGAACTGAGATGATGTCCATAAGCCCATAATAAGTAGATATTCAGAAAGAACTAGAAACACCCTTCACATCTCAGTCCTGGTCCCAGCTCTACTTCACTTCCTGTCCTGGGGAAACTGAGTCCGCTGGTTGTCCCCTTCAAGTACCCCACCACACCCTTACCGTCACCAGCGTGCAGGAGTTCCTGTTTCTGCAGCCGAGAGTGCCCAAGTGCTGCTTGGACAGACCAAGTGGACTGGGAGAGTTAACAGAGGTGTTTTGCAATGCCAGATGTTCAAGTCAATAGACAGGGTGGAGGTGGGACAAAGAATGATAGCAAATAAATCTCTAAGCATTTGCTCCTCACTGTTCCCTAGAACAGCAACAAAGGTAAAAAGCTCAGTGAGGCCACACGCCACAAACAAACAACCAGATCAACCAAAGGGTTTGTTTAACCATTTCCCTCAGAATGTGCACTTTTGAGATGGCCTGAATTGGAGGGGCACCATGCTGCACTAAACCAAGTTGGGCCCAGTCATGAACTCAAGTCCTGGGCTGACCTAAGGGGGAAAATGCACAGGAGTTCTCCTCAAAGTCCTGATGGCTGGCACACCTGTGCTTACAGATGAGCTTAAGAAATATTCTAGAGGAGAGCTAGAGAAAGCAGTCCCCCTCCACCCGGGTCTGGCTATGCTCCTGGATAAGAAACATCTCCTCCCAAGAGTTAAGGACCCATTGCCTAAAAAGAAAAAGCAGCAGGCACTGGGAAAGGTTCTGGCTCTAGAGCCTGGAAATATTCCCCAAAGAGCCACCAAGCCTTCGATCGGGAGGGCCCATCTCCTGGAAGTCCTTCTGTTCACTGCTGACTGGCCCCTCCCCAAGGCAGCCAGTCCCAAGCCACTGGGGTAAGAACATCCAATGTTTCTGGAGGCCACTGCCTCCAGCTCCCAGCCTTATAGGGTTCCAAGAGCATGAGTCAGGCAGACTCCTGTCCCCTTCAATGGCTTTTCCACTCCTTGAATGGAGCTCCTTGTGCCAGCCTTTGGATATAAAACTCAGCTATTTAATATTTGTTAAGGCATAGAAGTGCTTTTCTCCAGTAAAACATGAAGAGCACTGGGTGGGGAGTCCAAAGGGGCTTCAGTACTGACCCTGAAGAGGTCGCTTTACCCCTCCAACTTTGACTTTTTCCTGACTTTCAACAGCAATAAAACCATGACACTCTGTTCACCTCGCAGGGTCACAGGTGTCAGACGAGACACGGGAGCGCCAGCTTCACTGCAGGGCCATTCACTCACCAACATTGTCCAGAGCACAATGGACATCGGCTGCAGGCCTGGATGCTTTACGTGCACGATCTCAGCTCAGCCTCCTGATAGCCCAACAGCGTACCGGTAAGAAAAGCAGGCCCCAGGAAGTTAGATCATCTGGCGTTATACCTTGAAAAATCCAGGACCACCTGACCCTTGATTTTCTCCTCCAGGCTACCTTCCCATTCCACCAGGGATCCAAGCTCTCTAGACACAGGCCAAGAAGGCAGCCACATGGACCACACTGTGTCACCACTGACAGGAGGGGAGCCCACGGACAGGCAGGACACCAATAAAAGGCACCAAGGCACCTGGTAAAAGGTAGACCCAAGAGTTGGAGAAAGACCCCTGTGGAGCCATCCTATCCCCTTTAGCCCCAAGAGCTGGTGGAAGGCTATGGCCAAAGATGTCAAAATATGAATAGGGTTAGAAGTAATCTCAAGCAAAAGGCGGGAAGTTTGTGAATTTAGATTCATATGAGGGGATCTTGGGTATTTTAAAATAAATGAGAGATGGAAACAACCTAAGTGTCCATCAACGGATGAATGGATAAAGATGTGATATATATGTAATGGAATACTATTCAACCATGAAAAAGAATAAAATCCTGCCATTTGTAACAATATGGATGGACCTTGAGGGATTTTGCTAAGTGAGATAAACCAGAGAGAGAAAGACAAGTACTCCACGGTATCACTCATATGTTGAATCTAAAGAAAAAAAAAAGTCAAATTCATAGAAACAGAAAATGGCAAATGGCAAAGTGGTTGCTGGGGGTGGGGGAAAATAGGAACAGGTAGATCACAGGACACAAACTTTCAGCTATAAGATGAATAAGGTCTGGGGTGACTGGGTGGCTCAGTGGGTTAAGCGTCCAACTCTTGATTTCAGCTCAGTTCATGATCTCACGGCTCGTGGGTTCAAGCCCCATGTCAGGCTCTGCACTGGCAGTGAGGAGCCTGCTTGGGATTCTCTCTCTCTCTCCTTCTATCTCTCTCTCTGCCCCTCCCCAACTTGCTCTCTAAATAAATAAATAAAATGTTTCATAACATAAGTGAGAGAGGATCAAAGCAGGTGCCCAGAGCTCAACGGCAAGCATGCACTAGACACATACTCTGAACGCTGGTCAGTGGAAGACAGTGGGTCAGGATGGCCGAGGGGAAGGGAAGCCAAGCAGACAGATAATGCTGGGAGCATGAGGGCAGACTTTTGCAAGGTGAAGAGGGCTTGGGGAAAGCAAAAAGAAAAGTACAGGAGGACACCAAGGGAAAAGATGTTCGGGATGAATTTTTGCAGAGGCGGAGCTGTGATAAGACCTGCGAGAGCCAGCTTCTAGAAAGGACAGCACAGAGAAAACAGGAGCTGCTGGAGCCAGGGCAGGGCAAGGCCAGCACCTGCCCGTGACCAGTAACAGCACAGAACTCAGGTTAAAGCACAGGTTAGGGAGATGTTAGGGCGGACGCATCTGCTGGGAAGGACCATGCACCTTCAGCAGCTAAGTAAAGTGCCCACCATGTATGCCCAGCCTGGAATGAAAGCACCAACCCACCAAGTGATGGGGGACTGAAGAAGGCCCGGCTCAAGCCCAGGGGTGGTGAAGACCAGCAGAAGGGGTCATCACTGAGGGTCACTATGGAGATCCTCCAGGACAGAAGGAGGAAGAAACGGGAAATGACCATAGAGACCATTTGGACAGCTCAAAGACAAAAACTTGAAGGCAGGTTCAATGACACAGGCTAATCAAGAGCTTTGGAAATCGTGACAGACGTGGAAAGAACCGGCTGTGCTTAATCCAAACTCCCAGTCACACCCATCAGCACTCAGGCAGCCCTAGGGTGACGTCTCCCACCCAGCCCCTGCCCCTCAGTCTTGTCTAAGTCACTTGCTGCCTCTTCCTCGGTGCTGCCTATAAACTTCTTCAGGGAAGACCAGCAACCTCACTTCCTCACATGGTGCTCTGTTGGCCATGCAGGTCCCAACCATATTGTTAATGACAACTGAAAGAACTCAAAAACCTCCCAACCTAAAATTCAAAATCCCTACAGCCCTTCCAAAATCTAACAAGAGGGGCACCTGGGTGGCTCAGGCGGTTGAATGTTCAGCTCTTGGTTTCAGCTCAAGTAACGATCCCGCTGGTTCATGAGTTCAAGTCATGGACTTGACGGGCTCTATGCTCTATGCTGACAGCGTGGAGCCTGCTTGGGATTCTCTCTCTCTGCCTCTCCCTTGTTCATACACGCTCTCTCTCTCTCGCTCTCTCTCTCTCAAAAAATTAATAAGTAAACATTTTTAAAAATCTAACAAGAGGACACAGTTGTTGTAGATACTTATGGAAAGCAAAGTGAAGGAAAACATAAATTGTTGGAACACAGATTTGGGGCTCAAAGTTAACAAAATGTTTCTAACATGCAGATCTGTGCAATAATGCAACTGACTGTGGAGGTGGTGAACTCTCCATCATTAGAGGTAGCCAAGCAAAGACTGAAGGACCACAGGCTAAGGAGCTGCAGAAGAGATTCCTTAGATGATCTCTAAGGTCCTCTCCAACCCAAGATCCCAAAAAAGAAGCAAATTCTAGAACAATTACAGACAAATTTAGCACATCACAGAGTAGCAGAATTAGCCACTACCCTTTAAACTTGGAAGAAGTACATTTATAGCAGATAAAAGTGCGACTTTATGCCATGGTTACTAAGTTTCCAGACCTCATTACCCCGATCTGAAAATATAAATAGGTCCGAGAAGGGCTTAGTTGAACGAATAAATATTCGGCCCAAGGCAAGTTACCAAAGGCTGAGACAGATGCGCAAAGACAGTGCTCCCTATAAAGCCTGGCATCACAGCTGACAACAATGTCCACTCCCAGAACATTCTCACATCCACACTGTCAGAGGCAGCACATAGAACTGAATGAGTCGTGGATTCTGCAAGTGCTCACCAGACAGAAATGCCCCCACGCAGCACCTTCCTACAGAAAAGGCCCGACTTTTGATGCCCCGTGCAACTCCTGACAGGTGAGGAGCAGGAGGTCACCGTCATGGGAAATTCTGGGTCCCCCTGACCAGACACTGCCCCTCCCACAGGGTGAGGGACCAGACCACAGATAGCGTTTTGGCCACAGTGTCACTCACAGCCTCGACAGAGCCTGGTTATTCTGGAACAGCAGCTCTGGCAAACTGTGCAGCTGGTTCCGGTTCAGTCGTCTGAAAAAGAGAAGAAAGGAAGAGTTGGAAGTTGCCTAAGAGTTCCAGGAAATCCAAAGACTTTTCAGAAAGCACTGGACTCAGAGTGAGAGGGCACAAGGTTCAAATTTTAACAAAGTCACTGTGTAACCCCAGGGAAATTACCTCCTCAGGGCCTCAGTTTCTTCATCTATAAAGTGGGAATCCACCATCCAACACTTGGGGAGGAGAAGCACAGAGCGCCTGTGAAAGCTCCCCACCAAGGACCCGAAGTACAGTGGGCGTCGACACCTTCCATGACTTCCTCCCTTGCTCATCATCATCATCATCATCATCATTACATTTGCATGACCCTTTGTAATTTAGAAGGCACTGATTCAAATATCATCTTGGTTTTCGAGCTGAATACCTGACTACACTTGAAATGTGAGATATACCCTTATGGGGTAGGACTAGCCACAAGGTCCTGATTTTTTGTTGTTTCATCCACATTTGCCTCCGTGGCAACTTAACTTTTTTTTTTTTAGTGTTTGCTTAAGTCTTTTTTCAAAATGAAAACAGCTTTCTCGATTTTCTAAATTATGTATGAAAACACATTGCTTAATTCTTTAAAAACTTCAAGCAGTAGAAGAAAAAGTATTCAGCCACCTGCATTTTCCTCACTCAACAATTTGTGGATGTCTTTTCATGCCAAACGATAGAGAACGACCCCTTTATTTTTAATGACTGACTAGTATGCCCATCATTTCTAATTGCTCCACGGGTGGACAGACGACTCCCCGTTTTGTAAACACAGGCAGGAGCGGGAAGTCTGGTCCTGGAAGGTGGCCTGGCGGAGAAGACCCAATACAGAAAGGACCCGGACTCGTCCCAGGAAGGCAGCGATGCCTAACCAGATGCTTCTTGCCACCTTCAGCACCTAGTTCTCTACACCAGAGCACCGGAGGCCAGTCCACTGGGGCTGTGGCACCTATAAATATAGAACCTTGGTGCTCACACAGACCATCTGCAGGGGCTTCACCTGGGAGTTGGTAAGCACTGCGTACCCCAGCCCTGTTGAGTCAGAGTCTGCATGTTAACAAGATCCCCCAGTGATCTGCGTGCACGTCAAGGTTGGAGAAGCACAAGTGTATGAGGCAGCCCCCGCCCTCCAGACTACAGCACAGTTTGGGCCTCACATGACCATCCCCTTCAACAGTGCTGGGCGATGAGAAACCAACTTGGCAAGAGCTTTCTTTCACTGGGAGGGAGGAAGAAATGTAGTTCTCTGCAGCCAATAGTAACTGGTCTGTGGTAACCTCCTCGGAGGTCGCTCTTCGTCTGATATGTGAGAAAGGCATCATTTTCTAGCACGGCACAGACAATTAGACCAGCTGGAAGAGGTTTACTCAAAAGGGAGGGCTCCTAGGGAAACACATCACTGCCTTGGAAAAAAAAAGGGGGGGGGGAACCACCAATATAATCCTTAAAGCAACAGGAGTAGACATCAGATCACCTCAAGTTCCTTCACCTTGTCCAGTAAATTAATCCTGTGTTTACACTGTCTGGTAATCATTGTTTTTTTTTGTTTTGTTTTGTTTTCCCCCAGGACTTTCTCATCTTTCTGGCTTCAATTTCTGAAAACATTTAAGAGGGAAAAAAAATCCAATAGCCAGTTTAAAGTAGAAAATCAAAGGACGCCAAAGGAGGGACCCAGCACGGCGAGGAACCTGCAGGTCCCTGCCCCATCCTGGTGGCAGCAGCAGGCATGACCTGGGCCACCCCCAACGTGGGTAGACCCCCGCCCACCTTTTCTCCTCCTGCAGGGCAGGGCATCCCCCAGCCAGAGCCTCAGTGGGTTAGGTCCCAACCAGGCCCTCCCAGCCAAGTCACAAGGACATATTTTGTTCTGAGCCTTTTCAAGAAAACAAACACAGGACTAATCATCTGTCCTAGCGGCAGCCTCGTTATTGCTCAGGTTTAGGCCTGGATGAAGAACACAAAAGAAAGATCGCCTTGAATGTCTTCCAGGCAGCAGGAAGGCAAGAAGACAGCCATATTCTTCTCCCTTTATTTAATGCCTCCCTTTCTTTGAAGTAAAAGAGAAGAGTGAGGTATGAGGTCATAGTCATTAAGATCTCGGGCTTTGGAGGGAAAATGATCCGGGTTCTAATCCCTTCTTCTGCCCTTAATCTCTTAATAATCACTTAATAACACAAGTGCCTTAACTGCGCTGCACCTCTGTTTCTCATCCATAAAACACCACTGACCACTGTGTTGTTTTAAGGATTAAATGAGATACAGTAGGGCAAAGAGCTCAGCTTGGCGCCTGGCACAGAGTAAGGCAATCAACAGTAGCTATAATTATAATTATAAACTCATTGTAAGAAAATTCATCAAAAAGATGAGCACAAAGAACAAAATTATCCCACCACTCAGTGTAATGAGAGTTAATATTCCCAATGATTTTCCTCCTCCTGTATTCTATGTACATACAAGCTGATTTAATTTACATAAATGTCACTTCCTGCCTTTTTCATTTAATATTACATTGTGAGCACATTCCAATGGTCTCAACTGTTCTTGACAAATGTGATCTGATATCTTATGTCTCCACCAGAATGGTTTTCCATTTTTTGTTGTATTTGTTGTATTTAAATGATGTGCCATGAATATCCCCTTGATATACAAATTTTTAGCCACATCTCTGATTATTTCCTTAAAATGAAATGGGACTTTCTGGCTCGAAGGGCATGAACTTCAGGACTCTGCGCACCTCTTGAGAGCCAAACCAAAGCAAAAAAAATGAGACCAGTGACCACCGTGAACTTGAGTGTCCATCCCCCACCTCACTCGTACCACATTCCCTTTTCTTTTCATTACTGCCAACCTGAAATGAAAAAATTGATCAAGACCCATTTTCAAATGCAAAAACCCCGTATGGAGCAAACCATGTACATCAGAAACATTTCCACCTTCCGGTTTCTGTGCTGTGGCCCTGAACACCCAAGACACAAATCCTCAGGTGGCCGGCCACTGTACCTTCCCTGATGGTCCCCTTGGCACACCATTTCTTCCTTATGGCTACACAAATCAGTGGGTATGAGATGATATGAAGCCATCTCACTTCCTCAGTACTGCATGGATTTTTTGCCATGATGTATTTTCAGGGAAAACCAACAAAGACAGTTGCTTTTAGAGCACGGGGTGCGGACACCCTCCAGCTTTGTCCTTGCTGTCATCTCATGACAACAATGCCATGACGGCTTCCATGGCTGCGGCTCCCCCTGGCTCCCATCAGCAGGTGGGAGGCGGGCGGGGCGTGCAGTCCTCTCCCCGCACACGGCCCTCGCTGCCAGACTCAGCCATCGTGTGCCCCCGGCGCCACCCCACCGCCCCAAGCCTGTGCCCACAGATACTTACAGCCGCTCCAGCTCCTTCATGTCGTCGAAAGCCCCCCGCTCCACCACTCCAATCTGGTTCTCCATCAGCTGCCTGGGGAGGCAAAGAGACAGGACAGCTGCAGGGTGTTGGACAGGAACTCTCAGCAGCAGATGGCACAAGGGAGTGAAACAGGAACAGGGCCGGAGATACACGCAGACCCGCGTCCCGGCCCGAGCGGACCAAACTGCCTCACAAGCTTGCAAATTCCCGACAGGGCTGGTGGGCACGCTCAGCCCCGACAGCAAGATGCACTTCCAGCCCCCGAGCCCATGCCGATCCCTCTGAAGCGGCCACCGTGGTCACAGGATCCCAGAGCACCGGGCCACGGCTCCAAAGACATCCTCGTCTTGGGAAGCTGGGACCCAGGCAGCAGGGGTCAATGCCAGGCTGCTGGCGCACGTGCCCTCCTTCAGCCCAGAGGGCACACGTCCAAGCGGCAGAGCAGGGGGATGGGCCGGTAGCAGGGGGCGGGGAGCCCGTGCCAACTGGGCAAAGCCCACACGTGCAGCAAACACACTGCAGTTGGCAGCCAGCACCCCTCTGCCCGCACTCGTACACCGCCTGGCCCCATCTGCTGCCCACTCGACCACCTGGCTCCACGAGACTGCACCTCCTCATCACCAACGCGCCCTACAGCCCAGAACATCCGGCTGGCAGGCAGTTTGCTTGTTGCGTGGGAATTTTGGAGACCGTCGAGTAGATTTTTCTCCCTGTGGTTTTCTCCTGTCCACTCTCAGGCGGGTGGCTCGAGGTCCCACACGGACCTCAGAGGAGGTTTGGGGATAGGACAGGGGCAGAAGCTGCCACCACACACTTCTCTTCTTCCACCTTGTTTCCAAAAGCCCGAGCTGTTGAGGAGCTCGTGCTGGAGGCCTGGGTGGGTGGGGGGGTGCCAGGAGGGAAGGAGGGTTTTCCTGTACTCAGAAGAGATTCCTGAAGCCTGGGGAGGAGTCAAAGATCAGCAGACACCCCTGCCCAGCAACTGACAGCTATGACCCCAGGGAAGATGGAGACCACAAGGTCCCCAGACCCGCCCAAGACCCTCAGAACTGCAAAGTAGTTCTGAAAGAACTGAGGCCCCAGGACCCTTGCACTACCCTGACAGTAGGGGGTGAGAACCCTATGACGGTCTGATGTTGAATGTGTCAGAATGCAGGCATGTGTCTGAGAGGAGTAGAGCAGGAAGCGACGAAGGGAGCCACCCTTTCCCCTCCTCACTCCTCAGTCCTCACTCCTCACCCCTGCCCAGCCCAACAAGGGAAATGCTGTGGACGGCTCCTTTGCTGGCTAGTGGTCAACGCCAATAGAGCCACACCCATCACTTCCAATATCTGCCCCTGTCAGGCACCCAAGGGGGTCACCTCTGTCCTCAACTGCCCCCACTCATCTACCGTCTCAAGTCAGGGGTAGCCTTGCCAGAGAGTCTTTCTGAGGCACAGAGTCAAAAGAACTATGGAGAATGTTATAGGCTGAAATGCATCCCCCAAAATTCATACACTGAAGCCCTAACCCCCAACGTGATTTGGAGATGGAGCCTTTAGGGAGGTTATTAAGGTTAAATGAGGTCATAAGGGTAGGGCCCTAATCTGGTAGGACTGGTCTCCTTATAAGAAGAGAAAAAGACACCAAAGATCTCTCTCTGTGCACACACAGAGGAAAGGCCATATGAGGACACAGCAAGAAGGTGGCCAAGAAGACAAGCCTCACTACAAACAACCTTGATGGCACCTTGATCATAGACTTCCTCAAGAACTGTGAGAAAGTAAATTTCTGTTGTTTACGCTACCCCGTCTGTGGGTGTTTTGTTATGGCAGCCCCAGCAGGCTAAGTCAGAGACCTAAGGGTTCCTCATGGTTACCCGGTCTTCCCTCATTCCAGGATACAACCAACAGACAAGACGCCCCATCTGTCCGGCCCAGACCCTGCCAGGCAGCGACCACTGGTGCCTATGCTGAGCCCAAGTGCTCAGCCGTGTGCAAGACAGTGGCTGCTCTGGGGAAGGACTCACTGGCACTTCCACCCCACCCCCCTCAGGGCATCCAGGGTCTCTGGCCCACAACCCTACAGCCCACAGCCAGGACTCTGCTCAGGAGCCACAGGGCCACTGCCAAGGGTAGGGGCAGAAGGGAGGTTACTCACAGCACCCGCAGCTGCTTGAGTCCCACAAAGTCATTTTTATGGATCCGAGTGATGTTGTTGCCGTTGAGTTCCCTGGTGGAGGCAAGGAGAGAACGAAATGGGTGAGATGCCCAGGGTGGCCCCCAGGCCAGGGCTCAGCTCCACACTCCCTCTCCACCTGCCTCCAGCCTGTCCTCTCATCAATGGGGCTGGGTGCTTTCCAGCCAAACCCCGGGACCCCCAAGTCTATGCCAAGGCCCAACAAGCTAGACCCATCTTTGCAGCTGATGTGAGGCCAGGGAAATGCACAGGGCACAGGCTCGCTGCTGGAAGAGCCGTGGAAGCCAAAGTCATGGCTTTTGCCCAGAAAGACCTCAGGCTCATTGGAGAGACAAGACATTCACGCAGGGAAGAACTTGGAAACTAGACAGTTGGAGGCTATTCAGGTGGAATCCTCACTGAGCCTCAGTTTCCTCATCTATGAAGCAGGGATAATAACTGTGACTAGCTCATCAGGTTAGCATGGGGCATAAACAAGTAAAGAGCATGGCCTGTGCTTGAAAAGGGCCCCCTTGCAGACACCCATGCCATTATCTGGTGGCACTGGCTCCTACGGGCTATTGTGAGGAGACAGCAGGGTGGGCCATGCATTTTAAGGAGATTGAGTACACGGGGCCCAAGATGAGACCTAAAAGACGAGGCAGGTGTGCACAGTGAGAGGGACAGGGTGGACATTCTGGGAAAGGGGAACGGCCCTTTGCCTGGGGAATGAGGAAGGAGACAGGCTGGGAGTCGGGAGCTGTGGGAAACGGGGTTGGGGGATGGGAGTCCGGATCACAGAGGGCCTGAAAAAACAAGCAGAGGAAGACAGGGAGCCTGGAAGGCCCACAGGCAGGAGCCTGCCACAAGATCAGTCTTGCATCGAGGAGAAGGAGGGCAGGGCCGAGGAGGACAGGGGGGCCCACTGTCTGGAGCAGGGCCAGGCCTGAACTGCAGTGGCTCCTCTCCCCACACCACCCCGGCCCCTGGCCCTTCCTTCCCTTCCAAGGCTACTGTGTTCTTCCTCAGCCCTCCCCAACCATGACCCGGGCACCTTGGCCATGAACCCCACCTTAGAGGCCATCTGACCCCTGCCGAGCCTCTGCCAGGCCACTTCTCTTCACAGGGAGCTAGCACAGCCTCAGAAAAGCAGGTCCTTCCAGGAGGCAGCTACCACACTCCCCAGAACGTTCTTCCACTGAGCCACACACGGCAGAATCTCAACCAGGCCTAGCCTCAACCACCTCCACATCTAATCTATCTCCCTGTGGCAGCTCTGTGGCCACATCCACGCCACCGCCTCCTCTTTCTCACCGCGTCAGAGTCACTCACGTGCTTGGCAACAAGCTAACTACCCCCATCCCAACGCACATGCGCACACACACACACATACCATATTCCCCTGCAGCCCAGCCTCCTCGCCTACCAACACCCATCAGCCCAAATCCAAGCTACTTTGAAAATCGGCAAGCTCCCTCTCCTCTAAGCATCTAGGAAGCGTGTTTGGCCTAGATGATGTTCTAGAGTTGCATCTGCTAAGAACAACGTATGTTATTAGTTTCCACACACTCCAGAAACTGGGCTCTGTGTACATCCTCCCGCAGGGCTGGAAAGTAGTTACGGTGCCTGTCTTACAGACGAGGAAACTGAATTGCCGCTCAGAGAGGTCAGGTGTCTCCCGGAGGGCACCAGCTGGTAAATGACAGAGCAGAGATCTGGACACGGCTGTCTGATCCTAGGGCTCAGGCTTCTTCCACCAGGCCAGGCCCGTGACAAGCTGATAACTCATTCAACCCATCACTCTCTCCACCCTTCCCCTGAGCCTGGCTCCTGATCCTGAGGAGCAGCTGGAAAGACTCATTCCCTGCTCTTCTCTCTTCTATCAGGATCTCTCAGAGGGGCTTGAGGCCTCTCCAAGGTAATGGGGCCCCTGACGATTGGCCCAGACAGAGCCACTTCCTGGCCTAGATGCTGCAAGGGGGCCCTCTCTATGTGAGATGGGCTCTTTTCCACGTGAGGGTTTTTATTGAACCAAATATCCTTCCCTGACACCTCAGAGCCTCACCTGTGCACCCCAAACTGCTCCTCCTGTGCACAATTGCACCTCAAGCATCGAGAACCTCGTCAACAAGCCCTGAAAATTGGTTCCCTATGCAAGCGTGGCTGGTTTCCTTTGGTCCATCCTGCTGAAACCTTCATCCCCAAACCCCAAACCACAAGGAATTTTAACTGTTTTAATTTTTTTATTATAAAGATATATCAGTACTGATTACAAGAGCAAAAATGTTAAAAAATGGACATCAACAAAGCAATGTTTAAATTAAAAAAAATTTATATTTATTTATTTTTGAGAGACAGAAAGAGCACAAGGGGGCAGGGGCAGAGAGGGAAGGAGACACAGAATCCGAAGCAGGATCCAGGCTCTGAGCTGTCAGCACAGAGCCCGACACGGGGCTTGAATTCACGAACTATGAGATTGTGACCTGAGCCAAAGTCGGACGCTTAACCAACTGAGCCACCCAGTCACCCCTTAAAATTTTTTTTTAACGTCTATTTATTTTTGAGAGAGAGAGACAGAAAGAGAGAGAGAGAGAGAGAGCAGGGGTGGGGCAGAGAGAGAGGGAGACACAGAATCCAAAGCAGTTTCCAGGCCGTCAGAACAGAGCCCAAAGCGGGGCTAGAACCCACGCACCTGAGATCATGACCTGAGTCGAAGTCCAAGGCTTAACCCACTGAGCCACCCAGGACCCCCCACAAAGCAACATTTAGTTGACTTTCCCTCACATCTGTGAAACCAAGAACTATGTAGCCATTTAAAAGGGTACAGATCAGTTTGTACTGACAGGGAAAGATGTCCAGGATACAGAACGGGTAAGAGGGTTACAAGACAGCTTGTATCCTGCGAGCTGCTCATGTAAAACCACACACAAGTCATCCCAGTATGTGGGCAGAGCGAGCTCACTGGGGCTTATAGTAATGCCACATATTAATACCTATAACTGCTCAGTGGTGGGAACTGAGGTGACTTCAGTCTCTTTTTTATACTTTTCTGCACTGTTTGGATTTTTAAAGTACATCTATATTTTTATAAGCCAACATAATATTCAAGTTATTGCACTGAAAAATAAGAGTAACACAGAGCCACCTGGGTGGCTCCGTTGGTTTAGCCCCCGACTCTTGATTTCAGCTCAGGTCATGATCTCACCGTTCATGAGCTCCAGCCCCATGTTGAGCTGTGCACTAACAGTGCAGAGCCTGCTTGGGATTCTGTCTCCCTCTCTGTCCCTCCCCTGCTTGCTCTCTCTCTCAAAATAAATAAAAATAAACTTAAAAAATAATAATAACAGGGGTGCATGGGTGCCTTGGTTGGTTAAGGGTCTGACTTCGGCTCGGGTCACAATCTCACAGCTTTGTGGTTCAAGCCCTGCATCAGGCTCTGTGCTTCCAGCGCAGAGCCTGGAACCTGATTCAGATTCTGTGTCTCCCTCTCTCTCTCTGTCCCTTTCCCACTCATGCTCCCTCTCTCTCTCTCTCAAAAACAAAACATTAAAAAAATTTTTTTAAATCATAAGAGTAATACATGCACATTGTTATTTTTTCCGTTTTCTGAAGAATAAAGAAAAAAATTAAAATCACACATAAATCCATCACCCAGAATTAACCTCTGTTAACATTCTAGAAGTTTCTCCCAAGCCTGTTTTCTTTGGCTACAATTTTTATATAGTTGAAATAATTCAACAAATATTTATTGAAGATTTACTGCTGGCAAAGCATTTTACAAGGGGATGGGTGAGACAGAAGTGGTACGCACTCCTTCCGCCATGTTACACCCTGTTCATTCCCCCACTGATGATTTCTCCCATCCAAGTACTAACCAGGCCCGACCCTGCTTAGCTTCCGAGATCAGACGAGATCGGGCGCGTTCAGGGTGGTATGGCCATAGACCCCACTGATGATTTCTGACGGGCCAGCACTTATCCCTGCATCTGGATGCATCAAGTTATTGGGGCATTCCCCGACCCCCCCCCCCCCCAGTTCAATGATAAACATCGCATAAAGTTTGGTGGGCATTTGGGAGGAATACATTCCTAGAGACAAAATCATTCAGTCAAAAGTCATGAAAAAGCTGATGAATGTTACAATAACTGGCTCATTCTTTCTCATGGCAACCATGGTTTATTTATAAGGCAACTGACTTCAACAATTGTTCATTTCACAGACAGCAAAGCTGAGGCAAAGGAAAATGTTAGGGCTTGTCTGAACAAGGCCCAACAGGGAAGTCAGGAACCCCTGCGGTGGGCCGGGGGGTGGGCACGGAGCACTCACAGGGACTTCTGGTGACGTATCATACTCACATGCCTCTCTTCTTACCCTTTTGCACCAGCCCCTGCGCAGACCCCCGGACCCATTCCTTAGCCCACCATCAGGCGACTCCACCCCCTCCTCCTCACTTCCTGCTCCCCACTCCACCCCCACGCAAGAAAAGACCTGAGACAGGCAGGCGGAAGAAACAACAGTGCAGACAACGAGGCAAATACAGCCTCTCTCTCAGGAGGCCCTGCTGGTGGCTTCCGGGCAAGAATGCCCATGGACACTCAAGCCCCCCCCCCCCCAGCCCCCTGCCTCCCTCTCCAGCTCTCTTACCCGGGAGCTAAGTGCCTCCTCTCAGGGGAGAGCCCTCTACAGGCAGCCTGGGAGGCAGAGGCAGCTCTCAGGTCTGAGGGCTGCTGCTTAACGAGGCATTATCACCACTTAGGCCATTTAGGCTGAGAGAATGACCTCCACGGGGTAGCTCAGGGCAGCCAGGATTAAGGTTCCAACGTGGGCCAACCACTTCCCCTCAAACCTTCGGCCGAGGCTGCTGGAATGAGGCAAGGAGGTCATTTTTCTCCAGCGCCTGACTCCTCCAACAGGTGGTCCTTCGGTGTCGCCATGGAGACGCCCTCCCCAGCAAGCCACCTGGGAAAGAGAAGCTGGGAGAGGCTGCTGTGACCTTCCGACCTTTGCAGCCACAGCAGCCAGGCGAGGGGGGGGGGGGGGGGGGGAGGAGCCTCCAGGGCGGCTCCCAGCCTGGTTTCCAGGATGAACCCGGATCCAGAGCTACCCAGGCTCCCTGAGGTTCTCGCCGCCAGGGCCCCACATCCACCACTCCTCCCTGCCCGGCAGCCACTGAGTGCAGGCTCTGAGCCTAACTCCTAGCACGCTTCATCTCACTCACCCTCACCCTCGCAGTGAGATGAGTCGTGTTCTGTCCCCCTCGCTGATGAGGAAACTGAGGCACAGACTGGTGAAGCAATTGCCCGGTGCCACGCAGCTAATTAGGGGTGGGGATCAAACCCAGGCCAGTGTGATTCCGTGCTCTTTCCCCCCCATCATGACGCCTCCTGCCAACAGACTCTGCCAAGCACACCCCTCACCCCAAGTGCTCATGAGAAACTTGGAGGCTTTGGATAGGAAACACGGGGGCCCTGTAATAAGACCCTGTGCTCTGCCTAAGCAGCCGTATCAGGGGGTCCCTGGCCAACTGAGCCAGTGGCTAAGAGCTTGGCCTTTGGAGCCAAACTGTCTGTTCCACCATCACTAGCCGTATAACCTTGGACACGTGGCTTAAATTCCCTGGGCCTCAGTTTCCCCATTTGTACAACGAGGCTAAGGATAGCACTCACCTCCTAGAGGTGTGGTGAGGCGTACATGACAATATTTCTAAAACACTGAGAGCAGTGCCTGGCACACACAGGTGCTCTCTGCGTCGGTATTACCTGCTGTGAGTATTTCGCTATTACCGCTATCGCTGTCGTGCCGCTCAAGGACCATGGCTCCACCGGGAGGGTGGTGCCCCAGACTCAGCTCAGGCTGGGGCCAGAAGGGCAGCGCCCCAACGAGCAGGGAGGAGCCAGCAGCTAGCCAGGCTCTGCAGGCCCCAGGATGCAAAAATCCAGGGAAGAGGCCCTAAGGCCATTCTCTCTCTATCAAAAGTGACGAGTGTGCATCTGCCCTTCTCCCCCAGGAGGAAATACACTCTGGAGGCAAGTAGCCCTGACTTCCATCAGCTCCTGTGTGGTCCTAACCTAAAAGAAAAACCTCAGTGGTGAACGATTTTGAAGAAAATCCTCTGAAGCAAAGTTACCAAGGTAAAAACAAAAACACACAAGGATTTCGTGAATCCTCTCAGGAAACAAAACTCTGATCCCCAGCACCTGCGTGTTTGGTGATAAACTGAAAGAACCCCTGGGATTTCCTAGAGCTGCAGGAATAAACAGCCTGGGTCCCTCCCGGGGTGTTCTGGGGGTCCCACATGCCTCACAGCGTTTCTTGCCCTAAAGCTCCACCACTCCTAGTGCTAGTTCCCTATGGGACCAGAACATCTTACAGGGCCCCAAACCTGCCATGGCAGTGAGGAGGCTCAGGCCACACTCCAAATCCCTTCCCGCCAGATCTCCAAAAAAATAAACATGCAGCTCTGACCGTAGCTGAGACAGGCCTCTGGGGGCAGGGGGCAGGGAGTGGGGGGGGGGGGGTGTACTTTGAAATCTTACCCTGGCCAAATCCACGCAAGGAGCGCCTGCAGAGTCAGGAGAACTGAGGGAAGGAAGGATTTCCCTACCCAGCCAGGGCCCACACACGACAGGCTGAACTCCGCAACCCACAGGCCGCCCAGCTGCACACCCATGCCATTGCACCTGGAGGGCCTGGGGCCCCGCAGAGCCACCTAACAGGGCTCCCCACATTCCCTCTGGCTCCCCTCCAATCTGTTCTCCTAGCCACAGCCAGAGGGATCCTTTCAAGATGCAATCGGATCTTGTCACTCTCCACTTAAGCCCTTCAATGAATCCCCATTGCTCTTGGAATCGAGACAAAATCTCTACCGAGAACTACAAGGCCCGCGCGGCCTGCCCCCCACTCCCCTTTCTGATTCGCTCCCTCCTGTGGCAGGGCCTTTGAACTGCCATCCGTTCTGTCTAGAATACTCCTTCCTCTTTGCCTGATTCCAAGTGTTCCTTCCAGCTGGTCAAGCTCCCTATCACAGGCCTGCAGAACAGCACAAACTCCTCCTCTGCAGCACAAACCAGATGGATTTGGGGGCTTCCTTGACTGGTATCTCAGCCCCTGCGTGAGTTTATAAGCTCCCTGAGGACATGAACTGTGTCAGTTTTTTCTCACTGTTGTATCCTCAGGGCGTAACACAGTACATGGCACCTCATAGATGCTGCATTAAGTTACTGCTTGAATGCATGAATAGATTTGCATTAAAGTGGACATATTTCAAACAGCAATGGGTTGAGTGGGTTTTCCAATGTTTCCCTGCTCCCCACACCAAAGGGAAAAAAAAAACCTATCCTAAATAAGAATTACTCTCCCTGGGGTGCCTGGGTGGCTCAGTCAGTTGAGCGTCTGACTCTTGAATTTGGCTCAGGTCATGATCCCGGGGTCATGGGATTGAGCCCTCAGTCTGGCTCTGCACTGAGCATGGATCCTGCTTGGGATTCTCTCTCTCTCTCTCTCTCTCTCTCTCTCTCTCTCTCTCTCTCTCTTCCTCTCTCCCTCTGCCCCCCACCCAGCTTGCTCTCTCTCTCTCTCTCTGAAAAAAGAAAAGAAATGCTCTCCCTATCCAATCATTATGTTGTAAACCCGAAACTAATCTAACACTGTCAATTCTACTTCAGTTTAAAAATAAATGGGGGCGCCTGGGTGGCTCAGTCAGTTGAGCGTCCGACTTCGGCTCAGGTCATGATCTCACGGTCTGTGAGTTCGAGCCCCACGTCAGGCTCTGTGCTGACAGCTCAGAGCCTGGAGCCTGCTTCAGATTCTGTGTCTCCCTCTCCCTCTGACCCTCCCCCGTTCATGCTCTGTCTCTCTCTGTCTCAAAAATAAACATTAAAAAAAATTTTTTTTAAATAAAAATAAATAAATTTGAGGGCACCTGTTTGGCTCAGTTGGTTAAGCATCCGACTTCAGCTCAGGTCATGATCTCACGGTCCGTGAGTTCGAGCCCCGTGTCAGGCTCTGCACTGACTGCTCAGAGCCTGGAGCCTGCTTCGGATTCTGTGTCTCCCCCTCTCCCTCTGTGCCCCTCCCCCCCTCATGCTCTGTCTCTCAAAAATGAGTAAACGTTTAAAAATATTTTTTAATAAATAACCAAATTTTTAAAACAAAAAAATGTTTTTAATTAAAAAGAAATGCTCTGCCCAAATGGACATCAGCCAAGAAAAGCTCCACGCACTGAGGACACTGCTGTGTTACCAACAACTTCCTATAGCCCACAGGTGAAGAGATTGATTTTTACTCAGCTGCTCTCATAGGAAAATTCCAGCCCCCAGGGCTTCAGCTGCTCTGTTCCTCTACTTCCTTCAACGCATCAGCCCTTCTGCCACAGGGCCTTTGCCCATGCTGCTCTCTCAGCCCAGGACTTCCCAGAACAGTCCTTCCCTCCTCACCTGCCCACCAACACATACACCTGACTGACTCCTAACATCCTTCGGGGCTTCAACTGAAACATCTGATCTAGACCACCTCTTTTATGTGTTCACTCAGCTCCCCCTCCAGAGCTGGGACTGGAATTTGGAGTTGTGTGCAATAATATGAGATCCTTTGTTAAAGGCCAGTCTCTCCTGCCAGGCTAGGAGAAGCAGAGGCCACATCTGGTTTGCTCCCTGCTGTATGCCCAGCCCCCTCCACACAGTAGGTGTTCACTGAATAGAGTGAAAATAGGCTGATAAGCAATCCTGCCCACCGAGCCCGGCTGCTGCTGGCATAACTCGGCCCAAGCACGGCACGCAGTCCCACCAGCTGGCTGAGCCTTGCCCACAATCCTCAGGCATCAGTGGGTCATGATCAGGAGGCTCCCCCAACACCTCCTGCCCCAGCAGAGACCACGGGCCTGGTACCAAGTGCTGGGACTGCCCTCCAGCATACAAGAAGTCAAGAAGCCCCAGGGACGAGTAGTCAGGGGCCCCATGCCAGGACAAAGATGCTGCTGGTCGCACTCTGCCTCAGGCTCCTGGGGACCCATCTTGCTTCCTTGGCTCGAATACTAGAAATATCTATACGATCACAACCAAGCCAACTCATTTAAGCCTCACGAGAGCATCTGGCTCACATTATGAGGAGACTGAGGCATAAAGCCTTTGAGTAACTTGTTCAGGATCAGCTAGCTGGTAAGTAGGTGGAGGACGTAAGCCTTAGCATGTCTGACTCCAGAGCCCAGATCTTTCTTTCTCTCTTTTTTTAATTGCAATAAAATACACATAATAAAACTTACCACTTTAACCATTTTAAGTGCACAGTTCAGTAGTGTTAAGTGTATTCACGTTGTTGAACAACAGACCTCAAGAGATTTTTCATCTTGGAAAACTGAAACTCTGTTCCCATTAAACAATAACTCTCCATCCCTCCCTGTGCCCTTGACCCTGGCAACCACCATCCTGCTTCTGTCTCTAGGAATTTCACCATTTCAGGTACCCCATATGAGTGGAATCATAACAGTATTTGTCTTTTTGTGACCGGCTTGTTTCACTTAGCATTGATGTCCTCAGAGTTCATCCATGTTGCAACATGTGCCAGGATTTCCTTCCTTACTTAAGGCCGAATTATATTCCAACTGTGTGTGTGCACCACGTTGTGTTTACCCAGTCATCTGTACATGGACGCTTGGGCTGCCTCCGCCCTTTAGCTGTTGTGAATGATGCTGCTACGAACATGTGCAAATATCTTTGAGAGCCTGTTTTCAATCCTTTGGCCGCATAGCCAGACGTGGACTTGCTGGATCATCTGGTAATTCTGCTTAATTGTCTGAAGGATCGTCAGAATGTTTTCCAGAGGGGCTACACCATTTTACATTCCCAGCAATAGTACACCCGGGTGTTTCCACACCCTCACCACCAATTGGTATTTGCTGGTTTTTTGATAGCAGCCCTTCTAATGGGTGTGAGGGGGTCAGGGCCCAGCTGTTAACCCCCATTCCATGGTGTATTCTGTTCTGAGGCATGAAGTGCACACCAGTCTCTTCATTACCAAGGCCTGGACTTGCCCTCACCAATCCCCTTCCCAGGTCTGGGGCCTAGTCCTAAAAGCACAGCCCTGCCCACCTCAGGCCCCTGAGAGGCTATCCACCAGCTAATGCTCTGACGCTGAGTCCTCCCACAACACCTCCCCACATCTCCACCCCCCACTCTGCTCACTGAACCCCCACCCCGAGGCTGGACACCTCCCTGTGCCGGCCTGCACTTGGGCCCACCCTGCAAACATGCGCAGGCCGGACTCAATCGCGGCCAATTTGCCTTCATGCTCCAGGGCTAAGCCCTCACAGGGGTTTCACAGGTGCTGAACGAACGTCGGATAAATGAGTGAATGAATGAAAGAAGCCAGGCCTTATTAAGATGCGTGGTGCAGTAGCCAGATTTTAAAGACTAAACACAAACACATCTCAGAGCCTCAAGGCTCAGGGACCCTAGACACCCCGCTCAGCAGCCGTCTGTGCCCCCAGGCATATGGTACGCCTCTCCAACCCCCTCCTCAGCAGAGCAGCGATAATAGCTTCCTCCAGGGACAGTTGTGAGCAGAAAAGGGCAGAGGAGGGTAAAGCAGGGCTCTAAGCCTGGCCCGGGCTGGGGGCTTTCCGTGGTGACCACAGACCCCATCACAATTCCCCGCTGCTGCTCTCCTTCTCTGACCTGTCTCCCCATCCCCAAGGGTCTGGCTCCTCATTTCCAGATCGCCCCCCAGCCCTCCATGCTCCGGTCCATCTGCCCCTACACTGCCGAGCCCACTCCCCCTCAGCGCTCCTGCGTGCTTTCCCCTCCCGCAGACTTCCTCACGGCTGACTCACTCCCAACCACCTGCCTTTGCCTCCCACTTCTCCCAGGAAACCGGCTGCCCAGCTTGGCCAGTGACCCACACCACAGGTCCAGAAGCTGTCCTCAGGCAGCCTGTCTGCTCTCCCAGGTGAAGCCCCCTCCCCATCTCCAAACTCCTTCTCCGGCGTGGCCAAGAACCACCTGGCCAGGTTTGGATCCACAACCAGCCAGGAGCTCTTGTTCTCCACCTTCTCCTCCCCTGTTGCCTTCTCTTCCTCCTGAACCCACCCACCCCTGTTTTGAAAGTTTATTTATTTATTTTGAGAGAGAGAGAGAGTGGGGTAAGGGGGGGAGAGAGAGAGAGAGAGAGAGAGAGAGAGAGAGAGAGAGAGAGAGAGAGAGACTCCCAAGCAGGCTCTGTGCTGTGAGCGCAGAGCCTGATGTAGGGCTCAATCCCATAACTATGAAATCATGACCTGAGCTGAAATCAGGAGTCAGACTCTTAACCGATTGAGCCACCCAGGTGCCCCCTCTTTTTTTTTTTTAAATGAGATATATAATTGACATACAACATTATGTTGGTTTTGGATGTACAACACATTGATTAGATACCTGTATATATCGCAACATGATCAGCACAGTAAGTCTAGTTAACATGTGTCACCTCACATAGTTACAACATTTTTTTCTTGTGATGAGGACTTTTAAGATCTACTCTCTTAGCAACTTTCAAATATACAATACAGCATTTATTTTATTTTATTTACTTTGAGAGAGAAAGCGGATGAGGGCGGTACAGAGAGAGAGAGAGAGAGAGAGAGAATCCCAAGCAGGCTCTGAGCCATCAGCACAGAGCCCGATGTGGGGCTCAATCCCACAAACTGTGAGATCATAACCTGAGCCAAAATCAAGAGTTAGACACTCAACCCACAGGCCCCCCGGGCACCCCTGGAATACAGTATTATCAACTGCAGTCACCATACTGTACTTGACATCCCAGGACTTACTGACTTTATAGCTGGAAGTCAGTACCTTTGACCTTCACCCACATCACCTCCTGCCATCTTACCGTGGGCGGAAGCTAAAGTCAAGTCTCATGAGTCTTCAGAGGATGCACTTTCCTTACCAGGAAACCCAGTGCTTCTCTCCAAATGTGTTCTGGGCACCTCCTGCATCTGAATCGCCTGAATTGCCTTTGCCAAAAACCTACTGAATCAACATCTCGGGGACGGGTCTCGGAATCTGCATTTTATACCAGCTTCCCAGGAAATTCTTTTTTTTTTTTTTTTTTTAAGATTTTATTTTTTGTGAGTAATCTCCACACCCAATGTGGGGCTCGAACTCACAACCCTGAGATCGAGAGTTGCAGATTCTACCAACTGAGCAGCCAGGCCCAACCACTGCCCCCCAACCCAGGAAATCCTTATTCCTGTTGAAGTTTCTGTTCCACCTCTTCCCCAGGAGGCCTTCCCAACTGTCTCTCCAGTCCACATACTCTACAAAGTAACCATCCCCTACCCCTACCCTTAAGGTCACCTTTTAAATGTAGCCGATTATTGGCAACTCAAACAGAAGTAGAAGCCAGGTTCTCTTCTCCCGGCTCAGCCACCCTCCCGAAAGTTCACTCCATTCCCAAGATCATTCCCCCAGGCTGGAGGCTTAGGGCCCCATGACCTTCTCATTAGCTCTCTCTGTACTTCCTGCCTCGGTCCAGTCCTGTTTCCTCCTGTGGCTCGGCCCCTGTGGCTCAACTCCATGAGGACTGTGGCTGTTGCCCACTGGTACCATAGCAAACTGCCACACGCTTAGGGGCTTAAAACAACACATATGTATTATCTTACAGCTCTGGGGCCCCTTTTGGCTCATGGCCCCTCCCCCATCCTCCCACCCCTTGCTTCCATGGTTATATCTCCTACTGAAGCTGTCCCTCCTGCCTCTTACAGGAACCCTGTGATGATGTCAGGGCCACCCTGATAACCCAGGATCATCTCTCATCTCAAGATCCTTAACTGCATCTGCAGACCCCCTGTGCCATGTAAGGCAACATATTCACGGTTCCAGGGATTGGAACAGGGACATCTTTGGGACCATTATTCAGCCCACCATGATGACTCTATTTTCTAAAGCAAAGATCAGAACCATAAAATGTCTTGCTAAATGTTTTTATTTTGTTAAACTTTTTTTTTAAGTTTTATTAATTTAAGTAGTCTGTAACACCCAACACGGGGCTCAAACTCACAACCCCTCAATCAAGAGTCACATACTTTTCTGATTGAGCCAGCCAGGCACCCCACGTCTTGCTACATGCTTAAAAAAAAAAAAAAAAAAAAAAAAAAAAAAAAAAAAAAAAACAACTCATTGAACACATCTTTTTTGAGCACCTACCAGACAATGGGACTACAAAGATATATGAGACACAGCCCTGCCCTCAGGAAACTCAAAACCCAAGGTACCCATCAAACAAACCAGCTTCTTAAAAAGCAATAAAGTGCTCTTCCTTCCAGAAGAATTCCAATTAATAAATGTAGAAGGAATGAGGGAAATAGAAAATCAAAATTGCATAATAATGGTTGTAGGCAAGATCCATTAACGGATGCTAAAATTAGTAGGTAAGAATTTGAGGACAAAAAGTCTATGGCAGCCTCGACGTATCTCCCCCAAATATTTATTAACAGCAAATGTGAATTCAGTAATGTCACAGGGAAGAAAACAGGCAGACACTGTCTTAACCAAGAGATTGAGGTTAACATCACCAGCAATGAGACCTATCAGTGTCACCTACCGCTGACAGGATGCACTGGGAAGGGCACACCATCCCTGCGGCATTCCTGCCAAAACTCCATTACCTCAATCCAATCAGGGAGAAGCATCAGACAAAGCCAAAATGAAAAGCCTTCCAGAAAATAACTTACCAGTACTTTTCGGAAGTGCCCATGTCCTGAAAAGCAAGAAAAGACTAAGGAATTGTCACAGACTGAAGGAGACTAAGGGGAAATGACAACTAAACATCATGTGGAATCCTGGACTGGACCCTGGGATAGAAGAAGGACCCTGGGGCACCTGGGGGGCTCAGGCGGTTAAGCGTCTGACTCTTGATTTTGGCTCAGGTCACGATCTCATGGGTCTTGGGATTGAGCCCCACATTAGGCTCTGTCCTGACAGCACAGAGCCTGCTTGGGATTCTCTCTCTGCCCCTTCCCTACTTGTCCTCTCCGTCTCTCTCCCCCCACCCAAAACAAATAACATGAAAAAAAAAATTTTTTTAAGCAAAAGGACGCTAGAGAAGAAGTTGGTGAAATCCAAATAAAGTGTGTAGCTTACTTAATAGCCTTGTGCCAATGTTAATTTCTCAATTTTGATCATCACGCTATGGGTAAGAGAGATGTTAACATTAGGGGAAGAAGGGGCACCTGGCTGACTCAGTAGAACACGCGGCTCTTGATCTTGGGGTTGTGAGTTCGAGCCACGCACTGGGTGTAGAGATTACTTAAAAACAAAATCTGAGGCACCTGGGTGGCTCCATCGGTTGAGCATCTGAATCTTGATTTCGTCTTAGGTCATGATCCCAGGATCATGGGACCAAGCCCCACGCCGGTCTCTGTACTGAGCATGCAGCCTGTTTGGGATTCTCTCTCTCTCTCTCTCTCTCTCTCTCTCTCTCTCTCTCTCTCTCTCTGTCTCCTTCTGCCTCTCTCCCTTGCTTGCATGCACACTCTCTCTCTCGATATAAGTAAGTAAATAAATAAATATTAAAAATAAAATAAATAAAATCTTTAAAAAAAGAAAAGAAAACATTAGGGGAAGCTGGGTGAAGGGTATTTGTACTATTTTTGCAACTTTCCTGTAAGTCTAAAATTATTTTAAAATACAAGTTGTTCACATTTTTGTTTTAAGAATAAAATCACAGCAGTGGCAGTGAAACCACTGTCAATGGAAAAGCCAGAAACCACAGTGACCATAACCAAGTGGCCTCCCCGCCACAGCCGGTCTCCCCCTCCACACCAGAGCCAGGCAACAGGATGTCGTAAAACACTACTTTGCACTTGTCAGCCTCCACTCAAAACCCCTGGGGTAAGTGCTCAAAGGGTCTTTTCAAAAGGACACAGGGGCAGCCCAAAGGGGCTCCCCCAAACGTGGGACACACTCTGAGCGTCCAAATAAATAATGATGGGAACAACCCAAGCAACAAAATAATAATCCTGAATCCATCCTGTTATAAACAGACAAACAGATGGAGGAAAAGGCCAAGTTCTTTCTTGCGGTAGAATGCCAGCTGATACACAGAGAAGCAATGAGGATGCTAGAAGTGACTCAGCGATGGCTG
Source organism: Leopardus geoffroyi (assembly GCF_018350155.1). NCBI lineage: Eukaryota > Metazoa > Chordata > Mammalia > Carnivora > Felidae > Leopardus > Leopardus geoffroyi. The sequence goes on from NC_059334.1 coordinate 56,835,449, forward strand.
CTAAAACCAGTGGCAACTGACGTCCCAACGTGACCCACTGAGGACACAATGCCACTTACGTAGCATAACCTGCCAGAAGTGCATAACCTGAGCATAATGATGAGGATGGAACAGATGAAGCCAGACGGAGGGACGTTCTACAAAATAACTGGCCTGTCTTCTTCAAAACTGTAAAGGTCAAGAAAAGCAACAGGCTGAGTAGTCCAAATTAAAGGAGACTAAAGAGCTGTAACAAGTGAATGCCATGTGTAATCCTGCACACACCTTCCGAGAGCCACGGATGACATTGTTGAGGCAACGGATGGAGTGCAAACAGAACAATGGAGCAGATACCAGTACTGTAGCAATGTTCAGTTTCCTGATTTTGATGGCCGTATTCTCAGAAAATCCACACCACGCTATTTAGGCAGAAAGACTTACATTTCAATGTAATCTTTTTTTAAAATATGTTTTCTTTTTAAGCAGGCGCCATGCCCAACACGGGGTTTGAACTCACCACCCTGTGACCAAGAGTCACATGCTCCACCGGCCGAGAGAGCCAGGCGCCCCTCCAACCTAATCTTAAATAGTTCCAAAAAACAAAACTGTGCCTATGCATACTATATGATAGAGCAAACAGGGAAATATGAACAATCGAATGTGGATAACAGGCATATAGGAGCTCCTTATGCTTTTGTTGCAACTTTTGTACAAAATTGAAATTATAACAAAACAGAAAGTTACATGGAGCACCAAAGAGTCTTTTTGGGTGATGAAAATATTCTAAAATTGGACTGTAGTGATGTTTGCACAACTCTGAGGGTGAAAAAAAAAACACCACTGAATAGTAAAAGAAAAAAAATTTGTTTTGATAAAAAAAAATGTTATGCGCACACACACACACACACACACACACACACACACACACACTCCCTCTGATGGCTCCCTATTTCCCAGCCCCATGGCCTAGTGCCCATCCATTACCCTAACCTCCTATCTCAGAACTCACCAACACGAATGTACCCACCGGCTGGATCCGCTCCTTACTCTCCTCCCCAAATGTATGGCACTCACTTTCTCATGCCCCAGGTTCCCCTGCCCTCGCTGCAGCTCGGCCCTTACCTAGGTCCTGCCCAGCCCTCAGACCCCATCAGCCCCTCCTGCCCACCCCAACTCCCGTCTCTGCATCTCTGACGCTGATGGACTACTTGTCCCAGCGTTACTCTAAACACTCTACACAGAGTATCTCTTTCAAACTCAGCCCTGCAAGGTAAGTGCCATCATTGGCTCCACTTTATAGATGAAGTAATGGAGTCACTAGTGAGCCAGCGGGGATCTCTCAGGTGGTAGTTGATGGAGCCAGGATTCAGACTGAGCCATCCTCACACCAAAGCCAGCGCCGGTAGCCGATGTGCTTTAGTCCCCATAGACATCTTCGCACACCTGCTCTTCTGCAGACAGACCTTTCTCGCCCACCAGCCTGCAAGCTCCCTGGGGAGTGGGTCCACACTCTGGACCTCTCATAACACTATGCACACAGCAGGTGCCCAACAGCTGTTTGTCCGCCACAGGCTGGGTTCCAGAAAGAAGAGGAGGGGGTTGCAAACTCCATCAAAAAGAGGAGCCCGTTCTCCACCCCCCCCTCACCCCCCCCCCCCCCCCAGCACAGCCCAGCTCCCTGGCTACTGCCCAAGGCCCGGCCGTCATCTGCTCTGGGTAATAAGTATTTGTATGGCGATAATTACAGCATTTGGGGAGAAAATCCCATTAAGCAAGAGCCCTGCCGAGCTGCTAATGCCGGCACAGGACTGGAGGCCAAGCTCCTGTCTGCTTCCAATAATGCAGGAGCCTCCCGTCCCTGCCACCCTTCACCCGGCCCCAGAGAGCACGGCTGTCCCCTGCTCACAGCCCCAGGCAGCCAGGACCACCGAGGACCAGCCCCCTGCCTCCGAGAGGGGCACGGAGGCAGGGGCAGTGTTCTCGGGGGCAACCAGAACACCAGTGGCTACACGGTGAGGGAAGAGGGAGCAGGGCCATGCTGGGACCCAGAAATGAGTGGTGCCCCAGTTCCTTTCATGTCCTTGCAATTCTGTCACCTTAATAACAATAGTAATACTACCATTTATGGGGCACTTGCTGTGTGCTAGGCCCTGTGCAAAGTGCCACTCCCAGCACTGTCGCATTTAAATCCTCACAACAAGCCTCGCAAGCAGGTCTGCTATCGTCCCCACTTTGTAGGCAAGGAAACGGGGTGCTGAGGAGTCACGCCTTCTCCAGAGTACTTACCCCAGTTTGCCATTATGTGTTTATTCTCATATTGTGCCATTCATCTCTACCTCCCTTACTGGGCTAAAACTCAGGGAGAGACAGGTGGTTTGGTGTTCTGTCCGGCACTATTCACTCAGCACGATGCAGACACTCGATAGACAGCTATCTGTTGAATGAATTAATTAAGCCCCATAACTTGTCCAAGGTCCCCCCAGCTGCTGAGTGGCAGAATGGGGCTAAAATCCCAGGCAGTCTGGCTCCAGAGCCATGTCCTCACGCCATCTACCCTGCAGAGAATCCCTGCAGGCCACCACCCTGCTCCCTCCTGCAAACTGCAGGAGACAAAGCTGCCCAGGTCCAAGGAAGGAGCACTCTGGACAGCCAGACTCCAGAAGAGTCCCTTGCAGCACCCCCAACACTCACGTGCTTACCTCCCAAGCTCTCTCCTGCCCCACCGGAATCCTCAAACCTTTGCTTGAGCTTCTCAAATAATAATAACAACATCACCCAGTTAAATCACAAAGCATTTTCACACAGCCCTGTGCCAAGCACACCACCAGGCCCTCTACGTGCATTCGCTCCCTTAATCCTCACCATCAACCTGCAAAGCTGTCATCATCGTCCCTTTTACAGATGGGGAAACTGGGTCTCAGAGCAGATGGAGTGACAGCACCAAGGGCCTGCCACCGGTCATGCAGAGCCCAGCAATAAGCCCAGAGCACCTGCTACTGGAGCCGCCAGCCCCACTTAGAGGCAGCCTCCCCTGCACAATGCAGGTCTCCGCTGCAGGAGACCACAGTACAGACGTGGCTGTGGTCTGGCCCCCTGACCCCTCTCCATGACCACCACCCAATCGTCATTTGGAATTCCAAACAGGCTCCTGGCTGTCCTGGGAAGTCTTCCTTGGGCATGCCCACCCAGCCCCGTTGAATGGGGCCTCCAGATTCAGGGGGCCAGACCAGGAAAAGGCAAGGGCCCTCCAGGCCTCTGAAGCAGGCAGGCGAGCTAGGGCAGTGGACAAACTGGCCACGATGCAAGAGAACAGGCCCCCAAAACCTAATGAACAGCAGATCATGCTGGGCCCGAGGTGCGAACGGAGACCAATGGGCCTCCCCCAGGGCCTTTCCCGGCCTTAGCATCCTCAGGCCTCTCCTGTCTCTGCACCCTGCACCCACGAGGGCAATCTGTGACAAATCTAGAATACAAGTGCCTGGGGTGGGTGGGAGAAGCGGTGTCCCCGCATATTACACCCTCTTATCACACTCTCCTGGACGCTCTAGTCTAAAAGACTGTTTTAATTTTTAAAAACTCCAACTGAAAATCAAAGTTGTTGAGTAGAAGAAAAGACAATTAATAGCGGCCGTGGTTAGGTCCCTCTGAGCCTGAGTTCTACAAAGAGATGAAGCTTTCAGGCCTCCTCCACCACACCCCTAACCCTCACTCCGTATTTTAATTGTTCCATTGCAGCGAATTATTCAGCGTCCCTGCCTCATGCAGCCCGCCAGCCCCACAGCCCCTCTGGCTGAACCAATCTCCTCAACAGCTCTGGAGTCTGCATGGCCCTTTCCCAGAAGTCTCCACAGCAAACCAATCTCTTCCCACTTGGGGGGACAGGCCTGGACCCAGAGTTACGGGATATGTGATCATAAAGTTGCCGGGTCTCATGAGCTGCCATAGAAACTGCCCAGAAGACAAAAGGCGAAGGCACAGCTGCACTCTTTCCCAATTTCACAGCCGCAGAAGCCACTGTCTCAGGCTCTGACACTGCACGACACCCCTATCGATTAGACAGGGCGTTTGCTACAGCTATTTTGGGTCTGCCGGGGCGCTCACCAAGGCCTCTTTTCGGGGTGTTCTATTACTCTTCAAATGACTCTTCAGAGGCCTGCCTGCTGCACAGGCTTTCACCGCCTGAGAAGTTTTGCACTCAGCAAAGACCAGACTTCCCCCGGCTTCCCCCTGGTAAGTCACCCCTGGATTCCATCCCTGAAGTCCCCAAAGGAAAAATCCAGAGAGAGAGAGAGAGAGAGAGAGAGAGAGAGAGAGAGAGGACTTCCTGACTCTTCCTCACCTTCCCAACCTCAAGCCCTGTCACATCCCACTGGATGTGACACGCTGCAGCCCCAGGACAAAGCCGGTCCACTCACCCATCAGGCTGGCACACACACACCTGCGGGCCTTTTGCCCAAACGTTCCCTCTATTTGGGCTGCCTGCCATCTCTGCTTGGCATACTCTGACCCAGCCACTACTGGGTCCCAAAGTATGCTAATAAAATGGCCCATCCTCTGAGAAGCCCCTTCCCTCCAGAAGAGTGCTTCCCACCCCAAGGCTCCCCACCACAGCCCCATCACACTGCCAGCCTGGCCCTCTCCCAAGAGCTTCCAGTTATGTGTCCCCTGCCTGATCCTCTCGCCCGTATATCTCTTGAAGGCAGGGACTTGCTCACTCCCTGCTGGAGCCTCAGCACCGAGGGTAGTTCCTGGCTCTGTTACACATTTGCTGAATTACAATAGAGACTTTTCTCCTGATCCTATCACAATAATACCTCTCACTTAGTAAACATAATGAACCAAGATGCTTTCCATATATGATCTTCGGTCCTCACAAAAACCATCAGTAGCCCCATTTTCTGGATGGAAAGTAACAAAGGCTCAGAGAAGTTAAGTAACTTGCCCAAGGTCACACAGCAACCTCAGCAGTTGAAGGCCCAACTCTCTTTTGCATTAGGAAATTTCACTTCCGTTCCACTCTGATAGCAAAAGAGTTCAAGAGTTCCTGAACGCCAAAACTGACACTGTCCTCAAGACTAAAGGTGGAGAGAAAAAGCAAGGAATGAGATGACTTCAGCATTCAGGTCCAAAAGCTAAGGCAATGGGCTACCGTGTCACAGACCTAGGCTGTCATCAACATAACAGCTGCAAGAAAAATGCCCTGTGGATGCAGCAAAGGAACAGAGAATAGGTCCAGGACAAACAGGTGTGGAGGGCGACCCTGCAACCTCAGGGGTCCTCTGGGCAGATTCCTGACCCTCAGTCCCTCTCCATAGCCACACAGTGTAATGCACAGGCTGCCCCAAGGAAACCTGATTCTGTCCAACCTCTCCCCATGCCAGCATCTCTCCGCAGCCCCACAACACACATGTACACACACACACACACACACACACACACACACACACACACACACCAATTCCCATCTAGATTGCATCTAGATTGCAAATTCTCTGAAACCTCCATGGGAATTTTTCAGACTCAGCCAAGAAGAGTCTGGGGCAAACGTGTCCTCACTAATTGCTGACCTTGGTACAGAGTTTGATCCAGGAGATAGCTCTCCCCAGGGTCAGATTTCTGCCTTTGGCCAGCTGGGAGCTGTGAAAATGCGCTCAAGTTATCAAGATATGTACACCTTTCCTGAGAGCCACTGCAGTTGCCCAGGAGTGTGGGGAGAAGGGGCAGGCAGGTTTCAAAGGAGCTGGCAGCCTTCTCCAAAGTCCAGTTCAATACTCTCCCGAAGCAGTCACCTCTGCAGGCAGCACAAAGACCCTGCATGTGACCAAAAATCTACACACATGGCCCATGTACAGGGACTCTTACAACCTCCCACTACTGAGGTGACACCACGGGTACTAGGAATTCACACAGACACACATTCTGCAGGAGAATCTGGGGAAACAAATTATATAGATCCATACACACACACACACACACACACACACACACACACACACACACACCCTACAAAGCTCAGCCCATCTAGAAAGGGCTGAGTTTTCTCAAGAATTTAGAAGTAAGAGACAACAGGGGAAGATGAATTATTTTTAAATGACTTCATGGTCCATGTCTCCACTCCAGGCTCCCGACCCCTCAGCATTATCACACCTACCCTTTTCTGGGTGTCGATGGAATATACCCCAGGCCCCAAACCCAAATCCCTCAGGTCCCATTGTCTGCCTTGGTTAGGGATGGCTGGATGTGAGGTGGGGGGACCAATGCCTGACACCTGCAAGAGAAGAATTCTTAAGGCTCTGGGGCAAACAATGGGGAGGCAGGGGAAGACTGGAAACTTCAACTCCATCCCATCTTGCGGCCCATCACCTGCCTGCTAGCCCACAGAGCCCAGTCCACACATGCAGCTCAGACCACAGCCCAAGCCCCATGTGCCCAAACGAAGACATGGTGCCTGGCAGTGCGAGGAGCTTCCCCCCTGAGTGCCAGGAAGGCTTGCTGGCACCAAGTCACAGGCACCCTGTAGGAATCAAGTGCTGGCACAGTGGGAATGGCCTGCCAGGGCTAAGGGCAGGGTGCAGGGGTGAGGATGGGGGCTGACAGCCCCGCCGGGGCCCTTTGAATCCCGGGAAAGGGAAACAGGGGTGCTGCTGGCTCCTGGCTCAAGAAGGACCGCGGCAGGCACTGACCCGTCTATTGGCCACAGAGCCGGGGCCCCAACGGTGCTGCCCCACCCCAGCCCTGAACTCGTCTTGGTGGGAGGGTAACCGCGGGGCTCCCTGAGCGCTGGGGATGGGGGCCGTACTCACAGGCGCTCCGTGTTCCGTGGGATGTTCTTTGGGATGGCCTGCAGCCCCGTGCCGTGGCAGTCCACCGTGGTGCCGGTGCAGGTGCAGAGGGCGGGGCACGCGGTGGCACCCAGGCGCCACGCGGCTGCCCACAGCAGCAGCCAGAGCTCGGGTCGGACGAGCCCCGCCGAGGGCCCCCTCCCGGGCGTCAGCGCCATGGTGCCCTCACCGCGTCCCGCTGGTGTGCCAGACGGCGGCAGCCGCTTACCATCCCCGTCCGGGGCGGCTTCCAGGTGCGGCCCCGGGGCAGCGCCACCGAGGAGACCGCGGGCTCGTACGCGATGCCCTTGCGGGCTGGGAGGCACCTTGCTCCTCCAAGCGACGGCGCCTGTGTGCGGACCGAGGGAGGGCGCCTTGGGCGGAGGGCGCTCGGCTCCTCTCCGGTTTCTCGCTGGCTGCGTCTGTCTCCCTCTCTCCCTCCCTCCAGCTCCCAACTGACTGCTGCGAGGAGGAAAATGGGCAGGCCCCGCGCGCGCACGCACCCTGCGCACACACACACACACACACACACACGCACAATCACACACTCACACCCGCACGCTCGCTCCCACCCGGCAGTCATCCATCAATCGAAAAGCACACATCCAGGGCCAGACTCCTCCCCGCCCTCCCCCAGCAGCCCCCTCCCCCGCCTCCCGACGACGACCACTCGGCGGCGGCTGCTGCGAGCAGCGTACAGTTTCAAAGGTGGAACCTCCGAGGCGCCGCGAGCGGGCAGGGAGCTACGGGGGAGGGGATGGGAGGATGGCCACCGCTCAACCTGTCCAGTCCTGGCCCTGGCCGACTACACACACACACACACACACACACACACACACACACACACATACACACACCGCGCGAGTATGTGCACACTTAGACGCAAGCACTCGGAACCCGCAGCCCCAGCAGCTGGGCCAGAGCGAGGGGGAGATCTTATTTTGCCTCCCGGACCCCCTTCCCCAGGGCCACAGACATGCTTTCCCCGACGTCAGAAACGCGTCCCAGGCCCCACCAGACTTGCTTTGTGAATACTTGGTGAAAGGAAGCCCCGCACCCCAGCTCTCCAAGCCACCTACCTTACTTAGCCTTGGACTTTGAGGGCAGAGCCTTGGGGGGGGGGGGGCGGAGGCGGAATGTACAACAGCCCTAGGCTAAGTACAGTCTTCTCCCCTGTCTCCACCAAGATGGCAGCAACCCACTTGTCTGAGGAGAAGACAGCAGCTACCTGCTCCGGCATGAAAATGGCCCTAATGTGGACATTTGCTCCTCGGGGAGATGTTATTTCTGCCCAGTCGGCTACACTGGCTTCCCAGGTGGGGATGCAGGGTTTGGGCAGAGTATCAGTGGGGGTTGGAAGTCCAACCCACACTCACAGCAATATTCTTCCATTTCTGACAGATGAAAACAAATATTCGGTCCTGCCATCAGAGGACTGCAGACAGGGCTGGAAGAGGGCTGGGTGGCCTGCTTGGGAGAGAAGCTCCTTCCACGGTCCACCCATGTCGACCCCCCAAGCCTTTACCCTCCTTTGGGTAGGGACTTTTCTTACTCCAAGGCAGGTGTAGACACAGGTGTGGGCATGGGTGTGAACAGGAAATCCAGAGAGGGAGAGAATTATCCTCAAGCCCAGAAAAGATGAAGGACCTCCGGAAAATCAAGAACAGCTGTGGTTTGCTTGTTCTCTGTAGGACCCAGACATCTTTTGTCCATCGTCCCCTGATTCCCGGCCACCTACAGGCGCTAGCAAGAAGACACAGTTAAGCAGTTCCAGAATCACCTCCCTTCCCTGGAGCTGGCTACCTGGGTTTCCCCTCGGGAGGAACCAGAAAGAAAGGTAGCTGGTCCAGGAGGTGCCAGGGGTAGGCACAGCATGGATACAGCTTGTGGGGGGCGTGGGGGGATATGGCTAGTCTCCACGAGGTTAAAGCCTTATCCACCAGGTATCCAAAGACTTGGGGGGGGGGGGGGAGGGCTTTGTTTTTCTTTTCCACCTTGATGAAAATTTTACTATCTCCACTGTCATAGCAGAGATAGAACTGTGGCCAGTATGTCACAACTAGTGTGACTGGTGTTATGGGCTTTTGACAGTTCTTTTTCAGGTTTTTACACACTGCTCTCCATGACCTCCATCCCAGGCCATGGGTTCTTCAGTATCAATCAAATGACAACTTGAGGGGAAGGGGCCTTCTTGGGGGTCCCCAGGGGCTGTGACCTTAGAGAAGCTTCCCACAAATTAAACCAGAACTCCAGCCTACAAGGGCCTCCTCACTCCTCTCCCTCACCAATTTCTGCTGCTTCTCCGCAGGGTGCTCAGCCCCCTCCTCTCACAGGCCCTGCCAGCTGCCTCAGGCAGAGTTAAATCCTCATTCCACTGAGCCTGCTGCTTTGTTTACCCCCTCTTAGCTGGAGCTGTTTACACATGTGGCTCCTTCCCTGACACTCCTCCTGGGGCAGAGCCTGCCTCTCCCCCCAGCTTACTTATTTCCTCGCTTTGGCACTTAACCCAGCACCTGGCACTTAGTAGGCCTGTCACAGACGGCACTCAGACTGTTGAAGATGTCCAGTTTCCAACCTTCTGCTCCAGCGGTGCCTCCCCAGCCCGGTGACCTCAGAGGGCTCCTCAGAAGCCAGGACCCATGTGGGGAAGAGGGAGAGTGTTGATTAACTGGGCCACTTGCCCTGGGGGCTTCAGAGTGGTAGGGTGATGGGATGGAGGGAGGGGTGGGAGCCAGCAGGGGCTGCAAGATCAGCCCTGCCCGTGTCTCCCAAGAGCCAGCCAGTGCCCTAGAAGCTTCTAGACTGGCCTGGACAGTGAATCCCAAATTGTCACCACCTGGCAAAGCCTGGCGTTTCCTATAAAGGGGAGGGAAGGAAGGGGGCCCCCTCAGACCCAGGACAAAGACTCCCCATGCCAGCCTAGTCATGGGAGGCCCTGCCCCAGGAGCCAGGCAGCTCCCCAACTTGGCTCCTAGCCCCAGTTCCTCCACCCCAGAACCTGGCTGGCTCCCCAGTTTGGGAGGCAGCTAGCCATGAATGAACGCAGCTCATTAGCGTTCCTAGCACATTTACTCTTGAAACAACCGCCTGGCCAGCCGCTCACCCCCCACCCCCACTCTGCTTTGCTGGTTCAGTTTCCTCTCCCAGGCCCCTCCCTCTGTTGGATCTCCCTGCCCCCTCCCTACAGCAAGGCCACCTGCTCCCTCTGCACGGGTGGGGAGGAGGCAGCCTTGTCATACTGCTTTTGCCAGGAAGGCTCTGCCAAAGCCCACTGGCTACCGTCAGGGCAACCCGGGATGGCGGGGTGGCGGGGGGGGGGGGGGCGACTTGGGGCTGGGTCTCCCCATCCCGGTGGTGGGCATCTCCTCCAGCCCCCTCAGCCATGCGTGCTCAGGAGTTGAGGGCCACCTCCCGCCTGTGACCGGGGAAACCTCTGGGGAGTGCCTCCTTCCAGCTTTCTGCACAAGGCCCTCTCCTCCACCTCCACCAGCCCTTCTGAGGCACCGAGAAGCAGAGCACCTGGGTGAGGCTGCAGAGCACTGCAGTTTGGATTTCTGGACTGCAAATGGCAAGAATGAGACAAAACGCCTGCCATCTGGGCATTCGTTCAACACCATCTATTAAGTATCTATGTATTACGTACACTGTCCTGGGACTTGGCACTTCAACAGAGAATAAGAACTGCCCTGGCCTGCCCTGAGCTCCCAGTCCAGTGGGGAACAGAAAGAGGAAAGCCCACTCTGCATGATTAGTTTGGTAAGAAGGAGTGTGGAATTGCAGAGAAGCCAGAGTGTGGCGCTCAGAGTAGGGCCAGAAGGCTTCCTGGAAGAGGAGGCACTTGAGCTGAATCTTGAAGGACAAATAGGCATGGGCTGGGCAGCAAAACAGGAAGAAAGCCTTTCTGAGTGAAGAGAAGTACAAAGGAAAGGCACACCGATTGTGGCAGCATCTCAGTGGCTGAGCTGGGGCAAGTTCAGCAAGGCTAAAATGTGGCAGGTGTTCGAGTGGGAAGTGCAGGTAGAGATCATAGAGATGGCAGGTGGGGCAGGGGCGGAGGAGGGCGGACATCCCAGAGGCCCTGGTGCAGCCATTCTGGCTTTACTGGGCTTGCAGAAGTCCCTGGCCTGTCCCCATGCTCAAGCACAAGCGCATATATGTAGGTGCCTGCAATGCACTATGCCTGGAACCAGTGACCCAGAGAGGACAGGATGATGGCAGACGAACAGTTTCAGCATATGCTTTTTTTTTTTTTTTTTTTTTTTTTTTTTTTTTTACTGTTAGGATTTTTTTTAGCTGTATAGTATGACTTAACCTCCCCATCACCACCAAAACATTTTTAAATACCTTTGTATGCTTATTATAAATGCCAACTCCCAGGACCCACCCCAGACTTTCTTAATCAAAATCTTAACTGTTAACACACTGGGGAGCGAGAAAATATGATTCTGATGCAGGTTCCGGGGACCATGCTCTAGAGCCTGGTGTGCTGAGTTAATCAGTTTGAACTTGGACCTGAAAACTCTGGGAGCCACTGAAGGAAGGGGCCCAGTGAAGACAAAGGGTCTGAGGCCTGTCTGCCTCCCTCATCTCCAGTCTCCACACACTCTTAGCAAAGATGAGACACATCAAAGAGAAAGGCAGCCATGGGGGACTGGCAGGGAGGGGACAGAGCCACGTGGCAACGGATGCGTAGTAGTAGCTTCAATCACAAGATGTCACAGCTGGAAGGGGATAAAGAAATCATCAAATCCAAACACCACCATACAGTTGGCAGCTCAGAGAAGTGAAGCAACCAACCTAACCTCACAGGGCAAAGGAATGGCAGAGCCAGGCCATGATTGAGGCTGCATCTTGATCTGCTAGGCCACACACGTGAGAAGAACACAGCATCTGGTCCATCCTGGGCACTCCTCCTGACCCTACAACCCCCACAGGGACTGAGAAGCCAGAAGTCCCCAGGGAAGTGGTGCCAGCAGGGCTCAGGATATGGTAGCTTTAATCTCTAAACCCCTTGAGGCACTCCAACTTGAAGGAGGCTGGACTGCTTGAGGCTTTCAATGACAAAGCCTAAAGCAGAAACAAGCTCCTAGACTTAAGATCAGTGGCTTTTCTAGAGGCTACCATATGCATCCAGGACAACTCTGACAGTTGAGAAGCAAGAGATACGCAAAGGGGAGAGGGAAGAAAGGAGAGGTGATGAAGACAGAAAGCAGGGGGCAGAGTCTGTGCAGGCAGCCATTTGATCATTCATTTATCAGACACTGACTGCATGCGGACTGTGAGCCACGCATTGAAATACAAGAGATTTTTTGCTTGGGATTCATTGGGCTTCTTGTATCTTGCTCATGGTTTAATTCAAATTTGATGTTTTCCATCATTATTTCTTCAAAAGCTTTTTACATCCCCTCCTTTCTTCACCTCTGGGGACCCCAAGTACACATATATTGGGCCACTTGACATTGTCCCAAAGGTCACTGATGCTCTGTTCATTTTAATCTTCTCTGTGTGTTTCATCTTGGTGAGTTTCTACTGTTGTGGTTTCACGTTCATTATCTTTTCTTCTGCAGCAACTAATCTGCTGTTAAGCCCATGTGGTGCAGTTTTTATCTCAGACATTGTGGTCTTCATCTCTAGAAGATCTATTTGGGTGTTTTTTCTCTCCCATATTTCTTAATGTGCTTATGGTTTCCTCTGCCTTCTCATGCATATGGAATATAGTTGTAATAACTACATCTATGAATTCTATTATCCTGCATCATTTCTGGGTCAGTTTTGATTGGTTGCTTTTTTTCTTCATTATGGGTCATATTTTCCTACGACTTTGTATCCTAGTAATTGTAGATTGGATGCCAGACATTGTGGATTTTACCTTATTGGGTGCTAGATATTCTTGTATTTCTAAAAAAATACTCTAGAACAGAGTCAAGTTACTTGAGAACAATTTGATCCTTTAAACTTTCCTAGGCAAGACCAGAGTAGCCTTTAGTGTAGGGCTGATTTCCCCACTACTGAGGCAATACCCTGTGAATAGTCTACCCAATGCCCTGTGAATTTGGAGGCTTTCTACTCTGGCTGGTGTCAACACCAACTCTGTGGGAGCTCCAAGGATTGTTTCGTCTACTCCATTTGGGTGGAACTTTCCCCAGCTTCAGATAGTTTATAGCATGCCCTGATTGATGTTCAGCTAAAGACTAGGGATGGGATGGGGCATCACAGGGAGGAACCATCTGCAAATCCCTCACTACTCTCTCTCTGCAGCAATTTCCTCTCCCATCTCCCTGGAAACTGTAGCCACCTTGGCCTCCCAATCTCTCAGCTTCAACTCCACAATTCAGTTTCATGACATGTTACACTTGGGTGCCCCTCCTGCTCTGTGGCCTGGAAACTCTCTCCAGCCTATAAGCCAAGGCAATTATAATGCTCATCATACTTGTTTTCCCTCTCAAAGGAATCACCATCCTACATTACCAGTTGCCCAATGTCTGAAAACAGTTGTTTCATTTTTGGGTTTTGTTTTTGTTTTTTGTTTTTTTTTTAGTTGTTTAAGATAGAAGGGTAAATTTGCTCATTATTCTACCTACACAGACACAGAAGTTTGGGGGCGCCTGGATGGCTCAGTTGGTTAAGCGGCCGACTTCAGCTCAGGTCATGATCTTGTGGTTCATGGGTTCAAGCCCCGCATCAGGCTCTGTGCTGACAGCTCAGAGCCTGGAGCCTGCTTTGGATTCTGTATCTCTCTCTCTCTCTCTCTGCTCCTCCCCCACTCCTGCTCTGTCTCTCTCTCTCTCTCTCTCTCTCTCTCTCTCTCAAAATTAAACACTTTTAAAAAATCTTTTTTAAAGACATAAGTTTGTAAGAGATGTTTAGCAACACTCTATGCCCTTTAAACTCTCCGAACATGCTAAGGAGATACAATCAAGCAGTCACTTGACTTTGACAAGTATCACAAAATTGGCCAGAGAAGAAGGGGCCTCAGTCACATGGGGCTTCTCTCAGTTTATAAAGCAGCTCACACTTTGTGCACAAGACAGTCCCTATGCTAGCATGCTCTTTCTGCCATTCTCAACATGGCTTAGTCCTCCTCCTCCTCCTACGCAACACCTCCTCCAGGAAGCCTTCCCTGACTCCGGGTTGAGTCAGCCCCCTCCCCTGTCATGCAGTCTCCTGGCTCCCTGTGCCCCCTTCAGAACACTGATACTGTCATTTGTAATTGCTTGTTTACCTAATGTCTCTCCTCTCCCCCTAGGCTGGAGCTCCATGAGGGCAGGTTCCCATCTATCTTGTTCCCTAATGCCTAGTTTAGGGACTGGAGCATAGAAAATGCTGAATAAATATTTTTACTGAAGCATGGGGTGGGGGGAGCATTCAGGGGAGGTGTATCTTGAGAATAAAGGTGCAAAAAAGGCAGGTCTCCTATAAAAATCAGGATAATAAAGAGTCATATTTGGCTAGAAAGAGAATTCCCCAGGGAGCAGTGAGTTGGGGTGTTTTGGAAATCCATGAGCATGGTATAGCTTTTCATTTATTTGTATCACCTTCAATTTCTTCCATTAATGTGTTACAGTTTTCAGAGTACAGGTTTTTCACCTCCTTGGTTAAATTTATTCCTAGGCATTTTATTCTTTTTGATTAAATTGTAAAAGAGACTGTTTTCTTAATTTCTCTTTCTGCTAGCTCATTGTTAGTGTATAGAAGAAATGCAACAGATCTCTGTATATTGATTTTGTATCCTGCAAATTTACTGAATTCATTTATTAGTAGGTTTTTTGGTGAAGTCTTTAGAGTTTTCTCTATATAGTATCATGTCATCTGCAAATAATGACAGTTTTACTTCTTCCTTTGGATGCCTTTTATTTCTCTTTCCTGTCTGATTGCTAGGGGTAGGATTTCTAGTACTATGTTGAGTAATGGTAAATCTAATTTTTTAAAAAACATACCAAACATTAATGTTATTGGGATTATGGGTGATGTTTAGCCTCTTCTTTTATACTCTTCTATATTTTCTACAAAAAAAACCCCACATTTTAGAAATAAAAGTATAATTACTAAATCTATAATTATTGCCTGAATAAAATTACCATTAAACTTAGTATTACAAATTTAATTATTTTATGAGCAAACTAAATAACACATTTTACATTCCTGCATTGAAGAGCTGTTATAAATCTGCAAAGGATGCTTAAAATAAGTGATGGCTTGTATGAACTATCTAGAATAGGTAAACTCAGAGAGACAGAGAATAGATTAGAAGTTATCAGGGACCAGAGGGAGGAAAGAATGGGGAATTATTGCTTAATGGGCACAGTTTGTTTGTTTGAAAATAGTTAGAGGTGATATTGCACAACACTGCAAAAGAAATTAATGCCACTGAATTGTACACTTAAAAATTGTTAAAATGGATGTATATACCACAATAAAAAATAGTAATGTGATGGCTGTGTGTTACAGAACGCCCATCCGATCACTGGTTTGTCTCCAGCTGCGCAAGATGGATGCAACAAATTATGAAAACGGTAGTTACCACTAACAATGAGCAACTGCTGCCCAGAGGTAAATAAGCTGCTCATCATCACCTGCTGACAGGGATCGGGGATTTGAACCCAAGCAATCTGACCCCAGATGTCACACCTGTAACCATTTTACTGCACTCGACAATAGCAAAACCGTCTGCTGTAAATTTCACATGACATAGATCGTCTGTAGGTAACCCTGCAAGGAAGGTACTGCTCTTCCTACTTACGGACAGAAATCAGAGAGGCTCACAGTGAACTGCTTGCCAGCTTATCCAGCTGGTGGGGGCAGGGTTCCATTCTTAGACCCAGGCTGGTGCCTGCAAAGCCTGACAACGGTGTAAATGACTGATTGCAGATTGAAAACAACCGAAGCAGTATTTAAATTGACTTGGGGGAGGTTTGGAGGATTTTCAGGCAGGGCAGGAAGAATTTTTAAAATCAACTATTAGGTGGCTTTGGGGCTTCTGCCAAGCCAGTTTGGGTCCTTGGAAGGTGTTTCATCTTCAATGAACATTCATCAATGAACATTTATCAACCTCAGCCAGGGCAGCGGTCCAGAACCTAAGGTTCTGGGCAGGTTTGTAGACACTTGCTCCCTGCAGGCTCCACCTGGCAGGACATGGATGGGGTGCCGCTGCAGGTTCCGGGGAGAGGGAGAGGCGGGTGAGGGCAGCGTGGATGCTCAAGGGTGGGGTGGGGCCATGTGGACCGGACCTGCTGTCGGGGGGGGGGGGGCTGCTAAGCGGGGGGGCTCCCACCAAACAGAAACCACTCACTTTTGTTGGATCAATCAGGACCGTGCCTCCGGACAAATGGGGATGGACACAGCACAGAGGCCCTCTGGGAAGTTTCAGGCACCATCTGCAAGGAGATAAGGGCAAACTGTACCCAGGGAAGCACTGAACTGGTCCAGCTCTGTGACCAGTCCAGTATGTCCACCCACCCAGACCTCAGTTTCCCTCTATGAGAACAGACGCATAGCACAGTTCAATGCTTCACCAGAGATAAACTGCAATCCCCAAGCTACAGCCCCATTTTACAGATAAGGAAATAGAGCCCCTAGAGGAGAAATAACTAACTCAGGGTCACAGAGCTGACTGGCTATCATAGATCAGCTTCCATTATGTTCATGTTTGCTGTCCAGCACCTAGCACAATAACTGGGACCTAGCAGATGCTCAAAAATGTTTATGAAATCAAAATGAACTGTAATGGGAGCAGAAAACCCAGGTCCTCGATCCTTGAGGAAAGACAGAATTTAGAAATCCAGTTATCGTAACAGTCCAGAGCCAGACCAGCTGGCGTCTAGATAAATGTGCCCAACCAGGGACCCCGGACTGCTGCCCAGACAGATCCACTCCTTTCTGCTATGAAAAGCAGTTGCTTACCCCTTTCCCCAGCTGCCCATTCCCAGGACTTAGGGTGAGGAAATCACCTGAGGGCTTTGCCTTAAAACCTTGGAGCTGGAAGGAAACTTCCACAGCCTCTAGTTACAGTTCTGTGTTATGTCTCCTTAAATGATTTTCATCAAGTGGATTCAACAAATATTTGTTGTGCATCCACTATGAACAAGGCTCTTTATTGCTAAAACAAGAAGTGTGGCCCTTGTTAAAATTAGAAGCAAGTTTATAAGTCCGAAAATTTCTACAACCAGAGGTATTTGGTGAGCCAACACAATAAGCTTTCAATACAAATGGTATATACAGCAGCTACTATTTCAAAAAGCAAAGATCTAGGTAAAAGAGGTCATTTTTTGGAGAAATTGCCTTCTGGGTGGAAAAAAATAATAATTTCCAGACATAGAAAACTCATTAGTGGACTAGGGAAGTATCCCAAGGCTCTTTCCAACAGACACAGACAAGATCTGCTCTAGGACAACTAAAGAGAACTGAAGATTTGACATCTGGCAAAACAAACTTTAGACAAGCCCCTGAAAAGTCAAGAAAGAATTAGAGGGAATTCAAGATTTACTCAAGCCTGCAGAAAACCAAAGTTCAATTACATAATTGAAAATATGAAATATTCTACAAATATTAAAACAGTGAAAGGTTAGAGAACAAGCTGCCTGGTTATATAAAAGTGTTTGCTTTAAAGTCTTGTGCTGAACTGATGTCCAACCTCAGAGTCAGAGTCTGAGTTCAACAGCCTCATGCGGACCGGGAGCCCAGCAGCGTATTTGATGTGAACAGAGACTCGATTCACATTTGATGCAATTCAGTGCTTTGTGAGTAGAAATCCATTCACCTACCCTATGAACCAGCTAGTTCTCTCCTAGGTAGAACTATATGGATATTGCTACAGATATAGATATGGATAGAGATAGAGACAAATTACTGTCTTAGCTCTGGCTGCTACAATAAAATACCACAGACTGGATAGACTGGGTGGTTTGAAAACAGACATTTATTTTTCATAGTTTTGGAGGCTTGGAAGTCCAAGATCAGGGTGCCAGCATGATCAGGTCCCTTTTCCTGGCTTGCAGAAAACTGCCTTCTTGCTGTATCCTCACACGGCAAAGAGGAAGGTCTGGAGTTTCTTCCTCTTCTTTTTCTTTAAGGCTTACATATTTGTTTTTGAGAGAGAGAGAGAAATTTATTTTTGAGAGAGAAAGAGAGAGAGCACGTACACACACACATGTGCACACGCACGCAAGCAAGGGAGGGGCAGAGAGAGGGGGAGACACAGAATCTGAAGCAGGCTCCAGGCTCTGAGCGGTCAGCACAGAGCCCGATGTAGGGCTTGAACCCACGAACCAAACCGTGAGATCATGACCTGATCTCAGTCCAACACTTAGCTGACTGAGCCACCCAGGCACCCCCCCCACCTTCCTCTTCTTATAGAGACACTAATCTCATCAGGAGGGTCCCACCCTCATGGCCTCACCTTAACCTAATCACCTCAGAAAGGCTCCACCTCCTAATACCATCACATTAGGAGTTAGGACTTCAAAAAATGAATTTGGGGTGATATAATACTCAATAGAAATGAGGGGGTTAGTCCACCAGAAGACATGTATAAAACTATTTAAAACAGCCTCATTCATAACAGCCCAAACTTGGAAAGGAGTCTGCTATTCATCAATAGGGAAATGGATAAACAGATTGTGGTGTATCCATACAACGGAATAATGAGCAAGACATGAATAAATCACACAGGCATTATGCTGAGTGAAAGAAGCTTGACACTAGAGTGCATATCATTTAATTCAATTTATATGAAGTAAAACACAAGCAAAACTAATCTACAGTAATAGAGATCAAAATAATGGTCGTCTTTGAGAGAGTAGTGACTGAAAGGGACACAAGGGAATTCTTCTGGGCTTCTAGAAATATTCTTTATTTTGATCTAGATGGTAGTAATGTGTGTGTGTGTGTGTGTGTGTGTAAAAATACACCTCGTTGTGCACTTAGGGGTGCCTGGGTGGCTCAGTCGGTTAAGTGTCTGACTTCAGCTCAGGTCATGATCTCACACTTCATGGTTCAAGCCCCGCGCCGGGCTCTGTGCTGACAGCTCAGAGCCTGGAGCCTACTTCAGATTCTGTGTCTCCCTCTCTCTCTCTGCCCCTTCCCTGCTCATGCTCTCTCTCTGCCTCAAAAATAAATAAAAACATTTAAAAAATTAAAAAAAAAATACACCTCGTTGTGCACTTAAATTTAAGATATTATGTCAAGGTTATGCCCCGATTAAAAAAAGAAAAAACATTTCTATCAGGGAGGACAAGTAGATGGTGGGTGGGCTACCATTATCCCCTCCCTTGTCCATTAATACTGATTGATCACCAGACTCCTTTCCACTGAGCTCAGCTTCAGAATCGTTCTCAACCCAACACTCCAGCCAAGTAGCTTTGAATTGAAAACTGTTAGCATCTCCTCATGTACACACACAAGTATCTTAATTAAGATATGCTATCATCTTCCACTTGTTGGTCATGCTTTGGGGAAGCCTGGCTTCTACTGACTGACTGCTGGCAACTTCCCTGAATTCCAGGTTCAGTTCCCAGAAGAAAATGGCTTCAGAAGAGCAGACTTGGAAGCTGGAGAACAAGAGCGTGAGATATACAGGACTGTCCTGGGGCCAGGTGATTAAGTCAGCACCACACATAACAATGGGGCCCAGCAAAGGCTAACATGTGACGGGGACCCACTTTCTTTGTTTCTTTCTTTCTTTTTTAAATATTTATTTTTGAGAGAGAGAGAAACAGAACGTGAGTGCGGGGAGAGGCAGAAAAAGAGGGAAACACAGAATCTGAAGCAGGCTCCAGGCTCTGAGTTGTCAGCACAGAGCCCAATGCGGGGCTTGAACTCACGGACCACGAGATCATGACCTGAACCGAAGTCAGATGCTTGACCGACTGAGCCACCCAGGTGCCCCGATTGGGGCCCACTTTCTACCACATAGAACAAACTGGCTTTCTCTAGTAGCAGGGAACAGAGAGGGAAGAGGAAAGAAGAAACGTCTGGACCGTAGGAAATGACACCCTCTTGATTTGCACAAGGTCCTCTGGCAGCTGAAAACATAGCCTCTGTGTCATGTCTTATCAGGAATGCTAACTTCCTGTGGGTTCACTCTTCACAGCTTACAAAATCCCCTACATCCTCTATCACACAACCATGTGATCTGGACGGAGTGGGAATACCCAGCCCCATTTTAAGTAAGAAAACTGAGGTTCATCGCTGTTGTGTGACTCACCAACACCCCGTTAACCAAGTAAGAGATCCAGGATTCAAACCCTGGACTGCCTTACTCCTAAGCCCACACTCCTTCTTTGTCTTTTCCTTTCAGTTTTTATTTTTACATCAAAGCTATACATACACAAAAATAGTCAAATGATCCTGTAAGATCAGTTATGAAAATGGCAGTCAACCTCCACAACCACCACCATTTGCCTTCCCAAGAGCTACCAACTTGTACCTCCTACAACTGACCATTTTGGAATTTCTCTCCATGACACATGAAAATAAATCCACCAAGTTAAGTCACTGTGGAGCTTCAGCATACTGAGAACGCAAAGAAGTTCCCACAAGCTCCCAGAAGGAATAAAAATAACATCACCTACAAAGAGCTAGGAATTAGTGTTCTCTTGGCAGCAACAACACTGAAGCACAGAAGGCAGTGGAATTCTGAAGGAAAAGGACTCCCAACTCAGAATTCTATACACAGTCAAACTATCAATCAAATGTGAGAGTAAAGTAAAGACATTTTCATTCACTAAAAGTCTCAAAATATTGACTTCTCATGTACCTTTTTCTCAAGAAGCTCTCAGAGATGCCAACCCTTTACGACCGAGCCACCATTGTGTTGCTGTTATACCTCTTCTCCTTCCTCTGTCTTTGCAGATCCTGCACCTTCAGTAGAATTTTAAGTAGAGATTTTAAGTAGAATTCAGTAGAATTTTAAGAGAGAGAAAATTGACCTATCCACTCCGTTATCATTACCCAGAAGTTCTCTGCTCTTTTTTTTATTCATTGTTTTTAAGGCAATGGACCCGTTCTTGAAACAAAATCTTATGCAAAAATCTCCATTGGCTCTCTGTTAAGAGAGTCGCTGCCGCTAATTACTGAAAAAAGGAATGGGCAAATTTGAACAACAACACCATTTTGTACCTATAAATTAATTAATGGATCTAGGTATTGAGTATCAGCTGCTGTTAGCATCACGCCTTACATGAACACAGGCAAAATAACAACACAATACTGTGTGCACCTTTTGACGAAAGAACACACCATCGCCTATGGATTTGAAAGAATCACAACCTGAATGGATCAAGCTTCTGTATCCAACTACCAATTTATTGTAAATACAGATGCTGAACTGCAGGCAGCACCAGTATGCAGTCAGCCACATGCAGACTGGGGAAGGTCTGCTGGTCCAACGCCCCTGGGATCTTCAATGAATAATTAAAAGAGCGGGCAAAAGGGATGGAGGGAGAATCCGTGGATGAAAAGAGACCTTAAAGACCTATCAAATAAAAACGTGGGTAAGTACACACCCACATTCATAGCAGCATCATTCACCCTAGCCAAGAGCAAGGGTCCATCCACAGGTGAATGGATAAACAAAATGTGGTGCCCACATACACTGGAATGTAATTCAGCCTTAAAAAGTAAGGAGATCCTGTCACATGCTGCAGCAATGTGGATGAACCCGGAGGACACTAAGGCTAAGTGAAATAAGCCAGTCACAAAAAGACAAATACTGTGTGACTCCACTTATATGAGGTGCCTAGAGCGGTCAAATTTAGAGAGACAGAAAGTGGAATGGAAGTTATCAGGGGTGGGGGTCAACGGAATGGGGAGTTGTTCAATGGGTAAGAGTTTCAGTTTGGCAAAATGAGAAAGTTCTGGAGATGGATGGTGGTGAGGCACGCACAACCAGTAGGAACATACCTCACACCACTGAAGTATACACTCAAAATGGTTAAGATGCTGAATTTTATGCTGTGTATAAATTGACGTGTACAATGAAAAATTGTACTTTTTTTTTTTACTGCAACTAAAAATTTGTTTAATTTTTTTAATGTTATTTATTTTTGAGAGAGAGAGAGAAACAGAGCCTGAGCGGGGAGGGAGAGAGAGAGATGGAGACACAGAATGCAAAGCAGGCTCCAGGTTCTGAGCTGTCAGCACCAAGCCCAACACAAGGCTCAAACCCATGAGCAGAGAGATCATGACCTGAACCAAAGTCAGACGCTCGACCAACTAAGCCACCCAGGCGCCCCAAAAATTTTTGCTTAATTTTTAAAAGTGGGTAAGACTGAATGGTAGGGTTTAAAAAGGTGCTCTTGGGTGGTAAAGTTTACTCAGGAATGTGAGGAAGCGATTACCATAAAAGTTGGGATGGGGAGAAGAAGGGAGCTACGCCATTTCTTGACCAGAGTGCTGATTTACCCGAATGGTCACCTGATAGGAATTCATTATGCCATACATTCGTCTTCCGTGGCTTTCTGTATCTGTTTCAAGTATAATTTAATTTTTTGAATTGTTTTTTAATGTTTATTTATTTTTGAGAGAGAGAGAGATAGAGCATGAACGGGGGAGGGTCAGAGAGAGAGACACACACAGAATCTGAAGCAGGCTCCAGGCTCTGATCTGTCAGCAGAGAGCCCGACGCGGGGCTCGAACCCACGAACTGTGAGATCATGACCTGAGCCGAAGTCGTATGCTCAACTGACTAAGCCACCCAGGTGCCCCAAGTATAATTTAAAAGTAAGGGGGGGGGGAGGGGCGCCTGGTTGGCGCAGTCGGTTAAGCGTCCGACTTCAGCCAGGTCACGATCTCGCGGTCCGTGAGTTCGAGCCCCGCGTCGGGCTCTGGGCCGATGGCTCAGAGCCTGGAGCCTGTTTCCGATTCTGTGTCTCCCTCTCTCTCTGCCCCTCCCCCGTTCATGCTCTGTCTCTCTCTGTCCCAAAAATAAATAAACGTTGAAAAAAAAAATTAAAAAAATAAAAGTAAGGGGGGGAAAGCCTGAGAAGAAAGAAAGCTGCTACAATCCTGTCAACCAGCCTATTCCGGTAAAACAACCACCTTGTCTGAATTAACAGAGGAGAATCTGGGAACAAGGCAGCCTGAAGCTGAGCCTACTGGGCTCTTCCTTGGCTCTTACTCCCGGAATACTTTTGCAAACCCCTGTCTGTACCAAGTCTCCTCCCTGCATTTGAACCTCCTGCGCGCAGCCCGCCTCGACGCCTAGGGACATTCTCACAGAGCTAAAACAGCTGAGCTCCACCGGGGGTCACAGGGAAACAGGACTCAGCAGCATGACAACAACCCAGGGTCTCACCCACATGAATGCAAAAAGTAAGACTCAGATGCCTTTGTTGTCAGCTGTCAAATTTCATTTTCTGGTTCCCAAAATCTCTAATGTGAATTCTGCTAAAAATCTTTGTGCACCATAATGTGCTGTCACAGGGTCAGGATGGCATAGCTTTCTGTCAGCCCGCAGTGATGAGCATCCCAGTATGGAGTCCCTGACGCTCACAAAAACACCCCCCGGCATGCACAGGAGGATGCTGTGGGACACTGGTTAAGAATGCAGCTGTTGTTCAGTCTGCCTGGGTTCAGATCTGGGCTCTGCCACCCGACCTCACACAACAGGCTCCTTATGATCTCTGGGCCTCTGGGTTCCCATAGGTAAAGGGGTGGGGGGGGGGTGTAACAGTATTTATTCCATTGGGTTGTTATAGGGCCTCAATAAGCTGAAATATGTCAGGTCTTGAAAAAGAGTCTCGCTCAGGGTAAGTAATCAGTGCTTATCCTTATTTCCCTTACGGACACAGCCCCAGGCTCACAATGGCCAGAGAGGAAAAACAAGGAGGAGGGGAATCCATCAATCTACCCATCTTTCCTGCATCCTGGGGATGGGAGAGCTTGAGAAGTCTTGCAGCTTCCAGACCCATTCCTCCAACTGCCTGGGCGAGTTCATACCTCAAACTCAACACGGCTGCAAACCCAGTTCATGAGCTCCCCTGCCGCCCTCCTCTCCCTATTCCCCTCTCCCTATTCCTCTCTCAGCATTTCCCACTCCTGCCTGAGAGCTGGAGATGACCATGCCCATTTGACAGCTGAGGAAGCTGAGACCCAGAGGTAGAGAAGAACTTGCTCTGTCACAGACTGAGTGCCGGTAGACTGGGAACCAAAGCCAGGTCATTGGCTCTCTTCTGGCTACACCAGCAGAAGGGGTGGGTTTGACACCATGTTCATCAGCACTCTCCATTACAAGTATAAGGGGTGTGAGCCAGGCCAGCCCAAGCCTAAGAGGCGTGTATCTGCTCCATTCCCAGCTGCAGACAGGGCAAAGGGATGGCTGGGTCTCTCGCTCACCTTTGCTTCTCTCTGACACCATGCCTTCAGACCAGCTCCCTACTAGGCTGGAGTCACAGCCACCAGCAGCCTTGGTCTCACATCCTACCAGGCAAGGGCCAGAAAGAGCAAGGGTCTCACTTTCCCCAGGTTGACTTGTATCAGCCATACTTGGGCCCCATGCCCACTCCTTGGCATTGTAAGTCTGGATCCTGAGTGCCACCTTCAGGCTCTGTGGCTTGGCCGCTCCAACCTCTCTATCCTGAAATGAGGAGAATAACAGTAGCCGCTTCACTGGGCTGTGGTGAGGATCATTCATCTCATTCATCTGTCCAACCAACACTTAGCGCAAACCAACTACACGGCAGGTGGCACGGTAGGTGCTGGAGCCACAGCAAAGGATGAGACCCAGTCCCTGCCCTCGTGGAGTTTACAGTCTAGCAGGAAAGACAGATGTTAACCGTATTGACATGTGAATGAATACCTCTGTTACACTTCTGGTAAGTGTTCTAAAGGAGAAGCACAGAGCATGATGGGAGAGAAAGAAAGGAACCTAGCTCAGGCTGAATGAGTAGCATTAAAAAGCCTGACTCAGGGCATGGAGTAAGCATTCAATCTACAGTAGCTATTATATAGGTTTTCTCCTGGCATCTTCCCAGTCATCTCTCAACCAACTTACCTTAAGAAGAGCTAGGTGACCTGGCGTCCCCGCCCTCCAACTCTGCAACCAATTACAAGGCTCCTAAGGGATGGAGAGAAAGTGTGACGCATGTGTTGGGACAGCTCAAGTGCAGCAGGTCCCCGGGCAGCCTGTTCCTGGTGGATGGCACACACCCAACTCTCACCATCCCTGCCTAGCCAGAGCAGCAGCCCCTTCCTGGCTCCGGTTGAGGCTCCAGGGGCTTCTCAGGCTCCAGGGTCTCCCAGGCTCCTTCCGCTGGCTCCGCATCAAGCCCTAAATGAAGAAGTGCTGGAGAGAGATTTACTGCGTAACAAGCCAATTTTCCATTCACCATTGCCAGGCTCTGCTGCTGTCCCCACAGCTCCTGGCCGTAGGGACGAGGGCCCTACCCCTATCTCTGCCCCAAGCCCCTGGGCTGTGTAATCATGTCCTGGTGACTGCCTCTGGAGGGACCATTTGCAAAACTCTTTGTGATCAAAGGATGTGTCTGTAGAACGCACTCAGTCCCCACCAGGCCCCTCTGGGGTTCCATTACCATCTCTCTTATACAGACACACTGGTTTGTTTTTTTTTTTTTTCTTTTCTTTTCAGGGAAGAAGGGCTAAGAGCCACTGTGTTAGATTAATTGCCACAAATGCTGACTCCATTCCTACATCCCATCACCATCACCACGACCCCAGCTCAA
The DNA here is from genome assembly GCF_018350155.1 of Leopardus geoffroyi. Classification (NCBI taxonomy): domain Eukaryota; kingdom Metazoa; phylum Chordata; class Mammalia; order Carnivora; family Felidae; genus Leopardus; species Leopardus geoffroyi. The sequence continues at coordinate 56,860,926 of NC_059334.1, forward strand.
ACCAGCAAGACCCTAATCAGGACTGTGGTGTCAGCCCATCTTGGGGTCTCCCGGTCCCCACTTCTCCCTTTCCACCACAGAGACAGCCAAAGGGGCTGCCTGGCACACACATCACTTCTCCATTTTGCCACTTTCCATGGTTCTCTGGATCTGAACAATCTGAACCAGTCCACTTACTGTGGCCAACAAGGCCCCCCGTGATCTGGCCCCTCTTAACATTTCCAACTGTGTATTCTCAGGAAACCAAGCATCTCGTGCAGGGTTTTCCCAGAACATCATACACTTTCCTCATCCAAGAGTTTTCTAACACATGTCCTTCTCTTGTATTAATTTGTTCATTAAATAATGAATGCCTACTATGTGCCAGCCTCTGTGTTGGCTCTGGGATGCCAACAGTGAGTCACACAGACACAGTCCCTGCCCTTGGGGAGTCCATGGTCTCCTATGAGAGGCAGACATCAATGAAAAACAAAGAATCGCCAGATTTTATAATTACCAAAAGTAGTGAGAGCTGTAAAGGAACCACATAGGATTCTGGGAGCCCAAGAAGACTTCCGTGAGATGACGCCCAACCTGCCATCAGATGAAGAGTAGTGCATCTAGGTGGGAGTCTGGGGGTGGGAGAATTCCAGACGAAGCCCTGAGGCCAGAGGGCATCTGCAAGCTCTGGCATCTGAAAGCCTGGGTGGCAGCGGGCAGAGAATATGGAGATGGGCTGGAGGAGGAAGTGAGAACAGCCAGCAGATCATGTTAGAAGACTGTCCTTGACCCAGAGGACCTGGAGGGGCATTTGAGCTAATCAATGGACTCAAACAGAGCATGAGCCTCTGGACTGGGAGGAGGTAAGAATGGTAACAGGGAATTCTGGTGAGATATGATGGGGACTGGACTGACATCACCACAGTTGAAACGCTGGGCAAAGAGGACTTTATTTTTTCTAACTTTGTACTATGTACACAAATTTTCTACTGTGTATGTGTAAGGGGGTCACCATCCCTAGCCCCCTGACGTTGTTCAAGGGTCAACTGTTCTTAGAGGTACCCCAAAGTTGCAGATATAGTTCTTCTGCTCCCACTTTGTAGCAGCAACCCAACTTCTCTTTGGTTCAGAGACACAAGGGGCTCAAGATGGCCGATGGCAGTCTCAGTTCAACGGACTCGTTGTGTTTCCCGATGGAAGCATACCTCCATCAGAACGAATGCCTTCAAACCAGCTAACCTCAAAGTTTCTGCAGGTAAGTTAGAGGAGTGACTTGCCTCAAGGTAACTTAACCAACTTAACTGACCTTAACCAAAGGTAAGGTAGAGGACTGAGAAGGTTGATTACTATGGGAGACAGTCACAGATCTAAAGCTTATAGTGCATCCTGTAAGACAGAACTCAACCTTCCAGGCCAACTGGTACCATAACCAAGCCTTCAGGAGGCCATCCCATGTCCCATCAGGTCAACTGCTTCCGGGTTATAGGGCATGTGGTAAGACTAGTGAATTCCCACCAGCACAAATCTGTTGCTGCTCTTATACTGCTCTGAAATGAGATCCCCAATCAGAAGCAATATTTTGTAGAATACCATGACAGTGAATGAGGTATTCTATGAGCACACAGATGGTTGGGCTGGCAGAAGTATTTCAGGAAAGGGTGGCAAATCCTCATCCAGAATAAGTGTCTATTCCAATGGTGACCAAATCGATGCTCTCCATGATGGAAGGGATCCAATGTAATCAATCTACCACCAGATGGCTGCCCGACTGCTCCCCCCACATTCAGGAATGGTAAGCTTCTAAAGTGTCTGGAGGGCATTTCTTTCCTTCTTTTCCTCACTCAAACAGTAATTTTCTGAGTCTCCCCCTGCATCGCAAGCCCACCGCTATGCTCATCCTATAAGTGGCACAGCAGGAGGGAGCTAGGCTCTTGGCCATGGTGTCAGCCTCAAGGTTTTTATACACAGAGACATGACAAACAAGATGGCTGTAACTGCCACCACTTCTCAAATAGAATGATGTGGCACAAAGAGCACTGGACAAGGAGTCAGAGCACCTGACTTCTAGTTCTAGACCAGCCATCAGCACTCCTGTGATGTAATGGAGGCACACTGCCTCTCTGGCCTTAGTTCCTCATTCCTAAAACAGAATGAAAGCCCCAGGATAGTAGGTACCTGTGGTACCAAGGGTGGTGTGGTCAGATTGGTTCCCTTTGGGTGCAGGCAACAAGGGAGTCAGTTGTTTATTGAGATTTTTTTTTAATGTTTATTTATTTTTGAGAGACAGAGCACAAGCAGGTGAGGGGCAGAGAAAGAGGGAGACACAGAATCTGAAGCAGGCTCCAGGCTCTGAGCTGTCGGCACAGAGCCTGATGCGGGGCTCGAACCCATAAACCCTGAGATCATGACCTGAGCCGAAGTTGGACACTTAACTGAGTGACCCAGGCACCTCTATGGAGACTTTTTTTTTTAATAATGAACTAGTAGTTGGTCTGCTTTTTATTATGACCATATACCTGCAATTCTAAAAAGTATCAGTGAAAGAATATTCCTCACCCAAAAAAAGCCTTTTGTTTGCCTAAGTCCTAAACAATTGCTACCATTACTATTAAAATTTAGTAATATATTTGTAAGCTATAAATAAGCACATTTTTACTACCTATCTTTTGATAAACGTGGCATTTTACATGGTTGTCAACTTGGAACAATCCCAATTATACAATTGGCCACAGACACACACAGATCCAGCTACCTGTGTTTATTTCTAGGGTAAGTTCATAACGGTTTTCAATCTTTCAAGCTCACTTCTGACTAAAATTAAAACAAATAAATTAAAGAAAGGGAGATTTAATTGAGGTCCCCACCCACCCAGCCTCTCATGTCTGATGCATTAACTGGGTGAAAGGTCACCTGCGCCATCTAATGGTAGAGGTGGTGATTACAGGCACATGTACTTAATACGAAAAAAAGAACGTAAAATGAATTGCATGTTGCAATAATATTGAGGGAGTGGGGAACAAACAAGAAATTTAATTAGTCAACCATAGGGCTGACTGCATCACAGGTTTGCCTAGGTAACAATGGGCAAGTCTCTTCACTTCTCAGGGCCTCCGTTTCCTTATTCTTTTTTTTTTTAATTTTTTTAATGTTTATTTATTTTTGAGAGAGAGAGAGCAGGGAGGGGTGGAAAGAGACAGAGTCACAGAATCTGAAGCAGGCTCCAGGCTCTGAGCTGTCAGCACAGAACCTGACGCGGGGCTTGAACTCACGAGCGGTGAGATCATGACCTGAGCTGAAGCCAGGCACTCAACCAACTGAGCCACCCAGGTGCCCCTCCTCATTCTTAAAACAGATTAATGATACCTACATCACGGACTGTAACGACTAAATGTGATATGGCATATAAAATTCCTGAGAGGCAGTGGGTGCTCAGATGTTGGTTTCCTTCCTTTCAGAGCTAATCAAAAGAGGAGAAAAACTAGTCGGTAGTCTCCCTAGGCACTGTCAGAAGGTCTGGATTTACTTCCCTTTTCCTACATCATTGCTAAGCTGCGGGTGCTGGGGCTGGGTATTAGCTTCCCTGACTTCGAAGAAGCAGCCCCAGCTGCAGCCCTCCTGGGCATCCCACTTGGCACTGTGTGCCCACCCCAGCACCGGCTCACTCCACCCTCTGCCAGGTAAGGCTGAATCTGCCTCTGCCTCTGCCTAGGTGTCACCGCCCGTATACCTGCTCCTCCCCTTCCTGCAGGGAGCTGACCCCCTGCCCCTCCAGCCCCATATTCCACACCCACGACTGGTCACAAACTCTCCACCCACTGCCATCTCTACATCAGTGGTTCTCGGTGTGGCCTCTGGACCAACAATATTAGCACCACCTGGCACCCTGTTAGAACTGCAACTTCCTGGGCAACCGACTCAAACTCCAGGGGGTAGAGGGGCACCTGGGCGGCTCAGCCAGTTAAGTGTTCGACTTCAGCTCAGGTCATGATCTCACTACTCCTGAGTTCGAGCCCCACGTGGGGCTCTGTGCTGACTACTCAGAGCCTGGAGCCTGCGTCGGATTCTGTGTCTCCCTCGCTCTCTGCCCCTCCCCCACTCATTCTCTCTCTCTCTCTCTCTCTCTCTCTCTCACTCTCAGTCTCTCAAAAATAAACATTAAAAAATTTTTTTTTATTTGAACAGTTCACCCAAAGTACCACCTAAAAGTTATTTCGGGGAAACAATGCCTTAAGTGTAGTCTGGCTCTCTCAGAACACACTCCACCCACCCTGTCCATCCCCCCAGAGCTTCCATGTCCCCTTTGCCTCTCATCTAAATTCCACACTTTTGTCAGTAATACCTTCCTGGACCATTCAGCAACCCCCTTCATCAGCCCCACCCGTGAGGCTGATATCCCTGAGAACTCCCCATGAAACATCACTAGTTCGGGAAATATATATGGAATGACTCAACTCTGGGCCCCCAAGATGTCCACCCCTGCTCCACAGCATCCAGGCTCCCCAACATTACATACTCTGCCTAAGCATTACCTCCAGGAAGTGTCCCTAGGCCTCCCCTTCCCCCATCTTTCCACCTTCTCCCTATCCTCTCGGCCGACTTTCCACCCTTACCAAGACCAAGAGCCAAACACTTAAATAATTAGTACCTAGTTAAAAATCAATTTCCTTCATGCCCCTCAAAATACACACACACATTCTATTGAAGCGTAACATACATAGAGGAAAGTACAAATGTGGTTAAGTGTACAGCTCAGTGAATCTTTGCAAACGAACACGCCTGCATAACCAGCATCTCAGAACTTCCTCACGCCCCCTTCCGGTCCGTGAGCACCCCACGGCCACCCTCAGCCCAGAGTAACCATTCTCCTATTTTCTAATAGCATGCATTCATTTTGCCCATCTTTATACTTACATAAATTGAATCATACAGCATGTTCTCAGCCATATTGTTACGTGTAATTGCAAATCCTCTGTTCTCATTGCTGTGTAGTATTCCACCATATGAATATTCCACGTGTTAGTTTCTCATTCTTGCTGTAACAAATTGCCACAAATTTAGAGGCTTAAAACAACACAAATCCATGATCTTACAGTTCTGGAGGTCAGAGGTCAGAAATGGGTCTCCTGGGCCAAAATCCAGGTGTCAGCAGGACTGCCTTCCTTCCCAAAGGCTCTAGGTAAGAAAGAGTGTTTCCTCACCTTCTCGGCTTCCAGCAGCCGCCCGCATTCCTGGACTCACGGCTCCTTCCGTCTCCAAAGCCAGTATAGACTGGTGGAGTCTTTCTCATACCACCGTCTCTGGCCCTTCTGTCCCCCTTTTCCTCATTTAAGGAAATTTGTGATACATTTGGCCCACCCTAATAATCCAGGATAATCTCTTTAATGTCAGCTGGTTCACTGTTAATCCCATTTGCTGCCTAATCCCCCTTTGCTATGTAATGCAACATATTCACAGGATGTGAACATGTGGGAGGCAGAACCCACCACGCGGGTATCCATTCTAGTATTCGAGGGCATCTGGAGAGCTCCAGGCCAAGCCTGTTGGTGAGCATATTTCTGTTGGGTATAAACATATCAGCGGAACAGCCTGGGTATAGGCTAGACCTTCCACTAGTTAGTTGATCCTGCCAGTTTTCTCCAAAGTGATTGAACCAGCGTAACACTCCCGCCAGCCACGTGTGAATGCCAGTTGTGCTCAATGGTGCAGCACTTGGCATTTTCCATGGCTCTTGCTGACACCGGGGACTCCCTTGCCACTCTGCCTTTCTCCGTGTCTGCGGGTCCAGCAACGTTTCACCCTGACCATCCTTTCATTTCCATTTCTGTTCCCAGGATGCAAAACCTTGTTGCAGAAAATGGCCATTTTCAGAGCATTTTCTGACCCAAACCTCAAATGTGTGTGGGTATTTGGGGGCACTTGTGGCCATTCAGCTAAACCCCGCTACTTACAGAATCTTAGGATGACAACAACTGCAGGGGCCACATACGTTCCATTTTCCCACTCAGAGCAATTATGTCACATGACCGTGGTCTCTCAAGTTGCCATGCCTTAGGCTGGTTCCTGCACCAAAATCCCTTTCTACAGGCTACTTCTCACCATCCCTCATGACATGTGCCCTCCAGAAAAGCTTCCCCAAATCTCCCAGTCAGATTCTATGCCGCTCCCCTCTGTTTCCACAGCATTCAGCTACCTACCCACCACCTACCACATCATATTAGAACCCACCATCTCTCCCATTGCACTGTGCCCCTGGGGCCGAGCCAAGACGACTGGACATAGCTCTTGCCCTGTGTCTATCCCTCAAGGTCAGAAACTCAAACTCACTTGTGTTCGTTAGTGACAGGCACCACAACTACCAGCACGTTTTTATCCAGGAAGCAACAGAACAGCTTCTCCAATGGATAATCATTCCATTATTGGACAGATACATTTACTAAGTACATTTACTAAGAGCTTCCTATGTTCCAGGTACTGTTCTGGTATTGCAGAAACACAAAATAAGGAACAGCTCCTGCCTTCAAGAACTCTGGTTTCCACAAGCCAGATTCACTCTTTCCTGCCATTGGTCTCAGAAACAGTAACAAGGGTCCTCTCTCCTCCACATGGGAACACTCAGATATTTCAAGTCAGCCAGGCAGGGAAAGGAGGCTTACTTAGTCAATACCCCAACTGCAAACTAGGCAACGGAATTAGTGACAAAAAGGAATTTCCAGTGATAGAAATGAGATGGTAGCCTGGGGCAGGCACATGGGGATTGACTGTACAGTGGCATGAGAGAACTCTCTGGAATGATGGAAATATCATACATCTTAATTGGGGTGGTGGTTACAGGGATGTATACATCTTATCCAACTGTATGCTCAGAGCTGCTTTAAAAGGAAAGATGAAGGTGCCTGGGTGGCTCAGGTGGTTGAGTGCCCAACTCTTGATTTCAGCTCAGGTCGTGATCCCAGGGTCCTGAGATCGAGCTCCCCATGGGGCTCTTTGCTGAGCATGGAGCCTGCTTGAGATTCTCCCTCTCTCTCCCTCTGCCCCTCTCCCCGACTCATACTCTCTAAAAAATTAAATAATTTTTAAAAATAAAATAAAAGGAAAGATGAATTCAATTCTATACACTGGCACTCACTGCCACTCACTGGATGTATCACCTCAGGCCTAGGTCACTATTTTTCCAAATCTCCATTACTATCTGTAAAACATCATTTGCGAGCTAGTTTGATGACTTTCAGGCTCCTTATTTATATAAATTCTTACTGTAAATCAGAGACAAAGGAGCTAGCTCCCTGGCTCAAGTGGGCATGGGGAATCTGGTGGTCTGCTTCCAACCCCTTCCCCTCCTCACAATGGCCCTGAGAGGGCGCCATTGTCCCTAAGTCCAAATAGCTCTGCCAGGCGCCGATTCTGTCTCTGCAAAGGATTTGCCTGAGACTAAATATATCCCCTTTTCCTCCATACCAGATGGTTTCTAGATTGCTCTGGAAAGAGTAGGCTTTTGTGCTTCCATGGAAGAGGGAAGCAGTGACAAAAAAGATGGCCATGCCTCTCCTCTCCATTCTCCTCCTCTTCCTGGTTCATTGCACACAATTCCCACAGCAAGCGTTCAAGAAGTGGCTGCAGTACAAGACCTCTCATTAATGGTCAATTCCAGTTACATTAAAGTACTTAATAAAGCCTGGATTACTGGGTGATTAGGTTTCCAGTAAATCCCAGTGGCTTTTCATCTGGGCCGGCAGAAGGCCCTGGCCCCAGGCCTGTAAGCTGAACAGAAAAATTAATGGGTGTTTTATGCCCAAGACAGTTGGTCATGAGGAAGGAGGTTACATTTTTAACGTTTTCTTTCCTGCTGTGACCAGCACAACTTCCTCTTCCTTTGCTTTTAGAGAATTCATCACTAGTTCCCTGCATTTGGGAAGATGAAGACCCTTAACACCCACAAATTTCAGTTTCTACACTTTACAACTACATTTTTATCCATATAGAAACTACAGGACACACACACACACACACCTTATTATGAATTCATTAACTTAAAAAAGATCTTGATGGATCACAACACGGACAAACACTGAAGGGCAGCATCGCCTCTGGGAGAAGCAGGCCGTGCTCAGTGCACACCCTGACTTGAAGTCCCCTTGTAGCAAATCCCAGCAGCCCCCAGGGCTGTGCACACCAGGAGCAGAGGCATTCCCATGGCCAGCCACAGCAGGCAGGAGCCAATCCCAGAGAAGCCGGCGGCTAAACCTTTTACCACCTGTCCTGTGACCCTCCCTCCCCTCTCCAGGGTGGTCTCATGACTAAAGGAAAAGAGAAGATGTGGCCACAGATGCCACTGGAGTTGAGGAGTAGGTTCTGGGAAAGAAGGGACAGCTTAGGATTAGAGCCCCAGAGGCTCTGGAACACAGTAATATAACATGAGCCATTTATGTAAATTAACACTTTCCAGTGACCATGTTAATTAAAAAGGTAAAAAAAAGAAACAAGTAAAATTCATTTTAGTGGTATAATTTATTAGCCCAGTATATCCAAAATATCATTTCAACATGTAATTCTTATAAAAATGGAGACATTTTCACATGCTGTTTTCCTTACTAAGGCTTTGAATTCTGGGGTGTATTTCACACGGAGAGCACATCGCAGTTCAGACTGCCATATTTCAGGTTCTCGATATCCTTTTAAGATGAGGGGCTACCATATCCAACAGTGCCTGTGAGAGAGCAAAGAAATGAGCAGTTCCCAGCAGTCAGGGGAAGGGGGTGGTTATGGTGGACACCCCCCTCCTGCATCCGAATGCCATTCCTGACAGGCACGCCTCCTGTCTCCCAGAGCCAGCACTGAGAAGCTCAGGAGAACGTCCTACGCACACCCAGGGCCCCGCCAGGAGATGCGCAGCAGTGTCACACAGAGGATGCCGAGTGGAGCTCCTGGGCCAAATCCAGGCTGTGGAGGAGTTGTATTTGGCTCCTATGCCGTTTTTCAATCTCTTGAAGCAGTTGTTTTCACAACCTTGTATTTTCCTCCTGGCTCTTTTAGACACTGGGTATGTAACTCCTGTATGAGACCACAGTTCTTGAAGTCAGGCAGCCCTGCATGCTAATCCTGACTCTACTGCTTTTTAGCTGACATTGGATACATTAAACCCTTCCTATGTCTCCTATTATAAAATTGGAGAGAACAATACTTTACAGACATGTGTGACTTTAGTGAGATAAGGCATTCATTGGCTAGCACGAGGCTTTGTACATTGTAAGTACTTGATAAATGGTGGCATTAGTGTTTCATTCACAGGTGGCTTGAACTCCTTAGAGCCCCTACCATAGTCTTATTTCAATATGGGAAGTTGGGAAGTTCATGGACAGGAGCAGCTCTTAAAAGCAACCTCTACTTGCCTACACCGATGTTGACGAACGGCTTCTGCACTAACAACCTTTAGACAGTCTGTTTCTTTTCTCTGTGGTTCAACTGAATTAAGCAGTCCTCAGTACCAAGGCACCACAAATTTTAAAAGGCTTATTTCTGGGAACGAAAGCGGAAGCTAGCAATGACACCCGTGGCTCCTCCTGCTAACCTCCATCCTGGTTCCAAGGAAGAAGACTTGGGGTCTGGGCACCAGATGCTGCTGATAAAAGATACTAATGATCGGGGCGCCTGGGTGGCTCAGTCAGTTGAGCATCCAACTTTGGCTCAGGTCATGATCTTACAGTTTGTGGCTTCGAGCCCCACGTCGGGCTCTGTGCTGACAGTTCAGAGCCTGGAGCCTGCTTTGGATTCTGTGTCTCCCTCTCTCCCCCTCCCCTGCTCACTCTCTGTCTCTCTAAAATGAATAAACGTTAAAAAAAAAAAAGATATTAATGATCAAGTTGGAACGAATCTTGGCCATTGCTCCACCCCAATTTTTGTTTTTGCTTTTCATGGAGAAATTAAGGGGCTGGGACTTAAAAACATCTAAACAATGATGAACTCCACACCACAACCCTCTAGCCTGGGGTTCAGGCTCCTTACCATCCCCACCGCCATATGCCTTTACTGATTTTTCATTTTTTAATTTTTTGAGACAGTGAGAGCAAGGGAGGGGCATAGAGAGAGGGGTACAGAGGATCCCAAGCAGGCTCTGCACTGACAGCCACGAGCCTGTTGCAGGGCTTAAACTCACAAACTGTGAGATCATGGCCTGAGCCGAAGTCGGACGCTCAAACAACTGAACCACTCAGGCACCCCCACCATATGCTTTTAATTCAGAGATGTAGGTAGGAGCAAAAAGCGGGCAGCCCACCCCAGGGAACAGAGGCCACAGAACTAGCCCAGGAGGAAGGGGAGGCTAAGGAAACCTTTTCCCAGTTCTGTTTCCCATCTTCCCTTTCTGCTATTTAATGCATATCTGGCTTCTTCATTCTACAATTCAGGTATTGATAAATGCCCAGCACTGTACTAGGCATTTTGAACCTCCTCCTATTTTTCAAAATAACTCTTGTCTCCTCCACACCATTTTCTTTTCTTTTGCATTACTCAGTTTCCCATGTGCTATCTATGAGTCTCTCCATGATTCACTCTCTGGAAAAAGATGTGGCTCCTTTCTTTACAGTAAATAATATAGGAGTTGGCCCCTGGGGGCTGGGGAGAGGGACAGACAGTTCTGTGCAGCACCCAGGGAGCCTACATGGCAAACGAGGAGCACATGGGTAGGTAATGGAGTAAAGACAACTGCAGCGGTTTTATTTCAGTACAGATTTAAGTAACTCCTTTGTTATCAAAAATAACTATGTCAGCATCAATAACCTGCTGCTTATAAAATGTATTCTTGGCAGAGACAGAGAGAGAATTAACATCTAATGAATACTTGCCATCTGCCAGGCAGAGTGGAAGGCTCGTGGTTCTCGGTATTTTAGTGGTCAAGGACTCCTCCGGGATTCTTGTGGAAGCTACAAAATCTCTCCCTTAGAAAAATTCAAATGTACACAAAATTTTACATAGAATTACAAGGGCAAACAATGTTCCAAAGCACAATCACAGACCCCAGACTAAAACTTCTTGCAAGGGGCACCTGGGTGGCTCAGTCAATTAAGTGTCCGACTCTTGGTTTCACCTCAGGTCATGATCTCATGTTTTGTGGGTTCGAGCCACACTAGCAGCATGGAGCCTGCTTGGAATTCTCTCTTTTCCTCTCTCTGCCCCTCCCCCACTTGCACTTTTTTCTCTCTCAAAATAAACATTAAAAAAAAATTGGGGCAGCCGAACATAAGGGAAGGGAAACAAAAATAATATAAAAACAGGGAGGGGGACAAAACAAAAGAGACTCATAAATATGGAGAACAAACTGAGGGTTGCTGGAGGGGTTGTGGGAGGGGGGATAGGTTATATGGGTAAAGGGCATTAAGGAATCTACTGAAATCATTGCTTCACTATATACTAATTTGGATGTAAATTTTAAAAAATAAAAAATACATACTTCAAAAAAAAAAAAATGGGGCACCTGGGTGGCTCAGTTGGTTAAGCGTCCAACTTTGGCTCAGGTCATGATCTCACGGTTCGTGAGTTCGAGCCCTGCATCGGGCTCTGTGCTGACAGCTCACTGCCTGGATCCTGCTTCAGATTCTGTGTCTCCCTCTCTCTGCCCCTCCCCTACTCATGCCTCTGTCTCTCCCTCTCTCTCAAAAGTAAATAAACATTAAAAAAAAATTAAAAAAAAAAAAAAAGACTTTTCTGCCAAGCCCTTACATCTGAAAGCATAGCATTATTGAGACAAGATGCCATTATCCCCACCTGACAGATGAGAGTACATCCCCAAGGTCATATACATCATAAGTGGCAGAAACATTTCAACCAGGTTGTCTAAACACCTCAACTTGTTATCCTAGATGAAAATATCAATTGTTTTTTACTGTCATTATAATCGTCATTCCCTTTTTTTTTTTTTAAGATTTTAAGTAATCTCTTCGCCTGATGTGGTGCTCAAACCCACAACCCTGAGATCAAGAGTCACACGCTCCACCAACTGAGCCAGCCAGGCACCCCATCATTCCTTATCTTTACACGAGGAAATAAAATCATGTGAGAGACTGAATCTGTGCAAAACATTCTAGGCTCAACCACAGGACGCCAGAAAGCTCAGACTTCCCAGAGGTTCCAATCCCATTTCTTATCAGCCAAAAGCCCCACTCTCTGTGAACTTCATCTACTCAGCTAGAAAACAAGCCAGAGGTGATGTTCTGAGACAGGTTTCATATTCCTCAGAATAAGAGGCCAACCTCTTTGTCAATATCTCAATAAAACTAAGGAGAAAAAATTTTTTAAGAAGCAATCTCTCCTTAAGACAATCTATCAGTGAAAATTGGAATTAAGAGACCAGTCAAAGCCTATGGATATGAAACAAAAGATTTAATTTCAGAATATTACATGAATAAAAAAGACAGTGCATATGGTTGTTTCTTTACAGTTACATAGATCTATCCGATATATAGTCAAATAAGAATGATATACAAAAAAATGGTGAAACAGTTAAGAAACCTTGTTTCCGTGTTGAGGGAGCTCAGGGAGAATGGGAGGGCAACCCCTGCTATGAAGGGCCCCGGGGCAGGAGTGTTTTTTTCCCAATAGGCTCTGCCAGGCTCCCAGCAAGTGTGGGCGAGTGCTCTGCTCAATGGCTCTCTAGCCCTCGGCTGTGGCCTCGCACACTCCAGCTTCCATGGCAACGCAAGCGCTCAGACTATCACCACCCCACCTCCTCACTAGCCCCTGCACTGACTCTCCACTACACATTGGCCTTGGCTGCTAGGGAAGCTAGCTTTTCCCTGGGGAGTTTTAGATTGGGTTAATTACCACTGGTTTGAAAAGCTTGTGCATCTTAGGAACCCAAATCTTCCCCAGATTCTAGAGCAATCTTGCCAAATGCCTGTATCCAGGTTTAGATCAAGGTCTTGTCTTCAGTACAAAAGCTTCAGGGTGGAGGGGACAGGGATGAGGTTCTCCCTGGGAAAAGGGAAATCTACTTAGAAAAGACCTTCCAGCATTTGCATGAGGCCCTGTGTGAAGTAAGGAAGCAGCGAGAGTCTAGAGAAGTCCATTCCCAAAGATGGCTGCCCCAGGTAAGCATGGGCCACACAGCTGGTCACTGCAAGGCACAGTTGCGATGACCACAGCTTCTCCTAGGAGGCAGTATTTTAAACCATATCCTAACAGAGGCTCCTGCGAGGGAAGCTGCACAAAAACACTGCTATCCGGGAGGAAAGGCTCTGCTCCAACACTCTGGGATCTGCTGGCTTCCTCACAGGCCAACAAAGGGCTGCCTCTGCAGTGGTCATCGCCGTCAACAGCCCTGCACTGCTCCATTTCCCAAGGGTGCTCCCTTGTCATTCCTGACAGACCCTAGAAAGATATTCAGGGTGAAGAGTGTGTGGAGGACCAACTGCCGCTTCAGTTACAATTTGTAAACAACCATCTCCTTTGACATGTTTTGGCACTCAGGTATCATCAGTATCTTCTAATCTTCTTTCGCTGCGGCAGTGGAGTTTTTAAACCAGACTCACTGGTCCCAGTCCAAAAGTCTGTCATTATAAAAGGTTAGAAACCCCAGTGACTATGGTTTTCACTGATTCACCCAGTGATGTGAATCAAGGCGGTGCTCTGTGTTTCCATGCTCATGCCCACTGGCACAAATACACTGCCCTGCACTGACGTATCAGAATCCATCGCAACTGACCCCAGAAAGAAATGAAATCTTAAAAATCATAAGAAGAGGCATTTCCAAAGAGACTGTTCCAACATGAAAAATAAACATAACAGATTAAAAAAACATCTTATAGATTAAAAAACTGTTAAATACTGGCTCAAGAATACCTGCCCACCAAGTCAGAAGGGAGACAGTACCCTTCTGTGGCAAATGACAAAGGGCTTTGTCTTTGAGTTCTCCGTAAGATTCCACAGGATTAGAACGCTTACATATTATAAGGCAGAAGGTTATGCTGTTTATTTCTCAAATTTGGATTCCAACTGGATCACAGCTTCTGTTAAAAAATTACCTATCACACCCTTTAAGCAAGGGAAAGTATATTTAATAAATAACTTAAATGAAACACACATACCCGAATACACACATAAATTGCCCAAGGAAGCGAGCTATATAAAAGCATGTGCGTGTGGCAAGCATCTTTCTCACCATCCTGGTGCCAGAACACTACCCTGGGGTATCAATTCCATCCAACCAAAGAAAGTCTCCTAAATCTCAGCCACCTTCCTCAAATAGAACGCCAGAACAAACCTGATGAGAGGGAGCTATCAGGTCACTGCCCTGCTCTCTCCACCTGATGCCAGGCATGTTTACCGACCACGCCACTCTGGGATGAAACATTTAGACGAATAAAGAAACGAACTACAGAGTTAAGGGAGAGCATTACTTCAATCTGGTCATACCGAAAGCAGCGTCTGTTTGCATTCACTGGTAGCTGGTGCTTATTTTCTCAATAAGAAAAAAGCCAAATAGAAATCTACATAAGTGAATTTGCTAAAAATATTTTTAAGAATGACATAAAACTGTTTTAGAGAAAAGGGATTCTACGCAGGTTTATACTCCTCACCATCTACCGTTCACAATCCATTGAATTGGAAAGCCAAATTTTACATTTCCCTTCACTACTGCTGTTACAGCAGCAAATGAAACAGGAGGCACGGAAGAGAGGACTGACACCTGGACACAAAACCGAAGCATGCTCCCCGCAGAGTCATCTTCCGTTTCAGGAGAAACGCAGACTTTTCAATAGTTTGAAGATAGTCAGCAAATCATACTTTGCCGGGCAACTGCTTCCGCACAGAGCCTGACTCAGCTCCAGCACAGGGCAAGAGCGGCCGCGCAGCTTAATAGAGCAGGCCCGCTCCAAACGTCCTCGCAGGCCACATACCGCTCTCCGGGTGAGTCCGCACACCAGATCAAAGCCATGCCACCGCTCACCTCCAACGCACAGCACGTGAACATCCCCAACCAGGTCAAAGCCCCAGCCCCACCTCCAGACCACTCCCTTGCCCATCCTGACGAGGAGGGGGCAGCGCAGCAACCCTCCTCAAGCACTGGTGATAAGCCTTAACTGCTTCCAAAGGAGAACATGCTCCTTTAAATCCTCCCAGCCCTGCAGAGTGATGCTGGCTTCCTCCCTGTGGCTCCAGCTTGCTCTCAGGAGACAGTCCAGCCCGCACACACCATCCCTTAGAAGGATGCAATATAATCCCGTCCACAAGGAGTCACCATGGTCATAAAGCCAGCTGGCCCCATCCTAGTCACACTCCAGAGCTTCCACTACATTCAGATGTATCAGCAAACCTCTATTAAGCTGTCAGTGACTTTCCTTGAGTCACAGTGATTTGGCACAGAAGTACTGGCACCAGAGATGTTTTAGGTGAGAGGAGACTGAATGAAGGAGACGAGTTCAGCAACCACACAATTACTTTGGCATCACTGAGCAAAGGGGAAGAGAGGGAAGGAGGGAGAGATGCAAGGAGGGAGGAAGAGACAAAGTTTAACAAATGACATTTGTTAAAATATTCTATCGTTCTGAATTCTCCCTTTTCAATGCCACAGGCCAAATACCCTGCAATCTCAGGCCCAAGAAATAATTTGTAAATTTCCGGGAAAGTGTTAAGTTCTTTGGACACAAATGATATTGAGGAGTACAGCCGCATGAGACAAAGAGCTTTCCCAAAGCTTAAGGTGAAAAAGAAGGGAAAGATACCTGTCTTAGAGGCAATTTAGAGTACCTATCCGAAAAATGGCTTTAAAAAAGACAACAACAAACAAGAAATAACCAAAATACCCCCAACACTAACAAAACAGAGAAAAGCCCCAAATATCAGTTAAAAATAGTATCAACCCACTAGGATTGACAGTACTTTTTTAAAAAATCACTGACAGTTGAGCACAACTTTCATATTTTTAAAAATAATATCTGCCTGAACAAATACATGGAATGAGCACTGAAGCCCACCTGGTCCTGCCCATTTACTGCGCTGTGTGAGCTGGTTGGCTAGTTCAGTGGTTTCCCCATGATATTTTCAAAAAGAGAGAAAGAGAGAGATGCCAGCACTCATTCAGTAGGCAGAGTCTATAGACATTATCCAGTGAGTGGGGTTAGAGGTGTCAGTCAGGTCACAGGATTAGGTGACTCTCACAATTCAAAATGCAGCAAGCAGGCTGCAAGTCCAAGCTTCTCCACGAGCGGTAATGATGCCTGGCCCACTAAAGAGAAAATTCTGGGTGGACAAAAGGAGAACTCTGGATCCTTCAGGGGAACCCTAGGCTGAAATAAAAACAAGAACATTAAGCACATTTATAAACATTTCTTTTTGCAAACATCCCACCTAAAAGCTAGAGAATCTACACTTAATATTTCTACAAACTGAAGGTTCAATAGCTTGAGAATTTCTGACTCTCTATCAAATAAACATCACTTTGTCCACTTGCCCTAATCTCAGTTCATTGTAACAACTTGGGACACCTGGGTGGCTCAACTGGTTAAGCATACAACTTCGGCTCAGGTCATGATCTCATGGTTCCTGAGTTTGAGCCTCACATCAGACTCTGTGCTGACAGCTCAGAGCCTGGAGCCTGCTTCAGATTCTGTGTCTTCCTCTCTCTCTGCCCCTCCCCCACTTCTCAAAAAATAAAGATTAAAAATAAATAAATTAAATTAAACTAAATTAAATTAAATTAAAAAATGTAATGACAATAACAGCTACCACTTTACTGCTCTGAGTTTCTTATATACCTTATCTCATTTATCTTCATAACAATTTGTGCATGAGATAACACTCTTGCCATTTTACAGGTGAAGAATCTGAAGCCTACACAAGTTAACTTGCCCCAAGATAAATAGCTATTGAGCAGCAAAGCTGGGAAATGAATCAAAGCCTAACTGAATGCAGATCTCATGTTCTTACCACTACTACACCTCTCACCAGCAAATGTTTACTAAATGCCTACTAGATGTCATTACTGGGAGAAAAAGAACAGGAGACAGGAGACCACAAATATATTCTTAAGTCTGGCCCTGTCTTTCAGAAAAGAAACTAGCTACAGATATTAGATGATACAAGTGAAGTAAATAATGACGATAAATCATACTAAATGTCAACATGTTAGTAGTGTCCACAAGAATCCAAAGGAAAACGCACATCTGGCTAGCACATCTTGGGTTAGCCAAAGAAGGTTTCAAAGGGGAGATGTGTGGTTCAGGTTAGGCTTTGAAGAATGGGTAAGATTCTAACTACTGAAAGTAATGCTCATTAATAAGGAAGTGCTACATCAGCAATTCTCATCTGGGGGTCCCCAGAGGACACTTGGCAATGTTTGGAGGCATTTTGGGTTGTCAAAACTGGGGGAAGGGTGCTACTGGCATCTAATGGGTAGAGACTAAGGGATGTTGCTAACCATGGTACAATGTACAGGGTAGCTCATACAACAAACAATTATCTGACCCAAAATGTCCACAGAAGCAGGTTGAGAAACCCTCTGCTAAATAAATCTCTTTGGAGAGTGTGTTCTTTTTTTTTTTTTTTTTCCTTTTTAATTTTAGAGAGAAAGCACAGGTGCACGTAAGGTGGGTAGGAGGAGCAGAAGGAAAAAAAGAGAGAATCTTAAGCAGGCTCCACACTCAGCCTGATGCGGGGCTCAATTCCATGACCCTGGGATCATGACCTGAGCCAGAATCATGTCAGATGCTCAACCGACTGAGCTACCTAGGCGCTCCTGGAGTGTGTTCTTGATGATGATAATTAAATTACATTATTTCCCTCAAATAATATTTGTTCCTTTTATAAAATCACCATCAAAAAATCTAGTTATATTGGGAATGCAAGCTGGTGCAGCCACTCTGGAAAACAGTTTGGAGGTTCCTCAAAAAACTAAAAACAAAACTACCCTATGACCCAGCAACTGCACTACTAGGCATCTATCCAAGGGATGCAGGTGTGCTGTTTTGAAGGGACAAATGCACCCCCATGTTTATAGCAGCACTATCAACAATAGCCAAAGTATGGAAAGAGCCCAAATGTCCATTGATGGATGAATGGATAAAGAAGATGTGGTGTGTGTGTGTATATATATATATATATATATATATATATATATATACATACATACATACAGTGGAGTATTACTCAGCAATCAAAAAGAATGAAATCTTGCCATTTGCAACCACGTGGATGGAACTGGACGGTATTTTGCTAAGTGAAATTAGTCAGAGAAACAAATATCATATGACTTCACTCATATGAGGACTTTAAGAGACAAAACAGATGAACATAAAGGAAGGGAAACAAAAATAATATAAAAACAGGGAGAGGGACAAAACATAAGAGACTCATAAATATGGAGAACAAACAGAGGGCTACTGGAGGGGTTGTGGGAGGGGGGATGGGCTAAATGGGTAAGGGGCACTAAGGAATCTACTCCTGAAATCATTGGTGCACTATATGCTAACTAATTTGGATGTAAATTTTAAAAAATAAAAAATAAAATCAGGAAAAAAAGAAAACTTCACAGTACTTTCTATTATAGCATTTTTGGCTAAGATTTAAACAGGAGAAACCTGGAGCTTCGATGTATAACTTGAAAATTTGTAATTTTTCACAGCAGTTTTTAATCCAAAGAATTTTGAATAAAATCTAATTAATTATGGGAAAAAAATACGAATAAAGATTTCCAAATAACTATTAAAAAAATTTAGTTATATTCATTGCATTAAAAGAATCAGACAGCAGGTAAGTGGATCTGTGTCCTTGGAAACTGGAAGAGAATTCAGATCTGGAGATGCAGGTCTGGCAGCAGTTATCCTAAAGAGAGAATAGAGCGGTGGATTAGCCCAAGCTGCTGAGAGGGAAAAAGCAAGAGCAGAGATAAGCAGGGAACTCAAGACAGATCACTTAAAAACAGGAAGCAGAGGTAGACCAGCAACAGTAAGCCACCACAGAAGTGGAAAAGAATTAACAAGGAAGGAGAAAAGAATAGGATATCATCATGACAGCCAAGGAAGGCTTTTCAAGATGGAGGAAATGACTAAGGGGAGGGCAAAGCGAAAATGCCACTGCCTAATCCAATCAAAGGTGCTCTTTATCTGTGGGCTCCCACTGTTCTGAATCCTTAACTTTTTTTTTTTTTTTTAATTTTTAAGTAGGCTCCATGCCCAACATGGGGCTTGAACTCACGACCCTGAGATCAAAAATTGCATTCTCAGGGCACCTGGATGAGCGTTCAGCTTCAGCCCAGGTCAAGATCTCGGAGTTCGTGAATTTGAGCCCCGCATCCGGCTCACTGCTTTCAGTGTGGAGCCCACTTTGGATCCTGTGCCCTCCTCTCTCTCTGCTCCTCTACCGCTCATGCTCTCTCCCTCTCTGTCTCTCTCTCTCTCTCTCAAAAAGGAATCAACATTAAAAAGAGAGAGAGTTGCATGCTCTACCAAGTCAACCAGGCACAACTAAATCACTAACACTTTTGAGAATCTAACAAAACTATATATTCTGTCCTCCAAAAAAACGTACATAGGCATCTACAAATGAAATAACATTAACAATACTAGGAACTTTATCAGAGCCTTTAGAAGGTCCACAGGAACAGCTCAAGAACCCTTGCTCTAAATCTTCTTGGTAAGGGGCACCTGGGTGGCTCAGTCAGTTAAGTGTCCGACTTCAGCTCAGGTCACAATCTCATGGCTCGTGGGTTCAAGCCCCACACTGGGCTCTGTGCTGACAGCTGACAGCCTGGAGCCTGCCTCAGATTCTGTGTCTCCCTCTCTCTCTCTGCCCCTCCCCTGCTCTGTCTCTCAAAAATGAATTAAAAAAACATTAAAAAAAAATTTTTTTTTTAAATCCTTTTTTCAACGTTTATTCATTTTTGGGACAGAGAGAGAGCATGAACGGGGGAGGGGCAGAGAGAGAGGGAGACACAGATCGGAAACAGGCTCCAGGCTCTGAGCCATCAGCCCAGAGCCTGACGCGGGGCTCGAACTCACGGACCGCGAGATCGTGACCTGACTGAAGTCGGACGCTTAACCGACTGCGCCACCCAGGCGCCCCTAACTGTTTATTTTTGAGAGAGAGAGCACAAACCGGGGAGGTGCAGAGAGAGGGGGACAGAGGATCCAAAACAGGCTCTGCGCTGACAGCAGAGAACCCCATGCAGGGCTTGAACGCACTAATGGAACCATGAGATCATGACCTGAGTCAAAGTTGGACGCTCAACCAACTAAGCCAACCAGGCACCCTGAACCTGGCTTATTTCTGTAATGCATTTCTCTCTCCTGAAAGTAGAACTGTCAATATAAAAAGAATTATTTCTTGATTATTTTAAAAAATAAAAGCCACAAAAGGTATAATTGATACAAAACAATGTATCCTTCAAAAATAACTTATACTTAGCTTTGATTCATGGATATATAGGTTAGGTAAAAATATTTAGACACACATAACTCAAACACCCAACTTGCCTCAATCAGACAGCCCCTCCTTTAAGTCCGAAGATGGAAAGAAAAAGAGCTCAGATAATTCATTCAAGGATAAGGAATAAGACTATACTGAAATCTGGGAATGCAAGCTGGTGCAGCCACTCTGGAAAACAGTATGGAGGTTCCTCAAAAAATTAAAAATAGAACTACCCTACAACCCAGTAATTGTACTACTAGGTACTTATCCAAGGGATACCGGTATGCTGTTTCGAAGGGACACATGCACCCCAATGTTTATGGCAGCACTACTGACAATAGCCAAAGTATGGAAAGAGCCCAAATGTCCATCGACAGTTGAATGGATAAAGAAGATGTGGTATACACATGCAATGGAGTATTACTAGGCAATCAAAAAGAATGAAATCTTGCCATTTGCAACTACATGGCTGGAACTAGAGGGTATTATGCTAAGTGAAATTAGTCAGAGAAAGACAGATATGACTTCACTCATATGAGGAATTTAAGATACAAAACAGATGAACATAAGAGAAGGGAAGCAAAAATATAAAAACAGGGAGGGGGACAAAACAGAAGAGACTCTTAAATATAGAGAACAAACAGAGAGTTACTGGAGGGGTTGTGGGAGGGGGGATGGGCTAAATGGGTAAGGGGCACTAAGGAATCTACTCCTGAAATGATTGTTGCACTATATGCTAACTAATTTGGATATAAATTAAAAAAAAATAAAATTAATAAAACTTTTAAAAAAGACTATACTGAAATCTAATCTTTTAGAAAAGAATAAAGATTTACCCATAAGGATTGGATTTTTGTTCTCTTTCTATTGCTGATATCTCAAATCATAATTATGCTCAGGTCTCATTAGTAAAGTGCACATGTCAAACCAGAGATCACTTCATCTGCCACAGGAGCCTTTTAAAATAAGACCAAGTCTCAACCATTTTTCTCTAGTCACATTAGCACTACTTGTCAATGCTTCTAAAACACTATTTCAATGAAGCCTCACAAGATATCTGTGAACTAGATATAACTATTATCCTCATTTTCAGAGAAGGAAACAAGCTCAGAGAGAATGAATGGTCTTCCTGGGCCAGAGGAATAATGCCTGAAATCAGCTCTAACAACAAGTCCCCTGGTCCTCCCAGTGGGCCACATGGCTTCTTCAGAGGAAAGCACAGCAGCCGCTACTTTTCATCCCCAAGCCTCGGGCAACTGGCAGTCAGTGCCAAATAATCTTTTTTGTTCTAAGTATCGTCTGAAATATGTTGTATGATATGATTTCCAGGATCCGCCAGCTGTTTATTCACTGAAAGCCTCACTGAGTAAACAAGGCCAAAGTCTACACAGAAAGAGAATATCACTATTCCATGTTTATTGAGCATATTCTTAGCACTTCTGTACTTGGTTTCACAAATTAGTTTACACTTGCTTTAAATTTTCTTAACAAGTATTCTTAAAATTTTGTTCACATGTATCCCATCTGTCCAAGAATGCAGGGACCATGGGGGCTGTCTTCACAGCTCTGCACCTCAGCACCTGGGACAGCGCTAGGTATGTTATCAATAACCATCTGCTAAAGGAACTCAAGGGCAAAGACCCAGTCTTGCTATTTTACGTTGCTTCTGACACTGGGAATTCAAAAACTGCTCCTGACTGACTAAATGCAGAAAGGACTTACATTCAGTAAGAATAAATATAATCAGTACCTTTTTTCCCCTCTTTCTTCCCCTCAGACCATTTCAATCTTGTTGGCATCAATGTGACAGCTGGAGAACCAGGAAATAACTGTAACAAGAAAATTTTATAGTGGCTTAAATGTGCTTATATCATTCTTATACATGGACTACTAACAGAAGAATTATTTGCTTGTTCCATTTCAGTGTGAAGAGTTTCACGGAGGCAGATTGTATTTATATCACTAACCTTAATTGATTTTATTGCTGACTTGATGAAGCAGCATGTCTAGTATACCTGAGACTACCCAACAAGTAATGCAGTGTCCAGCAGGCCCAGCTCAGTGTTACCTGCCCCCTAGAGTCTCCCCGTAAGGACTGGAATAGTTCCAGCACTTTGTGGAGCTATTTCACCATATTTGTCACCTCTGCGTATGACTGGCTATACTCTCCTGGAACTCCACATGTGTTTGTTTTGACCATCAACATACGTGAAAGGACTGAAGAAAAGGCATAGTTTCATGGCCCAGAGAAACACAACAGGAAATAAAACAGATGACAGACAGTATAGCAATATTTCTCCTTTCTACAAATGTACACAAAGAGAAAGTCTGAAGAACAGGATCTTACTAAGTTCATATTTTCTTTGCTGGCTCTCTTCAGTTCACCAACGGCTATAGATTCCGGAGTAGGGTACTTGTTTTTCTTTTCTGACATCATCTGATTTCCCAGGACCTTCCGCTGATTTAGGAAGAGAAAATATGTGATTTATAAAGATTGACTCTATCTGTATAATAGCTATACTGATCTTTTAAACTACAGTTTCTTTCTTTTTTTTTTTTTAAGTTTATTTATTTTGAGAGAGAGAGAGAGAAAACGAGCAAGTAGGGGAGGGGCAGAGAGAGAGGGAGAAGGAGGATCCAAAGCTGGCTCCATGCTGTCAGTGCAGAGTCTAACATGGGGCTTGAACTCACAAACCATGAGATCATGACTTGAGCCAGATGCTTAACTGACTGAGCCACCTAGGTGCTCCACTAGTTTCTTAGTTTAAAATTTTTTGAAAGAAATAAAAAAGTTACAAAAACTAAAATAACTAAAAATAAAAATTAAAAAATTTCAGCTTTCTGATAAATTCTGCCAGGGCATCTTATACAAAGGAGTCCAAAGCATGTTACAAAAAACCTTGAAATTATTGCCTTTCTTTAGGTGATCACTTTTCCTCTACATTTAAAATAGCTGAAATGTGGGGCGCCTGGGTGGCGCAGTCGGTTAAGCGTCCGACTTCAGCCAGGTCATGATCTCGCGGTCCGTGAGTTCGAGCCCCGCGTCGGGCTCTGGGCTGATGGCTCGGAGCCTGGAGCCTGTTCCCTATTCTGTGTCTCCCTCTCTCTCTGCCCCTCCCCCGTTCATGCTCTGTCTCTCTCTGTCCCAAAAATAAATAAAAACGTTGAAAAAAAAAAAAAAAAGTTTAAAATAGCTGAAATGTAAGAAGCAATTTTATAGTTGATTTAAACTAGCTAGTGCAGGCCAATTACAGTGTGTTTCTAAGAACATTAAAAAAAAAACAAAACCACCAGTTATTTACCAATATAATTTTTTTCCCAAAGACATGTGGTCTCTGGCAGCTATTAAGAGTCCCCTCCCTACTAAAGGACACTTCTGCGAGGTCCACTCTAAGACAGCCTCCCTGTCACATCCTCATACAGGATTAGAAAATTTGGGGAGAGTCTTTCAGAGTTTCTAATATAGCCACAAGAGCATGCAGGTCTTCTTAAGAGGGTCACATGCCTATATTGTCATTCAGAGCAGGACAAAAAGCCCTTTCATCTCTGAACAGCTTAGAAGCTCACCTAACCTACTGTAACAGCTGACGGTGACAATTCTATCATCTTTGAGGAAATCTTCCCGTTTTTCTTCTTAGATTAAGTTTAAATCCCAAAAAAGGAATGTAACAAAACTAAAAGATTAAACTTTACAATATAAATTTTAGCAGCAATATTAAGAATATTCCAATGCAGGAGCACTTGGGTGGTCCAGTCGGTTAAGCATCTGGACTCTTGATTTAGGCTCAGGTCACGGTCTCAAGTTTGTGAGTTTGAGCCCCGTGTCAGGCTCTGCGCTGACAGTGGAGAGACTGCTTGGGATTCTCTCTCTCTCTCACCCTCTCTCTCACCCTCCCCCACTCTCTCTCTCTCTCAAAATAAATAAACTTTAAAAAAAAGAATATTCCTGGGGCGCCTGGGTGGCTTGATCGGTTAAGCGTCCGACTTTGGCTCAGGTCATGATCTCATGGTCCGTGAGTTCAAGGCCCACGTCGGGCTCTGTGCTGACAACTCAGAGCCTGGAGCCTGTTTCAGATTCTGTGTCTCCCTCTCTCTCTGCCCCTCCCCTGTTCATGCTCTGTCTCTCTCTGTCTCAAAAATAAATAAACGTTAAAAAAAATTAAAAAAAAAAAAAGAATATTCCAATGTAATAAATTATTTACATGAGAGGAATTCTGGAGGAAAGGGTCTAGCCCAAAAAAAAGGGATCAAAGCAGAATATAAATCAAATACCTAAAACATAGAAGTACCAGAAAAATGAGACCACTACATCTTCCTTTCTGAAATCAGGTATCACCTCAGAAAAGCTGAAATGGGGATCCTAGGAGCCATAGGACAGGCTGTAAAGCTTCCAATGAACTTTTAAAAAGACATTTCATTACCCCGTCTCTATTGAGCAGAAACCTCTATTATTAGCTCAAAAGTCTCTTCATTTAGAACAAAAATACTTTATCCTTCTGTTTCATAAAATTTGTTAATGTTTGTATTTAAAGTTGCTGTTCTAAAATGTTTTCTCCTGGCAGAATTATAAACTCTATTATAATTCTAAAGCTCTAAATTTTCTCTCAGTAAGTTAAGTGGGCACTTGCCAAAAGGATATACTCTATATTTACATCTGAAGCAACACTTAGCATGACATCTAGAGCCACCGCAGAGACCTCACTAGAAAGAGAAAACTACACCATGTAGCTTCAGTTAAAGAAACATTTGTTTGACTGACACATAGAGAAATATCTAACAACTTTTCTTGTTATCAATAATCTCAATGACAGGAAGTCAGAGGAAATGACAGACTTCCAAGTAAAATGAACCAAAAAGGATGTTCATTTCATGAACTACACCTAAGCAGGTGAGTATACTGCTAGGGTTCTAGCAAAATAAATTACTTTTTAATTATAGTAAAATATACACAACACAAAATTTACCATTTTAACCATATTGAGTATGTAGTTCAGTGGCATTACTTCCATTCATATTGTTGTGCAACCATCACACCATCCACCTCCAGAATTTTCTCATCTTCCCAAATAGAAACTGTGTACCCACTAGACAATAATTCCCAACTTCCCCTGCCCCAAACCCTTAGCCCCTAACAACCACCATTCTACTTTCTTTCTCCATGAATTAGACTATTCTAGGTCTCTCGTATAAATGACATCACATAGTATGTGTTCTTTTATGACTGGTTTATTTCATTTGGCATAATGTCCTCACGGTTCATTCATGTTGTAGTATATGTCAGAATTTCCTTCCTTTTTAAGGCTGAAGAGTATTCCACTGCGTGTATATACAACATTTTGTGTATCCATTCATCCGTCAACAGATACTTAGGTGGCTTCCACCTTTTGGTTGTTGTGAATAATACTGCTACAAACATGGGTGTACAAATATCTGGTTCTTATCCTTGCTTTTGATTCTCTTGGGTGTGTACCCAGAAGTGGACTTGCTGAATCATATGGTAAAATCCTTTTAATTTTTTGAGGAACTGCCACACTGTTATCCTCGGCAGCTGCGCCATTTTCCATTCCTACCAATAGTGCACAAGGGTTCCAATTTCTCCACATCCTCCCTGACACTTGTTATTTTCTGTTTGTTTTTTTATTTTTTTTATGTTTATTTAATTTTGAGAGAGAGAGAGAGAGAGAGCGTGAGCGGCAGAGGGGCAGAGAGAGAGGGACACAGAATCCGAAGCAGGCTCCAGGCTCTGAGATGTCAGCACAGAGCCCACTGTGGGACTCAAACTCACGGACCGCAAGATCATGACCTGAGCTGAAGTTGGACGCTTAACTGACTGAGCCACCCAGGCACCCCTATTTGTTTGTTTTTTAATAATAGCCATCATACTGTGTATGACTTGCTATCTCACTGTGGTTTTGATTTGCATTTCCCTAAAAGATAAGTGATATTGAGCATATTTTCATGTGTTTATTGGCATTTGTGTATCTTCTTTGGAGAAATGTCAGAGTCCTTTGCCCATTTTTTAATTTTCTTTTTCTATTGTTGTAAGAGTTCATTATATATTCTGGACTCCTTATCAGACATGTTTTACAAATATTTTACATTCTGTGAGTTGCTCTTTCATTCTGTTGATCACAAAGGCAATTTTGATGTTAAGCAAGACTAATGTAGCAGAAGGTACTCGCCCCCCACAGATCAGGATTGAGAGTGAATTCTAAACTTCTATTAATGATAATAGCTAAGACCAAAATTAGGGCTAGATGACATAGCAATGGCTAACAACTGCAGCTTACAGAAAAAATACATATTACAAGGTCTTTATTTTTTTAGGGAATAATGTTTACTTTTAAACAGAGCTCCTTAATGTTGCTGGATTTATAGATTTTAATAACGTTAAAACAATTTTTTAAAATAAAAACAGCAGAACACAGAACTGTGCTTAATCTCTCTCCAAGTTAACCAGAACGTTGCCTTAGTTTATGCCTGAAAATTTGAACCCCATAATTGGGTTATCTACTGCCACCTAATGGCAACATCCCTTAATCACAAGTTGAGATCATCTGTGAAGACCTGTGAATTCAACCTACAAGCATAGTGAGGGCAGCAACAGCACAGAAGTAGATACTGTATTTGTTTTAAAAACAAGATTTTTAAGTAAGTTGATACAGAGAAAATATACAACTGATTGAAATAATAAGCTTACAAAAATTTCAGCTACCTGAAACTCACTAGGCTATCAGAAAATCCATTTTCTGGGGGCACCTGGGTGGCTCAGTTGGTTAGGTGGCCAACTTTTGATTTCAGCTCAGGTCGTGATCTCACAGTTTGTGGGTTTCGAGCCCCACATCAGGCTCCATGCTGATAGCATGGAGCCTGCTTGGGATTTTCTCTCTTTCTGTCCCACCCCCACTGGTGCACAAGCCACACATGCTCTCTCCATCTCTCTCTTCTCTCTCAAAATAAACTTCAAAAAAAAAAATCCATTCCCAAACCATTTCCACAAGCCTGTCAACTCCCTCACTTCTCCAAGAGCTTTTGTAAATTGTGCAGTGAAATGTGTAGCACAAAACAAAGAACTCTCTACACTGCTCAGGAATGGGACTCTGTCCTCAGCCCCCAAAGAAAAGGAAGGACCTTTCTTTTATTCTTCCCTTCTCCAATCACAGAACCCCTTCTCCAATTTGAAACAGCAAAATGCTATAAAAACTAAAAGTTTTTCCAAATTCTATCCTTAACCTCTTACAAACAAACCCTTTATAGGATCCCAAAGAATAGAAGAAAACCGTTTATGCATAAGAAAAGTCAGACTGTTAAATTTTCTCTAAGTCAATGCTGAAAACGACAGCACAGCATACCTACCTTGATAAGGCCACTGAAGGAACGTGAACGGGCTCTCTTCTGTACCTGAGGAGTAGAAGATTCTCGCCCTGGTGTCTGAGTCACCGACTGCTTATTAAACTAAGAGAAAACATAAACATTTTACTATTATTTCCCCCATCAAGAGATAGGATTCTGTAATCATCAATAGCTAAGTATAAACATCCAGAAAAATCCAGGAATAAGTGAGTCTCCACACATATGGATTGGTAGGTTGGCAAGCAAATCTCAAAGCAAATGATGTTGCCAAAAAAAGTCAAAATTTTTTAAATTACTCTAAGAAGACTACACTTCATTTTCCTTTTCACATGTACTATATGAGGTTGGAAATGTTACCCCTATTTTACAGACAAGGAAACTGAGAGTCTGGGAGTTATGTAATTTGTCCAAGATCTCCAGCTGGTAATCAAGACTTCTGCAGAAAGTACCTTGAACAAAGAGAGTGACTAGCACAACCTAAAACAGTCCTTAATTTAACATAAATTGCACACAGAATAAAAAAGTGACTAAAGCTCTTTAAATGGACATCTATCATGATTGCTTGCCAGCATTATTATCAGAGGAAATACATCAGAATAAAAATTTGTCGGGGTACCTGGGTGGCTCAATCGGTTAAGCATCCGAATCCTGACTTTGGCTGAGGTCACAATCTCACGGTTTGTGAGACTGAGCCACGAGTCAGGCTCTGCACTGGACGTGGAGACTATGTAGGATTCTCTCTCCCCCTCTCCCTCTGCCCCTCCCCAACTTGCTCGTGCCCTCTCTCTCAAAAGAATTGGCATTTTTATCAATATCAGCTTTCTGTTTAATAGTATCTAACATGGAAAAATGGAAGACCTAAGACATTATATAGTCTTATTTAATGCTTTGATTAGCCATTCATCTTCCCAGTTACAAAAAATGACATAGTACTTAATTCTACTTATCTTCCTTTTCGGCATACAGTTTTTACATGTGAATTTTAATTTTGCAAATTTTTATCAGTTCAGGTTCAGTTCTGGAGACTTTAAAAAATGACACTTTTCATACACATTATATAGGTACCAAAATGTTCTCGACATTAATTATCTCAGCTGACAGAAAATTTAGTCACTTCTAAAGAGCTTCGCAAGCAAGCATCCCTCCAGGGTATATTGGGACAAGTGACAACCCATCATTCCTGATCATGTTGGACAGGTACAGTAAGGCGGGTTCTCTTGTATCCAGCTTGTGAGAGCATTAATAATTTTCTGGGAAGCTGTTTAGCAATGTGTGTCCAGAGTCTTTTAAAAATGCATGCAGTAGCCCCCCTTTATTCATGGTTTTGCCTTCCGTGGTTTCAGCTACCTGTAATCAACCACAGTCCAGAAGCAGATGATCCTCCTTCCGATGTACGGTCAGAGGTCAGTAGTAAGCCTAACGCTACATCATAATGCCTACATCATTCACCTCACTTCACCAAATCACATGAGCATTTTATCATTTCGCATTATCATAAGAAGGGTGAGAACACTATAGTAAGGTATGTTGAGAGAGAACACATCCACATAACTTTTATTACAGTATACTGTTATATCTGTTCTATTTTATTATTATTGTGGTTATTGTTATTGTTGTTAATCTCTCATTGGGCCTAATTTATAAATTAAACTTTATCATAAGTATGTATGTATTAAAAAAACATAGTATATATAGGGTTCAGCACTACCCACAGTTTTCAGGCATCCACTGGGGGTTTTGGAAGGCATCCCCTGAAGATAAGAGGCAGGAACTACTGTATTAAAAAACTCACACCACCTATGAAGTTCTTACCAAAAAGAAAAAAAACCTAATTGATATTCAAATCAGTTTCTATAATTAGATCTAACTACAAATGTATAATAAATACAGAGGATGGAGGACCATGTTAAATAAAACCGCCGAAGTGCAACCAGCAAGATCCAGTCTGTGGAAAACAATCTGGTTTCTTTCACAAATGAAGTGCAGAGAGAGAATGTGTGTATTTAAACACAAATGCGGTAACCTGGATTAGATCCTGACACAGAAAAAGGGTATTAGCGAAAGAACTGATAAAATCTGAGTAAAATCTATCATGTTAACAGTAACGTTAAGTTTTAACAATTTTTTTTTTATGAGAGAGAGAGAGAACACAAGTGCGAATGAAGGAGACAGGGCAGAGACAGGGGGAGAGAATCCCAAGCAGACTCCACAACGGTGCAAAACCAGACATGGGGCTAGCAGAAGATCATGCATGACCTGAGCCAAAATCAAAAGTCGGATGCTTAACCAGCTGAGCCACCTAGGCATCCCAGTCTTAACAATGTTAACATCAGGAGTGAAGGGTACCCTGAGTGAAGGGTATGTGAGAATTCTCTGTTTTATCTTTGCAAGCTTTTCCTAAATCTAAATTTTATTTATTTATTTTTTAATGTTTATTTATTTTTTGAGAAAGAGAGAGAGGCAGAGAGTGAGTGGGGGAGGGGCAGAGAGAGAGAGGGAGACACAGAATCAGAAGCAGGCCCCAGGCTCTGAGCTGTGAGCAGAGTCGGATGTGGGGCCCGAACTCACAAACCATGAGATCATGACCTGAGCTGAAGTCGGACGCTTAACGAACTGAGCCACCCAGGTGTCCCGTAAATCTAAATTATTTTAAATTTAAGGGCCAGCTGGGTGGCTCAGTCGGTTGGGTGTCCAACTTCGGCTTGGGTCATGATCTCACGGGTCAGCTCTGTGCTGACAGCTCCGGGTCAGGCTCTGTGCTGACAGCTCAGAGCCTGGGGCCTGCTTCGGGTTCTCTTCCCTCTCTCTCTGCCCCTCCGCCCCCACTCTCGCATGCTCTCTCTCTTTCCCTCAAAAAATGAACATTTAAAAAAAAAAAAATTTAAGTTTACTCAGGGACGCCAGGGTCGCTCAGTCATGTAAGCATCCGACTTCAGCTCAGGTCATGATCTCACGGTTCAGGAGTTCAAGCCCCGTGTCGGGCTCAGAGCCTGGAGCCTGCTTCGGATTCTGTGTCTCCCTCTCTCTCTACCCCTCCCCTGCTCACACTCTGTCTCTCTCTCTCTCTCTCTCTCAAAATTAAATAAACATTAAAAAAATGAAAAATAAGTAAATAAACAAATGAATTTAAGATTATTCAAACAAACTTTGGCAATGTTTTAGGGGGAAAAAGGGGGGAGAGAAAGAGAGACCTATATATTAAAAGGGATCTAGGGGCACCTGGGTGGCTCAGTTGGTTAAGCATCCACCCTCAGCCCAGGTCATGATCTCACAGTTCATGGGTTCAACCCCCATCTTGGGCTCTCTGCTATCAGCGCGGAGCCCGCTTCAGATCCTCTGTCCCCCTCTCTCGCTGCTCCTCCCTTACTCCCGTGTTCTTTCTCTCTCTAATATAAATTTAAAAACTTTAAAAATAAAAAGGGGGGCCCCTTGGTGGCTTATTCAGTTAGGCACCCCACTCAGCTCAGGTCATGATCTCGCGGTTCGTGGGTTCAAGCCCCACTTTGGGCTCTGCACAGACAATGCAGAGCCTGCCTGGGATTCTCTCTCTCCCTCCCTGCCCCATCTCACTCACACACTCTCTCTCAAAAATAAATAAACTTTTAAAAAAAGTGACCTAATAGCTATAAGCTACACCCAAAAAAAAAAAAAAAAAAAAGCATATCCTTGGGTCATGCCACTTCTAGGAAAAACTCTGCAATGAAAATAGCTATGAGCAAAAATTTATAAGGTAAAAAACAACCTATTTCCCAAACATGTTCAATGTTAGGCAAATTGTATATACATTAGATATAAGTGATGAAATATTATGCAAGTGTTAAAAATGTTCACGACCCTTTTTGTTGTTTTTTTTTTAATATCTATTTGTTTCTGAGAGACAGAGAGAGAGAGAGAGAGAGAGAAAGAGACATAGAATCCGAAGCAAGCTCCAGGCTCCAAACAGTCAGCACAGAGCCCAACGCGGGGCTTGAACCCACAAACTACAAGATCATGACCCGAGCCAAAGTCGGACACCCAACCAACTGAGCCACCCAGACGCCCTTGTTCACTGCCTCTAGAAAATGATCATGATATAATGTTAAATGAAAAGGACAGGAATATAAAAACTGAATATATATTATGATCTCAAGCAAAAGAAAAACATGTCAAATACATATTCATGGAAAGAAACGCTAGAAGAAAATACTCCCAAATTTTTATTGGTGGTTATCTCAGGATGATTACAGGTGATTTTTCTTCTTTACACTCTTTTGGAGGTTTCAATGTTTCTATGGTAAATATTTATTATTTTTACAACCAGAGAAAAATCAGGAAATATTAAAATTATACTTTCCACAAAACAAAATGGCAGTATTTGAAACGTATGCAAGGAGTTTGCAAGCATGCATGAGAAAATGCTTATGCTGTAATGTTTAGTAAAAGAGATAAAGAAAGTATGTGGTATGCTCCTAATTATGTAAAAATTTATTCATAGGAAAAAAACTAAAAGAAATACCAAAAAGGTAAACACTGGTGGGATGAGTGATTTATTTTCTTCTTAACCTTCTCTATAATTTCCTATTTTTCTAAAAAGACCAAAAATGATGCTAGATTTTTCCTTCATATTATCTTTAACCCTCTGCATTCTTGATGACAAAGTCATTACACTTGTCCTACCTAAGTTGCTGTCTTAGTTTCTATCAAGAATTAAATCACTGCAGTGCTCTGAATCTGTGAGAATACTCAGACAACACCCCTGAAAATTCCAGTCATAACACAATTTGCTAGATCTCAAAGTAACTTCAAAGAGTGTAACAGAAAACTTTTCTTAAAAGATTCTATCAACTATTAAGAATAGCTCAGTTCAACTTTTTCTGAGCACTTGGTTATATCTGGCCCTACGCTTGAGATTAGGTATAAAAAAAAAAAAAAGTAAAAACACAGACTTCCCTCAAGAAGGTCCCAGTTGAATAAGAAGTCAAGAGGCTGGCCTTGCCTATTCAGCTAAAATTCAAGAGGGATTGAGACAAAATATATTTCCTGAGAAAGAAATTAACCAAGTCGTTGGGATTTACTCCTGCTACACTTCAAGTCTCAAAATGGCAAATGAGAGCACTAATTTGTTCCCACGGCTCCAAAATCAACAAATTTAGCTACCAGAATTCCTACCTTCTAATATCAAACCAAGCCCGCTTTATAGTGTTTCCTAACTGCAAACAACTCATTAGTAAGAGCTACTGCTTTCTGCTATGCCAGGCACTTTACATAGATTCTTTCTAATGTTTATAGTCATGAAACGCGGACATTTCAATTACCATTTTACAAACAAGGAAATTGGAATTCCAAAGGATTAAATTATTTGCCAAGAATATCTGAAGGATTTAAACTCCAGAACAATATATTGTATAACTGCTGGTTCTCTCTCAGCATATTTGGTACATGACCGAAATTAGAGAAACTCTAACTACACTTGGATCCTTCTGTTTAACTGTAGAAATCCAAGAGCCTCCCTCCACTCCCTTCCCTAGTGGGGCAGTAGTATAGACACCGCCACTGAGATTCCACTGACAAGTTTGCTTCCTTGGCCGAGCCAAGTGTAGGTCAATACGAGCCAAAACTTAAACGAGATTTGTAACGGTATTCCCTAGTGATTCTACAACCTTGACTACATTCCTAAAGCCCGTCACCATTTCCTGCCTTCAGGTACCTGTCTAATAAGCTGTTTCTTCTTCGCTGACTCTGGCATATTGTGAACGTGTTGGAACAGCTCTCTCAATGCCTCTTCTGTACGCTGCTGGGTCTCCTCCTGATGAGAGCAGGAATCAACCCAGTTCCGTTTCTGAGATTTTGCCAGCTGGAAGGACTTAGTATGACATGAAGCTATCAGATCAAGATCATCCTAGAGAAAATTTTAAAGAAAAGCGAATTAATATATCCTGCCAAGGGGCACCTGGGTGGCGCAGTCGGTTGAGCGTCCGACTTCAGCCAGGTCACGATTTCGCGGTCCGTGAGTTCGAGCCCCGCGTCAGGCTCTGGGCTGATGGCTCAGAGCCTGGAGCCTGTTTCCGATTCTGTGTCTCCCTCTCTCTCTGCCCCTCCCCCGTTCATGCTCTGTCTCTCTCTGTCCCAAAAATAAATAAACGTTAAAAAAAAAAAAAAGTTTAAAAAAAAAAATATATCCTGCCAGCTTATTTTCAGGTTCCCACAACCCTGGAACAAAAGAGGGGGGAGAAATGGGGAACATGGTACACTCTTATATCAAGGAATAAGAAAAACCTAAACATAAAGTTATCAGATGAAGAGAAATCGCTAATTATGGACTACATTAACAGCCCACTCCCACGACCTACATAGAGAACCTAAATTCATTTAGAATATTGCCACCAAAAATTATATTTATATAAGAGTTCAGTTTTCAAAGCATCTTTTAATTGCATATAACTCTCACTGCTATCCTATGAGGTAAGCAGGGAAAGTATCATCATTCCTATTTGATAAAAGAAAAAACTGAAGTTAAGCTATAAGTTTAAAGTCATTTAGATATTAAAAGGGACAGACCCATCCTGGAGACCAAGTGCACGGGCTCTTGGCTGGGTGCTCTTTCCTACACATGACAACATGATGGGGTAACTACACTGCAGCGGTGGAGGAATGGCAACAACTCTCTAAGAAAAACCAAACTCCACTTATACTAGTTGAACTCATATACTCCAGGTCACACCAAATATTTGGATATTTATATATCCAATAGCATAAGATGACAGCTTAAGTTTCTAATCAAGACAGACTAAATAGAAATCGTTAGGGGCGCCTGGGTGGCTCCGTCGGCTGAGCGGCCGACTTCAGCTCAGGTCACGATCTCGCGGTCCGTGAGTTCGAGCCCCGCGTCGGGCTCTGTGCTGACAGCTCAGAGCCTGGAGCCTGTTTCGGATTCTGGGTCTCCCTCTCTCTGACCCTCCCCCCATTCATGCTCTGTCTCTCTCTGTCTCAAAAATAAATAAACGTTAAAAAAAAAAAAAAAAAATTTTAAATAGAAATCGTTAAAAAGTACTTGTGAAGTTTTTTAAACTTCTCAGTTTTAAAGCGCAATAATCATATGCAATCTTGTTAATAAGCATCACACATTTGCTTTCTAAGCTCATGTGGTCTCAAGCGTTTGAGACATTTGGTAGAGTGTTACCACTGAACATGAAATAAGAATGTATTATATAAAACTAATTTACTGCTGCAAAATATTTAATACATTGCTATTTACAGACTGCTTATATCATATGCTGTAAGAATGCATAGGGACTTTATGAAAAACTTCAAACATGCAGTCTATGCCATCACTCACATGTAGAGGATACCATCTACCAGTGGAGCACCTCTGAAAGGAAACAAGAAGACTGCGGGGGGCGGAGGGGGCACTTTTGTTTCAATACATAACTTTCTTCTCCGTCTTTTTCCTTATCTCAAACTGACTAGATAATTTTGAACTATAACACTAACATTTTATTTTCCATGGCTTATTTTTATTTCATACTTTGTTTTATTATTTTTTCAAAGTTTATTTATTTTAAGTGAGAGAGAGAGAGAGAGAGAGAGAGAGTGCGAGTGAGGGAGGGGTAGAGGAGAGGGAGAGAGAGAATACCAAGCAGGCTCTGCACTGTCAGCCCAGAGCCCCATGCAGGGCTCAAACTCCGAACCATGAGATCACATGACCTGAGCCAAAATCAAGAGTTGGACACTTAACTAAGTAAGCCACCCAGGCACCCCTCACACTTTGTTTTAAAACTCCACTAATCTGGGGGG
This sequence comes from Leopardus geoffroyi, assembly GCF_018350155.1. Lineage (NCBI taxonomy): Eukaryota > Metazoa > Chordata > Mammalia > Carnivora > Felidae > Leopardus > Leopardus geoffroyi. The sequence goes on from NC_059334.1 coordinate 56,896,425, forward strand.
GCGCCTGGGTGGCTCAGTTGGTTAAGCATCCAACTTCAGCTCAGGTCATGATCTCGCAGTCCATGAGTTTGAGCCCCGCGTCTGGCCCTGTGCTGACAGCTCAGAGCCTGGAGCCTGCTTCAGATTCAGTGTCTCCCTCCCTCTGTGCTCCTCCCCTGCTCATGCTCTGTCTCTCTCTGTCTCTCAAAAACGAATAAATGTTAAAAAAAATTTTTTTTGTAAATAAAATAAAACTCCACTAATCTTAATTAACTCTCTCCTTGAATAGGCTAAGAGCAATTTCCTATTCTTACCTTTGATGCTTGAGATCTGGAGCCCAAATAGTGCAATCTAGCACATTCCCGAATATAAACAGGAGCCTGGGCGGGATATAAAAGAAAAAAATGGTTAGCAGTATCTAAATTTCTTTCAGACCACAAAAACAGTGACTCTCAAAATAACTGGACTAGCAGATTACTTCTGAAAAACAAAAGATCCCAGGGGCACCTGGGTGGCTTAGTCAGTTAAGCATAGTTTGAACCCCACATTGGGCTGTCTGCTGTCTACTGTCAGAGGGGGATCCTATGTCCCGCTCTCTCTCTGCCCCTCCCCAACTAGTGTGCATGCACACCCTCTCTCTCTCACAAAAATAAACATTTAAAAGAAAATTTAAAAAAAAGAAAGAAAAACAAAAGATCCTCAAAATGCCCTATTCCATAGCTTCCTTTCTCTTGCCACCAAAATGGTACTTCAACAAATCTGATAGGAAAACTGTTTTTGAGAAGACACTATTATAGATATAAAAATCAAATATGGGGCGTCTCGGTGGCTTATTTAGTTAAGTCAGTTAAGCCTCTGACTCTTGATTTCAGCTCAGGTCACGATCTCATGGTCGTGACATTGAGTCCCACATTGGGCTCTGTGCTGAGCATGGAGCCTGCATGGGATTCTCTCTCTCTGCCCCTCTACCACTCATGCTCACTCTCTGTCTAGCAAAATAAATAAATAAACATTAAAAAAAAAAAAAAAAACCACTCTGGATATATTTCAGAATGGTTACTTTCCCCCTGGCCACAATTTAAATTGTCATTAAAAAAAAAAAAAAAAAAAAAAAAGAGGGGGTGCCTATGTAGCTCAGTGGGTTAAGCATCCAGCTCTTGATTTCGGCTCAGGTCATGATCTCACAATTTGTGACGTCAAGCCCCAAGTTGGTCTCTATGCTGAGCATGAAGTCTGCTTGAGATTCTCTCTCTCCCTCTCTCTCTCTCTCTCTCTCTCTCTCTCTCTGCCCCTCCCCCACTCATACTCACACACTCTCTCAAAAGAAATAAGTAAACTTAAAAAAAAAAAAAAGATTAAACACAACCTAAATGTCTTTTTTTTTTTAATGTTTTATTTATTTTTGAGACAGAGAGACACAGAGTGTGAGCAGGGAGGGGCAGAGAGAGGGCGAGACATCTCGAACTCACAAACCGCGAGATCATGACTGAGCCAAAGTCGGACGCTTAATGGACTGAGCCACCCAGGTGCCCCCTAAATGTCTTTTAATAGAAAACTGGTTGAATGAATTTTTATACATCCATACAACACAGAACTATCTAGTTACTAAAAACGAAAGAGGGGAGAGGGTAAGGGAAAGAAGGAAGAAACACTTTATGAATTGATATGAATGACTTCCAGGATCTACTGTTGAATGAGAAAAGTCATGGAACCTATGTAAGAAAAAGAAAATAGGAACATACATACATATGCACACTTATTTGTTTTTATAAAAAGAAACACAAAAGGAACCAGATACACCAGAAAAGGATAAGCCAGAAAATAATGAAAATGGTTAGGAAGACGACTGAGATTTCTCTAAGTATATATCCTTTTGTGTAGTTGGGCTTTTGAAGCATGTAAATATACTACAGAGTCAAAAAAATACACTTAAACCCAAAAGGAAATAAAGGTAAACCCTAAACTGAACACAAACAGGGAAAAAAAATGAATATATCTGAGTATATGATTGACAACATAAGCACAGAAAAAGAATTATTCCACCTAACTTTTGGAAACTGTATTCTAGGGGCATCGGTTAAGCATTCCAACTTTGGCTCAGGTCATGATCTCATGGTTCATGATTTTGAGCCCCGTGAAGGACTCTACGCTGACAGCTCAAAGCCTGAAGCCTGCTTTGCATTCTGTGTCTCCTCTCTCTTTCTGTTGCTCCCCTGCTTGGGCTCTAGCCCTCTCTCAAAAATAAACAAACATTAAAAAAAAAAAAAAACTGTATTCTAATTATACATCCTGAGTGAGATATATTCTAGGGAAAAGGAACTATAAGGGAATCTTAAACTTCCATCAGCATGTTTATATAGGTATATTTTTTAAACTAATTTTTTATATGTTGATATATATTGTAGGATAAAGCAAATAGCATATAAATGCTACTAAAATCTTGAATTTGCAATGACTGAAAACAGATACAAAGTAAAAGAAGTCAAGAAAAAGCTCTGGAATGATAAATCTGAATTGGAGATACTAATATGAACTAATAGTTGCTTTTAAAAAAATTTTTAATCTACTTCCTGCCCTCAAAGAGCCTAGAAAGCAATGACACCCCAGAAACAATGAGTATATCTAGGGTCACTCAAAAAAAAAAAAAAAAAAAAAACAGGGCTCCTTAAAGAAAATAATTGATTCCAGGCCCAGGGCAGAGCAAATGCAAAGTGAGCTGGGGACATTTTATGCCAGGAAGGAAACACTCAGACTGATGGAGTCCTGTCAAAAAGACAGCAGGAAGAGCTGGCAAGGGCTCTCACTGGCCAAATCTGAGACAATCTGAAAATTAAAATTAACAACTGAAATTGACTAACACCTTGAATAACTATAATCCTATGAGTCTATAGAGGTATTCATTAAAAAAAAGAGACAGAGAATGAAACAGAGGAAAGGAAAGCTCTCCTCAGGAAAAAAAAAAAAGTCAGCTAATAAAGATTAAACAGAATTAGAAAAACACTATTTTGTTTTTGAGATTCCAGCAGGATTACAGACGGGTGCTAAAATCATTACATTAGGTAATCATCCTGCAGGTTACTTACTAATTGCAAAGGGGAAAATGTACCTTTGTAATTAAGAGATGTGGCAGTTAGCAAAATTAGCATCACTGAGGGTGAGACAATCTGACATTCTGTGCCTCTGAATGTGATGCAACATGATGCAATAGGAGATACACAAACATCACCTATAAATCTTTGCCAAAAATGCTTAATATGAATCTAATCAAGTCTCTAGACCTAACTTAACAGTTTACAGGAACTACATAGAAAGGGATACATAGGAACAAGTTAAATAACCTTGAGAAAACAGTAAGACAAATTCAGAAGACGGAATATTCTGTAACACAGTTGGCCTGAATACTTCAACAAGTCCATGACATGAAGAAAAAGCATAGGGACTATTCCAGATTAAAAGTGACATAATAATCAAAGGCAATATATGAACCTTGATTAGTATATGTTATTAAAAACAGCAGCTATGAAATACATTCTTAGGATAAATGGGGAAATTTGAATCTGTACTGAATATTAGCTAATATGAAATCCTCATTAATTTTCTTAGACATGATAATGGTACTGTGACTATTGGGACAATGTTCTTATTCTTAGGAGATGTACGCTTAAGTACTTAGATGTGAAGTATCATGTCTGCAATTTACTGTCAGGGGTTCAGCCAAAAACAAACACCAAAAAAAGCATAAATGTATAGAGTAAAAAAAAAAAAAAAAAGCAAATATGGCAAATGGTAACATTTGTTGAATCTGACAGTTATATGAGTGTTCACTGTTTTACTCTTTCACCTTTTATCTGTATTTGAAAAACTTCATAACAAAGTTTTAAGAAGACTCTTGTGACAAAAACATTATGATATCTTGTTTAATTTCTACCTTGCTAAACTACAAAGCAGAGCTCAAAACCAAAGGAAATTTCCTCCAAACAAGAATATGACAGAACCCACTCCACCTATTCTATAAACTTCATTTAAAAAAAAAAAAAAACAAAAAAAACACAAAAACCTGGGGCACCTAGCTGGCTCAATTGGTGGAGCATGTGACTCCTGATCTCGGGGTTGTGACTTCGAGCCCCACATTGGGTGTGAGATTTTTTTTTTTTAATTTTTAAATTAAAAAAAAAAATCCCTGCCCCCAATAGATACTATGAGCTTAAGACATATCCAGAAAGGGAGACAGAAGCAGATGGGTTTAAATGAAAATCTGGAGGTGTTAAGTATTTTACAGTTCAGAGGGAATCAACAAAAGGACTTCTCACATAAAATGGGAATTGGCCTTAATTGTATATCATTATAAGTCCCTAGGAAAAGATGTTGTGACTCGTGTTAGGGAGACATAAAACCAGATTGGGTCAGAGGGACTGATAATAGAAGACAGAACTAGAAATAGGAGGAATTTTAAGGAAAAAAATACAAAGAACACAGAATCTGAGGATTAGGAGGTAAAAACTCCACCCAAAGAAGCCTGAGAAGAAGAAGACACAACAAAGCACAAGAACAACAAACTGGGGGTACAATAGGACCTCAGAATAAGTGATAGAGCACACAGAATAATCGACCATTTTTCATCCAAAGGAAAAGCTCAGGAAAGAACCTAATTAGCCAAAGTGGTAAAGCAGATGCCCATAAAGACAACAGTTCTGATGTGAGTATCAAAGAGGAGAGACTGAAGACTAAAATCTCAAAAGAAATGTTTTTTCTCTCCTTCAAAGATCAACAGAGGCTCAAAGAGTGCTCACACTAGTCTGGAAACAAAGGTAAAGTAGCAAACAAGAATCAAAACCCCAAAGATGAGGAGCTGAAACAGGAATCTATATAAGGAAAAGGTAGAGTAAAAACAGACTGTTTGAAAGGGTCCATTAATTAGAACTGTACCAAGCTGAATTACATCCAGGAGCCCATACTCTTGTTTTATCTCTAAGATTTGTGTGATTTCTATTCTCAAAATTGTTCACAGTGATATGTTATCTTACATGGTAAAAAGGACTTTGCTGGTGTGATTAAGTTAAGAACCTTGCAATGGGGAGATTAACTAGGTTATTCAGATGGGTCCTTAAAAGCAGAGAACCATTCCCAGCCGTAGTTAGGAATAAGAGAGAGATACAACATTGCTAGCCTTGAAGATAGAGGAAGGGGACCATAAGCCAAGGAATGTGGGCAACCTCTGGAAGATGGAGAAGGCAAATAAATAAATTATCTCCTAGAATATCCAGAAATGAAATCATCCCTGCCAACCTTGATTTTAGACCAGTGAGACTCCTGTAGACTTACGACCTACAGAACTGTAAGATAACAAATTTGTGTTAAGTCACTTAAAATCCTTCATAGTTAAGTACAGCCTCATTGTATACTTGAACTATGTACACTGAATCATGCACAAGGGAGAATGGATTCCACAGGTAAAGAGATCAGAAATAGAAAGGCTAAAAACCGTGGGGTGCAGTGAGATCTCTGAGATCCCACTTCTCTTTTAACTTGTGAGTGGTGGACTACGAAAAGTTAATCCTATAGCAATAGTAACAAGAAAATTCAATGAAGGAGAGTTCTATTAGGAACTGCACCTAGAAACTCTCCATTTTGATTCACAATTACAGTCAAGTAATTGCCTTACTGTTCATAATCACAACTCCTCTCTACTTATTCCCATAAATGCATGTTTTGGAACTAGCTGTTCCCTTCATCAGGAAGTATATAATGAACAGGTCTGAAAGATCTTTGTTCATCATTAAAAGTCATTTTTTCTCCTGTTGTCCTTTGACTACTATTCTAATTCACTTATCTAGATCTTGACCTCTAACTCATGATAATCTTTGACCTGGGCACCAAAGCCCCTGATGTAGCCCTGACTCTGTTTTTTAACCTAAGATTCTGATCTTTCATTTCTAAACTCTGGACTCTGGATCACTCACCACCTTGTAGTCAATAAATCCTAGGGAGGCCTCCATGTTTACACGCTGCATTTACTACAAAGCTATAGTCATCAAAATAGTGTGGTACTGGTATAAAGACAAACATATAGACCAACTGAATAGAGAATCCAGAAATAAATCCTTAAATGATTTTCAACAAGCATGCCAAGACTATTCAATGGAAAAAGAACAGTTTTTCAAGAAATGGAGCTGGGAAAACTGGATGTCCACAGCAAAAGAATAAAGTTGGACATTTACCTAACACCATATTAAAAAGTTAATTGAAGGCGCCTGGGTGGTGCAGTCGGTTAAGCGTCCGACTTCAGCTCAGGTCACGATCTCGCGGTCCGTGAGTTCGAGCCCCACGTCGGGCTCTGTGCTGACAGCTCAGAGCCTGGAGCCTGTTTCCAATTCTGTGTCTCCTTCTCTCTCTGCCCCTCCCCCCTTCATGCTCTGTCTCTCTCTGTCTCAAAAATAATAAAATAAAAACGTTAAAAAAAAAAAAGTTAATTGAAAATGGATTTATAAACTAAATATAAGACCTAAAACTATAAAATTATTTTTAAAAAGCATAGGACAAAATCTTCATGGCATTGGATTTAGCAATGATTTCTTGCATATGACATCAAAGTCACAGGCAACAAAAGGAAAAAAATAAACTAATGGGGAATTTCACAGAAGTTTTTACATTTTGTATAGCAAGACTATCACCTGAGTAAAAAGGCAACCCACAGAATGGGAGGAAATATTTGCACATCATATATCTTATAAGGGATTACTAATCAGAATATATAAAGAACTCCTACAACTCAACAACAAAAAAACCCAATGCAAAAATGGGCAAAGACCTTGAACAACATTTCTTCAAAGAAGATAGGCCATAAGCACATGTAAGATGCTCAACATCTCACTAATCATTAGGGAAATGCAAATCAAAACTACAATGAGATACCACCTCATAGTTACTACCAAAAAATAAAAAATAAGTATTTGTGAGGATGTGAAGAAATGGGAACCCTTGTACGTCACTGGAGGGAATGTAAAATGAATACAGCCACTATAGAAAACAGTATGCCCAGGGGCCCCTGGGTGGCTCAGGAGGTTAAGTGTGCAACTTCGGCTCAGGTCATGCTCTTGCAGTTCGTGAGTTCAAGCCCCATGTCGTGCTCTGTGCTGTCAGCTCAGAGCCTAGAGCCCGCTTCAGATTTGGTGTCTCCCTTTCTCTCTGCCCCTCCCCCACTCGAGATCTGTCGCTGTCTCTCAAAAATGAATAAACGTTAAAAAAAAATTAAGAAAGAAAGAAAAAAAGAAAGAAAGAAAGTAAGTAATATGTCTAAAAAACAAATAATCCAGTGAAGAAATGGGCAAAAGACATGAACAGACACTTTTCCAAAGAAACATCCAAATAACAGACACATGAAAAGATGCTCAACACCACCTCACACCTGTCAGAATGGCTAAAATTAAAAAGGCAGGTAACAATAAATGTTATCAAGGATGCAGAAAAGGGGAACACTTTTGCACTGCTGGTGGGAATGCAAACTGGTGCAGCCACTCTGGAGAACACTATGGAGGTTCCTCAAAAAATTAAAAATAGAACTACCCTATGACCCAGCAACTTCACTACTAGGTATTTATCTAAAGGATACAAAAATGCTGATTCGAAAAGGAACATGAAGCCCAATGTTTATAGCAGCACTATCAACAAGAGCCAAATTATGGAAAGAGTCCAAATGTCCATCAATTGATGAATGTATAAAGAAGATGTGGTATAATATACAATGGAATATTACTCGGTGATCAAAAAGAAGAAATTTTGCCATTTGCAACAACATGAATGGAACTAGAATGTATCATGCTAAGTGAAATAGGTCAGGCAGAGAAAGACAAATACCATAAGATTTCACTCATATGTGGGATTTAAGAAACAAAACAGATGAACATAGGGGAAGGGAAGAAAAATAGATAAAAACAGAGAGGGAGGGAAACCATAAGAGACTCTTAAATACAGAGAACAAACTGAGGGTTGCTGGAGGGATGTTGAGTAGGGGAATAGACTAAATGGGTGATGGGCATTAAGGAGGGCACATGTTGGGATGAGCACTGGGTGTTATATTTAAGTGATGCATTACTAAATTCTACTCCTGAAACCATTATTACACTATATGTTAACTAACTTGGATTTAAATAAAATTAAATTAAAAAAAGAAATAGCAACATAAAAAAAAAAACAAATGAAAGAAGAAAAAAAACAGTATGGCAGTTCTGTTAGAATTACCATGATCCAGTAATTCCACTTCTGGGTGTATACCCAAAAGAATTGAAAGCAGTGTCTCAAAAAAGATTATTTGTACGTCCATGTTCATAGCAGCATTATTCACAAGAGCTAAAACATGGGAGAAATCCAAGTGTCCTCAACAGATAAATGATAAGCAAAATGCAGTATATACAATGAAAGGGATATTACTCATTCTTAAAAAAGAAGGAAATTCTGACAAATGCTACAATATGGATGAATCTTGAAAACATTATGCTAAGTGAAATAAGCCAATCACAAAAAGTGTGATTTCTCTTATATGAAGTACTTAGTCAATTCTCTCTCAATTCTCAGTCTTTCCAGATGGCAAGATGCTAAAATTGAGAAATTCACTATCAGGAAAGTGTGCTCTAAAGAAAAAGCCAAGGATATGACTGTACAACTTTTTGTTAAAATCTTAGAAGCATCAGGGCGCCCGGGTGGCTCAGTTGGTTAAGCATCTGACTCTTGGTTTTGGCTCAGGTCATGATCTCACAGTTCGTGAGTTCGAGCCCCACATCAGTCTCCACACTCACAGTGCAGAGCCTGCTTGGGATTCTCTCTTTCTCTCTCTCTCTCTCTCTCTCTCTCTCTGACCCTCCCCTGCTCATGCTGTCTCTCTCTCTCTCTAAAATAAATAAACATTAAAAAAAAAAAAAAAAAACAGTAATGAGGCACCTGGGTGGCTCAGTCAGTTAAGCAACCGACTTCAGTTCAGCTATGATCTAGAGGTTCAAGAGTTCGAGCCCGATATCTGTGCTGATAGCTCAGAGCCTACAGCCTGCTTCGGATCCTGTGTTTCCCTCTCTCTCTACCCCTCCCCTGTTCTCTCTCTCTCTCTCTCTCTCTCAAATAAACATTTAAAAACATTTTTTAATAATAATAAATCAAATCAAATCAAATCAAATCAAATCAAATCAAATCAAATAAAATAAAAATCTTTAGGGGCACCTGAGTGGCTCAGTTGGTTAAGCACCAGACTTTGGCTCAGGTCATGATCTCACAGTTCATGGGTTCGAGCCTGCATCAGGCTCTGTGCTGACAGCTCAGAGCCTGGAGCTTGCCTGAATTCTGTGTCTCCCTCTCTCTCTGCCCCTTCCCCACTCACACTCTTGCTCTCTCTCAAAAGTAAACATTAAAAAAAAATTTTTTTTAATAAAATCTTTTAAAACACCAAAAGGTCAAAGTTTTCAGTCACACAAAGGACACTTTCAAAAGAATAAAGATCCTCTCAGTCAGACCAGAGGGCCTCTGGGAAGGTTAAAGGTATTGTCCTTCAGCCTTCTCAGGAGGAGACCAAGGGAGAGAAGGGTTTGTCTTCAAAAGATTTGTATATGTGGTTTTTGTCTAATGGAGTGAATCCCTCTGAAATCCACAGAACCACGAAGTTGAAAAAGTTATATGGGCAGAAACACTGATAGTGTGGACTAAAAGGGACAAAGAGTACAAAATGAAAGCAGACTGTCAGACCCTCAAAATTCTCCTGGCAGGAATAGACAGAATAAACTCACTCAACTGCCAGTACAAACTGCCCTTCATGAAAAAGTAAGGGTGTCCCAGGTGGGGCCAGTTATCCTACTCAGCCTCCAGGTACCTTACTATTTCTCCCCACCTTAGTTGTTCTGAGTTTTGCCACTGTCCCATCTGGTTTCAAGTCCGAGGCAGAGACTTTTTTATTAGTCATCCTTGTAGCCCTACTGAGGATTCCACCATGCTCCAACCTCCTGTCCTATTACCACTCAAATCCCATCCCTTACCTACCTTAAAAAGTTTCTGGGAATGTTTAATCATAAAAGCCATCCCATTGTTCAACTTTGTGATATTCTCTTGAAGGTCATTGGCAGTGGCCTATTCATAGGGAAAGAAACCAAAAGAGGATTAAGAGCTGAGAAGTAGAAGAGATGTTCCATTTACTTACCAATAAGCTTATTCTTTCAAAGGTATAAGGGTTTCTATCCCAAACAAAGGTGCCTGTACTATAGTGTTTAATTCTGGAAAGGCTTTTCAGTTCAGCAAGTTTCTACTGGATTGGACATATAACCTAGAAGAAACCATGTGTCCCTGAACTCAACAAGAACCTATGACAACCAATCTTTATTTCCTAATTCTGCTAGAGAATTATACATGCAAGCAGTGTTGATAAAGAAAATCTAGTCTAGGATTCAAAATGGGCAGGAAGAACAGAATCTATACAAACTACCAGGGACGCTGCCTCTTCAGAGAAACTGGAGTTTCTCCAAAGGTGAAAGAAAACCATCACTACTAATTGATACCAAAGGTAACATCTGTTTCTTAAAAACGCAAATGGTCATTGATTCTCTTATTTCTCCTGTTTTTTAAGCACTTGAGTATCCATCTCTACTATCCCAAAGCCCTCATCCTCAACATGCATCTTTGTTACTTAATATGTTTGCTTTATGTTTAAATATTAAGATCTCTTAATATTTCTTTTTTTTAATGTTTATTTTTGAGAGAGAGAGAAAGAGAAAGCACATGAGCAGGGCAGGGGCAGAGAGGGAAGGGGACAGAGGAACCAAAGCAGGCTCTGCACTGACAGCAGAGAGACTGATGTGGGACTCAAACCCAAGAACAATGAGACCATGACCTAAGCCAAAGTTGGACATTTAACCAACTGAGCCACCCAGGTGCCCCAGCATTTCTTTTTATAGACACAGATTACTTACTCTTTTTTCATGAGATCAATTGACTGGTTCTAAAATTCTTTCATTGCAGCACCTGGGTGGCTCAGTCAGTTAAGTGACCAACTCCTGATTTCAGCTCAGGTCATTATGTCACAGTTTGTGAGATCGAGCCCTGAATTGGGCTCTGTGAGGGCAGTGCAGAGCCTGCTTGAGATTCTCTCTCTACCTCTCTCACTGCCCCTCCTCCACTTGCTCTCTCTCTCTCTCTCTCTCTCTGACCCTCCCCCATTTGCTCGCATTCTCTCTCTCTCAAAATAAATAAAAATAATTTTTTTAATTATTAAAATTTTTCATTAGGGGGCACCTGGGTGGCTCAGTCAGTTAAGCATCCAACTCTTGATTTCGGTTCAGGTCATGATCTCACAGTTCATGGGTTTGAGCCCCCACATCAGGTTCTCACAGAGCCTGCTTGAGATTCTCATTCATTCTCTCTCTCTCTCTCTCTCTCTCTCTCTCTCTCTCTCTGCCCCTCCCCTGCTTGCACTCTCTTTCTAAATAAATAAACTTAAAAAAAACAACAACAAAAAACTCATTAGGAGGCTTGATCTCCTTAATATGGACAAATGTTAGTGTGTCCTTTTCTTCTTACCCCACCCCCACCTTTGTGTGGGGTGGGGTTCTTCCTAGCCTGGAACATTACATTTTTTCACTAGTTACTTGTTAGGTAAAATGTTCCACACAACTGTTCTCCTTTTTTTTTTTTTTTTTTTTTATTTATTTATTTATTTTTTTCAACGTTTATTCATTTTTGGGACAGAGAGAGACAGAGCATGAACGGGGGAGGGGCAGAGAGAGGGAGACACAGAATCGGAAACAGGCTCCAGGCTCTGAGCCATCAGCCCAGAGCCTGATGCGGGGCTCGAACTCACGGACCGCGAGATCGTGACCTGGCTGAAGTCGGACGCCTAGCCGACTGCGCCACCCAGGCGCCCCTTTTTTTTTTTTTAAAGTAAACTCTATGAGGGGCGCCTGGGTGGCGCAGTCGGTTAAGTGGCCGACTTTGGCTCAGGTCATGATCTCTCGGTCCGTGAGTTCGAGCCCCGCGTCGGGCTCTGTGCTGACAGCTCAGAGCCTGTTTCAGATTCTATGTCTCCCTCTCTCTGACCCTCCCCCATTCATGCTCTGTCTCTCTCTGTCTCAAAAATAAATAAACGTTTAAAAAAATTTTTAAATAAATAAATAAAGTAAACTCTATGAGCCCAAGGAGTCCAACACGGGTGGGGCTGGCACTCACAACCCCAGGATCAAGAGTCGTACACTCTACCAACTGAGCCAATCAGGCATCCACAAGTGCTCTCCTTAACCCTCCTTTTCTCATTTCTTATAATCCCCAAAACCTTTTATAAATCACCACATCCTATCATCCTATCTACTTCTATTATCTTCCAACAACCTTATAAGTGATAAAATACTAATTTACGCCCAGTTTACAGAGGAAGAGCCTAAGCATAACAAGGGTAAAGGACACAGATAACATAGCTGGTTTGCAGCTTCCAACCCAAGTGTTCTGGTTCCCAATTCCAATATGCAATAAAACTTATATTATGAATGTGCAGGAATAGAAAGCTGTACACCTCCAGGTCAAAAATTAGTTCAAAAGACATTTAATAATTTATTTCTCATGTAAGTCACTGAGAAAGCCATGGTCTCAGTAATAAAAAACACATTCAGCTTTATCCGAGGAGAGCATATCTACAGAAAATAGAAGGGTTAGGATAAGGAAGGATTGCTCTATCATCTTACCTGAGGGCTTAGTGACATTATCCAGTAAAATTGTATGGCTGTAGTCTAAATTTATGCCATTCAATCTTCAGATATCTATTTGATTTCTCAAGAAGGCATATATATTGGCCAGCCAAAACGAATATTCTATTTTAGTTGGTAGCTATAATTTTCCACTAAAAGCTTCCACTAATAAATGTCTTTCAGCTTTATCAGAGATTGATTTACACATGAGGTTAACAGGAATTGGCCCCTCATGTTAGATGACTCTTAAACGAATTAATAAAGTATGTCCCTAACTTTGTAAAGCTGAAGAGTAGACCTTGGACCCTTGATAACCTCACCAAGATACAGCCAGAGGATTAGGACCAGCCCAAGAAAACCAAGCACTCTTTGCTCGTCCCCTCAACACTCACATTTTTCGGCCACAGGACATGGGGTGCAAACATAAGGGCAAGGTTATAAGCAGACATCTTATTCTTGTCTTGTTTCTTTGCTGTCTGGTACAGGAGATCAAGCAATAACTTCAGCAAGTTACGATTAGGTGGAGGGAGAATGAGGAAGAGCAACTGGAGAGCCTCAATTTGCCGCTCCTTATCTGGTACATTGGTCTTGTTTCCTTTATCATCAAACTGCATCAAATCTTCAGGACAAAAGAAACGATTGCAAAGGAGGGAGAAAATACAAGCAAGAAAAATCAACATGTCTACTATTATCCTCCCCTGAACTCCAATCAAAATGAGAAGACAGATGTGGTGCATGGGGGGCTCAGTCAGTTAAGCGTCCAACTTCAGCTCAGGTCACGATCTCTACGTGGGTCCCAGCATTGCATCGAGCTCTGTGCTGACAGCTCAGAGCCTGGAGCCTGCAGCCTGCTTCACATTCTGTGTCTCCCTTTCTCTCTCTGCCCCTCCCCAGCTCACATTCTGTCTCTTTCTCAAAAATAAGTAAACATTTAAAAAATTAAAAAAATTTAAAAAAAGAAGAAGAAGAAAGGAGCGCCTGGGTGGCTCAGTCGGTTAAGCGTCTGACTCTTGATTTGGGCTCAGGTCATGATCTCACAATTTGTGAGTTCGAATCCAACGTTGGGCTCTGTGCTGACCGTGGAGAGCCTGCTTGGGATCCTCTCTCTCCCTCTCTCTCTCTCTGCCCCTCTCCCCCATTCATTATCTCCCTCTCAAAATAAATAAATAAACTTAAAAGAAAAGAAGAAAAAAAGAATCAGGCATAAACAGAACTTAGAGCAAAATATAATAACAAATAGTGTCAGTACAGTTCAATAATAAAAAGACCAAAATTTTTAAATGGGCAAAAGATTTGGGTTTTTTTTAAATATAATTTATTGTCAAATTGGCTTACATACAACACCCAGTGCTCATCCCAAGTGCCCTCTTCAATGCCCATCACCCATTTTCCCCTCTCCCCCACCCCCCATCAACCCTCAGTTTTTTCTCTGTGTTTGAGAGTCTCTTATGGTTTAAATGGGCAAAAGATTTGAATAAACATCCTCCAAAAAAGATATATGAATGGCCAATAAGCACTTATATACTCTGTTTCATTTGCTATCAGTGCGATGTAAATTAAAACCACAATGAGACACTACTTCATACCTCCTAGTATGGCTATAACCCAAAAAACTGAAAATAACAAGTGTTGGCAAAAATGTTGAGAAAATTAAACCCTCCTACATTGCTGGTGGGAATGGAAAATGGTACACTTTGGAAAACAGTTTGTCAGTTCCTCAAAAAGCTAAACATAGCGTTACCATATGACCTGGCAATTCTACTCCTAGGTATATATTCTTAGCTATAGAGAGAGATGAAAACATGTCCAAAAAGATCTTTGATAATGCCACCCTCTTCACTTTTCCTCACATAGGGAAAGAAATATGAGAGTGAATTATGCCCTGATAACAGGATAATCTAGGAGCTCCTCATGACATCAGAATCACTGTTTCTCCCCTAAGAGGCTACATAGGTTATCAATAAAAACAGTCCCCTGGATAATCAGAATTTCAAACAATACAAATAACCATTTGGATATAAATCATATAGACCCAAAAATAGTATGTTGTTTAAACTATTTAACTTCAATAATAAATCCAAGTTTAGGAAAGGCAGGTATTATTTCTAGAAACTATTCCTTGTTAATATGAAACCAAAAACAAAAATACCTTCCAGTTATCAACAAGGCATATCAAATGCTACAACTGTGCCACACCTCAATATGACTGCAAAGAAGTGTGAGTCACGGGTGGTGGAGCGGAGGATTTCAAGTATGGCACTAAATTAACTCAAAGTAAACGGAACGAACATTCTTCATATTAACACTTATAAAAAAGTACCAATATTTTCCATATCTTTTTCAAGATCCAAGTTTATTTCTCTCCAAAATAATTATAAAGTTATACAACGTTTTAATAACATTTACTCATTTATATAACCTGAATGTCCTGAGAGTGCTAAAAAGAAAATCTAATCTTAATTAGAGGTTAGAAATTCAAAGCTAGTTTTTTAAATAGTAAAAATTATTCAACAGAAAAAAATAATCTTATATTTTACTTAAAATTAAAAGAAAGAGAGGGGCGCCTGGGTGGCTTGGTCGGTGAAGCGTCTGACTTCGGCTCAGGTCACGATCTCACGGTCCGTGAGTTCGAGCCCCGCATCGGGCTCTGTGCTGACAGCTCAGAGCCTGGAGCCTGTTTCGGATTCTGTGTCTCCCTCTCTCTCTGCCCCTCCCCTGTTCATGCTCTGTCTCTCTCTGTCTCAAAAATAAATAAACGTTAAAAAAAATTTTTTTTAAATAAAATAAAATTAAAAGAAAGAGGAAAATACCCAAGGGCAGAAAATCAAGTAAGTGCAGTATAGATTTTGATGTCATGTGCGCTTAGAGCCTATAGCAGCCTAACAGTTGTGCAATTCAAGAATGAATTCCCTCCCATACAGGCATAAAAGAGAATGAGGTAAATATGAGCTGAAAATGGAACATCCTCCAAGATATATCAAGTGAAAAAAGCAAACCACAGAACCATGTATTTAATACCCTACCACTACCAATACCTAAAAGAGAGAAAAAGAATATATGTAAGTATTTGTTTGTAAATGTATAAAATACCTCTGGAAGGATACATAAGAAATCAATAGCAATGGTTGCCTCCAGGAAGAAAATCTGGGTACTGGGGGACAGGGGCAGGAGAGAGGCTTTTCACTCTATACTTTAAAATCTTTTGAATTTTGAACCATGTGAATGTATTGCCTATTTAGAAAACAAAACTATTTTCAAAAAACAAGTCTCCTAGATTAGAAATGATCTCAACTGAGGCATAATAATACTTAATATTAGCAAATGCCTCAAGCCAAGGTAAATATAGCAAACCTATAACCATCTCAGGTATGTGAATCAATCCAATGAAAAGCATTCATTTATTGAGCAACTAAAATGTTCAAAGCACAATGCTAGGATCTATCAGAGATACAAAAATAAATAAAATCCGGATTTTATTTTCAAAGAAGCTGATTTAGCAAGAAAAACACCTGATTAAAACTAAACTGGCCAATACCACCCAGAGAGCCCCAAATACCATGAATTCTTAACCAATTTTGGCGGAAGTATTACTGTGGGTTACAAACAACAGAAAATTCCAAACAACTTTACTCAACTAAAAGAAATGTATTCATTTACATCTCCTTCTCACCTCCTATACTCACCAGCAATTTTGAGGTGTGCATGGAAATGTTTATGAGTCAGCAGCGGCTCAGGTAACTCTCCTAGAAACATCTTCAGCAAGGTAGCAACATCATTTGAATGAAACTCCCCTGATTCCAAGTCAATATCAGTTCCATTATTGAGAGCATCTCTTAAAATCTGCTGTCGGACACTATTCCCTGGTACTCTAAACAAACCCTCTACTCTCAAATCTGTTTAGCATGGAACAAGAACAGAAGACATGCAAAAAGGAAGCAAAAAGAGAAATTACAATTAAAACAATTGATCTAGAAGACTACTTTACACTTGAAGGACCCTTTATAAACACCTTGAAGGAGATTACCCCACCACCACCACCACCACCATTTTCCCAGAGAAGTTTAGAATCTACTGGCCCTTGAGGAGACTTATCTGAACATCCCTGAGCACCTGGACATGGTCTGCCTCAGGTACATCTGGAGACTGAATTTAACCTGAACAATGATTAGAATGAGCTTGAAAAATAAGTGGGAATAAAGCCAAATCTTCCAGAACTCCCCTTCCCTTTGGCCATCCCAGACTTTGTTTAGAGGTGCTGAATTCATCTGTGGAAGTGTGTTGCCCTGTAAATGGTTTCCCAGCCCAAAATGAATTTGGAGTCTCTGCACTGTCCCAGAAATTAGAACTCTAACCCGTCAGATCACCTTCCAGTCTGAGATTCCCAGAAGCTTAGGATCATCGCAACTAAACTGTTCTCCCCTGCCAACTAGGTTCTAAGCTAACCTAAGAGGATTTAAAAGGGGGGGGGGGGGGGGGGGGGGGGCGGAATTATAGTTTTGGTCTGATCTAGAAGAAGCATAAAAGTTCATATTTTCAGCTGAGGTATATATTTATCTTTATATAGCCTCCTAATTCAGGGGCTCAAGTTCAAATGCCTACAAGGGCAGGCAGGTAACAGTAAATGAATGAATAGGAACCAAAACAAACTGGAGAGCACATAGCTGTGCTCCAGTTGATTGTATCCAAGTGGGGGCCCCAGGATGCTAGATCTTCCTATACCAAAAGAATTTTGAAAACCTGGACTTCCACCAGTAACTAATTTTATTTTTATTTTAATACTTTGCCAAGCAAACAACACATGAACATAGAGGACGCAAGTCCTTACATTATCGGTTTACAACCTCTGCTCTAGCTCCTACCACAGTGCCCCACATAAATAAGTCATAAATAGGGGTGCCTAGGGGCGCCCATGTGGCTCAGTCGGTTAAGCTCTGACTTCAGCTCAGTCATGATCTCACAGTTTGTGAATTCAAGCCCCGTGTCAGGCTCTGTACTGACAGCTCAGAGCCTGGAGCCTGCTTCAGATTCTGGGTCCCCCTCTCTTTCTGCTCTTCCCCCACTCACACTCTTATCTCTCAAAAAATGAATAAATATTAAAAATTTTTTAAAACAAATTCTCTCTGAAAAGAAATTTAAGAAGAAATATATTTAGAAACATGCCACCTAAAATTATAATTGGTTAGTGTCTTGTGTTCATTAGCACCTACTAACTCAAGGAAGTTCATACAAAACTGACAACTCTTCATTAACACAGAACAACAAAATCCTGAGTAGTCTTACTTTTGTGTAGATACTCAATCAGTTGGTATATCTGGGCAATGCCTTCTTCCGTCAATGGGGATCCAAATACCACTCCTTTTTCTAAAAAAACATACAACAGGACAGGGCTATATTTTCCACAAATAGTACAAAATCATCATTCTTAAAACCACTCAAGCATCCTACATAACAATCCAGCAAATGTTTTCACAGGTTCAGTAAACAAAAACCTTAAAGCTGTTAGTGCCCCCAAAAATGCAACAACTCTCAATCAACTCTGCATGTTTAAGATTAAACTGTAGGTTCCCTGAAGGCAAAAACTATCTTCTTAAGTAACAATACTTAGCATGTTGATAATTAGCTTAAAAATAAAAAATAGAACTTAGAGCCATGATTGTCAAAGTATGACAGACTATCCACTAGAGTATAGGGTCTAATCTATTATCATGTTTAAACATTTTTCTCTACCTTAAATGATTTTCTTATGTTTAATAAAATGAAATAGTACCTCTTAGTATCTTATCGAAAGTAGTGCTACAATTTATTTTCTAGGGAGGCTTTTATTTTGGGTGACTCATAGCTCTTTGATAATGCCTTATCAAAGCATTCCATAGAATGAAAACATTTGAGAACTGCAATAAAAAATGTTCATTCTTGGGGTGCCTGGGTGTCTCAGTCGATTAAACGTCCAACTTCGGATCAGGTCATGATCTCACCGTCTGTGGGTTCAAGCCCCATGTCAGGCTCTGTGCTCACAGCTCAGAGCCTGGAGCCTACTTTGGATTCTGTCTCCCTCTCTCTCTGCCTCTCTCTCGCTCGCATGGTCTCTCTCTCTCTCTCTCTCTCTCTCTCTCAAAAATAAATAACCATTAAAAAAAAATTTTTTTTAATGTTCATTCTTTACTCTCCAGCTATGTCATAGGGCATGAAAATCAAGGTGCCTCTGATAACTACCTAAACTAAATCATGTCATCTCTCTCAGGGACTGATATACTTGTTTTAACTTACCTATTTTTTAAAATTTTTTATTACTATTACTTAAGATTTTACTACTTATGAAAATGAGAAAAATGACCAAAAAATACTTTAAATAACAGCAACTCAGTGAATGTGCAGATGTTAGGAATAAAGCCCAGGGAGCAGCTGAGACCTGCCCACCCTTCACAGACGCATCCCCTACCCTTCCGCTTGAGAGACATCAGAGACCGGAAGAATCCCGGTGCTGGGCTGGCCCCACCAGGCAATTTAAGGTCCACTTCCCCCATCAGCTGAGCCAACTCAGTTCCAGGTAAGTCGATGAGCCTCGTGATATTGCTGACCACCAACTCAGTGAACATCTCAGGTTTCTCATGTCGGAGTTTCTCCACAAAAAAATCAGGATTGAAGATAATGGGCTGCCCTCGAAGGGAAGAATCATTGCAGATAACAAAATTACAGATAGCATCACTGAAAAAAATGAAACAGAAGACTCGTTAGGGGGATCATTTCTGCATGCTTCTCATGCTCTCTAAGCCATATAATTATTCACTCTTTCTGTGGGTTAATCTACATATTGGTCTTTTGAAAAACCTAATCCTTAATCTGCTGACTGTACAAAAGAAGACAATTTGAGCTTGTTGCTGTTTAGGTTGTACCCACGTAGATACTTAGGAATTTCATTCAAAACAATTTTTCTTTAATGTTTATTTTTGAGAGAGAGAGAGAGAGGGGCAGATTGTGAGTAGGGGAGAGCCAGAGTGAGAGGGAGACATGGAATCCGAAGCAGGCTCCAGGCTCTGAGCTGTCAGCACACAGCCCAATGCAAGTCTCAAACCCACAAACCGCAAGATCATGACCTGAGCCAAAATCAGACACTTAACCAACTGAGCCACCCAGGCGCCCCGTGTAATTTCATTTGATAAAAAGACACCAAGGGGCTCCTGGGTGGCTCAGTCGATTAAGCATCCAACTCTTGATTTCTGCTCAGGTCATGATCTCATGATTCTTGAGATCGAACCCTACGTCAGGCTCTATGCAGACAGTCCAGGGCCTGCTTGGGATTCTCTCTCTCTGTCCCTCCTCAGCTTGCACACATGCGTGCATGCTCGCTCTCTCTCTCTCTCAAGATAAATAAAACACTCTAAAAAATTAAATTAGGGGCGCCTGGGTGGCTCAGTCGGTTGAGCGTCCGACTTCAGCCAGGTCACGATCTCGCGGTCCGTGAGTTCGAGCCCCGCGTCGGGCTCTGTGCTGACGGCTCAGAGCCTGGAGCCTGCTTCCGATTCTGTGTCTCCCTCTCTCTCTGCCCCTCCCCCGTTCATGCTCTGTCTCTCTCTGTCTCAAAAATAAATAAACATAAAAAAATTTTTTTTTTTTTAAATAAAAAAAAAAAAAAATTAAATTAAATTGAAAAAGAAAAGACACCGGGGCACCTGGGTGGCTCAGTGGGTTAAGCATTCAATTTCAGCTCGGGTCATGATCTCACAGTTTGTGGGTTCAAGCCCCACATCGGGCTCTGTGCTAACAGCTTGGAACCTGGAACCTGCTTCGGATTCTGTGTGTCCCTCTCTGTCCCTCCTCTACTCATGCTGTCTCTCTCTCAAAATAAATAAGCATAAAGAAAAATTATACTATTTCCCATGCATCATCCCAACTGTTCACAGTACCACATTTAGGCCAGTCTCAAATGCCACAGAAACACATGATAGTAAGCATAAAACTATAAAAGAGCTAAAACTATATCTAAATAGTGTAGTAGACATTTTGGAGACATTTACTCTACCCATAGGGTTCTTTGGTTCCTGGGTCCCTATACAGGCATTTTCTAATAATCAGCTCCCTTTAACTGAGTCAGCTACCCTTGGATTCTATTCCTCATAATCGGAAAGCCTTCCCCAGAATGAAAAGCCTTCACCTTTACAGGTATATAAAATAAATTAATTCCACCTTACCCAGGTCCAGAAATAGGCTTGTGGGTTTTTTGTTTTGTTTTGTTTTGGGTTTTTTTTTGGTTTTTATTATTTATTTTGAGAGAGAGAGGCAGAAAGAGAGAAAGAGGTAAAGTCTCAAGCAGGTCCTGCACTATCAGCAGAGAGCCCACGCAGGACTCAAATTCACAAACCGTGACATCATGACCTGAGCTGAAATCAAGAGTCAGATACTCAACCAAGCCACCCAGGTGCTCTAAGAAATAAGTTTTATTTTACAATCCTTCAACTCTAGGGTGCCTGAGTGGCTCAGTCAGTTAAGGGTCCAACTCTTGATTTTGGCTCAGGTCATGATCTCACGGTTCATGAGTTCGAGCCCCTCATGGGCTCTGCGCTGACAGCACAGGGCCTGCTTAAGACTCTCCCTCTTTCTCTCTCCCTCCCCCACACATACTCTGTCTCTCTCAAAAATAAAATAGAATAAAATCCTCCAAGTCTAGATGCCTCTGCCCGTCATCTAAGTCCAACCTTTGTTCAGACAGTTTCTTCTCTCTAGGGCATTTGGCAAACTTCTACATCTTGCTCCTAATTTCACTTTTCTGTCACTAAATAATACCAAGCTGATATGTTCTGTGGGCCCCTGATCTTAGCTGGTTTTCCACTCCTACATTACTCAGGCTGTACTCCTGGCAAAGTTCCTTTGACTCTCAGGAAATATTTTCTTCCCTATTCATTGTTTTCTAATACCTAACTACTATACTCCTTTGTACTTCATGTGATTCCACCTCTGATAGCAGACACAACAACACTTGTTTGTATCCATTATCAATTATCTCTAATGGCTTGTTCTAACCCTTATTATATAAAGGCATCTACTATATAACCAAAGAGTAGAACACAAGCCAGAAAGGACAAGTCATCACGTCTGCCAGGCAAAGTCAAAATCCACCTGACACACACAAACATTCCCACAATAAAAAAATAAATTAAAAAAATCACAACTTAAAGTCTTCCACAACATCCTAGGTACCAAAATACTGTTGAAGGAAAAATAACACTCTAAATATTAAATATTAGTGATCTAGAATCCACTTTGTCAACACTACCTGGATAATTTTTAACAATGGCATAATGAAAACAAGGCATGGGAAAACTTCAAAGTTTGTCACTACTTCCTTGAAAAATTATCACATAACTTCAATCAACAGCCCAAATCTTCAATTGGTGGCTACTAATTCCTTCTTTTCTCTGGAATGACAATATAAGAATTCATGTAAAAATTTTAAATTATGCATATTCTCAAGCCAAAGAGTCAGTAAAGAAAGATACTTTAACCTGCTTATCTCTTCAACCTTTTTACACACAAAGAAAGGTTATTTTCCCTGTAAATATGCCAATGATGAGAAGCCAATTAAAATCAAAAGTAAATTGGCAAAACCTCTTTTTTTTTTTAATGTCAGCTTATTTCAGTTAAGAACCAATAGTCAATACAAAACTACTGTTTATAATCACTGCCAATCAGAAATCACTACTCTGAGACAGCCAGAAAAAATCATGAAATGTATCAGCACTGAAAAGATTCTTATAATTTACTGAGGCTAAACTATCATTTTACGGATTTCACACTCCTTTTAATTCTGAAAAACAGATTTCAGATCAAATTAGTTCTAACATGTATATATACATGAATAGCATCCATTATATCCCTGAAGTAGAACCACATACAGACATATAACTTTCAGATTTTTAGTTTATTAATATCCAGAGAAATACTCGGTTAAAATTCTAAAATTTCCATCACAGATGACCCTCCAGCACTAAACTGGATCACATACACATGTGAGAAAGGAACTAGAAACACAAAGCCCTAGCTACATGGTTTCTCAACAGAGTCCTTCCTGCCTGGCCATTAGCCCCCAAGTGTGCCCCCTCCTAAACAGGTAGAACTGGTAGAAGAATAAGTAATTCAAGGCTGCCCCTACCTACTCACAAAGAATACCAGAAAAATTCCCTTGGAGTCCTAACACACAGGTCACAAATAAGCAATCTCCTCTTTTCTCCTTCTGCTTTTCCTCCCCTTCCTTCTCCTGATCATTCACTCTTGTTCTGCCCTACTTTAATGTCTTTAACCTAGTTTTTTGTTTCCTCTTCCTCACTTTTTCTGAGGGGGGCATCTGGTAAGACAGGATGTAAGAGAGAGAAATGGTTAAAAAAGAAGTAAAATGGAAGATGAGAGGTAGAAAAGACAGATATAGTGGGATACATTTTTTTAATTACCCCCATACCACACAGCCCACTAATCCCTTTCCGCAGAATACACAATATCACAATACAAAGGTAAGAATATCAAGGAACACATTAAGAACTTAAGAGATTTCTAGGACTAACAAAAAATACTACATTTAAGCAAAAACAACTTCCTACTCTATGGTATCTTATTTTAAAACAAAGTCTAAGTTTGCTCAAGTTCAAGAAAAAAATTTAATTTCTTACATAAGTGCTGAAAGCTTCTGATGAGGCATTGGTAAATCGAAGAGACAGGAAAAAAGCTTTCTCCTTGTTTGTTATGACAAAGGAACCTTCCTTTCCCTGCCCCATCACAGCCTACACAAATTCCAGACATGTTAGAGGATACAAGGGCATATTATGGGGCCTGAAAGGCAGTACTTATCAGGACTCTAAGCACTCATCTGCAAGTAGGAACAAAACAGAAATTAAAAACTGGACCAGTTCATTGTATTTGCCAATGTGTACTTGAAACTCAACAGTAGTTCCACATCACACTGAAAATTGTATTAGACAAAACAATCACATAACGTAAGAGTATAAGACAAGTAGTTTTATAATATGGAGAGGATGATCCCTACCTCACATCATACACAAAAGACAAATTCCAGACAGAACAAAGATCTAAATATAAAAAGTCAAACTTTAAAAAGTTTAGAAAAGAGCAAAGAATAAATGAGACAGAGGAAATGTCTTAAACAAGGCATAAAAAGCACAATCCACAAAGAAAAAATTGATATATTTAACTACGTTAAAACTTTAAATGTCTGTACAACAAATGGCATTATGAACAAAGTTCTTTAAAAAAGAAATCAAAACGCCTCTGGAGAGAGGAACAGGAATGAAAGAACAAGAGTGGGAGAAAAACTTTTCACTGTATGCTCTTTTGTATTTTCTGCATTTTTGATTCATGTGAACATACTACTCATTCACATACATAAATAAATAGATTTAAAACTTTAAGGGGTGCCTGGATAGCTCAGTTGGTTAAATATCCGACTTCAGCTCAGATCATGATCTCATGGTTTGTGAGTTCAAGCCCGTGGAGCTCTGTGCGAACAGCTCAGAGCCTGGAGCCTGCTTTAGATTCTGTGTCTCCCTCTCTCTCTCCCCCTCCCCCTGCTCACACTGTCTTTCTGTCTCTCTCTCTCAAAAATAAATAAGCATTAAAAAAATTTTTTTAATAAAACTTTAAAACAACAAAATAAGAGGCATAAACTGGAAAAAAATATTTGTCATGCATATAAAAGGATTAGTATTCAGAATTCATCACTCTAAAATTTTATGTCTAAAATTTATAAGAAAAATACACTCGGGGCGCCTGGGTGGCTCAGTCGGTTAAGCGGCCGACTTCGGCTCAGGTCATGATTTCGCGGTCTGTGAGTTCGAGTCCCGGGTCCGGCTCTGTGCTGACAGCTCAGAGCCTGGAGCCTGTTTCAGATTCTGTGTCTCCCTCTCTCTGATCCTCCCCCATTCATGCTCTGTCTCTCTCTGTTTCAAAAATAAATAAACGTTAAAAAAAAAATTTTTTTTTAAAAAGAAAAATACACTCAACTCAAAGAAAATTAGACAAAAGATATGACGAAGTAATTCACCAAAGAGGAGCCCTAAGTGACTGACAAACATGAAAGGAATCTCAACTCTAAAAATTATAAGGATAGAAGCACGTGGGTGGCTCAGTTGGTTAAGCAACCAACAGGCTCAGGTCATGATCTCATGGTTCATAAGTTCAATCCCTGCATTGAGCTTTGAACTGACATTGCAGAGCCTGCTTTGGATTCTCTGTCTCCCTCATTCTCTGCCCCTCCCCTGTTTGCACTCTCTCTCAAAAATAAGTAAGCATTAAAAGAATTTTTTTTTTTAATTACAATAGTTGGGGCGCCTGAGTGGCTCAGTCAGTTAAATGTCCAACTTCGGGCTCAGGTCATGATCTCATAGTTCATGGGTTTGAGCCCCACATCGGGCTCTGTGTTGACAGCTCAGAGCCTGGAGCCTATTTCGGATTCTGTGTCTCCCTCTCTCTGCCCCTCCCTCGCTCGTGCTCGCTCTCTCTCTCTTTCAAAAATAAATAAAACATTTTAAAAATAAATAAATAAATATGGGGTGCCGGGGTGGCTCAGTTGGTTAAGCAACTGACTTCAGCTCAGGTCATGATCTCACAGTTTGTGAGTTTGAGCCCCGCATCAGGCTCTGTGCTGACAGCTCAGAGCCTGGAGCCTACTTCAGA
The DNA here is from genome assembly GCF_018350155.1 of Leopardus geoffroyi. Taxonomy (NCBI): domain Eukaryota; kingdom Metazoa; phylum Chordata; class Mammalia; order Carnivora; family Felidae; genus Leopardus; species Leopardus geoffroyi. Next base: position 56,921,786 of record NC_059334.1, read on the forward strand.
TTCTATGTCTCCCCTGATCTCTACCCCTCCCCTGTTCACGCTCTGTGTCTCTCTGTCTCTCGATAATAAATAAACGTTAAAAACAATTTTTTTTAATAAATAAATAAATATCACAAGGGTAAAGCAAATTGAAGAATGGTACCTTTCCCCATCCATCATTTTGGCAAAAACTATCAGATTTAGGCATTATCTTTTTATTCCTAGTTTGCTAAGGGTTGGTTATTTATTTATTTATTTATTTATTTATTATCATGAGTCAGTGCTTAATTTTATCAATTTTTGTGCATCTATTAATATGACTTTTCTCCCTTATTTTGTTGATGTGGTGAATGACATCGATTAATGTTAAGCCAATCGTGCATCTCTAGAATAAACATAATATTGTTATGATATATCATTTTTATATATTGTTGAATTTGGTTTGCTAATATTTAGATTTCTCCACATTCATTCATAAGTGAGAAAGTCATGGAACTGCTTTCCAAAAGTATACAGTTCCTATGAAATCTTTCATTAAGCCAAAATGGCATAAAGTGAAGAAGCAGTCACCATTAACTCATACGGAAATTTTTTTTTGCATCTTGACCCCCAAAATAACCCCTCTTAGTCTTTTCAGATCCCTTAGGACCTATAACTCACAGATCCTCACAGACAGAGTTCAGAGTTATGGCAGCTTGCTACTGAGATGCTAAGTGCAGTGGGAAGGAGCTTGGTGGGGCCACTCTCGTTGATCAGGCTCTGAGCTGCCTCTACAATGGCTCAATGGAAAATAAACGCTGAATACTATTTTCACTTCTTTGCCCTTTTTCATAAAAATGGAAATCCTCTTTGAATTGCTTTCAGTTAGTGAAAATAGGCACTAATGGAGGTCCTTCATAAAAGTGGCCAAACACAGACGGTCAAAATGCAGGCGATACCTGTGCAGTGGCGCCACCACCCGTCCACAGTTTCACTTTCTGGGGTCCACAGATAATCTTCCTCTGACCTATCATCAGAAGGTCAACAGTAGTCTAACAACTACCACAATGCCTACATCACTCACCTCACATCTCACTGCACAGGCATATTTTCATCTCACATCATAAGAAGGGTGAGTACAGCACAAAAGATACTCTGAGAGAAAGACTACACGCACATAATTTTTATTATAGTATATTATAATTGTTCTATTTGATTGTTATTTATTGCCCTATTGTATCTAGCTTTTGTTATAATCTCTTAATATGTCTAATTTATACATTAAACATTATCATAGCTATGTACATATAGGAAAAAAGTATATATGGGGTTCAGTACTATCCATAGCTTTAGACATCCACTGGGGGGTCTTGGAACATATCCCCCATGGACAGAATGGGACTACTGTATTGTCTTCATTAGGTTTTATATAAAGGTTGTGGTGGCCTGGGGCACCTGGGTAGCTCAGTCAGTTAGGCATCCAACTATTGATTTCAGCTCAGGTCATGATCTCACAGTTTGTGAGATGGAGCCCCACATCAGACTCTGCACTGACAGTGTGGAGCCTGCTTAGGATTCTCTCTCTCTCTTTCTCTCTCTCTCTCTCTCTCTCAAAATAAATAAATAAACATAAAAAAAAAGATTGTGTTTCCATATAAAATTAGTTGGGGAATATGTCTTATTTTTCTATTTTCTGAACAAGTTTATGTGAGATTGATGTTATTGCTTCTTTAAATATTTGATCAAATTGGCTGATGAAGCCATTTAAACCTAGAACTTTCCTTGTGAGGTTTTTAATTATATATTCAATTTACTTTATGTTACAGGACTATTCAAATTTTCTATTTCTTCTTACATTAATTTTGGTTAAGTTGGACATTTCTAGGACTTTGTCTATTTCACATAAATTTTCAAGCTTTATTGGCATAAACTTGCTTATAATATCCTCTTAGGTACTTTTTTTTAAAGATTCCTTATTTTTTATTATTTTTTTAAATGTTTATTTATTTATTTTGAGAGCGAAAAAGAGAGAGCATGCATGCGTGCAAGCAGGAAAGAGGCAGAGAGAGGGGGAGAGAGAGAATCCCAAGCACCCTCCACGTTATCAACACAGAGCCCAAGGCAGGGCTCAAACTCACCAACCATGAGTCTTGACCTGAGCCAAAATCAAGAGTCGGACACTTAACCAACTGAGTCACCCACGCACCCCCTCCTTTTAGGTATTTTTTAATGGTTCCTCTTAAGAACTACAAAGTTACATAATGATGTCCTTCTCTTTGTTCCTGATATTGATAATTTATGTTTTCTCTTTTAATTTATGAATCTTATTAGAGATTTATTATTCGTTTTGTCAAGGTTACAGCTTTTGATTTTGCTGAATCCCTCTATCACGTATTTGCTGTTTATTTCATTAATTTCTGCTCTTATCTTTATTGCTTCCTTTCTTTACTGGATTCAGGGTAAAGGTGGCACTGCAAATCAGTGGGGAATCAATGACCTTTTGACTAAATGGTGTGGGACACTTGGCTATCTACAGGAGGAAAAAGTGAAAATTGACCTCTATCACACAATATACACAAAGATCATCAATTGAGGTGAGTGGCAGATCTAATGGTGAATAGCAGAACCATAAACCTACTAGAAGGTAATATAGAAGAATACATACATTCTTGAACTGAAGCTGAGGAAATTTTTTAGTTTTTAAATACCGCATTAAAAATATTAACCACAAGGGGGCGCCTGGGTGGTTCAGTCGGTTAAGCATCTGACTTGGTTTCCACTCAGGTCATAATCTCAGTTTCATGAGTTCAAGCACAGAGACTGCTTGAGATTCTCGGTCTCCCTCTCTCTTTGCCCCATCCCTACTCATGCTGTTTCTGTCTCTCAAAATAAATAAATAATCTTAAAATATACATATATTAACCATAGAGGTACCTGGGTGGCTCAGTTGTTTGAGCATCCGACTCTTGATTTTGGCTCAGGTCATGATCCCAGGGTCATGGGATCAAGCCCATGTCAGGCTCCATACTGAGCATGGAGCCTGATTAAGAGTTTCTCTCTCTCTCTCCCTCTGCCCCTCTCTTCCACACACACTCTTTTTCTTTCTCTTTTAAAAAAAAAAAAAAAAGAAGAAGAAGAAACAAACCCAATAGAAAAACAGGCATGAAATTTCAATAAAATCTCATTAAAAAATTAGCCAAATGGCCCATATATTCATAAAGAAAAAAACTGTTCAATATCATTAAATATCAAGGAAATGCAAATTTTAAAACAATGACATACTATTATCCAACAGAATGACTAAAATTAAAAAGAATGACAATACCAAAGCTTAGACAAACTGACAGTAACTCTTTTATACTGACAGTGAGGCTATAAATTGGTACAAGCATTTTGGAAAACTGTTTGGTCTTATCTACTAAAGTTGAACAAAAGTGTATCCTGTGACCCCAGCAATTCTAAAACATGTCTAATGTATGCAGCCACGTGTGCACCAAAATCATTAGTAGAAACATTAATTTCTAAACAGCCAAAACATCCAGAATGATTCCTTAAATTGTGGCATATATAATGGTATATTTTACAGCAATGAAAATGAGCCAACTCCAGTCACACGCGCCATCATGAATGAATCTCACATGTAATGATGAGCAAGCAAAAGAAGTCTCTCATACCACACACACACACACACACACACACACACACACACACACACAGACTACTTAGTATGCAAGACCATTTACATCAAATTTTGAGAACAGACAAAACTATATTATTTAGCAATACTTACTTAAGTGGTAAAATTGTAAAGAGAAGCAAAGATATATTTACCATAAAATTCAGGAAACTGGCTACCTTTGAGGAGTAGTAATTAAGAAAAGGAGGCAAAAAGGGGAGTTGAGGGGAGTTTCCAGGGTGCTAGCACTATTCTTGTGATAAATCATGGAGCTATGGGAAAAAGGAGATTCATTTGAATGACTTATAGCTAATGTTAAGGTTTACTGAAGCTGGGCAATAGGAAAATACTGATCATATTATTCTACATTCTTGTATGTAGAACCACATCTTCCAAGATAAATCTTAAGAAACCAAGCAGATTTGACCTAAATCTTGCTACAACTTGATGTTAATATCATAGAAAGTCAAAGTGAATAGTAAAGGTTAACTTCCTCATCACAGGAGTTTTTGATACGTGAACAGAACCAGGAGAATTAGTAGTTAGGCAATAGGCATACAGAGATAGTTAGGACTCCAGTATTTAAATGCATATATTAGGTAACTATCCCAAAGAAGAATAAGAGGCAGGGTCTATTAAAAAGGAAACTTTGGGGGCATCTGGCTGGCTCAATTGGTAGAGAATGTATGTGACTCTTGATCTCAGGGTCGTGAGTTCAAGCCCCACCTTAGACATAGAGCTTACATTTAAAAAAAGAAAAAGAAAAACGGCACAAAAAGAGACACTCAGATCAATGAAACAGAATAGAGAACCCAGAAATGGACCCACAAACATATGGCCAATTAATCTTTAACAAAGCAGGAATGAATATCCAATGGAATAAAGACAGGCTCTTCAGCAAATGGTGCTGGGAAAACTGGACAGCAACATACAGAAAAATGAACCTGGACCACTTTCTTACAGCATACACAAAAATAAACTCAAAATGGATGAAAGACCTAAATGTAAGACAGGAAGCCATCAAAATCCTCGAGGAGAAAGCAGGCAAAAACCTCTTTGATCTTGGCCGCAGCAACTTCTTACTCAACACATCTCCAGAGGCAAGGGAATCAAAAGCAAACATGAACTATTGGGACCTCATCAAAATAAAAAGCTTCTACACAGCAAAGGAAACAAGCAGCAAAACTAAAAGGCAACCAACAGAATGGGAGAAGATACTTGCAAACGACGTATCAGATAAAGGATTAGTATCCAAAATCTATAAAGAACTTATCAAATTCAACACCCAAAAAACAAATAATCCAGTGAAGAAATGGGCAAAATACATGAATAGACACTTCTCCAAAGAAGACATCCAGACGGCCAATCGACACATGAAAAAAATGCTCAAGGGGCGCCTGGGTAGCTGAGTCAGTTAAGCCTCTGACTTCAGCTTCAGGTCATGATCTTGCACTCTGGGAGTTCGAGCCCCTCAGGCTCTGTGCTGACAGCTCAGAGCCTGGAGCCTGCTTCGGATTTTGTGTCTCCTTCTCTCTCTACCCCTCCGCCTCTCACGCTCTCTCTCGCTCTCTCTCTTTCTCAAAAATAAATAAACATTAAAAAAAGAAAGAAAAAAAAAGAAAAAATGCTCAACATCACTCATCATCAGGGAACTACAAATCAAAACCACAATGAGACACCACTTCAAACCTGTCAGAATGGCTAACATTAACAACCCAGGCGACAACAGATGGCGGCGAGGATGCAGAGAAAGAGGATCTCTTTTGCACTGTTGGTGGGAATGCAAGCTGGGGCGGCCACTCTGGAAAACAGTATGGAGGTTCCTCAAAAAATTAAAAATATAGAACTACCCTATGACCAGCAATTGCACTACTAGGTATTGATCCAAGGGATACAGGTGTGCTGTTTCAAAGAGGCACATGCACCCCAATGTTTATAGCAGTGCTATCAACAATAACCAAAGTATGGAAAGAGCCCAAATGTCCACTGATGGATAAATGGATAAAGAAGATGTGGTATATATATACAGTGGAGTATTACTTGGCAATCAAAAAGAATGAAATCTTGCTATTTGCAACTACATGGATGGAACTAGAGGGTATTATGCCAAATGAAATTAATCAGAGAAAGACAAATAGCATATGACTTTACTCATATGAGGACTTTAAAATACAAAACGAACATAAGGGAAGGGAAGGAAGAATAATATAAAAACAGGGAGGGGAACAAAACATAAAAAACTCTTAAATATGCAGAACAAACAGAGGGTTGCTGGAGGGGTTGTGGGAAGGGGGACAGGCTAAATGGGTAAGGGACATTAAGGAATCTACTTCTGAAATCATTGTTGCACTATATGTTAACTAACTTGGATATAAATTTAAAAATAAATAAATTATTAAAAATAAATAAGAAAGAAAGGAAGGAAGGAAGGAAGGAAGGAAGGAAGGAAGGAAGGAAGGAAGGAAGGAAGGAAGAAAAATTTGTATAACCTACTTATTGTCTGCTATGATTACTCTTACCACTAGATGGAAGTCTACATGTAAGGTAATCTGCTTAGTGAAAGAACTAGAAACAGAATCCACAGCTGAAAAATCAATTACAGAATAATGAAATGCAAGTGCTTTTGAGGCATGTTGAACCCATGAATCTGCAAAATTCAAGACAGTGGGGGGAAAAATATGTATCCTGCAGATGTATCTTTTGGCTGACTGCTACCAAAACTGCATACCCACAAAAACTAAATGTTTCCTCCCTAGTGAATTGCTTAACTTGATTTGTTCTCCAAGAACCACAACCTTGGCAACATCTATCAAAATATGAGCTATATTTAAAGTTGTCTAAATCTGACTTACCACCCTAAGAGAAGTAGGCACTCTCTGACTACTTTTTCAACTGTCTGGCTCTGAAATATGGCTTTCAATGTGTCACTTTCTGGGAGAGCTGTTAGATAGGAATACACAGAAGTATTAAACGAGAGGCTATTCTTCCTTTTTCTGCATATAAATTTAAACTGGTATCATGAAAAGTTGTATATATAGAGAAAGGATAAAACAAACCCCATGTGCCCAAGCTGGCAGCATTTTTATATAACAAAAACAGTTCAAAGTTGACAAGTAGTACTACAAGGTTTCAGCAAATAATATCCAATTTCTTAGACAAGAAACATTTATATCCTAAAGTCCACCCTTAGAGTAGCTGTCCAAGGTTTTGTAATCAGGACCTCTTATCTCTAATTTAGACTCCAAAAATCTGCAAAAGTATATTTGTCCTCTACATTTGATCTCAACATAAACTAATTTCAAAGTACTAGAGCAACTTAACCTGAAATAAATTATTTAGAAATTAAAGAATTCCTGGAGCGTCTGGGTGGCTCAGTGGGTTAAGCATCTGATTTTGGCTCAGGTCATGATCTCATGGTTTGTGGGCTGGAGCCCCGCATCCGGCTCTGTGCTGACAGTGGAAGCCTACTTCAGACTCTTTCTCTCCCTCTATCTCTGCCCCCCACCTCAAAAAATAAACAAACATTAAAAAAAATTGTTTTTTAAGAAACTAAAGAATTCCTAATTGCTTATCTTAACCTTAACATTTTTGGAAATCTGACCTAAGATTTTGCCCTATAGAATAACGACCCAATGTCCTCAGTCAAGAGGGCTAATTATACCTCTTCAAAGTATCAGTAACACAAATTTATTAACATGTATTTACTTGTCAATTTGTATCCTTTTTGGGTGGCAAATTAATTGGTATTAATTAATTAATTGGTCTTTCTTTTTTTAATAAGAAAGTTTATTTGAATTAGAAAAATTACATCAAAATTCCTTATTTGGAGAAAGTTCTAAAAGATGCTTTGCTGACAATACAGTGTCTCTCTTATCATTACCTAAAATCTGTTTACCACTCAGAAAAGTATAGTCCAAACTTCAGGAAACTCTCTTTTCCAACAGACTTTAAATGACATGAGCCTCAGGCAACTAAAACACAAAGTACTTCTATGTATGATCAGATTAGGTTCCAAAGACTACTTCTAAATCTATTTGTTCCAAAGTCCAGAGTGATCCTATCCAAGAGACAGCAAGTGCTTTTGCTCTGACATGTGACATTCATATCTTTAAAAAGAGCTTCTATTACCTTAGTCAATATTCTACAAACCTAATCATAAGTCTCTTCAACTAGCATAAGAAGGTGAAATCATAGTCACTCATGTGTCATTTAAAATCAAACTAACCATGATCTACTGAGTGCTTTGCAATTTTAAGAAATCATAAGGTATAGGGACAAGACTCTAAGGTAATTTGCTGGCCTCCAGAAGTTTAAAATTCACTCAGCTTTTATTTTTTTCCCCCCACTACCTCTATTTTCAAAAATACAAGTAGCCAATTGCAGGTATAATTAAGCACAGGAGTACCTAGAGATGACTTTGAAAATTAGGTTGTAAACATTTTTTGTTTGATTGTATTTGCATATATACATTATTTTATTTTCTTTCAACTTTTTTTTTTTTTTTTTTTTTTTTTTGGGACAGAGAGAGACAGAGCATGAACGGGGGAGGGGCAGAGAGAGAGGGAGACACAGAATCGGAAACAGGCTCCAGGCTCTGAGCCATCAGCCCAGAGCCTGACGCGGGGCTCGAACTCACAGACGGTGAGATCGTGACCTGGCTGAAGTCGGACGCTTAACCGACTGCGCCACCCAGGCGCCCCTATACGTTATTTTAAAGAGCTCTTTCCGCAACTGCTAAAAATCCTTTGCATTGCAAGCGATTATGAGACTTTTTCACAGTAGTACGTCTTAAGCAACCTCCACTTTGGGAAAACACATACCTTCCCACTCCGTCTGAATGACACCAACTGTTGAGAAGATGGAATGCTGAAAAGATGGCATTCTAATATATGGGATTTTATGGTGCATCAAGTATGTAATACTTTCGAAAAAAATTTTAAGTATTTTGAAAAATACTTTTTGAAAATTTAAATATTCTAATGTCTTTTCAACACTTTTATTTCTCAACACCCAAAAAGAATCTATTTTGTCACTTAAAATACTTACACTTTAATAAAATTTAGGCTTTATCCCTTATACAATCTTAACATACATACCCTATATTTAAATTTTCAATAAAGGGGCACCAGGGTGGCTCAGTTGGTTGTGTCCAACTTCGGCTCAGGTCATAATCTCACAGTTCACGAGTTCAAGTCCTACATGGGCTCTGCGCTAACAGTGTGGAGCCTGTTTCAGATCCTCTGCCCCCCTCTCTCTCTGCCCCTCCCCATAAACATTTAAAAAATAAAAATAAAAAAATAAATCTTCAATGAAAACTGTTAACACATGATGTAGGCATGTTTCACACTGGTGGACTTTGATTGCAAGAGCCTGGTCACAAGGATAGCTGCCACAAAATGACCTTACCAAAAGAAAAAATATTAATAAAGTAAGCCTTGACACTTGCGTGAAGAAACTATTATTGCAACCAAGGGAAGGACTGTGGGGATTCTAAAATGCAAAAAAACTTAAAAATGATAAATAGACTTAAGTATACAAAAGCTAGCCATACTTCAAAGTACAACTTCCAGTGCATGTAGCAATCTCCAAGCAAACTATAAAAGAAAGTCATTGATGATAATGCCAAGTATAATATTACTAAATTGTATCACTGTATACTTTCTTGGTTTCTCCCCCAATTCTGTTTCCTATTATTTGATGAGTTATTCTTTAGCGTCATTAATATTACTTACTTGGTTTTATTTTTGTAATTGTGTTCAACATGAAAATAAGTGAAGAACTTTCTCATTATATAATCCCAATATCACTCTTTAGGTTAGTTTCTAAATTAATAAGGTTCTCCCCTACCCAAAGGTATAATTAAAACACATTTAGCAAATGTAGCTCTCATTATTGTGGCATGCAATTACAAATTTAATATTAAGACCTCTGTAGTATCTATATTTCATTCATGAATTTTGCTTTTTATTCATAGTGATAGAACCCAGCTAAGAGGGCTTTATCTCTAATCAGCTGACATATTATCTTAAAACTGTCAAATAATGTTTTACTTATTTATAATAACACATTTCAGAGACTTAGACAAAGATCAACCAAACTATTTTAATTTTCTATGGGAAAAAATGAAAAGAACAAAAAAATAAAAACACAATCATATAATGTTACATTTCTGAAGTGGATATAGCTTTATGTGATATGTTGGACATTTTCTGTTAAACTGGGGGAAGTTTATTTGTCATAGATTGGCTCAGATTATTATTGCATTTTTGTAATCTTACTGAGTCCCAAGAAATTAGTTTTATGCTACATAATAAACTCTGGTCAGTAAACAAGAGAAATGAAGCTCAAACTTGACTACATTTATTTGAAACTGATCCATATGTCTTTAAACGAAACATCTCATCTCCATATTTGTGTATACAAGCAATATTTTAATTATGTATTAATTTTTCAAAAGCCAAAGTGTTATTACTTCAGCACAACTAAATTCAGTAGGGGGTGACTAAATTTTTCTATGGTTCCGTTTCATTCTGGTGTCCAGCTTTCATGTAATAGTTCAACCTGACAAATCACCTGTATTTAATCTAGTAACTGATACTATTATTATGTTTTCATATGATCATCTTAAAAGTTATGGCTTTATAGTGTTATAGTTATGAATTTCACACTAACACATTTCCTGTTATAAAATGTACTATCATTAACGCACTCCATATTTGAATAATTACTTATAAGGTAGATCACAAAACTTGTAAACATCTGACAAAATCATTTTCCCCACTATATTACTACAGTTTTACACTTGATTACAAAAAAGAATGATAGCTTTCCTACAAAATTTTAAGTATAACTAAAGACCATAACACAAAAGATAATACAAGATCATTAACTGCCCAATCCATGGTACAAACAATAAAAGATGTACAAATTCAGCAGTAGGAGAGAGGCGCCTAGCTGGCTCGGTCAGTTAAGCGTCCAACTTCAGCTCAGGTCATGATCTCACGGCTCATGAGTTTGAGCCCTGCATCAGGCCTTCTGCTGTCAGTGTAGAACCTCTTCAGATCCTCTGTCACCCTCTCTCTCTGCCCCTCCCCCACTCATTCTCATACTCTCTCTCTCTCTCTCTCTCAAAAATAAACATTAAAAAAAAAAGAAGGTAGGAGAGAAACTCTCACTCTTATACAAGAGATGAGATTTGAGGTAGATCTTAAAGATGAATAGGGTTTGGACAGTGGAAAAAAGAAATAAGTAGTACTTAAATAAGGGGCTTGTTGGTTTGGTTGGTTTTTTAAGAAACATAAAATGTGGGGCACCTAGGTGCCTCAGTCAGTTAAGCATCCAACTCTCGGTATCGGCTCGGGTCATGATCCCACAGTTTCATGAGTTCAAGCCCCTCATCCGGCTCTGCTCTGGCAGCGCAGAACCTGCTTGGGATTTTCTCTCTCTCTCTCTCTCTCTCTCTCTCTCTCTCTCTCTCTCTCTCTCTCCCCCCCCCCCCCCCCCCCCCACTCACACTGTCTCTGTCTCTCTCAAAATAAATTTAAAAAAGAAAAGAAGGGGCGCCTGGGTGGCTCAGTCGGTTAAGCGTCCGACTTCAGCCCGGGTCACAATCTCACGGTCCGTGAGTTCGAGCCCCGCGTCAGGCTCTGGGCTGATGGCTCAGAGCCTGGAGCCTGCTTCCGATTCTGTGTCTCCCTCTCTCTCTGCCCCTCCCCCGTTCATGCTCTGTCTCTCTCTGTCCCCAAAATAAATAAACGTTAACAAAAAAAATAAAAAAAGAAAAAAGAAAAGAAAAGAAACATAAAATATGTTCTCCACATACTTATGGCAAGCCCTTTTCAAAACATAACGTTAAATAGAGGGGAGTATACAGAGAGGTTAATGAAATAGAGTAGTGGACATCTGTTTTTTGCATACCCGACATCTATTTCCCCCTTCCTCCGGTAAGAGCACCCCTATTCTCCTTTGGGCAATAAGCTCTCCCCATCTTTCAATGTATGTGGTTTGCCACCAATATCGACCCTACTCCCTGGGCAGCAAGTGTGAGCTCAGGACCCAGGCTTAACCAATGGAAACATTCTATCCTCCTCATTGATTCAAAGGCCCACAGAGTCAAACCAGGAAAAGATTTAATTCCAGAGTCATGCTAGATGCTAAGATTGCTAAACCTGTGGAATGTGAGACTGGAGCTGCTGGTGGTCCTTTACTGCATCTTTTGTAAAGAACTTGCCTTTTCAAAAAGCAGGAAAAAAAGGAAGGAAACCAGATCTAAGAAAGCAAGAAGCAGATGCCTCATGACACTGAGATTTGAGAATTTCAATACAGACTAAGCCATGCTCGATCTACCCCTTGGACTTTTCATTTTCTTAAGCCAATCAATAGCATCTCTTTGCTTAAGCTAGTTTAAGTTTCTGTCACATATAACTGAAAGAATCCTAATAAATATAAATGCTAAAAATGTCACCCCCTAGGGGCGCCTGGGTGGCTCAGTCAGTTGGGCGCCCAACTTCAGCTCAGGTCATGATCTCACAGCTCATGAGTTCGAGCCCCGCGTCAAGCTATTGTGCTGACCATTCAGAACCTGGAGCCTGCTTCGGATTCTGTGTGTGTGTCTCTCTCTGCCCCTAACCCACTCACATTCTGTCTCTATCCGTCTCAAGAATAAATAAACATTTTTTTTTAATTAAAAAAAAAAAAAAATGTCAGCCCCTAGTATAAATCCCAGCCCCTCTTTGGTCATTTTGGTATTCCGCCTCCCTACTTCTTCCTTGGGAAATCTCTCTTCTCCTAGATCACCTCTTGCTGGGCTCATTATCACCACCGCCTCTAAAGCCTGCCCTAAGGCTGTGGCTGGCAGCCTCTACTAGGAAGTTACCCTCTCTTCTCCATATTTTCTTTTTAATTTTTATCTTATCACTTGTGCTTCTCCTTTCTGTACCATTTTTCCAATGCCTCTTGGCTTTTTAATAAGCCAGTCTTGGGTTTTCTTACAATGTGAACTTCTGTTCAGCCAAATGCACCAATCACAGCACACAGCATGCAGCCTTTGGTTCTTCAGCTCAGCTCATTTCAGTGATTTTCATTGTCCCACGTTATTCAAAGGTTCGTTTAAAAAAAAATAACAAAACTTTCAAGCTTAATGCTGTGTTATGCCAAATAACTGATGCTGATATTAAATCTAAATTCAGGATAAAAGGGTATTACTCTAATAAGTATAACTAAAAACTACACTTGTTCAAAAGATTCATGTGCAATACCCAGACCTAGAACAAGGCCAAAAAAAATTATTATACATTAGACCCTAGCAGAAATGCAATTAACTCTTAAAATTATATATATTTCAAGATCATTACAAACAACAATTTCTAAAACTTCGTGTAACTACCTACCGGAAACCCCATTTAAAGATAGGGAAATACGAAAGTAACTTGCTCAAAGACACAAACTGCTTTAATTGAGAGAACAGTATCAATAAACAACACACCCTCTGGGATCTCTGCAAGTTTGAAACTGCAAAGATCAGTAAGGTAATACTAACACTTTACACATCAGCATGCCTCAAAAAAATAAAATACAGATAAGCAATAGTTATCAGGTTAAATATAATTTAACAGTCTTGGGGGGCTTGGGTGGCTCAATCCGTTGAGCGTCCAACCTCAGCTCAGGTCATAAGCTCACAGTTTGTGAGTTCAAGCCCCGCATGAGGCTCTCTGTTTTCAGCACAGAGCCCACTTTGGATCCTCTGCCCTGCTCTCTCTCTGCCCCTTCCCTGCTGGTTCTATATCAAAATAAATACATACATTTTAAAAAAATAGATAAATATAATTTAACAGTCTTGCTCTAGGTTCTTTATTCCAGGAAACAGTCATTCCATCTAGAAAGCATATAGACTTTTACAAGTTTACATGCAAATAAGTGTGTCAGTGCAAATTTAACCACCCATCACTCTCTTGTCTTCTCTGATGTGTTTCTGTCCCTCCTCATCCTTTCAGATCCTACCCAGTATCTCATACTCTTCCACAGAAGTCTTAGGAAGTGCTACAGCAAGGGAGGCAAGGAATTAGAGTGAGATGATTATCCACATGTGCCAGTTATTGATTTCATGCCTCTCACCCACCCTTGCCTACTCTGCAAAAATGGAGCTGGAGCCCTTAAATATATTTCCTTCTCCAGGCACCTGGATGGCTCAGTTGGTTAAGTATCCAACTCCTGGTTTCCACTCCGGTTATGATCTCAGGGTTTGTGGTTTGACCCCCCCGCCCCCAGTGTGGAGCCTGCTTGGGATTCTCTCTCTTTCCTTCTCTCTCTGCTCTCCCCACTCATAAGCTCTCTCTCAAAATAAATTTGTTTACTTAAAGTTTATGTATTTTCTTCTCCAGCTGGCATGACAATGAGAGTTCATAAAGAACACAGGGGTGACACTGCAGGAGGAGGAGCCTTTCCCTTTCCCTGGCCCCAGGGCACTCCACTAGGAAAGCTCCTGCAGCATGCACAGCTTCTCCAGTACCCAGATCCCACAGCATAGGCGGCTTCTCCAGTGACAGCCTCCTGCAGTCTATGGCACTGAGCAGCACCCATAAGCCAGTAGCTCCCTAGGAACAGCTTTCCCCAGTACCCTAAAGCATGGATTTCTAGCAGGCTGTATGAGGTGAATTTCCAACAAGTTCCACCACAGCAACTTTTCTGCCATTCAATGTGAGCCATAGCCATGCCTTAAACAAAGCGTGGACCTCTTTCTTGTACGTTCTATCTCAGCCCTAAGGATTATAGTGGATTCTTTTTTTTTTTTAATCAAGGTATAAATGGCAAATAAAATTGCAAGATGTTTAAAGTGTACAACATGATGATTCAATATATATAAGCTGATTCTGATATCTACTATTTATATAATCTTTAGAGATCTCTTTTACTTACTAGCCAATCCCTGTTAACTCCAATCCCACTATAGTTAACAATTCTTTATATTAAACACTTTTTGCTCAAATTACTGTATAGTTTCTGTGTCCTAGTTGAACCTCAACTGATCTATCAGGTAAAACTAGCAAACCATCAGCACAAAATAGATGGGCTCTGGCATTTCTAGAAAAAAACCCATCCTAAAAAATGATTAATAAAAGTGTAGTTAAGAGAATTCACACAAGGTAACCAGAGGGTATCTTCAAGAAGGAAATGAGATCATTGCTGTTAAAAAATAATAATAATAACAAGCATTAATATAATCAACTGTAGTGTATCCCTCCCAAAGATAAAATAAGGCAAACTGGTGTACATAACTTGTATATTCTTTGTGCAAATTACCAAATTTGCATTTAGCAATTGGCTTCTTGTGAGCCTGAATGGAGTCAGTCTCCTCAAACCCACCTAATGGATAAAATAGTGTCTGAACTCACAATAACAAAAACAGACTGCCACTCTCTAATGACCTTCCACATAACCAACCAGCAACCTCCAGCTTTAACATTTGTTAATCTCACAAACTCTACAAAAGGTCAGAAGCAAAGAAAAGTAAGCCACTTTTATGTCGATTATTTTAAAATTCTATTCCTTCTTCCCCTCTCCTTCCACAAGACTGGCCTTGTCTATAAATATAATGATCAAACCCTCTAAGCCAGGTAATTGATAAAAATATAAAATGAAATGATTCAGATTCAAGAAAGACCATTGAAGCAGGTCTGCATGGCTCAGTCAGTTAAGTGTCCAACTCTTGATCTCAGAGCACATCATGATCTCACAATTCATGGGGTCAAGCCCCAAGTCAGGCTCTGTGCTGACAGTGTGAAGCCCGTTTGGGATTCTCTCTCTCTCCCTCTCTCCCTGTCCTCCTGCTCACTTGTGCTCTCTCTAAATAAATAAATAAATAAATAAACTTTAAAAATGAAAAAAAGAAAAATCACTGAAGAATCTATTCCTGTGCCTGCTTTGGCAGCACATATACTAAAATTGAAAAATCTATTCCTCATTACCCTTCAGATAGAATATTTTTTAATGTTTATTTATTTTTGAAAGAGAGAGAGAGGGAGAGAGAGAGAAAACACAAGAGGGGGAGGGGAAGAAAGAGAGGGGGACAGAGCCTGTCACAGGGCTCAAATTCATGAACCGTGAGATCATGACCTGAGCCAAAGTCCCACACTCAGCCAACTGAGCCACCCAGGTGCCCCCCTTCGGATAGGATTTGACAGCACAAATACAAAACTGGATTCAGGTATTTAAATCATGTTTTCCCACTTGTGCATGTGAGAAGAGGCAAGTCTTCCAAAGATCAGTAAAGTTTCCCTTTTTCCCTTTTTTTTTTTTTCCATCTATCACTTTTCTTGAAGGGTCACACTGCTGTCTTATCAAAGGAGGAACAATATAACAAAAAAGTCTTCAGGAAATTATGTGTTGAGTAACCAATATTCCACTCTCTATGGTGTATTTAAATTAGCAGAATACAGGACCCTTTCCCCATCTATAGGACTTTCCTTATCCTCCAAAAACAATTCCAAAATGGAATGCAAGCATCCAGTAAGTAGTCGTTTCCTAAGCTTCCTGCTGTTCCTAAATTCTAGAAACAGGCTTGGGCCCCAAAACTTGGACACTGCTGGCATATTAACTGTCACCAACTTATGACAAATGTTATCACTACCATGGCTTGTTATGCTTCCCTCCAACCGTGGATGTTCCCATTTGCTTTTCTAGGTTCACAGCAGGTTTCTTTTTCCCCGTGAATTTTGGGGTTAAAAAGCTTGTGACTCTTTGTTATCAATTTCCCCTCTTCATCTAATAATAGCACTTTTATTGTATGTCTGTTCAATTCAAAAAGTACTGAACTGGGCGCCTATGTGGCTCAGCTGTCAAGCATCTAACTTTGGCTCAGGTCATGATCTCACGGTTCGTGAGTTCAAGTCCCACATCGGACAAGCTTGAACCCTGCATCGAGTGAGCTCGTGCCCTGCTTCAGGTGAGCCTCACTTCTTTCTTTCTCTCTCTCTCTCTCTCTCCCTCACTCTCTCTCTTCCCCCTTTCTCTGTCTCTCTCTCCCTCTGCCCCTCCTGGGATTCTCTCTCTGCCCTCTCACTTGTGCCCTCTCTCTCTCTCTCTCAAAAAAAAAAAAAAAAGGTACTGAACTGTATTTCCCTAATGCCAATTATGTAGGAGAAATGGCTATAGATTTTCCTGCTTTAGCTTTTCTCTCTTTGGTCTTTGAAAGTTTTAAATATTTTTATATTGCTATTGGTAGAGTGGATAGCTTCTATTTGTGGATTCCCCTTTAGAATTGTTCACTTAAGAGTAACTTGAAGGTAGGGGAGCCTGGGTGGCTCAGTCACTTGAGCATCCAACTTCGGCTCAGGTCATGATCTCAGTTCCTAAGATCAAGCCCCACATCAGGCTCTGAGCTGACAGCATGGAGCCTACTTGGGATTCTTTCTCTCCCTCTCTCTCTGCCTCTCCCCCACACAAGCACACACACACATACTCTCTCTCAAAATAAACTTAAAAAAAAAAGACTATTATTCATTCATTATTGACCACCTATGCAAAGCTAAGCACCGGGAATAAGTAATAAAAATAAACATGTGTCCTGCCCTCAAAAAGCCTTACAGAAACCTGAATTTTCTTTTATAATAGGAAATTGATAAAAGTTTCAAATTCAAATAAAATTCTGTAAATACCTGCTGATCATATAACTAAACCTGGCACTTAAAACTTAAATTCAATTGGCAACATCCTTTAAAGGAATTCAAACTACTCCTGCTACAGACTAGTATTTTGTCTTCAGGTTTTCATCACAATTCAAGATTTTAAAGCAGGATGAGAGATGAGCTCATCAAATTTATCAATCCCCTCTACAGTGTCCAGGCACCAATGATCAACCATTTATAGACACCTCCAAGAGTGAAAAACTCTTCCCTGTAAGATATTAACACGCTCAACCATGTCTATCTCAGCTAGGGAAGGAGTCCAGTGCCCATTCATAAACCCAACTTCCCAAGACTTGGAATCTCTTATTCAATATAAATGGCACCAAGAGACACCAAAGTGTTTACACTTTACACTGAGGCAATGAGAATAATCTCACTCTACTAAATTCTAATATATAAGTAATCAGTTGAGACAACTAAGGTCTCAAGGCTGTGGCAAGACCACCTGGAAATTCTTTCTGGGAAAAGCTATCTTTTGGTGTGCCTGTAGAAATTATGATTTCTTAAACTGCAGATCTGTTCTTTAGTTCTACCAGGAAAAAGAAAATCTATCACATAATGGTTGTTACCTGCTAGGCTCAGTACTAAGCACTTTATTTTTTTTTTCTTTTTTTTTTCTTAATGTTTATTTATTTTTGAGAGAGAGAGAAACAGAGTGTGAGTGCGGGAGGGGCAGAGAGAGAGGAAGACACGGAATCTGAAGCAGGCTCCAGGCTCTGAGCTGTCAACATAGAGCCCTACACGGGGCTCAAACTCTCCAACTGTGAGATCATGACCTGAGCTGAAGTCGGATGCTTAACCAACTGAGCCACCCAGGTGCCCCAGGTCTAAGCACTTTAAAAGGACTGTCTAATTTAATACTGACATTCTCTGGAGTAGACACCATTGTGCCCATTTATAAATAAAGACACTGAAGCTGAGAGAGCTTTAAAAATTGGCTGAGTATTTTATATATGATCCAGCAATCCCGCTTGTATTTATCCAAAAGTATTGAAATCAGGATCTCAAAGAATTACTGGTACTCTCATGTTCACTGAGGCACAATTAACAATCACTAAGGTATGGATCAAGTTAAATGTCCATGGACAGATGAATGGAATAGCAAAATGTGGTATATACACAGAATGGAATATTACTCAGCTTTTAGAAAGAAGAAAATTCTGCAATAGGTGACAACATGGATGAACCTTATAAGCCAGTTACTGGAAGACAAATGATTCCACTTCTATATATGAGGTACTAAAATAGTCAATTTCACAGAAGGAAGAGTAGAATGGTGAGCATCCATCTACATCCAAGAGTAGAGCTGAGCATCCGACTTCGGCTCAGGTCATGATCTCACAGTTCGTGAGTTCGTGAGCTCTGTGCTGACAGCTTGGAGCCTGGAACCTGCTTCTGATTTCTGTGTCTCCCTCTCTCTTTGCCCCTCCCCCGCTCATGCTCTGTCTCTCTCTCTCTCTCTCTCTCTCTCTGTCAAAAATAAAAAATTTAAAGATGAATAAGCTCTTGAGATATGCTGTACAACATTGTACCTATCGTCAACAATATTATCTCATACACTGAAAATTTTGCTAAGAGGGTTCACGCGTAGATGGCTCAGTCGGTTCAGCGGCTGACTTCAGCTTCGGTCATGATCTCAGGGTTAGTGAGTTGGGGCCCCTACACAGGGCTCTCGGTCAGTGTGGGGTCGCTTGGGATCCTCTGTCCCCCTCTCTCTCTGCCTTTCCCCACCCTCAGAAATAAACATTTACTTTAATTTTATTTATTTATTTATTTATTTATTTATTTATTTATGTATTTGCTAAGAGGGTAGGCCTCGTGTTAAGTATTCTAAAGCACAACGAAAATTTTTATTTAATTGGCACAAGAACTCAAACCCATTTCTGGCACTCCAACCCTCGCTCCGACTTTAACACATACACTGCGGTACTGACAGAGCTCTCTCCCGGCACTGTGTGACGTTAGGGAATTCGCTTAACAGCTCTGGGCTTGAGTTTCCTCACCAAGGAAGCTCAGCGCAAAAGCAAGCAGAGCTGCCACCACCAACCGGTGGGTCTGCAGCCAACGCTGCGGACAGACCTCCGGAGGGCATCAACGGGACCAAGTGGAGGCCAGGCTGGATCCCAGCTCCTGAGCCAGACCGCAGGCGTGAAGGTGAGAAACGCGGTGGCAGGAAACAACAAAGCGTGGCCCCGCTGGGTCACCATGACCCAAAGGAAAAGCGTCAGTACGACCAGCCCACGGCCTCGTTTCCAAGGAAGCTGGACCAAGAACTCGGCTCACCTCCGGCGGGAATCCCTGGCTGGCACCTCCCCTTCACTCTGCGCCTCTGTCGCCATCTTAGTCAGCAAACTTCTTTCTCCGCCCCCATCTCCGGCCCCGCCCCCACGCCTTTGGATTGGCTAAGGTGTTTCCCCCCTCTTCCATGCGATTGGGTGACTTTACCACCCCTCCGCAACCTAAACAGTTTCATGATATTATTGGTCTATTCAAATTACTAACGGTCATTGGTCGCCCCCAGCCCTGGCGGAAAAAAAAAAAAAAAAAGGATCCCGGAGGAGACCGAGCCCCGAGACCTGCTGGGGGTTGTAGTTTTTTGTTTTGATTAGCCCTTCGCATTCCACCTACTTTTTAAGGTTCAAGTCAGAAATCCCCAGCCTAGGCTCAAATTATGTCCTGATGTGTAAATCTCAGAATTATACAACTGTCGAATTTGAAATTGACTTTAAGTTAATTCTCTGAAATGCAAGATTCGAAAAATAATAATAATAATATAATAAAATGCAAGATTCGTTTTCTGTCCTGACACAGAGACACATGCCTAGAAGGCTAGGTATAGCGCGGCAAACAAGAAGTATGTAACTATTACATTTCGTTCACAGCCCGCTTGCTTCAGACAGTCACACAGCACAGCCGTGGGTCACTTCTGCTTCTTTCCACACGCTCCCTTCCGGCTTCCCAGAGAACCCACAGACTTTGCCTCTCTGGTCTGAAACATGGAACCAAAGGCTGCCTAACTTTGTCCCTGACTGAGCTTTAATGCTTAGTGATAGAAATAATCATAATTCTGCTTGCTCTCCCTGCCTCATGGGCTTCTAGTGAGGATTCACTTCTAGTGAGGCAACAGATGTGGGAACATTGTAAACTTAAGGCATTAATGTTTTTTTCTGTACTGTTTTACTATGCAGGATTTTTCTAGGGATATTTTTCTTGGGGTTCCTTCGGACATCCTTTCCCGTGAGGTTCCTCCCAGCATTCTTCCCTTTCACTAAGCTCTACCCACATGTGTTTCAGTTTCTCAGCAAACTCTTCCTGCCTCCAGCCTTTGCACTTGTTACTTTTTCTGACTGGCCCATTTTTCACTTTATTATTGGTCAGGTCTCAGCTTAAATGTCAGTGGTTGGGATGGCTTCCATGGCCCCCACTATATTAAATCAGTTTACCAACTACACTTTCACAGAGCACTCTATACTCGCCCTTCATAGCTTTCATAACCACTTAAAATTATGTAGTCGTTTGTATGACTATTTATTTCATGTGAAGTTTCCCAACTAGACTTCCTACCACACATGCACAGAGACTACATCTAGTTTGCTCCCCATGGCTTCTGACACATAGTGACCTTTCAATAAATAGTTTTTGAACAAATGATTAAACAAGTCCTCAGATTATATAATCCAAAACAAAAACTGAATCTCATGATCCAATAGGTTATTTCAATTGATGACTTCATATTAAAAGTTTGATGAAGGGGCGCCTGGGTGGCTCAGTCAATTAAGCATCTGACTCTTGGTTTCAGCTCAGGGCACGATCTCAGTTCCCGAGTTCGAGCCCCACGTCTGGCTCCACACTAACAGTGAGGAGCCTGCTTGGGATTCTCTCTTCCTCTTTCTCTGGCCCTCCCTCACTCTCTCTTTCAAAATAAATATAAGAAAAAAATCTTTACAAAGTTTGATGAAAGTGTTAAAATAAAATTGCTTTATTTTATTTATTTATTTTTTTAGAGAGAGAGAAAGAGTATGAGAGGGAAAGGGGCAGAGAGAGAGAGAGAGAGACAGAAGATCTGAAGTGGGCTCTGCACTGACAGCAGAGAGCCCAATGTGGGAATGGAACTCAACAAACTATGAGATCACGACCTGAGCTGAACTCGGACGCTTAACTGACTGAGCCACCCAGGTGCCCTATTTTATGTCTTATGTTTAACAGATGATCTCTGTTGAACAAATACATGAAAAGAAACATACAATTCAACAAACACGTATCAGTGAAATTGTTCATTGAACCCGCGACAGGCTTGGAAAATCCAAGCTGCATATTTGGTATAAATACAAAGCAAGGAACACAAGGCTCAAATTCTGCAAAGAATTTCTCCCAAGAAGGAACAAGTTTTGTTTTTTGGTGTTTTTTTTTTTTTTTTTTTTCCTAGCTGCATGAGACCCAGCATCAACTGACTGATTGGATTGAATGGCTGTTTTCACACAGAAGAAATGTTCACAACTTTAAAATTTCACTGCTACAACCAGGTAGAATACCACACCACTCTATTTCTGGTTTATCTGTTTTGATGACATTTTTATACAAAGCCCTTAACGTTTGGAGAACTACAGCACGGTAGTTAAGAGCATGGGTTCTGGAGCCAGTAAGCCTACTTTGAAATCCTAGCTCCGTTACTTCTAACCGTGACCCAGACAACTTATTTCACTTTCTGAGTCCACTTCCTCCTCTGAAAAACGAGGATAATAATAAGTACTCCCCAGCCGACGAGCCTGCCGACAAGCAAGGGGGTCCTGGCTCCCCTGAAATCATCCTTACTCAGTCTGGCTGCTGACTGCCAGCCTGGTGATAAGCATGGCTGTACAGCAGGTATTCATGAACAGTTCAGAAAGTCATCTTGTTTCCAACAGTCTGGCTGAACCGAAGGTCATGGAAAAGTGGCCCCAGCCCTGCAGGAGTGACAGACTGGGAGAGACAAAATGAACACACATAAGTCACATACAACAGAAGTCAGGTTAGAATTACAGAGGACTATATATTCAAGCAGAGAAAAGACTCCTAAGAATTCAGAAGTATGGCGCAGGGAAGAGGGCCAGGGCCACAAATGTCACTGCACCTCCATCTGGCTACCTCCAACAAACTGCAAGCATCTTTTTATATTGCTTAATGACACATATAATACGTGAAGATATTCCCCTTGTAAAAAAAATTTAAATAATACAGATAAAAATCTCCCTCGTCAACCGCCCCTACCTCTAGTCCCTCCTCTAAGAAACTATTTTCAGTTTAATATATGTTCTTCTAGATCTTTTTCCATACAGTACATTCATTCAGGAAATATTTATCGAGGGGCGCCTGGGTCGCTCAGTCAGTTAAGCATCTGACTTCAGCTCAGGTCATGATCTCGTGGTTCATGAGTTCAAGCCCTGCATTGGGCTCTGTGCTAACCACTCAGAGTCTGGAACCTGCTTCGGATTCTGTGTCTCCCGCTCTCTCTGCCCCTCCCCCACTCATCCTCTGTCTGTCTGTCTGTCTCTCTCTTTCTCTGTCTCTCTCAAAAATAAACATTAAAAAAAATATTTATCGAATATGTACGATGTGCTAGGTCCTGTTCTAGGCCTGGAAATATAAGAGTGAACAAAGCTAAATTCCTTTTCTTATGGCATTTCTTTCCTTTTTTTTTTTTTTTATTAGGGTATTTTTTTAGTAATCTCTACACCCAGCATGGACCTCCATCTCATGACCCTAAGATCAAGAGTCACATGCTCTACCAACTGAGCCAGCCAGGCTTCCCTTAATTTTTAGATAAATTGTGATATATTGTACACATTATCCTTAGAAGTGCATCTTGGACATCTATGTCAGTACACATAGACCTGCCATTACCCTTTTGAACAGCTGTGTAGTATTCCACCTTACAGATGCTCCCTGGCTTATTTATTTTAATTTTTTACATTTATTTATTTTTGAGAAACAGAGAGAGACAGAGCATGAGTGGGGGAAGGACAGAGACAGAGGGAGACACAGAATCCGAAGCAGGCTCCAGGCTGCTGTCAGCACAGAGCCCGACCCAGGGCTCAGACCCACAAACCGTGAGATCATGACGTGGGCCAAAGTCGGACGCTTAACCGACTGAGCCACTCAGGTGCCCCACTCCCTGGTTTATTTAAACAACTTCCTCCAGACATAAAACAGGTTTATATCAATCTGGATTCAAGCACTGGAAAGTGACTTTGGCTAACAGAAACTGGATTTGTTATGAGGATACTAGGTTGAAGAGCTGGCAGGAAGGAAGGGGGCTAGGGAGCCAAAAACCCAGCCAAGTTCACACCATTCAGTGCCACTTGACTCAGCACATTCACCCCTCCACTGATTTCCCATCTGTCCTTAGGTCTCCCCATCAATCCCTGGAGAGAAAGAGTCATGAGTGAGAACATCTGATTAGCTGGGCCAAGGTCACGTGCCTCTACCTTTCGGCCTGGAGGAGAGCCCTATCTCCCACCAAAGTTCTCCCAGTGGGGAACTACCCACTAAAGGGGGGCAAAGTTAAAGGGCAAAGGTAGGCTACAAATTACTCCCAATTTTCTTGCTTCCTGGGACACCTGTTTATTGTGGGCTACGGCAAAGTTTAACCATTCAGTCTCCTTCAGACACACCAAAGACTAACACTTACATTATTCCATATGCCAAAAAACGAAGTTATCTCCAGCTTTGCTATGGAATCCTCTTTAAGACCGGCCACAGGGTAAGTGGAGGCAGGAACTCAATGGGGTGAAGAGAAGAGGAACCGATTCTGTGCAGCTAAAAACAACCCGGGTCAGGGCTGGAACCCCACGGGAAAAACTCTGGGGGTCATTTTCCCCAGCCAGGATAACAAGCTGGGAAACAGCCAGGTCACTGGCAAGAGGCTGGCAGAGAGAAACACTGGAAGCACATTCAGTCACGGAGCATTTGTGATTGGGATTTACCATCTGTCAAGCACTGAGCTCAGCATTGAGCATTGAGCCATGAATCCTACCTCAGAGAGTTCAGACTGTAGCTGGGAGCAAAGGGGCAGGCTGTCTGGGCTTCAACAGAGGCAAGGAACAAACTCTCTGAAAGCCTGAAGGTATCGCAGGCAGCCAGGCCTGGCGCAGGCGTCGGATCTGAGGGAGGCTTAGGGTGGTCCTGAGTCTTGCAGAGTAAGTTTAAAGTCCCGAAAACTGACCAAATTATTCTGTATTGGAATCTTTCTGGCCCTCTAATCAAAAACACCCAGACCTCAGGTCAGGAGGCCCCAAGTGCTGATGGCTAAGTTTCAAAGCAGTAACATGTATGTGATGTTCAGGAACGGGCAGGAACATTATGAACTCGCTGTGTTGGGTGTTATCTCCACAGTCATGTGAGCTGAAGCCTGGATGGATCCTTTTTTCCGCCACTGTAACCCATCCTTATGGAGATTGCTTTGGTATGGAGAGAAATTTTGCACATAAAGTTTCTATAGCTATTAGGAAGTAGGGTGAAGGTCAGAAAAGGCCCCAAGGCTTCCCCTATCTCTTTGTTCTCTAGGAGAGCCTTCAGAGTCAGCTTGTAAGGTTCCCCATTCAAAATAGGAAAGTAAAGGAAATTGTCCTTTAGCCCTCTGTAGGCCTGTACAACCATCCCCACCCATATGATCCGTCTTCTTTCAAGGGTGTAGAAAGAACGGCCTTGCTCATTCAGTCATTCATTTATTCACACTTCAGTGTGAATTAAGTCCAAGGGTACCTCTTTTGGAACATGTGAATGTAAAGGACCACTTCTAATTGTGAAAGGCTTGTTGCCCGGTTAAAATAACTTCACACAGTCATTTAGATTAGGAAACATGAAAACCTTCTGGGGACTCAAATGCATCTCAGATTACCACTGCTGCATTTCTAGATTTGTTTATAGATTGCTTGATTAGTTTTGGAGACTGGAGGCTCTATGAGTTAAGGACTATATTTAGTTTTGCTTACCCAACTATTTGTTGAAGGAATAAAGGAACGAGTTAATCAATTAAATCAAGGAAGTAATAAATGAAACAATA
Source organism: Leopardus geoffroyi (assembly GCF_018350155.1). Taxonomy (NCBI): domain Eukaryota; kingdom Metazoa; phylum Chordata; class Mammalia; order Carnivora; family Felidae; genus Leopardus; species Leopardus geoffroyi. Next base: position 56,947,143 of record NC_059334.1, read on the forward strand.
AAGTTGCTCAGGCCTTCTGGAAAAACTACATCCTGCCAATACTGGAAATGGGCTTTTGTTTTGATGCACCCAGCAACTCTTAAGGGATCCTCTACTTCCCTATCTCAGTCCAAGAGTTTTGGGTATGACTGGCCCTATCTCTGGCTATAGGGGTGGGCAAAGAACTCAGGCCTGACCAATCAGAGGACTCTCACTTCTGAACTTAAGAGACTTACAGTCTAGACCAGCCCAAGTAACTACTGAAATAAAGAATGTTCTAACAGCCCCCACTGAGGGAACTGAATGGGGTGGGAGAGCAGAGGGCTGAGGAACCACCACCTACTGGGGAGATCAGAGACAGCTTCATGAAGGAGATTCACTTCACAGACTGAGCAAGACTGAGATGGCTAGAGATGTGGGAGAAGCCATTCTCTGCGCAAAGAACAGCACCAAACACAAGAGACAGGAACCTGGCTTGTGTGGGGGTGGAGGACAAGAGGTTTGGAAGAATGGATCAGGGCCAGTCCTCTAAGAGTTCTGGATACTGTGTCAAGGAGCTAAGGGTTTTGCTCCGGAGGCAACGTGCACATATTCACAGTGGGAAAGGTAGGTAACCTGAGCAGGATTGGGCATTAGGAAGTTGATCTGCCACAAGAGTGGATTAAAGGGAAAGAGGCTAGGGTCCAGAAACAAGTTGCATGCGCCCAGCCAAGGAAACACGGAGGGCATCCGCAGTGGGACCAGAAATAGGGCATGACTGCTAGCAGAGGCACTGAAGGCCTTGGGGAATAAGAACTAGGCAGAGGTAAGAGACCACATCGCTGCGCCTGGGTAACGGCATGTGGGTAGTGGCTTGAGAAGGGCAGGTCTAGGCATCAACCAAAACAGAATTTGAATCCTGGCCCTGGCACTGGTAGTCTGTGTGATCTTGGGCAAGTTTTCTTATCTCTGGGCCTTGGTTTTCCTCTCCATAAAGAGGATAAAACCAAACTTAGAGGTTACTGGAAGACTAAAGGAAATAACATCTGTAAAGCACTTTTCCGTAGAGCTTTTAGGTACAAAGTTTCTTTTGGGGATGATGCATATATTCTAAAGTTAGATTATGGGGATGGTTGTACAACTCTGGAAATATACTAAAGGCCACTGAACTGTACAATTTAAATGGGTGAATTTTATGGCATGTAAATTATGTCTCAATAAAACTGTTAGAAAGAATAATCAGTATGTGGTAGCTACTATCATTATCAGCTTCGGTTCCTGATCTGAGTATTTCTCATAGACCTGCCTGACTGGCATTGCTCTCCAAACCAGCTTTGCAGATTTTCTGATTATAGTAGCATTATCTTCACAAAGTTTCTGGTTGGCCTAAACAAGGTAGAATGTTATTTCTTCCTCACAGAAAAGAGATCCAGAGGTAGGCAGTCTAAGACTGCATTTGACTCTTCAGACGTTGTTTGAGATTCCTTCAAATGCACTGCTCTTTTCATAGATCCGTGTGGCTGCTGGAGTTCCAGCTAACACATCCACATTCCAGGCAACACGAGGAAAGAAAAAAAGAAAGGTTTGGCCCCCTTCTACTAGGGTGACTTTCCAAAAGTACCACACGGCACTTCTATACTTCTGACTTCTAGCTCACTGGCTAGAATGTCATCACATAGCCCCATCCAGCTGCCAGAGAAATTCAAAAGTGTGATACTAGAGCCCTCGTGCTTCCATAACGTGGGGTTCATCGAAGGGGAGAATGGTAGCTGGGAAGCAAACAGCAGCTTCTGTTAAAGCTTCTAGCTAACAAAGGGAGGCAAAATACAAATACAAAGATACACACACACACACACACACACACACACACACACACACACACACATATCTTTAAAAGAATAAATGGTAAGGGCACCTAGGTGGCTCAGTCAGTTAAGTGTCCTACTTCTGCTCAGGTCATGATCTCACGGTTCGCCAGTTGGAGCCCCGCGTCAGGCTCTGTGCTGACAGCTTGGAGCCTGGTGCCTGCTCAGGATTCCATGTCTCCCTAGCTCTCTGCCCCTCCCCCACTCGTGATCTGTCTTTCTCAAAAATAAATAAACATTAAAAACAATAATTTTTTAAAAAACAATAATGATTGTATGGTTAGCCTCCAGGTTGGGAGACTGGGTGGCTGGGAACAGGGATGGGGTCAGAACTTCCACTTTTCCCATTTTGACCTTTAGAATTTTCAGCCACGTGGCTATATTATCTAGTCAAATAAATAAAACTAGAATCTTTTTTCAAAAAGACTGAATGAGGCCGCCTGACCTTGTGTCTCCTGATTTCCAATTCTGTTGATTCCACTGCTGTCCCAGGCATCCAGACAGTCCCAAAACCTCTGCAGATCCAAGACCACCTGCCTGGACACATACTCTTCCCTTCCTGCTGCCGTCCCTTTGGCAAGGACAGCACAAGCTTTTCTGCAGTTCCAGAAATGTGAGTGCTGACTGCATCAGCCTATATGGGGTCATCCTAATAATCCCTGTGGAGATGTGTTTCCGATATGGCTTTTATTTATCTATTTATCTATTTATCTATTTATCTATTTATTTATTTATTTATTTATTTATTTATTTATTTATTTATTTTACATATGATGAACACACAAAAAGGGGTTATTGGCCCCTTGTTTTTTTTATCTCTTCATTCTTTATTCCTGTTCTCATGGCAGATGTCGCTGGGCCTAGCATAACCCAACATCTATCAGAGAGGCCCTCAGCCCTTCAATTTTTTCCACTGATTCTCAGAACTCCCCCAGAGCCTTCAATAAATTTCTCCATGGCTTACATGTTTTACACAATTTCTTGAAATTACTCCTAGTTCCCTAGGACTGCCGTAACAAATTACCAAAAACCTGGTGCCTTAAAACAACAGAAATTGATTCTCTCACAGTTTTGGAGGCCAGAAGTCCAGTATCAAGGTGTCAGTTGGCAGGGTTGGTTCCTTTCTGGGGACTCTGAGGGAGAAGCTGTTCCGTGCTCTCCGTAGGTGACTGCTGACAATCCTTAGTGTTCTCTGGCTGGTGGTGACACCTCTCCAATCTCTGCCTCTGCGGACACGTGGCATTCTCCCTGTGCATCTCTGTGTCCAAATTTCCCTCTTTGAACAAGGACACCAGCCACTGCATTAGAGCCCACCCTACTCTAGCCTGACCTCATCTTAACTTGCTTACATCCGCAAAGACCCTCTTTCCAAAATAAGGTCCCATTGACAGGTTCCAGGCAGGCAGGAATGTGGAGGGAGCTTCATTCAACTCAGTGCACTACTCAAGTCTCCACCTGCCAGCTGCATCCCTCTCAACCTCTTCCCCAGTCTTGAGTCATTTCTACCTTTATGAATGGCAAAATTATTTCACACTGCTGCATCACTGTTAGCCCAAGGCCGTTCATCCAGTTTAACTACTGAGTTACAGACACCACTGTCCCATTTAACCAGTGGCCAGTTATCTTTCCCACCCTATCAGCAGCCTCAAGACATTTTCAACTTCTGCCCTCTCAGTTTGCAGCTTCGTCAGCGCTACTCCCCCAGAGGTGTTTAATATCTCATTAGCACCTCTTTGCACCTCAGTGTGAATCCCCTAATCCCTTAAATTCTCTCTGTACACATACCATCCCCCCCCCCCACCACCAACCTCCAACCAGCTCAGTTCCTCCAGCCTCCCTGCGTGGGCGCTGGGTGGCAATGAAGGGACTGATAAAGAGGCGAGCCCATGTCTGCCCATCGCTCAGCACTCAGGGATGCTGCTGGCCTCTGAAAATAGTGTCAAGCCTCATTCCTGCCATACAGTTTAAAATCCTCCACAGTGGGCAAGAATTTGGTCAGCCTGCAGCAGACTGTCTACATTCTTTCAACACTTTCAACACTGGTGGAGTCTACACAATTCCCCTGCCGTGTAGCAGGCAACCTGCCAGCAGGGTGTTTCCTTGCTCCCTTCTTTCCCAGTTGTCAGCCCTGAGCACCCCACCACCACCACCACCCCGTGTCCCGGGCAGTTCTGAAGGAAGCCATAAAATTAATCAGCTCTTTTCTGTGGCTTATTTTTTTCTAGCATTTTATTCTAAAAATTTGCAGTCAACAAAAGTGAAAGAATTTGACAGTGAACTACCCTATTACCCAGCACCTAGATGTTACCATTAATATTTTTTAGCATTGAAAAAATTGATATATATCTCACATCTAAAGTGCATTATTTACTTGTTTATTTATTTAGTTATTTATTTATTTATTTAGAAAGCATGCACCCACACGAGTTGGGGAGGGCAGAGGGAAAGACAGAACCATAAGCAGGCCCCATGCCCGGTGAGGAGCTGGATGCGGGGCTCCACCCCACCACCATGAGATCATGACCTGGGCCGAAATCAAGAGTCGGCCGCTGAATCGACTGAGCCACCCAGATGCCTTCTAAGGTGAATTTTAAAGTGTATACTTATGAAATGTACATTTTAGTGGCTTTTAGTATACTCACTACATTGTGCAAACATCACCACTAATTCCAAAACATTTTCATCACCCCAAAAGAAATCCCCGACCCATTAGCAGTTAGTCCTAATCCCCTTCTCTACCCTGTCAACCATTAATCTACTTTCTGTCTCTGTGGATTTGTTTTTTCTGGATATTTCATATAAATAGAATCCTACAATATGTGGCCTTTTGTGTTTGGTTCCTTTCACTTAGAATAATGTCTTCAAGGGGCACCTGGGTGGCTCAGTCGGTTAAGGGTCTGACTGTAGCTCAAGTCATGATCTCCCAGTCCATGGGTTTGAGCCCTGTGTCTCAGCACAGAGCCCGAAGTCTGCTTCAGATTCTGTCTCCTCTCTCTCTGCCCCTCCCCTGCTTGCACTTTGTCTCTCTCTCTCAAAAATAAGTAAACATAAAGGTATTTTTAAAAAACACAAATTGTAAGCTGCTACCAATTATTTACATCTTAAGTTTTTAAATAAGTAGATTCAGAATATTGAAGCTAATAAATGCCTGCCTTGATTGTACATTCACATGAATAATAATTTAAGGGGCACCTGGGTGGCCAGTCAGTTGAGCGCCCGACTCGATTTCAGCTCAGGTCATGATCCCAGGGTTGTGAGATTGAGCCCCATTCTTGCATGCACACATTCTCTCTCTTTCTCTCTAAAATAAAATTTTAAAAAGAATAGTGATTTAAAATGAGGGGATAGTCCTTTCGTGATAAAAAATGCTCAACAAACCAGGAATAGAAGGGAATGTTATCAACCTGATGAAGCCATCTTTTTATAAAAACCCACAGCCAATGTCACACTTGATGAAAGACTGAATGCTTTACCCTAAGATCAAGAACAAGACATGAATGCTTGCCCTCACCATTTCTACTTAACATTGTTCTAGGAGTTCTAGCTGGATAACTAGGCAAGAAAGATAAAAGGCATCCAGACTAGAAAGAAGTAAAACTATCTTTCTTTGCAGATGTTATGATCAATATATATAGAAAATCCTAAGGAATCTACTAAAAAGAGATGATGAATTTTATGACACCCTGTAGAAGTCCCCATTTCCAAGATTTAAAAATTCCCTGGCTTTTTTCAAACTGCCTCTTCCTTTAGTCCCACATTCTTCTCTCCATACTTAGCAAGAATAAACCCAACACTTTTTAAACAATTACCCACCTATTCCCTCCACCCCATCTCTCCTTGGAGGTTTGCTCTTGTAATTACCATCTTTGGAACTGCCCACCACGACCCTTGTTTCTCCCCATCTGGACGGTCTCCAGTCTCTTCCTCTGGCACTCCCTTTCTAAATTAGGCTACTCTCCTGCTGCCTATCCTAAAGTAGCCCCCTTCTGCCTGGCTTCTGTATTTGTGTGTGCATGTGTTGTGGTTAATTTTTAAAACAGCTTTATTGACATATAATTTACATATGAAATTCACTCATCTTAAGAGACCATTCAGGGGCTGGGGGGGGGGGGGGGGGGAGGGGCTCAGTCGGTTGAGCAACCCACTCTTGGTTTCTGCTCAGGTCATGATCTCCCAGTTTATGGGCTCCAGCTCCACATTAGGCTCTGTGCTGAGATTCTCTCTCTCCCTCTCAAAATAAATAAATAACTATTTTGGGGAAAAGAGAGAGGGGCACCTGGGTGGCTCAGTCCATGGAGCGTCCAACTTCAGCTCAGGTCATGATCTCAGGGTTCGTCAATTCGAGTCCCACATCTGGCTTTCTGCTGTCAGCGTGGAGCCCACTTCGGATTCTCTGTCCCCCAGCTCCCCTCTCTCATGCTCGGTCTCTCCCTCTCAAAAATAAATAATGTTAATTTTTTTTTTTTTTTAAAGAAAGAGACCATTCAATGGTTTTTAGTAAATTTACTAGGTTGTTCAACCAATACCATAATCCAGTTTTGAATATTTCTCTCACGCTGATAGTATACCTCCCCTGATTGGCTTGTAAAGGTTGGGCCTCTACACTTGGCCACCTACAAGTGTAGAGTTTGGAAGTTAGGCCTGAGGGATTTGGGATTTTGAATAAAGGTCTAAAACCTCCAGGCAACAAGGCAGTGAAGAATCATTTTTCCATCCCTCCTCCTTTTAAAAAATGAAGTCTTGGTTAATCATTAAGCCAATCATGATATCTTGAAGAGTTAAACTGATCCATATCTCCATTTTCATCCAAACAGCTTATTTTCCTCTCTTGTGTTCCCCTCAGAGAAGATACTCCCCTGCTGAGCTGAGGCATTCTTAGAACTTTCTAGCTCAGTTCACACACCCACCGCCCAAGACCAACGACCTCCTCCTCTCCAGGAATGTCAGCCCCAGTCCAGGCCCCATATACCCATGCTCCTGGTCAAGAAACATTGCTCTGTGTCCTTTCTTTGCCTATTCTAACTCTACCACCCACCGCCCGCCCCCCACCACCCGCACTCCATCACACCACAAGGTCCTGGGCTTCCTTTTCATCCCTGTCAGCCTCGTTTCCCTAATCTCCAGACAGATCTCTCGCCTGACCCCTTCTCTCCATCCTCGCTTCACTCGCCGGGTCATCACTTCCCAGACGCGGGCACCCGGGACCTCAAAAGCGCAAATGCCAAATCCAGAAGAGTTGACGCGCCTAAAAGAGGGGAGTGTGTGGGTGTAAGTGTCTGTGCTTGTGTGTGGAAGAAACCAACTGAGCCCACGCCGGTGTTCATTTTCTGGAAATGCCAACCACGCCCGGCTGACAGAGCGGGTATCCGCAACCCAGTGAGCTCCTGCACACAGCACTCAGGGTTGGTGGACTCAGAAGCAGCTAGGTTTCACCCTGCACCCGGGCCCAGCGGGCGCCCCGCCCCCCAACCGTACAGCGCACCCCCGTCCTGGCGCGGTGGTAGGGCCCGGCGGCGACGTCACCCATTGTTTACAAATCAACCCGAGCCGGTAGGATTCCGGCTCCCGCGGCTGCAGGCGCGCGGCGCGAGTGCCTGGCGAGTTCCCGCTTCCGTGTCCGCCCCGGCCCCGGCCCCGGCCCCGGCCCCGGCCCCCGCTCCCGCTTCGGCCTCAGCACCGCTCCCCGCTCCGCCGCGGCCCATCGAGCCCGGCGGGCCGCCGAGCCGCCAGCGCCGGCCGCCGAGCTCCGTGTGCCCGGGCGGGGGGCCATGCCGTGTCGGAGGGAGGAGGAAGAGGAAGCCGGCGAGGAAGCGGAGGGGGAGGCGGAGGAGGAGGAGGAGGAGGACAGCTTCCTCCTGCTGGAGCAGTCGGTGACGCTGGGCGGCTCGGGCGAGGTGGACCTGCTGGTGGCCCAGATCGGCGAGGCGCTGCAGCTGGACGCGGCTCAGGACAGCCCGGCCTCCCCGTGCGCGCCCCCGGGGCCGCCGCTGCAGCCCCCGCGGCCCCCGGCGGCCGTGCGGGCGGACAAGGCCCGGCCCCCTGCGCTGCCACTGCTGCTGCCGCCCGCGCCGGCCGAGGCGGTGGGCCCGGCGCCCCCGGGGGCCCTGCGCTGCGCCCTCGGGGACCGCGGCCGCGTGCGGGGCCGGGCTGCGCCCTACTTCGTGGCCGAGCTCGCCGCAGGCCCCAGCGCTCTGTCCCCACTGGCCCCTCATCCCGGCCTTGATGGGCCTTCGGGAGCCAACAAGCGGGGCGCCCCGCAGCCGCTGTCCGGCCCGTGCCGGCGAGGTTGGCTGCGAGGCGCCGCCGCCTCCCGCCGCCTACAACAGCGACGCGGGACCCAGCTCGAATCCCGCACCGGCGACGACGATCCGCACCGGCTCCTGCAGCAGCTGGTGCTCTCGGGGAACCTCATCAAGGAGGCTGTGCGGAGGCTTCATTCGCGACGGCTGCAGTTACACGCAAAGCTTCCCCAGCGCCCGCTCACGGGGCCTCTGTCGGCCCTAGTGCATGAGCCCCCTTCGCCCCACAGCCCTCGCGCGGCCTGCAGCGACCCCGGCGCGTCTGGGAGGAGGGCGCAGCTCAAAACTGGCGACGGCGTTCTGGTACCTGGCAGCTAACACCCCGAGTGGCCACAGTGCCAGCCTCTGCCTGGAGGGCAAGGGATTCCGCTGAGGGCTGCATCCCTATTCAGACTGGTGAACTCGCGCAGTTGGAAACGGGAAAATAAGCTAATGCAGACGAGGAATGGAAAAACCGCGAATATTTCCTTGGGGAATTAATGGAGGGCTCCAGTGTGTTTGAAACAGCTTGGTTGGCCCTATTTGTGAGGCAGATTACAGAGCGCACTCCAAGCTCACATTCAGTAGGACTCCTTATTTGGCTTGACCAGCCCCGGCGGTGCAGCTTGCAGTTCCACGCAGCCTCTCGGAGCCCTTCAGCCCGGCGACCATGTGGCCACACTCCACGCTTCTCGGGATCGCCGAGCGTCTGAAAGACGAGGATGATCCCAGTTACTTTACCTTTTCAGGGCTGGTTCCTGATCCACTTTGGGGGAGGGGAACATGAGTAGACCGTCATTTCAGGGAGAACCTCAAACTGCCAGACTTGAAAATTTGTGACTCTTAAAAAAAAAAAACAAAAACGCATCTCATGTCTTTTGGGTGCTGGTTCTTAATACAAAACACGCGGTACCATGAAAGGACTTTTTGGGAGTTGAATAGGAGTAACGTTTTCTCTGTCCCCCGTTTTGCAACTGGCTGCGGTTCTCAGCGTGGCAGGGAAAGGTGTGCGAGATTGGCACGGGAGGCGGGGGCGGGCGGTGCTGGGGAAAGGTAAGGTGGGACGTGGAGTGAACCCTCCTTCCTCTCTAAAATATTTTCACAGCCGTCCCTCTCCTCGGGTTCAAGGTCACTGTTTCCTGAGCGCAGGCAGGGTTCCGGGGTTCCAGTAGAGCAGAAGAGTTGCCGGGTTCTGCCTGTACTCCGGAGAAGAGCTCGGTGTTTTGCAAGTACTGGAGTCTCCTAAGGACACGCGCACCGCGGCCACCGCGGGTATGGGGAGGCGGGGACGTGACGGGCGCCGGTGCCTTCTGCGGGCAGCCGCGCCCTGGGCTTTCACAGAAACTGCCCAGAGTCTTAGCCTCGGGTCCCTGCACTCCCCCCACGGCTCTGCTGTCCTACTCCAAGTGGGTGGCGCTGGTGCTCCTTGGGGCCAGGGCTGGGGGCTGGGGAGACGCCACGTGACGCGCACTCCGGGGACACAGCCTCGCACAGCAGCTTATAATGGACTCTCCGGGGCCATTTGCAATAACAGCTGCAATTCCCTGGATAGACGGAGTTGATTTCCTCCCTCTGCCCCTCCCCCAGGCATGCCAGCTCGCCTTTGTAAGTGAAGGAAACCGAGTAGAAAATGTGACCCTCCAAACGGAGAAGCTGCAGGCTTTGCCATTGTGAATCCTGGTAAAGTGCTTTAACATACTGTTCACTTACTCTGAGGGATCTAAAACCGTTTTGTGGGTGTTTTAGTTTTATAAGATTCAATGGCTTGTTCATCATCCAGATGTGGCTATTGACATATCTACACTTCGCACCGGAGTGTCTGGAATTGTGGCTATCCTGATTGTAGGATTTTAACTTAACTGAAATACTTGTTTTTAATAAATGTGTTGGGTTTTTTGTTGGGTTTATTGTTGGGTTTTATCTTCTACTTGCCCTCGGTGCGAAAGATGCAGAGAACACATTTCTCTAATCCATAAACCTTAAAAACACTTGAAATCCTTGTCGGCCTGCCTTGTGGATGGTAATTAGAGCGCCTTTGTGTCTGAGCGGCTCACTAGTTAAGCAGGGTCTGTGTGGCTGGGCGTGTATTGGTGCTGGCATGAAATTAAATGAAAGTGAGGTCAGGTTTTGGACCAATCCCATTCACTAAAACCTTAGAGCCTTTTGGATTACTAGTCAGTGATGGAGTTTTATGAAGCTGCCTCTGACTATTAGCAAAGGACATCAGTTCAGCCTGTCACTGCAGACTGGGAGGCTCATCACTTTTTTTTTTTTCTTTCTAACGTGGTCATTAAGTGGACTCGTTTCACAAGGCAGCCCTTAAGGCTGGGGCAGCTCTTGGTTAGTGGCCGATCAGGATACAAACCCACGGTGGGAAAGCTGTCTGGCAGTGTCTGAAAGGACTCCTCTCTTTGCTCTTAGCATGTTTGCTGCCATTCTCTCCAGGAGCAGTGACATAACGGCCTGTCTCTATCCCTCCCTTTCTGAGTTACTTCAGCCTGTTCCCTCCAGGAAGGAGCCACACTAGGCAACATATTATCCAGGGTTCAAGGCCACTTATTAAATGGGGACCTCAGACAAGTTGCTCAACCTCTGTGGGCTTTTGGTTTCCTTCTGTACAATAGACGAGAAGAGAGATGTGGAAAAGTTTGCTGTGACTGGCACATACTGGAGAAGAACAGACTCTAGTCCCTACTCGTTCCTTCCCAGGACTGCCCCTTGGTAGCCATATGACTAGGTCCTAGGTTTCTCATGAAAGAAGGGCATGCCACGGTCCCAAAAGTGCTTTCTGGATACAGTCCTTTCTTTTTTTCTCTCTCTCTCTCTCTTTCTTTCTTTCTTTCTTTAATTTATTTTGAGAAAGAGAGAGAGCGAATGCAAGCAGGGGAGGGGCAGAAAGAGAAGGAGAGAGAGAATCCCAAGCAGGCTCCCTGCTGTCAGCGCAGAGCTCGACTCAGGGCTCTATCCCATGAACCCATGAGATCATGACCTGAGCTGAAATCAAGAGTCAGATGCTCAACGAACTGAGCACCCGGGCACCCCTACAGTCCTGACTTTCTAACTCCCTTCTGGACTCCATGCCTATTGTCTATACCTCCCCATTCTCTCCGCCCCTGATAGTCTGAGATACACCTCCAGAGCACACCAAGCCAGCTGTTCCCTACACCCTGTCCAGAAAATGTTGTGGGAGGCTTGTCCAGTGGGGCTCAGCAAGGGAAGGGTGATTATGGAGGCTCTAACACTGAGGAAGGGGACGCTCCAACAGTGTAGGTGGCTGCCACGACTGGGCGCTGAGCAGGAGGAAATTGGTCAGGTGCTGACTTCCTCCAGCATTGGAGTATCCCTGGGGTCATCAGCTCCGCTTCTTACTAGGGATGGGATTTCCTTGAGGTCAAAGGGTTAGGGGCAATCGAGGGCCAAACTGGCCATGATTTGATGCCACTGCACCGGCCGTGCTGGCTTGTAATGATCAATTAAGGCTAGACTCAACCATGGGGTTCACATAGTACTACTCCCTCCTTAAAACAGGAAGACTGGAGAGGAGCCCGAGTGGCTCAGTCAAGCATCTGACTCTTGATTTTGGCTTAGGTCACGATTACAAGGTCATGGGAGTGAACCCTGTGTCAAGCCCCCGTTAAGCCCGTCAGGCTTCATGCTTAGCATGGAGCCTGCTTAAGATATTCTCTCTTGCTGTCGCCCTCTTTCTCTCTCATTCTGCCCCCTCCCCAATTTGCACACTCTCTCTCTCAAAATAAATAATTAATTTAAAAGGACAACTGGAGAAAACTAATCTCTACTATCAGGCACTTTAAATGCACCATAACCCTAAACCGCCCAGCTTTTAAAAAATCTTGCAGGCCTTACTAGTCACCCCAAAATCTTTTTTGAAATAAGTCAAGGTTTACACAAATGATTGTTAAGTTATTAGACCACTTTATATATATAGGTGGAAAAATAGTCCGGGAAGGGAACAGGACAGAGTCACCTACCAAAGTCACTTATGAAAGTCAAAGGCCTAACAGAGTCTAGAACCCAGGTCTCTGGGCTCCCAGTTCAGGCCTCTTTCCAATAGACTAACACCGTCATACACAGTCCAATATTGTTCACTGCACAACTCCACACATATACTACAATGTGAGTGACACCCCTGTAATTGTCCAAGATGGTGGCCCTGCCACTGGAACCCTGAAAAACATACCCCAGATCCCTAGGCTGAGCTAGGGAAAGCCAGGTACGCCACAACCATATTCTTAGAAAATGTTCAGCGTCCTATGAAGACAGCTAGTTGGCCAGAGAAAATAGCGTGGATGAGATAAAAGACCAAGCTAGAAAGTCAACGAGAAAAATACAAAATAAATTAAAACACGGAAACTGGCAAGTAACGAGTGATGTGGAGAAAGGAATGCCACACCTCACAGAGAACTGCACAGTCTGCCACCCCAGGATTTCATTCTAAATTAGGCATAAACGCTACAATATTTGGATTCAGTTTTCGCCCTTCTTTTTCCAGCTCATAAGCAAAGACATGGAATGAAGATCAGACACCACTTTCGTATCCAGCAAAGTCTGTGTTGAACCCTGTGATCCCTTCCTTCCAATCAGAAAAGAGTTACCCTGGCAACTAAATTACTAACTCACTCAATTAGCTCCCCCCTCTTCCACCAATGCTCAGTAATCACAGAATGTCAACCCAGGGAGAGCTCAGCCTTAGGCGGTCTAGTGCTACCATAGTTCTATTTAGCCATAGAAGCCCAGAGAGGTTGCCCCTCAGAGGTGCACTCGTTTGAACACGGTGCAGGCGCCTGCAGGCCCAGGGGCAAAAAACCTCTCCCGTGCGGTACATCTTCATGGTTTTCCATCCATCACTGATGGGGGAACAAGTGACCTGCCCTTACAGTTTCCCAGAAGTAATAATAGATAAGACCTTGGGCTCTGCAAGCAGCCCTACCCTGCCTCCACACAGGCAGCTGTGTGATTTGGGGCAGAGTCACTAACCTAATTAATGAGCTCAATGAACTCATCTGCAAAATGGGAGAAGAAGGGCCTACCTTGGAAAAATTATGTGAGTGTTCAATTAGATAATGCATGGAAGTAAATAGCAAACAATAAACCCTCGAATAATAAGATATTGTATCTGGAAGCTATTGCATGAAGGTCACGACTTTGTTTTTTGTGGAAAATCCTGCCTCTTAAAAAGGACTTCTTCCATCTGTTTCTTCAAAAGCATAAACGTGTTTCCTCTGAAGACTAGTTGCTTGAGCATACGCCCCTGTTGTATAGGTAAGTGCTAAGGGAAGTATAGAGAACCCTTTACTCAGTCTAGATGAGGTTTAATCTGAAAAGGGTGGCAGTGCCCTTCATCCCAAACCTTGAAAGCAGATCAGGACTAGTAGAGTAGGAGCAGCAGGAAATATTACAAAGGGGAGGGTTTGTGCTGAGGACAGCCTGGGACCACAGCTCTTAACGCCCCCATCAGAAAACCCATCCCCTTTTGGAGCACCTGGGTGGCTCAGTCGACCAAGCTTCCAACTTTGGCTCAGGTCATGATCTCACAGTTCGTGGATTCAAGCTGCATGTCGGGCTCTGTGCTGACAGCTCAGAGCCTGGAGCCTGCTTTGGATTCTGTGTCTCCCTCTCCCTCTGTCCCTTACCCACTTGTGCTCTCTCTTTCAAAAATAAACATTAAAAATAAATAAATAAAACCCATCCTTCTAATTCAAATTCAGGGCTCAGCTGAAGTTCTGTGTGCCCACTCTGTCCACTCGTGTATAACCTGTACTGAGAAACTCATGTAATTTCTTCGCAGGGAGTGATCTTGGAGTTCATTTTGTTCTTACTCTTCATTATATTTACTGTCATTATAGGGTTATCTCAGGAACTCATATGTGAATGTCTTCCCTTCCCAAAGAGATTAGATATTCTTTAATGGCAGAGGACAAGATGAAGAGGATGTGTTGGGCAGATTATCAGGCCACTCAGTGTAGGGGATGGTCTGAGGTTGAGGGGGGACATTTATGGTAAGCTAGATCAGTTGCATGGCTGTTATAACATCCATGCACCAGGTGATAAGGGTCTTGGTGGGAAGAGAGACGAAAAGACAAGACACACTTTGAAAAGAAAAAAAAAAAACAGAAAAACCCACAGGCCTCCATAGAGTACCTTGTGGCAACTAAAATGTCAGTTCTGGAGCCAGAATGCCTGGGTGGCAATTCTGGACCTTTCCTTTAAAGCTCCTTCCTGTGACTTCGGGCCAGTCACTTCAGCTCGCCTAACCTCACGTTCCTCATCTGTGAATTCCGATAGTAATAAAGTCCCTGCCTCACAGGGTTGTGAGGATTCACTGAGCTAACGCTAGTAAAAATGCTGAGCCAACTGCCCAAAACATAGCTGCATTTAGTAACGCTGCTTTGGTATTGGCATTTAGTAAATATTTGCAGAGCAAACAAATGGGGCGATTTCAACAGACCTATAGAGGCCAGGGGAGTGGGGTGCTTGGGGCATAGTGAGGAGCTGTGGTTCCTAGAAACTCAAAGAAGATGAGAAAGGAGGGACAGCAGCTAAAAAGGAAAAACTGGGCCAATGGAAGGATTCGCTCAACCAGGAGAGACTTGAGCTTGTCTGACAGCCATGGAGGATGTGCAGAGGGAGAAACTGAAGATGTTCCCAGGGGTAAGCTTGCCTGAGGAGGCAAGAAGGCACAAGATGCCCCGTCTGCACAGGTCTGAAGGGCAGGGCTCTGGGGGATTACAAGGGTGACGTGCCCACTACGTGACAGCACCTACGTCACAAACTCCTAGCACAGCAAGGCTGGGCACCTGAGAGTTGGCTGTTGAAACCACTTTGTATAACCCATCATGCCTGGGATCGCTGGTGTGTTTCTGTTGTTGTGTGAAGGAATCCTTCTTCTCTGAACCTTCCGCTACAACTTACGCCACAATAGAATGGAAACTAAATCTGGTATCAAGTTTATTAACTGCTCCCTCTTATCAATTAACTGACTCATAGAAGGTAAAATTCACAACCCCAGTCGATAGGCTGTTCAGGCACTTTGTTTGACTTATTGATTTGGGTGGGTTAAAAAAAAAATCACAAGCTGGTTATCTTCTTGTTACCTTTGGCCTGCCTTTTTGCCTGTTTCTTTTTTACCAGTGAAATTAGATTCCACAACCTAGCATGGGTGACAAATGATTTCCTAGGTTTTCCCAAAAATCTTCCCTAGACTGGATTCATAATCACCTTTCTCCAGATGCACCATAGATAGTACTTTGCATCAGCTGGGTTAAAGGGGGGAGAAACTCACAGTGCAGATGTTCAAGACCTATTGTTTAATGGTGCTGAGGCAGAGGGTGTAAAAAAGATACTGAAAATCACGGGGCACCTAGGTGATTCAGTTGGTTAAGCATCTGACTCTTGATTTCGGCTCAGGTCATGGTTTGTGAGATCAAGCCCCATGTCAGGCTCAGTACTGACAGCACTGAGCCTGCTTGGGATTCTCTCTCTCTCTCTCTCTCTCTCTCTCTCTCTCTCTCTCTGCCTCTCCCCTGTTCACACTTTCACTCTCTCTCAAAATAAAAAAAAAAAAAAAAAGAGGGCACCTAGGTGGCTCAGTCGGTTGAGCGGTGAAGCGTCCGACTTTGGCTCAAGTCATGATCTTACAGCTTGTGCGTTCGAGCCCTGCATCAGGCTTGTGCTGACAGCTTGGAGCCTGGAGACTGCTTCCGATTCTGTGTCTCCCTCTCTGTTCCTTCCCAGCTCGTGCTCTCTCTCAAAAATAAATATTTAAAAAAAAAATAGTGGAAGTCACTAAGATCTGATTCCAT
Organism: Leopardus geoffroyi; assembly: GCF_018350155.1. Classification (NCBI taxonomy): domain Eukaryota; kingdom Metazoa; phylum Chordata; class Mammalia; order Carnivora; family Felidae; genus Leopardus; species Leopardus geoffroyi. Next base: position 56,963,064 of record NC_059334.1, read on the forward strand.
ATACCTTGGACCTAGCCACAGAGGATGTACAGAGATAACGTAGCTACATCTGTTCGTGTGCATACACCCATAAGCACGTGCAGACACACTCACATACCCACCATCCCTTACAGTCTCCCGTGGTTTCTCGGTTCTACTCTTTCTGTCTATTCCTATTGTTTACTTTTTTCCCTCCCACATAGATGTGATGAGTTGGTCTTTATAAAGAACTTAGAACAGAGCCTGGCACATGGGAAGCACGACAGACATTAGCTAGTGTTATTACTGCTTCCCAACTGCCAGCGTCTCCCAGGATCCATCCACCCATCTTAGCTCTAACTGCCAAGTCTTTATCTTCAGCACAGCTCTAATCATTTATGAGGCACCAGGCTGCCGTCCCTATAACTTCACACATGAAACTCCTGATCAACCCCCACCCCCACCCCCACAACCAGCTAGCTTCTCCTTGCCACTTCCCTATTTTTCTGGATCTTCTAAGGGCTCAAAACTTGCAGAATGTTACCAGGGAAACCTAGGTCCCAGCCCCTTCAGAAGATGGGAGCTGTCTCAATTCTGCCAGCTCACATCCCCCCAGTTCGGTGCCCAGCTACTCAAAGGGCTAGGGATATCCCAGCCACAGTCATTCCTGGGCCAAGCACTAGGAATGGGCCATCCCAAGCTCCAATACCTTGGAAATGGCCATTGCCTCAATATAGAGAGACACTTGCCCAGGCCCAGGCCCAGGCTTTGGCTCCCTACAGCCTTTGCAAATGGCTGAATCCACAGAGGGGGCTGTTCATGACTAGAGATGTGGGTGGTTCAGGCAGGAGGCAAGAGAATCAGCTTAATGCCATGAGTTCAGACCCTGCTCTACCACCAGTAAGTCCTATCTCTCCCCATTGTAGAGAGCAAAGGAAGGTCTCATAAAAGGTGTCAACAGAGCACCTGCCCTTAACAGGTATCACTTCTTTTTCCTCCTACCTTGCTTCTCAGGTCCCATAGCTCTTCTCTCCTTGTCTGCAGGCACCATTCTAACCTCATTCCCAAGTGCTCTTGGGAATAGTGCAGACCCACAGGACATCTGCTCTGGGTGAGACTGCACCATCTCGGTCGGCCCTATGCCCTCATCTAAGACAACTCAAGGTTCTAAAAGCAGCACCCAGGTACCATTTGTTATCCGCGCCCTTCTTAGGCAATTTCTCCTGTCTTGTGTAAAGGCCTCGGCCCCAAAGCTGCTTGCGAATTCTCCCAGGAGGTCTCAAACCCTGCCGCATCCCACAGCCCCAGCACTTTGCATATATGTGGCTGGTGTTCAAGAGAAGTTTGAGAACAGTGATGCCATTGTGTTAAGGTATTTAGTGGGATGCTCTTAAGAAACCTTAATAAACCCAACATGGGAGAAAATGGTGTCAAGGAAGTCTCATACAGGGGGTACAGTAGACTGGAAGGTCTGGTTGAGGAACAGGAGATCCTAGAACCAGATTGCCTGGCTTCGAATCCCAGCTTGTCCACTTAAAAAGTGGTGACTTCAGGGGCGCCTAGGTGGCTGTCGGTTAAGCAACTGACTCTTGATTTCAGCTCAGGTCGTGATCTTAAGGTTTCTGAGATGGCGCCCTGCATCGGGCTCTGCACTGTGTGGAGCCTGCTTGGGATCCCCTTTCCCTCTCTCTGCCCCTCTCCCGCTGGGACGTGCGCACGCAACCTCTCTCAAAATAAAACATTAAAAAAAAAAAAAAAGGTGGTGACTTCAGGCAAGTCAGTCAGTCTCGTGGGCCTCAGTGTCCTCATCTATAAAATGGAGAAAACAGTCTCCACATTATGGCCCATAAAACCATGACATGATGAGAGGATACCCAGAACAGTGACTCCTGGCACATGTATACCCAGTGAATACAACCCCCAGAATGATGAATGCAGAGATAGACTGGTTTGGAAGGTTATGTGGAAGCTGATTTCTGGAAAGAGTCAGAACGAGGGATGTGTAGGGTACAGTAGCAAGAGACTGGGACAGCTTGTATTATGGTGGCTAAAGTTAGCGAGGGCAAGTGGGGCACGTTTGGTCCCCAAGGAAGGGGCCGCTCCCAAAGGAAGGGACCAAGGAAGAGGCAGTGGTGGTGATAAGAATTAGCCACTATCATTCTTTGAACAAGTCATCCCGGACATCTCTGATCTTCATTTAACCCTCCCAACTACCCTATTAACTAGTATTCTTTTATTAATGAGCGAAGGAACAAGCACAGGGTGGTCACTTGCTCGTTATGATACAGATGGGTGAGTAGCAGGCCCGAGTCCAACCCAGTCACTGAACACTAGCTTTCCCCTGTGGCCCCCGCACGAGAAAATGGTGGGCAGGCGAGGGAGGAAGAGGTGCTAAGAAGTTCCCGAGGGGGCTGGGTGGCAGAACTCTGGGCTGGACCAAGTAGGAAGGGACTCTACCAGGGTTCCATGCCTGGGGAAAACAGGCCTGAGGACAGGAAAACTTCAGTTAATCTAACCCTTGCCTGCTCAAACCAAGCCATTTTACAACTACCAAATATATCGCTGTGAAACTGGTTTCCCTTTCCTAGGCCAGAGCTCCAGACCGGGTTAGTCTCCAAAGAGGAAGAAACAGGCTGGCTTTGCCTGTGCCCTCCCATTCTTCACACACACAAAAATCCAGATGAAAATCACCCCACCTCCACCGCTCTCCAGACACATCAAGTCTCTTGGCCTCTGCCCTCCCGCCTAGAGAGCATTTCTGGAATATGTTCTTATTCCACAGAGGGAATGGAAGCCCATCTAGCAGGTTTTAAAAATCTGGACTTAATTTGCTGATTTCGGTTAACATCAACCCAGAAACAATGAAGTCCTGCAGCTCTACCAGTATTCCACGCTGAGCAGAGATGGCTCCAACCCGTTGCCCAGGTCCCCCCAAGTACACTCACCCTTCATTATTAAGATATCCCCTATGTGTTTTTCTTTCCCCCATCTTCCACCAAAAAGCCAAACATGCTCCAAAACAAAAACCAAATTTATTCAGCAGACATTTTAATTAAGAAATCCTATAAATCAGGACCACCACAATTTCAGACACTCCGGTGCGAAGTGTACGTCAATAGCTACATCTGGAGGATGAACGAGCCATTGAAACTGTTTTTAAAATTTGTTTAGCTACCTTAAAGTTTGGGGGTGGCACTTTCCTTAAAGTGCCGTCAAGTTTCACAAGGGTAAAGCCGGCGGGTTCTCCTCTCGGAGAGTCACATTTTAAACACGGTTTCAGTCACTCACAAGAAGAGCTGGTGACAGAAGAAGGCTGTGAGGGATGAGGACCCACAAAGGCTCAGGCCCACGGCCCCACAGACGGCCAGAACATAGCAGAAAAACATCCAGGGTCTCATCTATCCCATGCAGACACCAGAAAGGGTGAAATAACAAAGTCTGGCTGGGAGGACAGGGGAGACTGTTTATGACTTTCTGAGAAAGCTCAAGGCTAGGCCAAGAGTGGCCTCAGGGAAAGAGGAGGAGGAGTTCTGGAAAGAGGAAAGCACAGAAAAATAACTCTCCCCACAGGTCCCTCTCTGCTTCTGTGTGTCCTCGGGAGACTCCAAAAGGTAGCAAAGCACAGACAGGGCTCTTCTTGGAGCAAGAGAAAGAAAAGACCCGGGGATGAATTTAGTCCTCCCAGGAACCCCACAGCCTTCTGCCAGGGAGCAAACTGTGACCTTGAACCACAGGTGGCAAGGTCAAGTCAGTTAAAAGTCCACATTCAACTCCAACTCGCGCCACCTTCAATTCTTCAGCTCCCTCTAACCCCCTAACTGGAGTTCACATCTCCCACCTCCACCAAACACCAGTTGGGTGGGGAAAAGGGGCTTATGGCAACCCACCCACCACCAAGCTTTTACATTCTTCTTCCCTCTGGAATTTCTTTGCACAGCAATTGTAGCACCATTTCCACTAAGCTCTTCCACCAGAAAATAAAATGTTTGCGTGTCATTAGTTTTCAAGTATTGTTAATAAAGCCCAGGCGATACCCGCCCCTCAGAACCCTATCTTTAAACAATCGAAGCACATGACGCCCCCAAGGCTTAAGTCAGGTACAAGTCGATGCAAGTAGCTGCCATAGTTCTCCCAGTTTATCCCAGGTCATTGGCCCCGAGGTGGCCGAGAAAACTCTCATGCGGCACCTATGCGCCCAGGCCCGTGCATTTCTCCAGGCTCCTGTTCTCCGACAGCCTCGCTGGGGCCGGTAACTTCTTTCTCGCCTTGAGGGCTCTCCCCACGCGTCTCTCCGCAGCCTGGGCGGTCGCTCGCAGGACCGCAACGGCGGCTTCAGCTCTCGGTCGGTGAGGGTAGGACGCTGATGGGTCTGCGAAGCGGTGTCCTCTTCCTCCTCCAGGGGCCCCCGGGTCAGTGCAAAGCGCCAGAAGGCTGCAGGGAGACAGGGTCCGGTCCGCTGCGGCCGCCTCCCGGCCCAGCGGCGCCCACTGGGCTCGTGGCTGCAACGGCAGCGACGGCTCGCTGTAGTCTTCGCACGGCCTCCTTGATGAGGTTCCCCGAGAGCACCAGCTGCTGCAGGAGCCGGTGCGGGTCGTCTTCGCGGGTGCGCGTCCCGGTTGGGGGCCATCGTCGCTGCTGCAGGCGGCGGGAGGCGGTGGCGCCCCGCAGCCAACCTCGCCGGCACGGCCCGGGCAGAGCGCTGGGGCCTGCGGCGAGCTCGGCCACGAAGTAGGGCGCAGCCCGGCCCCGCACGCGGCCGCGGTCCCCGAGGGCGCAGCGCAGGGCCCCCGGGGGCGCCGGGCCCACCGCCTCGGCCGGCGCGGGCGGCAGCAGCAGTGGCAGCGCAGGGGGCCGGGCCTTGTCCGCCCGCACGGCCGCCGGGGGCCGCGGGGGCTGCAGCGGCGGCCCCGGGGGCGCGCACGGGGAGGCCGGGCTGTCCTGAGCCGCGTCCAGCTGCAGCGCCTCGCCGATCTGGGCCACCAGCAGGTCCACCTCGCCCGAGCCGCCCAGCGTCACCGACTGCTCCAGCAGGAGGAAGCTGTCCTCCTCCTCCTCCTCCTCCGCCTCCCCCTCCGCTTCCTCGCCGGCTTCCTCTTCCTCCTCCCTCCGACACGGCATGGCCCCCCGCCCGGGCACACGGAGCTCGGCGGCCGGCGCTGGCGGCTCGGCGGCCCGCCGGGCTCGATGGGCCGCGGCGGAGCGGGCAGCGGTGCTGAGGCCGAAGCGGGAGTGGGGGCCGGGGCCGGGGCCGGGGCGGACACGGAAGCGGGAACCCGCCAGGCACTCGCGCCGCGCGCCTGCAGCCGCGGGAGCCGGAATCCTACCGGCTCGGGTTGATTTGTAAACAATGGGTGACGTCGCCGCCGGGCCCTACCACCGCGCCAGGACGCGGGCGGGGGGAGACGTGCGACCAGGGGACGGGTTACTGGTCGTCGCGGGCAGCGCAGGGTCGCGGCCGGAGCTTTCTGGTGTTTGCTCTCGGTACCTACCTAGGAGGGGCTCTGGATCGTTGGGAGAGCTGCGTCCTTTTTCCGTCCGGTAAGCAACACGAGAAAATGAAGACTCGGAGGTGGTCTGGGTTGGTTTCTCCCACTCGCGGACACACCCACCCACACACCCCACCCCTCCTCTTCGGACGTTTCCTCGCTCCCCACGTGTCAGCAACGCTTGGGCCCGCCCTGCTCCTCCCCCGCGCACCCGCAGTCACCAGGACCTGGTGTAGTGGGGGAGGGGCGGGTTTCGCCAACAGTCCCGGTTCGCAGAGCTGGAGGTGGGGAAAGGAGGGGGAATTGGGGTGCGGCGGCGACCTTGCAAAGAAGAGCGGGATCGTCTCGGGGTAGGGCCTCTGAGATTTCCTCTCCGTCTTGTCCTCAAGTCCCCAGGGAACTTGGAAGAGAAGGACACGCCACCGCATGGCTAAAGAAAAGTTGATTTTGTTCATTAAAAAAATTTTTTAAAGGTCAAATAGAAATATAGGACGGTGGAAAAAACCTCTCTCGATCATAGGACTCAAACATGTTCACGTTAAAAAAGAATGTTTCCTCTCCAGCCTTTTTCTAGCAAAGTGTATTTTACAAACAGCCACACATACAACGCACGCGCTTTTCCACTTCTCATTACACCATAAATGGTGTTCGTGTTATTGCACGCACTTTGAAAACCTATAATGATTACATAAGTTCTCATCAAGTGTTTGTTCCATAAATTATTTAACAATTCCTTTAGCGTTTGCTGTTTACCAAATTTCACCACTGTAAGTGCGTGACTAACATTTCTTTGCGTAAAACTTTTTCCATATTGATGATTCTTTCCTAAGACCATATTCCCAGGAGTGGAATATTAGGTCAAATTATATTTTAAGGTTTCTGATAAACGTGGCAAACTGCTTTACAAGAGTTGAGTGCATTTACTCTCCCATCATTAGTGTTGAGTATTAAAAGTTAAAAAAAAAAATTTTCTGATTTCATAGGTGAGATTGACATCTCCTTTGTGTTTTCATATCTTTGATTTTTACTTAGGTAGAGCAGTTTTCTAAATGTTTGTTAACCAACTGTACTTCCTTTTTTTGTGAATTGTCTGTTTCCTAGGAAGTTTTTCATCTTGAGCTTTTCTTAGTATTTGCGTGACTCTTCTACATAAGTTTAGTTAACCCTTTTCTTCCACATTTTGCTCTATTTCTTGAGGGTTTTTTGGCCCTTTACAGTCATGTTTTTGTGACTAAACCTTAACGAATTTTAATGCCCCCAAATCTACAAAATCCCTTTCCTTGAGACTTTTAACACAATGCTAAATTTAGTCTTCTTGTCTCCAGCAAGTTATTCAATATCGAGTTCTATTTTCCTTAGTGGGTTTTTTTTTTTTTAACGCCTTGTTTGTTTGTTGTTATTTTCAAATCCATCTGGGATTAATTTTGGTCAGTGGTGTAGGGAGACATTATGAAATGATTTTTTTTCCCCCAGAGGGTTTGCCAGTCAGGGCTATGTATCTTCATTAGGACAGAGGTGTGGGGACAGTGTGAACAAATTGCTCTGTCCTGGTGAACTCCTAGCTGCTGGTTAAGCTGCTGGGTGTGAGGACTGGGTGGGGCTGGGAATATTTTGATCTGTCTGTTGTGTGGAGTTAAAAGAACCCTGCACAGGTTGTACAAAGATCTAGATTGAAGTCTCTCATTCCTGCCACATCCTGGGTGTGTGGCTCCTGGCAAATCAGTTTACAAGTGTTTTCACTTGTAAAATGGAAAAAATAATCCCTGCCCTACCTCCCTCTGAGGATTGTTTTCAGGATCAAATGAGATAATGGGAACAGGCTTTGTCAGGCATTACACAAATGTAATGTGGGATTAGGTCCAGTGATTTACTAACAGAGGCCTGGCTCAGGTCCCGTGAATCCCCCAGGGAAACAGCTAATATATTAATGATAAATGCTCCCCCTTGCAGCCCACTAAGTCAAATGTACCCTGAAGGCATTACTTCCTTGAATTTACCCTTGAATTCTGCCTCCTGTCTACCCTGACCTGCACTTATTTGAAGCCTTTTGAAGTCAGCCCAGAGGCTCCCAAGTCCCCAGGTATGTCACCACAGCTAGTTTTGCAGGTTTTGGTGACAGATCCTTTCCCAACTGGCAGCTGTCCTCCTCCGTCTCTGTGGAGGGCTCTTCGCACACTTACTGATGAGGCTCGGAAACCATCCCCCCAAAGAGAGCGATTCTCATTTTCATTCTGATGCTACTTACTGGAGTATTTCAATGGGAATAAAAACTAGGGGAGGGCTTAAGGATTTCACTAGAGTTAAATGGTAATTTTTTTTTCTCCTCTCTGTAAGATGATGCCTGCCTGTAAGTAGAGAAAAGCAGTTTTATGCTCCATTGAGTTTAAACATTAATGGGGCTGGTGTAGCTATTGTCTCTAACCCAGCATCCCTGGAAGTCGTTTTTTGTCTTCTTGTCAGGGTAATTCCCATAGTGTTCTTAGCACTATAGGAAATGGAGCTTTGAGATGACATTCTTTTAAAAATCTTCCCTTTGTAATGTTGCTTTTGTGTGGAGATTGCTATGTAAATATGCTGGAGCTTGGATATTATACTCTTCATTATAGAGATGAATTCATTAGGGAAGACCAACTCCATTTTCTGGGGGCACTTCTCTGGGGAGCTCTGAGAAAAGGAAGTGCTGTGCTGGACTAGTGGGAGGCAGAGAAACGCCCTGGATTAGGAGTCAAAATACAAGATGCTAGAGAGGCTCAGATGCAATTAAAAGTAACAAGAGGGCATCAAGGAGGGACTGGGGAGGACCCTGCGTTGGGTATGCTGGCTGCCAGCCTGAAGAGATGCTCACGGAGGGTATTCAGAACCACCGTGGAAGGACACAGAAATCAAGGGTTTTCTGCTTTGGTCTAGACCACACTGAAATCTTTCCCAAGGAACTGTTTTCCACATGGATTTTGCTTTCAGTTACGTGCATTCAGAGACACCAGCTGGGGTGAAGAGGGATGAACACTGGGTTTATATTTCCACCTGGATCCAGAAGCTTCATCCTTCTGTGCCTCAGATTCTGAATGTGTAAAGTGGGGGATGATCCCTTCTGTACAAAAGTATTATGTTGTATGAGAACATGTATGGGAAGGCTTAGCACATGGGCCCGTAGGAATGACATTGGAATTAAACTATGGGGACAGAAATCATCTCAGGGGTACTCAAATTACAAATAAGGCAATTCTATGCTGTGGCCCATCAGCAGACCCATGGATAAACTGTGACATGGCCAGACAATGGAATATTACTCAGCCATGAAAAGGCTATGATATGCTACATTATGCTAAGTGAAAGAAGTCAGACACAGAAGGTCACTGTATGAAACATCCAGAATAGTAATTCATAGAGCCAGAAAGCAGACTGGTGGTTGCTTAGGTCCGGGGGGCGGGGCGGGTGGGACTATGAGGGGGTATGTAGAGACCGCTGCTAATGGGTTGCATTTGCAGACAGCTGCAAAAGGTTTCCTTTTGGGAAAGTGAAAATGTTTTGGAAGTTGGTAGAGGTGGTCATTGCACAACACTGTGGGTGTACTAAATGTCACTGAACCATATGCTCTAAAATGACTAATTCTATGTTATGTGAATTGCACCTCAAGAAAAATTCTAGGTTGTATCTTATATTTGATCTAGTTCTTACTTTGTAATCGTAACTGCAATCTATTTGTTGATGTGAAGTAATCACAGCTTCACCATGCTTCCAGAGCAGTGGTTGATCCTTTTCAACTTTGTGGTCACATTAAAAATGCCAGCTCACCTGATTCCCTCACTTCCGTTCCATGGTCTTCCTGGCCCAGGCGAACAGGTTCATTGTTTTCCCTCCTCATGGGGACGGAGGCTGGTCTAGAGGCAGCTAGGGGACCACTGTGAGCCTGATGAGAATCTTCAGTGACCCTGCCCAGTTCCGAGTTTTCATCTGGTCACTCCCTTCTTTGTGCTAAAGATGTAGTTTGGGGAGGTGGATACAATACAATGCAGAGAGGGAAAGGGGTTGTTTTTAATAAAATGGTACCTAGGTAGTCATGATTAAAATTTGCCTTGGACAAAACTGTAGTTTCAGTAACAGATCAGTGGTTCCCAAGGGCTAAGGGGGTGGGGGAGGCTGAGGGGAGCTCAGGGGTATTTTGGAGAGTGATAGATCCATTCAGTATCCTGATTGTGGTGACGGTTACATACATTGGTATAGGTCTTAGAACTGTACATTGAAACAACGAAAGAAACCATGAACACACATACACCCTATATTGATTATGGTGGTGGCTGCATGGGGGTATACATTTGTCAAAACTCAATGAACACTTAAGATGGATGGATTAATCATATGTAAATTATACCTCAATAAAGTTGATTCTTAAAACTCTGCCTTGGAACATGAAGGCCAAATGTCCTATGAATTCTTTATAAACCACATCATATGGGGAAGTAGGAACTATGACAAATGGGCTGCTGGCCATGAGCCAGTCCAGACCTCATGGGGAGAGAAAAATGGGCAGGGTTGCCACAACCTGGGGCTCACTTTGGGAAGCTATAACCCTACCCATTCCATCACCTCACACATTGAAGAACATCTACAATGTCCCACGTACTGGGATTACTTCTAAGGCCACATAGCAACAAAGAGTGGAGACAGTCCTTACAAAAGCTTAACAGTCTGTGGTGGTCAAGATAATGGCCCTCCAGGGGCACCTGGGTGGCTCAGTCGGTTGAGCCACCAACTTCAGCTCAGGTCTTGATCTCCCATTCGTGAGTTCTGGCCCCATGTTGGACTCTGCTGACAGCTCAGAGCCTTCTTCGGATTCTGTGTCTCCCTCTCTGTCTGCCCCTCCCCCACTTGTTCCCTCTCTCTCTCTCTCTCAAAAATAAATAAACGTTAAAAAAAAAAAAAAAAAAAAAGATGGGGCACCTAGGTGGCTCAGTCGGTTGAGCATCTGACTTCGGCTCAGGTCATGATGTCACAGCTTGTGAGTTCGAGCCCTGCATCCGGCTCTGTGCTGACAGCTCGGAGCCTAAAGCCTGCTTCGGATTCTGTGTCTCCCTCTCTCTGTTCCTCCCCCGCTTACACTCTGTCTCTCTCTCTTTCAAAAATAAAAAAAGATTTTAAAAAATTAAAAAAAAAGATAATGACCCTCCAAAGACGTCTATGGTCTAATCCCTGGTCTCTGTGAATATGTTACCTTACAGTGGCAGAGGGGACTGTGCAGATGTGACTAAGTTAAAGATCTTGAGATGGGGAGTTTATCCTGGATTATCCAGCCGGGTCCAATGTAATCACAAGCGTCCTTATAAGAGGGAAGAAAGAAGGTCAGAGTCAGAGGAGGAGACATAAAGCTTGGAAGGCTGTGATTGCTGCCTTTGAAGATAGAAGGGGCTGTGAGCCAAGGAGTGCAGGAAGCTCCTAATGCTGGAAAAGGCAAAAAAATCGAAAAAAAAAAAAAAAAAAAATCAGATTCCCCTAGATAGGTCTCCAGAAGGAGCACAGAACACACCTTGACCTTAACCCAGTAAGACCCACTTCAGGCCTCTGACCACTAGAACTGTAATAAAATAAACTTATATTGTTTTAGGCCACTAAGTTTGTGATAATTCTTTATAGAAGCAATTGGAAACTAATATACATTCTAACACAGAAAAATGTGTAAATAAACCGTTATTATACCCTACCTTAAATATGGCTTATAAAAGGATTGGGTTCCAAGTGTACTGGTTCAGCCCAAAAGGAGCAACTTGGCCTGCTCATAAGTTAGGAAATACTTTCTGTGCAAGTGACTCGGGCTGACACCTCAAGGGTGGTGTGGCAGCGTTCACAAAAACCCAGTCCTTACTCGCCGGGAATACAGCTAGAATGTTGTCCAGACCCCCTTGGGGTTAAGCGTGGCCAAACGACTGGGTTCTAGCCAGCGAAATGTGAGCAGAAACAATGTGCGCTGGCCCAGAAAAATCTCCCTCATCTGATCATCCAGCGCTCTTTCCTGTTGTGCCGACAGCCTGTCAATGCCCCGGCAGCCTTGGAGGCCACACGTGGAAGAGGGCAGCCCCTGCCCCCACTTCTATCACACAACTTCTAGAAATTTCAATACAGATTGTTAGGAGAACTTGAAAACAACTTTGTGTTAAGCACTAAAGTTTTGAGATTCGTTCCTTCCTTCGAGCATCTTGCATCACACTAACAGATGCGGATGGTGGGGTGGGGGGAGGAAGGCTGACAGGGGAGAGGGAAGTGGGAGAGCAGCACACCTAAGCAACTTGGAGAAGCTCGGCAAGGCTGGAACTGAGTGGCAGAGGTGGAAAAGGGGGCAGGTGAAGGTTAGGGATGCTGTACTGGTGAGCACTGGGTCAGCTCGTGAGCACAGGTAGGAGAGGGGACCGGATTTGCATTTTGAAGAGAGCAATACCCCCAGAGGAGGCACACCCTGAAGAAGTGGACGTGAAGGCCAGACGCCAGTACAGACTGATGGCAGAGGAGAGACCTCCCTGTGTGAGGAAGGGCTCCAGCATACAGGCCACACCCTGGCCCCCTCCCAGGAGTGCAAGTTCTACTTCCCAAGTCTCACAGGCCCTGTGTTTCACAGAATCTTGGTGAGTTTGTCCTAGAAAGGGCAGGTTGCTTCAACTAGGCCATTCTGAGTTTCCCTCCCTGAGTAGCTTTGCTTCTGGTTTCTGGGAGGTGGGAAGGGACAGGGGAGTCCATGCATCTGTAGACCCCGACCTGTAAAAGTACCTATGGGGCCTTCTCTTTCCCATTTCAGATACCTGGGGAGCTCCCTGGAGACATTGCTGGTCTCACCCACAGAACTAGTGACCTCATTTGGAAAAACATAAACTCCACCCACCTAACTGCCCACTGGAAATGGAGGCTTGCGGGTATTATCTAAATTCATTCTTAGCTGCTGCAGACCTACATTCCTAGGCCCAGTGAGCTCTATGTGGCCTCCAGCTTCCCTGTGTCATCCAGACTACCTTCAGCAGAGGGCACCGGGTTGGGGGTTAGTGACATGGGTTCTAGTCCCTGGTTCTTCCAGTATCTGGAAGCTGGGAACAGCAGTTCCTGCTCTGGGCCTCAGTGTCCCCATTTGCAAAGCAAGGGATTTGGACTCAATTCCTGAAGCCTCCCCTGTCTAGGAGGCTGGGTAAACAGCTTGGCTGTGAGCCAGGCTTGTAATTTCCAGTGCTTCCTCATATTCCTTTTACAAAATTAGGATGGCCAGAGGCTAGTCCCAAAAAAGCTGACGAGAGGACAGGCAGACTTCTTTGTGCTTTTTACCCTGTTTCCTACTCTGTAAAATAGACATAATGAAAACATCTAACTCGGGATCTATTCTTGTTTTTCTTTTTGTTTTGTTTTTTTGGTTTTTAGTTTATTCATTTTTTGAGAGTGAGCAACCGGGGGAGGGGCAGAGAAAGAGGGAGAGAGAGAATCCCAAGCAGGCTCCAGACTGTCAGCACAGAGCCCGATGCAGGGCTCGAACCCACAAACCATGAGATCATGACCTGAGCTGAAATCAAGAGTCTGACACTTAACTGACTGAGCCACCCAGGCGCCTCTCAGGATCTGTTCTAAGCAGGGAAGGAAGAGTCAGCTGAAACCTGGTGATCACCTTCCCAGCCCCAAGTAAACGGTGGCCACTCCCTCATAATCCAGGCCCACTGAACACACACCTCTAGATACCTGTTAGCCTGGATTTGGGGTTCATTCTTTTCTCTCTTCTACTGTGTGGTTTTAATATTTTCTTCTCTAGCAGTCCTGCTGTATATTTGGCTTTTATTACATAAATTTGTGGACGTAGATGGGCTATACACCTAAATAAATAAAAACTGCTGTCTCCCCAAAAGAACATACAAAACTTGCAAAGTTAGATAGGAGTTTAGCTAATGATACCTAACATTTATTTGTAGTTAATATATGCCATGTGCTGAGCTTAATGCTTTACAGATGTTTTACTTGATCCTTAAAACCAATGTATGAGTTAGATATTATCTCCGAGGATATGACCTCTGGGGAATAGAGAAGTAGGCTAACCAGTCAAGTTAGGATAACCAGCTCACAGGCAGGAGACTGGATTGACTGATTGACTTATGTATTTATTTTTAATTAATTTATTTATTTTGAGAGAGAGAGAGAGAGAGTATACGAGCAGGGGAGGGGCAGAGAGAGAGAGAAAATACCAAGCAGGCACCGCACTATTCCTGCCCGATGCAGGGATCAAACTCACGAACTGTGAGATCATGACCTGGGCCAAAATCAAGAGTCGGATGCTCAACTGACTGAGCCACCCAAGCACCGCCCCCAAACTGGATTTAGATGACCAGTTATCACAATGTGCCTGGACCTTTCCTGGTTTTAGCATCGGAAGTCCCGTGTTCTGGGAAACCCCCCTAGTCCCAGGCAAACCAGGGCAGTTGGTCACCCTGACTCAGGGGTTCTCAGCATATTGCCTCAGGGGACATTCTGCAGTGGTCATTTTTACAACAATGGCAGTTAGTATTACTAGTATTACGATCACTACCATGTATGACTTTGTAGCCGCTCCCTCCCCTTAGCACCATACTATCCCCAAGACAGTATTATTTGCTCTGCCAAACCATTTCCCAGGCTCACAGGAGGAGGAAAGGGGTTGATTTAAGAGTACCCAGGGTGAAAGGTGCCTACGGTTCACTTTTAACCAGAACCTACTTTTCTGGCAATGTCGGGTTCCCTGGAAACTCCTGGTTTGAAAATCAGCTGACCCGTTTCTCTGGGTTCCGAGGACGGGGATGGGTGTTTTATTTATTTATTTTTTAAAGCTTATTTATTTATTTTGAGAGAGAGAGAGAGAGAGCACACGCATGAGCAAAGGAGGGGCGAGAGAGAGAGAGAGAGAGAGAGAGAGAGAGAGAGAGAATCCCAAGCAGGCTCTGTGCTATCAGAGCAGATGGGCTGGGTGTTTTAAAATGTTACCTGGGATATTGGTTTTATACAGGTGTAGTGAAACCAACAGATCAGTAATCTACAGCCACTGACGTGATAGTTGCTCACAGTTCCCAAGAGGTCAGTCATAAAAGAACAAATGTAGCATGATGCCACTTATGTGAGATATGTAGGGCAGGCGAATTCATGGAGACAGAAAGCGGAATGATGGCCTCCAGGGGCTGGAGGGAGGGGGGCATGGGGAGTTATCATATAATGGGTATGTGGCTTCAGTTTGGGACGCAAAGGTTCTGGAGGTGGATGGTGGTGACGGGTGCACACCAAAGTGAGTGTACGTCATGCCACTGACCTTGTTAAGACGGTAAATGTTATGTTATGCATATTCTACCACAATGAAAAAAAGGAGTGCCCGTTGCCTGGAGTAATAATAGCAACAACAAGAACAACAATAATAATAAGTGTTGGCACGGATGCGGAGAGATTAGAGCCCTTATACGCTGATGGTGGGAATGTAAAACCGTGGAACTGCTTTGGAAAAGCGTTTGGCCAGTTCCTTAAAAAGTGGAGCATGAAGTTAGCGTATGACCCAGCATGTCCAGGACCCAAGAGGACTGAAAGCATGCATTCACACAAAAACTTGTACACCAGTGTTCCCAGCAGCATTATCTGTTATAGCCCCAAAGCGGAAACAACCCAAATGCCTACCAGCTGATGAGTGAACAAACAGAATGCGGTATAGGCACACGTGGAATGTCATCCGGCCATAAAAGGGAATGAAGCACTGACGCATGGTACAACATGGATGAACCTTGAGAATAGGACGCTCAGTGAAAGAAGCCAGACAAAAAGGCCACATCTGTGGTTCAATTTATAGGAAATGCCCAGAATTAGGCAAATCCATAAAGACAGAAAGTAGATTGCAGGGGATGGCGGGGGGGGCAGGGAGGGGAAGCAGGGCATGGGGAATGACTGCTTAACAGGTACAGGTTTCCTATTTAAGGTGATGGAAATTTGTGGAATTAGATAGTGGGGGTGGTTGTGCAACATTGTGAATATACTAAAAAAACACTAGATTGTATACTTTAAAAAGGCGAGTTTTATGGTATGTGAATTATACCTCAATAAAGCTGTTATAAAAAAAGATATCACTAAGAAAATAAAATACCATAAAATTAATTAATTAAAACTTGGGCAAAAGATCTGAGTGGACATTTCACTAAAGATACACAAATGGCCAATAAGTACACAAAAAGATGCTTGATGTCATTAGTCACTAGGAAAATGCAACCTAAAACCACAGTGAGATTCCAGTATACACCCACTAGAAGGCTATTAAAAAAAGACAGACAATGCCAACTGTTGGCAAGGATATGGAAGACAGGAGTCCTCAGACACGCTGGTGGGAATGTAAAATAGCTACTCTGCAAAACAGTTCGAATAGTTAGGCAGTTCCTTCCTTCCTTCCTTCCTTCCTTCCTTCCTTCCTCCCTCCCTCCCTCCCTCTATCTCTCTCTCTTTCTTTCTTTGTTAAAGTGAACTGTACACCCAACATGGGGCTTGAACTCACGACCTAGAGATCAAGCGACACATGTTCTTCCGAATGAGCCAGCCAGGTGCCCCTGTTTGTCAGTTCCTTAAAAATTAAACATAAACCTAGCATATGACCAAGGAATTCCACTCCTAAAACTCTACTCAAGACATAGAGGGACATATGTGCACACAAATACTTGGGCGTTAATGCTCTTTGCAGCATTAGTCATAACTCCAAACTGGAAACAATCCATGTGACTATCAACTGGTGGGGAAAGAAACAAAATGTGTGTATAGTCATACTAGGAATAGTTGGCAGTAATAAACAGAAATGAAATACTGACGCATGCCACACATGAACAAATCTCAAAAATGCTGTGAAAGACGTCTGTCGGAAGCAAAAGGCTACCTATTATAGAATTTCATTTACGTGAAATATCCAGAAAAGGACAATTTACAGAGACAGAAAAAAGACCAGCGATCGCGCGGGGCTGTGCAAGGGAACAGAGAGTAACACCAAAGGGGCATGAGAGAACTTTTTGGGGTGATGGCAACGTTCCCAAATTAGAGGTGGGTAATGGTTGCACAATCTATAAATTTACTAAAAACCATAGAACTGTGCACTTAAAATGGGTAAATTTTATGGCGTATAAATCATATATCAATAAAGCTGTTGAAATTACCCTAAGGGAATTTAGTGGTTCAATAAAAGAGAATTCCAGAGCTGTGGTATCAGTTTGGTAGTCCCTAGCCACACAGGGCAATTGAACACTTGAAATATAGGCCGTCCAAATTGAGATGGGTTGAGTGTACACACAGGACTTCATACTTAGCATAAATAACAGGATGTAAGATATTTTATTAATAGTATATTAGTATATGTTAAAATGATACTCTTTTGGGTGTTAGGTTAAATAAAAGATATTATTAAAATTAATTTCACTTTTTTAAAACTTTTTTTGTAATGTTTACTTTTGGGAGAGAGAGTGTGAGCAGGGGAGGGGCAGAGAGAGAGGGAGACACAGAATCTGAAGCAGGCTGCAGGCTCTGAGCTGTCAGCACAGAGCCCGACGCAGGACTCAAACTCCTTAACCATGAGATCGTGACCTGAGCTGAAGTCAGATGCTTAACCGCTTAACCGACTAAGCCACTCAGGCGCCATCCACTTCTTACTTTTTAACGTGGCCACTACATAAGTTACATAAATGACTTGCATTATATTTCTGTCGGACACTGCTGCTCTAGAGGCAGGTCTAACTTCAGATGAATTTTGATCTAGCAGCTTACCAATGTTACCGAAGACCTGATTTCTTTCCATTTCTCTGTTTGGTCTTGTGTGGGGTGGGTTTCGTCCCGTAGCCAGCAGCTCCCAGAGGGACATGCTTCCTCATCCAAGAGTATGGTTCTGTGTATCAGCATTTTTCAAAAGGGCTGGAATTCACCCATTGGACTGTCTTACATTCTCACCCCTGAATCAATCCTGGGGACAAGAAGAGAGACTAGGTGGCTAGTTCACGTGCCCCACTCTTAGAGCTGGTCAGCCTCTCCAGTACCCCTTTATTACCAGAACTGAGATCAAGAGTGTTGGGAAGCGAAAAGTATGGAATGGATGTTGGAGAAGCAACCAAGAGATGTTCCCCATAAAAAAAGGGTCACAACTAATAACAACACAGTGTGACAAGTGAGATCATAGAGGTGTAAACAGATTGCCTGTGGTATGTTCTTGTTGTTTATTGTTTCGACATTTTCTCTCATACTTTACTATCTCCTAGTATGTCCGGTTATTTTTAATTGAATACCGGATATTGTATTTGAAAACTTAGTGGTAGAAATCATTTGGAACTAGGATGATGTTGCCATGTTTGTTTCTGCAAAATTCCTGGGGACACTAGCAATCCAGAAACACCTAAATCCAAGTCCTGGCCTCAAGATTCCCTGGACCACCCAGACGACCTGACAGTAGTTTGCAAGCACGTGTGACATGCTTTAGATGTACACCTACACCTAGGTTGTCGCCCATTAGGGTCCCAGACGAAGGTGTGCATGTGTAATTTATTTGGGTTTCCACTCTTGGTCGTTCCCAAACTCCAACTTCTGTTTCCTTAATCCCATGAAACCACCAAAAGACCATTTCAGCCTTAAAACAGACTCTTCCTACTTTGCACCACCGCCCGCCCACCCCAGCCTAAGTTCCCCTTTTGTTGGGCTTTCCTCTCAAGCTCCTGTCTACTCTTAGGGCTTGGTTGACTAAGTCTTCACTCTCCAGCTAGCTCTTTGTTGCTTTTGAGTTTGTCTCTTTAAATGTTTCATCCTTTTTTTTTTTTTTTTTTAACGTTTTTATTTTACTTTTTGAGAGACAGAGAAAGAAAGAGTGTGAGCGGGGGAGGGACAGAGAGAGAGGGAGACAGAATCCAAAGCAGGCTCCAGGCTCTGAGCTGCCAGCACAGAGCCTGACATGGGGCTCGAACTCACCAACTGCGAGATCATGATCTGAACCGAAGTCGGATGCTTGCCGACTGAGCCACCCAGGTGCCCCCATCCTACTTTTTTAGGTCAGTGTCAGAGAGCAGTTTGGGCTGAGCTGCCGATTCCCAGAACTCCTCACCAATGACCTTCATGTTACCAAATCCAGTACTTGTCATCTTACCTGACCTCTCAGTAGATCTGATAAAGCTGATAACTCTCTTTTCTTGAAACGTTATCTTTACTTAGTTCTCCAGAAGGCCATTTTTTTCTTTTGTCTTGTTGGTTTGTTTTTTCTGCCTCACTGGCTGTTCTTCCTTATCTATCTGCTTTTAATGTTGGGGTATCCCAAGCTCAGGCGTTGGAAATGTTCTCTTCTCTTTCTGCACTCACCCACTTGTTGATATCCCAGTCTATTTGCTTGAAACACACACACGTACACACATAACTTTCAAGTGTATACACCCATGCAGGAACCCTCCTGAGTTCCAGATTCCTATCACCAGCTGGTCCATCTCCATTTGGATGTCTAACAGCCGTCTCAAACTCAGGATGTCTAAAACTGAACTCCTGCCTTTCCTGCCCCCAAATGCTCCATTTGCAGTTTTCCCCATCTCAGATGATGGCCTCTCCAGGTCATGTAACCCCCTACATTCACAATCATCCAATGGCTCCCCTTTCCATTGGGAGGAAAAGTTAAAGTCTTCACAGTAGTCTATAAGGGACCACCTGGCTCAGTCAGAAGAGCATACGACTCTTGATCTCAGGGTCATTAATTTGAGTCCCACGTCGAGTGTAGAGATTGCTTAAAAGAAATAAAATCCTTAAAAAAAAAAAAAAAAAAAGGTCCTCACAGGGATGCCTGGGTGGCTCGGTCGGTTAAGCATCTGACTCTTGGTTTTGGCTCAGGTCATGATCTCATGGTTTGTGAGTTCAAGCCCCATGTCAGGCTCTGAGCTGACAGCACATGCCTACCTCAGGGCCTTTGTACTTGCTGTTTCCTCCATCTTGAGGAGTTATATAAAGTCTCAATTCCTCAAGTCTTTAAACACCGTCTCTGATTGCCCAATTGAAAGTTGAAACCATCCTCTCTTCCATCCAGTACTCCCTATCCCCTTTTCTGCTTTATAATTCTCTAGAACCCTTATCACTAACATGCTAAAATTCCATATTTATTTTGTTTGATCCTCCCACGAAAACTGGAGTTCTGTTGTTTTGTTCTTTCGTGTATCTGAAGTGCCTTGGACAGTGCAATGCCTGACATGATGGGCACTGAATGAAAGGGGACGAATGACTGAACTTTGTCCAGCCTTTGTGGTCCAGTAAACAAGAGGCCCGGCTTCTTTCTCCCAAAGCTGAAGACCCCTCCACTAACAGCACTGAACTTCAGGTTGCAGTTTTCATACCATGTACAGCCACTTCCCACCATCCCCGCCACGGCCCCACCACCCACCATCCCACCACATGCACCATCCCTTGTTGGATTGTAGCAGCAGCTTCCCAGTGGGCCTCCTGTGTCCTCTTGCCCTGTTCCAATCTATGACTCATGTGGCAGCCAGTGATCTTAAAAAAAAAAAAAGCAAGTCAGTTCAGGCCAGTCCCCGGCATTACCCCTCCCTCCCCTCCAACACTCGTTTGAGTTGGGCTAATTCAAGACCCTGTGAAACACCACCGGCAGCCGCTTCTCTAGCCTTTAGCTGTCTCACTCTCCACCTTGCTCCTCTGGTCCAGCAACCCTGGCTTCCTGTCAATTCTTTGGTTTTTGTTTGTTTTGTTTTTAAAGATTTTATTTATTATTTATTTATTTTAAATATCTTTTTCATGTTTATTTATTTTTGAGAAAGAGAGTGCTAGCGGGGGGGGGGGGGGGGTTGGGGGGGTGGGCAGAGAGGGAGACACAGAATCCGAAGCAGGCTCCAGGCTCTGAGCTGTCAGCACAGAGCCCGACACAGGGCTCGAACTCACGTACCGTGAGATCATGACCTGAGCCGAAGTCAGATGCTTAACCGACTGAGCCACCCAGTGCCCCTTTAAAGATTTTATTCTTGGGGGCGCCTGGGTGGCGCAGTCGGTTAAGCGTCCGACTTCAGCCAGGTCACGATCTCGCGGTCCCTGAGTTCGAGCCCCGCGTCGGGCTCTGGGCTGATGGCTCAGAGCCTGGAGCCTGTTTCCGATTCTGTGTCTCCCTCTCTCTCTGCCCCTCCCCCGTTCATGCTCTGTCTCTCTCTGTCCCAAAAATAAATAAACGTTGAAAAAAAAAATTAAAAAAAAAAAAAAAAAAGATTTTATTCTTAAGTACTCTCTCCACCCAACGTAGGGCTCCAACTCACAGCCCGGAGATCAAGATTTGCACGTTCTACCGACTGACCGAGCCAGGCGCCCCTCCTGCTAGTTCTTGGAAGGTGCCAAACTCTTCTTGGCTCCAGGGCCTCTTCATGTGCTATTCGTTTGTCTGGAGCAGGAGCCAAAAGTAGGTGAGAGATTTAGCCACACCACCACCCATCCACACACACAATCTAAGTGAAACAGTAAGCCTGGTAGGCAGCAGAACTTCCAGACAGGTCCTGGCCTAAACCCACCTTCCAACCATATTGTTGCCCTTAGGTCCGGGACCTAGAAATTTCGGAGCTGGATCATTGAGGCAAATGAGTTAACCTAAAGCCTGCTCACGCTTCAGGTCTTAGCCGAACATCATTTACTCCAAGAGTGCCCCCCCACCATGTCCTCCTCATCCAAATTAGGTCCATTCAAGGCATCCACAAAGCACTATTCCAATCACGTGTTTTATTTATTCTTTATTTTACCTGTTCCCTCCTCATAAACTTTATGAAGGCAAAGATCCTGTCTGCCTGGCTTATTACTGTATCCCATCTCACAAAATGCCTTTCTGAAGGAAGTCCTTTGCTCAGAACAAAGGCACAATGCAAGTGTGTGTGTGTGTGTGTGTGTGTGTGTAGAGAAGCAGAGACAGGGAGGGAGGGAGAGCTGAGGAAGTGGACAAGGAATAGGGTAGAAGAAAACGGCAGAAAGGAAGAAAGGCAAGACGTGCAGAGCAGCTCCACGGGTCTGCTGAAAGGGGAAGAGGAAGGAGAGGAAAGAGAGGAAGGAATATCCAGCAAGCAGCCCTGCCCTGCCTTGCCCTGCCCCTGGTGGCTGTCAAGAAAGTCAGTCCTGGTACAACTCCACCCTCCTCTCGCCAAGTACAAAGAAGCCTGTTCTGTAATTGGTTTTAATCCCAGAGCGGCAGAGCTTTGGGGAGTAAAGAGCCCACAAGGTGATGAAGGGAAAGGAAACAGACTCTGGTGTCCCAACTGCAGGCGGTGTTTTGAAATGCACAGCTAAGCCTGCTTGCAACACTGTGTTCTCCCCGGGGGCTAAGCTATGAAGGTGCAGCAGCGTGGGCTTGAACTCTGGAGGCCTAATAACTACCTTTTCCGCTGACTTAACGCTGCCTTTGGGTTCTCAGCTGTGACGGATCATGAAAATGACAGCGGTTAATCATCACGCCACCGTTGTGGGGATGGAGAGATAGTACACGTGGTTGCATTTGGTGGTAATCTGTACCTGCGAAGATTTAAACCTGGCGGGTGTGGATCAGGTGTGATTGTGCCCCATGTGTGAAGTCCTGAGGGAGAGGATCCACGTGGCCCCTGTGATAGTCCTCGTGTGGGCAGGGAAGGACTTTCTTCAGAATAAATACTAGATGTCAGCTTTGCTGGCTGATTATTTGTGTTCTGGAGGTATACCCCACCTGCTGGAAAGGTTAAGGAAGGCAATTTTAGATAAGTGTTATCACACAGGGACCCAATCATTATGCACAGCCGTGTAAAATCTCAGGTAACACTGCACCTCGTCATTTTTATGAGCTTATTTACAACTGAGGGCTGGTCCCAAGCAATCAGCTGTGTACGTATTTCAGGCTCAGAGGCCTCAAGTCCAAGATCTATGGCACAGCAACAGTTCTCGTTCAAAGCAAGACTCTTGAAGAGCTTGTAAAAACAGGAGGGGCCAGAAGGAGGTCCAGGCTATTCCTGGCACCATCCCGCAAACCCATCTGTCTGTCATCAATGCCTCAGGTCTTCTGTGAAACTCTGCCCTAAAATCCTATCAGCTCTGTAATACCTACCTTTGGGTCTACAGGGTAACATCCCTGGAATCTGGAAATCAAGCTGCCCTCTAGAAGTTAAACCCTTCAAGTCTACACACAACAGACAGACAGGATTAGTTATCTACACAAGGCCCCAGAGAGAACAGGATGTCTCCCTGGTGACAGCCAGAAGAGTTGGGTTTGGAAATTCAATCCAGGCATGCCTGCATGTGAAGGAACCCGGAGCTGAAGGAAATCTCAGAAAAGCTTCTGAACAGCAGGCAAGTGGCTCTGAAGAGTCTAGAGGACACGACAGAGGATCTGGCACTAACCTGAATAGAGGGGGACCCGATGGGCAGGTCTATCCTACAGACAGAACAGAACACTGTCCTACGTCAGCGACATTGCCAATTACCACTCCCATGATTCCCTGTGCCCTGTCCCATGCTCACTAAAGCCTCTGATTCTGACTTCCTGTGCAGGGGACTGTGTGCTGAGCAGTCACCACGCGCCAGTCTCAAGCCCCTTAGCAGTTACATTTCTCATTACACGTTAATAAATCACAATTTCGCCTAGGCCTGTTGTGAGTCACTTTCTTCCTCTCTGAACACAACGAACTCTGCACAGCTGATATCCAGACCTCAGCCCAGGAAGGAGTATGCAGCCTGAGCTTGCCACCATACCCACCCCGCCCCCCAACATTCTCAATCAGTATTTTCCGATTATTGACCTCAAAATCCTGTTCTAGGCACTTCCACGACCGATCAATGGGACTTGGAATAGGAGAACACCTTCTGCCACTGTAGCCCTGGCCCCGGATGACGTGGCCAGCCTCTCTAACAGCTTGATAAATGTTTCTGACGGCAGAAGCTATAGTAAGCATGATTTCAGGAAATGGCAAGCCAGCTTATGGTGCCCCAAATCAGGGTTATTTTCTGGAGTACAGTCATCTGTCTATTTACACTAATGTATAGCAAAAATAGAACAAAGAACAGTCATCATGTCACTTTCTAAATATTGCTCTGCACATGATCCAGCATCTAGTGATGGCATTAAGTCCCTGTGTACGTCAAAGAACAACATACTTATGGACTCACAGATTCTTTGTAAATAAACTGACCTACGTTCACTGGTGGATGTTTAAACCAGGCATTTGAAAACGTTTATGAAGTGCTTATATTGGTAGGGTAAAAAGTTTGTGATAGTCAAGTGCAAATTTAGAATGTATACTTGTATTTAATAACTCTGGTTTTTTGGGGCACCTGGGTGGTTCAGTCGGTTAAGTGTCCGACTTCGGCTCAGGTCATGATCTCACGGTCCGTGGGTTAGAGCCCCACGTGGGACTCTGTGCTGACAGCTCAGAGCCTGGAGCCTGCTTCGGATTCTGTGCCTTCCTCTCTCTCTGACCTTCCCCCGTTCATGCTCTGTCTCTGTCTCAAAAATAAACACTTAAAAAAAAAAAAAAAAAGAAAAACACTGTTTTTGTATTAAAAAAAGCCTTGCACATAAAAAAACAGGAATGAAATATACAGTTGATATAGCTGACCCTTGAACAATGTGGGGATTGGGGCACTGACCCCCCCCCTTCAGTCCAAAATCCACATATAACTTTTGACTCCCTCAAAACTCAACTACTAATAGCCTACTGTTGACCAGAAGCCTTACCGATAACACATATTTGGTATATATATTATATACTGTATTCTTACAATAAGGCTAGAGGAAATACCATTCATAACATCATGAGGAAGAGAAAATACATTTATAGTACTGTGCTGTAGTTATCAAAAACAACCCATGTGTAAGTGGACCCATGCAATTCAAATCTGTGTTGCTTCAGAGTCAGATGTACAAAGATTAACAGTGAGAATTTGGTGGAAGGAGTCTAGCTCTTGCTTTTATTTTTCTGTTTTTTTTTTTTTTCCCAAATGCTCTGTGATTCTTTAGTACTTTTATAGTGAAGTAGAGAATACATTCTAATTTCCTAAGTTACCCTGTGATGGAACGTAAGCAACAATGAAGAGAGAAAACAGACTACTTGGACATCAGAGGTAATTTTCTCACGTGTTGCAAACGACGCCGGAAAACAGGATGAAGCATGTGGACTGAGGTGGGCTTGCAAATGAGACAGTGGAGGTAAGATGACAGCCACCATCAGGCCAGCTGCCTCGATCCCAGGAAGCTGCACTTCCCAGGAAGGGGTGAGGTTGGTTTGATCGGACCCACCTGTGTGCAGAGGCATCAGGATGGGGGCCATGAATGGACCGCCTTTGTAGATCCCCAACACTGCCCACGTCCTCAGCCAACACCAGGGTGGCTGTTTCAGTGCGGCCAGGCAGGGCATGCTCTGTCTCCCATTTCTGAGAAGGAATCGAAGGTGGACCCCAGAAAAGAAAGCTGGAATAAGTCTGATTCTGACCTGCCAAAAGCGTAATAAAATTAAAGTAGTGCATCTGGACCTTGGTGGAGACCCTCAGATTTTCTAGTGGTCCTGAAATTGAATGAGCCTTGCATTGATAAATACTCCCAATTCTCCTTCATTACCCCCACTGTGGGGACAAAAGCAGAACTGACTTTCACAACAAATGTTTCCAGCACCTTAGGTCTCTGGGACAGATCAATTCTTGCCTCTGCTTCGAGGTAATGTGCATCCGAAGTCTACTTCCAAGAGTATGGAATTCAGCACATCACCAAGACCAATCTTTCTGGGTCACCTGCCCTAGCTCTACCTTTGGAAGAAAACGAAGGTCCTTGGAAAGCATACAATAGTAAGCACAACTGGCTCCTCCTACTTCATGGAGTGTCCTACTGCATGTGGCTAACTTCCTGAGAAAGGAAATAGGAAAGGGCTAGGATAGGCCTGATTTGTCCATAAGAGTAACCATGGGGATCACGGTTAGACCACCTTCCTGGCTCTCCAAGCCCAGACTTTGTGAACAAGGCATGCAAAGAGCACCACCTCTGGGTGAAGTGTGGTTCCTCTCCACTTCTTCATTCCAGATTCAGTGGGAGGAAATGCTCTAATTTGGGGGTCAATGGATCAAGTCAAGACTAGAGCTCCCTTGGAGGATGAACGGAACTGTGCACAGGGCCTCCTGGGAGCACTATCAGAGCCAAGGGCATGAAACTAGAATGGAAACTATTGAGCATGTGTGGTGGAGGGGGTGGGGTGTCTCATGTCAAATGGGGAGAATTTGAGAGGAGAAAAACTATGGATCAAATGCCAGGGGACAATTCTTCCTACTGGGGATGGGGGACTAGCCCTGGGGTTCCTTGCTTCTTGATGCCTGTTGGGAAAGCACACACAGGGGTACCATGGCCGATAAAGTGACCTCAGGAGCAATGCTCCAGACCAACAAAGCTGGATGGTGAGAATCATGCTGCTCTTTCCACAACTTGTCTATTTGTCTGGGAAAAACAGGACATGATGATCAGGGAGGTGGGTGATCAGGCTGCACTCGGCACTCAGAGGGGCTCAGTGAATCAATGAACTTCAGTGAATCAATGAACAAAGCTGCCGAGGAAACCTGTGCCTAGGGGCAAGCCTCTGCTTCCTTCCTATTCTGTCTCTACAGACCAGCCCCAGAGCATTCACTGCCCCTCCTGCCCCTCCAAATGTCACTTTCTGACTGAGACACTAAGTGAAGTCAGGAAAACCTCCTGACATAGGTGGGCAAGTTCTAAGGCCTGACCTAGGGCTACCTGCTATGCCTTAGACTGGATGCTGGGACTGGAAAAGAAGAGGTCAAGCCACTGCTGCCAGTAACTGGACACAGTCCTTGTCCATGGAGGGGCAGGTGATAAAACACAGTGTTTCTAGGGAAAATGCATGGCGGTCCATGTTTATTCTACATCCGATCACAGCAAATCTTCCACACCCAGCCAACAGCCAGGCTAAGTGCCATGTGGCTATAAGCGGCTAGAAGAAACAGGAAACCGTCTGCTCTGGTGCGCATGGCTGCTCTGGGCAGAAAGCACAGCTGCCTCATTGGCCGATTCACAAGCAGCGAGGCCACATTCCCACCTCCAGGCCTTAGGGACATCTCTAAAGGGCGGCTCCTGTTTGGAGCTTCCAAAATCCTGGGTGCCTCTCTGGAAGCCAAGCCCTGTCCAGCAAGTCATTCCGAGTCCAGGCTCTGCCAGAACCTTCAGTATCTGGAACTGATGTCAAAGCAGCTTGGAAGCTGCAGAGAGACCTTACGCTGGGTCCCAGGGCAGCTCTGGGGGCCTCGAGGCTTTAGGGCCGACGATCCTTTCTGCGGAGTTTGTGTCCCACCTGGGACCCTCGCTGGGCAGCTTTCACCAGGCCTTTGAACTGGCCCTGCAGCTTCACCTTCTTCCTGCAGGAACAAGGAACAGAGGGTCACGTCTCCCTGAAGACAGGTGGTCTCTCTTCCCATAATGCTGACCAATGGCTCCCCCAGCATTAGCGGGAACTGGGGAGAAAGGGTGCTGCCTGGCAGTGGGCAGCACGTGCTCTGGGCACAGGTGCTGTCCTGCTTACAAGAGCAGTTCAAGTCAATAACGCATGTGGGCACCAACTACATGAAGGTGCACATTAGAAAGCAAAAATAAAAAAAAACTGGAAGACACTGGAGCGATTAAGTTGAGAGTTTACTGAGAATAAGGCCCTCCCCTCTTTGGAGCACTGAGCTCCCCACCCCCACTGCCCCAGCCAGACCCCGCACAATACTGTACCTTCGGTTGAGCTTAGTTCTGTTGAGGGGGATGTAGGCGTAAGGGTCGAGCCGACCTTTCTTCTTCACGTCACCCTTTGCTTTCTGCTCAGCCAGAGAGAGAGAGTCAACTAGGAGTACAGGGTTCCCCTTCCTCCCTGCCCCTGACTTAACAGACCCCATGTCCTCCCCTTCACTCTGTGCCCTGGTGGCACCAAAGGGCTCCTGTAGTTCAGGAATGCCAACCAACAAAGGCATGGACTTTAAATGCTAACAAGACCTCAGTGTGCCCCTCGGTGTGGCCGGAGTCTGGCTCCACAAAGGTGGCTCTCCAGAAGGGTGATGGGCACAGCTACCCTCATCCTTTCCCAGAGGCTCTGTCCCTACCCATGGCTCTTACCTTGGCCTTGTATTCAGCCCCAGGGCGATGGATACCAGAGCCTCCAGCTAGAGGGGGAACACAGAGACCATGAATCAGGCAAAGCCAGGGCAGCTTCCTCCTGGGAGAAGGCAGTGGGTACCTTGTCTTTACAGAGCCTCCGGGGAGCAGAGAAATCAAGGCTAGCAATGGCTCTGTCCCCTACCAACCAAGGACAAAGACCTTCCTCAAGAAGGGACTGTCTAGTGGCTTAACAGTTAAGACCAGTGGGCTCCTCAGGCTGACCTGAAGCCACACAGACCTACCAATGACCTCTGAGGACATACACCTTCTCCACTAACATGAACCACCCCAGTCTCCAAAGCTAAATCTGTTCCGTTTGTCCTAGGAGAAAAGAACGCAGGCTTTGAAGTCAGACAGACCCAGGTTCGACTCCCTGATTTACCACTACCAGCTCTAACCTCAGCAAGTCTCTTAATTTCTGGATCTTTTAAGTTTGTCTATAAAATGAGGTACTTCGGGCTTGATCTCATTCAGGCTTCACAACAACACTGGGAAAGAAAGGCAGCTCCTGTCCCATTGTACAGACATGAAAACTGTGGTTACAGAAATCCAGGTGCTTCCAAGGTCACTTGTTATTTCCGGTCCGGATTTCAACACACTCATGGATGACTCAGGAGGACTCTTTTTAGATGAGCCAGATGAATCCCACTTTTTTTTTTTTTTTTTACAGATGAGAAACTAGAACCTCAGAGAGGCAGCAGGACTGGGCCAAGTTAGCCACAGAGCTAAGAGCCAGCAATCTTGAACCCAGGCCTCCTCCACATCATCTGGTTCTGCACCACACCACCTCAGAGCAGAGTAGGTAAACTAGGCCCTGGCCTGTGGGGCCACAGAGTGGGAAGCCGTGAAGCTCTCCAGCTGGGTTAGGATGCCTTAAGGCTCTGAGAACATACCTGCGGCTGGAAATGGAGACCGTGCTTCTTTTTTTTTTTTTTTAACTTTTGAGAGCACGCGCGCATATGACGTGTGAGCAGGGGAGAGAGGCAGAGGGAGAGAGAGAATCTCAAGCAGGCTCCACACTCAGCACAGAGCCTGATTCAGGGCTCGATCCCGCGACCCTGGGATCACGACCCGAGCTGAAATCAAGAGTCGGATGTTTAACCGACTGAGCCGCCCAGGAGCCCCTGGGATTGGGGACTTTCTACAGGAGCCCCTGTACCTCCAGATATATAGCAGGGGTTCTGCTACAGGGGTTGCCCTCAGGGGAAGGAGGCAGAGGTGAGTAACAGAGGCCTCCCCTGGCATTTCGCAGCCACACTGGTGTCTTTAGCAGCTGCTGCAGGAAAAGGAACAGCTTAGGGGACCAGAGACAAATGTATAGGGGAATCCCCTGGGCAGGCCCACCACTGACCCTCCCAGCTGCCATCCTCAACACAGGCTGAAGTGGTCTCCCAAACCCAGCCTGACTCAGGGCTGGACAAGAGAGACAGACACCTCCCAGGAAAACAAGGGGTGGGCTGCAAGCCTCATGGAAGGCCTAAGTGGGTGGGACAGAGATGGGGCTCAGGGGCTCTCTAGAAGGGCTGGGGGTTCCATGCACAGATCCCCCCAGACTCTTCTTCATCCCAAACATTTTCAGCCCCCAGACCAGTCTTGGGAGGCAGATCAGCCAATCTTTGTTGGTGCTGACTTGACTACAATCGGGCCATGCCATGCAAACTTGTGGTTCTGCCTGTTACTGCCTTGTCTAATGCAGGGGACAGGGAACACAGTGTCCCAAGAGGGAAGAGTGGAAGTCTCACCTTGGTACTGAGGGGGCATCTCCAGCTCCTCATCGTCAGCCTCTTTCTGATGTTTGAGCTTCTGATGTTTCTTCTATAACGTGGTGCACAAAATTCATTAACAAGGGTACACGATCATCCTCATTAATGTTCATAGTAAAAGCAACTGCAAACTATGCCAGCAGGAAAGGTCCTCTGCCAAGCACTCAATCCCCCACTTTCAGATGGGAACACCAAGGCTCAGAGAGGGTAAAGAACTATCCAAGATCACACAACTAGGCAGTGCAGAAGTAAGTTCCAGCCCAGGCCATGACCACAATCTCATCTGCCTGCTTCACACAGAACTCCCGTCCCAGGGCAACAAGTACCTGTCTGAGAACCCTGACCTCAGCTTAGCTGGTGCAACGCTCCTACTCAGAGGAAGCTTCCTGCATCAGAGGCCTCTCAGACCCCCGGCTACCCTCTGACCCCATAACTCTCTGATCTCTTATGTCTGATTTTCACCCAGGAATTCTACGTGGGTGCAATGCTCTGATAACCGGGTACCTCTTTGGCCCTGGCGGGAAGATGGGCATTTGGCCAGGGATAGGGCGTTCGTGAACGACATTCACGAAAGCAGTAACTGGGGGAAAGGTCATCAGGAACTATACTTGTGGACTTGCTGTGTCCAATCTCATCAAGCCAACCCAGTAATTCCACAAGATTCACAGGTGAGGAGCTGAGTTTGAAAGGTTAGGCTGACGCCGAAATGGGACCCCAGTACCTGCATCTGCACTGCTAATTTTGTATCCCCGCCTGCGCAGCTGTCCCCCAATGGGACACCCAGGAAGGCTGGATGGGCTGGCCAGGCCCCGAGAGGACGCAGAGGGAAGACGTTGCTCCTAGACGCCCTCAGAAGTGCTGTTCACTGGGCTTGGGAAGGACGGTGAGGGGTTGGGCCCACATCACCCTGCTGGTTCAGGTGGGGCAGGTGAGAAGCTGCACTCCACCCTGGGAGATACCAAGGTTAAATTCTTGGGCTCAGGAGGCTGGAAGGCCATGGTTTAAATCCCATCTGCATCTAACAACCCCTGTGAACTTGGGCAGGATAAGCCTCCTCTAGAAACGGGGATAGAGTCCCGTCTCTTATGAGGATTAGGTGAGATGACGCACGGGCCCCTTGGCACTCCTCAACGGCTCCCTGCAGGAACCTGCCCTGGGAACACATAGGCCAGCTGTTGCCTTTGCAGCCTGCCCAGCACATGCCCTCGGTAGAGACACACAGGGCTCTGTCTCTCTTCCTTCAGCTGGACAACTCCACCAACACGGAAGCATCAGGTGCCTTGGGCCCTCTCCCACGCCCCACAGAGCAGTCGGCCATTACACTGTGCCCTGTACATGCACACCACATCCTCTGGACCATCTGTTATGCACAGCTTCAAGGCGCTCCTGTGCATTCAGAAAGCAGGGCAGGTGGGGGTGGGTGGGAGGTGGGCGGGGGAGAGACGGCTGAGAGCTGTCAGCCCAAGGCTTTGCCCTGAGGGCCCAGCACCCCCATCAGAGGAAGTACTCACACTCCTGACACCCGTGTCTTCCATCAGGTCAGCCATCTCTTCATCCTCCCCTGGAACCAAAAGAAAGTCCTGTGAGCACACAGGGAGCACCTCTGACTTCCCAAAGCCCATGCAAATTTCACCTTGCCTCCCCCTGGCTCAGCAGGCTGACGGAGCTGACAACTCCAGAAAACTTGCATCTTTCTGTGGGAGACAAGACCCCTGAACACTGACTGCAACTTTATCTTTCCCAGGCCCCAGGGACAACAGCCCCTCAAGGAAGTCGTATTCCTACTCCTGAGACAAATACAGCTTTTTTTAAGACCCTAAGAAAGCCCTGGTTTTCCTGGGGAGTCACGCGTGCCCCAGCCCCACATACATTCTGCTTTGCCAAGAGGACAGCCTCATTCTCCTACTTGAGAATCCTTTTTGTTTTTTCGCTATACCTGCTGAGCTCTGTGGGGGGATGAGCCAAAGAAGTACGAATCAAGAAAATGCACAGGCAACCAAAATAAAAATAGATCAAAAAAACTATCTCAAAATTTTAAAACTTCTGTGCATCAGGGAACACATCAACGGACTGAAAATGCACTCTACAGAATGCATGAGAGAATGGTTTTTCAAACCATACAGATAAAGGATTACACAGACTAGCAGACTACGTAAAGACCACCCACAAACTCAACAACACAAAAGAAACATCTCAATAAAAAAATGGGCAAAGTGCTTGCGTAGACAAAGGGAATTCTGAGACATGCTACAACATGGGTGAACCTTGCAGATATTATGCTGAGTAAAACACGCTAGTCACAGACAAATACTGAATCATTTCACTTACGTGAGGTACCTAGATGCATATTCAAATTCAAATTATTACAGACAGATTCTGGAATGATGGTTGTCAGGGTCTAGGGTGGGGGCAATAGTTGTCGTTTAACAGGTAGAGACTTTCAGTTTAACAGGTGAAAAGAGTTCCGGAGGTTGGCTGTACAACAATGTAAACATACTTACCACTAGTCCACTGCATGCTTTTTTTTTTTTTTTAATTTTTTTAATGTTTATTTATTTTTGAGACAGAGAGAGACAGAGCATGAATGGGGGAGGGGCAGAGAGAGAGGGAGACACAGAATCGGAAGCAGGCTCCAGGCTCTGAGCCATCAGCCCAGAGCCTGACGCGGGGCTCGAACTCACGAACCGTGAGATCGTGACCTGAGCCGAAGTCGGACGCTCAACCGACTGAGCCACCCAGGCGCCCCTCCACTGCATGCTTTAAGATGGTTAATGTGGTAAGTTTTACATTATGTGTACTTTACACCACAATTTATTTTTTTTATTTTTTTTAATCTTTTTTAATCTTTATTTATTTTTGAGAGACAGACAGCCTGTGAGCAGGGGAGGAGCAGAGAGAGGGGGAGACACTGAATCGGAAACAGGCTCCAGGCTCTGAGCTGTCAGGACAGAGCCCGACGCGGGGCTCGAACTCACGAACTGTGAGATCATGAACTGAGCCAAAGTCGGACACTTAACCAAATGAGCCACCTAGGTGCCCCCACCATAATTTCTTTATTTTTTTTTAATTTTTTTTTTATATATTTTTTTTTTCAACGTTTATTTATTTTTGGGACAGAGAGAAACAGAGCATGAACGGGGGAGGGGCAGAGAGAGAGGGAGACACAGAATCGGAAACAGGCTCCAGGCTCTGAGCCATCAGCCCAGAGCCCGACGCGGGGCTCGAACTCACGGACCGCGAGATCGTGACCTGGCTGAAGTCGGACGCTTAACCGACTGCGCCACCCAGGTGCCCCTACCGATAGCTTTTTAAAGAAATTGTGGGGGCGCCTGGGGGGCGCAGTCGGTTAAGCGTCCGCCTTCAGCCAGGTCACGATCTCGCGGTCCGTGAGTTCGAGCCCCGCGTCGGGCTCTGGGCTGATGGCTCAGAGCCTGGAGCCTGTTTCCGATTCTGTGTCTCCCTCTCTCTCTGCCCCTCCCCCGTTCATGCTCTGTTTCTCTCTGTCCCAAAAATAAATAAACGTTGAAAAAAAAAAAAAAAAAAAGCTATCGGTATACGTATTTTTAAAAGTACGAAACAAACCAGTTGGAGGGAAGACAAACTCCAGCAAAGTCAATCAACT
Source organism: Leopardus geoffroyi (assembly GCF_018350155.1). Lineage (NCBI taxonomy): Eukaryota > Metazoa > Chordata > Mammalia > Carnivora > Felidae > Leopardus > Leopardus geoffroyi. The sequence continues at coordinate 56,996,034 of NC_059334.1, forward strand.
AGCAAATAATGCCACGAGACAACATGGGACTAAGAGCCGCAGCCTGGGCAGTGGCCAAGCTTGCTGGGAGCGCTGGGGGACAGGGCCGGAAAGCTGGGGGCCAAGGAAAGGCCACATAAAAACCCTTGGGCTGGATCCTTAAGAGCAGAGAGGCAGATGGGGTGGCTTAGTCGGTTAAGTATCCGACTTCGGCTCAGATTGTGATCTCACAGTTCATGAGTTCAAGCCCCACGTTGGGCTCTGTGCTGACAGCTCAGAGTCTGGAGTCTTTCGGATTCTGTGTCTCCCTCTCTCTCTCTGCCCCTCCCCCACTTGTGCTCTTTCAAAAATAAATAAACGTTAAGGAAAAAAAAAAGTGGAGAGGCAGAAAGAGGGGGAGAGGTGTTCTCAGCACCAAGGACATACGGGCCAAGAAGGGAGCAAGAGCCTGGAAAGTACAAAGTGGCGAGAGGGGACAGTGGTGTGACCAGATCAGGAAACAGTGTAGTCACCGTTACACCAAGCATGTGCTTGGCTGCTCTGGCTACCCATTTCATCTACAACCATCTGAAGTAGGTATTGGTATTAAGCCCATTTTGGCGTGAGGAAATTAAGGCACAGAGAGGTTAATAATTGTCCACAGTCACACAGCCGGTAAGCTGGGTGCAGGGGATGCAGTGAGAATATTGGTTAGGAGGTTGCAGTGAGTCAAGGGCCCAAGGATCATGGCAGTGGGAACCAAAAAAAAAAAAAAAAAAAAAGAGGAAGGCAGATCAATTTTAAAGACTGAAGCTTTTTTGATCTAACAGATGACATGGGGGAGAGGAAGCAGGAAAAATTAAACAGGACTCGGAGACTTCACACCACAGTGGCCCCTGGACAACAGGAGATCATGCAGTCAGGAAGGGGGCTGCCACCCCTAAACCTCTTAAGTCTGGTTCTACCTCTAAATGAGCTTCATGGTCTCAGCGAAGTTTATATTAAAAAAAAAAAAAAAGAAAGAAAGAAAAAAAAAGAAAAGGAGAAGAGGGAGAAGGAAAGATACAGAACAGTGGCCAAAAAAGTGCATCACACACAGTCAAGAGGAAGTAGAGTGTTTTGAAAGTTCTGTTTGAATTATGTATGTATCGTATAGGTGGCTAGATTGCAACGTAAAGCTTTCTCAATGTGGTCAAAAAAGTTTGAGAAATTCAAAATGTTTGAGGAAGTTGTCTTAGATACAAGCCCCTCATTATCTGTATTTATCTACACTTCCCCAACCAGTGGTCCCGGAATGAATGAGCAAATAAACAAATGAGTGAATGAACGACCGAGTGAGTGTAACGCTGCTCACTCCAGAAGCAGCTGTGCCCCTAGAATGGATGGTGGTCCCACCTTTAGTGCCTTCCTCTTCCTCCATCTTGGTCGTGGCAGCATCGTCCTCCTCCCGGATGATCAGGCGGCCATCGGCACTCACCTTGAAGCCGTGGTCCTTCTTCTTGCCCCGGCCGGGCCCAGGCTGGGTAGCTGGTGTGGCAGAGTCGAGCATTGAGGAGGCGGAAGGCCAGTCTAACCCACCCACAGCCCCATCCAAACCAACAAGCCCAGGTCTGTGCCCCGGATGGGTGTCTGCAGCGCACTGATGTGCACACATGGCGGTGAGAGGTGGGCTCTGGAAATCACCCTAACCCCTGACCTTGGCAAGGCAAGCGTATTTTCTCGACTCATGTGCCAGCCACTTTTTGCCTACCTAGGACTCGCTGGGCCACCTTAGGGTCCAGGAAGTTGAGGGGCTCATCCCCGCCACCGTCCTTCAGCCACGCCTGGCTTCTCTGTCGGGCCAGCTTCCGGCGCTCCTTGGCCTGGCCCCTTTCCTCCTCCTCCTCGGCATCCTCATCCTCCGAGTCGGCCAAAATCTCCTCGATGCTAAGTGCAGAGAAGTCCCAAGTCAGGGTGTTCCCAGGAGAGGCAGGGGTGGCTGGGCATGATCCGGGCAGGCTGCGGGTTGAGGGAGACCAGGTCCCCAGGACCCCACCACAGGCCTCACCTGTCACCTTTGCCCTGGGCAGGTTCCTCTCCTTCCTCCTCCTCCTCTTCCACAGCAGCCTGGTTCAGAGCACGGTGCCTCTTGGCTCGGGCCTCGGCTTTCCGAATGTTTACCAGGACTTTGTGGTACTCCTCGGGCAGCAGCCCCTTTACCAGCTCAAACCTGAGGGACGAGGGGCTGGTGAGGCGCACTGGCCAGAGAGTGCTACCCAGAGGAGGGTTCAGCCACAGCCCTTCCAGCCACGGGAAAGGGACTCAGTCCCCCAGCCCAGCTCCTTCTCTGCAGGCTCTCTGCTGGGATGGGAAGCCCCTCAAGTCCTCCCCTGCTCCCCCTCAACCCAGAGCACAGACCCAAACTTGCGGATGAACTTGGTGAACAGGTTCCGAAGCTTCATGCGGAAGTGCCGCCGCATGTCGTCCGAGAGCTTCCCAATGGCTTCCATCTGGTGGGCAGAGCACCGAGGTTTTGGGGGCGCCCTCCACCCTGTCTGCCCTCTCACTACGGTACAGACCAGGTACACAGGACCCACAAGGCCCAGCTAAGGGGTGAGGGTCAGAGCAGCCCAGCTACCCCTTGGTCCAATCGTGTTTCCACAACCTGGGCAGCTCTCCACCTTTCCCCTAAACCCTCCTTCATGACAATCCACGACCATCCTACCAAGGTTATAGCTTTAGAGACTTCTGAAAGTGCTGGGCACCTAACCTGCATTACCTCACTTAACCCTTAGAACCCCATGAGGCAGACACTATCATCCTTTCTTACAGATGAAGAAACTGAAGCATAGAGAGTTAAGTGGCTGCTACATGGTCAGAGGCAGCAGTCGGCCCAGGTCCAGGTCCAGGTCTATCTAATTCCATGGCCCATACTTTGTCCTAACACCACCAGGTTTCTCTTGAGCCCTGCATTGGTCTCGGGCCGGACTATTCTCACACCTTCATCAGGCCTGGCTGGGGCCCATGTGTGGGTGGCAGATCTCATTATCTGCAGTGTCTCTAGATGGGGCTGGAGGCGCAGGGCCCCACCGATCCTTTAAAAGGCCTTTATAAAGGTGTCTGGGAGGCTCGGTCTAAGGTTAAGCCTCTGACTCTTCATTTCAGCTCAGGTCATAGTCTTGTGGTTCGTGGGATCAAGCCCTTCTTTGGCCTCTGCCCTGACAGCACAGAACCTGGTTGGGATTCTCTCTCTCCCTCTCTCCCAAAATAAATAAATATTAAAAAAAAAAAAAAAAAAAAAAGGAAAGGAAAGGAAAGGAAAGGAAAGGAAAGGAAAGGAAAGGAAAGGAAGGCTCTTATCAATTCTTGGAACCCTAGGACAGACTACTCCTCTAGCACTTCTCATCATTGGATCTTTGGTCCCCAGCTGGGCTGCAGGCAGGGGAGGGCACAGGCAAGCGACCTTGACCCAAGCCCAGATACGAAGACAAAAGGCAAGAGGAACCCAGAGGTCTGATGTGACCCAACCCAGCTGGAAGTGAAAAACCGATACAGTGGAGGTAGCGGGCAGACAGTCTGGAGGACAGACCCAGCAGGCGACACACCCTGTGCCCAGCTGAGGGCTCTTCAGGCCCTTCTGCAGCCCAGCAGGGGTGTCCAGAGGAGCTTCCTCAAACCCAGAAGGTCAAAATGCAAGAGGGGAAAAAGAAAGCAAGACGTGGCCCTGCTGGGGGAGAGCCCCGAGGGTCAGTCCTGAGCTTTGGGTTCTGGTCCCAGGACCACTCTCACCAACACTGTGACCTGGGGAAATCTCTGGCCTCAGTTTCTCCATCTGTAAAACAAAGGGTGGCCCTGCCCACGGACCCTTGCCCCGCAGAGCCCTTGCTTCTGTGGAGGGGAAGAGGGGTCACCAGAAGCAGCCTGGGCACCATGCACCTTCCTCACCCCCACTGGGTGGGCATCACCCTACCGGTCCTTTCCAGAGCTCCTGCACGACCTTCTGTGAGACAAGACAGCGTACAGCTAGACAAATGTTTGGAACCTGCTGGCCTCAGTGCTCATGGGTCCATGCTGGCAGGCCAGAGGCCATGTTGCCCCCCGCCGGGGCCAGGGGGCCACTTACCACCAGCTGCACATGCTTGGCCAGGTGTGCCACATCCATGACAACTACCGCCACCTTGATGAAGCCCAGCGCCGATTTGACCACATCACGGGTACGGGAAGCCAGGAGCAGGCACACATTCTCCAGCAGCTGCTCTACTGTGTTGGTTCCCATGAGACCTGGGGTCACCAAAGGGCCACCGTCAGAGACACCCAAAACCCCATCCAGACGCAACACCCCTGCCCGGTCACATGCAGAGGAGCTAACATCTGTGGGACTTCTGTGTGCCCAGCACGGTCCTAGTCACTCTCCCTAGAGTATAGCCATCCTGTGAGAAGGTAGTTTTTCTCCCCCACTTTAGAGATAAGAAACTGAAGTTCTAAAAGGTTCATAAACTTGCTCAAGGTCTGGCACGGTTGGTAAGAGGCAGAACCAGGACTGACACCTGGGCATGAGACTCGAGCTCCTCCGATCCACCCTGACAGTGGCATGCAGGCGGGCAGGGAAGATGACACAGGCAGCGGAGGAGACAAGAGGCAGCCAGGCTTGCTTTTGGTTCTTCTTCCCTCCCCCGAGGAAGGAAGGTGGTAGCTCTCCCATTCTGGTAGTGACCCTGTCCTGACCTTCTGGGCATCCTCCTACCCCAAGGGTTCCCCAGGCCTTCAAGGAAGCAGCATTCACCTTTAAACTCAAACAGGAGGTGGGTCAGGGCCAGGATGCTGCAACTGACCATGGTCACAGCGCCCACGAGGCCAGGGTACACCAGGACGAGGTAGCGTTGCAGGGCCTCTGGAAGGCGAGATAAGGATAATCACATCCGGGCACAGCACTCTGCATGCTGCACGCTGGGCCCCTCAGGGAAGGGATTCTGGCCAGAGAGGAGCAGCCTGCCCAGGTCCGCAGCCAGTGGTTTGGAGGGGTGCCTCCCAGAGGCCCGTGAGCCAAGCACCCATCCCGGCCCTGGGTCATCCACACCTTACCTTCTTTGTTTGGGCCAAACCGGAGGAAAGCATGGCCCATCTCCACCAGCAGGGCAAAAGCATTCTTCCGAGCACCCACCGAAACCTCCTTGGTACACAGGATCACCTGCCCAGACAACCCCTTGAGCATGCGCTCTGGAGCCGGCCACCATAGGCTTGGTTGGTGGCCTGAAGCAGAAAGGGGCAGGGGGGGCACCCAAGCTCACAGGCGGAGAACTGAGGCCACCCCAACCCCAATACTGTTCTCCCCTGATCCTGACAGGTCTTCAGAAGCCAACTCCAAGGAACTGCTCAAAACACACACACCCCTCCTACACCCCTCACCTCCGGGACAAGGGCAGCGATGAACTCCTCATGCTCAGCTGAGAGTTTCTTCACGATATGTATGAGGCACTTTAAACGGGGCTGCGGGGCAGGGGGGAACAAAAGTCAGGACCCCTCAATCCCACCTGTGCCCCCAAAGGCCCCTCTCTCTAAGGTGGTCCTCTCCTGGTGTCACCCATCGTCCTGTGGGCAGAGCGCGGCTGCCCTGGAGGCCTCACCCTCTTGGCAGGCGAGGTAGTGCTCCGCAGCGAGTCCAGCAGGGTCTTCTTCAGATCGTCCAGGTGGCTCTCCACGAAGTGGGCCCCAGGGCCCTGGGGGCTCGCACACACCTCCTCCAGCACTCGGTAGGCCTTCTTCTGTATCCCATGGGCCTTGCTCTGGGAGGGTGTATGGTGCTCAGGGATGGGTGAGCAAGGGAGGTTGGGGGTCCCGACCCACCCCGTGCACACACACACATATACACGCCACTATGCAACTACAGTCACAGAGCAGCCACCATTAACTGTGACCCGCACTGGGGAAATTCAGAACCTGAGCCCACCTCTGCAGCTCAAGAGGTCTGAGGAGAGGGCCGGCTGAGCATGGATGGTGAGAAGCTGTGGGTCAGGCAGAGGACGCTGCAAGGACAGAAGCCACCCCAGCCCTCCAATCCGTTCCACTCACTGGCCTCAAGTAATGCTCATCCAGCAGGGAGAACTTGCAATGCCCAGAATGTACCAAGGCCCGTGTGCCCGCTCACCTTTCCAGCTGCAGCGCTCTCCTCTCCCCTTCTTGCCCTAACTCCTTGCTATTGCAAAGGAGCTGCTATTCCCCCTAGGACACCTCTCCTGAGCTGAGGTGGCCCTGCCCTGGACTTCTGTATCTGCCTACATGGTCCAGACGAGAAGACAGGTCCTGCCTTTCCAAAGAGCCCCCGCTTCCCCCAAGTGTGGTCATATGCAACTCCAGCCTGCATGTCTCACCTCTAGGTAGGGCCGGATGGTAGAGTACAGCTTGCTGATGGCAGCTTCATCCGCGTGAGGAGCCAAGGCCACAACCAGGTCCAAGACAGACAATCTGCTCAGGGCAAGAGGCGAAGGATGGGTTTAGAAGGGCTGGAGAAGGGCACAGACTATCAGTGTCTTATACCTACTGGGAGCGGAGGAGGTGGGAGAAGTCAGAGTGAGGACGAAAAGGGGTCCTGAAGGAGCCCGTGAGCAATCACCACAGTTCACACCGAATCAGCACCCGTAAGGTACCAGATGCTGTTCCAGGTGCTTTATGTGTCTTAAAGTCTTCAGTCCTCACAGCAACCCTGTTGGAGGTACTATTATCATGGTTAATTCACAGATGAGGACACAGAGGGCACGGAGTAGGTAAGTAACCTGTCCAAGGTCACTTAGCTTCTAAGCAGTGGAGCTGGGATTTGAACCTGGGCAATGTGTCACCAGGGTCCTTATCCTTCCCTAGAAGGCTATAATGCCCCTCCAGGAAAGAGGAGCCAGATAGGTCCCACGGTAGAGCTGGGACATTCAATAACTCAAGACTTTCCTAAATAATTCCAGAGAGAATCTACAGGGCTTCTGCTAGACATACCCTCTGGCTCCCTGGGCTGCCTCAACTCACGTGGGGCATTTTACCTGGTGAAGTCAGAGCTAGCAGAGTCCAGCACCTTCTCACTGGCTTTTTCCAGGAAGCTGTTCACCAACTGGCACCCCCAAGGGGATGAAGAGGAGGGAGGGGGTGAAGAGAGAAATAAAGAGCAGGAGCAGGTCACAGAACTGCATTCTCTTCTCCAACCCTGCCCCCCTCCACTCAGAAGCCTTGACCCAGCCACCACTGGTATCTGGTGGCCTGTCTCGCAGGTGGCAGAGGTCCAAGCGAGCCCTGTGGGTGAGGCCCTTCCACCCCATCCATGAGGTGGATGAGGCCCCATCCCAGCCCTCACTCACCCGACAGCTCCTCCCTCTCCTCCACCAGCTCACCTGAGGGTCTGTAATGGTAAGGTACGTTTTCACGGTTTCCAACACGGCCCGGCGAGGGGCTGGGGTGTCCCCGGCTGCCACAGGCTGCCCATACAGGTTGAAGAGGATTGGCAGAAAGTTCTTGGCAAAACGGCTCACCTCCGCACGGTCAGCCTCTGACAGGAGGACCAAAGTTTGCATGCAAGTGGCAGGAGTCAAGCCTGCCCCAAAGGGGCTGCTGAGGCTACAGCCCAGAGGCATCCTTTTGGAGGACCCGTGACAGGACCTGGACCCTACGGATCTGGGGCTTCTCCAGGACAAAAGGTGCCACCATGCTCTATGTTCCTCCATGGCTCCTCTGTCCTGTGCATCAGCCAAGAGCCAGCAACCCACTAAAGCCCTTAACACCAACTGGACAACACCCAGCAGATGTCAGCACAGTGGCAGTAGAGGGAAAAGGGACAGCTTTCAGCGTGTCACTAACTCTTTGGGTCCCCAGCAGAAGCCCCATGTCCTTGCAGAGGATTCGCTATGGCTCAGGCAGTGAGGTAGAGGAGGCCAGGGGACCCGGGCCATTGCAATCATTCCCCTACTAGCCCCAAACCCCAGAGCCCATACATACCCCCCTCACAGCCCTTGGTGATGAGGGTGCGCAGGGCCTGGCACACAGTGACCCTCAGGTCTGGGCGCTCACTGATGGCCGTGCCCAATGTCCGCGCCAGCCCTTTGAAGGAGGCGGCCACGTCCGTAGGCCTTGTGCAGAACCCAGGCAAGAGGGTCCAGACCTGGGGAGGGGGGATGATAAAGGACAGTAACGCCCAGCAACTACGGCCCCTGCACCATCCAACCCTCATCCCCCTGGCTGACCCCTCACCTGCCACTGGAGCGTATCATAGATCTTGGACTCCACCGTCCTGCCTGCCTGGGCCAGGTCCATTGCTGCAGTGTGACACAAGAACACAGTGGGACCTTGGGCACCCTTTGCGCCAGCAGGCCTCATTTTTATCAAAAGCAAAAGTCCAATAATGAAAACACGAATCTGGGTGATTCCTCCCTCCCCACAAATTGAAATACCATAAAATAGGAAATGGATTTCTCCTGATAATCTTACTCCCCCAGGGATAGTCATCACTTCTTCTGACTTTTTTATATTTCTTTAAACACATACACGGCTTTTAAAAGCATAATAAACAGGACTGTACTATATATACATATGTCCTGAAACCCAGTTTACCTTGACAAGTTTTCTAAGCGGTAGGCTGTAGAATAGGTATGTATGTGACTTTTTTATTTAATCTGCATGTGGCAATTATCACCCTGATTTTACTCATGAGGAGCAAACCCAGAAGAATTAAATCAACTTGCCCAAAGTCACCCAGCCATAGCGTGGCTAAGCTGAGATCTGAATCTAATCTTTCAACTCACCATCTACTAAACATGCCCGTTCCCACACAAGGTTTCCCTTTCCTCACAAAGACCGCGCCATGGCCCATAGTGGGACTAAATTCACCAGAACCCTGCTGAGGGACACGTACGTTGTGTCAGATTTCTACTAGGAACAGCCCTGCATATATATAAATTGGCGTGCACTTCTCTAATTATTTCCTTAGCAAGAGAAGGAGCCATTGTGAGCCTGCCACAGGGAACATGCCTGGCCAGGCCTCAAAGCAAAGTGAGGGACAGCCTCCTTAGGCAGGCCCTCAAGCACTGGCTGGCCACTTGCTTGGCAGAGGGATGCTGCCCAGTGTCCCAGGGCTGGGGGTGCTGGACAAGGAGCCCTTCCTGGCTCCTTCCAGTCAAGGCTCTAGGACTCAGGTGGGGCCTATACCTTTGCTCTTCAGGGTGGTAGCCAGGGGCAGGAAATAGGTGGTGAAGAAACCAAGTCGTGTTTCCTGGACGTGGTCCCGGATGACAGGCAGCAGCCAGCTCCTCGGGAAATCTAGATTCTCTCTGGGAGGACATAGAAAAGGGCCAGTGAGGAGGAGGTGACATCCTAGAAGGCAGCATGCCCAGCAGCACGTCACCTGCTGAGCCAAGGAGCAGCCCAAGCCCTGCCGTGGCCTCTCTGGCTGACCCCCAAGTGATACACACAGACTTCACCCCCGAGAGTGAACACCCTGCTGGAGAAGAATGAGCTGGCTGAATACCCCAGGGCCCCACAGAAAGCCAGACAGGATCACACTTACTCAGAGCCATCAATTTCCAAAGGCACAGCCTCTAAAACCACCTCGGGTCCCATGCTGGCCACTGCAGCCCCCACTGCCTGATCCAGAGCTGCCGTGTGAGGGAAGTGGGGGGAGAGGCGCAGGTCACACAGGGACTGAAGGCACTGGAGACAAAAGACGAGAGAATATACATCAAGGCATGCTGACAGAACAGGCACCCATAGTTCAGTCTGGGCCAAAGTCTCTAAGAGGATGAGGTCGGGAGCATGGGCCCAGGTTAAACTCTAGGTCAGAGATCACAAACCAACAACCAAATTTAACCTGTTGAGAAGTCTGACCTCTCCCCAAACCCCAAGATTTTAAAATATTCTGTGTTCTTGGGGCGCCTGGGTGGCTCCGTTAGTTAAGCATCCGGCTCTTAATTTCAGCTCAGGTCATGATCCCAGGTTCGTGGTATCGAGCCCCATGTTGTGCTCTGAACTGAGCACAGAGGTGCTTAAGACTCTCTGTCTCTCGCCCCCTGCTCCTCTCCCCCACTGGCTCTCTCTCTAAAATTAAAAAAAAAAAAAAAAATTCTGGGGTGCCTGGGTGGCTCAGTTGGTTAAGTGTCTGACTCTTGGTTTCAGCTCAGGTCAGGATCTCACAGTTCATGAGTCTGAGCTCTGCCTCAGGCTCTACACTGACAGTTTGGGGCCTGCTTGGGATTCTCTCTCTCTCTCTCTCTCTCTGCCATTCCCCTGCTTGCACATGCTCTTTCAAAAAAAAAAATTTCTGTATTTGTTAGTAACATATAAAAATCAGATTTCATGTACAAATGTAGATTTCCAGTTTATCTTGAAAAATGGTAAACATTAAAAAAAATTTTTTTTAAGTGGGGGCGGGGGGTGCCTGAGTGGCTCAGTTGGTTAAGTGTCTGACTTCAGCTCAGGTCATGATGTCATGGTCTGTGGGTTTGAGCTCCACGTGAGGCTCTGCTGTCAGCTCAGAGCCTGGAGCCTACTTCAGATTCTGGGTCTCCTTCTCTCTCTGCTCTACCCCACTCATGTTCTGTCTGTGTCTCTCTCTCTCTCTCTCTTTCTTTCTCTCAAAAAATAAAATAAAATAGGGGTGCCTGGGTGGCTCAGTTGGTTAAGTGTCCGACTTCAGCTCAGGTCACGATCTCATGGTTCATGAGTTCAAGCCCTGCGTCAGGCTCTGTGCAGACAGCTCGGAGACTGGAACCTGCTTCAGACTCTGTGTCTCCCTCTCTCTCTGCCTCTACCCTGCTCGTACTCTGTCTCTCTGTCTAAAATAAACATTAAAGGGGCGCCTGGGTGGCGCAGTCGGTTAAGCGTCCGACTTCAGCCAGGTCACGATCTCGCGGTCTGTGAGTTCGAGCCCCGCGTCGGGCTCTGGGCTGACGGCTCAGGGCCTGGAGCCTGTTTCCGATTCTGTGTCTCCCTCTCTCTCTGCCCCTCCCCCGTTCATGCTCTGTCTCTCTCTGTCCCAAAAATAAATAAACGTTGAAAAAAAAAATTAAAAAAATAAATAAATAAATAAATAAATAAAATAAAATAAAATAAACATTAAAAAAAAATAAAGATAAATAAAATAAACATTAAAACATTTTTTTAAAAGAATAAAAAAGAAAGAAAAATGGAAACATTGGCAAAGGCAAAAAGGCAGACCCACATGTGACAATTAGCAAATTAGCAGACGCTGAGGGGTGGTTGCCCTTCAAGACAGAGCTGTGCCCTCTGGCCCCCCAGAGCCTCCCAGGGCCTCACTTGTAGGAAGTCATGTTTGCCAACCTGATCTATCAGGAGCCAGGCTTCTTGAGGAAGCCCCTGCCATCCCAGGGTGGCTCCTTTCTTCCAACCAGCAATGGTGGGAGTCAGTGCAGGCCCCATGAGGCCCCTACCCTCTCCTGGAGCTGGAGAGGATCCCTGAGGGAATCCGTTATCCTTAAGTGGTTTACTCTGGGCTGTAATAACCTCTCTGGGACCTAAGGCTACTTAAAACACTATAATCCTTGTAATAGAAAATTTAGAGAATTAAAAACAAAAAGATAGTGGGTAGGGGTGAGAGAGTCATACTGGTTCCCTCCTCAAAGCCATCCACTCAAGCCAGCACTAGTGAGCAGCTCCTGACAAGAGGCTGGGGGAGGTCCTACCCCTCTGTTTCCCCCATGTTGGCTCGGTCACCTTCCTGAAGACACAGTACTAGGCACCTGTTGTGGGCGCCATCGGGAGTGTAAAGTGGGGTAAAGTGCAGAGGTGCTAGACACAGGACCTCTCTGGGAGCCCACAGTCCGACAGCCCAGTCACCACCTCATGTCCTGGCCCCAGCGGCTCCCCAGCTCACCTTCTTCATCACAGGATGGGCCTGCCTCCCACACGCCTGGAAGAAGACACACAGCAGCTGCAAGACAGAGCTCCATGCCGCGTGGAATTTGTACGTCAGGCCTTCCTCCACTGCCCTGCCAAGGGAGTAGGCAGTCAGGGCCAAGTCTGTGCTCACTTGGGCCCCAACCAAGAAGTTAATGGCTGACATCAGGGGCTACAGATCACCGGCTGGCCAGTAAGGGTGGAGCTCCAGGAAATGCCAAGGGGGAAAACTAGCATCTATGAAGCAGTCCCCGTGCTGAGTTTCATTCATGTAATCCTATTGCTTAAAGAAACTCTGTGAGGGGCGCCTGGGTGGCTCAGTCGGTTGAGCGTCTGGCTTTGGCTCAGGTCATGATCTCGCAGTCTGTGAGTTTGAGCCCCGCATCGGGCTCTGTGCTGACAACTCAGAGCCTGGAGCCTGCTTCGGATTCTGTGTCCCCCTCTCTCTCTGCCCCTCCCCCACTCATGCTCTATCTCTGTCTCAGAAATAAATAAACATTAAAAAAATTAAAAAAAAAAAAAAAAGAAACTCTGTGAGGTACATTAGTTCTTCCATCTTCATGTGGAGAAACTGAGGCTCAGAGAGATGAAATAAGCTTCCAGGGTTACTCTGCCAGTGGCCATACTGGGCCTCCAAAGCCCATGCTCTGTCACCGTCTCATGCTTTCCCAGTCTGACCCAAGGTGGGATGCCAGGGGAGGAACACATGGTCTGGGCACACTGGGGAGAGCTGCACCAGGCTGGTTCTATCTCCTAGTCTAGGGTCCTGGAGATTTTAGGAAAGAATGGCCAATGGGGGGGGGGGGGGGCGGATGGGTGAGCTAGAGGCTGGGGTGGTTCTATCTCTGAGTTTTCCTGGAACCTCATCACAGATGCATCCACAGGCAAGAGGCCTATTTCCTCACAAGTAGCAGGACCCAAAGCACCACACCCTAGAGCTGAGCAGACAGACTCAGAGGAGACACCCAGGACTCTGGCCGCTTTCCCAGGACCACGTGGTGCTCCGAGGCTCCTCACTGCCCACAGGGAGGGTGAGGACGGTCAGTGGCCATGTCTCTGAATGGCTCCTCTCGCAGGTGTGGAGGGCAGCAGGGCGTGTGAATAAGAGTGGGCTCTCTGTCAGGCTGCCACTGCCTAGGTGGGTGACCTCAGCTGGCCCACCTGTAAACTGAGGGTCAGTACAGATCTCCCAGTACCACAGGGACTACCGGTAGTTTTTATTAACTGAGTGCTTAACTATGTGCCAGATACAGTTCCAAGAACTTTCCACACACTCCCTCATTTAATCCTCACCTCCATTCGTAAGCTTTGATAAGGATCCTGAGGTATCTAGACACGGAGGATCCTGAGGTATCTACACATTGCCCTGGATGACTGGCCCAGAGTCCACACTCATGAGCACCACATCACGGTCCCTAGAACGTGGCCAGGGCTCGAATCCACAGCAGCCGCTCTGGCACTGCATGCATGCCCACAGCAGGTGACAAGTGGAACACCTGTCATTACACAGAACTTTCTACAAGGAACACCTTATTCCCTCCTAACGCGGATGCTACGTTCTCACCTGAACATCTTGGCGACATACTGGGCAGGGCCTGAGGCCGAAGAAGTCACAGAGCCGATGCTGGCCATGTGGGGAGCGACACATTCCTTCAGGATCTCCTGCAAAAAGAGGCCACAGCTGTTTGACCCAAAGCAGCCTCCAGTGCCCCTGAGCCCTCCCAGGTGACTGCTTTTAGACACTTCTAGGCCGATATCCTGCCCACCCCCCCACCCCCTGCCGAGAACCTCCCCTCCAGGACGCAGCTGGAGGTCTAGGGTGAGCTCTGGGAGAGACAGGGCATCCAGCAGAATCTTCTGCACTCCCTGCTTCCCCCACTAAAGCTGGGGCTGGGGGTACCTGAAGGCTCTGAGAGGCAGCTGTCACCACCTGTGAGTGTGGGGAGAGGAGGCAGGTGGTCGCAGTCCCAAAAAAGCGAGGGAGGTGGCCCAGCCCCAGGTCCCGCTGCAGTCTGTCAACACAAAAGGCTTCTGTGGAGCCTGGCCCTGGGCCTCAAGGCCCAGAAGCCCAGGTCCAGTGACAGTCACTGATCTGCAGGGTTCTACAGGGTCCTTTTAGTGGGCAATTTTAAAAAGTGCTATCATTCAAGTAATAGCCGCATGTGGTGAAAAACTCAAATAGGTCTTCAGAGTATAAAATAAAAAGCATGCTTCCATTATCACAACTTTCTTTTGGACTGACCTTCAGATGCACTTCCCAGAGGAATATCAAGGTTAGGTTTCTCAAATACTCTTCCAAAAGTTGTTATACGTATACAAACATATAAAGTAATGACACGTGCTAACATCTACCTACCACTTTTCATACGCCAAGCGCTGATATAACACACATTCGTTCACTTAATCTTTGCAACCACTGAGATTAATTCCCATTACCATTCCCGTTTTATAAGTAAGGAAACTAAGGCACAGAAAAGTCAAGTAACTTGTCCAAGGCCACTCCGCTAGGGAGAGGGGGGCGTCAGGATTCATATCCTGCTAAGTCTTGCTCCAGAGTGTGCAGAGTCCTACCATCCACGCTGTTCTTGATGTGTCTTAGGGGTCTTTCTATGTCAGCATGCGCGTATCTACTTTGGTAATTTCTAATGGCTGCATAGTATTTCACTGTATAGTGAACAGTCCCCTCTGGGGGCACATTTAGGTTATTTCTTGGTTTCTAGGGTTGTCATTACCTATAGCATTATAACAAATAGCCTGGGAAGTATATCGTGGCACAACTGTGGGAGGCCTCCTGGTAAGATTAATACAGAGAAGTGGACTGTAAGGCTATTTTGCTACTTTCCAGAATTTCCAGGTAAAAGGTAGATGGTGTGGGAAAAGGACATGGGCTGGAGACCTGCCTTTGCTCCTCAGGAGCGGCGTGACTAGCTACCTCACAGTGCTTCTGGGTCAGCCTCATGAGACAGGCTAAGCCCTTCCTCCCAGGGTGGCTGTGATGGGTGACAGGAAGCAAGGATGCCAAGCACTCAGCACGGTGCCTGAGAGAGAGCGGGAGATGGGAACCCCTCAGTGGACAGGGGACAGACATAGCATGGTGGAGACACTCCATCAGAGACCCTTGTTCCAGGTAAAACGCAAGTCACCAACTGATACACTTATTTTCTCTCCTTATTCTGGAACAGTGGCGTGTCGAGTAGCTACTATGAAGTGGCCAAGCTCAAATATATCATAACAGACACATAGCAGAAACTGGGTCTGCAGGACCATGAACCCCAGAGGAGGGGACCATTAACCCAGGTGGGGACAGGGGTGAAGCCACAGAAAGTGGACAAGATCGTGTGAGAAGGAAACCAGCTACACAGGACTCAGGGGCTGACAAGAACCAGGATGGAACTCGGGCACTCCCGGCACCCTAGTGTGGTGCTCTCAGCCATCTTGTTGCCCCTCAGAGCTTGCTCGTAACTGCTCGGGGAGGAAAGCACTGGCTCTAGCTGACACAGGCCACACCATCCTGCCCTGTGCCTTGCAACCACAAGAGCTGGTCTGTAACACACTCAACAAGGAGATGCCGCCATCCCTCTCCAGCTCTTGGCTCACGTCCCTCCCATCTGTACTGCAGAGCAGGTAGCCTAGCTGGAGGTCCTAGGACACCCCTCCACCGCACCCCTACCTGACCAGGTTGATGTGGGCTTTTTCCATGACCGTAAGCCAGGCCAGCAAGGGTTGTAAGTCATTCTCGCTGGGAACATAGTCATATAAGGCCTAGAGATGGGACGGGGAATAAGCAGATGACTGAGCAAGTGTGTTAACAGCAGCCTAATGACAATGACCCCTTCCCATCCCCACACACTAGCACGTCCCAGTGACAGGCCTGCACACGTGGCCCTAGAACTCACAGCCCCCTTAGCCTTCCCAGGTCCTGCCTTTCTGACTCCATGAAGCCCTTCCAGTTCTGCTCCTATGAGATCAAAGTCTCTAGAAGCAGTTGAGTAAAACTTGGGTCACACAACCTTATGGATCTTACAAAAGCCACAGAGCCCTTCTCTGGAAAAGTGCATGGGCAAATAATGCACATTTTGCAAATAATTTGGGGGGTGTTTATGCCCTCCTTCCTCAAATCCATACAGGGATCCCTAAGTTCCAGAGCCTCTGTTCAAGGTGTGGGTCATACCACGACACAATACTGAAATAGTTTATTAAGTAAGTGAAGAGTCAGGGCCCACAGCTCCTGTGGACACTGATGTGGCTTTGGTGGCCAGTCTCCTGAATGCCTGCCTCCTGTCTGCTCATCTACTGGCCTCCTCCTCTGGGGCAGCCCATCCAGCCCACTCAACCTCACTCTGTAGACAAGTAACGTCTCCCCCATTCCCCATGCCCCAGCATTGCAATGCCCCTCCACCATCAGGCCTCACCGTGATGATCTGGGCGTTGAGCTCTGCTGACAGGGTACCCAGGCTGGGCTTGGCGTGGAAGAGGCTATGAAAGGCCTGCATGGCACAGGCTGTCACCAGCTGGAGAGGACACGTAGGCTTAGTGGGGAACCGCAAGCCCATGGCTGCCCTGGGCTCCTCAACCTCCTACTCTAGAAGCTGGGCTGGAGGGAGACCCAGGGCCCTGACCTCGAGCATGCCCCCCACACCTGCACACTCAGAGGACTGTCACTTCAGGAAGACGTGGCAACCACTGAAAATTTTGAAATAATTTAAACAAAGTTAACAGAGAAACATAAAATATTTTTAACATAATAGGCTACAAAAGCAGACTATAAGTGGTGTGTACACTGTAACTTATGCCTGTATTTTCATGTTTTTATCTGTGTTGGTTTATCCAAAAAAAAAGTCTGAAAGGATACACAGCAAGTTGTTCTGAATGAGTTTTTCTTTTAAAGCAATGATTGTGTGATTTATGTGACGCAAACTTTAAAACACACATGCGAACAAATGCTACAAGAGGATACGTAAAGATTAACAGAATTCTGCCAGCATGACAGAAATGCAGAGGATCGTTTTCTGCATCTTTAAAGCCACTATACGGATCTGTTAGTAAATAAGCAAAAGAAAGAAAGAAAAAAGAACCGCGATTGTGACTGAAACAGAGCTCAAGCCGGGAGAGGGCTGGCACCTCACCAGCCTTACCACAGCTCTCCCTTCCCCTGACCTGCTCCCTGAGGCCAGCTCCCAAAGGGACCAGGACCGTGAAGAGAGCCTGGTCTATCCAACACCAGCGATGGCTGGGGTCTTTGGTTGTAGGTAAGAGCACGGTTGGGATGGGGAGACCCTAGGCCCTGCTTCTGGCCTAAGCAGCAAGTTCCCAAGCATCAGCACCAGGGGCCCAGGTCTGAAGCTAAGCCCCCCACACCAGCATGCTCCTCTGGCTCCTGGGTTGAGCTCACCACATGGCTCAAGGTCATGACCCTGAGGAGAGTCTCGCTGCAGCTCTTCACCAGGCCTTCTGGGAAGCAGGGGAGCAGGTCCCTCAGCAGTGTCAGCAGGTGCAGCGTGGTGGTGGCCTCCTTGGAGCCTGGCACACAAGAGGGGGCTGAGCCTCCAGCCCACTCTCCGCGGCGAGCCCCGTCCTCCACCCCCATCCACCCTGCTGTCAACCTGGTTCCCACCTCCAGACTTCTCAATCTCCTGGACGCAGAACTTGGCGGTGGAAATGGCAGCAGGATGATGGGCAGGGGCTTTTTCACCAAACATGAACTCGCTACCCTTGAGGATCGAGCACACTCCATGCTGGGCAGCTTTCCGGATCTGAGGGGCAAGGAAAGGGGGCTGGGGCTGGGGCCAGGTCAGCACTCAACCAGCAGCTTCGGTGCTTGTCACAACCAACCGACAAGCATTGATGGCATGCCTCCTACATGGCCGATGCTGTGCCCAGGCCTTCCTGTGCGCAGACTCCTGAGCTGGGGAATGAGACAAACCTCGGCTCCAATCCCTGCTCTCCCACTAACTCAGCAAACGGCCTTGAGCAAGCCAAACGCTTCATCTCTGAGCTTCAGTGTTCTCATCTTTGCTACAGGGATTCGCTTACTCAGCCAGTCACCCGGCAATACCAAGTGTGCATCAAACCAGGCACTGTGCTCGGAGCTGGCAGTCTGGTTGTGACCGGAACAAACGACTCGCACTGTACTTGGGAGACAGAAAACAAACATACACCAGAAGGTAAAAGTACTTTGCAGACCACACAGCAAGGGTTGTTACTTTTTATACAGTGGTCAGGAAAGTGTCACTGCAGTGAAGTGACATTTCAGCAGAGACCTGAGGAAAGTGAGGGAAAGAGCACCATGTACACACAGGGAAAGAGGCGTTAGCCTACCTGGGATGGTGTGCTGAGCACTGAGTGATCACGGACTGTTGCTACTATTATGTACTCCCTGCCCTAAATTTCAGGAGGGAACGGAGTGGCTGACCACCATTTACTGAGTACCTGCTCTAAGCCAGGAACCGCGCCAGCCTGAGAGGGACACTGGAGTCTCCACACGCCCTTGCAGCAAGGATGGTATTACTATCCCTACTCTATAGCTAGGAAACCGAGGCTGGGACGGGTTAAGTAACTTGCCCAAGACCACAGCACAAGCAGTAAATCCAGTGTCCAACTGAGGTTGTGGGACTCCAAAGCCCCACTTTGCCCCTTCCTGCCACTGCAGCTAAACTGGTCACTGACCAACGAGGCAGCAGAGACTCAGGAGGGCCGGACACTGAGCATCCTCCTGTAGGACAAGAAACTGCCCCTCACGTTCTAGAGCTAATCAAATAAGGCGTCAGAGGCAAAAAGTAGAACATCCAGGCAAGAAACCGGTCCTCAGGGCAACCTCCCCAATCCCATTCAGACAGACCAGCCCCAGCGCAGTTACCAGAGTGGCCACCGCCCCCCCCCCTTCCCATGTTCTGGGGCCCAGCAGCCTCACCTTGGGCTTAGAGTGCACCGTGAAGCTCAGCAGCCCATGGTACACCTGCAGGGTCACAGGGTAGCTCCAGGCCTCCAGGTCCTGCTTCCTCAGAAGGGTGGCCAGGCAGGAGAGGACCTTGAAAGGAGAGTCAGAGTCTGTCAGCTTCACCCGCTTCAGCCAGGTGGGGAAAGAGCCCAGGTTTTCATCAATTCCAGAAAACTGCATGGGGATCCATCTGAGGTCCACATAGTGCCTATATCCTCCCCCCGCCGCCCCACCCAGGGAGTATCCAAGCTTCAGCCAAACCCGTGGGGCTCTGAAGATGGCAGAGGGGAAACAGACCCAGACACTAACCCATCGGAGGGCAGAGGTGGAGCCAGTGCTGGCCTGAGCTGACATGATGTTCATGAAGGCTTTGGAGGTATCAGAAAACTTCTTAATGAGCACGGGGCTGGGCACACTGTGGGGAGAGAAGAGAAACGGTCGGAAGCCCAAGGGGCCTCCTAAAGCAGCTGGTGCAGGCCCAGCCCAGGTCTGAAGGAGGAAGCTAGACAGGAGGCAGTGCCGGCCCAATAATTCAGCAAGTGAGCAGTTCAGTGTGCTTTCCATGGCACCTGAACTCCGCGCCTCCGCACCTTCTTCACTACCCATTCTCTCTACCCACAAGGTGGGCCCTTACTAGCTCACCTCAATCCTCTCCTCACCTCCTCCCCTACCTGCAAGCCTCCAGGTATCCTGGTGCCAACATCCCAGCCCGTGCCTCCGGCCCCACTCACTGGGCAGGGCCACCCCCTTCCCAGGCACCAGCGCTCACACTCTGTGTACAACATCCCGAGCCACCCTGGGAGCCTCATCAGAATGCCACCTGATACTTAAGGTCCTGGTCTTTTTTTTTGCTGAAAGAGAGAGAGAGAGAGAGAGAGAGAGAGAGAGAGAGAGAGAACGCGCGCGCATGCCCATGGGCACAAGCAGGAGAGCAACAGAGAGAGAGGGAGAGAGAATCTTAAGCAGGCTCCATGGCCTAGCACAGAGCCCAATGTGAGGCTCGATCCCATGAACCGTGAGATCACAACCTGAACCAAAATCAAGAGTCAGACGCTGAGCCCCCCAGGCACCCCTCTTGTTCTTTTTAACAATTCCCTCATCCTGTTCCTCCTGCCTGCACTCCTTTCTCCATAAGCGACTTGGGATTCAAACCAGAGCCAGAACTCACCGCTTCAGGACAAGGTTCAGCAGGTAAGCAACAGCAGCCAGAGACTCAGGGGACTCCACTGCCTCCATTGTTGTCATCTGAGGGCCAGACCACAGGGGATGAATGGGGAATGTGTAAGCTGGGGCAAATGGGGTGCTGAGGACACCGTATGCCCAGCAGAATGGTTCTGACCAAGAACGCTGGTGTCAGAGGTTCAAATCCCAGCTTTGCCAGTGTGTGATTTAGGCTAGCAATTGAACCTTTCTGTGATTCAGGACCCTTATTTGTAAAATAGAGACAGTAAGTTGTGAGGTTTCACCGAATTAATATAAGTAAATCACAACATGCCTGGCACGTGATAGAAACCATACATTGCTATCTAATTTATTTCATTACTCTAGAGCAGGGGCTGGAAGGCTTTTTCTGTAAAGGGCCAGGTAATAAATATTTTAGGCTTTATACGGCCATATACGGTCTCTGTTGTATATTCTTCTGTATTTGAGCAATCCTTTAAAAATGTAAAAACCATTCTTAGCTCTAAGGCTGTACAGAAACAGGCCATGGGTCAGGTTATTCCCATGGGCCGTAGTCTGCCAACTCCTATTCCAGCAGTGGTTCTCAAACTTTTACACCCTTAACATTTTTGGAGAATTCCCCAAAGAGGTTTTGTTTACATAGGTTATATTACTGATACTTACCATATTAAAAATTAAAACTCAGAACATTTTAAATTACAAGCATATGCAAGCACAATTAGCTGTCAGAATAATATCATCAGGCAGGCTGTAACTTCCAGAAAACTCCACATTACACTCATGAAAGAATGAGATGAAAAGGCAAATCATGTTCTAGTATTAGTATAGAAATAATTTTGATAGCCTGGCCCCACACAAAGGTCTTGGCCCCCTAACCCTGCCCCGCCCCTGGCCACACTTTACCAACAACCACCACCAGAGTAGTGGATTCTTGTTCTAGAATGACAGTGTAGCAAATAGCATCAGCCTTATCAAACCGCCTGAGAATGACAGCACTTTTGATGTGTTTTTTTTTTGTTATTTGTTTTTTGTTTGTTTGGTGAATCTTTCGGTCCAACATAGGGCTGAAACTCACGACCCGAGATCAAGAGTCGCATGCTCTTCTGGTTGAGCCAGCCAGATGCTCCTGAAGCACTTTCCCCTATTCAAGGATGTCCTGCTCTATCTCCACACACCAGGAGCACCCTTCTTCTCCCTACGGCTCGAGTCACCTGCTGTTGTGAACACCCATTTCCAAGTCACACCCACTCACCAGTGCAGCAAAGTACTCAGTCTCTGTCTCCTTCCCTCCCTGGGAGCGAATCACCTCAGTGACAGCAGCCAGAACAGCACAGATCTGCACGGGAGGGAGAAGGCACTTATGACATCTATTTAGATCTAAGCCTGTCCGGGAACTGGCCTCTTTTCCTTGCTCCCTCACAAACTGTTCTCCTGACAAAGCCTACAGGTAGACAAGACAAGATGAGCTGCAATCAGAGCCAGGGGTACACACCATAAGGCCTAGCAAACAGGCAGACTCAGACATGTTTGCCAAAATTCCACCTCTAGGACTCGGGTCTCTTACAGGAACACCTGCAGAAAATTGCAAATGTTTATGTACAAGCGTGTTCACTGCAGCAAACAACTGGAACGATACAGCGGCCATCAACAGAGGGTTAATAAAGTACTATCACTACATGGTAAATAATGATAGACTCAAATACTACACAACTACTGAAAAGAGTGAGGAAAACACTACATTAATTTGGAAATACTGTTCAGTGGGGAAAAAACTGCAGAACACGGCATATAAAGTATAATCAGGGGGCGGGGGCGCCTGGGTGGCTCAGCTGGTTGAGCATCCGACTTCAGCTCAGGTCATGATCTTGCGGTTCGTGAGTTCGAGCCCCGCATCAGGCTCTCTGCTGTCAGTGCGGAGCCTGCTTCTGATCCTCTATCCCCCTCTCCCTCTGCACCTCCCCCACTTGTGTGCTTACTCACTCTCTCTCTCTCTCTCTCTCTCAAAAATAAATAAAGCCTTCAAAAAATAACAATAAAAATAAAATATGATCTGTAAACCTAACAAAATGTGGGTAAAAAATATACAAAAAAGTCTAGGACAGTAATGTTCACAAGAGGCTACTGAACACTTGAAACATGGCTAGTGTGACTGAAGAACTGAATCTTTAATCTTAATATTTTAATAAATTAAATTTCAAAATAAATATTTTAGTTATCGGAAAACACAGATTTAAAACAACTTAGATACATGGATCTACTTTTGCGTCTATAAGTTTTATGAAAATATAGATTTAGAACTTGGAAATATGAACCTACTTTTGTGATTGTAAATTTTAGGCCCAAATCAAGTACTTCCAAAGAAGGTTTAGCATCCAAATGGAGATGTAAGGGTAATATATACTCTAGATTTTGAAGACTTAATATGATAAAAATAATGCAAATCATCTCATTTTATTCTATTTTGTTTAATGTTTTTATTTATTTTTAAGAGAGAGGTGTGTGTGTGTGAGCAGTGAAGGGGCGTCGGGGGGAGGGGCGAGGGGTGAGGGCTGGGGAGAGAAAGAGAACCCTAAGTTCGATGCGCGGTTCAAACCACAGGAGCATGACCTGAGCCAAAATCAAGAGTCAGGAGCTTAACCGATTGAGCTACCCAGGACCCCAAGTCATCTCATTTTATATTGATTATATGGTGAAATGATAATACTTTACATATATTAACTGTATTATTAAGGTTAATTTCATTTGCTTCTTTTTACTTTCTTTTAACGTGGCTACTAAAAAATTTACAATTAAGTGTTGTTGGACAGTGCTGGGCCAGGTAGATACATGATGACCATCAACAGTAACTACCACGAAGGAATTAAGTGGGGAGAACAACTTTCACATTTTATTCTACTCATTCACTTTGGTACCATTTATAATTTTGACATCTTTCAATTTAAAGTGAATATAAATATGTATAATTTAAAAGTATTAACTAAAAACGACAAATAAAATGTAGCTCGTTAGATAAAACATTTCCTAACCATTGTTATTCAGCATTAATTTACTCAACAAATGTTTCTTGAAACTATTCCATGTAAAAAGTCCTGTGTTAGGTATAGTTGACAAGATAAGTATTTGGAAAATATTTCTACCCTGAAGGACTTTACACTTAAGTAGGGGAGATGTTGTTGGACAAAAGCAGAAAGTGGAACCTGCCCTAGGAGAGCTAGTAAGTAGGGAACACACAGGGCAGGAGAGATGATGCATCATCCCAAAATACCAGCTGTCACCGGCAGCAGCCAGCCAGCACTGGAAGAAAATAAAGAGACTGAGTCTGACTCCTCCTCACCATCCCGAGTTCTCCTGAACCCTCCCCCCTACCTCCTTGTGGGCAGCCGAGTTGGACTCCCAGAAGCGTTGCACTTTGCTGAAGGTGACATTTGTGCAGTCGGAGAGGCCGCTCAGGAAGGTGGCCGAGGACTTCTCCGTGAGAGCGGGGGCCACCTCTTCTTCCATGGCCGTCTCAGGGGCTTCGCTTTTGCCCAGACGCAGGGATCCTGACTGCAGCTCATTATGCAACTTCACCGCATCAACTGTCAGGTCGCTTTTTCCTGAAAACCGGAGGCACGGGTGAGGCCCCCACTTCTAGCCGAACCTCCTTTTGGCTAGGATCCACCCATACGACAAAAACTAGCAGAGTCCAGGCCCCCAACTCGAGAGACTCATTCTGAACATGGCCTGCCTCATCAGCCCACCCTACGTCCGTAACTTAGCAAGCCCAGATACGGAACCCTTCAGGTAAGTTTCTGCTCCCGCGTCCCGAGGTTATAATATGCGGATGGGAGTCGACCGGGGTGGGGGACAACACGCAGGGGCTTGGGAAGTAAATGCACTTTGTGAAAGCACTTTGTAAAGAGACACTCAAAGTTAATTATAGCCGAGTCCCAACTCTTGACACCCGTGGAACCGTGGGCTAGTCATTTCCCTATTAAAGACTCAGTTTCCGCATCTGTCTAATGGGGAGAGTGGGCCTTTACTTCAGGCTACACATCCGACGTTCCAGGAGAAGAAAGGTTCAATGCCTGGACCCCGGAGCCTCCTGAGAGGCCCAGACCATCAGACCCAGGCCCGCTAAAATCCCGCCGCCAGCGCGCCGGGGTCCCGACCCCGCTACCTGAGGGCCGGCTGAAGAAGCGGCTACGGGCGGCCTGGCGGTGGCGGCAGATGGCAGGGTTGCTGTCGCTACTATGGCCTTTCTTCCAGCGTTTCAACTTGGCCGAGACACCGGAAGGCAACTTCCCAGAACGACCCATGTCTTCTAAACCCGGACCGGGATTAAAGCACCGGCTACCGGGACCGTGGAAACACGCGCAGGACCCACGTGGACCCGTAGACGGCTTCACTTCCTCTTTCTCTGACGTAACTTCCGGAGTTGCGTCTGTTACTATGGCAAGACAGTCAACATCCGGTTTTACAGTGCCTCCAGGCTCAGAATCCCTGAGCTGCTCAGAGAAGGTTGGTAGCTAGGGAGTCCCTGGGGCTTCTACTCCAGGGCCACGGTTCTCGGCCACCGGAGTGGGCCTTATAAAACTAGAATTCTTTTGCAGGTTAAAAAGCAAACGTATATTTATATAATTTTTTTGTAATATCTAATTTCGAAAGTAACGCGCGGAAACAAATTTCTTTGAAAGAGTCAAAACCTGGCCAAACCAGAATGAGTGAAATCTTTTGTCCCCAAACGAGAAAAAAAGCAGCCGGTGATGCTCTAAACCCAGTTAGTTATTTTCGTTTAGTACTGGGGATACCCAGTTGCTAAAACCACCTTCCCTCATGGCAGCACTCAGTCCCCTCTCGTTATTCTCTTCTAATCCAATGTCAGAACCAGCAACCAATCCTGCATTGATTTCCACTCCCCTGCGACTCTCTCCAAAATCTTTTAGCTGGAACCCAAACCTTAAAAAGATACTTTCCTCCCTTGTCTTGGGGTGCAGCATTTCAAGATTCCTCCGGAATTCCCTCCCCCACTTCAAATCAACAAACCTGATTTTGTGAAACTATGACTGGATCCTGGTGAGTTTATTTTGTTGTTGTTTTTAAGTAGTCTCACACTCAACGTGGGGCTTAAACTCACTACTCAGGACCCTGAGATTAAGGGTGGCACACTCTACCAACTGAGCCAGGCTGGTGCCTCCCAGGTGAGTTTTTTTTTTTTGCTGATTAGGCTTTATGCATTCATTTTACAAACATTTTTTAGCTCCCACTGAAAAAGACACTTCAATAAGCCAATCTTCTGGATGAAGCAGAAGTTGACAAAATTTTTGTATACAGCTTCTTTTGCCTGGTACAGTGTGAATTTTTCCCCTGGTTTGGTCTAAATGTTTGGATCCCTGCAAACTCCATCTGTTGAAATACTATCTCCCAAAGACAGTGGCGTTAGGGGAAATAACACCCCAAAGGTTGGAGTTTGGGAAATATTTAAGTCATGATAGTGAAACCTTCTTAAATAGAATTTGGTGTCTTATTTTTTTTTTTATTTATTTTGAGAGAGAGTGTGTGTACACACAAGTGAGAGAGAGGCAGAGAAAGAGACAGAGAGAATCCCAAGGAGGCCCCATGCTTAGCACAGGGCAGGAGACCCAGGCACCCCTAGAATTGGTGTCTTACAGAAAGATTCAAGAGAGATCCCTAGTCCTTCCATCATGTGAGGACACAGCAAGAAGGAGCTGGCTATGAACCAAGAAATGGACCCTCACCCAACCATGCTGGCACTCTGACCTTGGACTTCCAGCCTCCAGAACTGTGAGAAATAAATTTCTGTTGCTTCTAAACTATCAACCCTATGCTATTTTGGTATAGGAGCCTGAACAGACTAAAGACGTCCTTTGTTCTTAAATATCCTTTTGCAAAATGGTTCTCACAGCTGATTGCAGCTGATCTGTAGCTTATGAGAAACATAGATCCACCATATAAATTCCATGAAGACAAAAGTTTTGTCTTTGTCACTTCTTCTCCTAGGACCTGGAAGAACGCCTGGAAAATAGTGTAGGCACTCAACAAATTACTGTTGAATGAACGAATGTGTGTGTTGTGGAGGAAAGAGGGAGGACTAAAACGGGCACAAGTTCAATAGGGTCTCAGGTCTTTCTTTTTAATGTTTATTTTATTTTGAGAAAGAGAGAGAGAGAAAGCAGGGGAGGGGCAGAGAGAGAGGGAGAGAGAGATTCCCAAGCAGGATTTGTGTTGATCAGCGGGGAGCCGGATCTCAGAAACCATGAGTTCATGACGTGAGCTAAAATCAAGAGTCTGATGCTTAACCGACTGAGCCACCCAGGTGCCCCTCAGCTCAGGTCTTGACCTCAGGGTCATGAGTTCAAGCCCCACATTGGGTTCCATGCTGGGCATTGATTCAAGGATAAATGTAAATACCAATAACTGTAATTAGTCTTTACTTAGCCAAACTGAGATGGTCTTTGACCCCATAGATAGAAACACAAAGCTCAAAACATACATTTCTGGGGGAGTTAAGAAGTACCAAAAGTTGAGCTTTGGTCCAAGAACCAAAGAGCTAAGAATGGAGAGTAAAGGGAAGGCCAGGATGAAATTCATGAAACTGCAGTGTTGGAGCTAGAAGCAGACACCTGAGGGGTCATCAAGATCACAGGTCACAGGTCACATGCCAGTCAGGGTCAATACTTTTACTGCTCTGCAGTAAAGCAAGTACAATCCAGTGATGTTGATGTTCAAATGCCCTTTCTTTTACAAAGCAATAGTGAGACTAAATGGAAGAGTTTTTTCTTTTTTTTTTTTTTTTTTTTTTTTACCCCAAACACTATGATTTTCCAAAATGAAAAGTCGACAAACTTTTGTCAGGTCTTCTTTTAAAAACAAGTTTATTGGGCGCCTGGGTGGCTCAGTTATTAAGCATCTGGCTTCTGCTCAGGTCATGATCTCATGGTTCATGAGTTCGAGTCCCACATCATGTAAGCACGAGCCCCAATTTGGGTAATCTCATGCCCTGCCTCCAGTGAGCCCTGCTTCTCTCTCCCTCTCCCTCTCTCTCTGCCCCTCGTGGGATTTTGCTCTCTCTGCCCCAGCTCACTTGCACTCTCTCTAGAAAAAAAAAAAAAAAGTTTACTGATGTGTAAAATTCGAAATATCTGTAAGCCAATTTTCATTGGAATATCTGAGCCAACTCTTCATTTTGCCAAGTACAGAAAAGGTGAAGTGATTTGCACAAGTTTCCATGGCATGGTAGCTTATTTGATGAGACACAGAAGTAACCATAAAGGAAAAGTTGATAAACTAGAGTACACTAAACGTAAGAAATTCTGCTCACAAAAAAGACACCACAATGAGCACTAAGAGGCAAGCAGGAGTGAGAGAAGATATTTGCAATACATAAAACTAACAAAGTATGGCAGAGTATATAAAGAAATCCTACACATCTAAGAACAAGGCAGACAATCCAATAAGAATGGGCAAGAGACCCGAACAGGCACTTCACCAAAGTGAATATTCAAATGGCCAATTAACATATGGATGCTAATAACTGATGCTTAATCTCATTAATCAACAGAGAAATGCAAATTGAACCCACAATGAAGTGCTACTATGCACCTACCAGAATGGCTGAAATTAGAAAGACTAGCAATACTCAACATTGGTCAGGATGTGGAGCCACTGGCCACATATGCGACTGGAGGGAGGAGCAACTGATGCGCCCACTTTTGTGTGGTGGTTTCTAGTAAAACTGAATGTATGCCTTTTCTGTAGTCCAATCCACTTCTGGGGTATATACTCTACAGAGATGTATACTTATATGCATAAAAGACATATATGGTAATGTTCATAATAGCCAAATATTGGAAATGATGTCATATACATCAACAGCAGAGTGGATAAGTAAATTGTGCTATATTGGTATCATGAAATAATACAATATCCAACTGTATACAGTAATGAAAACAAGCAAACTACTGCTACATGCAACAGCATGTATGGTCTAAATTGAGAGAAAGACTCCAGACACACACGGAGGAACATTTTGCATGATCCCATTTAGAAGTTCAAAACCAGGCTTTGCTAATATACAGTATTAGAACTTGGGATAACAGTTACCATGGTGGGGGCAACTGAGAGTGGGCATACGGGGTTTGGTAATATTCTGATTTTTTTTTAAATTTGTTAAATGTTTTTATTTATTTTTGAGACAGAGAGAGATAGAGCATGAGCAGGGGAGGGGCAGAGAGAGAGGGAGACACAGAATCGGAAGCAGGTTCCAGGCTCCGAGCTGTCAGCACAGAGCCCGACACGGGGCTCAAACTCATGGACTGTGAGATCATGACCTGAGCCAAAGTCGGATGCTTAACTGACTGAGCCACCCAGGTGCCCCTGATTTTTTTGTATCAGAAGAGAATTTACATGAATGTCTTCACTGTGTCATAATTCATTATCTGTGCACTTATAATTTGTGCACTCTTTTGTATGTATATTATTCTTTTTTCTTCTTTTTTTTTTTAATTTTATTTTTTTTAATTTACATCCAAATTAGTTAGCATATATATATGTATGTTATTCTTGATTGGTTTACTAAAAAATAGAAACTGCTCCTGGAATGCAGAGCAAAGAGAGCACAAAGACTGAGAAGGTGTCACTGCAGAGAAAATAACTCAGTGCTGACTCTGGGCCTGCACTTCCAGTCACGGGAGTTAATACATCACCTGCCCACAGAGGCCACTCCCAGGACACAGGCTGAGACCCAGTGGTAAGGCTGCGAAAAGGGAACTGGTGGCCTGAGGAGGAAAAGGAAACCGGGTTTGGAAACTGTTGTAAGCAACCTGGTGCTCATTACCAGGGGTCTAGATGTGGGGACAGTCACTGAAAGAAGACATAGAAAATGTTGGTTAAAGTCTGGTCTTACTTTACCCATGACGCTGAGCAGGGATTTAACCTCTCTGAGTGACCATTTCATATTCTGTAAAGTGGTGATAATACTGAACCCATCAGGCTACCCTGAGGATTCAATATAAAAGTGTGTGTTTATGTCAAAATAGGTACAACTCCAAAAATGTTAGTGGTACTTTGTGAAGGGTGTGGTGGTGCACCTTTGTCACCAGAGGGGGCTCTGCAAACAGCCAGTTAAAACTGAAACCCTAGAGAGGCAGCGATACCAGCTGAGCGGGCGAGGATTTTGCAGATTAGATTGGGAGATGAAGAGGCCCAGGCGGGCGGCAGTCTTCCCATCCTTTTCCCTTGCAGCAGACACCTGCTGGCCTCCAAACTGAGTCTGCTACATTAATGTTTATTTTTGAGAGAGACAGAGACAGAGAGAGACAGAGCTCAAGTGGGGCAGAGAGAGAGGGAGACACAGAATCCAAAGCAGGCTCCGGGCCCTGAGCTGTCAGCACAAAACTTGAACTCACACATTGCAAGATCATGACCTGAGCCGAAGTTGGACGCTTAACCGACTGAGCCACCCAGGCGCCCCCGAGTCTGCTGAATTATAACTGGGTACGGCCTCGGGACGAACGAACTGTCTGGAATGGGCCGGGCCTCCATCCGGAAGCATGCGCTCAGAGCCTCCTCTGGAAGATGGTGTCAGGAGAAGGGACGCGAGGCATCCAGAGGGCCTGAGCATACTTTCTCACATTCTGCACAACCACCTTTCACCTTTCTTATGAAGGACTAACTTTGCTGTCCATGAATTCCAGCACCATCCTCCACCCAGAGGAATGAATTAGCCTTCTCCGTGATAATCCATACAATTTGTGGCTCATAAGGGCCACACACGTTTGCAGAATGGGGCCTGTGCTTAGACCCTCTGGGTTAGAATCCAAGTACTACCACTTGCTGTCTGACCTTGAGCAAGTCACCTTACTCTCTACGCCTCAGTTTCCCTGAGCTATAAAATGCCAACCCATAGGGTTTATGAGAACTAAGTAAGATGATATGTGTAAAGTGCTTATTAGCACACTGCCTGGCACTTGGTGAGAAAGCAATAAATGTGAGCTCGCTATTATCCCAAAGCTCTTCTCGAGTTCCCAAACGCCTTCTAACCTATTATGTAACTGGGGAGGCCAGAGCGGTATCCTCATTTCACAGATGGGGAAACGTGATTCCAACGGGTTCAACGACACCCCCGGTGTCCTACAGTTGGTCGATGGGCAAAAGCCAAGAGATCCAACCCTTAGCTGAGGAGCTCCCTCCTAACCACCGCTCTCAAAATTGTCTGGGAAGTTCGTGTGGAGGGCCGGGGGCTGCCGCACCCATAGCACTCAGCCAAGGCCAACAGGAAAGCCATTTTTAGTCAATCAGGCTGTTATCTGTTATGACACTGGACAGGAGGAAAGGGAAGTTGAGGCTTAGCCTCTTGCCCCAAACAAAGAGGAAGCAGATGGATGATTTGGGTGTTTAACTTGGGGCTCCAGTTCTGGGGGAGGAGGAAGGCTTTGTCACCCTGGGGAGCCCATGGTGAGCAAGGCAGTGAGTGGGCTTACAGCCGCTCTGGAGGATTGTCCTAACTGCCGGAGCTGTGTCAAAGCCCAGACTTCGGATGTATGTAGGCGAGTCTGTGTTTGGAGCCAGATCCCAGGTGTGACTGGGGGCAGGTAACTGAACTTTCCAAGCCACAGTTTCCTAATCTGAAAATGGGGCTGCTGTTCTGAGGCTAAAATGAGATAATACATGCAGAAGGCTTAGCCCCGGGCCCGGCACATTGCCGCGACAGTAGGCTGCGCGTCCCTCATCTTCTGGCGCATTAACACTCCATTTGGCCAAAGATGAGCTTTTAAGAAGAGCTTGCTTTTTCTAGACTAAGTCTGGGGGGATGAGCAGATGGCCTGGTGCACAAAAGGGGACCCAGACTATGAAAAGGACTGAAGTCTGGGCATGGTGGATGTGCTCTTACTCAAAGTGGGGCCTGCCCCCGGGGTGGAGTCCACCCTTGTTTGCCACGTGACAGTAGGTGTCCATGATAGGCAGAAGGGAATATGGGTAAGCAGAGACCATGTGATTGCCACTCTAACCTGGCTTTCCGATGCCCCCAAATTCATTCTTACTCCAGAATTAGGCATTTCCCCGCTTACTACTTCCAACCCCCCGTTCATGTCAGGGCCTCTGTATCAGGAATGAATTATGCACAGCTGCTGTGACAGAGACCCCAAGAGACTGGCTTCATTAAACACGCAGGATTAATTCTCCACATGCAGCAAATCAGGAGGTAGGTGGGCAAATCCAGGCTAATATGGTGGCTCCACAGAGTCTTCAGGGTCCTGGGCTTCCTTTCTCTTTTGCTTCACCCTCCGTGGTGTGTGACTTCCATCCTCAGTGTCACCTCATACTCCAAAGATGGGCTGCAGGAGCTCCGACCATCACATTTACAACCCAGGCCTAGATTGAGTAAGATGAAAGCAAGGAAGAGCCAAGAGGGCACTCCCAGCCAAGTCAGCTCCCTTTAAGCCAGTTCGGCTCACATCTGATTGGCCAGAATTTAGTAATTTGGCCAAACTTCACTGCAGAGGGGCTGAGAAATGTCACCTTTTAGTGGGGAACATTGCAGCCCCCCCCCCCCGGCCCAGGGGGCATTCTATTGCTAAAGTAGAAGGGAAGAACTCATGGAGTAAGCAATGAGCAGCCTCTGGAGCTCAACTAGTTGTTGGGAAGACTGGGTCTAAACAATTTTTTTCAGTGTATTTATTTTTGAGAGAGAGAAAGGGCCGGGGGTGGGGGGGATGAGTTGGGAAGGAGCAGAGAGAGGAGACAGAGAATCCCAAGCAGGCTCTGCACTGTCAACGCAGAGCCCAATGTGGGATTCGAACTCAAGGAACATTGAGATCATGACCGGAGCCAAAGACAAGAGTCAGACACTCAACCGACTGAGCCACTCAGGCACCCCTGGTTCTAAACAATTTAACTCAGTTACATGCCCACAAGTTACTCCTTGAGCACTAATTACTTGCAAGACACTGTGCTAAGCAAGCACACAGAGGTACATAAAGATGCTTAAAGACTCTTGTTCTGCTCTTAAGAAACTTACAGCTTAGCAGTGCAGACACAAGCACAAAGCCAACAATTCAGTCTCCTCCTTTGTAGATCGAGGATGTTGTACCTGGTTCTCTCCAGGACCTGGGAACTTTCATGCTCACTGAAGCTCAAGTCATAGAACTGCATTTTGTGCTCACTTAGGCAGCATACATACATAGAACTGCATTTTGCTTCTCTGCCTCCTCCCTGACTGTGGACCCCCTGAGGACAGGGGGCATGTCTGGTCCACTCTTGTGTCATCGGAGCCTACCTCAGTGTCTGGCATATAGTACAATACATCTACTTGCCAAATGAATACATGACATAATCAGAGGTCAGCTGGAGGCACAAGAGAGGTTCAGGTAAAGCTTTGGGGGACCAAGAAGACACCCTCACCTTGGGTGGCTGTCAGAGGGATACTTTTGATTAGGAGGCGACTTTCCAAAAGTGAAACTGGCAGAGTAGATTGGGAGCAGATCCTAAGGACATTGAGGGTCTGGAAGAAGAGTCTGGATCTTAACAGAGAGCTTTTGAACATTGCAATCTGGGAAAATACTTTACGCGGCTTGTACTTTGGGAGTACTGGTCCTCCATTTATTCAGCCGGCACACATTACCATTGAGTGTATTGGGCATTGCGGTGGGGACGAGGAGAGGGAATTAACATTTAATGGATGTCTCTGTGTCAGGGACTCTTGGTAGTAATAATAGCAACAACTACCATTTATTACTCCTTGCAGAGCTGGGCACTGTGCCAGCACCTTGCGTGCACGATTCTGCTGAGTCCTCACACCCGCTCTGTGCAGTAGGTGCTGCCAGTTTTTGGAAACCGTACGATTACTTCTTTATTGTTAAGGAATCCAATTCTATGACTGTCATGAAGCCCAGGCCGGGTTAACAGTGACTCGTCCTGGAGGTAATTCCACCCCATTCTGGACTTTGTGGATAGAACCACTGTCTCCTCCCTCTCCTTCAACTGAAAACCAGACTCGTGAGGTCTCCATCCCTGCCCTCCTGTTCCTGGAAGGTGCCAAGTACGGTTACCCACATTTTACAAGAGAGGACACCAAGGCTGGGAAATGTCAAGTAACTGGCTTAAGTTCTCAACAGCATTAAGTGGTAGAGTTGGAAGTGTAACTTACTTTGGTTCCTAGGTCCTGTCCCTCACAGCCATCCGGTCACAAGGAGATAAAAGCAGGCCTAGTCCTGTGCAGCGCTCACAGGCCAGCTGGAGCGGCAGCAAAGGCACCTGGCGGTGACAATCAGTGCAGTCGTCCAGGTACACCCGGGAGCCGTGGGAGCCCCAAGCGTGGCAGGGTGTGGTCAGGCCTAGGAGGAGAGTCGGGGACAACTTTCGGGTAAGGTGACTGTCTTAGTCTGTTTGGGCTGCTTATAAACAACAGAGATTTGTTTTTCACCATCCTGGAGACTAGGATGCCCAAGATCAAGGTGCAGGCAGAGGTGCCTGGGTGGCTCAGTCAGTTAAGCCTCCGACTCTTGCTTTTGGCTTGGGTGATGATCTCACTATTCAAGGGTTTGAGCCCCGCATTGGGCTCCACGCCGACAGTGTGGAGTCTGCTTGGGATTCTCTCTCTCTCTCTCTCTCTCTCTCTCTCTCTCTCTCTCTCCCTCTCTCCCCACCTCCCTCAAAAATAAATAAATTAACATTTAAAAAAATCAGGGGGCAGGCAGATTCAGCATCAAGTAAGGGTCATTTCCTGATTCATAGACTGTCTCTTCTTGCTGTGTCCTCACACGGCAGAAGGTGCTAGGGAGTTCTGTGGTGTCTCTTGTGTGTGTGTGTGTGTGTGTGTGTGTGTGTGTGTGTGTGTGTGTTGTCCCCTTTATAAGGCACCAATCCCAGTCATGAGGGCTCTATCCTCATGACCTAATCACCTCCCATAGGCCCCACCTTGCAATATCATACATTGGGGGTTCGGATTTAAACATGAATTTGGGGAAGAGGGACCTAAACATTCAGCCCATTGCAGTAATGTTGGAGCTGAATCATGCAGGACGAGTCGGAATGGACCAGAAAGGTGTTGGCAGAGGCACAGCCACAGGGGAAGAGCAACTGCAAAGGCACAGGGGCCAGCAAGAGCGTGAGATGTTCGCCCTAGAGTCAGGCAAGACTGGAGTCACCGGGGCCAGTGAGAGACCACTGCACTGGCGCAGGCAAGAACGGAGGGGCTCTGACACAGAGGCTGTGGCGGTGGGGCAGAGAGGAGGTGATGGATTGGAAAATGTATTTAGGAGGTAGAATGGGCAGCACTCACTGGTTGACCAGTTATGAGGGGTGAGCAGGGTTGCTGTGCACAGTTGTGCAAATTGTGGACTGTTTCATTTCCCAGCTGAGGGATTGGAAATCCAGTCCTTGTTGGGCCCTGTCTAGAAGAGCTGGCTTTTTTCTAATTCACCAATGACACTGGAGCAATGGCCCTAGAAGTGAGGCTAAATTACTCCCAGGAAGGGGATATTTCAGAACATGTGTCTATGGAAGAGGCCACTTCTTAATGTCTGAAACAAAAAGCTGAATCTATTACTCACTTAAGCTGAGCAGAGCAATGCCTGAAAGGCGCGATCTCTTTGAGGGGAACTAGGATCTTCTATAAGGTGCTGGGAGGGGTGAAGGTCAGTGATGGACAAAGAGGAGGCAAAGTGTGGCCGTTGCTGATTGGCTGGCTCACAGAAGTGTGGTCACTGAGGCAAATTGTCATTGTTCAGTAAAACAGAGATGAACTGTCATCCATTAAATGGTTTAAAACCCTTCGCATGGATACTCGTTGCCATGGCAACAGGACAATCTTTGGAAAATGAGAACATTTTTTCCCCCCTCAAGTGACTGCTAGCTCAAACCATTCACCTTCCCAAGGGCGTTTCACTTTAACAGTGGGCCATGTTTGCCCAAGAGGATATATCTTCAGAGGATCTAGAGGCTGTTAGGGTGAGACCCCTGCCTGGTCCAGGCTGTGGCAGGAAGGTCTGGTGTCCATCACCTCCCTACAAGGTCTTGGGGCTGGGGGTTCCCAGACGGGGATCAGGGAGAAAAATTGGTTGCAAGCCCAGGAAGGCCCTGGCCTCGGGGTCACATGTGAAGCCAGAAATGGGACCTAGGAGCCTGACTCCCAGTCACTTGCCTGGAAGGAGATGTGAGGAGCCTGTGGACAGAGTTTGGGGCCTGAGGCCAGACCTCAAAGTTTTTGTCCCTGCTGCCACCGAGGCCTCGCCTTCACCCCACCTTTAAGTCTCTCAGTTGCCTCAGTAAGAACCACTGCGCTGGCCCAACCACACCCTGAGGGGCATCCCTGGAGCAGCCTGAGGAGATTCGGAGCCGCCCCAGAACTGCTTCCTGGCTTCAGCTTCCCGAGCTCTCCACCCACACCCCCTTCCCTGCCCTTGAGCGATGGCTCTTGGGGGGGGGGGTAGGCTCTCACAGATTTTTTTAAGCAGCCTTATTGAGATATAATTCACATACCATCCACTTCACCCATTTAAATTACATAATTGAATGTTTTTAGTTCACTTCACAGATACGTGCAACCATTACCACAGCTAATTTTAGAACATTTGGCCACCTCACAGAGAAACTCCATACACCTTGTTTCTCAGCTCCCAAGCCCCCAGCACTAGGCAAGCACTAATCGACTTCCAGTCTCTATAGATTTACCTGTTCTGGACATTTCACAGAAATGGAATCCTACATCGTGTCACCTTTTGTGTCTGCATATTGTTTCCAAGGTTCATCTAGGTTGGCATGCACCAGTGTTTCATTCTTTTTATGGCCGCAGTATGGACATACTACACATTTATCCACTCAGCAGTTGATGGACATTGGGTCGTTTCTACCTTTTGGCTTTTGTGAATAAGGCTTTTATACACATTTGTGTATGAATTTTTGTGTGGACATTTGCTTTTGTTTCTCTGGCGTAAACACCTGGCAACGGAATCCTGCCTCATATGGTAACTCTGAGTTTCACCACTTGAACTCATGTGGGTTTCTGATTGTTGTTCTTTTTTGTCCACACTGTTTAGGCTGGACACCCCCGAGCTGGCTCCTATTGTCACCTCTGGGAGACAGGCATTTCCTCCACTGCACTCAGAAGTAATGACAGCCATCGGCTCCCCTGCTCTACCCCCATCAAAATCCTTAGCAGGCATATTAGAAACCTGGTCACCTTGCCCTTGGCTGACAGGTACCTCTAATAGCTTTCCTCGGTCGGTCAGTAAGGAGACACTAGTGCACCCATAAAAAACATTTCTGACAAATTTATAGAATGTCCTTGCACAGTCCTTAGAATACATCCCTCAGATCTCATACGGCTGGTTGACCCAGGGCCCCTGCTGTCACTCTGAAATCCCTCATGGCATTCAGACAGAAGCCACGCTGCCCACGGGCTGTCCAGCTGTGACTTAGTATCCCTGCGTCAGCGACGCAAAGGCAAGGACTGCTCTGACGAGTGATCTTGGCTCGAGAATTCCTCAACAGCCTTACTGAATTTCCTCAGAAATGTACTGCAGTCCAGATGCTTCCACCCACACAACCTTCCTTTCCTCCTTCCTTCAAGAGGGTCACGCCTATTCTGTCAGCCTGTCACCTCCCCATTCTCTGTCTCAGGCATTTCCCCTAATACATTTTATGCAAATCCTGTCTCACAACTGCTTCTCAGAGATCCTGTATTAACTAATACCACTGATCTCTGAGTCATTCACTAAACTTAATGTGAACTATTCCAAATAATAAAATGTCTGCCTGTTTTGTACTTAGAATTTAATCCAAAGAAATAGACTAGGAAAATAGTTCTATGGAAGTGAGGTAGAGGGTCAAAAAAGTTTGCTCATTGAGCAGTTTTGTTATCATAGTTCCCACATGCAGGGCCTAGAGGCAGAGGGCACCTCTCCTGGTTTTAGAGACCAGAGGAGTTCCAGAATCCAGAGAGAAGGGCTTGTGCCATCGCTGGGCCAGACGCTCAGGTCTGAGGCCGGGTTTTGTTTTGTTTTTTTAATGTCTATTTTCATTTATTTGGGGGGGAGGGGCAGAGAGAGAGAGGGAGGGAGAGGACTCCAAGCAGGCTCCGCGCTGCCAGCACAGAGCCTGACATGGAGCTCGAACTCATGAATGGTGAGATCATGACCTGAGCTGATATCAAGAATCAGACGCTTCACCGACTAAGCCACCCAGGCGCCCCTGAGGCTAGGTTTTGAGGACAGAGAAGGAAGGGTGTAAGAAG
The DNA here is from genome assembly GCF_018350155.1 of Leopardus geoffroyi. Lineage (NCBI taxonomy): Eukaryota > Metazoa > Chordata > Mammalia > Carnivora > Felidae > Leopardus > Leopardus geoffroyi. The sequence goes on from NC_059334.1 coordinate 57,033,203, forward strand.
TCACAAGTCCACAGTAGTGGTGTCGTCTTTCTTTTCCAGCCACACTAATTCCTGCTGTTTGTTGTCAGATGGTGACCGCAGGGGGCTGGAGCATGCGCTTCCGCCGCCGCCCTCCTTGAAACACTTCTTTCCTTACAGGCTCAGTCGCTCAGTTGCTCAGTCTTGAGGCGTTAGCTACAATCACCTGGACTCACTCTCTGAGGCAGAAATCCTCTCTTTTTCAGATAGCAGCCAGCCGAGCTGGCGAGCGGGGGACATCTGAACATCAGGGGATGAATTTGCAAGGTGTTCAACAAGTAAGGACATGGGGTGTCCTGCCAGGGAGCCTTGTGGGCCGAATGGGGAGGCTGCTTCCAGCCAGCAGAAAACTCGGCTTGCCGCACTGCAATTCTAAATTGGGTCCTTCACCGAAAGAGCGGGGCTTGATAAGGAAGTTATGCTACTGTGGAAAAAATAAATAGGGAGGGAAGACTGAGAGAGTCCTTTATTGTTTTAAGGGACAGTGCAGGATAATAGGGCTGTGCCCGCTGATTATCCTTATCTGAGTTTTTGTAACAGCTTAACCAACAAGCTGATTGGGTGACAGCTGTTACAGTCTTGGGAGTTTCCCCAGGCCTGGGAGTTAAAGGACTGTGCTGGAAGGGAAGCTATTTTTTCGTAAGAGTTTCAGGGTTTCCAGGCTGACTGGAGGCCTCAGGAGGAGATGAGGGCTCATCATTGATGAGGGCCCCTGGCCCAGGCGATGACAGATGAGAAGAGTCTGGAGTGCAGATCCCCAGCCCCACACTCCGCCCAGGAAAAGGGTCTTACTTGGCCACAGTTGCTCCCCTCAGGGCAGAAAGTGAGGGCAGTGGCCTGGTTAGGAGCTGTGCTCCTGGTTAGGTCCCTTAGGTTCCTCCTGGAGCTGGACCCCAGCTGCAATCAGCCCCTCACTCCTGCTTTGTTCTCGGGGTGTACCAATTCTCTCCTGCCTCCACCCAGTTCTTTAGAAGGGCCCAGGAGTCAGCCCTGACAAACGTCTGTGCGTTAGTGTTCAGTAGAGATAACAATTAAGATTAAAAAAAAATAGTAAGTAGTCAAGGCCCAAACCCACTGGTTTATCCTTACCTTTTACTGACATTCGAGAGATCTCCTTGGTTTGACAGACACTAAGCTTCTTCCCAGATTTGTGGTGCTGTGATTAAAGCCGAGTGAATCCCCATTTCTGCCTAGGAATTCTGGCTTCCAGCTGCAAAGCTTTCAAGGTCTTCCCACAATGCCCCCCATCTGTCTCCCTCTCCAGATCTCTCCAGGCTCCTGCCTCTCTTCCTGACACTGCAAACTCCAACTTTGGGGCTCTTCCCTGTGGATCACCTCTAATTTCTCACTGACAAATCTGGTCCCCTGCTCATCTTCTGCTCTTTTGGAATGTCTCACCTCACTTTTCTCCACTGTCACATGTGAATTAGGGGTAGCAGGAGGTAGGGAGTTGTAGTGGAGAATTTTCGAGGTCTCTCTCAGCCCTGACATTCAGGGGGTCTACCAAGGGCAAAGGCATCACATAAGTGCGTGTGTGTGTGTGTGTGTGTGTGTGTGTGTGTGGTGTGTGTGGGGTTTTGTATAATATAGTTAAGGCGTGGCTCCTGTCCTCAAGGAGTTTCTAGTTGAGTTGATCTGATGCGTACATAAAAAGCTTCTGATGATTTAAGGAAGGTATCCTATAAGTGAGGTGCATAAAGTTATCAGAGTTCCCCAGAATTTCAAGGAAATGAGAGATTCCCTCTGGAGGCAGAGGAGGGTGTTGGTGAAGGAATAAAATAGGATTCCCCAGGCTCTTTCCCAAGGCTGGCGGTACAGATGGCTTTGGCCTCCTGCCCAAAGTAGCCTAGTTATCTGCCTAGTCCCCATCCCGTGGGTAAGCCATCTCCTACTAGATATCCTGCTGGAAGGGAAATCTGTCAATGGATCCCCAGACTCATACCCTTTGAATTGGTGCCCTTTATTAAATCTTTTTTGCCTTCTTTATAAATGTTTTACTTATTTTAGAGAAAGAGTGCAAGTGGGGGAGTGACAGAGGGGGACATAAGATCTGAAGCAGGCTCTGCACTGACAGCAGCAAGCCCAATGCAGGGCTGGAACCCATGAACCTGGAGATATGGCCTGAGTCAAAGTCAGATGTTCAACCGACTGAGCCACCCAGACACCCCAGATCTTTTTTGCCTTCTATTTTTTTTTAAATTTTGTTTTTGAGAGAGACAGACAGACAGACAGACAGAGACAGAGTGTGAGTGGGGGAGGGGCAGAGAGCAAGGGAGATACAGAATTGGAAGCAGGCTCCAGGCTCTGAGCTGTCAGCACAGAGACTGATGTGGGGCTCGAACTCACGAACCTTGAGATCATGACCTGAGCCGAAGTTGGACACTTAACCAACTGAGCCACCCAGGCGCCCCGGTCTTTTTTGCCTTCTTGATCATACTGCTAATAACATTTATTATTAATGTTAATAATATATTTATTGTTATTAGTATGACTATTTGTTAGACACAGTGCTAAGCGCTTCCCATGCATCATTTTACTTATTCCTTACAACAGTGTTTTAGGTGGCTACGAATATGATTATTATCCCAGTTTACAGATGGGGAAAATGAGGATGAGAAGTTGAGTGACCCATCTTACATCCCATGGGTAATCAGAAACAGAGACATTTTAACTCAGATTTCTTCCTATTTATCTCCTACTCATTGCATAAATATGAGACCTCAACTACACAAAAGCATGGAAATCTTGAAGCAGAGAACAGGGGGAAGAGAAAGGGACATGGCAGGAGCCATGACAGGGAGTATGGATTAGGGCCAAGGCAGAGGGACAAAAAGTACAGTCTGAAAAGCCAAGGTTAAGGCTGGAAAAGCTCTCCCTGAGAGGGGCTGGGTGTCAGGATTGGGATGACCAAGAAGTAGGATCAGGCAGAGGGAGAACCTCCAAAGAGGGAGTCTTTCAAGGATCCCCATGTGGGCCATGCTGGGAGCCTGAACAGGAGGCCTTCAAAGGCAGTTCTCACTTTGTAGCCCTGGGATTCTGTGAACTCTGGGTGTAGCTTTTAGAGCTGGACCTCACCTCAGTCATCTGTCTGGTCACTGAATTCCATCTTCTCCCTGCTACAGAGGAGGGAGGCAAGAGCATTGTGATTAGAGTGCACCCAAGGCCATTGGACTGCTTGGGTTTGAATCTTGGTTTCTCCTCTACTTCCAAGCTGTGATTTTGGACAATTTATTTTTCTGGGTCTGAGCACACATTGATTTGGGAGCAAGCCTCAGCTTGAATCCTAAGTCCTGTAACCTTGGGCAATTTACCTCATGGCTCATTTCCTCATCAGTAAATAAAAAAATATAATACTTGCTTCATAGGATCATTATAAGGATAGGAGGATTAAATATTTATGTTTGTAAAGCATTTATAACACTGTCTGGCACGTTTTTGTTTTTTTATTTTTGACTGCATGTTAAAAACTTGTTTACAATCCGTTAAATGTAGCACACAGCACAATTTCATTGTTAGCTGTTTACATGTGGGTCTTCTTTGCGCTCCACTTGCTGCGAAGGGCAGAAAACAGATTCAATCCATCTTTGGCAGTAGCCCACTGACTGATTCCTGTTTGGTGCTCAATAAAGTGACCAGTTTGAAGTAAACCAGGAGACAGTAGCATGGGCAGCAGAGAGCTGCCCAGATAAGCAGATCTTAAACTGCTGATTGAGTGTAGGGGAGGAACAAGCAGTGATTCTCCTCTTTCTGGAATATTTGAAGGGGCTCAGATACTGACTAGAGAGAGGCTATGAGACCCTCGAAGAGGTGGGACAAACAGCCCAGTGTTTATGTAAAGAGCAGGGCTTTGGAACCAGCAGGGCTTTGGCGCACCTAAGCGCGATTCAAACAATAAGAGCCACTTTAAGACAATCGGCTTATGAATAGCGGCAACACAAGGAAAGCACGGCTGCTCTTCAACGCTACCACCGGCATGCACGCCCCGGCGCGAGGTGAAAGTTCCGCCGCCTTTCGGAGCTTACGTGCGCTCCGTGACCGCCGCGGCTGACGAGGGACAGGCGGACGAGACCGCATGCGCTCTGGCGCCCTCGAGCGCGCCCCTCCCCCACGGCGGCTGCAACGCTGGCACGGGGCGCATGCGCACACCCGGCGGGCGGAGGGCGGCCCAGAGCGAGTGGAAAGATTTGGAAGAGCAAGTGCGCGGGAGCTGGGCGGTGGAGTGCGAGTGCGCAGGCGCGGCTGGGGCCGGACAGCGACTCCGGAATCTCAGCGAGTCCCACTCTGCGTCGCACCCCGAGCCGCCACCATGGCCGCCTATAAGCTGGTGCTGATCAGGCACGGCGAGAGCACTTGGAACCTGGAGAACCGCTTCAGCGGCTGGTACGACGCCGACTTGAGCCCTGCCGGGCACGAGGAGGCGAAGCGCGGCGGGCAGGCGCTGCGAGGTGAGGAACGGGCCGGGGCGGGCTGTGGAGGCTCGGGCGGGCGCCCCTGGTTGAGGGCCGCCTGGCTCGCCCCCGTACCCTCGCGGAGAGGGCTGACCTTGGGCTTCAGCTCTTCTGCAGTTTATTTTGCGGTTGGCAAAATGGTTTCAGGGTGTGTGTGCGGGGGGGGGGGGTGGGGGGCTGTCGACTTGCTCAAGGTCACCCAGTGGTGTGATGGGCCACGCCGGGAAGAGGACTGGGGGCGGTCGCCCCGCAACCCACTGCATTCTCCACGACACCGCCTTGGCGAAATTCTCCCATTTACTAATCTGAGCATTCACTAACTCGGGGACGGGTTATTAAATTGGATGGCCGGTGTCTTCCGGGAGCTGTAACCAAGCCTTTTCAAGAGGCTGCTGCGGATCCTCGTGAAGCGTCAGACCACACGCTTGTCCCCGACTGTGGGGGAGTAACGCGGCGCTGGGCGGACAACAGGCCTCACGAAACCCACGTGCTTATGTAGGCCTTTGCTGTTCAGCAGCATCCCACGAATCTTGTGCCCCAAATGCATCCACAAATGTAATTGAGTGAATGAATGAGTGAATGAATGAATAATTTGAGTTGTCCTCTGCACGATTCCATGAAGTAGATTATTATCCCCTTCCTTTCTTTCCCTCCCCGGCCCTCTTCTATAGCTGGGAAGAGTGAGGATTGCATAGATGACTTGTTCAAGGTCGTATCTCCTTATTCCTAGTCCATCCCGCTCGCTTCAATTCTGGGTTGAGTAACAGGTAGACGCTGGGCAAAGGTGGAAGTGGCAGTGAGATAAACTCACCTACCCAGGCTTGCCCCCTGCGGCGAACAGCTCTTTGTGGTTTTGGAATGCTTTTTATAAGGAAGCATTCTCAGCTGCCAGCAACTCAGAGAATCCCTCTGTACTGAGGAGGTGCTTCCACTGATGTAATTAGGGCAGATCTGGCCCTGCGCTCTTCTAACCTCTGGACGTTGAAGCAGCCATTTCAAAGGGTCATTGATGCCTGATGTGGAACAGGTATTTGGCCTCAGGTTACTCTTTCTAGCTTCTTGCCTTCACCGTAGATCCTTTTGAATTGAAGCAAAGGTTTGGAAAGTGTAGGAAATGTAATCCTGCTGGCTGTGTGTCTGCTTTGAGATGGCTTGGTGTGACTTACATTTAGGAGAGGCTGGGAAAGGGAAAGAGCTGGGAAAGGAGGCCATTTTCTCTGTGTTTGGCAGGAAGAACTGTATGGGTCTGTGGTGGTTTGCTGATGACTAGCCCAGGACAAAGATAATTGCAGCTGTACCCTAAAAGAGTGATCAAATGGTTAAACTTGTAATCTCTTTAAAGTAGCAGACCCTATTTCAAGATTTTGTTGTTGTTGATTTATTTTTAGTAATCTCTACATCCAACGTGGGGCTGCAAGTCAAGGACCCCGAGATCAAGAGTTACATGCTCCACCGACTGATCAGCCAGGCACCCCCTATGTCACTTTCTAAGTAAATGTTGGTAGCGTTAGTTAAAAAAAAAAAAAAAAAAATCCTATTTAAAAGATTAGTATCTGTTATGGGCATCACAAATGATTATATTAGGGGCGCCCAGGTGGTTCAGTCAGTTGAGCGTCCGACTTCGGCTCGGGTCATGACCTCACAGTTTGTGAGTTCGAGCCCCACATCAGGCTCTGTGCTGACAACTCGGAGCCTGGAGCCTGCTTCAGATTCTGTGTCTCCCCATCTCTCTATTCCTCCCCTGCTTATGCTCTGTGTCTGTCTCTTAATAATAAATAAACATTAAAAAAATGATTATATTAAACAAGACTAAAAGCAGAAATCTGAATCGTGAAGACCATTGTGAATAATATAAAAAACCTAAATATATTAAATTCTTCAGAGCTTTAAATGATAGTAGGGTTTATAAACTCTTGAATCGTTTCAGGAGGGAACTAGTGAGAACTGAGTTTCTCCATGCAGTCTTACTCCTGGGAGAGGATGAGGTCCACACCACACATCACACCATCCACCCCACACTTGGGAATATCCTAGGCTATGCTTTTATTTAATGGGGAAGTTCTCCTGAGTGGAACTGCTTTTCTTCTTGGGGACCTATTTGTGTATCCAACAGGAGGCACTCCATCACAAGGGGAAATAATTGCAGTGAAACAGCCAGTAGCTTTTCAGCATGGGAGATGAGGCTTGCACTTGCCAGTGACTCAGCCTTTTATTGGGGAGCCATTCCTCCCCTTATAGTTAGGGAGGAGATGGTAATGGAGTCTACTAGGACTTGTCCTGAGGTTCAGTGATGAGATTTGATGAGATTTGTCATCTTTTCCCCTGTGGGTAGTGATGGGTTTCCTGGTGATTAATCCTCCCCTCCCCCATCAGCGTAGTTCTTATTGGCCTCATTCTCAGTTGAACGACCAGCAGGAGAATTCACTTCACATTGCATTAATTACTGTTGGCAACCTCAGTATGAGGCAATACCCAGGAAAGTTTGTGCTGAATTTCAAAGAGGGCCTTGTAGCCTCATGGAGGAAAACACTACATAAAGGGCCATCTCCCTTTTAAAGTGGGAAGGGGGGATAATCTTCCACGAACTAAGAAGATTAATTGTTGGGGTGGTTGGGGCAACATAACTTGATTACTACGCCTTAATAACTACTGTGTATGAGGAGAGATTCGTGTCTAAATGAGTCAGACTGCACAGCATTTGCTCTTTCTGCTTTCTCCAGGGAGTGGCTTCTCCTGAACTTGGTCTAACAGTTGACCTAAGTGTGTACAGGTTGACACTTGACTACAGCATAAAGGCACTGTGGATTAAGAGACTGATGTGATTTCCACCACATAGTGAAAATACAATTTCATGCAACGTACTGAAGTTTTAATCAGCATCCTCTAAGAGCTCTTGCTGTGTCCTGATTGTTGGGTTTCAAATTGTTTTCCCGTAGACAAGAGGTTAGGTCTGAAATATATTTACTAGTATTGGGCAGAAGTGACTGTTTTAACTAAAATACAAACAGATCCTTAGGGTTTAGAATAATATGGAGGTAGCTAGAGATGGAGGTTATGAGTTGGATTTTGGAGTCACACAGCTTGGGTTTTAATCTCTCATTTACAGCTGTGACCTTGGATGATTTGCTTAATCCCTCTAGTCTTTATTTTCCTCATCTGGTAAAATGGGTTGTAAGGATTATAATCTCAGGATTGTCATGAAGACTAAATAAAACGTATACAAAATAATTTGTATAGTGCTTGACAGATGGTAAGCCCTCCATAAATATTGGTTATTATTTAGTAAGAGATTCCAAGTTTTTAAGGATCCTTTTCTTGAAAGAATTGAAGCAGAAATAAATTCTTAAAATGGGCTTAACACAGCATTCTGGGGTTTAGGGTAAGCAGCACAGATGGCATAGGTTAGCTCCCTGACAATACATTTAGGTCTTGGGTTAGATGAATTATTGGGGAACCACTGGAAAGTACATTGTCAACTATAACATAAATCAACATATTTTGTCTTCTGTAAAGGTGGAATATTGTCTTTTTTTTCTAGGGTATACAAACTAGTTAAATTTAGATGTGAGAAAACTCTGGTTCCATAGTGGACCCGATTGGCTTATCACTTTGAATTTATGATTCCCAGATGCTGGCTATGAGTTTGACATCTGCTTCACCTCCGTGCAGAAGAGAGCAATTCGGACTCTCTGGACAGTGCTGGATGCCATTGACCAAATGTGGCTGCCTGTAGTGAGGACTTGGCGCCTCAATGAGCGGCACTATGGGGGTCTGACTGGCCTTAATAAAGCAGAAACTGCTGCGAAGCATGGTGAGGCCCAAGTAAAGATCTGGAGGCGCTCCTATGATGTCCCGCCACCTCCGATGGAACCCGACCATCCCTTCTACAGCAACATCAGTAAGGTATGGACAAATGGGGGTTTGGCTCATTCTGCCTAGGACCAGGGTGTTAGAACCTGGGCCTCACTCTTTTTTAGCTTTTAGTAGTGTCTGCTTGGTCCTATTGAGTTTTTTAATTTATGCTAGTTAATTGTTATTCTCCTTCTCCAAGGAATGGCCTTCACTTGTTAAAAAGATTTAGTTGATACTTGTTTACCTAAAAAGAAATTATATCTTCTTTTTTGTATCTCCATTGCGATACCTTATAAAACCCATCCATAATCGTAGGGCCTTTTTAAAAAAAATTTTTTTAATGTTTATTTACTTTTGAGAGAGGGAAGGAGGGAGAGGGGGAGGGACAGAGAGAGGGAGACACAGAAATCAAGAGCAGGCTCCAGGCTCTGGTCTGACAGCACAGAGCCCACATGGGGCTCGAACCCCACAAATTGTGAGATCGTGGCCTGAGCTGAAGTCGGACACTTAACTGACTGAGCCACCCAGGCGCCCCTTAGAGTTGTAGGGCCTTCTTAAGCCAACTATTAAGATTAAGTGAATTGGGAAGAGCTTTATACCTACCTTTTTTCTTCTAAGTTCTGTTTCATTTGAACTGTTCATTTTCCCAATAGCAGGTAATGGTGGTAGGACGAGCAGCAAAATAATTCTCCTCCCTGTGACCAAACTCTCAGCTCCGTTCTGTGTCCTGGTGAAAGACCTTCACCTATCACTTTGATTCATACCTTAGGGGATGAGGAATGGGCAGAACAGATACAACTACTACTAATTGGTGAGCATGGATTTTTATTGTTTAGGATCGCAGGTATGCAGACCTCACTGAAGATCAGCTACCCTCCTGTGAGAGTCTGAAGGACACAATTGCCAGAGCTCTGCCCTTTTGGAATGAAGAAATAGTTCCCCAGATCAAGGAGGGGAAACGGGTCCTGATTGCCGCCCACGGCAACAGCCTTCGGGGCATTGTCAAGCATCTGGAGGGTATGTACATTTTTCAGGGGAGCCCTCCAGGAGGGACACAGCAAAACTGCCACAAATCGGATTTATTTCATGCAAAAGAGATCTTCAGGGAAAGGCTGGACACATTGATAGTCCCTCAGTTTGCATCTTAAATTGGTTCACCTGAGGGCCTAGAGGCCTAGATGTGCTGATTTTTGTCAGACTGGATGGACTACACAGGACATTTGAGATGTGTATAGTCCTGCTTCACTGTGGGTTTCCAAACCCCACTTTGGGAGAGATATCTGCGGTATACCACCTTACATACTTTTTTTCTTTTCAGTGGCTGAGAACTAAGTATTGGAGGCATTCTTTGGGTGATTGATCTATAATACAGATTGTTACTGTTACTATAAATATCAGAAGGGGTGTCTTGTTTTAATTCCTACCAAAGTCCTTTGTCACCTGCAGGGGGGACATGGATTCGTGTCTAGCTTGGCTTATCATGGTGTGTATTTCCTTCAGGTCTTTCTGAAGAGGCTATCATGGAGCTGAACCTGCCAACAGGTATTCCCATGGTCTATGAATTGGACAAGAACTTGAAGCCCATCAAGCCCATGCAGTTCCTGGGGGATGAAGAGACCGTGCGTAAAGCCATGGAAGCTGTGGCTGCCCAGGGCAAGGCCAAAAAGTGAAGGCAAGCAGGCAGACTACTTTTCCAAGGACACCCTCCCTACCCATCCCGTTCCTCCACATTTCTTCCCTGCACATGTCACACTGACCACATCTGTAGGCATCTTAAGTTTTAGCTGCAGATGGGGACCAGTGGCTCCTAATTTTGTTTAGCCATTTGTCTCTTGCACCCACTCTCTTCATATAGTCTAGTCGAATGGCACTTCTGGGGCATGAGTCTTCAGTCCCAAGCTGAGGGAAGACTTTTACCCAAAAGTAGAGAGTTAGTAACTCTGGTGTTTTTGCTACTGTTTATTGAGTTGGGGATAGGAAGGAACCATGCTAAGATGTGACCAATGAGAAGTAAGAGAGCCTATTTGTGTTCCCAGGAGCCAGTCCTGTACTATTCTGTAGTCAGGTGACTGTCTGGGGGGGCTCCAGTCATTCCAGTGAAAGAATCATTTCCCCTCTGACCCCAGAAGAGTTGGCTCCAGAAGACTGGGATCAATTTAAATGTTTTGTGTTGCATCTACTTTTACAAAAAGAAAAAAAAAAAAGTATATATATATATATACATACACATATATAAAATAATACAAACCAAAAACCCTTCTGGGGTTTCTAGTTGCGGTTGAAATATTCCCACATGCAGTCATCCCAAAATAAGCCATTCCTCACACCAACGTGGGAGAAGCCCCTTGACTTCTGAGGCCTAGGAGTTTATCCTGCTGTGTGTTTTAGAATCCCTCCCCTGCCTTAATGTTTTATGGCAGTGAAATGCCTCTTGATCACGTCCAAGCGTGTCTTTTACTGTATATGTTTCTGATCATGTTCCAGTTGCTTGGTCCTGCCTCCTGGGCCCAGTACTCATTTTGAGCGTAACTATACTAAATCTTTTTTCCAGATCAGTATAATAAAGGAGTGATGTGCAATATCTTCTGTGTGATGTAGTAATCTCTCATTTGAGAAGATCAGCTTGAACATTAAACTGGGTGTGTCTTACTAGGGTTTTCCACCTTAGGTTGGGGAGCTGAAGTGTGGGGGTGGGCAGGTCTTCCTGGCTGAGCCCTCCATTCCTGTTGCCTCTATAGCACTTGCTCAGTGTGCTGGCTGAATACTCCTTGAGTGGTCAAATTCTCAAACTCCATTATGCCTTCTTTTGAGTAAGGTAAAGGCTTGTTTACCTTAAAAAAGCTAACCTTTTTCTATTAGAAATCTGTAAACTTGGTGCCTGGGTGGCTCAGTTAAGCATCTGACTTCAGCTTAGGTCAATTTTGAGGTTTGTGAGTTTGAGCCCCACATCAGGCTCACTGCTTCAGCCTGATTCAAATCCTTTGTCCTCCTCTCTTTGCCCCTCCCCCTGCTTGTGCTCTCTCTCAAAAATTAAAATCTGTAAACCTGATTCACACTTCATCCTCAAAAACGGCACATAACTGTATAATAAAATGATGCAGAAGAAAAGGACTATTACATTGTATACGTAATTGGGAAGGGACATTGCTCACATTTTCTTTCTCTTTAAAGCTTTTCAAAAGATAATGAACATGAAAGCCTACAAGGCAAGAGAAACCCCATAATACCTTTCTTCTACTAGGAGCAAGTAACACCCTCAGTCTGTTAAGCTCTCATGAAGCTCCTCTATGCCAGCTACATAACCTCTAATCTTGACAACCTCTGAAACGGCTGGTATCCCGAATTTACAGAAGAAATAGACTGAAAGAGATGTAGAAACTTGCCAAATATATACTACTAAGTACTGGAACCCAGATGAAAGATGTTGAACAGAAGTCCTTATCCTAAAATGTAAATACTAACCATCTTGCTTTTCAGGTTTAGTTTTTCACTTGATCTATAACCCTAGGATGACCTCTAGTAATTTAAGTCTCCAACAGTCTGGTGGAATGTTAAGTTTACTTGGCCTATAATGAATCTTACTTGGCCTATAATGGCCTATATCAACCAAAAGTTGATAATTTTCTTTGAGGCTCTTTGCCCAAGTCAGACTGGAGCAGCTTAGATCAGAGTCCCTCTATATCCTGACATAGCAGTCTTCAGTCATTGACTAGAACTCTTGTGGCAGGAAAGTAACAGAAAACCAGCATTATTTATCATTACTACCAGAAGGCCAGCAACCACTGTACCTCTAAGACTGTTTACCCAGGGTAGCACATCATAATCACCCGTGGAGCTGAAAGAAAAACCCAAACATCTGTTGTGGGTTCACCTCATGAGATTCCAAAGCAGAGCTAGGGTTCTGTTGTTTTTTAAGCTTTATAGGCAATTAAAAGTTTTTAATTTTTTTTTTAATGTATGTCTATTTTTGAGAGCGAGAGTGAGCGAATGGGGAAGGGGCAGAGAGACAGGGAGACACAAAATCCAAAGCAGGCTCCAAGCTCTGAGCTGTCAGCACAGAGCCCGACGCGGGGCTCAAACTCATGAACCATGAGATCATGGCCTGACCTAACCGACAGAGCCACCCAGGTGCCTGCCCCACTTCATAGACAATTCTGAGGTTCATCTAACCCAGGCTGAGAACCGCTATTCCAACACACAGAAATTCTTGTCTCTAGAACCAATTTTAGATTAGTGAATATCACTAAACTTCACTATTTAGGCATAGCTGTCAGCTATGAGAACACTCAAAAAAAATTTTTTTTATGATGCTTTTGCTATGTGTTAGTCACAATACCAGGTACTGAAGACTCAAAGACAGAATCCTGCCCTAAAACCTCAGGCTAGAAGGGGAGACAGGCTCATAAACTTAGTTGTGATACAATACAGTGGTCAACAGTGAGAAAACCTAACATGCTCTGCAGCAGGTCAGAGGAGGCTATTACCCAACTGTTTCAAATGCTCTTCTTTAGGACACTATTACAGCATTTCTTTGTTTACTTATCACCTGTCTTCCTCCATTAGAATTTTTTTTTTTTAATGTTTACTTACTTTTGAGAGGGAGAAAGAGAAAGCATAGCAGGGGAGGGGCAGAGAGAGAATTCAAAGCAGGCTCCAGGCTTAACTGTCAGCATACTGCCCAATGCAGGGCTCATTCCAAGAACCATGAGATCATAACCTGAGCTGAAGACACTTAACTGACTGAGACATCTAGGCGCCCCCTGCCCACGTCTAGAATCTAAGCTCTACAAGGAAAGGATTCTATCATGTTCACTGTTTTACCTCCTACTTCCTGAAACACTGGTGGGCAGAATAATTGCCGAACATATTTGAATGAATGATGTCCAACAAGCACTCATAATTAATGAACCAATGTCAATTTGGAGAGCCTCTAATCGCATGTGCAAGATCCTATTCAATATTTGGTAAAAGGAGGCATCAAGGTACAGGACAAAGATTAATGCTCTGCCACTTGGATGTCTGCGTGACTTAAGGCAAATTAACTGATTTTTCTAAATCTTAGTTTACTTTTCTGTAAAGTGTGGACGTAATTAGTACATGCCAGGGCTACTGGGAAGTTCAGAGATAAAATAAGTACAATGGCTAACACTGTAGAGAGAATCAACTGGTAGCATCTACCTGCAAGGTAATGTGGGTGAATCTAACCAAAATTTAAAATGTGCACATTCTTTGACCCAGTACGCTCCACTTTTAGGAATCTCTGTTGCCACAGAATCTTAGGCATGCACAAGGATGTATGGTATAGGGATTTTCTCTGCAACACTGCAAAAAAATCTATAAAACTTAAAATATCCATCAGTAAGGGGACTAAACTATATCTAAATGTCTAGCATAAGGCCTAGAACTTAACAGATACTTTAGAAGGTGATCAAATCTATAATAGTAATATAATAACAACAATAGTGCCATGTACTGGAACTTCTGCATTTCTTCCTCACAATAACCCTATGAGATCATACCATTCCAGACAAGGAAACAGACTTTTAAAAGAAAGTAAACTTGCACTACTATCAATGTCAACATGCTGATTATTTTAGTATACTGTAATTTGCACAATGTCACCATTAGGGGAAAATGGGCAAAGTGTACAAGGGATCTATCTGAATTGTTTCTTAAAACTGCATGTGGAGCTACATTGATCTCAATACTCTTTTCTAATTTAAAAAAACCGAACAGGGTCACTTGGGTAGCTCAGTTGGTTGGGCGTCTGACTCTTGGTTTTGGCTCAGGTCATGAACTCACGTTCGTGAGTTCGAGCCCTGCATCAGGCTCTGGGCTGGTGGTGCAGAGCCTGCTTGGGAATTCTCTGTCTCTCCCTCTCTCAAAAACAAACATTTAAAAAACCCAAAAAACAACCAAACAAACAACCTAACCTATTCTGGCTAGCAGCTAGAGGATACAAACCCAGTCGGGTTGATTCCAGAGTTCACCTGTAACCACTGTCACTACACACAGAAGATGTGTGCAGTGACAGATGCTCCTTGAAGAACATCTCAAGAATTGACATATCTTGAGATGCCTGGGTGGTTCGGTTGAGCATCTGACTCTTGGTTTCAGCTCAGGTCACGATCTCATGGTTTGTGAGATTGAGCCCCACAGTGGGCTCTGTGCTGACAGCTCAGAGTCTGCTTGCGAATCTCATTCTGTCTCTGCCCCTCCCCTGTTCGTGCTCTCTCTCTCTCTCTCTCTCTCTCTCTCTCAAACTAAATAAACTTAAAAAATATATAGATTAAAAAAAAATTGACATCTCTTCTTTCCTTCTATTCTCTCTGCAGCTTTTCCATGCTTAAACCCTCATCTCTTCCTCATCCCCAAACCTGCATGTTCATTCCTGCTTTTGCCCTCTGCTTAAGTTTTTGTCTGCCTTGCATATCTTCATTTCACTACCTCAGTTCTTCAATTCCTTTTACTTCACATTACAGATCTTTCCCTGGTCACCTCACGAAACAGTGCTCTGACCCTCTTTTCAATTCAGATTTAACGTTTCCTGGAGTACCCACTAATCAGTAATACTATATTCACCTAATTACTTTCAGAACTACTCACATGCACCCTGCATCACCACGTGTTCTATCATTTTCACTAAACCATAATCTCTCTAAACGAGGGGATGTTTATAAAGTGCTTGACCCGGTGCCTGGCACATAGGAAGTACTCAATAAGCAGAAGTGCTTAAAAGGAACATAAAAAACGCAAAAATGACTGGAGGTAAGGTTTTTCCAGAGCAAGCAAGCACTTGACACGTGTCAGTTAACAGTACAACGAGGCAAATCTCTGCTCTAAATGTCATGATGATTTTTATTTATTTAAAACTTTTTTTTTTTTTTTAATTTGAGAGCAAGAATCTCAAGCAGGCTCTGAGCTGTCAGCACAGAGCTCAATGCAGGGCTCAAACTGACAAACTGGGAGACTATGACCTGAGCTGAAACCAAGAGTCAGATGCTTAACCACCTGGGCCGCCCAGGTGCCCCATGTCATGATGCTTTTTAGATTCCTTTCCCTACTCAAGACAACAGAAACCATAAAATCCTTTTAGTAAAAATGTTTTGTCACAGCAATAAATATGTATTTGTAAGACTGTCAGAAGAAACAGATTACTTCCAACATTATACAGTTCATTTGCTGGCACCTCCAAAAGAGAATCACTCAAGAGAATGAAATCCATTGCAAGGTTCATAAGAAAAATATTCTGACAGTAAAAGTTGCTGGCAGATTTTTCTACAGGTAGTTGTTGGTCAACCTGAGGTGTGTGAATAAAAACAATGGCATCCTGATGTTGGGTTCATACACGTACTCTTAGAAACAGCTTACCCCTCCCGTGGGGTAAAATGTAGCTTCTTAGGTCTGCAAGAATTCAGGCTGTACTCGAGCCACTTTCCGGAATTCTTTAGTGTGAGTCTTAGGGCACTGCATCTCACACCAGCTAATGGGAACCATCTGGACACCTGGAAGGGAAGAGCTGGTGTTGGAGCTGGGACCCCTAATGTTTGCTTAAGACCCTTCCCTTTTCAGCTGGGTATGAACGGAAGTGTCACCAAGCTACCTAGTGAACCTCACCTCATACAGAAAAAGCCTGGTTTATTCCACTGACTAAGGCAGTGAGTCCCCCCTGAGACCTTTCAATTATACAAGAATCATTCCAATCTCTGAGTAGTATCAACACTCATACTGCTGCCTAAATAATTAAAAAACAAGGGTAATGAAAGAAAACAATGGACTGATCCCAAACCATTACTCTTAGGGAAAGGTAAGCATGTGGAAGAATGGACCAACTCACCCGATTCACTGTGGGCCACCACTACCCCAAGCTCATTTTCAGCAGTGGTCAGAAGGTAATTGGACTGTGCGTCACCCAGGGAGATCTAGTCATGTAACACTGGTTAAGGAAAATGACGGGTTTTAAGCCTTCCCTCCCACAGCCACTTGAGCTACTTTCCACTTCTACTTCTTGTTTGACAAAGGACCACAAGACTGCTAGGAATAAAGGATACCACTTTGGCTAGGACAATGTCACCTGGGCGGAAACTCTTATAAATCTCAACCTGTAAAGAAAGAACAGGAATGTTAAATGAAAGCTCTCTATCAGATCCACATGAAACTATTAATCCCTCTAGTAAAGCCAGTCTACTTTTTAACCCCACAGGGTGGAAGTCATCATTAGTCAAGTCAATCAACAACTTTTATTGCTTCTACAGCATCATCACATAAATGAAGATTTTTAATTCAGTAACCTGAGCAGGAATCTGACTAGGGCAAAAGGTACTATAGTTGGCTCTGAAAGAATCCAGAGTAAGTCTGAGAGAATAACAATGAATAAACACCTGGCTTCAAAGGCAAGGAGTAAACTAGACCCTTCTGGTCAATAGAGCAAACAAAAATCCTAGGGAGAGGAAAGGGACAGTGAATTCCACACTTTTCAATAGGAAATAAATTCCCTGCATCTTTGGATCCACATTCCCACAGATGTTTGAAATTCACTAGAATAATTTAAGGACTGATATTCCTCAGACCATCAGAGAGGAAAAAAAAAAAAAACAAAAACAACAAAAACAAACAGAACCAACCAACAACCTTGTCTTTTTCAGTAGCTCGGACATCTTCCTTGCTGTAAAAAAGAATTAACAGAAAGGTTAATTATCTATGAGAAAGATAAGAGAAAGAATTATCCTGCAAAATCCTAGTAGACAAAGAGCTACAAGAGTAAAGAGAACAAGTCATAACTGGAATCCAAATGCCACCAAGAGAAGCAGGGTAGAAGCATTCCCAGTCCTCACCCAGAGGAGAAAACCACATTCCCATTCTTGGGTCACACAGAGCAGCTGTAGCAATACCTCTGACTAGAGAAAAGCAGATCAGATTTGGCAGGAAAAGATAAGGAACTTTGCTGCCTTAGGGGAGCTTGAACAGAAGCACTATAGAACCACATGGAATTCTGAGGGTGGAAAGAGCCTGAGAAGTTAAATTATCTAGCTCACAAGTATTGTTTGTCCTTTCTCAAAAAACCTGTAGGAAAAAAAACTACTATTTCACCCACTAACCATTTCTTTTTTTAAAAATTTTATTTTTAAGTGGGGCGCCTGGGTGGCTCAGTTGGTTAAGTGGCCAACTTCAGCTCAGGTCATGATCCCACAGTTCATGGGTTCGGGCCCCGCATCGGGCTCTGTGCTGACAGCTCAGAGCCTGGAGCCTGCTTCAGATTCTTTATCTCCCTCTCTGCCCCTCCCCCACTCCTGTTCTTTCTCTCTCTCTCAAAATTAAATAAACATTAAAAAAAAAAAAGAAAAAGATTTTATTTTTAAGTAATCTCTACACCCAGCATGGGGCTCAAACTCACAATGCTGACATGAAGACTTGCATGCTTTACTGAGCCAGCCACCCCTTACCCACTAAGCTTTTTCATGTCTTACAATCCTTTAAAATGTATTAAATTCAAGAAAGGAAGAGATTTCCTAAAATGACTTCTACTTAGTTTCAATGTTTGTTTATTTTTTGAGAGACAGAGTGAGCAGGGGAGGGGCAGAGAGAGGGGGAGACACAGAATCTGAAGCAGGCTTCAGGCTCCGAGCTGTCAGCACAGAGCCTGATGTGGGGCTCGAAACCACAAACAGCAAGATCATATCCTGAGCCAAAGTTGGATGCCTAACCAATTCTGCCACCCAGGTACCCCCCTTCTACTTTGTTTCATATGAGTCATCCTGTACCACTAGTCTCTAGCTTAGTTCAATCCTTTTCATTTTAAAGCTCGATCTTGTGAGGGCACCTGGGTGGCTCAGTCGGTTAAGCATCTGACTTGTCCCAGGTCATGATCTTGTGGTTAGTGGGTTCGAGCCCTGCGTTGGGCTCTGTGCTGACAGCTCAGAGCCTGGAGCCTGCTTCAAATTCTGTGTATCCCTCTCTCTCCCTCTCTGCTCATGCTCTTTCTCTCTCTCTAAAATAAATAAACATTAAAAAAAAATTTAAAGCCCGATCTTGTTCGTATTTTCCTTTGTTTCCTAGTTCATACATTATAACATTTTCTTTGGACACTACCTGGAGAGAATCAAAGCACAAAGAGAAACCATATGGTATAGAAACCATAATGGTTCCTAAAAATTCCAGTCTCCTGTTCTATCCTATTTCATTCCAGGTGCTGTGGCAAATGTGAAGACACAAATACTTCTTACCGGATAGTTCCTCGAAAAGAGTTCTTAAGTGGTGTGGACCCCACATACAGGATGTGCACTTTGGCAAAGCGCGAATTGATGCTAGAGACCTGTGGAACAGAGAAAAGATCAGCATTAGGGTCTGTGCAGTTGTCAACTCAAGGAGGCAGCATGAAAGTAGGAATTAGGGTGATTTTAATCCAAGCAACCTTACTAATTACAGAATTTAAGATAAGTTGATTCTTACTTAACTCTGCATAAATGATACATATCTAGTGGAACGAGAGTCACTCTGGCCACCTAATAGAGTTACTGAGGGTGTCCAATGAAATGTGGAATAGGTCTTGAAAAACACAGAAGACTAACATAAATAGACACAGGGCTTTATAGCAAATCTAGACCTTTAACAGATCTAATTAAGAGTCCTGCAGAGTGGACAGAAGTTAAGTGTACATTTCAGCTACTGCACAATATTTGGATCACTGCCTCACCAGTTATTTTCAGAATAACACACAAATTTTCTGCTGGAGAAATTTACAAGGAGTGCGACTAAGAGCTACAAGTTAACCTGCAGAAAGTGGGGATGGGCAGGGTGTATTGATGTATTTCAGTTACTGATCAGTATAGCATCAATTTTACTTCCCCTGAAACACTTTAAAAGACCTGAAATTTAACAGGAATGAGAGAGGATAAAGCCTTTTGCTTTGCTGCAGGAAAAGATCTCAGCTTCCAGATGTTAAAAAAAATAGGCCTCCTAGGGGCACCTGGGTGGCCAAGTCGGTTAGCATCTGACTTCGGCTCAGGTCATGATCTCGTGGTTTGTGAGTTTGAGCACCGCGTTGGGCTCTGTGCTGACAGCTCAGAGCCTGGAACCTGCTTCAGATTGTGTCTCCCCTTCTCTCTTCCCCTCCCATGCTCATGCTCTGTCTCTGTTTCTCAATAATAAATAAACATTAAAAAAAATTAATAAAAATAAAAGGCCTCCTTATTACCTTTTGGCACCTGTTTCCCAAACTGCATACTCAGGGAATCGGCTCAGTGAAAGAAGTATGCGTGCCTGAACTTGGCTGCCTTGATTATTATTCCAGAACTTTCTAGGCCAGTACAGTCCAGTAACACTGTGATGATAGTAGTGTTCTGTACTGGCCAATAGGGCAACTGTTAACTATATGCAGGTAGTGAGACTGAGGAAATGTATTTTTTAATTTTTTTTTTTTTTAACGTTTATTTATTTTTGAGACAGAGAGAGACAGAGCATGAATGGGGAGGGTCAGAGAGAGAGGGAGACACAGAATCTGAAACAGGCTCCAGGCTCTGAGCGGTCAGCACAGAGCCCGACGCGGGGCTCGAACTCACGGACCGTGAGATCATGACCTGAGCCGAAGTCGGACGCTTAACCTACTGAGCCACCCAGGCGCCCCAGGAAATGTATTTTTAATTTTAATTCATTTCAATTTAAGTGGCCATATATGGCTAGTGGCTACCATATTAGATAGTGCAGTTCAACAAGATCATGATTTTACTACCGAACAGGTTTCCTAAGCAGGGAGGTTAAGACCAACTTACCTTACAGGTTACAATAGCCCCCACATCTGGTAGTAATTGCGATTCTGTTTCTCTCATCACAGAAATGACAGGAAGCTATAGAGAGAAGAATAAAATATGAGTATCCTGACTAGACCTTGCATAAAGGTATTTGTGGCTTAAGAGTAATGTAGCAATGCCTTGGTCCACAGCTGAGGTCACGAGGGCAGGTGGACTACAGACTTATTTGTGCCCAGAACAGATAGCCTTAGAAATTTTAGGCAATAGGAGGGTCAAGAAACCATTCTTCAAGGGAAGAATGCTGTTAGAGTGTATAGTCTAATAATTTCAGATCAATTCTAACAAGCTTTTTGGTGATTTTCTTGGAATATAACCAATTGTCTGGAATCATGGATAACTGGATTCTTTCCTCCAAAGTTATACTACTTCCTTCTCCTTCTCATTTTATTGTACTGGCTAGAATTTCCAAATAAATGTTATATAATAATGGCCATACTTGATTAATGCTATTTTAAGGAAATACTTGTAGTTTTCTCCTTGAGCATGGTATTGGCTGTTGCTGTAAGACAGATATTTTGAGCCTCATCTTTTATTAATCTCTCCCTTGTTCACTACGCTTCAGTTCCCTGGCCTTCTTTCAGTTTCACTAACTCATTAAATATCTTCTCATGTCAGGATTTCTATTCAACCTGGTTTTTTTTTTCTATCAAGGCTGTGCTCTACCCACCCACCCAACTCTTTATTCATCCTTTAGATTCAGTTTAAACGTCACTTCTGCTGACTACGGTGGATCTATTACTTATTTTCATGATAACCTATAATATTCTTTCATTGATTTTTTTTTTCTTAACGTTTATTTATTTTTGAGAGACTGAGAGAGAACATGAGCAGGGGAGGGGCAGAGAAAGAGGGAAACACAGAACCTGAAGCAGGCTCCAGGCTCTGAGCTGTCAGCACAGAGCCCAACGCAGGGCGCGAACCCACCAACCATGGGATCATGACTTGAGCTGAAGTCGGATGCTCAATCGACTGAGCCACCCAGGTGCCCCTGTAATATCCTTTCAAAGCAGTCATCACCTATGTAGCCATACACTCATTTGAACATTTACTTGTTTACAATTTGTGTCTGTGCCCCTTGATAGCAGGGACCATGTGTATTTGGCTCATTACCATTTCTCTAGAGGTCAACACTGTGCCTGGCACATAAAAATGCTCAACAGATATCTATTCCTATGAAATAAACAAACTTGGAAATGTTAAAGGGGTGCCTGGGTGGCTGAGCCGGTTAAGGGTCTGACTCTTGATCTTGGCTCCCTCTCTCTCTGCCCCTCTCCCACTGACCTCTCTCTCTCAAAAATAAACATTAAAAAAAATGTTAAAGACATTCTCAAAATTGATTGAATAAAAAGTCTCTCATTTTACATATGAGGAAGAATCTAAAAACCAGAGAGTTCAAGTTTCTAACCTAAAGCAGAACCAAGGTCTAGATAGTCAGTACCTAAGTGTTCTAATTCTGAATCTTCTTTCTACTATGCTACTGGTCTTTTTCTTTTAATGTTTATTTATTGATTTTTTTGAGAGAGACAGAAAGAGCGTGTATGAGCCGGGGGAGGGGCAGAGAGAGAGGGACAGAGAGAAATCCCAGCCAGGCTCTGTGCTGCCAGTTCAGAGCCCGATGGGGGGCTTGAACCCAGGAAATGTGAGATCATGACCTGAGCGGAAATCAAGGATCGATGCTCAACCAACTGAACCACCCAGGCGCCCCTGCTATGCTACCTGTCTTTAAGCTGCTCCCTCAAAGACTGTTTATCTGATGCTGGGCTAATCCTGGACGAGCCTCTGGAGCTAGGCAGGAGAGTATCAGGCATTCAACAAACATTACTGAGCATTTACCTTGTGCTAGGCACTAAAGGTATGGTAGTGAGGCTTGCTTTCACGCAACTTAGAGTCTAGTGGGGAGCATGTAACTGGGTGTTTAATTATATGTAAAGAGTAAGGCACGGAAGGACAGAAATTTAGTTCTTTGTTAAAGAGTTTAACGAAACAAAACAAAAGCTCACAAAACTCTTATCCTTGACTAGTGGGTCTAGGAGAGCTTCTCTGATAAAATGATGCCAGAGAGGCTATCTGAAGGATAGGTAGAAACGAAATAGGCTGAGATGAGCGTGTTCCAAACAGATGGCGTGCGTACAAAGGCTCTGTGGCAGGACAGAGCTTAGCCCATTAGTGACAGTGAAAGAAGCCAGTGTGCCTAGACTGCAGAGAGTGAGGTACGGATAAAGCGAAACGCAGCCGGAGAGGTAGGCGACCTTCGGACAAGATTCAGCTCACTGCGGGGCTGAGCGTGCCTCTGCTCGTCCCCTAACTTCCTTCTGTGAGTGTCAGCACTATAACCAAGCGAGACCAAGTGCCCAGCAGTGGAGACCTCAGCTTCAAGAGACCAGCTGTTCTACTGCCGGGGCGCTAAAGACGCGCCCGCAAATCAAAAGAAGCCTAAAAGAAAGGAAGAGAAGGAGGAAATGGGAAGTTGCCCCTTTACCGCTCCGTTCTCGCTGCTCTTCGTCAGGCAGCCAGCAAGCGACGAAAAGATGTAGCCGTGTCGCGTGTAAGTGCCGCTGCCCGGGCTGCCCTCCTCCAAGTTACACAGACGTTCGCCTGAAGAAAAATGCTGCATCAGTGACGGGTGCCCAGAAGGTGTTAGCCATCCAGCCTTCCAGCCTCTGTCTCATCCAGAATTCGCTCTGGGCCCCATACACTTACCCGGAATGCAGTACCTCACGGGTGGCGCCATGACTGCCACAGGAGGGAAACGAAGTCGACTTCTCATTGGCTAAAGTATAGGACTAGTTCTGCAGTAAAAAACGCGTCAATTGGTATGATTTGTCACGTGATCATCGGAGCCTCCAGGAAACTTTATTTCCCAGGTTACCCCGGGACGAGTCCGGGGGCGGGGCTCCGGCACGCCTGCGCCTGCGCTTGCGCCTGTGGTCCAGGATGGGCTGGCGGCGGGTCCCAGTCTGCTGGCTGGTGCTGGGGTTGGCAGAGGATGGTTGGTTGGGCTGAGTCGGGCCCGGCCGGGTTGCGGAGCTGGAAGGGGTGACAGGGAACGGCGGCGGAGGCTGCGGGGTTCCATTTGGCTGACTGGGGAGTCGGCAGGCGGCAGGTAAGAGCGGAGCCGCGGACTTTGCTCCCCAGTCTTGCCCTTTTTTCTAGGGTCGGGCCCTGTTCGGGGCCTTTTTGCGAGTCCGGGTTCCTGTTCTCTCCTTGCTCCGCCCAGCACGGCCGTGCCCTGCCTGGCGGAGTGCACCCTCCGGGCAGCTGTAAAGCGTGGAGCATGGAAGGAGGCCAACCCAACTTGCCCATTTCACAGATTTGGAAACTCAGATCCAGAGATAGGATTTAACTTGTTCAGGATCCTCGAAGATAGTTCAAGGTAGAGTCCAAACCGGAACCCAAGGTTTTTTTAATTCCAGTCTTTCGCACTTTGACCACGCCTCCGTCGTTAAGAAATAAAGACTTTTTGTGACTGCAGCTTCAGATCTTGCAGTCGGATCCTCGCAAACGGAGCTCAGGTCATGTGGGCCCATCCTTAACTTTTTCAAGCATATGTTCGGAACGAAAGTCTGCACATGAGTAGAATGCTACTCTTACTGATGATTGACAACTATTGCTTAAGACAGCAGACATCCTGAGAGTAGCATCTTTGTCCACTTGAGATTTGCTATGACTTTCATTTCAGTTTCCCTTGCCTTTTGGTTCCTTTGGAACCTAACCTGTGCAAACCCTCCAGCCCCCACCAATCCAGTTTCCCCTTGGAAAACAGATGGTGACTTAGAGCCTTGGAAAGAGGGGAGTGCTATGGCCTTCAATCCCCTCTAATCTGGTGCCAGAAGTCACTATGGTCTGTGGTTACTACCGAGGGATCAGAGTGCTAAGGGCTTGTGCTTGGGGTGGAGGTGAAGCTCTGCTTTGCTCTGTTTTCTCCCATGTTCACGCTCTTGCCACAGCACACAGAAAATCACAATTTTTTGAATTCTGCTGTGGTTCAATTTCCTGAGAAATGAGGAACTCTGTATGTTCAAGTGTGGCCCCATGGGCCACATATCTCTTCCCTGGCATCTCCATACCCCCTAAACCCCACTAGCTAAAATGAGCGGCAGGGGGTTGGCTTCAGACTCTTCACTCAAATCTGATCTGTAGCTCTACAAACTTTCAGTTCACATGTTTGGGTTCATTTCTGGTTGGATTTGTTTTGCAAAATCCCTTTAAGCTCTTAAGTGCTGTGATTCTAATGGTTTCTATTGCTTTTTACTGATCATGAAGAATGACAGTAGCAGATACTTATTTAGTGTTACCACATTGGCAGGAGTGCACTTGCTGCTATTTGTAAGCACAGATAGACGTCTGATCAACCTCACCATTTCTGCATCCTCCGTTCATTCAATAAGTACTTATTGAGTATTCCTGTGAGCCAGGTATTGTGCTAAGCATTTGTAACTATTTCATTTATACCTTAACCCAGTGTATATATAGAATCTTAAAGGATTAGAGCTGGACAGGACCTTAGCTTTTAACTCTACCCTGTCACTGAATGGAAACACAAGGAAATTGAGTTCTAGCAGGGTTGGGTGATTTGCCCAAGGTCACAGAACTACTTAAGGGCAGAATTGAACCCTAAGTAATGATGTTATGGGATAGATGAGAGTTGGTAAGTCTAGTCCTTAAGGCAGGCATTTCCTATACAGTCAGGAATTCCAGAGGTGGTTGAGAACAATATGGGAGGTGGAGAATCTGAAAAGGAATGTTTCTTGTTTTTGGAGACAGGAGAGATGGCATATAATTCATGTTTATTAAAGGTGAGGAATGCATCTTATTTGCAAGTTATTGCTATAAAGAGTATTTTAGCAAATAGGAAACTTTCCATTAGCCACCATAAGGGAATGAACAATGGCGTGGACAGTCTATGTCACTTGGATTTGTTGTGAGGTAAAATTTTTGGCTCACTCTTACATTTGACTCTGGCTGTACACTATTTTGAAAAATCATGCTTCAAGGGATGCCTGGGTGGCTCAGTTGGCTAAGTGTCCAACTCTTCTTTTTAAAAAGTTTTTATTAACATTTATTCATTTTTGAGAGTGAGAGAGACACAGAGCGTGAGCAGGGAAGGGGCAGAGAGAGGGAGACACAGAATCTGAAGCAGGCTCCAGGCTCAGCTGTCGGCACAGAGCCCAATGCAGGGCTTGAACTCACGGGCCGTGAGATCATGACCTGAGTTGAAGTTGGACGCTTAACCGACTGAGTCACCCAGGCGCCCCACTAAGCATCCAACTCTTGATTTCAGCTCAGGTCATAAGCTCATGGTTCGTGAGTTTGAGCCCCATGTCAGTCTCTTTGCTGACTGTGTGGAGCCTGCTTGGGGATTCTGTCTCTCCCTCTCTCTGCCCCTCCCTCCTCAAAATAAATAAATTAAACTCAAAAGGAAAAAGAAAATTCATGCTTCAGGTCATTTCATGGTTCTAAGAAACAGGACTCCAACTTGGGAAGTAGGAAGGTTGAGTTTTTACTTTCTCCCTTTCTACACTGCTCCTTAATTCTCTTAGCTCCTAGGAGGTGATGGGAATGGCCAGTTTCTTTATCCTGATGCAGAGAGTAGGTCCTTACTGAATCATCATCTCTCTTTCTCTGTTAGCCTTGTCTGCTGGATTCCTCTTTGCCTTAGGTCATTTACAGAACTTGTAGAAGGAGGTTACAAAGTGTTTTCTTTGAAAGGCCTCTTGTGATAAGCCAGTGTGCAAGGAGAGTACCTTGCTCCAGTTACTGAACGGAAACCATCCCTACAGTGGAGCAGCCTCCTCCAGTTTCTGTTGGGTTTTGAGCTGCCTTTTAAATAAGTCAGTGGAGTTGCCGAGGACACAGTAGCCCTAGGGGGAAATCAGATCATTTCTTTTCTGGTAAGGGCTTTAATCTGCAGAATTGATGAGACTATTATCAACGGAATCCATGACTTTAGTTCTGGACATTACCTGGGCAGCTGACCTCCCATGGCTATTGGGTGAGGTAGAAATCACATAGAGGAGAAGAAGGCACCTGCAGAGCTCGGAAGGCTGGTTGGGTAGCTTGGGGCCAAGGGCAGCAGCTGCAGAGAAGACTTGTGAGTATCGAAGTAGAATTGGGCCAAGGAGACTCATCACTGAGAGGATAGGCTCTGTGGTCTCCATGAGCCACAGCAGGAAGGCCCCCCTCCCACTGCCAGTGGTTCCTGCCTGTGGTGTTATTCTGCCGTAAAAACTGAAGTTTTCTTGGCTTTTGTATCCTTGGGGTGGGGCTGGGACTGGAATTGGAGACAGAGCATCTTATGTCATGCAGAGGGTAGCTGAGGTGTCCTGACAGAAGACAGGGACTCGCATGCTACCAGGTTGGGTCTGGTGGCCTGTAACATCAGCTCAGAGGAAGTAAGAAAGAGGAATATCTTTTGCTAAGACTCAGCACCAGGGAAGATCTAGATGTAGGATCAACATATGATGTACTCACTCCCCCATTGGCCATTCCTTGGTGAAGAGCAATTGTTAGGAGGTGGGTCATTGGTCTAGAGCAGGCGGGATACCCTGAGAATCCTCTGCTGTGGTGGCCGTGCCCACAGAGGCGTGGTGGCAGCTTTGTGCATGTCAGCTGTGCTCCACCCAATGGTCTGTCTACAAAGAGAACTCCAAAAAACCCTGCTTTGGCTTGGAGCTGCCTGCCTTTCCCTCAGCCTTTTACTGTGGGTGGCCCCTTACTCTAGGAGTGCATCATTTTGGATTTGCTGTGCGCCCAGTGGTGTAATGTAAGTAGGACTTCTGCATGCTCAGAACCTCCAGACCCTACCCCATGTAATCTGGTTGGGGCATTGGCACCACCCATTCCCTTGAGAAGTGGAGTGACTTCCTATGTCTCACAGCTGGTGACTGGCCCAGCTGGGCCTTAGGTCTTTGCCTTTAAGGTGGTGCTCTGGGCCTCCTCCCTGGTGGGGTAGGGAGGGACAGGACCAGAGTGGCTTCTCACAATGGTATGCTCTCCTAGGAGCCATGCGGGGCCAGCGGAGCCTGCTGCTGGGCCCCGCCCGCCTCTGCCTGCGCCTGCTTCTGCTCCTGGGCTACAGGCGCCGCTGCCCACCTCTGCTCCGGGGCCTGGTACAGCGCTGGCGCTATGGCAAGGTCTGCCTGCGCTCCCTGCTCTACAACTCCTTTGGTGGCAGTGACACCGCTGTCGATGCTGCCTTTGAGCCTATCTACTGGCTGGTGGACAACGTGATCCGTTGGTGTGGGGTGGTGAGTGATGCCCAGGGAGCAGGAAAAGGGACGTGTTGGGGTAGCAGAAGGACACGTGTCTGATGGACCCACACTGGGTTTGGGACCCATACCAGCCCCCTATCCCGGGGAAATTCCCGAGTCTACTCTTGGTGTTGGCAAACTCTCACTGCCTACCTGACCTCACTGGTGCTGGCAGGTGTTCGTGGTGTTGGTGATCGTGCTGACCAGCTCCATTGTGGCCATCGCCTACCTGTGTGTCCTGCCTCTCATCCTCCGAACATACTCAGTGCCACGGCTCTGCTGGCACTTCTTCTACAGCCACTGGAATCTGATCCTCATCGTCTTCCATTACTACCAGGCCATCACCACTCCACCTGGATACCCACCCCAGGTGGGTCCCCACAGGAGCATACCGGAAGGAGAGAGCTGCAGGCTGCGAGAGCCAGTCCTAGGCGTGGGGGAGCGAGAGGGCCTTGGTATCTTCTAAGGTACCCAGCTTCGCTCCCACGGTTGTCACGATGCTTTTCTCCCTTTGCACAGGGTAGGAATGATATCGCAACGGTCTCCATCTGTAAGAAGTGTATTTACCCCAAGCCAGCCCGAACACACCACTGCAGCATCTGCAATAGGTGGGTCTTGGCTTTGCTTGCTGTGAACCCCAGCTTTGACCCTTTTGCTGAAGCCCTAGGGCAAAATGTAGGCCTGGAGTCCGAGAAGATGTTTATGAAGTCTTCTCACCAGGCAGTGCACCCTCATGTCATGACGCCTGGTCCTCAGAACGGTCCTGTGAGTTAGGTATTGTCATCGCTTGTGGAAACTGAGAGAGATGAGTTAACCTTGTCCAAGCTACTAGTTCACGTAGCTAGTGAAACAGGGTTTGAAGCAAGGCCTGGCTGTCTTCAAAGTCTGTGCCCTTTCCACCTCAGCAGGATGCTGGTCCTTGTAGGAAAGGATTGGCACTGACATCTCGAGAACCTTGGCCACCGTAACAGAGCCTGTGTCCCTCCCTCACAGGTGTGTGCTGAAGATGGATCATCACTGCCGTATCCTTTTATTATCTCTTCTGCATGAGGCCTCCTTTAGCTCCAGCCACCTGCACTGGGCGAAGGGCCACAACCACGGCTTCTAGCATCCCTCAAAGAACACTGGGCTCATGAAAAGTTAGGAGAGGGGTGGTGGGGCTGGCCATCTCCGAGGGAAGCAGGAGGCTTACAGGTTCTACGGGACGATCTTGGAGCGAGGCATCTGTTCTAACCACGTTAACGTTTGTGGGATGGAAAGAGATGTTTGGGTTTCAGGTTGTCCACTGGGCATGCCAGATAGAACCAACGGTCCCCTTCTGCTGTCCCAGACAGATGGCTGGTTGACACCAGCTAGGTTGAAGTATTGGCAGATTCATTTTGCTTAAGGATTTCAGTTTTCATGATTTCCCGGTGGGCCTTGTGAGGGCTCTGAAAAGCTTTAACATCTGGAAATAGTCCCATATTTTCCTGCCTTCGGGAAATAGTTCTTGGTGACTGGAGGCCCTGTGCTTGGATGATGCCATCATGAAGCAAGAATGAACCAGAAAGACCTGAAGCTGTGTGTTTGATCTTGTCCTTAATCCTTCCCCCACCAGCCTGGCTAAACAACTGTGTAGGCCACTATAACCATCGGTACTTCTTCTCTTTCTGCTTTTTCATGACTCTGGGCTGTGTCTACTGCAGCTACGGAAGTTGGGACCTTTTCCGGGAAGCTTATGCTGCCATCGAGGTGAGCCCATAGCTAGGAGCAGGGCAGCTCAGTAGAATTTTGGGGTGTGGAATCTGTCCCTAAGGAGTGGGGCTGGTAGCACCCCTACCCTAGAGGCCTGAGTGTATAACCAGCACTGTTTTCCATCCCCTTAGAAAATGAAACAGCTCGACAAGAACAAACTACAGGCGGTTGCCAACCAGGTGGGCCGTCCCCACGCCACTGCCTCCTGCTGCTCAGGCCAGGGGGTAGAGTTGCTGAGGCAGCGGGGGCCCACCTGCTAGTGGAGTTGTAGAGGCTGGCTGAGGGGCCTCTTGAGACTGGATCCAGGGGTATTCTGGGAGGCTGTGGGCCATGGGCAGACTAAGTGGCCTGGGGACAAGCTGGAAGTCCCTGGCTTGTGATAGTTTTGGGCTCTCTATCCCATCATCACCTTCTTTGGGCTGAGCGGGGACTCTGCCTTGGAGACGGCCTGAGCAGCAAGGAGTCTGTGTTAGTCTGTGTAATGGGGTTCCAGGGGACAGGGACCAGGCTGGGCCAGTCTGATCACTCTTTGCTCCTGGTCTTTCGGCATCCATGCCAGGCCTTCTCCCAGGCCTGTGAGGACCCCTTATTTGGAGACGTCTTGGGCTCACGATTATACCACTTAACCTCTGCTGTCCTTTTAGTCCTTAGTGGAACTCAGTTTTCCTTGCTTGTTCTTGCATTCCGGGCCTGGGCCCAGCCTCCTCTTGAGGATTGCAGCCACACACTGAGGGAGTTCTAGCTGGGGAGCAGAGCGGCTTCCCCTGGAGCCCCATTTGTGTTGTCAAACCTGAAGGCCCAGGGTCAGCTCCTCCTATGCTTTGCCATCCTGTCCAGACCCGCTCTGCCCAGTGTTTGTCCACATGGTGATGCCTCCGGGCTTGGCCCACTCATCTGGCTGCTGCCCTGACTCCTCTGTGGCTTAACTCCCTATTTTCTCATCCTGGGTTTGGGTCACTTCCCTGCCTGCAGGTGCTGGGGGCTGTGCTGGAGATCAACAGCAAATGAGCCACCTTGCTCTTCTCTTTTCCTAGACGTATCATCAGACCCCACCACCCACCTTCTCCTTCCGAGAAAGGGTGACTCACAAGAGTCTTGTCTACCTCTGGTTCCTGTGCAGGTATTTAACACTCATTTTTGATGGTTTAAATGGGGGACAGCTTCAGAAAAACCTTTCCCAGTGCCCACGTGTAGGCAGGGTCCCATGCCTGTGTCATCTGCTGCTGTTCTTAGTGTAACTTAGCTTGGCAAAGAGTCAGTGCTTCATTTTCTTCAGCCTTTTGGGGCAGGGAACACTAAGGATGCTAGCATGGAGTGTTATGTGCCAAGGTAAGTTAAACTGCTTCCAGGTAGGGCACTGCATTTTCCAGGCGAGGAAAACTGAAGAGGAGAGGTGAAGTGAGTTGCTGTGTGATATACAGTTGGGAACGGGAGAACTGTGATCTGAATTACATGCTGCCCGTTCTAACCTGGCTGTTTTCACTACCCGCTGCAGTTTCCTAAGCACAGGTATTTTAAGAAGTATGGTACATTGTTATTAGTAACACAGACTTAATTTCCCCACCTTTCTTTCCACCTAATTTATTCTTAGCTCATGTTGACGCATTTTCATTGATGCTTTCTATAGATGTAGTGAAGTAAGAACTCACCTAGGATGTAGACTGGGACTTCAGCATAGAGGTCTCCAGCTGATCGTTATAGCTCAGTTCAATTTCATACCTACTTGTAACCTCCCCACCAACCTTGGCCCCTCTTTTCTTAGTTCTGTAGCACTTGCCTTGGGTGCCCTAACTGTATGGCATGCTGTTCTCATCAGTCGAGGGGAGACTAGTATCGAAAGGCACATCAACAAGAAGGAGAGACGTCGGCTGCAGGCCAAGGGCAGAGTGAGTAGGGGGCTTGGGGTGGAGGGTAACTGATCCCGCTGTCCTGAAAACAGAGGTCACAGTCTAGGGCCAACAAGGGCAGGCATCATAAAAGGTCAGAACTCACCTGGCTGAGCTTTAGCTAGCCAATTTAGGCTTGAAAATTAGGAGGGGGAGTAAATAAAAGGGGTTTGTAGAAACCTGTATTTCTCTTGGCTCTAGGTTTTCAGGAATCATTACAACTACGGCTGCTTGGACAACTGGAAGGTATTCCTGGGTGTGGACACAGGAAGGTAAAGTAGAACATCTAGACTAGTGCTGTCCAACAGAACTCTCTATGGTTAGAGAAAAAATGTTCTTTTCCTGTGCTGTGTAAGACGTTAGCCACCAGCCACATATGGTTGCTGAACACCTGAAATGTGGCTAATGCATCCGTAAATTGACATTTTATTTTTACTAGTTTAAATAGGCACGTGTGGCTAGTGGCTACCCTACAGGACAATACAAATCCAGACTCTGGGAGTAGAGATCATTGTTCATTTGAACCAAAGGGGCTAGGGGTCAAAACTGCGGTATACGCGCATGAGGCTTACAGATGACACAACAGAATCCTGAGAAAGCAGTGAGTGGTCAGTAAGGGACCTCTAGGTAGGATATGGTGACCACCCATCTCCTCGCATTGGTATGGTAGTGTCTGGAGTTCAAACCAACAACGTGTGGGACTGCAGCAGTCTATTTTTAACAGAGGTTCTAAGACCAAAAAAATGAAGTTAGCTCCCTTAGCCCAAGAGATCAGGGTAAATCACTTTTCAGATTGCAACTCCAAGGCAGTAATAACTAGGTGACCAGAAGTACCTGCCTTCCCCCCTTTCCTGTCCTTATTACATTCCTGCCTGTCATTCCTTGCGGTGATCCCTTAGAGATTTATTTTGAAACCTCTAAAAGCACCAAAGGGCACATTGGACATACTAGAACTTTTGTTACTGTTGGGGTTAATGCCAAAGTTGCTTCAGGATACCTTGACTCCTTGCTGAGGAATGAGGATCAGGAAGGAAGACCAAGAACTCTTGGAACTCAGGGACATTCTATCTTCTCTTGTAGGCACTGGCTTACTCGGGTGCTGTTGCCTTCCAGTCACCTGCCCCATGGGAATGGAATGACCTGGGACCCCCCTCCCTGGGTGACTGCTCACTCAGCCTCTGTGATGGCAGTGTGAGCTGGATTGTGTCTGTCACAACCTGTGTGCCACTCTGCTTCCTGCATTGTCTCAAGGGCCTCCAAGGACAGCTTGGAATCCTTGGGCAAAAAGAATCAGTGGGCCTGCCTTAGAGTACCATGCAGGGACAACCCAAGGACCAATCTACTGGCCACTGCAGGAACCAGGCACGATGTGGAGAAATCCTAGGACCGATGTCCCTTTACTCAGCTCAGGCAAACTGAAGTTCCAGCCCCAGACTGGAGATTAGGCAGCTAGCAACCTTGCCGGGTGCTGACCCCGACCTCCTCCAGGTTCCAGCACTGGGGTTGGCCACCATCTCTTCCACGTACTGTCTGAGAAAACACCTGAATGGTAGAGCGGAGATCCTGGCTCCTCAACAGGGCAAAGACACCAGGCCTACTGCTGAGGTCACTGCCACTTCTCACATGCTGCTGAAGGTGAAAAATAAAGGTATTTGATTTTTAAAGATATACAGCTTTTCATTGCCTTTACTTTAGGGCGAGGAAGGGAAAAGTCAGGGTCAAGACCTAGTGAGTGGGTGTTCTGGTCATGCTTCCTATGCTCTACTTGGAGGGGTGGATACCCTGAAAATTCTTGGCCAGTCTCTATCATTAGTGTTCCTATAGCTTATGCACTGGTGCTCTGGTTATGTGCCACTGAGGCATGAATGGGGAGGAGGAAATATCTGACAGCCCCATTACCAAAAGAAATCTTTATTCTCCAGCAGGTACACACACATCCATCATCCCTGGTCCTCAGGGCCACATTCGTGTGCATTCATTCATCCCTCAGCAGCATATCTCCCTTTTTCTGGCAAATAAATGGAAGAGCCCTAAGACCAAGATCTTTCCTCAAACACAAGTAGTCTCACACTCAGTTAACTTCACAAATCCATTAGAAGTCAGGATTCCTATGTTTCCTATACAGCCATGCAACAGAGGCCTGGGGAGAGGCAATCAGAGGCCAGTGGTCTCCCTGCCTTGGGCAACATGGCTCGATAGTTAGTAATTCCAGGTTAGATTGTCTGTCAGAACAGCGTAGGCCAGGACCGAGGGCTCAGCTGCCAGGGCTCCCCAGCAGAAACCTGTAGGCAAAAAGAAGGTTGGCGGCATCAGTGATGAGGCTCATTTCAATTCCATCTCATCCATGACTTCGAAACTCACCATTCTCCCCTGGCTGACACTGCCTCCTTGCGCACCAGTCTCTTCTTGTCATCTAGGGGCTTGGCTAAGGCTCGGATCACCTGTGGTTTATACGGCAGCAGCTGTGGAGTTAGAAGAACCACAGCCTTGTTCAGCCAAGGCAACCGAAAGGGCTGCTTCTCTGACTCAACAACCAACGTTCTTCCTATTCTCCTTTAGTGATTCCAGAGTGTGCTATGTGGCAGGATGGCCGTTCTACTATAGGTACATCCATGTCTGTGTGTACCTCGCAGTTTGCACCTCAATCACACAGCAGGGTGGTCAGTCCCATTTGACTAAGGCAAAAAAGGTGCTTGTCTGGCTCTTTTCAGAAGTGTCCAGGCCAGAAAGAGCCATCTCAGGTACTCACCACAGGGGTGGGCAGGCGAGTGAGAGCGTGCATGCACTGCAATGCAGCAATCCGGACAGCCTGGAACACAACCGTAAGGGGCAGGGGTGAGGGGAGACCCGTGAAGGAGAGACGTAGGTGCCAAAGAGTTGCTGGGGCTCAACGCACCATGGAGGGACTAGAGCTGAGGTTCAGAAACTTGGTGACAAGGGTGTCAACGTGAAGACTCATGACCTGGGGTGCTTCCAGTAGAAGAGGCTGAAGGCAGCTGAGGGTGGAGAGCTGAACTACACAGTCGGAGCAAGACAGGGCCTCCAGCAGCAAGGAGAGCAGCTAAGGGGCCAGAAGAAAGGCAGTATGTGGTGAGCCTGCTTCTCCTCCACCTCCCTGTCCCCCTGTTTCTAGCACCAGCTGGGGGCAGTGACTTAGTCCCCATTTGAGGCTCTGACTGCAGGGCTCACCGTGGGCAACTCTGGTAGGAGTACAGGCTTAGGCAGCCTATTAAGTACGTGAGACAGGCCCTTCAGGTAATTTGGCTTCACATCTGTAAAAACATGGAAAAGCTTAGGAAGAAACTGGTCTCAGACATACAGTTTGAACATTCAACTCCAATCTCTGATGAAGCTGGGACATCAGCCGAGAAAGAGGTTCAAACAAACAAACAAAAACCTCAAGCTAAGAAAAAGCAAGATTTATCAAAGGAAAAAAGTGGGACAAGATTCTGGAAGTTCTTTAGCCTTTTAGCTACAGATCACACTGTAGCTCTAAAGAAGCACTTACGTCTTTATTTTAGGGAATGTGACCTGAGTAAAGAAAAGGTGTATATATTTAGGGCCTTTTAGACCCTTCTCACCTTGGGAAGCAGCATGGAAACCCTGGACCAAAGCAGGCACGTTATCTGTGAAGAACCGCTGGCGGAACATGATACGCACTTCAGCATGGCCAGCACGGGTCAACACGTCAGTGCAGTCAGACATGAGCAGAGAGAAGCCATCAGCTGCTGCTGGGCCTAGTTCTGGATCACCCAGGAGGCCCATGAGCTGGAGAAAAGAGGTGCATCAGGAGAGAAGAATGAATCTTCAATACCCATGAGGAGGATGGCAGTGGTTTCTGGGAGGAAAAGGATCAACAGGGAAGTTACTATTTAGGTCTTTGGCTCTCCTGGCTCCAGAAAAGACTTACCCGGTCTGTAAGGCATGAGCTGAGAGGATGATATCTAAGCACTAAGGCCTTTGTTACCTGTAATCAGAGAACAGTCTGACAGGGGCATGCATGACATTCAAACCCCAAAACCTCAAGAAGCATGTTTAGGGTTCAAGGTCAAATGGAGAGACTTTTATTTAACCAGACAGAACTGTCTAACTAGAATCCATTCTGGGACCTTACCCAGAGAAGCAGTGTGAAGGCCTGACTACGATAGGGGCCAGGGCTCAGGCCAGCCTCCACTTTGTCCACTGCCAGCTGCAGGAATTCATCTAGCTGTTGCCCTAAAAATAAGAGAGGAAACACTGATGCAGAGGCTACATATTTCTTCTTTACCAACAAATGATGTAAATCATTTAAATACAGAGCTCCCTGAGAGGCCATCAAAAAGGAACAGTATCATTCTGGCTGTGACTCTGCCCACTCAGCTCTAGGATGCTAGCATGAGAGGCTACTATCTCATAACGCAGGGGTGCTGGTATTCGGAAAGAGCGGTCTGCTTCTAGTAAAAAATGATCTCTAAGAGCTCCCTGTAGGGAGTAGGGTGACAGACCTAGACAGAGCACTCTGCTTGAACCTTCTTATCTTTTTATGTCCTGTAATGCTTTGCCCAGCTCTGGTCTTGACTCTTGTCCCAAGGGCTGTCCCCTAGGAGGCCCTATTATATTATTAGCAGCTCCTTTTTTAAAGGGCAGGAGGACTGAGCTTCCAAGATTTCATCAGTAATTAACTCCAGGAGGCTCCCTACGCAACCCCCCCACCCCCTCCCCTCCCCGCCCCAGCCTTATTTCAGTACCTGCAGGGAGCTTGTTGAGGAGTCCTGCAAAGCACTTGGCGGCAGCGGTGGAGGAGGAGGGGCAGCTGGGGCAGCAGCTCAGCTCTACAAGCTCCCACATGAGTTGGTTCAGTTGAGGGATTTCCACCTACATAAAACCTGACCATGTAACGCACGCAGAGAACACTTGAACTCCGAGAGATACGCAGTAGAAAGTGGCAGCGGGGATGCGCCTGGGTGGCTCAGTCGGTTAAGCGTCCGACTCTTGATTTCGGCTCAGGTCATGATCTCACGGTTCGTGGGATCGAGCCCCGCGTTGGGCTCTCTGCTGACAATGTGGAGCCTGACAATGTGGAGTTCCAAACTCTCTGCCTCTCTCTCTCTCAAAATAAATAAATAAACTTGAGAAAAAAAAAGAAGAAGAAAAAGTGGCAGCAGGGGTCAAGATGGATGAGAGCTAAACTCTCCAGTGAGTAAAACAGAAGATCAGCTTAGCCTATGACAAATTTCTGCCCAGAAGTCACTTGGGATCTACCTCCCCTCATCAGGGTTAAACTACGGTACTCCCCAAATGTACTCACATTTCGAGGCAAGGAGCAGACAAAGGCCATAAGCAATGCAACCAGCCGCCTCTGCCCTGAGGAGCCATCCTGTAAAGGGAGAAAAACCCTAGCAAGCCTGTCCTGCTAGCAAGAGGCTTTTCTGCCCCAAACCTATCCCAGATTAGCCCTAGAAATTTGAAGGAAAGTCCCAAGATTCTCCCCATTCTGGTCCATCAGACCCTCACCTGGAATGGCTGGAATCTGCAAGGGAAGCTGTTTTCAGGCAGAAAGGAGACGTTGCCATCCAAGAAAAGGGGCACAATGTGGGCAACACTCTGGGCAGCTAAGCTGGGGGTAGAGGACTAGGTATCACCAAGAAGCCAGGGTTCTGAAGTACCCTGGGTTCACATTAGAGTCACTGAGTCAATGGGCCCGAACATGATCATTCATGCATCCAACAAATGCTAATTCAGCATATATTATGTGCCAAGAACCATTCCCATTTTAGGCCCTGATGATTTAGCAGTGAATCCGACTAAATCCCTGTTCTGAAGCTTACAATCTGGTGAGAGAATGCAACATATGTTTCAAAAATAGTCCACAGGTGATTCTTCTGCACATCTGTAGCTAAAAACCATTAGCCCGTGCCTCCCCTACCCCCTAATCCATGGTGCTAAAAAGCCACTTCCTCTTACTTTGCCAGCAAAACAACTCCCTCCACATTTGATTCTGGGTAAAAGATAGCTCAGAAGGCAGCTATCTGCTACTTCTTCCTAAGACTGCTATCCTGCCTATGGTCAAGCTACATCAATGATTATACTCACTCAGGGCTCAAGTGGGTGGTGGCAGTGCCAATGACAGACACCATGGCAGCCAAGACCTCATCCTCCAACAGTACTTTTCTCAGAACTGAGTGCTCCTTCTCTGAAAAATAAACACACACACACACACACACACACACACACACACACACACACACACAATCACTAGGCCACGACTGTGGTTCAGATGATTAGATCCTGTCATCATCATGACTCTAGTTACAATGGCATCAGTTTTAAACCTGTCTCCCAGCACTGCTGTGGCCCTGAGCATGAGCACGGCACTAGAAACAGGAATGGTTAACATGGGCTACGGAGAGCTCTTGAGAACTTTGTGCAGTCCTCAGACTGGGCAACGTGGAAAATAAATCTAGTTGTTATGATCTTCTGAACTTCAGAAATAGTTATTTTAGTTTTTTCCAAAATTTAAAGATAACACCGATGTATTGTCAGGGGTCATTATTATTATAACAGCTACATATGTGGAGCTGCCATACATACATACTATGTACTCTGTTGCCAAGCACCATGTGTTTTTTTTTAATCCTTACTAACTACCCCGTGATACAGATTTTACGCTATTTCTTCCCCTTTTAAGCGAGGAAACAGGCTTACAAAGGCTAAATATCTTCACTTAACAAGTGGTGGAGTTGAAGATGAAACCCAACCAGGTCAGCTTGATTCCAGAGCCCAATGCTACCTAATTACATAGCAATTATTGAGAAAAAAAAGGTGTGCATCCTGCTGAGTTTCGCTAACACGAGTAGATTTTGATTCTTGCCACTGGTCAGGTTGACATCCTTTGCTTGAAGTGAAATTTCACTTTGGAGACAAAGGATTCAAAAGAAGCCTCTGCTGGGACAAAATGTAATGTCAGTGGTAGCCTCCAAGTGGCAGTGCTGCTCACCAGTAGTGGAAGGCTGAAGCCCAGAGGAGGGACAGAGAAGGTGCAGGGTGGAGAAAGTTACCTGGCATGGAAGCCTGCACAGCCAGGGCGAGCAGGCAAGGTACAGCTGTCTGATGGAAATACCAGCAGCTCTCAAGGTCCTGCTGGCATTTTTCTGCCACCTGCTGGAGGCTCTGACAGACAGCAATAACTTCACTGGTTCCTGCAACCATATACCCTGTGTAGTAACAAAGTATTCTCTGTAAAGTTTTCTTAAAAGCACTTCCAAATCTTTCAGATACAGAATATGGGAAAAATAATCAAAGATGAGTGACTAAAGAGTCCAAGAGTGGTTGATAAAGAGCCAAGAAATGCCATTCTTTTGGCTGTTTCTTTTTACCTACTCAGATTTTGGAGCAGAACTGGCTGTGTCAGCTCTGCAACAGAAGCACTCATACGTATTTTCTCAGTTTTCACAACAACCCTAGAAGTATCATTTCCCCTATTTTATAGAGGAGGATGTGGAGGCTAAATAAAACCACCAGTGGTTTTCCAGGGTTATAGTAAGTGCAAAGTCAGGAGTCAAACTCCAGCCACACTCTGAGATGTATCAGGTGCTGGAACATCCATTGGATCTTCTGCAGGGCTGGGTACTGCAGAGCTGGGAGCTGAGGAAGTTATAGTGAGAGCCCTTGGTGGGGCATGCACAGGCTCACAGTAGCAGTGACTGTTGTCACTTATGCCTTGAAACAGTGGTGTGTAGGAGTTACCTGGAAATCTTGTTTAAAGGAGATTCTAATCAGTAGGGCCTGAAATTCTGCACTTCAAACGAGTTCCCAGACAATGCCCAAGCTGCTGGTTGATGGACATTTTCAGTAACCATGGCCCTAGAGTGGTGCTTTTTCATTCTGATTTCATATCAAATTCACTTGGGCACTCAATTACAGTTGTTCGAGTCCCATGCAGCAACATTTTTTAAAGGTTCCCATGTGATTCTACTGATGTACAGTCACCAAATGGAACCACTGCCTTAGAGACATCAACTCTGAATGTGCCTACGGTTCCCCATTCAGCCTAGCTCCTTGATGATTATTCCTGGTAGTTACCTTTATTCATCTGGCAGAGATGCTGTAGCAGCAGAGGCAGGGTCTCCTTGACAATACTGGGATGTGTTGATATAGCTGACAAGGCTTGTAGACAGCGCAGATGCCGGGAGCATTTGGCAGGCTCATCCCCTCTAGCCAAATCTAACTCCCCTGCAAGCAACCCAGGAGACAGGATTTCACTGTGTGATGGCATGCATGAAGGCCCCCAAACATCCCTGGGAAGGGGCGAGCCACCGAAGATTAGAGACACATACCTCTGCCCAGCTCCTCAGCAAGCTTGGGCACTAGGTGGCTGCTGAAGGCTACAGGGTAGAGAGTGGCCAGGGCTCCCGATGCTTCCAGTGCTGCCACCCTGCTGGGGACACAAGGCAGATGAGCAATAGCTAAGCCCTGGCCCACTGTTCTCTTGCCTAGGCCAGCCATTGGGCAGATTCAGGGGCGTGGGCTGCCAAGCTTGCCTTGCTGAAGAGCAGGACTCAAGTATCTACACCACTAAGTTGGACAGGGCTTCGTAATGCCCCCCAAAAAAGAGAAGTCTGAAATCTCTGGCTCTGACTACCAAGCACAGGCCCACTCCCTTAGGGAGAGCCAAGGGTCAGAAGCAGAGAGCCCTGCGACAGCTTGCTGCTTTCAATTCTCACCAACTCTGGGAGTCCTCCTCCAGGAAGCTCAGTCTGTACAGGTGACCCACTGCCAGCTCCAAGTCCCCAGAAGAGAGAAGATCTGTGTTAAAAGGAAACACAAACCTCATCTTTCTTCCTCTGTAGCCACCACAACCCTTCCAAAAGTCGTATTAGAAATCCCGAATCATCCAGACTTACAGTGAGAACCAGGGAATTAGGATTGCTCTTCTCTTAAGACAGAAAATAGCAAGGAAGGAACCAATACCCTTTCTTTTCTCTTTCTCCTAAGTGTACCTGGCTGGGCACCCAAGACTGTGAGTGTACGGATGCCAACAAGCTGAAGCTGGGCGCTGGGATCTGTCAGAGCCATGAACACCAGTGAGCACAGCTGGTCCTTGAAGCCATTCAGCGGCCTTTCATCTAGGACAGACGGAGTCCAGGTTAGAGAGAAGCCCTGACTCAGCAGTGATGCAAAGACAACTTGGGGCAAGATTCAAAGAGCTTAATCCACTGGGTGTCCAGGAAGTAGTCTAGGAAAAAATAAACAGGCCTCATCTGGTAAGTGTGCTCTGGTGTCACAACCTCAGAACAACAGGAATGCTGTTGTTCTAGAGTACCTCTCTGTAGCATTCCTTGCCTGCCATCCTTGATAGGAATACAGTGCTCAGCAGCCCCCAAGACACCACACCTGGAAGGTGACCTCACCCTTGTCTTCATAGCTCCATTTCTGGTGTAGCTTCAAGAAACCGAGGATCATTTCAAGGATTGTCCGCCGCTGGTTGCTCTGTAATGTTTTAAGGGGTACTGAGGTCAAAGAATATTTTAAAGGATTTCAGTCCTGCTCCTCTGGAAGTGAGGAAAATTATCCTTTTATGTAAGAGTGTCAGAAAGAGTGAACAAGGGAACCAGAAGAAGCTGACGGGAGAAAAGCCCAAGATGTATTATGTGGGAAAAGCTCAATGCTTAGCTCTCTCTCTGTGAAAGGGATCCTAGCAAGGGTCCCACCATTTCCTCAAAAGATTCCATTTCCTTACCTGACTGTGCTTGTGGAACTGTTCCAGCAGTAAAGGCAGTACGTTGCTGGTGATATGGTCACAGGCCCGAGCAGATGCACCTGCAGCTGCCTGCAACAGTTTGGCACTAGGCCACACCAGTTTCATGTCCGGTTCACACAGATGGTGCCTGCAGTCTAGAGAGGCAGCACATCACAGACCTGGGGAGTAGGCTGAATGCTGCCCGATTCCCCTGCAGTCCACAGGAGCTGGAGATTGAGACTTGGGACAGTTTGCTAGCAGTTACCACTCAAATTGTTTTCAAATCAAAGTACAGCTCCAGCACCCAAGTCACTGAACATGGGGGGCTACTCATGAAAGGTCACTGGCCTTAAGAAACTCCTTTCTATTGTACTCAACCCCTTTTCTGGCTGCCATGGTCCCATTACCCTGTAGAATGTTGCTAAGGAAGGAGTCAAGGAGGTCCTCGGCATCAGCCCTCAGCACAGAGCGAGACAAACACGCAGTCAGGGAGTGGAGGGCTGCCAGGCCATCCGCCTCCACCCGCTCACTTGCCGTCTGGAACACCTGTCAGGGAGGGATCCCATGGCTACTGAGGTGAGCCTGCACTAGGTGAGAGCCCACCCACCCACTGCCTATTTCCTTTGGGGAGTGGGGTTTGAGAACCTTTAGGGTACAGCCATAGAAATTAACCCTTCAAGTGAGTTTCTTCTCAATGGATGTATTCTCACCAAGTCCTTGGTCCCACTAGAATTGATACACATACTTTTTGAGAAACAGGATACCAACTTTGAGCAGGGGCTGTTGGGATCCCCTTTCCCGAGTCTCTTCTTCTCCCCTCTTATTCAGTATGGTGCCAGATGCACCATGACCTGTGCTCCTTACCATGGAAGGACAGGAAGTGGGCACTATGCAAAGGTGATCATGTGCCATCATCAAACAGCTGACCCTTTCCCTTGTCATTCAACCAGAAGTATGCCCGCTTACTGGCTTGCTGAATAACCAGGCCAACAACAGGGAAAAGGACAGGCTGTGTTATTTCCCGTCATGTCTAGCAACTGGGAGTTAACAGTAGTGAGTTTATCTAATAAACACTCACCTCTCTGCGGATAGAAGCCCAAAGGCTGGGGAGGAAGTCTTTCAGTTCCTTCTGTCCGTACACAGCACAGCAAGCATTCTGCCAAGGAAAGCGCAGGCATCAGCCATCTACACAATCAGACTTCTGAGGACATGCAGGCACCTCAGTAGAATGGCACCTGAAGGAGCATGGCTCTCAGCAATAGAACCAGCAGGATTTCACAAAAGTCGTATCCAGGTCACAGAAAAATGGAAGTTCATCCTGACTGATGGAAAACAAGCATAGAGTTCAGCCTTTCCTCAGCTGCCACTCAGTTACTATGGGACCAGACAGTTAGGTAGCTGGTGCGAGGGATTGCTTTAGGCCAACATATAAGCCCAGATTCTGGTTATCCCTCTCATGAAGGCCACTGGATTATGTTCCCTGGCTCTCTGCTATATTCGTTAGCGCCCCTGAATTGTCTAGACAGCTGGACCCTGGAAAGAAAGAAACCACTCACCAGAGTCTGCAGAGAATCCAGCTTGGCACTCAGAATCTCAGAATCTACTTTCTCAATCAGCAGGGGCAGCAGGAACTGTGGGAGAGAAGGAAGAAGTGAAGTCTGAGATGGGTAATGTTGTAGCAATGCCAATGCCAACTATGTCTTTACTGCCACCAGTCCCCAAGGCAGGACCTACATCAGAGAAATACAGTTGAATCAGGAGTTGTGACTGTAAACCAACCTTCCTGCCAATCTGTGGCCAGACTCCCAATTAACCTGAAAAGTGGGCTAGCTGGCAACACTACAAGATTTCAAAAGAGAGCACCATATAGCGACTGGATTATTATTTTAAACAAAGATATGGTAAAGTTTTCTACTCTGAAGGTCTGAAGATACTTGCCACACAAGCCTTAAGACATTTGCAGGATGCCATACCCTAAAACGTATACTGGATCTTTCTTTTTCCCATACTCTTACTATTCTTTCTTCAGAGCCTTCTTTGGGCTGAGGCTACATACCTAACCTTGGCTAGACCCACCTCAGCAAATCGCGGTGTAGAAGCCAGCACAGCTCGAAGACTCAGGATGAGGTCTTCTCTCTGGATACCGTGGGGATCATTAGGTGGCTGGAAAAGGGAAAAGGGCCATGGGTTTGCACAACTCTTCAGACCACCCTTGGACACAGGATTCAACCTGGCAACCCTACAGAATAGGGTGATATTTATACCCAGTCTGGCAGAATAGTGTGATAGAAGGCCCCAGCAGGAAGACATGCTTACTCTCACGTTTCTCCTTGGGAATTTCTATCTGTTGGGCATTTATGTTCTATCTGATCTATCATCTCATCATTTGAGAGACAAACACCTCAACTTTCTGGTATGTTACTTTCTTCTTTGTATATATCCTATGACTGTATGTTAGAAGACATTGTTTTCCCTTTAAGATATATATACTTTTAAAACTGTAATTGTTTTGAAGATAGGGTTTATGTTTTTTAATTTTTTAATGTTTATTTATTTTTGAGAGACAGAGCATGAGCAGGGGAGGGGTAGAGAGAGAGGAAGACACAGAATCCAAAGCAGGTTCCAGGCTCTAAGCTGTCAGCACAGAGCCCAACATGGGGCTCGAACC
This sequence comes from Leopardus geoffroyi, assembly GCF_018350155.1. Lineage (NCBI taxonomy): Eukaryota > Metazoa > Chordata > Mammalia > Carnivora > Felidae > Leopardus > Leopardus geoffroyi. The sequence continues at coordinate 57,076,584 of NC_059334.1, forward strand.
CACGAACCAGGAGATCATGACCGAAGCCAAAGTCAGTCGCTTAACTGACTGAGCCACCCAGGGGCCCCGGATTTATGATCTTTTTTTTTCCTGCTTAATAAGGTACACTTTTCTGTGGTATTATTCTTTCATAACATTAGGTTTTGTGACTATTACTATTTCATTGTGTAGTTGAGCCACAATTTATTTAAATAATTCCCCTTTGATGGACATTTCTATTTTTTCATTCTTATAAAAAAGGTATAATTCTCTCAACATAAAAAGCATTGATGGTTTCTGTGTCAAAAAGCCAGTCTGAAGACGTGTATCAGATTTTCTTTTTCCTCTTTAGAAACAAACACCAAAAATACAGCAAAAGGATTTTAAGACATAAAGCTATAGGTGCCTGGGTAGCTCAGTCAGTTAAGCATCCGACTTTGGCTCAGGTCATGATCTTACAGTTTGTGGGTTTGAGCCCGTGTCAGGCTCTGCACTGACAGCTCAGAGACTGGAGCCTGCTTCAGATTCTGTATCTCCCTCTCTTTCTGCCCCTCCTGCGCTTGTGTGTGCACTCATGCTCAAGATAAATACATAAACATTAAAAAAAAAAACAAGGGGCGCCTGGGTGGCTCAGTCGGTTGGGCAACCGACTTTGGCTCAGGTAATGATCTCGCGGTCCGTGAGCTCAAGCCCCGCGTCGGGCTCTGTGCTGAGAGCTCAGAGCCTGGAGCCTGTTTCGGATTCTGTGTCTCCCTCTCTCTCTGACCTTCCTCCATTCATGCTCTGTCTCTCTCTGTGTCTAAAATGAATAAACGTTAAAAAAAAAAAACAAAAAAAACAAAAAAAAAAACAAAAGACATAAAGCGAGAGGCACCTGTCTGGCTCAGTTGGTACAGCATGTGACTCTTGGATCTTAGGGTCATAAGTTCAAGCCCCATGCTGGGTGTAGAGATTATTTAAAAATAATAATAATTAAAAATTAAAAATAATTAAAACAACAAGACATAAAGCTAAAGGTTGAGGAAAATAGGTTAGGAGATGTTAGCAATAAAATTTCAGAAGCTAAAAAGAAGGATAAGAAAATGACTTAACAGGGCCAAGACAACAGTCTGAATCCTCAGTAGTCTTGGGAAAAGCCTACTCAAAAAGCTTTGCAACTGGCAGTACCAGGTGCCTTTGGAATTGGGAGTGGGATTAGAGAACCACCTAGATTGCTTCCTAGCTCCTCCCTTTCTTCAGCAGAATCTGGACGTTTAATTCTCTGGAGAGGGTAAGACAGAGGTCCCTAATCTTGGAGATGTAGGTGCAGTAGTGGGCCTGGGAAAATAGGGTACCTGATCCAAGAGGAAGGATAAAGGAATCCTGAGGATGATGGTAAAGGAAGATTTAATATCTACTTTGCATAACGAGTAGGAAGCAACCAGTTGAAACTATACGTATGGCCAAGTTAAGAATGGTTTTTAGGGGCGCCTGGGTGGCTCAGTTGGTTAAGCGGCTGACTTCGGCTCAGGTCATGATCTCGCGGTCTGTGGGTTCGAGCCCCGCGTTGGGCTCTGTGCTGACAGCTCGGAGCCTGGAGCCTGTTTCAGATTCTGTGTCTCCCTCTTTCTCTGACCCTCCCCTGTTCATGCTCTCTCTCTGTCTCAAAAATAAATAAATGTTAAAAAAAAAAAAAAATTAAAAAAAAAAAAAAAAAAAAAAAAAGAATGGTTTTTACATTTTTTTCCTTTTAATTCCAATGTGGTTAACATACAATGTTAAATTAGTTTCAAGTGTACAATATAGTGATACAACAATTCTATATAATACTCAGTGCTCATCAAGATAAGTGTACTCTTAATCCCCTGGTTTTTACATTTTTAAATAGTTGGGGGAAAAAAAACCCCAAAAGAATAATATCTTGTGACATATGAAAACTATATGAAATTTAAATTTCCATGTCTATAAAGTTTTATTGCTATACACTGTACCACACTCCAGTGTCTACGGCCATTTTTGTTAGAACAGCAGCATTGAAATGTTGTGACAGAAATGATAGTCTGGAAAGCCTAAAATAGTCACTATCTGGTCCTTTACAAAAAAAAAAGTTTGCCCAGCCCTGCTTCTAGATGAGTGTACATGCATACTGAAAATCAAGGGAACCATCACTTATGCTGACGTGATCCACTATGATGATGCAAAGACCATAAAGCATATTTCTGATACAAGAAACTAAAATAAACAGATTTAAAAAACAACAAAAAGAGTATTTCTTTAAAAAAATTTTTTAATGTTTATTCATTTTTTGAAAGACAGAGGGAGACAGAGCACAAGCAGGGGTGGGGCAGAGAGAGAGGGGGACATAGAATCCGAAGCAGGCTCCAGGCTCTGAGCTGTCAGCACAGAGTCCGACACAGGGCTCGAACTCACCAATGGCGAGATCATGACCCGAGCCGAAGCCAGACGCTCAACCAACTTAGCCACCCCAGGTACCTCCCCCCACCGAAAATATTTCTGATAGAAATAGTTACCCTAAAGCCAGGTGTGTCTCATTTTAATTGACAAGAGCTTTCTGCTTCCCATACAGACCGTAGTGCAGAAGAACATACAAAATTCTGCTTGAGGAGCACCTGGCTAGCTTAGTAGGTAGAGTATGTGACTCTTAATCTTAGGGTCGTGAATTCAAGCCCCACGTTGGGTGTAAAGCTTCTTAAAAAAAATCTACACAAACGAGAAATTCTATCATTATAACTTTTTTGTGTGTGTAGAATATCCGAGAAAATACATAAGCAGTTGGGGGCAATGATCATCTTTAAAAGGAAAATGGGTGGTTGGCAGCAAAGAGGCTTCACTCTCTATCTTTTAAATACTGGGGTGCCCGGGTGGCGCAGTCGGTTAAGTGTCCGACTTCAGCCAGGTCACGATCTCGCGGTCCGTGAGTTCGAGCCCCGCGTCAGGCTCTGGGCTGATGGCTCAGGGCCTGGAGCCTGTTTCCGATTCTGTGTCTCCCTCTCTCTCTGCCCCTCCCCCGTTCATGCTCTGTCTCTCTCTGTCCCAAAAATAAATAAACGTTGAAAAAAAAAATAAATAAATAAATACTGAATCATGTTCACTCTATTACATTTCAGAAAAATGAATGACATACTCTTTCCTGCCCCCAAATTATAAATGCATGTATTCCAGCAATTCCACTTTTAGGAATTTATGCTACTGTTCTACCCACATATATATGTGAAATGATACATGTACGGGATATGTAAGTTGCAGTGTTGTCTGTAACAATGTAAGATTAGCAAGAACCTTTATCCTATAGAGGACCAGTGAAATTAATTAGGTATTTCCATTGAAAGGAATACTACACACCCATAAAAAATAAAGAGCTAACTTATATACTGTTATGGAACACTCTCCAGGATATACTAAGTGAAAAAGGCCAAGTACAGGAAAAGTGCATACATACACTGCCATTGGTGGGGGGAGGGGAGCATTTGCTTACGTTATGGATGAAAAAGTTCTGTAAGATACAGACCTAATTGATAAAATGGTTGACAATAAAGAAAGAAATGGTGGTTGATAGATTTTTCACCCTTTTGCACCTTTTAGGTTTTGGATAATATGAATGTATAATTTTTTCAAAACAAACACAAAATAAAGCAAAAAAAGAGAAACCTGGTGGCCTAACAAAGAGCTTTCAAGATTTCAAAGGCATAACAAGTTCTTGTGAGTTAGAAAGTGACATTGATTACAAAAGAGATGAAGAGAAATTCAGGAGAGGTGGTCCTAAGGACCATGGTGTCAACTGGAATAAGCTGGTAAGCAATTCCCCACAGCAAAGATGGCTGTGTAACTTTAAAGGCAGTAAGAGTCAGTACTCAGATGTTAGTTGGTTTGCTGTCATAGAACTTTCATTTCTTCAAAACCACTAATGCTTGCAGTACACATATGCATGCATACCCATACAATGAGGAGATCCTGAATTTTTGGAAATAGAAGGGAAATCAAGATGCAGAGCAGGAGGAAGGTCCAGGGGGGTCATGGTCAGAGCATGCTGTGTATACTGCACTGAACTGTGTCTTCTTTGTCTTGTCAATTTTGTTTCTTTTGCCTGAGATCACCCCTCAGACTCCAGGATCACATCCTCATTCCTTAGAAACCAACTGAAATCTCATCTCATCTGTGAAGTCATTTCCTGCCTATTCTAGCTCACAAAGAACTCAGTCTTCTCTGAACAATTAGAACGCCACTTGTTTTGGTCCATAATCTCATATTGTTACTTAAATGTTTTAGCCTTCAAGGGCAGGAACCATGTTTTACAATCCTGTAGCCCTTGGCACTACGTACATTGTTAAGGAGCTTAAGGAGCCCCCAAATACCCGCTGAATTGACTCCCTCCTCTGATGGCCAATGCTTCTTCATTCCCAGTTTACTAAAATGTAAGTTCACAAGGGCACAGATTGTCTCCTTTGTTCACTGCTGCGTCCTCAGTGCCTAGAACTGGACCTGACTCACAGGAGGTACTCAATGAATATTTGAATGAATCAATGAATGAACAAATGAACAAATGAATAAAAGGTGCTACTTACAGGGGTAAAATCAATAGGGAAGTAACAAGACGTCACTTCAAACAACTCCTCCACAAAGGGTCCTAAGGTAACAGAGAAACAATGAGGTCAACTTACAATTTTCACTCATCTGACAAGCCCCAACCAGCTAATTCAAGGCTACAAGGGCATACCCAGGCTATAGTCCCTAGAGATGAGGTCATGGACGATGCGGAAAGCCACCAGAAGATTTCGCGGATCCTTTTCCCCATCCATCACCTGGATGAAGCCAAAGGTGAAGTCAGCTCCTAGGCCCTTCAGCTCTGGGGAGGAGAGAACAGGTCACTATCCTCCCTCAAGACAGAAAGCTGGGCTTTCTTCTGGCTTGTGTTTTCCCTCTACTATCATTGTCCCACCTTTGCTGCTTCCCAGAGCAGACTCTTTTTGTTTTCCTATTCTGAGAGAGTGCATAGTGAAGAAGAGATATGCAATATATAACCATTAGAGGTAAGAGGTTTTTTTGGTTAAGTTTATTTTGAGAGAGAGAGCATGAGTGCGGAAGGGGCAGAGAGAGAGGGAGAGAGAGAATCCCAAGCAAGTTCCTCTAACAGCGTGAAGCCTCAGCAGGCTCCATCTCAGGAAGCTAAAATCAAGAGCCCACACTTAACCTACTGAGCCACCCAGGCGCCCCCTTGAGGTAAGAATTTAAAACATCGGTCCAAACCCTATCCTTCCTTTACTTTACTGGGGAGTGGACCCCTCCCAGTTTTCCTTCATTCTTTTCAGAGTATGGGCTCTCCTATATGACTACCAAGCTAAACACGAGTCCTGGTAATGGGGGGAAAAGGGATGTGCTCGCTTTTCAGACTTGCCAAAGAACCCTGCCTTTTACCTTCTTCCCGGGTTCGCATGAAGTTGGTGATGATACTGTAGACTGTGTGTCGGTCCACCTGAGGCAGGGACTTGGGGTGAGAGAGACCAGAAGTAAAGAAAGTACTCAAAGAATACCTAAGCTGACAAAATTACTTCCTGCTTCACAATCTCTAGGTGGACAGTGCTCTTTACACTAGCATAAGAACCTAAGAAGAAATGCAGAGAAAGGCTATGGCTATTGGACTACCAGTTATAGCAGGGGAGCCAATAACCAAAACCTGTCTGCTTTACTTTCTTTAGGTTTAAGAGGATGCAGGTCAGACATAATAGCATGGCTCCTTCTCTTTATATAGTAGCAAGGACTAGCATTTAAACATGGTCAGGGATCTGAAAAAGTTCAGGACTTAGAAGGCAGTATTTTTTGCTACCTAATCCTAGTTACGTCAAGGCTGAGAGACAGCAGAATACGAAAGTGACTGTTATCACTCACCTGGACGTGGACCTCCTGGAAGATGGCTTTAAGTACAGAGACAGCCAGCCCTGGGGGCAGGGCCACACACAGACTCTGGGGGAGAAGAGGAAATGTGTGAGTACTGAGGGAATTCTAGCTTCAAGATAGAATCCCCAAAACAGGCCTAATTAGCTACAGTGGGAATCACAACATCCAGGTTCAGGAAAAAGTGCTAAGAGTGAGAAACATGGTCCCTTTTCTCGAGTTGATTAGTTCTCTACAGCTCTTTCCACTCTGGTTCTGAATTCCAGTCCCCCCAAAATACCTGTAATCTCTAGACTAAAAACAGAAGTGAAACTGGCTGACACTAGTTTATTCCCCACTTGGGCATCTGCTCCTCATGATGTGGGAGTCTCATGCCCAAAACACAAAGACAGAATTCACTGGAAAAGGGCTCCTGCAAACACAGTATGTAATGAAAAAAAGGAGAACTCACAAGTGCCCTCAAACCTTGCAGGACAGATGGGATCACAAAATGATGATCCTTCAGCCGGTTCTCATAGAATAGGATCAGGTGGACCACTGCACAAACCAGAAATGCAGCCATTATTTTACACAGGCTCCTTCCCAAACTTTGTAAAGGCTGTTCCTGTTTGGGCTTCACTACAAATTTTCTCCTCCACTAAGAGATATGTCCCATGCCCTCCCATTTGAGGGTGCCTTGATCAGTCAGGAAAATAGGTGAACACCTTTTATTATCAATTCTCACATAGGTCCGCATTTGAACCCACTTACAACCCCAGAACTTCCTTTCTATAGAACCAGAATGGGCAAACTTTCTCAAAGGGCCAGATAGTAAATATTTTAGGCTTGTAGGACATAGTATTGGTCACAACTACTCCACTCTGCTCAACTTGGCCGCTGTAACAGAAAAGCAGCATAAACAAGGTAAATAAATGGTTGTGGCTATACGCTAACAAAACATTAATAAAAACAGGCTGTAGTTTGCCCACTACTATGCTATAAAGGATAAAAAATGTCTAAGGAGGGGCGTCTGGTAGCTCAGTCAGTTAAAAGTGTCTGATTCTTGATTTCGGTGCAGATCATGATCTCACAGTTCCTGGGATCAAGACTGCCTCCGGCTCTGAGCTGACAGCATGAAGCCTGCTTGGGATTCTCTCTCTGCCTTTCTCCGCTCACGCTCTCTCTTTCTCTCAAAATAGATAAACGGTAATAAATAAACTTTAAGATAAATAAACGAATAATGTCTAAGGCTACATTTGAAATCCCAGTGTCTTCAGCCTCAATACTTATCTCTCTGCCACATATACCAGTGAGGAATGAAGATACTGAATTAGTAGTTCACAGATTCCTTATGCCCTCCCTTTTTTCTTCCCTCCCTATAAAGTTGGCTTGAATAGACAAGGAAGGAGGCCTTGGCTCAGCAAGCTGGGAAGATACTCCTACTAGTGATGCCAGTACCTTCCTTCTCCAGGAGCAAGGAGTGACACTGGAGTAGCACCTGTGACAGAAGCTGGATTCCTCGTGCCCGAGTTCGGGGTTCTGGATTCTCTAGAGATGACCTGGGGGGAAAGTAGGATATAGAGAGCTTGACATAACCCTGTTGAAACTTTTGAAGGCATAAATATTTTGAAATTAGTCACACTCACCCCCTGGGCATGGAATCCAGCCCAGGAAAGGTGTTCTGTAGGTACTTAGCATTACAGATAACAGTAAAGCCAGAGTCTAAACAGCCAATTCCCAGATTGATCTGGCATTCATTAGAGGCTCATCTGACACCACCGCCAACAGAAGTATCCATCTCCAGGCGCCGATTGGGCATTCGGCTTATTCTTGTATCATAGTGACCTTCCTCTGAAACAGAGCTTAGCAGCTACCCACAGGGCTCAACAGATCATGGGCAGCTGCAACTTCTACCCAAACAGGAGAATAAATCTATTACTGCTAAGAAAAAAAAATGCTGAGAGCAACCAAGATCTTAGGCCGGGGGGGGGGGGGGGGGGGGGGAAATCTTTATAACTGCAAGTTTACAAAGTAAGATGGTCAGAATAAATGTTTTAACTATTTAGGATTACTGAATTGGAAAACCTGGACTGAGGCAATAAGGTAACTTATCTTCAGAATAGGTCTTATAGAGATTACATTTAAACATACTTGAAGAAATCTAAGCAAGTTAATGTAGGAGGTAGAAGATTTCTGAAGGAGAAATGACTAGGACATTTGACTGAAATCTCAAGGATAAGGGTGTCTATACCTAGGGGTAAAGGGAAAAAAATAAAATCACTCTTGACAGGAATAGAATAGGATCTTGTCGAAAGGCCCTGTTAAGAAGTGGAAAACTTAGTGTTTAAAATTAGACCAAGGCACACAAGTGTTCATATCAGCATTATTTAGAATACCCCAAATTTGGAAACAACCCTGATATCTACCACCTGATGAATGGTTAAACAAAATGTGAGATACTCATGTAACAGATTATTCTTCAGCAAAAAATGAAACACTATCGAAAGCCATAACAGGGATAAACTGAAAACATATACTAAGTCAAAGTAGCCAGTCACAAAGGTTACATGTTGTATGGTTCCATTTATACGATATTTCCAAAACTGGCAGATCCATAGAAATAGAATGTAGATTAGTGGTTGCCAGGGGCTGAGAAGAGGAGGGAATGAAGAGTGATTGCTAATGGGCATCAGGTTTCTGAGGTAATGAAAATGTTCAAAAATTGATTGAGGGTTGTATAAATCTGTGAATACACAAAAAGTGATGAACTTTGTGACATATGAATTACATCTCAATAAAGTCATTTTTTTTTTAAATGGACCAAGGCCACAGATGAGTAGAAAGGCCAAACGGTCTCTCATGTGGGAGAGAGACATTAATAGCGACCTACATTCCACCCCACCCTCCCAGTTTTCTAGTTTTCTGCTTCAGAAAACAAGCTGGCTGAGACAGTTAACCTTTGCAAATAAAACGTCAATTTAGATGGTCTACCAAGTATGAAATAGGAGAAAAGCAGGCAACAGACAACAAGCACATACTCCCTCTGGTGCCTGGATATCTGGTTTTAACACTGATCTTCCAGCTGTTTCCTCAGGCCTTTTCCTATAGTGAGGATCTGGTGCAGGGTCAGCTTCCTGGCAAATCCCCAGGCAGGGCCCTCGACAGGTCTGAGTCAGATCCACACTGACTAGAATCCCATGAGGCAGGTAGGTCTTTAAGAGGCACAGGAGGAATCCCAGCTCTAATTAAATAACAGTTGATGGCCTTCAACCACTCATCTCACTCCAAACTTGTGGGCTGATCCAGGAACTTCCAACCCTTCCTCCCTTAGGAACTTAAGTCAGGTGGCATCAAACTTGTTTCAGGAGAAACACAGGCTTAGACTGAGGCAGAGAGGAAAGGAGGGTACTGGGCTACAGTAGGAGAAGTTCAGGACCAGTCAGGTCCAGGAAAGCAGCAGTGTACAACACAACCTTTTCAGAGTGCACAGGCAGGGCTGGGAGAAGGGAGCTCTACGGCACAGGCTCTTACCCAAGGGCTTCCACCACTTGTAACACTGTATAGCTCCCAGATTTCACATCTAGAGGAAACAAAAGAAAAAAACATAAACCCAGTCCCAGTATTGAAAGGATCTAATTACCAATGTTTCCTGCCTACCCTAGGGTTTGTACCTTGGGGCACCCTAGAGCCCCTTCTACGTAAGAGGTATTATTGTAACACTTCAAACATGCAGTTTCAATTATAGAAATTGAAAAGGAAATAAACATATAGTTTGTAGATAATGACTGTATACCTAGAAAATCCAGAAGAAATAACTGAAGAAATACTACAAATAAAATAATTCACAGGACTCCTGGGTGTCTCAGTCAGTTAAGTGTCTAACTTCAGCTCAGGTCATGATCTCACAGGGTTCATGAGTTCAAGCTCCAAGTTGGGCTCTCTGCTGTCAGCACAGAGCCCACTTTGGATCCTCTGTATCCTTTGTCTCTGTCTCTCTCTGCCCCTCCCCTGCTCATGCACTCCCTTTCTCTCAAAAATTAATAAACATTAAAAAATAATTTATTAGCTGAGTACAAAATTAATATTATGAAATTAAGAACCTTCACATATACATATATACACAAAATGCCCTGTAAAATGATACAAAGGAAAAAAGATCCTATTTATAATAGAAAAAAAAAGGGGAGGGAAAAATACCTGGATATAAACTTAACAAAAAATGTGAAGAACTGAATAGTGAAAAACTTTAAAGCACCAGTGAGGAGCACAAAAGAAAATTTGAACAAATAGGCATGCCATATTCATGAAAGACTCAAGAAAACAGATCTCCCAAATTAATCTATAATTTTAAATAATCTCTATGAACATACCAGAAATTTTATTTTGGGGGGAACTAGATAAACTTATTCTAAAGTTAAAATGCAAAAAAAAAAAAAAAAAAAAAAAAAAACCCACATAATTAGGCAAATTTTGAAAAAGAACAATGGGGGAGGGAGGGAAGGTAGACCTTCCAGATATTAAAAAATTGTTATAGGGGCGCCTGGATGGCTTAGTCGATTAAGTGTCCGACTTCAGCTCAGGTCATGATCTCATGGTTCATGAGCCTCACGTTGGGCTCTGTGCTAAGAGCTCAGAGCCTGGAGCCTGCTTCAAATTCTGTCTCCCTCTCTCTGCCACCCACCCTCCTGCCTCCCTACTTGTGCTCTCTCTCAAAAACAATAAACATTAAAAAAAATTTTAACATGCCACAAACAAACATTAAAAAAAAATTGTTATGGGGTGCCAGGGTGGCTCAGTCGGTTAAGTGTCTGACTCAGGTCATGATCTTATGGTTTGTGAGTTTGAGCCCCACGTCTGGCTTCTAGCTGCTCCCCGCCCCCCCATTCGGGCTCCACACTAAAAGTGTGGGGCCTGCTTGGGATTCTCTCTCTGCTCCTCTGCAACTTGCATATTCTCGCTCTCAAAATAAATAAACTTAAAAAAATTGTTTCAAAGTCACAATAATAAATTTGTGTATACTTTTTTTAGTGTGTACTTTTGAATATACTTGAAGATTTCTAGAATAAAAGTAAAAAAACAAAAAAAACAACCAGCATAGTATGAGTTCATATTTTTAAACAAAGAAATCAATGATATAGAAAGAGTAGAGAAAGTCCAGAAAGAAATACAAATGCATATGAGATGATGATTTTTAAAATTTCAATTAATGGGAAAACTAGACTACTCAATAAACAGTGGTGGAATGATTGGGTAAATATTTGGGAAAAAAAGTCTTGACTTTGAATCTTTCATCAAAGTAAACTTTTCAAATGGATTAAACAAAAAGACATGAGAAAATTCCTAAGTATAAACTAACATTATCAGAAGCCATTGAAAAAAAAAAAAAAGACTGGTTGGGGCGCCTGGGTGGATAGCTCAGTTGGTTAAGCATCTGACTCTTGATTTTGGCTTAGGTCATGATCTCACAGGTTGTGAATTCACTGTCTGCAATGACAGTGTGGAGCTTGCTTGGGATTCTCCTTCTCTCTCCCTCTCTCTGCCCCTCCCGCTCCCATGCTTGTGCTCTCTCAAAATACATAAACATTTGAAAAAAAGATTGGTTAAAATCAGCTACATTAAAAAATTGGATTTTCTGCAGGACAAAAACAAACAAAAAACATCATTAAGACAAACTAGAGGGGTGCCTGGGTGGCTCAGTTGGTTAAGTGTCCAACTTCAGCTCAGGTCACGATCTCACGGTTCATGGGTTCAAACCCCACGTTGGGCTCTGTGCTGACAGCTCAGAGCCTGGAGCCTGCTTTGGATTCTGTGTCTCCCTCTCCCTCTGCTCCTCCCCCACTCATGCTCTGTCTCTCTCTCTCAAAAATAAACATTAAAACAAATTTAAAAAAAAGACAAACTAGAAAAACATATTTGTAATTCTTACAACATAGGGCTTTTTTTTTAATTTTTTTTTTTTTCTCAACGTTTTTATTTATTTTTGGGACAGAGAGAGACAGAGCATGAACAGGGGAGGGGCAGAGAGAGAGGGAGACACAGAATCGGAAACAGGCTCCAGGCTCTGAGCCATCAGCCCAGAGCCCGACGCGGGGCTCGAACTCACGGACCGCGAGATTGTGACCTGGCTGAAGTCGGACGCTTAACCGACTGCGCCACCCAGGCGCCCCCATAGGGCTTTTTTTAACCAACACATAAAGCTCCTACAAATCAATGAGAAAAAGATCAACAACCAATTTAAAAATGGGCAATACCTTGGGGCACCTGGGTGGCTCAGTTGATTAAGCATCCGACTTTGCCTTAGGCCATTATCTCACAGTTTGTGAGTTCCAACCCCCTTGTCAGGCTTTGTGCTGACAGCTCAGAGCCTGGAGCCTGTTTCAGATTCTGTGTCTCCTTCTCTCTCTGCCCCTCCCCCACTCCTGCTCTGTCCCTCTCCTTCAACAATAAATGCACGTTAAACAAAATTTTTTTTAACATGGGCAAAACCAAAAGAATGAACAGGCATTCTACAGAAGATACTCATATTCACAACAGAAATACAAATTAAACTATATGAAAGTCTTGTTTTTAACATACTAGATTGGTAAAAATAAAAAATAACCTTGTAACACACCTATGTTTGGTAGATGGTATGCAGAAATAGGCACTCTTACACATTACAAGTGGAGTATAAATTGGTACAACCCCTTTATGGAAGGCAATTTGACAATATGTTCAATAAAAATTACAAGTGTATATGTTTTAATTCAGTGAATCTTCTCAAAATTTATCCTATATCCTTGTAAAAGTACAAAATAGTGCATACTACACACATACACACACACACACACGCTGATAATGGGACATGATCTAAAATCCAGACAATGTACAAAAATAATATATACAATACTAAGTGCACAGCATTGTTTTTAAGGGGAAGGAAGGTTGTTTCTATTTGCATTTATTTATTTCTCCGGAAGATAAAAGGAACTAATATTGGTTGTCTCCAAGGAAGGACACTGGATGGCTAGGGGGTTGAGAGGTAGACTTAAAAAAAAAAAAAAAAAAAGATGTTTTACTGTGAAATAATTTTAGAGTTAGAGATTAGCATTAATGTATTACTATTAAACTCTAGACTGTATTTAGATTTTACCAAGTTTTTCCACTAATGTCATTTTTCTGTTTCAGGATCCAATTAAGGATACCACATTGCAATTAGCCATCATGAATCCTTGGTCTCCTCTGGTCTGTGAAAGTTTCTCAGTCTTGTCCTTAAGGACCTCGATATCCTAAAGTACTTTATAGAATGTCCCCCAATTTGGGGTTTGATGTTTTCCTATTGTTTAGACTGGGGTCATGGGTTTTGAGAAGAGTAGCACAGAGGCGAAGTATCCTTCTTATCATATCATATCAATCATACCAGCGGCACAAGGTATCAATATGACTTATTTATTATTGGTGATTTTATTTTATTTCATTATTATTATTTTTTAATGTTTATTTATTTTTGAGGGAGACAGAGAGAGAGCGAGCAGGGGAGGGACAGAGAGAGAGAGGGAGACATAGAATCCAAAGCAGGTTCCAGGCTCCAAGCTGTCAGTGCAGAGCTTGACATGGGGCTTGAAGTCACGAACTGTGAGATCACAACCTGAGCCGAAGTTGGATGCTCAAATTACTTGGCGAAGGTAATATCAGCCAGTTCTGTGAACTACAGAGGTACTATTTTTCCTTTCCCATACTATCTTCTTTAGAAGATTCAAGGGGGAGGCAGAGATTAACCTCCACTTCCTAGAAAGGAATATATCGACCTACCTATATTATATGGAATTGTTCTGTAAGGAAGATTCATTTCTTCTTCCCCCTTTATTTATTCAGTCATTTATTTTACAGCAGCATAGACTCATGTACATTTATTTTACACTTCAGGTTATAATCCAATACTAGGTTATTTTGCTGTTCAAGTTGTTCTATCTTTGGCTGCAGGGAGCTTTTTTAGATTGGCACCTGTCTTTTTGACTTGTCCCATCCATCCATCCATCCATCCATCCATCCATCCATCCATCCATTTATTTTTTATTATTTTTTTTAACGTTTATTTATTTTTGAGACAGAGAGAGACAGAGCATGAACGGGGGAAGGTCAGAGAGAGAGGGAGACACAGAATCCGAAACAGACTCCAGGCTCTGAGCTGTCGGCACGGAGCCCGACGCGGGGCTTGAACTCACGGACCGTGAGATCATGACCTGAGCTGAATTCGGACGCCCAACCGACTGAGCCACCCAGGCGCCCCCATCCATTTATTTTTTAAAGTTCATTTAGTTATTTTGAGCCGGGGGGGGGGGGGGCATGAACAGGAGAGGGGCAGAGAGGGAGAATCCCAAGCAGGCTCCGCGCTGTCAGCATGGAGCCAGATGTGGGGCTCTATCTTATCAATCGTGAGGGCATGACCTGAAGGGAGATCAAGAGTGGGATACTTAACCAACTGACTGAGCCACCCAGGCACCCCATTTATTTATTTTTTATAAAGTTTTATTAGAACACAGCCAGCTCATTATTAGTTTTTAAATTTTATTTATTTAATATATTTATTTCTGAGAGAGAGAGAGAGAGCACACGCAGGGGAGGGGCAGAGAGAGCAGGAGAGAGAGAATCCTAAGCAGGCTCTGCACCTTCAGCGTAGAGCCTTATGTGGGGCTCAAACTCACAAACTGTTAGATCATGACCTGAGCCAACACCAAGAGTCAGATGCTTAGCCGACTGACCCATGAAGGCACCCCTTAACGATTTTAAGAAATCTCTACACCCAGTGTGGGGCATGAACTCACAACTCCAAGATCAAGAGTTTCACACTTCACCGACTAAGCCATCAGGTGCCCCTGTTTTAAGTCATCTCTATACCTAGTGTGGGGCTTGAACTCATGACCTCAAGATCAAGAGTCACATGCTCCTGGGGGTGCCTGGGTGGCTCAGTTGGTTAAGTATCCAACTCTTGATACTTAGGCCAGCTTAGGTCATGACCTCATGGTTCATGAGTTAGAGCCCCACATCAGGCTCTGTTCTGACAGCACAGAGCCTGCTTCAGATCCTGTCTTCCTCTCCCTCTGCCCCTCCTCTACATTCTCTCTCTCTCTCTGTCGTTCAAAAATAAATAAACATTAAAAAAAAAGGGCGGGGGGCGCCTGGGTGGCTCAGTTAGTTGAGCATCCGACTTTGTCTCAGGTCATGAACTTGCAATTCATAAGTTTGAGCCCCGCATTGGACTCTGTGCTGACAGCTCAGAGCCTGGAGCCTGCTTCAGATTCTGTGTCTCCCTCTCTCTCTCTCTGTTCCTCCCCTGATACACTCTGTCTCTCTCTCAAAAATAAATAAGGAATAAAAATAAATTAAAAAAAAAAAAGTCATATGCTTTACCAACTGAGCCAGCCAGGCACCACATCGTTTCACTTCTTAAGTACTTTCTTTTTTAGCACTACAAAATACTATAGGCTCATCCTGTAATTTCTCTATCCGAGCCATAGAATCAGCCTTTTCTCTGAGAAACCCTGATTTTTACTGGAGAATGCTATTACAAACCAAGATCTGGGTATAGCTGTGCTTGCTGCTATTGGGATACCACTGCTCCTAGGCCCCACTTAGCTGGGAGACACATATGTCCCAGGGAGAGCTGGGAAACACATATGTACGTATTAACCCATACATATATGTACATGTATATCTTTAATTATTTTTCTATCTGTATATATCAAACTAAACATGGGGCACCTGGGTGGCTTAGTCAGTAAGCCTCTGACTGTTGGTTTTGGCTCAGATGATGATTTCATGGTTCATGAGTTCGAGCCCCACATCAGGCTCTGCGCTGATGGTGTGGAGCCTGCTTGGGAGTCTCTCTCTCTCCTTCTCCCTGCCCCTCCCCCATTGTGCTGTCTAGGTCTCTCTCAAAATAAATAAACGAACTTAAAAAGAAAAACACCTAAATATAAGGTCATGTTAAAGTCTCCAGCTATAATCCAGGACCACAGGGTCCATTCTAGCCTCTCTCCTTGTTGTTTGTAATTTGTTTCTCTGACAGTGAGAAATCTGGTTCCCATTATTTACCATTTATTATTTTTTCAATCCTAGTATAGCTATAAATTACTTTCCAAATTGTCAACTTCTGTGAGAAACAGATTTATAAAAGCCAAGTGTGTTTATGTACAGTTTTGTCTTTTTTTTTTTTTAAGTTTATTTATTTATTTTGAGAGAGAACGTGAGCAAGAGAGGGGAAGATATAAAGAATCCCAAGCAGGCTCCACACCGTCAGCCCAGAGCCTGACACAGGTCTTGAACCCACAAACCATGAGATCATGACCTGAACCAAAACCAAGAGTTGGATACTTAACCAACTGAGCCACCCAGGCACCCCTGGACAATTCTGTCTTTAGTCTCCAGACAAAATACTGTTTTACCAAATCACTTAGATCAGCTCCCTCCTCCCTTTAGTGAGGACACATCATATACTAGTAATACAGTAGATTCATTTGTCACTGTCTACATTCTTTTTTTTTATTTAAAAAAAAATTTTTTTTTAATGTTTATTTATTTTTGAGACAGAGAGAGACACAGCATGAGCAGGGAGAGAGAGGGAGACACAGAATGTGAAGCAGGCTCCAGGCTCTGAGCTGTCAGCACAGAGCCCGACGCGGGGCTTGAACTCACGAACTGTGAGATCATGACCTGAGCCGAAGTCGGACGCTTAACCGACTGAGCCACCCAGGCGCCCCTCACTGTCTACATTCTATCTTGAGAGGGAAGGGGGGTTTTTCTCCATGTATCCTTTTGTACCTTTTAAATGTTGTACCATGTCAATATATTACTTATTTTATTTTATTTATTTTTTTTTTTCAATGTTTATTTATTTTTGGGACAGAGAGAGACAGAGCATGAACAGGGGAGGGTCAGAGAGAGAGGGAGACACAGAATCGGAAACAGGCTCCAGGCTCTGAGCCATCAACCCAGAGCCTGACGCGGGGCTCGAACTCACAGACCGCGAGATCGTGACCTGGCTGAAGTCGGACGCTTAACCGACTGCGCCACCCAGGCGCCCCATTATATTACTTATTTTAAAAATACATTTCTAACAGCACAATAGTCATTCACACAGATCTACCAGAAGCTTCTTAGGATATATTCTCAAGGAAGAAACAGAGAGTAAAATCTTAGCAATCTTCCTAAGGGTTTGGTTACCACAGAGGAGTTCTAGCTCCATCAGGAAATTACTTGCAGCAGCCTGTTCTGGGTCTCCAACCCACCTACCTCTAAATGTCAGACCTAATAGGTTAGCATTCACCAACACTAGACTTTAGCTAGAGTGAAAAAGCGGCTTGAGTAAACTCCTAAACTTCCAGTTCCCCTTAAATTTGTGGTCTCAGCAACAGGGGTGAGTAGAACTAGATAAACGCTCACTCTGGTCCTAGAGTAAGAAGTCCAAAATGCCTGAGAAAAGGAGCCCTCTAGTCAGGATTCATAGCTCGTGACTGGCACCAATTTAGACATCAGGCACTCTTAGCCCTACTCGTGCCAGGATGTGGAAGGCCCAGCTGCTGCCCCTGTTCCTGAGAAAGAGCCAAGTGAAAAAATGTCCAGGCTGTAGGGTGGGGGAAGGGACAGCAGCCAGACTAACAGGACAGACCAAGGAACTGACAGTTAGGCTCTGTACCTCATTCCTTAATGGCAACACTGAAGTGAACAGAGATACTCATTTCTGGGTTATACACTATAAAAGAGTATTACACAGTTTGGGAAGGTGGAAAAGGGTACCTTTCTGGAACCTCTTGGTCAAAGGCCAGGTAACTGCTAAAAACCCCATCTAAACACTAATTTCAGTGGTGGCCACAGAGGGAGCATTTGTGCACAGGAAGCTCTAGAGGACTGATTACTGTTACTAGCAAAGACCATCACTGAACCATCATTCTTCTTCAGCAAGAAAATCAAAGTCCCCTGGGAATGCTGGGCTATGGTCTAACGTTGGAAATACCTGAAGTGCTATAAGACAGAGACCTGCCTAATAAGCCCCATTCAGTTGCCTCTAATTTTTTCATTTAAAAAAAGGGTCTAATTTATACACAGCAAAATGTACAGATATTAACAGTATAATCTGATGAGTTTAAGCAAAAGTATACCTTGAGTAACCAACATCCCAATCAAGATGTGGAATATTTCCAGCAATGGATAAAGTTCCCTCATGCCCCTTACCAGTCAATTCCCTCTCCTATAGGTTGCCTCAAATTTCATAAATAAAAAAGACTTCTTCACCATGAATATACAGCATTATGAAACTGGCTGTTTTACAATTACAAATAGACACCCATTGGCATTTGATTCCTTGAATTCTAGTTATGGGTGAACTCTCCTGGCAGAGCCCTTTGGTCTTCATGCTTTTCACAAGGATCTTATCTTGAATTAATGCAGCACAAACATAAAGAAACGTGAAGTATAAAACTAATGCAAAATTAGAAAAAATGAAGAGATGTTACTTATATAAGCTTTACAGCTATCATACAATAAGAAATAAGAGTAAGGAAAATGGTGAGTACAGTGGCAAAAAGCTAGAATCAGTATTTTGAGGGTGTTTTCACAAACATAACTAAACCTAACATTTTATTCTAGTTTTGTCGAGTCTACCTCAGAAATGTCTTTTAAATAAGACTCTTCCTTTCCATCCCTTTAACCAGACTATATAGAGACAACCTTCAAAACAGTCCTCCACTTTTTGGTGTGCTGAAAATGTTCTAGAATTTTTAGATAGTGGCAATGATTGCAGAACATTGTGAATCTACTAAAAGTCAATTAATTGTACACTTAAAATGGTTAAAGAGGTTACCTCAATTTTCTTAAAAGCCCTTTTCTAAGGGCACCTGGGTGGCCCAGTCGGTTAAGTGTCAACTCCTGGTTTCAGCTCAGGTCATGATCTCCCGGTTCATGGGTTCAAGTGCCACATTGGGCTCTGAGCTGGCAGCCTGGAGCCTGCTTGGGATTCTCTCTCTTTCTCTCTCTGCCCCTTACCACTTGCGTGCTCTCTCTCTCTCAGAATGAATAAACTTTAAAAAAATAAAAAGCCTTACAAAAATGTTTATGTATTTATTTTGAGAGAGAGAGTGCTAGCAGGGGACGGGGGGTGGGGGGAAGCAGAGAAAGGTAAAGAGAGAATCCCAAGCAGGCTCCGTGCTATCAGCACAGAGCCAGACATGGGCTTGATCACATGAACCCAGAGATCAGGACCTGAGCCGAGACTAGAGTCGGACACTTAACCGACTGAGCAACCCAGGTGCCCCTTAAAAAAAGCCATTTAATCCATCCACACTCTATCTAGAATTACCTCCCTAAAATGCAGAATTACTTCCCTGCCCACCAGTCTCTTTTGCTCCTTACTGCCTAAGACCTGACTCCTTGGCTTGATGTCCTTCACACTTTAGCCCTCAAAGCCCCTCTAGCTTCACCTTTAATCATGACTCCTATCATTCACTCACATGTCCCAACTTATCAAGCTCTTCCATATCCTTAATCCTGTAAATATTCCCTTGGTTTGAAATGCCTCCTTCCTGACTGTCAAAATTCAACCCTTCAAGATCCAGCTCAAATTACTCCCTTTCATGTTTCCCCATAATTCTTTAACAAAATTGTCATGTGCACTTGTTTTATTTATTCAATATTTATTAAGCACCTATTACAAATCAGGTACTCGGGTTAGGTCTGGAGACAGAAATATAGACAGGGAGCTTTTAAGGAGTCCACAGTCTTGTTGGGGCAGAAAGACCTTTAAAACAATCACAGTGTAACAAGCTCAGTGTTGCCATAGTGATATAAACAGAGACTGAGTTAGCATAAGAAAGGAGGAAAATTCCTGGGTTTATGAGCCATCCATCACTAACGTTTTAACATTGTAAGTTTTCCCAAACGAACACTACCTGAATCCGGAAGTATCATTAATCATGCACTCGGACTCCTGGGATAAAAGAAAAGCTATTAAGGGGCTAATTTTCCTAAAGGTAGTCTCACTGGCATTAAGGAAAAACAAATGTTAAGTTCTTTTCCCTACATTAAGTAGGCTTAAGTTTTTCCAATGTGTCCAAGACTTACTCTCTAAAAATGGACCTACTAGCACCTCCGAACTACCCACACTTCCCTCAGCAGGGCACCAGTTCATATGGAGCACTGAGCAGTCATCAAAGGAGTATTTATATGAGACTGACAGAATGTACAATCAGACCTCTGTCTGATGGAGTTGCAGCCTCTTGAGAATCTGGAGGAGCAACCGACGGAGGAAGGGGGAAGGATGTGAAGGAGCAGTAGAGAGAAAAATCCCAATCAGGATTCAGTTTCAATCAAGCTGAGGATGCCATAGACATTTCTCAGAACTGTTTCACTGTTGTTTAACAATCTTTTGGTTTCAGGAATAGTGGTCTCCCACAAAAGTGGGACAATACAATACAAAAAGACTGAAAAGAAAGAAAATCCAAATAACTGAAAGGAAGAAAATTTATATCCATAACACACTTCAAAATCAGCTTCCTTTCCAACCTCCATTTTTGAACAAAGGACTTCTCCTTTGTTCATCCTCAGGCTCAAAAGCTTGGGGTCATCATAGAGTCCTCACTCTCCTTCAACTGTAACTAGTTAGGCCTCAAATTCCACAGATTCTTCCTTCAACATCTCTCATTCCATTCACTTACAGTTTTTTACTGCATACTTAGTTATGCTAGTCTCCAGGAGACTTGGGTGGTAGGTATAGGATAGGACGTGGAAATATATACAGAAACAGCTACTACACAAGTCTGCTAATAACTGCTAATAAATGAGTGTCTGAGAAATAAATACCACAAAGATTTTGAAATGTGAGATGATGTCTGGCTGGAGTAATCAGGAAATGCTTGGGGGGCAGGCAGTAAGCACTCAAGCCGACCTTGAATCCGAGGTCTAACTTTGATCAGATGAAGCTAGTGAAAGGAACTGGGAAGGAAAGCATTCAGGGAATAGCAAATCCAGGTGGCTGCCAGGCACCAAAGGTCCAGGAGAGGAGTGGTAAGAGTAAGGGCTGGGGCCAAGTAGTGCAACCTTTGAATGCTAGCATAAGAAGTCTTTAACCCTTAACCTACCGGTTCATTTCTCTGCCCCGTCATTTGCACCTTTACATCTGACACCTACTTTCATCAGGAACTTCACTGCAAAGGTGCAAAACAAAGTTGGTGGTAGCTGTCTTTGTGATTATAGGGTGTCATGGAACAGGCTGCTGCTGTGAGTGGCTGAACAGAAAGCTGGTCTCTTTAGTGCTAACAAAACTAGACTCAGGCTGGATTAGAAAGCACATCTAATTTTGGGAAGGTTTCAAAACCCTGTCAGCCTTCAACAATATTAACCAGGGCTGTGATCTCAGACTGAGAATACCAATTTAATCCTTCTCAAATTTGCCTTCATTATATGACAGCCCTGCTCAAGGATCTACGATGAGTTGTATTACCTACAATAGGTCATTCAAATCCCTCTGCCTGGAATCCAAGGTTATGCCTAATCCAACCCCGCCAAACCTTTTCAAACTTATCTGTTACTATCAACCTCCTTTCCTAGTCAGTAGGGCTAAATTACAACAGGGCTAGTGTTACTGTCTTAGTAGAGCTGAGTTACATTTAAAGTACATAATAGTTAAGGCCATTTTTTTCAAGCATAAAAAATATAAATTTTAGGGGCATCTGGGTGGCTCAATCGGTTGAGCATCCAGCTCTTGATTTCAGCTCAGGTCATGATCCCAGGGTAGTGGCATCAAGCCCGGTGTCAGGCCCCACGCCAAGTGTGGAGCCCGCTTAAGACTCTCGCTTCCTCTGCCTTTCTCTCTTGCTCGTGTGCTCTCTCTCTCTCTCTCTCTTTATATATATATATATATACACACACACACACACACACACACATATATAAATACATATATACACATATAAAATATTTATAAAAACTTGGCAGTCCTTATCATGCTGTATTCTTAAGTGTGTTCTGAACTTGAAAAGCCCAAAATTATTGTGTTCATACTGTATAAATGTGAAAGAATAGTCACAAATGACACTGATGTAACAGTAGGGGGAAGGTGTATGCATTATCAGTGAATGTTAAACACTTAAGATTTTACAGTTCACTGGAGATGAATTGTACACCAAAATAAACTGTAAACCAACTCTAGTTAATAATATGCCTACCAAAGTATTTAGGAGGAAGTATTTAGAAGGATATCTGCAATTTAAATAGACAGAAAGATGTGTGACAAAGCAAGTTATGTTAAAATGTTAATGGTAGTTGAGGTGTTGTGTGTAGGTGTGTCTGTTATGAAATTCTCTGCTGTATGTTTGAAATTTTTGATACTAAAACACAGGGGGAAATGGCATTGATAACACACTATGCTTCGTGAAGCTGTAAGAAGTTAAAATTGTTGGAATGGCAGCATCAAGCATTTGCTCCCTGATGCTTCCTTGCTGGCATGCACATAACCCACGAAGCCCTTATTTTCTGGTGTGGTATACTCTCTGTTTGCATGGTTATCTCTCCTACCACAGTATAAGTTCCTGGTGGGCACAGAACCAGTCTAATCTGGATTTACATACTTATTGCTTTGTATCGTGTTTGGAGAATAGTATGTGTTCAGTAATGGTGGGATGACTGAATGAAAGTGTAACTGCTAAGGACCAAAGTAATATACTCTCTCACAATTCACTTTTTTCATTTCTCACGTACACTAAAAGTTAGTACGTTCCGTGTTCAAGAGAAATGTTGTCTTTTATTTTTCCCCAAGCATGCAAAATTTCTAAAAGTAAAACAAAACTCATCTGTGTTGATTACTTTGTATTCTATTACTTAAACAAGTCTGAAGACCTCCTGACACTCAACAACTCTTTAGGTTTTTGTTTTTGTTTTTGTTTTTTTTTCCTTTTTCTGAAAGTGAGGTCTCCGACTTCCAAGGACATCTGGAATTTGTTTTAAGCAAATCTTAGATATGTTGTGAGAACTAAGAGGTTCCTGAACTGGCCAAAAGCAGGAAACCGGAGATCTGGGGAAAAGATAAAAACAAACACTACATAAAAAGCTCACGAAGCAAATTAATCAAGAACTTTCCTAAGAAACGGAGGGAAAGTCTTAAGGAGGCTTCGCGGAACATCTCAAACTCCCCCCAGAGCGGCTTCTCCCCTCCTCTCTCCTATCACAGCCAGTCAGAGATAGCGCCGCGCGGCCACTCCCAACATGCCACGCGACTGGAGCTGGTGCCGCGGAAGATGCTGCTTCTCACGTCAACCTCCGCGAAACAACGTGCTTTCTCGGCGGGAGCAGCAGAGTCCGAACTGGAAAACCTAGGTCTGAGTCCCTGCTGCCCCACCCGCCTGATGTGCCAGTCTCTTGTCCTCTCTGTGCTTCAGTTCCCTCATCTGTGAATCGGTAATGACTCTGTAACCCCAGTTCGCGCACAGGGTGATTACTAAGATGAGGGGCGTAAAGGCGCTTTAAAGAAGACGCAAGACTCCCAATTTGTTACGGTTCTTAAACACGCGGTGCTTACAACCAGCCCCAGACCAATCTCTCAAAGTCACCGCTGTCCCTCACTCCCTTCCCGCCCGGCGCCTATGCTGAGGCCGCTCCCTCCTGTCGGCCCCATGCGGGAGCCGCGCGGCGCCGTCTGCCGTACCTGCAGCTACTTGGTCAGCCGGGCCCTCCTGCTGACCCATGACGAAGTCTTGCACGAGGCCCCACAGGGCGCCCGTAGGCGCCACCGCCTCCAGAGCGGCGGCGGCGGCCATGACGCGAACCAGAGACTGTGGGAGGGGAAGTGGGCGGTGGCACGGGATGGGCCTCTGAGCGCACGCGCCTCCTGAGCCAATCGCCTTTGGAAGGTTAAAGAGGCGGGGCGCTCCCTGGATCACGTGCCTGCCGGCTCCTGGCCAGGCAGTTCCAGGGAGGGATGGGACGGTTCCTCCCCGAGGGGCGGGGCTTGGAGACCGGGCGGTGGCGCGGGGAGGGAAGGCGGCTGCTGGGCACGCAGCCGGGGGCCATTGAGGGCGAATAATTCCCGGCCCGGCTCCCGGGGAGACGGGCGGCGGGGCGGGCACCTGGCTGGGTGGGGCCGAGGGGCGGTACACACCCTGGGGGAAGCCAATGAGAAAATCAGGCCCGGTCCGAGGGGGCGGTGCCGTCGGTCACATGCACACCTGGGGCGGGCGGCGGCGGAGGCGCGGGCACCGCGAGCGGGCGGCAGGGAGCGGGGCCGGGCTAGGGCGGGGTTAGGCAGGTGAGTGACAGGCTCCGGGGGGCCGGCCCCTACTGGGAGCTCTGAGCGAGCAGGGAGTAGCTGCGGCGGTGCCCGCCCCCTCTCTCCGCCCCTCCATCGGAGCTGGTCTCCGGCCGGGCACCGTCGCGGGCCCCCCTGGCCCGGCCACCTGGGACTGTGCTGGGGAATCGGCCACCTCCCTCTCTCCCGTCGCCCGCAAAGTTTGTGGCGAAGCCGGCGCCCGGGCAGAGCGCGCCCCCGGGGGGAGATCGGGGAGCGCCCGATGCCGGGAGGCAGGAGCCGTTGACCCGGGACGCCGCCGTCCGGGCAGGATCGCAGAGCAGCAGACAAGTCCGCCGCCTGCGGTGCATGGGGCCCGGCTGAAGAGCCAGCATGGGCAACTGCGTGGGGAGACAGCGCCGGGAGAGGCCGGCCGCCCCGGGACACCCCCGCAAGCGAGCAGGTAACGACGAGGAAAGGAGCAGGGCCACGGGCGCCTCGCCAGTTGTCCCCTCCTCGCTCGAGTTCTGGGCTTCCTAAACGACCTCCCACGGCTCCTGACGCCTAGGTTTCCCCGATGTCTGCTCCGGAGCCAGACGGGAGCCCCCTCCCCAGCCCTGGTGGCCGGGGGAGCCGAGTTGGGGCAACTGCGAGCGCTGACCCGGCTGCGAGCCCAACTCGCTCCAACTGGGAAGCTCCGAGTGAGGGTGGGGGCGGGGGCAGGAAATGTTTGCAGACCGCAGCGGGGCCGCGGAGGGGAGGGGGACCCCGGACGGGGGCGCCGCTGGCCTGGCAGCTGGGTCGGGGTCGGAGGCTGGCCCGTCGGGGCACGGCGCGGGCGGCCAGTCGTCCCCAGAACTCGGAGCGAGCGAGAACTGTCGCTCTTCCAAAGACTGACTGTGTCATTATCGGGCTGCAAATCGTGTCTGCCGGAATCCAACTGGCAAAAGCAGCGCAGGACTCTGGGAAAGAAATCTTTATTTTTCCCGCAGGGCTTTTTAGAGCTTCCCGGCTGTCTGGGAGTCTAGAAAAGGTGGGGTGTGGGGTGAGAATTGCGCTCGGGTTTGTTGGGATCCTTCCCAGCCTTGGGGATGGGATCTGCTCCCTGGTGATCCGCGAGGGCTGGGCAGCGCCTTCTCACTTTCTTGGTACACTCCTCCTATCCTGGCTCTTCGCCCTGGGAAGAGGTCTGGCGTTCGTTTCCCCGGGTCTTGTACTCACTTCCTTCTCTGAGAGTGTTGCAAGGACCTTCTGAGAATGATAAAAACCGTATACTTTAGAGTTGAAAGGGACCTTCAAAACTTGTCTGAAGTCCAGGTAGACTTACCTCCTCCTGTCTGTGTAGAAGCCCTGATCCAGAGAGGTTGAAGAACTGGTCCAAAGTCCCACAGCTAGTTAGCAGTGCAGCTGGGGCTAGAAAGCAGTCGCCTGTTCCACCCAGTTGCCACATATCCCTTTTTGTAAGAGGAGCCACAGGCATAGTATAGTCATTAATGAAGTGGAAACTCTAGTTGGAATTTCCTGTCTCCTTTGACACGGAAGGTGTGTTGCTTGGGTTGTGGGAACTGGGAAGGAAGATGAGGGGAAACGTGGGGGAAGCAGAGAAGGATGTCTGTGTGGTGGACAGGATGACTTCTGGAAGAAGAAACGTGTTTTTATGGGGGTGGGGGTCATAGGGTAAAATCTAACATTGAAATCCTGTTGGCAGCCTTGTCCATTCTGATTGAGAAAAATTGATTCTCAAACCCAAGGGCTGGCTGGCTTTCTTTCTTTCTTCCTTCCTTTCTTTCTCTCTTTCACTTATTCAGCGAATATTTATTATTTATGTGCTCAGGCCACATAATTGATTTTGTAGCATTTTTCACTGGTGACAACCCTCTCATACTTGAAACTACCCCCCCCCCCCCACTTCCCTTCTTGGCATTAGACTATCCTGGTTTTTTTTCTCTGATCACTCCTGCTTACCATCACATCACCTCCTAGGTGTGGGTGCACCACGGTGCAGTTTGGCATTCTGTTCTTTCTCTCATACTCCCTCCCAGAGAAATTGTACGCAGTCCCACAACTCTTTCCACTGGGAAGACCCCTACACTGTATCTTCAACTATTATCTGTCAAACTCCAGATTCATACCTGTAAATGCCCACTGGACACACTGATGTAGTTATCCTTTGGATTCAACACTTCCAAAACCAAGCTCTGCATCTCTCCCTTCAGCAAGCTTCCCTTTACTCTTCCATTCTTGCGGTTGTCTAACTTCATACTTTGGAGATGTCTCTGCTGACTTTCTCTGCCTCCTAGTCAGTCATCTGCTGGAACCTGCTGGTTCTTCCTTGGCAAGTCATTCTAACCTGTCCCTTCCACTCTGCTTCACTCTCTTCTCATCTGAAGTCCAACCCACCTCCCAGGCTGAAGTTAGTTCCCCACCAAGGGCAAGTTCATCTTCAGTCATTCATCCCATGCCTGCACACTGTGGTCCCTCCCAGAAGATGTTTGTTAAATTAACCTGTTCTGAACCCTATAATTCTATGTTTAGAAAACAATTTTTTAACAGAAACTATTTTTTAAAATAAATCCTACGTCCAACGTGGGACTCAAACTCACAAGCCCAAGATCAAGGGTTGCATGCTCTACTGACTGAGTCAGCCAGGCGCCCCTGTTTAGTAGTCTTTTTGCATCTTTCCACTTCTGTAAGAACTTTAACTTTCAAGGCTTTTCAGTTTGATCTGGTCCTTTCTTTTAAGGTGTGATTTCTTTGTCTTCCCCTGACATTAAAGCCACGCTGTTTGCTCATTGCCATTTCTCCCTTCTTATCAAGAACCTTTCTTCCTTTTGAGGTTTGCCTCAAATCCCCTATCTTTCTAGAAGCACCTTGCCTGACAATTCTAACCCCCCCCTTCTGAGAACTCCTGCAGACACATTATGCCACTTAACAATTACCTACTCCATATTATTAGTCATTTCTTTGATGTTTATAGTCTTATATCAGAAACTACATTGCAAGCCTTGAAGACCTGGGTTCTGTCTTATCCTTGTGTGTCTGTCTCTCACACTCACTCATGTAGCCATACACATACACACATGCACACACACTCAGCACCCAGCACAATGACTTGTACAGAGGAGCCACTCAAATATTTGTTGACTTTGGAATGTTAACCCGACTGTATCCTGTCATCTAGATTTTTCATGTAAACATTTTACTGAAGTATCTATCTACATTTTTTTTTTTATCTGCTAGTGTATCATTTTTTTCGATTCTGCAGGTCTCTCTGTGAATAAAGCTATTCATAAAGTCCAAAGCCAAGGGGAACTCTGTAGGATGACAAGTTTGGTATGAGGGAAGGAATCCTTCTTAACTTCACAGCATGCACCTGGCATTCCTGTAACATCTGCAGCTTACCCTTTGACAAAGACATAGTTTGATGTTGTAACACTAATGCCTAAAACTCCTCAACTCCCTTGGTGACTCTTACCTTTCCTTTGCCACTGGTGTAATGGGGAAAAATCATCAACAGAGAGCTACAACCTGAGTTCTAGTCCTAGGCCTGGAGCTGGGTGATACTGGGCAAGTCATCAAACCTCTCTCAGGTCACACTTTCAATGTCTCAGAAAGGAGCAAGGTTGTACAAAATCATTAGAGCTGTTTCAACATCTTCATAAAGGTACCTGTTCAAAACTGCAAAGTTATTGGGTTGAAATTTCAGGCCTTGTTATGTCATCCTTTGGCCTTAGTTCTGTCTTCCTAGTCACTTGTTAGGTAAAACAGAGACATAATGCCCATTGGTCAGGCCATCTTGCATTAGCTATTTAGTTTTTAACTGTTACTCATAATGCATCCCCCGAAAGTTTAGGTTCCCCTTCCAGGTGCTGGGTGGTCCTTGCACTCTTCAGAGAATACTTGAAGATTTACTCATGTGGGGTGCTCCCACCACCACATATACATACCCAGGATAGATCAATATCTCTGCCCCTGAAGTGGGTAAGGCAGCCCCTCCCCCAGCCACCCCAGGGAGAAATAGAGGTGGTAGAACAGGCAAGTCTCTTGCCCAGTTCTACCCTTTGAGAATGTGGCAGGGCTGAAACCCAAATATCTGACTCTGTGATGTGCCAGGCATATCCGCTTACATTCTGGAATCTCAAGCCCGGTGTGGACAGACCCAGGGCCCTGTTTTGAGCTGGTTGGGCTTGGCACTGTGGTTGCAAGAGAGTCTGCTTCTCATTGTGTGGGCTGCTGTGGCTATTCTTGAGGGAGTAATTGGGCAACTTCTCCATTTGCTCCGTAAATATTTACTGAGTGCCAGGCACCTTGCTGGCTGTGAACAGACATGGTTTTTGGCCACATGAAGCTTACAGTTTAGGGGTGGAGGGAGAAAATAAACCTATAGTCATACAAATTCCATGTGATCATACATGGAAATCCTGTATGATAATGCATACGGTTATGTATTACTATATATGCTGGTGACTCACACATTTATAATTTCAGCCCGTCCTCTTCAACTCTAGCCTTGTATATTTTGCTGGTGGTCAACACATTGGACTTCTGACAGGCTTCTCAGTTTAACACGTCCGAGACAAAATGAACCCACACCCCCCACTCCTGCTCTTCCCAAAGTCTTCCCAGCTCAGCCCATGGTGATTTATTTCATCCTTCCATTGCCCAGGCCCCCAAAACACTACCCCAAAACACACCCCTGACTCCTTCCCTTTGCCTCAGCCCCACATCCATTTAATCAATAGGTCCTGTTGGCTTTGCCTTAAATATACCCAGAACCTGAGTCCCATCATCCGCACACTTTGGCCCTGCTCTAAGCTCCCGTCAATCTCTTAACTGACCTTCCTGCTTCCTCCCTTGTCTCCTGACAGACCGTTTTCATCGCAGCAGCGAGAGTGGTGCTGCAAAACCGTAAGTCAGCTTTTGTTGCTCCTGTGCTCCCCGTTTCATCCCCAGCCCTTGTGTTGGCCTACAAAACACGATACAGTTTTCACCAGCTTACCTTTCCTAAGCCATCTCTTGCTCTTCAGCCCCTGTTCCACACCCCCTGGTACCTGAACGGGTCCTCCCTCCCTCGCCTCCTCCACATTCCTCCTCAGTCAAGCCCTCTCAGGCCAGCCTTTTATAAATCGATCCCCTTCCCTGTACTACCTGCTGTCAGCATTATCCGCCCCCCCCCCGCCCCCTTCCCTGTTTTATTTTTCTCCATGGCAGTTACCATCATCTGACATTGGCTGCCTCTCCTACCGCATGTGGTCAGGGATTTTTATTTGTTTGCCCCCTGATACATAGAGCAGTGCCTGGCATACAGAGGTGCCTGATAAAACTTTGTCGAATGAAACCAGTGTATCCCTAACAGTGTTGGGAAGGTCTCTAGAAAAGCAGGAATGAGCAGACCTGACTGCTCTCTCATCTCGTAGGTGTTAGGGCATGCATCTAATAAGGGGACTTAGGCTGCAGCCTCACAGTGCTACTCTGTTCCTGGGACTGGCTTCTCTGTCATCCCAGGCCTGGGTAAGGTCTCAAATACCTGGCATATAATTCCCTGTGATTTGGGAGTCTCTTGCTAGGAGACACAGGGGCTATGGCAGCAGAGCAGAGTGAAGTCCCCTAGTAGGGTCCTAACCAGGCAGTGGCACTTTCTTGACATTTTATGTCATTTAATGCATCTGACTGTGGACCCCTCTCTCAGATACACATGGTATTTGTAGTCATTAACTCAAGGGGCAGGGATGGGGTGGTCTAATAGACTGGGAAGCAGGAAGGCGGGTGATGTGGATTCCAGGCCTCTCTCTGCCAAGTAACTTGCTGAGGAATTTTTAGAATCATAGAATTTTAGAGCTGAAAGGAACTTAAAGTTTTCTTTAACCTCTTTTTCTTTTCCAGCTATTAAAAAGAGAATAAAGGTATATCTGCTCCCTGCCGAGTTCACAGAAACGTGGTGCAGGCTATATAAAAACTGCATGGGCTCCTTTAAGTTTTCAGTGTGTTGGGGTCAAGGCATTGTAGGGAAGTGCTCAAGGTCAAGTGTATTCAAAAGGGAGGAGGTCTAGTCTGGCCCATTCTTAAGTGGTGATCTTGGGCAAGTCATTTGTTTTGTGCTCAGTTGATCTTCTATTTTAAAAAATGATAATTATTTGCAGTTTACTTCAGAAAGATGTTATGGGGATAAAATAAATGAACACTGTTTTGAAAATTGGTTTCATGACTGCATGGTCTACTCAAATATGAGATCCCAACCCAGATCCTCATCTGGCATTGATGGTAAATAAAGCGTTGGTTCTCTGCTTCTTCCTAATTATGTGTGCGGCTTTGATCTCTCTGAGCCTCAGTTTCCCCATTTGTACAATGGGATGACTGCTACCCTACCCACCTCCCAGTGAGGTTTTAAGAATCAAGTGAGATCCTGGATAAAAAGAGGTTTCGTGAACTCATAAAGTTTCTATTATCCTAGCCACAGGATTTTTACACACAAAAACCATGGCCAGTGATTTTCCCCACCAGATCATTGAAGCTTACTCTTTTTTCAAAGAGCAAAACTATAAAAGAAATGTTTAAAAACTATTTTTGGATGGGAATCTTTCTGAAATGGATGATAGGCTTCCAAGCAAAATACACTGAGCATGAATAACCTCCTCTTTGCGACTCAGGGGTGTTGAGTTCATACCTGTATGTACAAAGCACCTGCTTGGTGGAGGTAGGAACCACAAAAGCTTCTTTCTGTCAAAAGCCTTTATCTCTGAAAGAAGAAGGGTGAACTGGTGACAGGCAGAAGGAAATTGCTAAGGGAGAGCCTGGCCTTCCTCAGGGTCCCAAGCACCATTGGTGCAGGGAGGCTCTTGATTCCTGTTCTGGGTTCTGAGTGAGAACAATGTCCTGCCTGATCAGTGTGAGGCCTCTGGGCTTCTGAGACTGCAGGGCAGTGGGCCCCAAACTAAATGGTGTCCAGCCACTGCCCTTTTGGGGTTCATGTTTCCACCTATAATCTGTCTTCTCCCTGGCAGCAGTCACTCCTTTTTTTCATTTCCCCACATAAAATGTGCTTAAATATACGTAACATAAAATTTACCATGTTAACTACTTTCTAGTAGATGGTTCTGTACATTAAGAACATTTGCATTGTTATACATCCATCACCACCATTCAGCTCGACAACTTTTTCATCTTCCCCAGCTGAAACTCTGTACCCATTAAACACAAACTCCTCATTCTTCTCTCCCCCGTCCCCTGGCAGCTGCCACTCCGCCCTCTGTCTCTTATGAATTTGACTACTCTAAGTACCTCGTAGAAGTAGAATGATACAGTATTTGAATTTTTGGGTTAGGCTTATTTCACTTAGCACAATATCTTCAAGGTTCTTCTGTGTTGTACCATGTGTCAGAATTCCCTTCCTTTTTAAGGCTGAATAATTTTCCAGTGGTACACATTTAGTTCACTCATCTGTCAGTGACACTTGGGCTGCTTCTACCTTTTGGCTACTGTGAGTAACGCTCCTGGGAACATGGGTGTACAAAGCTGTTGGGAGTCCCTGCTTTCAGTTCTTTTGTGTATATATCCAGAAGTGGAATCGCTGGATCATAGAGGAATTCTACATATAATTTTTTGAGGAATTGCCATGCTGTTTTCCTTAGTGACTGTATCACGGTACATTTCCGCCAGCAGTGGACAAGGGTTCCAATTTCTCGCATCCTCACCAATAATACTTGTTATCTTTTGGTTTTTATTTTGTTTGGTTTGCTTTTGATAATAGCCATCCTTATGGGTGTGAAGTGACACCTGATCATAGTGGTCACTTGAGATTCCATCTATTGGGCTCAAATATCAGCCTGTCCGATTTCCTGAGGAAACAGATGACCAGGATTGTTAGAATTGTGCCCAGAGAAAGATCAGATGGGCTCACAGTGAAGCCTGAGGGACCCTCCAGAGAGGGAAGTATAGGAGGTTGGCTGGGTGGATTCTGCGACATCTTATCTGGTCAGTCAGAATTTGGCTTGCTTCTGGGTTTCTAACTAGGTGGTTGATGGCTGGGAAAGAAGACTGGATGGATGGATGGATGGATGGGGCTTCAAGTGAAGCAAAGCAGCTCTGTGTTGTTGTAACTCATCTGGCTCCCAGAGAATGTTAACTCTGTCTTAACTTGGGGTGAGTGGGGTAGGCACCAATTTCCTTTTTAGCTTTTGCATGTGAGAGTTGCAGGACTGTGGTTCAGATGGGAGCATGTAGGCTTGAGTCAAAGGCAAGTAGTGACAGTGACATGGTGAGTTTGCTGCTCAAAACCATGTGCTTCTCTCTGTTGGGGACAAGGTCTTGCCCCTTGCTTGCTGAGCTCACAAGGAAGAAGGACCAAGCACAGTGTGCACCCATACCTCTGACCATGCCAGCCCCTCAACTAGTGTCCCTTTATTGTCAGGAAAGGGGCTGGAGCACCTTCTGCAGGGTGTGGGGTGGGGGGGACGACGACGGCTCCGCATTTGTACCTGTGTCCTCAGGGAGGCTGGCACCAGAGCCCAAGCCCAGGCAGCCAGCCAGTCACCCAGCAGCCTAGATCTTAGAGGACTCAGAGTTTCGTTGTTTTTAGGGCTGGAAGAGATACAGTTGGCAGTAGCTCACCTTTACTTGGTGTTCACCATGTGCCGGGAGCATCACGTGCAGGATCTTGGCTAATCCTCACGACCATCCTATGGGTGGACACTATTATCACCTTTTTACAGATGAAGAAACTGAGCCCTAGAAAGGTAATGTCTCCTGCCTAAGGCCATGTAGCTTGTAAACAACAGAGCCAGGACTGGAACCCAAGTGTCTGATCTCAGACCTGAGCTTTTGGGCCCTTGGACAGTTTATCTTCACCAGACAGGAAGAAGAGAACACATGGTTTTCATTTTTAAAATGAGTTTATTATTGAGCGTCTTTAGGCACCTCGCTAGACCCAGTCCTCTCATTCGATTGTCCTTGTTTTACCTATGGGAACATTTCTAGCCATTTTACATATGGGAAAGCTGATGGGGAGGAAAGTAAATTGATTGCTGGGGGTTATGAGGCTGAGGAGAGGCGGAACTAGAGCTCAGATTAAGCACTTTGACTCAAATTGCAGTGCTCAGAGCTCAATCTTCTGTGCTGCCCTCCCTCACTTCTCTGAAAAGAAGCTGGAAGTCTGGTGTAAAACCTGCAAAGCTCCAAGGACTATAGCCACTCTGCTCCCTTCTCATTGCTGTTCCTTCCTCCTTTAATTTCCCAGCCCCCAAACTACAACCTCTACCCTAGGAGCCACATGAATCCATTGTCTTGGATCACGTGCTTGGCACTTTGTAGATGCTCAATAAATATGTGTTGAATGTTGTTTGAGGGTTGAGTGTGCTGGAATCTCAGCCAGGATTGTGTTCCTAAAGAGAAATACAAGTAGAATGCAAACATCTTTGTTTTCTCCCTCTTCTCCCAGAGTGAACTGCCACTTTCCAACTCTCAGATGCCAGGGACTTGGAGAAAAGAGTGCCCTGGCTGCAGACTTTGAATTATTCCCAAATTCCCAGGAGAAAAGAGGCAACAAAGTCATATTAGCAAAGTGCTTGCTGGATCAGGTGTCACTGTTTGTAATTAATAAGACTAATGATTTCTTACTTTGCTCAGCATTTTGCAGTTTTTAAAGTGCTTTCACCAGTACTATACATGATTTGTTCTCCATAGCCATTCTGTTAGGTAGGCAGGGCAGGAATCATTTTCCCCATTTTATGGGTGAGGATATTGAGATTTGAGGTTGCCAAGGTGCCCAACGTTACTGACAAGTAAGTGGTAGAGAGGCAGAAGCCATAGGAGCAGTGGCTCTACTGCTTTCTCCCTATGGTGGGAAAGCCTCAGTTTCCATATCTGTAAAATGGGGACAAGAGTCGGGCCACTTAGGGGAGTCAAGGACTACATTACACAAGTGGTGATGTGTGTGAAGTGATCAGCACAGTGCCCAAACACAGCAAATGCTTAGTGAATAATGGCAATGGGTTGTTAATGGCAATAATCAAAGCTAAGTTCATTGCTCCTTTGGGAACTTGTATTCTACTGACTCTTGGTCAGCCCAGAGTATTGGGAAGAGCAGAATGTAGCCTCCCCTGGGTGCCCCTGGGAAATCTGCTTCTGCCCACCCTTTGGCCCTTCCCTTGGGGTCAGCGAGGGCTGACCGTGAATTTCTTTTGATTTGCAAACTCTAGAGTCTTTGAAATAGGACATTTATAAGATACCATTTTTCCTTTTGGTGGCAGATAATTATGACAGTATTACACTTATTCTGTTCATTTAGTATTCATTTGCATTTTATTCCAACTCCTTTACTTCATTAGCTATGTAGCCTTGGCAAGTTGTTTTGGATTGGGGGCCTCACTTTGCTCACCTGTAAAATGAAAGTAACAGTACCTACTCTGTAGGATTGTCATGAGGATTAAATGAGTTAATGCACATTAAGTCTCCTTAGAATGGTGCCTGGGAAATATTAAAATACTTGGTAAATTGTACTTACTATTGTCACCATGTTTGGCACTTATTATTTAAGCCAGCTGTCCCCAACCTACCTCTTCCCCCCCAAGTTAGATACAAGGCCAGTGAAGTTCATACACAAGACCTAGCTTCTGCTGTATACCCTGGTTATCTACCATTCTTGTGATTCCTCTCATTTATTCAGGAAGGCCAATTGGAAGCAAATTGCACAAGAGTGATATTATTATAGACATAGCCTTGAATCTAGCCTCATTTTAAAAAATATGAACCTTTCACAAAAACTTGAGAACCGTTGTTAGTTACAAATCTCTTGCAACAGCCCCCACCCCCTCAGCTCTTGCTGATTTCAGCAACACCCAGTGGCTACTTTTCTGGGCTGTCTCAAAACAGATGTAAACATTTCTTGCTTGGTAGGTCAAGGCTGGGGAGTGCCCTCAGTTTGCTGTGGCTCATCTTCAGCTTGGCAGAACATCTCTGGGTCCTCTGGGGCTTCCTTCCTGGAGCCTGGCACATTTCTCTAATACACTTTGTCAACTGAAGACACCTCCTTCGTGAACTTTCTTGGAAAGTGATCAATATCCGCAGCAGAGCCACTTTACCACAGTTGATACACAGCCCCTACAACTAGATTAAGAAACAGTTGTTTTATAGTTATTATATACTGCTATTAATTAAGCACCAACTCTGTGGCAGGAACTGCAGTAGGTACTTTACCCACATTTCATCTAGTCCTCCTGATAATTCACTGAGGGTAAGACTGTCCTCATTTTAGGGGAGAGGCTCAGTGACACTATTGTGTGCAGGGTCACACAGTGAGAAATGGAGGGTTTTGAATTCCAGACCACTGTTTTAGATTTCCAGACCCGAATTCCTTCCATGCAATACCTACCTCCTTGTCAATTTCAGCTGAGGGCTCACTGGGCCCTAAACAGGTATGGCTGGTTTACTGACTGACGTCATTGCCACCCATGACTA
The DNA here is from genome assembly GCF_018350155.1 of Leopardus geoffroyi. Classification (NCBI taxonomy): domain Eukaryota; kingdom Metazoa; phylum Chordata; class Mammalia; order Carnivora; family Felidae; genus Leopardus; species Leopardus geoffroyi. The sequence goes on from NC_059334.1 coordinate 57,112,132, forward strand.
GCAAATAGTCTACTTCTGCCAGTTCTTGCACTACACATCCTAACTGTGCCAGAAAGTGCATTTTGTTGTCCCGTGAAAGGACAACAAAACCTTCATGGATTTGTTCTGCCTTCCTCCCCTCTCCCCAGCCCCATGCAGTGTCTGCAAAATAAACCATACTGTCCTCTATAATATGGGATATTGCACATGGCATTGATTTTTTTACTTAACGAATGCACTGTGTTTCCCCCAAAATAGACTGTCACATGGCACAGGCATTTCATTTCTCAAGACCTCACAGCATCACTGAATCAGTACCATGTAGTATAATCACTGAAATCAGTACCCATTTATTAACCTACCATGGGTGGGTTAATACCCTACTAGGTGTTTGACATTGGCGTCTTCAATTTTCATATCAGCCCTATAAGGTAGGCATAATTACTTCCATTTTCCAGAGGAGGAACCTGAGGCTCAAAGAGGTTAAGACCCACAAAAGTGGAGGAACTGCTATTTGAGCCCCAGTAGTTGTAAATTGGGAACCGATATCTTAACCACTATGGGAAACTGCCTCTAAAAATTCCGTACATCTGCCTTGTCCCAGGCACTGCGTTAGGTGTCAGGCACAGCAGGAAGAGTTGATTCCTTTCCTCAAGGAACTCACGGTGTGATGGACTAAATTAATACTGGAGCTTCTGTGATTGGGTTTTATTTTTTCCATCTGGCCACGCCCTAGTGGGCAGATCCATGGCACACAGTGTCCGGGCTCCTCAGGGAGCTGCACAGCCAGGTTTACATCCCTGATGGCTCTGTTTGCTCTTTGCCCTTCTTCCCTCTGGGTCGCGCATCAGGTTCACAGATTCCTGTTTGTGGTCTGGCCGGGGTCTGGCCTGGGACTGGCTGTTGAGGAGAAAGGGAGCATGATTTGGCTGGGGACTTACTGCTACTATGGCTTTTATAAGGCCCCAGATGATTGTTTTGAAAACATCCACATGCTGTATGCACTGTTATCTGGGGCCTCTCCCTCAGGAACAGGATGGGCTAGTCTTTGGAGTCAAAAGGCAGAAGGAGAGCTACACTGGGCCCTTTAATCTGCAGCCGACCCCTCCTGTTTGAAGTTGAGCCCAGCTCTGTCCTGCTGTGACATGTGTCCCATGGAAGATCCGGGGCTGGATGTCTGGTTTATTGCTGACCATCATGTACTTTTACTGCAGCCTTAAGGCAGCCTTAGGCCTGCCACTTGTGACTGCACCACCCCTTGGGCACTTGTCTGTGCCCTGGCCCACAGGAAGTGTCGCAGGAGAGATTTCAGCCTCCTGGCCCTGTTCTCCTGGTCCAGTGCTAGTTTAAGGTATGGATGGACGGGGACCTCTTTTATAAGCTGGGTCTGGGGCCTCTCAGCTTTAGAGGGGAAATGGTCCCTTTTTCCGAAAGCTGTGGGGTTGGCAGACTTGCTCAGAATCTTTCCTAACTTTTAGGAGAAGAGAATTGGCACTGATAAAGATTTCAGCTGGAGGAACTGGCTCATAGAGGTCAAGCCACTGGTCTGTAGTCTATCCTGCGCAGTCAGAGATAGAGCTGGTGTCAGACCCGGGAACTCTGACTCCATTTCTCATGGAGTCTTTTTCTATCTGTCTTGCTTCAAACCTGTGTACACGTTGTACATGTATGTCTCGTCATTGATGATGGCTCATGGCTGATCTGGGGAGGGAACAAAGACAAAGATATGATACCATTTTAAGCAAGATGTTGTATAGACCAGTGCTAAATCATGCAGTGTAGACAAGCAGCGACAGAGGCAATGTATAGACACTTTAGAAAGAGTTGAGATGGGATAGGGCGGTTATTAAAGATAAGTGAGGAGAGTTGCAGAAGGGTTAGTGATTTGAGTAAGGGGTGCAGGCTGGAGAGAAGCAAGTAGTGTGATTTTCTGTGTTGCAGAAGTAGTAGATGTTTATATAAAAAGTGTGAACAACACCAGAAAGCCCAAAGAAGAAAATCTCCTGCACATTCCCTCCACCTCACGAGAGTTCCTACTCCTAGTTGGTGTTTATCTTCTAGCCTTCTTTTCTTTTTTTATTTTTTTAGGCAGCAGAATCAAATGGGCTGTGTACACCAAGGTTAAGGAAGGTCTCGAATAGTAAACGGGGAGTTTGAATCAGAGGGAGCCTCTGCTGGTCCCTGCACGTGGGGTGCAGATAAACGAAGGGCTTCGGGTGCCAACCATCTGTGAGCAGGCAGGACTGAAGCCTCTGATGAAGCAGGGGCTCCCCTACCCCAGACTTTCATCACGCACTGCACAGGAGACTCACGTTTGCTCGTGGGGGTCAAGGGAAAGAATTTCTCCTGAGTTGTCTGGAAACCTAACCTGCATTCCCACCGCCCCCCAGGCCGCAGGCCCCTTTCTTTCCTCTTTACCATCCAGTTTCTTCAGCAGAGCTCTCTTCCCTGGAGTTGGGGATGCATAGCCAGTTTTGCCATGCCACAAAGCCTTGCTGCTGCGTGAGGTCATTTCAGGGGAGAGACTATATATAGCGGAGGACTCGCATCAGGACAGCTCCATATTGTTCGGGCTGTTTGCATTGCCCTTCCGCCGATGTACCCAGGGTGATCTCACACTCCATACCAGCTAGTGGGCACCACATTGTGTCTTCATTGCTCCCTCTGTGTTCTCCGGCCAGTGCTCACCCACACAGGAATGAGTTCTGACCCTGCCCAGGCCCAGGAGCCTTTAAAGAAGCAGCCTTGGGAGAGAGGCAGTGGGGAGAGTCCAGGGACCAGAGTTCCCTTCCAGCTCTGCCACTTTGTGCTTAGCTTGGTATGTGTAACAAATTAGGTGCTGGCCTGATTGACGCCAGGGAGACTGGGGACCCAGAGGTTCCACTAAAGTTGTTGCTACGGGGCACACAGTTTGAAAACCACTACGGAAGACAACCCTCTGAGGTTTCTTCCAGCCTTAGGATTCATGGGTCTGGCCTTGTGATGGTCTGTGGCCTAAATGACCCCTCAGGAGGGGTGCAAACTTTGTGACGTCTTGGAGATTTTGATGGTTGTCTTGGGTAGACTGGAGATGTGGTATAGGGAGAGAAATCTCAGGAGAGTTTTTGCAGTGGGACAGGTGGGGATAGCACAGAGTTGGCGGACCCAGTATGACTTGCTAGGCTGTATGGCCATAGGCTGTTTTCTCTGGCCGACTCCCACCTGCCTTTCCTTTCAGTGCTCATTTGTCCCAGAGAAGAGATGAAAATGAGGTTATAATGCACTTCAGGCAAGGAAAGTGCATTTAATTTAAGTTGCCTGGAGCTGAATTTCCCATTTTATATGTGGGGTATTTGTAGAGCACGGAGGTGCCTTTGGCAGAAATCAGAAAGTCAGGATCTGGGGCCAGTTTGCTTCATTGAGCAAGTTTGTTTGCCGAGCACCTACTTTGTATTCCTAGAGAAGCATACGGGAGATCCCAGCTGTGTTAGGACCCCTTTACAAGTAACAGGAACCCACTAACTCCAGCTTAAACAAAAAAGGTGATTTATTGTAGGGTTTCAGGGGGTGCTCAGGACCCCACAGCAAGACTGCTGCCTGGCCTTAAGCAGGAACTGGAAAAATCTCATCAGAATCTCCCCTTTTCCCTCAACTCTGCTTCTCCTTGGGCTCTCCCCACCCCCCGTTTCCACAGCCCAAACAGTCCCAAGTATTCCTGCAAGAGCTCAGCTATCCCAGCCCCAAGTCCAGATTCCCAGGGGAGCATATCCAGTTTGCCCAGCTTAGTCCACTCAGCTCCAGCCAGGGGATGGGTGTCACTTGCAACAAAGCCTGTATGGGAGGGGCCGTTCCTGACCGTGTGTAGACTGGGGACAGCTCCAGAGGAGGGGGACTTGTGAGTTGCATCCATAGGTCCGAAGCTGTCAGCTCTTCTAGGCCTTAGTGAGAAGCTCTAGTCCTAGGGAGGGACCCGGGCGTACGTGAAACACCTACTAGCTATCCAGGAGACAAAGAGGTGACCCTTGGGCAGAGCCTGCTTGTTCTGAGTATATGGCTCATCCAGTTGGGTCTGTCAGGAGGGGACAGGCCTCCTCAAGCTGGTATGGACAGTGTTCCACACAGAGCAGAGGGCCCTCCAGTTTAGCTCAGGGGAAAAGGGTTTACCAGCAGGATCACATGGAAGCAGCCGGCCTTATAGGAGCTGGGGCTGGAGAGCAGTCAGGAATGGAGGCGGCTCTGCCTCTTGGGGGCTGGTGGCCTCTCTGCTTCCATCTGAGCGTCTGCTCTTAGCTTCCCTCTCTATGGACCCAGCCTTCTCCTCTCGGCCCATCGGCTTGTTCCAAGACGGAGCACACCAATGCTGAGTTCTGGCAACCTGTGTTTTGACTTCTCTGGGTCACGGGACCACCCAGATACAAGCTACTAGTGCAGAGCCTGATCACACAGAATTTGAGGCTGCCCCTTTCGGGGCTTTAGGTGGGGCAGGCATTAAGAGACAGTCTCCTGCACTCAGAGGATGCTTTTGGACACTGGAGGGTAGAGGCTTGAAGATGGAAGAGAAGAGGGCTTGGGAAGGCAGACCAGCCTGAGCTAAAGCAAAGATGCAAGGAGGTGTGTGCTTCGGGGAGGGGGCAGTAAGGCCTGAAACACCCCTTTGAAGCTAGGCTGTGGGACAGGAGATGATGCTGGGGACTTGAGAGGGTGCTCCAGACTCAAAGGGCAAAGAGGACAGCTAGGGAGGGGCTGGGGCAGCACAGAAGACGGAAGCCACTTAGGAGGCCGGGCCGGCAGTGCTCCGGCAGTGGGGGAAGGGTCTGCACTGACATGTCGGCAGTGGAAGTGCCAGGGGTACAGAAGCCCTTTTGAAGAAAGAGTTTATGGGTGACAGGTTGGCTGAAGCAGAGGGAGGGTCCAAGATGTGGCAGGCGGCGGGTGGGAGCATTGGGCAGGGCTTGGCAACACTGGGGACTGGGGAAGGGCAGCTCTTTGAAGGAGAGGTGGTTAGCCTCACGCAGCAGCATGGCCAGAGTACGTGTTGTTTAGGTTGGGAGAACTGAGGATATTTAAAGCAGAAAGGGAAGTCCCAGGGTAAAGGAGGAGACTTCTGGAGAATGGGTCCCAGGCCTACCAGCTCTGCTTCTCAGGAACTAAGGCCCTGCACACGTTGCCTTAGCTTCCTCATCTTCAGAATGGGAACAATATCTGCCCAGTCCCCTCCTAGAGTTGTAGGGAAGGTCAAAGGTTATGTACATGACAATATTTTGTGCTCAGAAAAGGCTCACACAGATGCAGGCAGCCTTGTTACTATTGCTGCTTGTGTGACAGCCTGCATGGTGACCCCCCCCCCGGGGGGTCAGGCAGCCTTCCTTCCTGGACCTGGGACGACATGGCCTGATGCGAACTCCCCGCAGCCAACCCAGACTCCCTGACTTCAAATCACCTGGGGTAGTGTTGAGAGGAGCGCCTATCTGGAACCTGAGTCTGGGGGTCCCTGAGTGACTGATTAGAGCTAGGATGAGTTCACCCCCACTGACTTCCAGCATTCCCCTGATTGGTGCTGTGTGTGTGTAGAGAGCCCAGCGGGCAGGCTGGAGGCTGAACCCTCCTTTAGATAGAGAGAGAGAGGAGAGAGGGAGGGAGGGTGGAAGGAAAGAGACAGTTGGGGAAGGGGGTGGCTATGGGCAGGCTTAGCCCATGCACATTTCGGAGTGGAACTGGAAGGGGGGTTCTCCCCTGTGTGAGCCTTGTGGGCCTCTTCCCCACAGGGAAATCCACAGAGCACTTGTTTCAAAGTTCCCAGGAAAGGGGGAAATGAAACCTACATCCTGTTTTGCTGCCAGTCTAGGGAAGAGGACCCAGATGGCGACAGTAGATGGTGGTAGTAACCTAATACTGGTTGAAATCCTGGGACCCGTGGAGTTGGGGGAACGGAGAGAGCTTGAGGAGGGGACCAGAGGAGAGAGCCTGTGGCCTCCCTTCCTATTCTGTCCCATCCTTTCTTCATTCACGCAGTAGGGCCCAGCAGCCTGGTTCTTTGTTCCCAGCTGCCTCTCCCACAGGATTGGCCCAGCTTTCCCTACTGCCCACAGTCCTGTCCTCCTGGCTTCCTTCTGGCTCACCTGTAGCTTCCTCTCTCTAGGAAGGGAGCTTCCTGTGCCCACCTTTCTCCCCTGCTTTCTCTCCCTGCCCCCCTCCCCCACCAGTGCCTTTGGCTATTTCCAGTCATTTCTCTCCCACAGAGCCTCTGCTGGAGTCACCTGCTCCCCCACCCCCACCCCAAGCCAGACTTTGTATTCTCCTGCCAGCTCAGTTCCAACCCCAGCCCCTTGGAGTATTACTTTTCCTAAAGCGCAGCAGCTGTGTCTTTTGCTGGTCTACCCAGCTGTTCTTGTCCTTGACCACAGAGGTCGTGTCATTTGTGACAATAAATAGGAAATGAGAATGAAAGAAAGGGTTGCCAGGTGCCTCTGGGCTGCCCTTCCAGCTGCCTGCATTCCTGCTGGGAAACAATAATTGTAATACAAATAATAAAGCCAACATTTATAAACATGTTCTATGTTCACTTACCATTTCCCAGACACTGTGCTTAATATTTTACCCATATTATCTCATTTAATCTTCATAATGACCCAGTGAGGGAAGTTGAATTGTCATCCTCTTATAGTTAAGGGAAATGTGACATTACTGACAAGTAAGTGGCAGAACAAGACTGGAATGGGAACGGGTCTGACTCCCATGCCCATTTCTTTTCTTTTTAAGTTTTTTTTTTTTTAATTTTTTTTTTCAACGTTTATTTATTTTGGGGACAGAGAGAGACAGAGCATGATCGGGGGAGGGGCAGAGAGAGAGGGAGACACAGAATCGGAAACAGGCTCCAGGCTCTGAGCCATCAGCCCAGAGCCTGACGCGGGGCTCAAACTCACGGACCGCGAGATCGTGACCTGGCTGAAGTCGGACGCTTAACCGACTGCGCCACCCAGGCGCCCCTCTTTTTAAGTTTTTTTAATGTTTATTTGTCTTTGAGAGAGAGAGAGAGAGAGACAGAGTGTGAGCAGGGGAGGGGCAGAGAAAGAGGGAGACACAGAATCTGAAGCAGGCTCCAGGCTCTGAGCTGTCAGCACAGAGCCCGATGCGGGGCTCGAACCCGTGAACTGTGAGATCATGACCTGAGCCAAAGTCGGATGCCCAACTGACTGAGCCACCCAGGCAACCACTCAATGCCCATTTCTTAACTGTGGCCATGTCCTACCTCCCATTGCCACGGGGCCAGGGACCCCCCACAGCCCACTTAAACTTCAAGTTCTTCTTTCCTCCAGTTGACTATTGCAACTAGTAACTCGTCCACATAAGGAACCCTTGTGGTGTCTTTTTCAGAGCTGTGCTTTTTTCTCTCTTCTCCATATCCTAAACAATGAAAAGACCTTCAGGTGGGAGGGGTCCTAGTATTTCTCTTTGCTGTGGACTCCCCCCACACCAGTGTCCCATTTTATAGCTGTCCCAGTTTATGGCGGCAAATTCCTAGTCTTAGCATAATTTGACATTATCCTGACAAAGGAGCTTCAAAACTAGAAGTAAATAAGAGCCTGATCTCTCGATTCCATCTGATGCTCTTCCCACTTAGACCCTGATGCCATTCTATTCTGAGAGTGCTAGAAATATGCCCCAAAGGTTCCTCTTCTACACATTCTGTATTGACTGGGAACATTTCTACTGTTTGCGGTAGGCCTTTTGTGTTCTATTCTTGTCCGTGAGTGGTGATTGTCAATGAGAAAGAGAGAAAAAGAATAAAAATCTCTGGGGATTAGGGTATATATGAAGTTTGAAAAAGCATATTCCGTATCATAATCACATTTTAGGTTTGGAGAAGTATATTGTTTTTAAAACATAAGCTATTGAAAATGGAGTTTGACAAAACTCTTGCCTGATGTTCTAGTAATTCTCAAGTGGGGCATAGCACAATTTGGGTGCCACAAATTGGGTGGGGGTGTGTATGTGAAGTCTATGTATCAAAAAGGGGAGTGTGTTTAAAAAGGCTGAGAAACAACAATCTTCCAATAGGAGATTGTCAAATCCTGTCTTTCTGGGTCCTACAGTCCTCTAGGTATTTACTGGAGGGCTGGCAGGATGGTGTGCACGGTATGGGGGCATCCTGCCCATCTTGTCTCAGTTGGACCAAAGCCTCTTGGGGCTCTGGGTGGCCTACCCAATGGCTTTGCCACTCACTTCCTGCAGTATGCCAGATGAAGGTAATATTAGTGTAGATGCCTAGTCCTGGAGAGTTCAAGGCTAATCTGAAGCACATACTGCCATAAAGCTCAGACGTGCATTGAGTTTCTACATGCCAGGACCCATGCTTGGCCCAGGGTATGCAGCTGAACAAAACAGATACAGCCCTGTGCTCATAGAACTCTCAGAGTAGTGGGCAATTAGATTGTGCTCAAATAATAAAAATGTAACACATGCTATGAAGGAGAGAAGAGGGTGTTGGGAGAGAATTATGAGGTAGGAGGAATGGATTATTTGGCGGTACTGGATCAAAAAGATGGCCCTGAGAAAGATAGCTACGCTGCACCTGAACGCTGAGCGTGATGTAGCCATGTTGGTCTCCTGTGACCATGCCCCTAGCCGGGGCTGTTTGCTGGTCCATGTGACACCTTTAGGTGAATCAGAAAAAAAGGTGTCTGCTCTAGGCAGAGGCAGCCCTGCCAGGACCTGTGGCTGGTGAGTGAACATGAGCTAGGCTTCAACCTCCACTGGCCCCTAGTCCTGGCGCTGGGCACAACCCAAGGTGGGGGCCTTATCCAGGCTGGGTAAAGGGAACTGTACATGTGAAGGCCCTGGGACAGAAAAGAGCTTGATGCCTTTCAAGAAAGAAGCCACTGAAAGAAGCAAGTGGCCACCTCCGCTTTTCTTCCCCTGGTGAGGAGGCAACTTCCTTTCAAGGAGAAAGGAGAGGGAAGCCATGTCTGGAGCACAGTCTGGAGCTGCTGGGCTGGCCAGCAAGTGCTTGTAGTCTGGCTTCATCAGCACCGTAGTTGGTGAGTTCTGCTCTGGCCTTCTTTCCATAACACATGTCCCTTCCACAGTGCCCCAGGAAAAGAGAAGGACCATTAGGAGGGGGTTCTGGGGAAGCTGGGCCAGAGATCAAGGCCCAGGTCCTGCCAGCTTCTGTTCAGCTTTTCCAAGACAAGTCCCTACTTTGTGCCCAGTTCTGTGCTAATCTTGTAAATTTGGAACTTCACGGACTTTTAACCTTTTTCTTTGTCTTCTCACCTGAGACACACAACCTTTCATTCCACAGGTAGGGATAATGGACTCACATGCAAATGACAGTGGTAAAGAGAGGCTCTGGTGGGTGGGGAAGGTAGCGGGCATGCTCGAGGAAGTGGCATTCAAGTTCAGTTCTAGACGCATGTAGACTATTAATATGTAGAGTAGGCTAACCTATGAGCTCTTGGAGGGAGGGATTGTATCTCCTTTGAGCCGTAAATCTGCAGTGCTTAGCCTAATGCCTAAGTCATCATAGGTGCTCAGCCCGATTTGGAGACGGAATAGTCCCCTCCAGCATCTCTTCAGGAAGGCTATCTGAATTCTAACCCAGGTTTTCTGCCCCATTGCCCAGGGCCTACCATTGTGTCACAGCTGCCTAGTGACAGAGCAACGAAGGGATGTTTGGGGAACTTGAAATCGTGTCTTGAGGAGCTGGGACTACTTAGCAAGAAAACACAAAGCAGAGGAAGATCGGGAAGGCGGTCTTTAAATCCCCCAGGAACTGTTGTCATGGTGCTATTACCATTCATTGAGTCTTTCCTGCGTGCCAGGTATATGGTAGGGGCTTCACATGTCTGATCTCATTTAATCCTCATAATAATCCGAAGGGGAGAATATTATCGTCTCTATTTAATAAAGGAGGACACTGGGATTTAGATCAGATGATCTACTCGGGATCACCTGCCTGGGATTTGGAATGGGTCGGTCTGGCTCCCAAACTCATAACTACTGAGAGATTTTAACTACCACACAGTATTACCTGGAGATTTTGTCGTGTAATTGAGAAAGCAGAGCTGGCACTCGTGGGTAGAAGTTCCAAGAAGGTAGTTTTTCTGTTCCCCACAGGGTGATTTCTCTTCCTAAAGGAGAATAGTCTGAAATTAGAAGGGCTGCCCTCGGAGAGTCCACCTTCTACTTCAGGACCTCCTGGCTCCAGTGGGATCTGCTTGTGCAAAAGTCGAAGCAGCCTGGTAGGGCCTAGCCGGGTAGGGCCTTTTTCTGAATGGAGCTGCGAGGTCCACCCTCAGACAGGCACAAGCAGCAGCACCCAGATTTCCCGGATCATCCTGGCCCAGCTCTCTTGTTTCCTGTTCCATTGTTCTCCCTGAAGCCCCAGCGACAGGGTCCGGGTCCAAGGAGCTGGGTAGCAACAGCATGTGCCTGGCCCCCTGTGGGACGGGCCACACAACGACCTGGTCTCTGGACCCTGGCACGGAGGCTGGCACTCGGATGGATTTCAGGGGAGGGCAGACAGGGGTGGGTGCACTTCCTGTGGGCTCCTGGGGCTACAGAGGTTTGCAAAACTGCACTGATTGTCCTTTGATTTGATTTTTCTTTTGCCTCACTGACTTCCTGTGGCCATGCGGCTGACTCCAGGATGCAGAGGGGTGCCATATGGTTCTAGAGCCCCTGTCACGACATCAAGTGAGTTGATGTGGGTGGGAGCCCCTTTGTAAACCACAGAAGGCTGTAAACTGCCTGACAGCTGACTGAAGTTGAGCCCTGCAAGACATTGATGAGCTGGCCTCTTTAGTGCCAGAGCGTGTGGCAGGACATTAGAGCTGGAAGAGCCGGTAAAGGTGATGTGGTCCACTGCCTACTCAGCGTGGGGTTTGCTCCACTCAGCACCCTGCAGGTGGTCAGCCAGGCTTTCCTTGAGCAAAGCTAGCTTTTGATGGCTCTCATGAGGAGACCGTCCTTCCTTGCATTGGGTAGCCCTCTACAGAGCGTGTCCCAGTGTGCTGCCTTGCTGCCCCTCACTGTGGCCTTGTGAGAGGCGTCTGCGCTCCGTGAGCTTGGGTGAGGCCAGCCAGGCCTCCTTTGTGGCTCCCACCTGCTGGTTCTGCAGGAGCAGGTCTGCTTTCTTTTTGTGAAGTTTTCCTGTTTCTGTTCCTGGGATTTGAGTCCATGGTGAGCATTGGTGACCCTTCTTACAGTGTGGTGAACGTCAAAGAGAGGGCATTTGCCTTGTCCAGGTCGTCCCAAATGTGTGGCCGGGCGGGAAACACAACCCCGGAGATGCTCAGTCTTGTCCTTCACTGTTTAGGTACATTCTGCCTCCTTACTGACTCTAAGCACGCTTTACAAGATTCTGAAAGCCCTTTCCAAACAGCAAGGTCAAAGCTTTTGGCTTCCTTCTTTAGAACGTACCTGGCTGGTAGGGTGAGGGTGGGGATGGACACATAGGAGCCATATGGTGCCAGGAATGGGACATAGCAGCTCGGAGGAGGGATCTGGAGGGGGGCCAGGATACGACAGCAAAGTGTCTCTGCTGCCAGGGGCTGGGGCCACCCTGGTGACCCCTTCCTAATTCTCCTTTCGAGGGCTTTCACCTCCCCGTCTCTTCTTTTTCTGCTTTTCCTGTTTTACTTCTTGTGAGGCACCCCTGAGCTGTTCCGCCTTCCAGCTCTGCCCGCCTGGAGATTCCCAGTTCTTATGCTTTAGCGTCCTTAACATATCATCTTTCTCTATAACATCTTCTCCTTCAGGGCTCGGCAACCATCTCCCCCACTTCAGAGCAGCTCCTGTCTGCACCTGGGAGCTTTAACATCAGAGCCTCCACCAGACACTCTGGATGCCTTCCTGCTAGCCTGCCCAGAACATTTAATTGGCCCTTGCAGTAAGTGACATGTTATGGCACAGGGACATTTCACGACAGTGCCTTCATCCTGAAGGACGAGTCCGGCAACAGGAATTTTATGGATCGCGGCAGGCCAACAAGGAGGAGGACGTGTGGGGGTAATGGAAGGGAATTAGCGTTTGTGGAGCATCTTCTCTCCTACATATGTTCTGTAGTTTATCGTTGCAGTGGCCCTGTGAGGTGGCATCATCTCTCTCTTGTAGATTTGAGAACTAAAGCTTGCTCAGAGTCACAGGGCGGGTTAATAGGCAGGGTCAGCATGCGAATCTTCTGCTTGGCTCCAGAGCCCAAGCTCCTCCCCCTGATCTGTACCTCCCCTCTGCAGGCCTCTGTCTTCTTCACTGTTTCTTCACTAGTAATGGTTCCAGAAGCTGGGCTAGAGCTGTCAGGGGCTTGACGAGCCCGGCAGAGCTGGGATGGCTGGGCTGATGATTCAGGGACCTGGGGGCTGTGGGAAGGCAGTAGCTGTCTTCTACCTTTGTACCTTCTGGCCAGGAGAGACTTGGTGGGTATCCAGAGCGGGATGAAGGAGAGATGGCGCTAGGTGTAGCAGACCCGGAATTAGGGCAGGACTGTTGCTCTCTGGGGGCCCGCGTGACTGACAAAGACACAGCTTCCCTGGTTCCTTGGTTCCTTCGTGGGAGGCGGTGTCAGTGAGATGATGCCTCCACCTCCTGGGCCAACTCCTTCCCCATTTCTCTTATTCTCCTCTTCCACCCGGTGACAGCCAGCCGGATGAATGTGAGGAAATCCACAGAGGGGCTAGAATAAATGTTTGTGTGCATTTGGTTCTTCTTCCCGTAAATCCTTTCTTACCCACAGGACTCAGGCTTTTAAACCTTGAGGACCAGTTTTGTCTTTCTGGTCCCTCTCGTGGGTTCTGCTGCTGCCTTTTCCTCACTCTCGTCATGGTGCTCTTCCACCCGTTTGTGCCTCTTTACGTGTTCTTCCAGAACTCCCTGACTTGTACAACTGCTTCGTGTCGCCTCTTCTCCTGACCCTGCTGGATCTTAGTGGGTTGTCCAAAGGTCAGGACTCCCCATTCCCCCATAGGCACTGAGAAAGGTGTTTGAGGATGATGCAGACTTACATCCCATTGCTGTAACAGGAGTGCATTCACTAATGTAAGGCTGTTTTTGTTTTTGTTTTTTTCTGTAAAAGGGGGGCCTAATGATGCAGTGGCTTAAGGAATGAGAAATTAAGTTTTCTGTCTCACATAATGGCCCTGACATCCCCGACGTGAGCAGACCAGGTGAGGGGGCAGCTCTGCTGTTTGTGGTCATTCTGGTATCCAGTCCCTTTGGGTTGTCGCCGCATCACAGGACATCATCCTTGTGGTTGAAGCTGGGTTACCAGCCCACTTGGGTTCCGACCAGCAGAAGGGAAAAGAGAAGGTGGAGGAGGCATGCCCACTGTCCTTGGGACCAGGTCCTCTACGGCTCGTGTCCCTATGGCTCACATTCTGTTGGCAAGAATGTAGTCACATGGCCACCCTGACTGCAAGGGAGTCTGGGAAACGTAGTCCAGCTGGACTGCCTCTTTCCAAGGAGGAGGTGAGGATGTATTTGGATAGACCACCAAAAATCTTGCCTCAAAGGTGGAGAGTATTTTCATTTGTGTGTGCTGAGAGAAAAATGTTTCCCTGCCAGTAATTGCCCTCTCTCTTCGATAACTTGCACACAACGCTTCCCTCTTTGGCAAACATCTGTACACCAGATTTTAGGCTATACAAACTGGGTGCATCAGAAGCTGAGGAAGGCAGTTCCTGCCTTTTAGCAGCTCAGTGTGGTCTGGAGAGGGCAAGTGTGGAGACCAGACTGGGTTGAAGTGCCAACGTAGAGCTTCCTCGTTCTTGTGTGTGAGGCACGGCAGATACAGAGCTAAAAGGCCTTGCGTGGCCTTAAGATGCAGGCAGTTGTACAGACGAGGAGATGGAAGTGGAGTGCTGTGAGCAGGTTTGGCTTGTGGAGACAGGAGGGCTTCACAGAAGCGGTGACATTCAAGCTGGGCAGAGAAGTGTTTCCCCTTCAATAGGGCCAGGAGGGGAATCTTCAGGAGAGAAGGCTGAGGGCAAAGACATGGAGACTTGGAAGTCCATGCAAGGTTGGTGGCTCAGGTGTGGGCTGAGTGTAGTGGGAAAGATCTTCATGGCTCACTCCTGTCTCCATCTTGGCCTCTGCACCTGTCTCTTGGCACCTGCCTTCCCTGGCCACCCTTTCTACAATTGTGGGCTCCTCATCACTTCATTTTCCTGCTTTATTTAGCATAACATATAAATACCTGGTGCATCTATATTGACCTGTGCATTCTCTGTCTCTCCCACTGGAGTGGAGGCTCCCTGAGAGCAAGGTCTTTTTGTATACTACCTGGTAAATAGCAAGCACTCAAATATTTGCTGAAGGAATAAGTGAGTAAATAGAAATCTGTACTGCAGATCCTATTTTGGGGAAACCTTGATTTCTACACTAGGGAGTTTGGCTTTTATTTTGTAGGCAGTGAGGAGCTTTGGAAAGTTCTTGAGCAGAGGGAACGACATGATCTCTGCTGAGAGAATTACTGGCAACGTCAGGAAGATAGGTTGGAGCAGGGAGAGAGTGCCCCTCTCCTGGCCCTAGCCTATCTCCAGAGCAACATACCCTTCAGCCCAGTGCCCTGTGTGTGCATTCTTAAAGCCTATTCCTGGACGTAGTCGTTTTGTTTGGGTCAAGCAGAGGATTCATTCTGTAGCGATGGGGTGGATGTGAGCTTACCTCTGCCTTTCTTTGCGGGGGGTGGGGGTGCTGAGAGGGTCTAATAGGCACTCTTGTGCATTGCTGGAGGAAATGAAAATTGATACGGTCTTTCTGGAAAGCAATTTGGCAAAGGGCACCAAGAACCTTAAAAATATCCCTACCTTTGACCTAGAAATTCTGCCACGAGGACTGTGTCATAGGGAAATAAGCTGAAGCATGTGCAAAGCTATATGTATGCAGTGTGAAAAATTAGAAATCATCTAAATGTGCAGTTCAAGTACCTCTCAGATCCATCCCTTATCTCCATCCCTGCTAAAACTCTGCCTGCTACATAAGAGCCACTCAACGGAATCTGAGTGCAGGCCCTCACCATGTCTCCTGTGCTAACGCAGCACCCTCCTAAGTGGTCTTCCTGCCTCCAGTCCAGGCCCCTGAAGCCCACCCTATACTTGGATTCCAGAGTGAGCTGTCACAAACATATGACCTTCTTCTGCTTCACCTTTTTACAGGTCTCCCATCTCTTAGGGAGTAATGTCCACCCTGTTCCACTGGCCTAACGGCCCTTTGTGACCTGGCCACTTGCTACCTTGCATGGTACATTCCAACAGCACTGTTTATGCTTCCCGGACCTTGATCACCTCTGCGCCCTTGCTCATATTGTTTCCTCTGCCTGGCTAACCCCTGCTCGTGCCTTTGATTCAGAGCAGACTTCAGGACCTGCCACAGGCTGGGTGAGATCCCATCTCCTGTGTCCC
This sequence comes from Leopardus geoffroyi, assembly GCF_018350155.1. NCBI lineage: Eukaryota > Metazoa > Chordata > Mammalia > Carnivora > Felidae > Leopardus > Leopardus geoffroyi. The sequence goes on from NC_059334.1 coordinate 57,127,488, forward strand.
CATGATTCTGTGTATTTTGCAGCTCATGCATTTGTGCATTGGTTTCTATTATCTCCTTACATGGCTCTCTCTCTTAGTACCTCTGACCTTGAGAGCCCATCTCATTAAAATTGTGTCCCTGTTCCCCATATTGGAGTCTGGTACATAGGAGAAGCTCAACTCATGTTTCTTGAATGAATGAATGAATGAATGAATGATGCAAGCTTTCTGTTATGAAGAAATGTATCTTGTACAGGGCCCAGCAGATAGTGAGCGCTCAATAAATATTTATTCAATGATTCTACAAAATCAGCAGAATTTTAAAAACCGTCTTATTTATTCTGGATTTCCTTTATTTCCTGAGTTGATCTCTAGGGGTGGAACCCAAACATCTGCATTTTCATGGAATTTCTGCAGGTAAATCTGTTCAGCAGCAGGGGATGCAAATCACTGGAATGGCAGCTGGCATCAGATTAAAATAAAAATAGTATCGAGGACATACCATAAAAATAAAAATAGTATTGGATTATACACCCCATGTGGTCCCTGCAATGAGTGTATGCATTGAGAAAAACAGAAGAAAATCCCTCGACATGCTATTGCCAGTTTTTGTTAAGTGCTGGGATTTGGGTGACTTAAACCTTTTTCTTTTCATGTTTCTATTGCATACTTTTTCTCCATTTAGCTTATGCCACCTTTTAAACCACATAAGAAATAAAAAGAAGGGCAGTTGGACAGAGGAGCCCTGACTGTGTGCAGTGCTATGAGTCCTGGGGCCAGGCCCTGGGCTGCAGACTTCAGCTGGCTTCTGGGGCTGATTTCGCATCAAGTCCAGAAGTTGACCCTTAAACCCATTCTGCACACCAGTATTCTGGTGCTCCAAGAAACTGCCCAGTGATTGGGGACCTCAGAAACTGCCGTGGGCTATTCCTAGGCACGAAGCAGGCTGCCTTGTGGTTTCCAGGACCCCAGGTTAGAAATGTGATGGGATTTTGGTAAGGATTTGCCACCACAAGGTAGTCTCCAGATGGGTCCAGAGCAGAAAAGCTGAGCTGAGGTGGGGACAAGGCCACAAGGGGCATTGTGATATTAGTGACTGGGTAGTCAGCCACCTGGGGCAAGAGGTGGGGCAGGGCAGCCAAGTGGGACACCAAGGGTTGGGGAGCAGGTAGTAGGGGGACTGACTGGGTCAGGGAAAGCAGCTAGCCAGAAGGAGCGCCCCAAACCAACGTGCTCTAAGTTTGTGGTCTCTTGGCTCTGGACCTAACCAAGCAGCTGGAGTCGTCCACAAGAGGATATGTGTTTGCTTGTTTGTTTGATGCTGTCTTGTTCCCTTTATGTTCCCTGTCAAGGTGAGCTCTCCTTTAAAGCCATGTTAGTCCTTGTTCATGCCTCTTGTGGCCTTCATCACTTTCTGATTTTGTGTTCTTGTTTCTGGGTGTGTCTTGGGCCCTCCCAAGAGCAAGACAGAGTCCTGTGCATCTTTGCAGTCTGCATGGGCCATGGTCAGGTCCAGAGAAGGCAGTGGACTCCTTCACATCAGCTGTCCCAGCTAGAAAGGTCAAGGCCAGTGTTAGAGCCTGGAGAGCTCCACTCCCGGCCTTGTGGCTGGCTCCTGGCTTGTGCTGCCCTGGGTCGCCAGGGCGACGAGATGCTCACTTGCAAGCAAATAGCATCCCCAGCAGGGCTGCCAGCCTCAGCAGTTCTTGACCTCCAGCTGAGTTGAAACCGAGAGGCTGCCTTTTCCAGCAGCCCAGCAGCAGGAGCTGAGCCTGCGGGGCTCCCTCCCTGTCCCTTTGGTGGCCGCGCTGAAAACAGATACCTCCTGCTGCCCGGGGTTTGCCGCCTCCGCCTCCGCCTCCCCACCCTGCTCCCGGGATCCATGCCTGTCTGCGTGGACCCATGGTGGGGAGGAGGCTTGGGGCAAAACAGGTGGTCTCCTCCTAACACATTTACCAGCTGTCTCCTGTCTGCAAGGGAGCCTTCCCAGGGCCTTGCTTTCTCCTGGGTTTTGGCAACTTGGGAGCCTACCTTTCTCTCAAGCCCTGGGAGTAGAGGGGGAGGATGAGGAGGCTCCTTCTGCCCGACCTCCCTGGTGGAGCACACCTGAGAGAATGAGGCCTGACCTGTCTTCCCTGCCCTCTTCTAGTCCTTCCCCCCACCCCTCCCCTGAAGCCTGACTCAGCTCTTGCTTGACACAGATCTTAAACCCTAGTCAGACTGGTCTCGGGGAGGGCAGGTGATGTGGGCCATGGCTCAGCTGTCCCAGATGGGGCAGGCCTGCGGCCTTCTACTCTGGGAAACTCTGCAGGCAGGGCTTTTCCTGGCCACCCAGCTGTCTGCCTTTCCCTGAGACAAAGACCTAAGCACGGCTCTACCCGGAAGTCTGCCGTTTTCTGCCTTTGGCAGGTTCTTTCTGTTGCCTCCTTTCCCGTCTCACCTTCACCTCTTCCCAGGAGCCCTGTTCTCTCATCACCCCACAGGTGACCCGTTCCCCGTGCAATCCATTCCCTGGTCCTCCCCATGTAATCCATTCCCTGGTCCGTGTCTCAGCCTTTATTGAGCACCTGTTGTGTGCCAGACATTGGCTTGAGCCCTGGGGCTCTTGAGATGCGTAAGGCCCGGCCCTGCCCTTATAGCTTATTTGTGGTGCAATTCATTCAAAGTGGCTTAAATAGGAGCTTTATTGGATCCAGGACAGCTAGAAAGAGTCTTTCTTTAGAGGTGCCTTGTGGGTAGAAGACACCCACAGTCCTGGCTGAGCCATTTCAGCCTTGTCATGACAAGGATCTTTTATTGCTTTTCCCCGTAAGGCTCATAAAGTTTTCTACCAAACCATGTTGAAACAAAGCTTAAGGAACACACAGAATATTCTTGTTTAAAGTGAATATACACACACATGTATTGTTCTAGATAGTTTTGACATAGACATTTTTGCTGTGAGCATTTTCGCCGCACTTTCGTTACATAGCTAATTGACTGTAAGGCAGTTTTGCCATAAAAGATAAAATAACTGATTGACAGTTTGTTTTCATTTCTCCATTGACAAAGTTCTTCGTTTTATATTATGTAAACCTCAGCTAGCCCTCATAATGGTCTATATAAACCTAAGCTAGCCCTCATAGTGGTCTATGCCATGACAAGTAGATGGATGGTCTTAAAGTAGGGGGTGATGACAACTCCGTATACGGACTTGATAGAAAATACAGTGATAAACCTCACTGGAAGTGTGGAGTAGAATGTGAAGCCAGACTGCACACCAGGCTGTACTAGACAACAGTAACATGCCAGTCACAATGGCCAAAGCTCAGTTACAAACGTATTACCTCTGTATTTCCCATAGAACTTTGGAACGTCTGTCAGCAGACGTGGGACAATCTGCCAAGAACAAACAACAGTGTAGAAGGCTTTCACAACATAATACAAAGCTCTGTAACAAATATGCATCCTAGTATGTTGACCCTTGAACAACGTGGGGGTTAGGGGCACTGACCCCCTACGTAGTCAGGAATCCGTGTATAACTCTTGACTCTCCAAAAACTTACCCGCTAATATAGCCTGCTGTTGTTCACCAGAAACCTTACCGACAACATAAGCAAGTTGATTAACACATATTTTGTATATTATGTGTATTATGTATTGTGTTCTTACAATAAAATAAATTAGAGAAAAGAAAGTGTTAAGAAAATCTTAAGGAAGAGCACAGGATGATGTATGAAAGTGTTGAATCACTATATTCTACACCTGAAACTAATGTAACACTGTATGTCAACTAACTGGAATTGAAATAAAACTTAAAAAAAAAAAAGAAAATCTTAAGAGAAAATCCATTTATAATACTGTACTGTGTCTATTGAAAAAAATATGCATGTAAGTGTACCTGTGCAGTTTAAACCCATGTTGTTCAAGGGTGAATTGTATTTGGACCTTGATACCTCTTTAATGAAGGAAGGAACTTTAGTTTAAAAAAAAAAAAAGCATAATACTGTGAACAGAGACTTTGAAGACAAGTGCTTAGGTACAATCCATAATATATATTTGCTTAGTATTGCCATGAATCTACACAAATTTTAAATGTATTAAAATATTTTATATTTCACAGTAAAGTCTTTTTAATTTTGTTATCCATTTTCCACATCCCGTTATGTCCTTTTTAATGAATGTCCTTTTTATTTTTCATGACTTGATATTTTATGGCACAATTGCCTTATGGCAATTTTATTAATTTTTTCATGTTTAATTGTGCCCTTTTTAATGCTCCTCTTTTATTCTTCATTCTTTTATGTTATATGGCAGAATTGCCTTACAGCCAGTTAGTTATGTGTTGAAAATGTTTGCGGTGGAAACACTGCAAAGATATCTACAGCAAAGGTGCTCAGCAAGAATGCCAGACACACAGATACCTACCCTCGAAAGTAAAAGGCCCATCACCCCATCCCTCCAGTGGAAAGGCTGGTGTGTGTTACCCTGGATTTTTCTTTGCAGATGTTAATGCAGCCTGTTATAAATTTGGGCTTATTTCCAGCTGCCGGCTTTCCTGGGAAGCACACAGCCTCCAGGGGCCACCGCCTGACCCCTGGCAGTTTCTCGAGATCTAGACTGCTGCCCAGAGCAGAAGTGGTGGTAAGCTCCCAGTCCTCCTTGGCAGCTCCCCGCCCCCACGAGGTTTTTGCACCAAGTCAACATCTAAAATACTGTACTGAAAGCCTCGATTGGCCAGGATTGCCGCTGCCCCGCTCCACCCCACCACCCGCAGGCTCCTCTTCCCTTAAGGAAGGAAGACTGTGTGCAGTGTAGGAAATCTCACCTGGATCTACAGATTGGGGGACTCTGGGTTTTCCCACTCAGTCTTCTTCCCTCTGGCCATATCTCTTACCTCTGTTCTTGCCCCATCTCCTGACTTTGAGAAACTGAGTCACAGAGAATTCATAACCTTCCAGGTTGAGCAAAAAAACGCCTTTTCTGGCATTCTGTCAGCTCAGTGTGAACCTCTAGTTTTTGTATGCTGACCAGAGGCTTAAATGGACAGATACGGCTTGAGCATTTCCATTTTTAAAAAAATAATCTAAATGTAGTTAAAAATTCTTTTGAGACCTGGGATTGGGGAGTGGTAATCAGTGGTCTTTGTCATCATAAGGTTAGGAGTCGCCCTTCAGTCCCCTAGCAGGGGACTGTGCCTGGTGGTGGCACAGATGTTTAGAACCAGAGCCAGTCAGCCAGGGGCAAAGGAAACCAGAAAAGAAGAAAGCAGGCAGGCCGGTGGGTGCCACAGATAACATTTGATTTAGGAATGACCCCTGCTCACCATGCTGCAGAGTTGTGCTCAGATGTGTATGTAGTCCTGGCTTTATCAGCAAAGAGTGCACACCAGTGTTTAGTAAGAGGCCAGTGGGGCAAGGAGCAGGGCACCTGTCAGGGTCCAGGCAGACTCACCGGGCCTCAGCCCATCTTGCTGGCCTGCTCTTGTTATCCTGGCCCGACTCCAGGTCTGTGCTACTTCTGTACCTTCCACCTGGAACCCCTTCTCCTCCACCCTCCTTGCAGGCCAAGCTCCCGATATCTGTCGTACCTCCTCCATGGAGCCTCAGAGATGTGCCCATTCCCTTCTTTGCTTCCCCAAGGCCCTCTGAAACGTTTTTTATGTCACTTCCTGCTTGTCCGGTGGTATAGTCACTCATATATTCATTCATTCGTTCACTCACCTAATACTGAGGACCTACTCGGTAAGTGAAGTGCTGCGTGCCACTGTGGAGGAGAGCAGGGCCCGGCCTTTGAGCAGCTGTCATACTGCTCACTGGGGAGATGGAGAAACGAGTAAGCAAACCCCAGCAGAATTGGGATGGACACTGCTTAGGAGAAAGGAGGCTGGGGCGGAGAATACGGGAGCCATTAGATTGTCAGGGAAGGCCTCTCTGAGGAGGTGCTCTTTAAACCTTGAGACGCACTTAAGGTAATTAAAATGTCATCCTCATTTCCTCAGGTCCCTCGGGTGCCTGGCAGGATCTTGAACACAGTGGGTGCTGAGGAATTGTGTTGAAATGAATCTGGGCCATGACCCTTTTGTCTGGGCCTCACCACCCTGCGAGCCAGTTATCACTGCCCTTCCCGCCTTGGGCTCCCTGGCCCCACCTCCAGCTGTCATTTGACCGGGAAGAATTGGGTTACCTTGGGGGTGGGGTGGCAGGGTCCCGTGTACTTGGGTGCTGGCCAGCAGGGCTGCTCCCAGGCCAGACCTATCAGCATCAGGGGCAGGAGAGAGAGAGAGAGAGAGAATGGGGGCTGGGGACTGACTCCACAGACAGCCGATAGGCTCTGCGTGTGACTAGTCCTCTTGTATCTGGAGCCTCCATCAGGGATGCTTCACTTCCTCTGCCACCACCATTACCCCAGAGGGAAACTGAGGCCCAGAGCTTGGAAGCTGCCTCTTCTTCTCGCAGCAGCAGAGGCCAAAGTGGGACAGTTCACTGTATGCAGAGGGTGGAGGTGGGAAGTCAGAAATGCGGCAGTGAGGGTGAGGCTTGCCCCCAGCCTGCCCTCAGCCAGCTGGAGCCTGCTTATTTCCAGAGTCCTTGTCACACATGGTCAGAGCTGGAAGCCGTGGAGAGGATGTAGCCCAGCTCCCGCCCACCCCTTTGGCAAATGCTTAAGAGGCCCCATCGGTCAGGGTGTGGGCTCCCAATATGTTCTCCACATACCTCTGCTCTAGTGTGTAGCAGTTTGCCGGGGTGGGGGTGGGGGTGAGGGTGGGGGTGTTCCTTGAACAAAATTTGCATGTATCATTTATTTATTATGCATTTGTTTATTTTTTTAATGTGCCACAGAGTAACACATTACAAAGGTTTCCTAAATTACACATTCAAGTATTTTCAAAACAGTGAGCATGACACATAATGTAGCACAAAACCAAAACGGATTGTCGTGCATCATTGGTGTGATTCCATCCCTGCCCAAATGATGACAGGAGCCTGTCCGGTCAGGGACTTGTCATGCCCGTCTGCATGTCCACAGTGCCTGGCACTGGTAGGTGACTGTGGAAGAGACTGAGCAGTTTCTACTTCAGCAGGGTCCCCTTGGGTTTTTGAGAGTCTCCCCTCTGACCCTTGCAGCATTTTTTACAAAGAATCTTGTACGTCTTTTGTGTGTGTGTGTGTGTGTGTGTGTGCGCGCGCGTGCTCACGCATGCGTGCACTTGCACTTCGCATCATCACACACATGGTTTGCCTTGCAGTTTTCTGCAGGGACTGTGAGTTTTTGGAGGCCAGGCGTCGTGCCTTAGCTAGCTGTCTTTGTGTCCCTCAGGAGCCCCATGCAGGCCTTTCCTCAGGGTGGATTTGAATGGAGTCTTAGAGCTAGAAGGCGTCCTGAATCCATTAGTCCCACCTGCTCATTTAATGGGTAGGGTCCTGGGTGAGAGGGGCTGTCCCAGGTCACAGAGGCTGAGGTATGCAACCTTCATAGCTGCATGAACAGAGCTGCCCTGGAGCCACGCCTGAAGGGTTCCTGTCCCTGAGAGGCCTGGTGGACAGTGCAGCTGGGAGCCTGGGGTTTCCTGGAGGTGTCAGGGAAGTGCCGGGAGGGAAGGGCCCATGGGTGTTACCCCCAAGCCCCCACACCAGATCTACTCTATCAGCCTCACATGGTAAGTGGGCTTCTCTGAAAGCCATTCACAGTTTTCTTTGAAATAGGGGTTTTGCTGCTTAGAAAAGCGCTCCCTTGCGGCTGGCTGAGGAGACCCTCTCCTTGTGTAGTTTGGGAGCCTGCCCTTGGAGCCTGGAGGCAGGGTGGTGCTGTGTGGGAGAACTGAGAGGCTCTGCCTCCCCCTGCCCCTCCATATGGATGCCAGGGCCGGCTCCTAGAGGCTGATCAGCCACTGTGAGCTCCCTGCCCTCCCATCGGGGCACCTCTCAGGCGTTGCCAAAACAAACAGCTGTGGATGAGGTACGTGGGCAGCCCTGAGGGCTTTCCACACAACCACCCCTGGAAGGCCAGGCACAGCAAGCACCTTTGGCCATTTCCTCCCCCTCTTCTCCTGAGGACCTGGCGCCTCCCGACTGGAACCTTCCCTGAGGAAGGGGGAAGGGCATGGAACTGACAGGGTTGGGATCACTGCCTCTCGCTCCAGCAATCTGGATCTCGTTACCCTCCTGTAGAGGGGTGAGGAGGCCTTGCTTTATAATTTTTTTTATTTGTTCCTTTTATACTTTATATTTCACAGAACTTCAGATAACTCAGGCTGTATGCAGACTAGGACTCGATAATAAATGCTTGTGGATGGAAATGAAATTAGACTGAAAGAGGTTCATTCATTGATTCATCTTAGAAATGCTTCCTAAGCATCTGCTAGACTAGCTTCTAAGTACTGAGCACTTAAGTCATACCAGGCACCTGACACTCAGGAGGGAGGTGGTGGTATGTCGTGGGGGTTTCAGAACCAGCCCGCCACCTAGCCGTATGACCTTTGGGTTGGGCGATTTGATTCCTAGAAGGGGCTTAGAACAGTGTCTGGCATAAGAACTTAATACATATTAGCCGTGATCGTTAGTACCATAGTTACAACTGGTTATTAGCACAGTTGTCACCATAGTTCTCATCGTGACTTGAAGGTAGTGACTGTTATTAGCCCCATTTTCCAGACGAGGAAACTGAGGTTCTCAGAGGTAAAGAACAGGCCCAAGTCATACAAGTAAGTGGCATTGCATCTCAGGTTTGGAATCTGAGGCTTTTGGCAGCCCGGCTGTACTGCTTCTCTGGCTCTAGGCTAGGGGCCGGGCATTCGGATGCCAGTGCTAACAAGACCAGGTGCTGCCTTGAGGAGCTCACAGCCTGGGGTGGAGGCTGACACACACACAGGCATTAGCGAGTGAATTTCCGGAGGCACCACGTGGGCTCGAGTCGAGCCAGGCCGGGTGGGAGGCAGGGCAGGACTGGCATCAAAGCCATACTGGATGCAGGACTGGTCAGTAATGTTGCCAGCTAGGCCTTCCCACCTGGTCTGGAGGCAGAGCTGGTGCTGTGCCTGTCAGCCGTGTGCGTGTTGACACAGCCAGGGGCTTCTTCTCGTTGCCCTGGGAGGTGGCATGTGGGACAGGGTCTGAGACCAGCACTGGGCTGGGAATGGGGATATGAAACCCCTCACTGGATTCTTCATATTGCCCCAGGGTCTCTGAACCTCAGTGTCGCATCTGGAAAATGAGAGTAGTAATGTTTGCCATACAGGGTTGTTGTAAACATTAAGTGAAATGATGTAAAAAGCAATCTCTTTATAATCCTAAATCTAGCATTTATACGCCTAGTAAAAACTACCATTTTTGAGCTCCTACTTTGCGCCTCACGCAGTACTAGGAGATTACATGTAATGTCTTATTTAATCCTCAAAAGTCCTTTAAGAATTATTGTTCCCATTTTATGGATGTGGAAACTGAGGTCAAGAGGCTCAGCTGCCTGTGATCACACCTGTGAGAGGGCGGAGTTAAGAGTCAGGCCCAGGTCTTCTCTGATTCCAGAATCACCTCTCTGTGTTCCCAGCCTCAGTTCTCTACTCTTCCCAGCCCCGCCCCTTGGTAGTAAGTTACTAAACCAACCACAAGAGGGTGTGGCTGTCGGGGGACCAAGCTGAGCCAGGCACTCCTGCCGGGCCAGCCACCCAGGCCTGGAGCTGGTGGTGAGCGGGGATGGAAGGATGGGCTTTACCTGCCCATGGCCCCCGCTTGTGGTGGGAGCAGCAGGCTCTCCTCCCTGCCAGTCTGGCAAGTAAGTTTTGTCCGCCTGTGAGTCACACAGCACTGATGAGTCAGATTTTTCCTTTCTTCTTGCCTAGAGCAGCTGGGGAGGGGGTGGGAGATTTTCTTAGGAAATAGGACCTCCCTCCCTCTGCTCTCCTACCGTCCCCCTTGCCTTGGAGCTGCACATTTTCTCTCCAGAAGTTTGTGGCTCAGCTCTGGAAGAAGAATCTTGTGTCTACAGAAGAGGGTGTCTGGGTGCTGGCCACACGTGGGAGGCATGAGAGATGAGGCTCCGGGCTGAGTAGAGTCAGGAGGGGAAGGGCCCTCCTTGCTAGTAAGGAGAGTAGGTAGCTAGTCCAAGCTGTCTGACTCCAAAGCCTCTTGTTTTGGCTTACCCTGTCCCTTCTGCAAGCAGGGGCTTAGGCCATATCCTCTGGACAGTGCAGCTGGGTTTCCCCAGGCACAGGGTCCCCTGAGCTATCCACTTTTTTACCTGATGACCAGTCTGACTTCAAACCTTGAAAAGACTGTCCAGATGGTCAGCCTCAGGCAGGCCTGGGGTTCTCCCTGAGCACCCTCCCTGCCAGGCCCCCTCAGAGGCCTAATTAAACAGTCGGAGCGGCCAGCCAGGCTGGGCAGCCTGGTTCCAGATCAGTGCTTTTCAGCCCCGGCCATATATCAGAATCACTGGGAGAGCTTTTAAACCCTTCTGATGCTCAGGCCATATCCCATAGCAGTGAAATCAGAGTCCCTGGGGGTGGGTCCCAGGCAACCATGTTTTTGATACACCACACTGTATTGCCTCTCGAGAGCCTGCCATCCAGGAGCTGACAGTCAAGTTGCAGGGGCAGCACTGTGCGCAGGGAACATGCCTGTGAGGCAGTGTGTGATTCAGGCTGGTGTGGAATGCTCACGCGCCACGGGGTCAGGGGAGGGGAGCCTGTGGGTCCGGTGGGAAGAGGGCTTGCATCCTGCATCCTGAGGGATGGAGGCCGCGACCAGGCAATACATGGGAAGGAAACAGGGAGGACACTGGCCTGACAGGGCTGGTGATTCACAGGCTGTAGATGAAGAAGGGGAAAGAATGAGTCAGGCACAGCTGCATGCAAGGCCTGAGCCTGGCTTGGGAGAGCGAACGTGCTCAAACGAGTTCTCTGTTGGTCCACAAACAGAAGGTTGTGGGTCTTGAGCTGAGCCACATGAAGAAGTGAATAAGCCTTAAAAAGACGGGGTTCCAGATCTCAGGGATGTCAGGCATCTGTTGCGTGCATGTTGCTCTTGACCACATCACTTCGCACAGAAACTCTGGAGCATTTCAGTGTCTCTGTAAGGCGCAAAGGAGAGAGGCATTTGCGTTTGGCAGATGTGCCTGGAGAGGTTAAGTGCCTTGCCCTGGGTCACACAGCATGGATCACAGTAGAAAAGGACCCAGGTCTGCTGACTCCAGGTTCACCCCACTCAAGACACAGACCTAAAAGACAGACGGTAACTTGGGGCTGGCTCCCAGGAGAAGCCAGGCTGTGAGCGAGCCCTGGGATTGAGAGAATGTAGAGCCACAGCCGGTGGGGTGGGGTTGGGGATTATGGGGTCTTTTCTAGCTCCAGCTTCAGCAGTTCTGGACAAACTTGTGTTCGTTGTGGAGGCAGAGGGGTCGGTGCTCAGATCGAGGAAGGCAAGAGCCCAGAGCGCCGTGGTACTGGGCAGCCCTCACCTGGGCCGGTCGGTGAGTTAGCTTAGTGCAGGGGAGGGTGAACAGGATGGCAAAGAACCTGGAGAAACCGTAGAGGAGGAAAAAGTGGGCTTCCGTCTGGAGAGGAGGAAAATGTCAACCCCGTCAGAGAGGTTGTGACTTGTTCTGTGTTGTTCCAGAGAACAGAGCCAATGTATGTTAGGTCAAAATAATAATGTTAATAATAACAATGGCAAAAACAATTTCAGTGGCCGCAATAAGAGCCTAATCTGTAGCAAGTATGGTGCGGGTGTGTGTTTGCCTTCAGTTGAGGAAGCAAGAGCCTGGCCTGGCTGGGTGTTAGGGAGACCACACCGGAAGTGTTAGGTTAGTTGATTTATTATATATAATTTTCTTGACTGTATTAGTTAATTTTTTTTAATTTAATATATATGTATATATCTTTCCTCCTCCCGACCTCACTAAGAAGTGGGCTGTTACTACCTCCTACTTCCTAGAAGACTAGAAAGCTGAAGTCATTTACTCAAAGTCACATAGCTAATTTATGATGGAGTCGATGTTCAAACCCAGGTCCCTCTGACTCCAGACTATGGACCTTCAGCCCCTGTGTTTCTCTGTTGTGCTGCCTGCTGCATAGCAGGTGCTCAGTGAAGGGTGACGGTGAGACTGTTAACTTTCTCACCACTTGGGCCATCCAACGTGATAGGCTTCCTCTTGGTGCAGTCACTGCCTCGTCTCCAGAAGTGCCTCCGGCAGGAGCGTTGTGTGGGGTAGGAACTCCGTCTCCATCACCAGGCCCCAAACCAGCCACGCGGAATTAGAGTCTGTTTCTGTCAGGCTCACAGAGGCCTGGGCGCATAGTTAGGCCGCAGTGTGCTGGGAGGGCCCAGCTCTCAGATTCCATTTGTCTCTAGTGAGAACAGGAGGGTCAGGCAGACTCGAAACTCCTCCACTCACTCTGATGCGCGTTCTGCTTGCTGCTTTCCCATTGGTGCATCTGTCACCTCTCACACTCCTGACATTTTAGTAAGCTAGCTATAATTCAGCTTCCACTGGCAGCAGAGCAGTTTGATAGGAAGAATTTACCTCCCATCCCCACTTCACACACACACACACACACACACACACACACACACGGGCGAAAGCTGTGGATTTGGGACAGTTCACATCACCTCTCAGAGCCTCGGTTCCCTCGTCTATAAAATGAAGGGGTTAGGCTAACAGGCTTTAAGGTCACTTTTGGCTTCAGGATTCTGCCATGCTCTGGGGCACCTGCCTGGGGGAGTGGCGCATGTCTGAGTAAAGCCCTTGCGGCACTTGACTCCCAGTGAGAGGGAGTCTCGGGAGTCAGAAGGCAGGCTGTGCCTTTCGGCCTCCATGCACCTGGCCCCCAGGCCCCCAAGCCTATAGGGACCCTCCTTGACAGCGGGGCTGTGGAAAGCACAGTGGCAGAGATGACCTGTCTCTCTTCCCTGGAGTCCTGAGGTAGCAAGGGGAGCTGGCCAGATACCAGAGACCTTTCTAGCAACTTCTGGGGAGTTCCTGTTTTATTTATTAGCCGCCATCCTCCCTCTTCTGCCCCAGGAAAAGTGCTGACCCTCTGCTGTGCAGCCGCACAGGGAAGCAGGCATACATCAAGCCCGCTCTTTGTCCCTGTCAAACTTAACCTCATTTAACCCCTACATCCTCCTGCACTGTGATCCGGAGACTAAGAGTTCACTACAGCAGGAGTTTTCAAAGTTTTCAAAATCACAGCAACTTTATGGGGGAAAAAAGGATAGGAACCTTTCATTCTCTTAATTGCATAGTGATAATAAGCACTATTGACTTGGCGTGATTGCTAATTACAATAGTACTTCCTTTTAAGTATTGGGTAGAGTGGTCTCTATGATCCTTACAGCAGTCCCATGAGATGGAGGTTACGTCCTCTTTACGGATGGGAACACCGAGGTTAGAACGGTGAGGTTGTCTGCCTGTGCTTACACGGGTGGTCAGTAGCCGAAGCAACACCCCCCCCCCTTCCATGTCTGAAGCCATATGTAAGTGGGTAGCCACATTGGAGAGAGAAGGTTTGCTAGTGTCTCTTAACTCATAATTACCTATAACCTAGGTTGCCAGAAAACATGTAATCAAGGTTCCTTCTAGAGCTGGTACCACTTTCACACTCTGGCCAGGACTTTGGTGCACCTGGAACAAACATCAGTATGTGATGAAGATAGGAAGGAAGATACTGGGGCACTGGGGTGGCTCAGTCAGTTAAGGGTCCAGCTTCAGCTCAGGTCCTGGTCTCACAGTTCATGAGTTCCAGCCCTACATCGGGCTCTGTGCTGACAGCTCAGAGGCTAGAGCCTGCTTCAGATTCTGTGTCTCTCCCTCTCTCTCTGTTCCTCCTCTGCTTATGTTCTTTCTCTCTCTCAAAAATAAATAAATAAACCTTTTTTTAAAAAAAAAAAAGGATAGGAATATATTCACTACAAGAAAGGAACTGGCCGGGGTGTTTTGTTGTTGTCATTGTTGTTTTGGTGGTTGTTACTTTAAATTTATATGAACCTGAGACAAGGAGAAGTGCAGTGATTTCCCAAATACTCAATGTTTTAACTCAGGAAGTACAGTATTTGGTAGCCTCAGAAAAGGAGCTGTTGGTCGTATGTCAGGTTAGATCCCAGAATCGTCCCTGAGGATTTGGGTGTTCTGTTTGTAGTTGAAATCAGACAGCCCAGTTTTCCACCAGGGAATGGGACAGAGCGATGGCTGGGGGAAGTCAGCTCGGGGCAGGGGAAGAGTTCAGTCAGTGCCTGGCCCAGGAATGCCACCTTTCGTCCTGTCTGGCCACGTACAGCCTCCTGGCCGGGGGGCCAGGGAGCCCTGGGCTGGAAGGATAAGGCAGAGAGTAGATGAAGGCCCTGCTCCCCCTAAACTCACCCCAGTAAATGTGTCCGTTGTGCGCGAGTGCAGTGAAAGCGCGTACTGTCTCTGCAGTTATGTGTGCCCCCTTGTCCACACCCACTGCCCAAGCAGGGGGCCTCTGAGCAGGTTTATTTTTCTTGGCTGCACTCTCTCCAGTTGCCAAGAAGGTTCCAGGCCCTCACTGGGCTTGGTTTCTGACATCCAGCCCTTCTTCCTCCGGTGGGTTTCCTCCCTGTATACCTCAGGAACTGGTTTGTTCCCTTCTGGACTCCCTCCTCTACCGCCCCCTTTCTTCCTAACTAACTCTTTTGCTTACAGGGATTCCTTCCAGACAGCTCCATCTGCTCGCCCAACTTTGATCTTGCCTCTCCCCTCTCCAGCTCTCCCCACTTTTCCTAAAGTGCCTGCTCACTTCATTCACTCACTCGCTGAGTAAACAGTTACTGAGACCTGCTGCATGCCAGACCCTGGGCCTGCCCTGGGACCCCAAAGATGAACTGGAGATGAGCCCAGCCCCAGGGGGGACAGCCAGCCTCATCAGAGAGAACTGCAATTGCCCTGGGCTGCGAGCATTGCCACTGAGCCTGGTACAGGGCTCCCAGAGGAGCCTTGGTTCCTTCAGCCCTGCCCAGGACCACCTGGGACCTGCAGGGCCCGGGTGGTGATACAGTTTAGGAAGCCTGGCTTGTCGCTTAGCAACTGGCTCCACCCCTTTCCCTCCCCCAACCCTGGAGCTGGGCCCAGGGGGAATGAATGGGGAAGAAGGGCCCGTGCTGAGGAGGCCCCAGCTAGCAGAGCTGCTGGCAGCACTTTCCCTTTGAAGGTTACCCCAGCTCTGAGGGTCATCCTGGGCTAAGTCTAACTATAAATACCGCGCTTCCTGAAGGGATTACCTGGGCTCCCCTTCCCCTGTGTGCACCCTTCCCTGGCTGGGCTGATCCTTCTTCTGGGGCCTGCTGTTCTTTCTGACCTATTAACCCCTCCGCCAGGTGCCATACTTGAGCCCCATCTTACCAGTCCCCAGCTTCCCAGCTGTGACTACCAGGATGGGAGGGGAAAAGGAGAGATTCAAGTCTGCATCCTGGCCAAAGGGCCCTTGCAGCCCAAGATGTTGGGACAGGGAGATCCTTGTCCCTGCCTTCTCCTTCTGCCTGGAGCCTCATCTCTCACACCGGCCAGAGCAAGCCCAGACTTGTCACATAATCAGTACTCCTGGGGAGGACACTGTTGGCCTCATCCCTGGAGTTCGGGGCCTGGGGATGGAGCTTGGTAACCGAGTGTGGAAATAGAGCTTGGGGATTGTCGAAGGTATAAATAGGGCCGTCTCCTGGCTTGGGCAGACTGACTGTCCTGGGAAATCTCTGGTTCCCTTGGCTGGCCTCAGACTTGGTGTCACATCCCAGTGGCTCTGTTGTACCAATCCCCAAGGCCACAATAAGGACCTCTTGAGGTATGATATCAAGAAGCAAAGGGCCTAGCTTCTCCTGAAAGCAGGCCTTTCCCCTGCTTCCCCTGCCTGCCCACAGCTGCTCTTAGCCGTGATTCCTCCATCAGGCTCCCCACCCTGTTCACTGGGTGTTCATCAGCTCCCATTTTCAACTCGGCAGACGCTTGCTGAGACCCTGCACCAGGCCAGGCATGCTGTGAGGCCCTGGGGTGTTCAGAGGGAAGCAGCCGGGGCCTGTCCTCCTTCTGTAGGTTCTCGAGAACCCCCTCTTTGGTGTCGTCCTTCTGAATTAAGCAGGGCGAAGCAGGTGGTGGGCATGCACAAACGGTCATGAGCTCAGAGACACAGCAGCTCCAGGCAAACTGGAAAGGACCTTTAGTGTTCTCTCCCACTCTTTTCAGTGCCCTCTCTTGGGGGTGGTATCGCCAGACACCATTCATTATCCAGGCCAGACCATAGCGTCCACCGTCATTATCCTCCTCCGACCCAGACATTGTGCCCTGCTGCTCTCCTCCCTCATTGCTCCAAACCGGCCCTCAGCAGCGGCTTCGGGGGTGATCCGCCGAACTAACTTATGTGATGGTGCCATTCCCACTCCTGTTTTGCTGTGTTTACAAGTGGAATCAAGTAGGTACTTGATTCCCAACCGCTCTGATTCTGATTCAGTGGGTCTGAGGTTGGGTGGGCCCTGGAGTCTGCCTTTTTAACCAGCACCTGAGAAGATCCTAACACAGGTGGTACGTTGGACAGTCCTTTGAGATTCCAGCTTTGCCTCTGTACGCAGCAACCCACGCTCTCTGCTCAGTCACAGATACCTTCTGCTGTTCCCGTGCACTGTAATCACAGAAACCCACAGCTTTCACGGGCGTTTGGACCTCCCCGTGCAGGTGTGCACCTATACTACAGAATGGTCTTTTGTTGTTTCTTAAATCTCCCTTCTGTCCACTTCATTAAGGATAAGGACCGTTTCTTTGACTCCGTCTTTGATCTGGCGCTTATTTAGGACAGGTAGAGACAGAAGTACAAGCCACCAGATGGTCCCATTGCGGAAACCAGCAGCTCCCGCCCGGCCCCTAGACAGAATTGCCCAGAGTCACCAATAACGGAAATCCTAGAGGCTGTGGCCCTTGGGCTTTCCAGCTTCTCACCCGCCCCCCTCCCCCCCCCCCCCAACCCCCAACCGCCAAAACCCCTCACTCAACTTCCCAGACTCTTCCTACTTTTCTGTGGCTGCTCCCTGGAACTTTACATACCCTTTTTCATTGTTAACACCTTCCACTGTATTATTATTACCAAACTCATAAATGCCTGTTGTGGAAAACTTGGAAGATAGAAGCAAAAAAAATTTCTTTTTCACTATGCCAATCAGCTAGAACTACTGTTAACATTTTGGTGTAAATCCTTCCATTCTTTTTAATATACATAATTTCTCATACTCTTTTTTAGAAGCAAAAGCTGGAGCATAGAGCACTTGCTGTTCTGTAAACTTTTTTCGCTGTTTTGTGGACACTTCTCCACGTTACTCAGCATCACAGAGTGGCTGCTACAGAATGCGCAGGTTTTCTTTAGTCTTTCTCCTGCTGGCGTGCATTGAGCTTGTTTTGAACTTTCCCTGTTTAAAACTGTGTCGAGTGAAACGGCTCCGTGGATAAACCTTCGCCACACACTTGTAATTATTTTCTTAGCATACATTCTTAGAAACCAAATATCTGAGCCAAAAGGATGCACATTTTTGAGTTTTTTGGTACCATACCAAATGCCCTCCAGAAAATTTATACCAATTTGTGTAGCATATGAGAGTGTTCACACCCTGTCTACTGCCCAATGTTTTTGACTCAACTGACTATAAAACATCGTGTTTTTTTTTAAGTAACTGAAATTAAAAATATTCATCATCAATTTGCTTTTATGTTTGGGTTAAAAGCTTCCTTTTAGGTTTTTGTCTGTATCTTTGCCTAAATTTATAAGCATCAGATTGTAGGGATCCAGACATTTTGGCATGTCTCTTACCCATGCTTGCCTTGGGCCTGGAGAATTTTGCTGGGTATTTTTATGCTGTATTTGACTCACTGTTGAAGGGAGCCAGCACCTGGCCCCGAGGTGCTGTGGCTGCCCCCTACTGGCTCCAAAGTGCCATGACAGATGCAAAGGCAACTATTGGCTCCTGCTGTCCTTTCCTTACATCAACGCTCCCTGTTCCCACCATCACCCCCTACCCCATTCTCATATTTTCTAGTGTTTTCAGCCTGAAAGAACCAACGTACAAGGTGAGGAATTTTTAAATCGTTGCAGCCCAGATGACTGCAGGTGCTATTAACAGTTGCAGATGCGCACTTGCGTCGTGTCCATCTGCGGGTGGGTCTATGATAGTTGGAAAGCATTCTGCTGCCTGTGTGCAGGGGAGGGGACTCTGAAAGCCAGGTATGTGAGCAAAGCATCCCTCAGGTGACCACTTTGAAAGGGGACGCCACGGGGCTATTTTTATTTTAAGGAGACAGTGAGAGGCATGTGTACACGGTAATACTTCAGGTGTCCTGGTATCACCAGTCCAGCAAACTCAGTTGTCAGGAAAAGAGCCAAAACCTGACCATTTGATGGGGGGGGGGGGGGGGGAGGGCATCTGAGCGGGAACAACAGATGTCCTGGAGCCTAGTCACTTTCTTCTTTAGGAAGCCTCTTTCTTAGAACCAGATGCTCTCTGTTTTGAAAGTACTGAAAAGTTTTCTCAACCTTTGGCAGATTAGGAGCTCGTTAGCTGGACCTGACCTGGACCCATAGGAGCCACAGGTAGATGGAGACCAGTAAGGAGTGACATCTGGCAAAGAGGAAGGAGATAGGAAAATTGTAAAAATTGGCTCAAGAAGTTAAAAGGACAATCATGTCACCAAGTAGAGGGTCAGAAGTCCCACACCCCAGAGGTCCCACACCCCAGGGTGTCACTGCATGACTGTGAATCCTGGTTGATCAAAGTTCTTGCTAAAGGACTAGAGAGAGAAGGGGTCAGAAATCAATGAAGCAGAGCTATTTCTTTGATCCAGGCTAAAACAACTCTGGGCCAAACTTCCACAAATAATGTTTGGACAAAACTGTAACCTGTCTCTCCAGTGCCTCCTTTCTCTTTCACACTTAAGCCTCTGATTGATCCGGTTTTGATGTCTGTGGCTGGTGTGAGGTAGGGATTCTGTCTCATCGTTTCCTGTATGGAGAACCTATAGTCCTAACACCGTTTATCAGTAGTTCATTGTAAAGAAAAATCACCTGCATTTCTCCTCTACTCACGTAGAGTACTTCTGATGCCAGTTTTGTGGGTGTTTTTCCCACACCAAGAAATTCTCCAGTTCTCTGTGGACACCAACTCACGTCCTACTGTTCTATTCAATTGTGACACTACCCAGAGTTGGTGCAGACCTCACAGGATGAGGGATCAATCCCACAAGACTGCCCCCAGCTTCAGTAAGTAGTGGGTCCCCAGGTTACCCACAACTTATGCCCAACTTGACTGCAAATCAGAGGTTCCCATGACCCTCTCCCTGTGTTCAAGAATTTGCTAGAGCGGCTCACAGAACCCAGGAAAACAGTTTACTTAGTACTGCTGATTTATTACAAAGGACATTTTAAAGGATACAACTGAATAAACAGATAGAGATACATGAGGGAGGTCGGGAAATGTCCTGAGCATAGGAACTTTTGTTCCAGACTTGGGGTCTACCATGCTTCCAGCACATGCATGTGTTTACCAGTCTGGAAGCTCTCCAAACCCCATACTTTTGGGGGTTTTGTGGAGGCTTCATCACAGGTGTGGCCAATTATTAACTCAATTTATAGCCCCTCTTCCCTCACCAGAGAATGTGGAAGCAGAGCTTCAAGTTCCAAGCTTTTCATGGAGCTTACCAAGAGCTGCCTCATTAGAACAAAAGACACTTGTATTACCCAGGAAATTCTAAGGGATTTAGGAGCTCTATATCAGACATCCCTATCACTCAGGACATTATAAAGGTTTTGGAGCTGTATATTAGGAGCCAGGTGAAAGACCAAATATTCTCAGAAACCAGGAGGAGAAAGCAATATATAGATTTATTTCACATCCATCTTACACACACACCCCATCTGCAATGTTCCTTCTCATTTTAATCATGTTTCTGTATATGCCTGGGTCTATTTCTGGGCTCTCTATTCTATCCTGTTGGCCCATTTGTCTGTCCCTGTTCCAGTCCTGCACCCACTATAGTTTTATAATTAGTGTTGGTAATGGTAGTGCAGGTTCTCACCTCAGTCTACTCTAGCGGTGGCTTTGTTTTTCTATATAAACTTTAGAATCAGCTTGCCAAGTTCCTTTGGGGTGGGGGGGTGGGGGAACCCCTCCCAGTTAGGAATTCCCAGTGAGGAATTTCCTCCAGTTTAGAGGAAAATGGACATTTTTATGATCTCTTTGAATATTGTTTCATCCCCATTCTTCCTGTTGTATCCTTCTGGAAATTCTGATTTAAAATATTAGACCATGGGGGCGTGTGTGTGGCTCAGTCAGTTAAGTACCCGACTTTGGCTCAGGTCATGATCTCAAGTCTGTGAGTTCAAGCCCAGCATCCAGCCCTGTGCTGACAGCTCGGAGCCTGGAGCGTGCATTGGATTCTGTGTCTCCCTCTCTCTCTGCCCTTCCCTCACTCATGCTCTATTTCTCTCTCAAAAATAAGTGGACGTTAAAAAAATTTTTTTTAATATTTAAAAATAAATGTTAGACCATGTAAATTTCAAGTATTATGTTTTTCAGTTCTAGAAGTCCTGTATGGTTCTTTTAATTTCCTCTTGGTCATTCTTTATAATCTCTTTTTCCCTGTTCATATTTTTAAGACTCACTTATTTTTTTATTTATTTATTTTGAGAGAGACGGGGAGCATGAGTTGGGGGGCAGGGTCGGGGTGGGGGGGCAGGCAGAGAGAGAGGCAGAATCCCAAGCAGGTTCCCCATGGTCAGTGCAGAGCCTGAAGCAGGGCTCGAACTCTTGGAACTGTGAGATCATGACCTGAGCCGAAATCAAGAGTCAGACGCTTAACCAACTGAGTCACCCATGCGCCTCAAGACTCACTTATTTCTTGAACTTGGTATTTCATAGTCTGTGTCTGATAAATCCCATATCTGAAATCTTTGTCCATCTGATTCTTCCATTTACTGTTTGTGCTAACAAGACTAATATTGCCTTGTTGTCTTGTATGTTGTGAGTTTTAAAAATGACACAACAAAAACAACTATGACCTTGTCATTTATTTTCCTTGGACCTTTATCCTGGGAATTCTTTGAGGCCTGGCTTAAAGTTGTTTTCCCACAAAGGATTTGCATTTCCTTCTGCTAACCCAGGAGCACTTTAAAGTAAATGTCTGGCTTTCAGAGTTTTCTGTCTGTGCTGGTAGCTGGTAGCCGGCTAACCCGCAGGAGGGCCGTTTGTGGATTCAGTCTGACCTGAGGTGGAATCCTCACTCTGTCACTTACTGTGTGACCTCAGGCAAGTCATTTGATCTCTCTGCCTGTCCCATCATCTGTGAGATAGCTATGAACACCTAGCGCCTAAGGCTATTGTGAAGCTGAACCAGGATAATATATATAAATACAGTGCTTGCATGGGGTTCTTTCACACAATTGGTAGGGAGTGGATGGCATGGTCTTCCCCTGAGGAGCCCTCTCCTGCCCCAGCCTGAGGGGGTGGTCTGGGGGCAGACCCCAGCTCTGGTTCTGTGCCTCACCTGTAGGATCTGAGTTTTATGAGGGAGCTGAGTGATTGAGACCTTCTTCCTGTGGATTATTCTGCCTTCAGCTTTGAGATGACTGAGCCTCCCAAAGCCTCTGAGAGATGGTTCTGCCCACAGTCTTGACTTGTCTTGGAAGTCACTTGGGGCTAGGTAACAAGAAAAATGACACTTAACAGAATTGTTTTCTTCTTCAGATGCTGCAGGGGGATTTTTGGTTGGTTGGTTATGGTTTTTTTTTTTTTTTTTTAAATACGCTTTTTGTAACTGTATGCTAGAACATTAATAACAAGACATTGCAGTTTATCATTTTTAATCATGGGAGTATACGTTGACAGTATTTAAGTGTAATGTAAAGTATATTGGTATAAACAACTGTTAGGTCCTTTCCGTAACAACGAATATAAAAACGAAATTTAATAATATGCACGCAACTGTGTTGAGAAAAATGGGGAAAAGGAAATATGTTTAGGTGTCCACAGTGGTTATTTCTGAATAGTGGAAGTCTTGAGTAATTTTTTTCCCCAGCGGCAGCAAGGTACAGACGGCAGTGAGAGGGCGGCTTCGGCGATCAGAAAGCCTTGTGTTGGCCGCCTGGGTGACTCAGTCGGTTAAGTGTCCGACTCTTAATTTCAGCTCAGGTCCTGATCTCACGGTTGTGGGATAGAGCCCCACGTAAGGCTCCATGGAGCCTGTGTGGGATTCTCTCTTTCTCTCCCTCTCCCCTCCCCCTCCCTATTTGTGTGCACACACACGTGTGCTCTCTCTCCAAAAATGTAAAAAAATAAATTTTAAAAAAACGAAAGTTTTGTGTTAAATTGGTATTTGTGTGGCCTCAGACAGACGATAGGCTCTCTGGGTCTTTTCCCCCTCTGCTGGGTTTTGAGGATCAGATGAACGGTGGGACTAAAGGGCCTGCCCTGTGATCTGGCACAAACTGGCTCCATAAATGAGAGCAGTTTTTATTATCACACATCAACATTCTTTACAGATTTTTTAAAATTCCAAACATGTACTCCTTTATAATCAAAGGGTACAGTTACTGAAAACAACAATAGCAGGCACTGTATGTTCTGCGGACAAAAATAGTTTACATCCCCAGGTTGGGCGTGTGCGGTTTCCAGACTCTTCCCTGATGGTGGGAAACGGCCCTGGTGCTCAGGAGCCACTGCTGGGGAGGGTTGGGAGATTGCTGATGGGCGAGGGGTGGGCGAGAGGGCTGGCCGCAGCCTGGCTTTGGAGGTGCTCAGCCTGTCCCTTCTGTCCTGCCCAGGGCGCAACGAGCCCCTGAAGAAAGAGCGGCTGAAGTGGAAGAGTGACTACCCCATGACCGACGGGCAGCTGCGGAGCAAACGGGACGAGTTCTGGGACACAGCACCTGCCTTTGAGGGCCGCAAGGAGATCTGGGACGCCCTCAAGGCCGCCGCCTATGCAGCCGAGGCCAATGACCATGAGCTAGCTCAGGCCATCCTGGACGGAGCCAGCATCACCCTGCCTCATGGTGAGCGAGCAGGGCCGGGCTTTATCCCCGCTGGAGTGGGGGCCACCAGGCTGCTCAGGGTGGAGGAGAGCCGGTGGCCAGCCACACATCGGGAGTTTTTCTCCAAGCTTCTAGGTGGCCGGGGTGGCTATTTGCTTGTCCATTCAAGCAACCTTTACTGAGCATGGGTCCCCGTTTGTCTAATGAAGAGGTAGAAAGGCACCAACAAACCTCAAAGCAGTGTGATGGGAGCAAGCTAGAGTTGCTCAGGTACTTCGGGATCGCAGAACATCTGAGGTACTAACCTTCTTTGTTGGGCATTATTATGTGCTCGGTACTGAGCGAGAAGCTTCTACTGTATTATCTCATTTAAGTTCCTAACAGTCTTATGGAGCCGTGTAAAGTAGAAGGTACCAGTGGAACTCTAGAGTCACAGACGTGGGTTTTAACAAATGTCTCTGTTTCTAGTAGTGTGCCTGAGAAGGGAGCTTCTCAAATTTAAAGTCTCAGGAACTTATAACTATGAAGGGGGATACCCACCTAATAGAATGGTTGTTAGGACTCAGAAAGATACACGGAACATCCTTTAGTCCAGTCCCAGCACTCATTAGGTGCTCAAGGCACGGTAAATATATTACTACGTGCAATACATAGTACAGGAAGGAAACTGGGGCCCACCAAGGTATAAGCCATGAAGAGCAGACCTGTGCTTTTTCATTCCCCCTTGTAACCCCGGCACCCAGCACATACACGCAGGGGAGAGTTGTTGAATGAGAACATGGAAAGTGATGCAGTTTGCCAGAATTGAACAAGCTAGTACCTGGTAGAGCCCGAAGGTCAGCCCACATCTTCCCGAGTGTACCTTGAACTCCTCCCATCTGTATGTCCAAGGGACACTTGGCTGTAGGGGAGGGTTCGGAGACTGTGGGGTGGCCATGACAGGTGTACTAGTTTGCTTGGGCTGCTACAACAGAATACCACAGATTGGATAGCTTATTAAACAACAGAAATTCATGTCTCACCGTTCTGGAGGCCGGGAAGCCCAAGATCTAGGTGCCAGCTGATGTGAGTTTTGGTGAGGGCCTTCTTCTTGGCTTGTAGATGGCCATCTGCTTGCTATGTCCTCACGTGGTGGGGAGAGAGCATGCCTGAGTGTCTCTTATAAAGCTACTAATCCTGTTGGATCAGTGCACCACTGTATGACTTCATTCAACCTTAATTACTCCCAGATAGGCTCCCATCCTCAAATACAGTAGCATTGGGGGTTAGGGCTTTGACATAGGAATTTTGGGGTTCCCGGCAGACTCTGATTGCCCTGCTTTTCCCACAGGCACCCTCTGTGAATGCTACGACGAGCTGGGCAATCGCTACCAGCTGCCCATCTACTGCCTGTCGCCACCTGTGAACCTGCTGCTGGAGCACACTGAGGAGGAGAGTCTGGAGCCCCCCGAGCCCACGCCCAGCGTGCGCCGCGAGTTCCCATTAAAGGTGCGCCTCTCCACAGGCAAGGACGTGAGGCTCAGCGCCAGCCTGCCCGACACGGTGGGGCAGCTCAAGAGGCAACTGCACACCCAGGAGGGCATCGAGCCGTCCTGGCAGCGGTGGTTCTTCTCTGGGAAGCTGCTCACAGACCGCACGCGACTCCAGGAAACCAAGATCCAGAAAGATTTTGTCATCCAGGTCATCATCAACCAGCCCCCACCACCCCAGGACTGATGAGCCCACGGACCCTGGGAGGAGAGGCCGAGGAGGCCTCCGCGGGGCTTAGAGGCCTCCCGGCTGGGCACCAGGTCCCCCCACCCTGCTGCTGCCTCCAAGTGCTGTTACTTTCCTCAAGGGCGCCTCCCGCTGGATGGCTGCTGGGCAAGCCGTGAAGGGACCCTGCCTCCCAGGGGCACCGTGGGCCACCAGCGCCCCACACCCAGGAAGCAGTGCTGCCTCACACAGGCTTTGCCAACCTCGTCAGAGGAAGGGCAAACTGGGGTGTTCCACCCTGCCTCTCTCCCACAGCAGGTTCGAGCCACAAGGGCCAGCCCGGAGGCGCCTGGAGCCCAGATCTGTCGTCTGGTGCTGCCGGCTGTGCTCACTCCGGTTTTCTGCTCAGGGTCTGAAGCAGCTGCTGTCCCCTTCCCCTGCCCCCACTCCCTGAATCTGCCCTGGGCCCAGTGCCAATCCCCTGGAAGGGAGGGGATGGCTTGTGAGCCCCAGGGGCAGGGAGCCCGAGGCCGGCCTCTGCCTCTCCCTGCCCCCCGGCACAATTGGCAGAGATGGGGCAGGCTGGTGGCCGGAAGGCTGTGCTGTCGTGGCAGGGGTCTGCACAGGGCCATCTCCTGGCTGTAACCCAAGCGGTGGGGGGTCTGCAGCCTGGTCATGGCCCATAACAGGTCCCTGTGTACAGACATATCTGCATATTTATCAATAAAGCCTTTTGCTCCTTCCTTCTCTCTTGCCTAGCTTTGACTCCGGTTCTCTGGCAGCTCCGTGGAGCCCCGGAGCCAGTTCTGGTGTGGGAGCAGGTGGGTGTAAGGCCTCCCCGGCTGCTCTGTCCACAGCAGAGACTGCAGGAGCCTCGAATCACTAGTGTTCCAGGCCCTGTGTTCTCACGGGTCCTTGGGAAAAACCACTTCACTGCCGAGCCCACTCTGCTTATCTTTAAAGTAGAGATGATGCCGCCTGCCTCGCCTCTTCTTCAGTTGCTGGGAGGATTAAATGGGATAATGGATGTGAAAGTGCTTTGGAAGCAGAGGCAGCATCTCAGGAAGGTAATTCGCGGGTCTGCTCCCGTGGCACACGGGAGGGTGCCAGCTGCCCGCCCCAGCCCCTCGGCCAGCCCCCCAGGACTGAGGTGTGTGCGAAAATCCTAGGGCTGCTGCACTGCGCCCTCGGCAATGGAAAAGAAAAATCTCTGACCAATTTAGGTTATGAGCATGTGTCAGCTTGCCAGCAAGGGAACCAGAGAGGAAAAGCAGCCAGTGCCTGTCCTTCCTTCAGGAAAAGTGTGCGTCTAGTCGGAGGGAGACCTTTGATCAGGTGGCTTAGCTAAGGGCAGGCCACTTGAGCGTTACAGAACCTGTGGCGTCTGTGGCTCACTGGCAGGTTAATCCTGGGTCAGGACGACCCGGGGCTCACTCCCACAGTTCTAGGTATGGAGCTGAGCAAGTTCAGGTCTGCTTTTTCTCCACTGACAGTTTTCCTTCTCAGCGAGCATGGCTGGACCTCGGTCAGGGTGGCCTGATGAAACTGGGAGGAAATGGTGTCCTCGTCAACTGGGCTTGGCACTGTACTCTGGCCCTTTTCGGGTGGCTTCCTGAAACCCCTCTTGAAGCAAGACTTTTTCAGTTTTGCAGAGGCCTCCTGAGACAGATGGGTCAAGGTTTGTCCGAAGCTAATGGACATGCAGCCACATACAGTGATGTCTCGCTAGGGGGCGCTGTGGGGCCCTAAAGAGGCAAAGGCCTGCTTGAGCTGCAGGCGAAGGGGGAGGCATCTGCTCGCACTCCTGCCCATTGCCTTGACACTCCAGCCCAGACATAACAGAGTTTGCCTCACCCCAGGGCAAGCAGGGCCTGTTCCCGGGACAGCTGGAGACACAGGCCTGTATTGGGTCCGCACCGTTGGCTTTCAGTTGCCCTCACTGGTACTGGCTGGGCAGTTTCCAGGCATCCAGCAGGTGGCACTGCCATCAAGGTTAGGGGCAAGCCAGCGGGTTCTTTGTGCCTCCCAGCTGTCCTGGCTAAGGCTCAGCTCTACCCAAGCACTTAGGACAGAGGCTGGGCAGGCTCCTTCCTGCAGCCCCGCTCTTCGGGTGCTGGGCCCTTCAGCTCTAATAGGCAAGGGGGTGGGGGAGGGGGGTGGGCAAACTGTCCCTGCCTCCCCCAGCTCCCTGGGGCTGCCCGGGGTGAAGGTGACAGGTGGGGGAGGCAGGTGGAGAATTGGGCCGGTGAGCTCATGGCAAAGGCGCCCAGCGGGGTGGGGGTGGGTACCCTGGCTTATAAAGCCCCTGAGGCCCTGTGGCTTGCAGAGGCTGGTTATAGACGGCACCATGGAGGGCTCTGAGGAGGGCTCTGAGGCGGTGAAGAGGGCCACAGCGCTTATCGAGGAGCGGCTGGCACAGGAGGAGGAGAATGAGGTACGGGCACAGGTGTGGGGACCCAAGGGGTTCTAAGGAGATCCAGCTCTACTGTCAAGGGCCACCACATCTGTAGTGGGAAGGAGGGCAGGTGTCCCCAGCAGCCCAATGGCTCCACTCCAGCCTCAGTGGGCTCCTGGTGGAGGAGGTTGCTAGCCGTGGGTGACTGAGGCTTCAACCCCAAGAACTGAGAGACCGCAGGGTGGGCGAGCCACGCGGGGTTCCCGAGACCCTGCCACACACCTAGGCCTCGAGGAGGTGGTCCGGGCTGCACAGAGCGGGACAGCTGAGATGCTGTCTGGGAATGTGGGAGTGTGGGGCCTGGAGATCTCCCACAGCTGCTGGGTGGGAGGCTGGGATGGGAGAGACTCCAGCGTTTGGTCCCTACAGAATAGAGACTGGGAGCAGGGCGAGGAAGGGTGCTGGGAAAGGAAGCACGGGTTTTCCCAGGAGTACCAGCCCCACCTGGGGAGTCCTGTGGAGCATGTGGCTCTGGGCAATTCCATTTTCTCTGGGATAAAGAAGTTGCGGGGGGGGGGGCCAGGGAGGAGGGTGCAGGCTTGTCTCCTCTTCATTCCATTTAAACTAATTCTCGACTTAAGAGTGCTCTGCCAAGTGCCAGGTGCTGGGAGGAATAAGAGAATCAGTGAGGCCAGCCCCTGCCTCCTTACCAAGCCCACATTCACTTTAGCCAACATCCATCGGGCGCACAGTCCACTAAGAAACAGGCAGTTAGGGCGCCTGAGTGGCTCATGTTGCTTAGGTGTCCGAATTGATCCTAGCTCGGGTCTTGATTTCAGGGTGTGAGTTCAAGCCCCATGTTGAGCTCCACGCTGGGCAGGGACCCTACTTATAAAAAAAAAAGAAACAGGCAGAGTGTAGACACGGTGAAATAGGGGTGTTAGTCAGAAGTGAAAGAGCACAAAAGGTGGGTGAGTCGTTCTGACCATGGGTGCTCAAGAACTCTTAGGGGCAGGATGGCATTTGAGTGGGGCCTTCAAGGCTCATGAGCAGAGATCAGGAGGGGAGGAAATTCAGGCTTAGGAAAAGACAGGCACTGAAGCTCAGGTGAGTGACAGTGGGACTGTCCTGAGAAAGTCTGGTAGTAGGAAGGGGTTAAGGCTGGGCACAAACCAGAGGGGGCCCTGAGAAAGATATTTATTCTTTGGGCAGTGGGGAGCCACTAAGTGTTGCTGAGGGAGGGCAAGTGGCACCATCTGACCTATTTTAGGAAGGCAGCTCTGACAGCCTGAGAAGGACATGTTGGAGGGGAAAGAGTGGCCCTAACAGGAATGGGAGGGAGGAGACCAATCAGTTCAGAGGTAGGCTTGGTTCAAAACAGGAGCGACTGAAGGGGGGTGAGGAAGAGGGAAGGACCAAGACTCTGCTGGAAGAAGAGATGAGACGAGGGGCAAGGGTGGCAAGTTTGTGGGGGAAGGGCTTGGGCTAAACCCACTGCCGAGTCCTGGCTGGGGCACCCCTGGATCTCCAGGAATGCCGCTTCTCCCCCGGCGCCAGGCAGGTGAGTCATGCCATTTCTGGAGGGCTGCCGCTGGACACAGAGACCTTCAGCAAGGGGACACGGAGCAGCCTTCGTCCATTCATTCACCCAACAAATATAGCAGCAGACTGTCAGGACACTGGGCACCCACAGAGCCCGCCTTCCCACCAAGTGCCTCCTACGTGCCAGGCACCATGCTGAGCACTGTCCAGGCTTTCTTTCATTTGATCTGTAAAACCATCTATGAAGTAAGGTAGGAGTTTGTTCTGTTGTATTTCACCAACCAGCATCCAATTCAATAAACATTTACTGAGCACTTACTGTATGTCAGCCCACAAAGACATCTGAAGCAAGGGACTGTAGAGTCGGGGTAAGGCAAAGGTGAGCATGGGAGTCCGTTGTTGTTCCCGCCAGGCCCCAGCCCAGCAAGGTCCTCAGAGGGGAGCCTCTGTGCAGTCTGCACCCCTTTCTTGGCGTGGGAGGAGAAGGAGAGCCCGGGAGGCTGCGGCTGGGGCTCTGTTGTGGGAAGCATATCGGGTCAGGTCATCACTGAGGACTTTGGGGTGGACAGAGTTGCTGAGCCCACCTGTCATCATCCACTTGCTTATTCATTCATTTATCCTCCAAACATTCACCGAGTACCTGCTATATGCTAGGCCCTGTCACAGGGACTAGGGTTACCAAGATGATTCAGACCCAAGCCCACCCTCTTGATGGTGGGACCCGGCCAGACCCCACCAGTAGTAGCCGCAGCCCGAGGTCATCCCTCGTTCCTGGAAGAAGATGCAGTGTTTCAGGGGAGGCCGGCGCCGGGACACCTCAAACTATGTAAAGCCAACGCGGAAAGGAGAAGCTAGGGGGCACCAGGACCTCCCCAGTGAAGACCTGGGAAATCAGCGCCCAAAACCGCTCTTGAGGAGTACAATACCGGAGCTCAGTGGCAAATGCAAAAGGCAGCTGAGAGCTCTGTGAGGGTGGCCATTCCTCCCCATCTGGACTCAGCATCCTCCAACCTGGGCGAATGTTCCCGGCACACAGGCCTTCAGAGATAGCGGTACAGCACTTCACAAAAAGTGGTTTCCTTGAAAACAGGAGGAGGCCATGAGGAAGTGGTCCAGGCAAGTCAAAGATACAAATGGTGAGGAGACTTGGCAGGAGTTTCACCCCTATAACTACAATGAGAATAAGGTTAACGCTAAGAGTCCCTTTAAAGTGAAAGCTAGTGAAAAGTGAAGGTGTAACTCCCATCTCTCAGACTCCCTGAGAACAGCAGGTTTCCAGCTCCAGGATATCATGAAGTGGTAAAATCTGAGAAAAAAAAAAGTTGGTATCAGAGAGTTGCCAAAATTTTTTATTGGTATGTGAATCTATTTAAAAAATAACTATCAACTCTTACCACAATTATTTCATCAATGTGAAAAATTTATTAAGAGAGAGAGAGCGAGCGCCTGTGGGGGAGGGGCAGATGGAGCCGGGTACAGAGGATCCAAAGCAGGCTCTGTGCTGGCAGCAGAGAGCCCCAGGTGGGGCTTGAACTCAAGAACCATGAGATCACCACCTGAGCTAAAGTCAGACACTCAATCAACTGAGCCACCCAGGCACCCCCACAGTGAATTTTTAATGCCAGCAAAGTAAAATCACCATCATCTCAGTGCTTTAAAAATGGAATATCTTTAATTTCATGAAAACTCATTCCAGTAACCCTTAAACTTGTTTTGCTGAGGACCCACAACCATCAGTAGACAGGTGTTTGAGCTGAGGTTGGGGTCAGGGTTGGGTTGGGGAATTATGGGGAGCCCTGCTCTGGCCTGCGGCTCTCCAGTCAGGAGTGGGGCATGGAAGGGATCTGGGGTCACACAGGAGGAGGTCCGTAGGGTGCCCTTGGAGTGGGTTGGGAGAGAGGCTCCCTGCCTCCCTGGCCTGCTGAGGGCAGGTCCTGGAGCATGTCCTCTCCTTGGCTCACCAGAAACTCCTAGGAAAGTCCCAGCAGAAGCTGCCCATGGACATGCTGGTGTTGGAGGATGAGAAGCACCACGGGGCTCCGAGTCTGGCCTTACAAAAGGTTAAGGTAAGTGTCAGAAGAACCCAACCTCTGTGCTTAGGGGACAGGACAGGCAATTAGGGCTTTGCTGCTCCTAGTGTGGTATGAGAACCAGCATCTCAGCACCCCTGGGAGCATGTTAGCAATGAAGAATCTTAGCCCCACCCCAGACCTGCTGAGTCAGAATCTGCATGTGTACAAGATCCCAGGGAATTTATTTTGGAAGCCCCAAGTTATTGAGTGGCCCTACCGCAGGCACCATGCAGGTGTTAAGGGGCTCAGGGAGACTGCGTGTGCGGACTGGAGAGATCTCCGTGCTCATAAGAGAAAAACGGTTTCCCAAGCAGTATTGTGGAGGATGATCCCATAGGATGCTTGTCTGAAGGACATCAACCAAGCCATACTAGAATTTACCTCTGGGAGAGAAGGGCTTTCTCTTCATACCTCTTATGTTTCTGTATTTCTTTTTAATATTAATCATGTATTACTTTTATCATAACACACACACACACACACACACACACGAAACTGCATGGAAGGAAAGCTGAGGATTCATACTCCGCTCAGAAGGCCTGGGCTAAGGATTGCCTCTGAGATTCTCTCATCCTACCCTTCACCTACGTGAAGCCTTGAAGCTGGTAGCTCTTACGCAGTCCCCTCAAGTCTCCCCTTGTCCCCTGATCTGAGCCATCTGTGTCCCTGTCTCATCTGCTTCTTCTAGTCCTGGATTCTTTCTCCCTTGAGAAGCTCTCCCTATCCTCCTCCCCCAGCTCAGCTCAGGGTCCCCAAGCCCCCAGCATGGGGGTTGATGAACCCCCCTCCATGCAGGGTCAAGAGCGTGTGCGCAAGACATCACTAGACCTTCGGCGGGAGATCATCGATGTGGGTGGGATCCAGAACCTCATCGAGCTGCGGAAAAAACGCAAGCAGAAAAAGCGGGAAGCACTGACTGCCCCCCAGGAGCCACCTCCAGAGCCTGAGGAGATCGTAAGGGTCCTGGGGCGGGGGAAACACCTGTGTTGTCAGGGGCGGGGTGGGGGTGGGCAGGGGGCGTCTGATCACTACAGAGCAGCCCTCCATGACTAGATTCATGCCTTCTAGACTGGACCTGTGGACGAGGAGACATTCCTGAAAGCGGCAGTGGAGGGGAAAATGAAGGTCATTGAGAAATTCCTGGCCGATGGGGGTTCCCCGGACACCTGTGATCAGGTGATAGTCCTACCTGCACCTGTGCCTGCCTCCCTTTCAGAGTTGCCACCCCCACCCCTCCCACTTGTGGACCTGTTTGAGAACAGGCATTGGGTGTCCTTTAGGAAGGGGTCTTTAGAAGATTTGGGATGTCCTTTTGCCTGTGTGGGAACTTATCTAAATCTTTAGGCCCTTTTCAAGTTGAACCACCTCCAAGGAAACAAATGTCAGGTGGTCCTTTAGGGAAGAAAGAGGAATAGAATTAAATTTAAAAAGACAAAACGAAGAATTTGAGGCTCAAATCCCATCTGTACGGGACCCTAGCTATGAGACGATTGCTAGCTTCATTACCTCTCCATGCCTAAGTT
Organism: Leopardus geoffroyi; assembly: GCF_018350155.1. Lineage (NCBI taxonomy): Eukaryota > Metazoa > Chordata > Mammalia > Carnivora > Felidae > Leopardus > Leopardus geoffroyi. Next base: position 57,159,678 of record NC_059334.1, read on the forward strand.
TCCTTCTCTGTAAAATGGCCTATTTCCCTCAGAGCATGTCATGGGGATCAAACAGAATTTCAATGCCTTAATAAGTCATTATTGAATGAAGGAAAAACTATAAAGCACATACTAGGAAATGATATTATTTTTGTGTTGCATTATATAATATGCTTCCCTTTAAAAATTATTTTTATTTTATTGTGGTGGAATACATATAGCATGAAATGGCCATTTAAAATTTTTTTAATGTTTATTTTTGAGAGAGAGAGAGACAGAGCATGCACGGGGGAAGGGCAGAGAGAGAGAGGAAGACACAGAATCTGAAGTAGGCTACAGACTCGGAGCTGTCAGCACAGAGCCCGACACAGGGCTCGAACTCACAAGATGTGAGATCATGACCTGAGCCAAAGTCAGATGCTTAACTGACTGAGTCACCCAAGCGCCCCCATTTTAGCCATTTTAAGTGCACAATTCAGTGGCATTAATTACATCCACCATGTTGTGCAATCATCACAACAATTTTCAAAACATTTCCATCATCCATCACACTTCGTTTTGTTTTCCCTGAAAACTGCCTCTTTCACACTTGGTACAGTGCTCTTTCACACTCATATCCCAGGATTAAGCAAATTTATGGTCACTCCCTTCAGCCTGTATCATTGTGGGCTTAGACTGCATGGCCTTTCCATTCTTTAGACTCTGGAATCTGAATCCTCTCGGTCTATCCAAGCACCTCCTGTCCCTGAGCACTGTACCAGGTGCTGGGGCGGGGGGAGGAGGGTGTGCAAAAAAGTGAAGACCAGGGTTGAGGGTAGAGGGAGACTGGTGTATAGCCAGATCTTTAGACTATGGAAAGATATGCCCCATGGCTTGAGTGTTTCAAAAGATCAAAGCAAAATGCTGCAACTCGTTCCTTCTTTGGATCAGTCATTTGTGTGCACCTGCTCATTCTGGCCCTGGGCTAGGCACTGAGGAGAAGCAGAGTCTAGTAAGGCTTGGCTTGCCTTTCAACACCCTCTCACCATAGAAGGTTCTCTGGGTCACCCAAGGCACAGCTCTGGCCCAGAGGTTTCAAGATGATGGCACTTGAGTTGCCTTGCCTCTTGAAGGAGTAGCAAGAATTCATCAAGCACTCACAGGAAGTGAGGGCAAAATAGGCATTCCTGGCAGAGGGAACAGCCTGTGCCAAGGCCCAGCGTGACATGCTTGGGAGAGGGCACATTGAGAAGGTCAGAGTTCCCAGGGCATCAAAGGGCTCCACAGCTGGTCTAGATAGAACATGAAAGAGCTGGCAGAACATGGAAGATAGGGGGACCGAGCATAGGGGTCAGAATCGAACTGGGTTAAGTCCTGGGTCTTAGCCTGGGGCCAGAGATCAGGCCCTGACAGTCTCTCTGGGGACAGTTCCGCCGGACAGCATTGCATCGAGCTTCCCTGGAAGGCCACATGGAGATCCTGGAGAAGCTTCTGGAGAGTGGGGCTACTGTGGACTTCCAGGATCGGGTGAGCTATAGAGCAGGTATTGGGCGGGAGGCAGGAGGTAGGCCCAGCACCAAGAGAACCCCTCTTCCCGTAAACCTGTGCCAACCTGGAAGACACTCTTGCTTCCTCAGGGGCCAGGCCTCATCTCTAGCAGATTGTATGACCTGGGGCCACCCTTCGTTAATTTGGCATGGACCTGAGGGTTCTCCTGCTCTGCTTGGTCCATAGCCCAGGCATAGGCAAGCCCCAGCCCCTTCCCTGCCCTCTCTCCCTCTATTCCTCCCACCCTCTTGGCTGGGGTCCTTTCCCCTAGGCTCCTTTCTTCCCTAAAGCCCCATCTTTCCCTTCTAGCTGGACTGCACAGCCATGCATTGGGCCTGCCGTGGGGGCCACTTGGAGGTGGTAAAACTCCTGCAAAGCCGAGGAGGAGACACCAACATAAGAGATAAGGTGGGTCAATAATGCTCACAGATATTAGGGTAGCTGGAGGGGGAGGGCAAGAAGCAGAGAACAGAAAAGCCCAGTAGGGCAGGAGGGTAGTGAGCTAGTCTGGTTTCTAGAGTGGCTGCAGAGCCCAGGGAGGGGTCCTTGCCATCAACTGTAGGTCCTTGGGGACCACCATCTGGGGATGGGAGCAGAAGGGCAGGAGAGAAGAGAAGAAATCCACTATCGGGGGGCTTTGGGATCACTCAAAAGATGCAGGATGTGTTCATCCATGCAATTCTTTATCATCCTTTATTTATCTGTCCATCCATCCATTCATTTATTCATCTGCTTACCGACCATTTTTCTGTTTATTCATTCCTTTGTGTATATCCTTGAACAAGTGACAGATAGGTTCAAGACAGCCTCTGAGCCTGTTATTATCTGTCAAATGTTTTACAGAATTATTATATAATTAGACGTGAAAGTGTATGTAAATTATTTATTCAGCATAAGGCTGATGTTTTGTAAGCTTCTGCCATGCCTAATACATGGTCATCCCTCAGTAAATGGCATCTAGTATAATTTTTTTTTTTTTTTAACAATTTGGAGCGTCTTTTTTTTTTTTTTTTAAGTTTATTTATTTTGAGAGAGAGAGCCAGGAAGGGGCAGAGAGAGAGAGGGAGAGAGAGATTCCCAAGCAGACTCCACACCATCAGGACAGAGCCCAACGCAGGGCTCCATCCCACAAACCACGAGATCATGACCTGAGCTGAAATCAAGAGTCAGATGCTCAACCCACTGAGCCACCCAGGTGACCCTAAGATTTTTTTAAAGTAATCTCTGTACTCAACATTGGGCTCAAACCTACAACCCCGAGATCAGGAGTTGCATGCTCTACCGACTGAGCCACCCAGGTACTCCACATCTATTATAATTATTAAAAGAAGGGCAGAGGAGTAAGCAGTTGCTCACAGCTGGGTGAGAGAGGAACCATAGAAGGCTTCCCAGAGAAGGCGGCATGAAATACTTCAGAGTTAAACCATTGGATAAGATGGTAGAAACTGTAGCATTCCCAGCCCCTCCAGGGCTCAGGCCTTGACACTACGACTCAGGGAAGGGACTAGGCTGGAATTAGGACAGCCTCCCTTCCCAGAGGCACCACAGTCCAGGCTCCTTCAGCTAGCAGTTCCTGTTTCCTCCCCACCCAGCTGCTGAGTACCCCCCTGCATGTGGCAGTCCGGACGGGGCAGGTGGAGATTGTGCAGCACTTTCTATCCCTGGGCATGGACATCAATGCCAAAGACAGAGTGAGTGTCCAGCTTCCCTTCTGCTCAGCCACCCCAAGGGCGTGCAGGCAGCCTGAGGGCTCCCACACGCCCCCATGGGCCATACTGAGTATCACACTGGCTCTAGGAAGGGGACAGTGCCCTGCACGATGCTGTGAGGCTCAACCGCTACAAAATCATCAAATTGCTTCTTCTGCATGGGGCTGACATGATGACCAAGAACCTGGTAAGTTCATTCCTTCCCAGATTCAGTAATCAGTGTGCACGACTCCCCCAGGCTCTGTGTCAAGAACTTGGAGGAAATACAGAGCCAAGCAAGACTCAGCCTGCCCTTGGAGCACCCTCACAGTGGAAGGTCTCTTTGGGCCCCTGGAGATTTGGGGACCACCCACCTTCCCAACTCGCTCTTATGCTTGTCCCTGTCTAGAGTGCAAGTGCAGAGAAACGGCCAGGAGGGGCAGTAAGAGGACTTCCCAAAGCCCCCTCCCAAAAGATGCAAGGAAGTCCTAATGTCCAGGCCCAGGGAGGCCAGAATCATGGAGGGACAGAGCTAGAAGGAACCTAACTAAGCACTTGGTTGGCACAACCACTGCTAGCACACTGTGTTGGCCTGGCGGGCCTGGAGTTCTCCGAGGGTCCTATATCCCCTAGCCCAAGCTCTTCTTTGGGGCCCAGTGCAATAGCAAAAGAGGGGGGAATGGGAAGGTCCCCCTGCCTCAAGAAAGGCTAAGGAGATAATGGGAAAGTCAGGACGATGTGGGGAGGAAGTAGATGAGGGCTTCTCAACCACAACATTATTGGTAAGTGGGGCTGGATAATTCCTTGTTGTGGGGACTGTCCTGCGTACTGGAGGCTTTTAAAGCAGCATCCCTGACCTCTGTGCACCATATGCCAGTAGTTTCCGCTCCCCTGATGGTGACAACCAAAGCCACCTCTAGACACTGCCAAGCGCGTCCAGTTGGAAGTCCCGGTTTAGATGAGGGCGCCTCCTGGTACAAACTTCTGAACAGTGACAGCATCTCCTCTTGGTTCCCCCAGGCAGGAAAGACCCCCACGGACCTGGTGCAGCTGTGGCAGGCTGACACCCGGCAGGCTCTGGAGCACCCAGAGCCAGGGGCAGAGCAGAACGGGTTGGAGGGTCCTGCTGAGAGTGTGCAGGAGACCCCCCAGCCTGTGCCAGCCCAGTGAACACCTGCCCCTGGCACCCGGGCTGTCCCTTGGGTACAGCCAGAGGATCACAGTAATGGCCCCCAGAGCTGACAACCCTGCCATTCTTCTGCATACGACCCGGGCACCCACAAGCTACCGCAATTAAAAAAAAAAAAAAAAAAAAGTCGTTTTTGCTATTTGTGATGTTTGTTTCTATTTGTGTCCGAAATGTTTAGGAATGAAGGAAAACTTTGGAGCAAGGGCAGGCTCGGGGAAGAGGGGAACTTAGAGCCTTTCGGCCCCGGCCCTGTTGCTTTTCCTACAGGGGTGTCTTCTTGCTTCTTTCCTGCCAGCCCTCCTCCCACATCCCCAGCGCGGACCAGCTTCCCCGCGCACCCATCCCGCCCCTCCCCCGCTCCGTACCGGTGACCGCCGTCCTATGGGGCTATGTGGCCAGCACAGCCTTGTCACGTGGCAGCCCGCACAGGAGGAGCCTGGCGGGGGTTCAGGGGCTCGGAGAGCAGCGCCTCGCTGCTGCCGCTGCCGTTTCTCCCCAGCCTCGCCTCCCGCAGGGCCGGGCCTGCTCAGCCAATCAGCTGGCTTTGGGGCTGGGGATTGTGGGAGGAGGGCCCAAGCCCCGCTGGAGAAGCCGTTTAGGGTCGGTACCCCAGGAACCCGCCCTCTGGCTCGAGGGACGCTGGGTTGTGGCATTTCTCCAGCTGCTCCCTACAGGGAGAGAACCCATGGGGCCTAAAGTCTTGACCTCTGACCCTGGGGACGCCCAGCCCAGGCCTGCCCCAGCACCAACAGTCAGGGGGCAGCAAATTTTTAACTAGACACACTGATCATTAACAGGGTAGGAAGGAGTCCAAACTCAGCCTCGCGCAGGGGCAGAGACCAGCTGGGCTTCAGGCCTCTTGCAGAGATGCTGGGCCGTGGAGTCTGGTCTTCCCTGAGGCAGGGGCTGAGCAGGGGCTTGTCCAGGAAGGTGGGGGGCTGGGCCTCAGGAGAGGGAAGGAAGATGGACATTGCCGGCATCTACCCCCCTGTGACCACCCCCTTCACTGCCACCGCGGAGGTAGACTATGGGAAACTGGAGGAGAATCTGCACAAATTGGGTGCCTTCCCCTTCCGAGGTAAGTGGGGCCTGTCCTCTGGGGGATTTGGGGGGAGATGTGGATGACCCCAATCTCCTCAGCCAGTGAGCTACTCAGAGACAGTTGGGTACCCCGGTGGTCCTTTATGGGAAAGGAGCAGGGGGCACTGGTCTGGAGTCAAGAGACAGGCCAGAAGCTCCTTGCTGCTTTGCAACCTTGACTGAATCTCACTGCCAAAGTGCCTTCTTAGCACAGCATGATTGTGGGGATCAAACTAGATAATGGGTATAAAAGTCCTTGTCAACCAAACACTGTGCAGTTGGGAAGGCAGCTGGGGGTGTCACGTGGCAACTCAGCCAGTGGGTTCGTCCCCCTAAAAGCCGTGTTAGCCCACTCTCTTCTGGGCCAAGCCTCCCTTGGCAGAATTCCTGTTCTGGATCCTCTGACTCATGTCTCTCTTTACACGTGGATCTCCCCTCTCTGAGGCCTGGGACCAGACGTCTGTGACAGTCAACACACGACACAGCCACAGGCACAATAAATGAAGGAAAGAAGAAGTGGTCAGTTCCTCCCATCCTGCCCTGCCCACCCTCATCTATCACCCATGACGAGTCCCTGAGACAGTCATCTCATTAGCCCCATTTCACAGATGGGAAGCTGGGGCTCAGAATGACACAATCACTTGCCCAAGTTCCCCAGGTCTGACTGTAGGACCATACTTGGTTTCACTCCACTGCACTAACCACTGAATCACTAGACCAGACTGTTTCAACAAATAAAGTATGGTTGGCACCAGCTTTGGGAATGGAGAGGTTCTGACTGAGGCAGGGCAAGGGGGAAGGGAGTCTAGATTTAAATCACAGCTCTGCCACTGACTTAGCTTTGAGATAATCTTTCTAAACCCCACTCTCCCCATCTGACACGGGAGTAATAAGGTGTACATCATAGGATGGCGGGGAGAAAAATCCAAGAGAGTGCAAATGAAAGCATGCTATAAATAGTTAAAGGGTGATATACATTAGAAGGTATTGATCCAGTGATAACAATTGCTAGAATGACAGCACCATTGGCATTGTGGGAAAAGCTGCTTTATGACAGTGACTGCTGGCCTGACTGAAACCCCATCCCAGTGCTGAGGTGATGCGACCCTTCCCTAGGGCACAATGAATGCCCTGTGGATGCCCACATTGAGCAGTGACACAAACTCTAAGTAAATTTCTACTTGGGCTCAGTTCACTGGGGCCTGAAAGTCTGGACCGAGGCCTGGGTCTTTTGAAGCAAACTGAGAATCTTGAATCTTTTATTTATTAAAAAAAATGTTTTAAGTAATCTCTACACCCAATATGGAGTTTAAACTCAGGACCCCAAGATCAAGAGTTGTATGCTCCACTGACTGAGCCAGCCAGGCACCCCTAGCTCCTTGAATCTTAAGAGGAGGGAAGACAAGACTCTTCTTCACTTTCCAGGTTCAAGGACACCCGAGTGCAAGGGGTGGGGAGGGTGAACTTTGCATCCAGTGTCTGCCTGCTACCCAGAGAATCCACGGATACCCATAGGCTCTTCTCTGGACCCTTCCCTTCCTACTGCCCACTCACCCACTCCTGCAGAGGGCATGGAGGTGCCCAGGAGCACAGGCTGCAGTGGATTTGGCAGGCCGCGGGCCACAGGTGCCCACTAACCTGTCTCCCGTGCAACCCATATGGGCTCCTGTTTCCGCCTTATCTCTCTCTTACCCACATGCCAGGGAGGCAGTGGGCTGTGTAGAAGTCGCTCAGCATCGAGAGTGAGAAGGCCTGGATAAAAGTCCTGGTGTTGCTGGTTATGGCGACCTTGGAGAAATCACTGAACCTCTTTAGTCTGATTTCCTCATTTTAGAATGGAAACTGAGCCACCAGGTAAATGCATTCCTCTCAAGGAGCTCAAAGTGGGAGGCCCTGGCACAAGGAATAGAGCCATAGGATCCTGTCATTGCTCCCAGGACACAGCCAGAATGCCCAGGAAAGGAGCTGTGAGCAACTTTAGCTGTACAAACAATGTTTCTCTGGCCCTATCCGGGCCCCCAGGGCTGGCTCTGCAGCCCAACACTCAGGGGCAGAGGAAGAAGCCATTGCATACCACATAGCCAGGGCCTCCTGTGATAAGTTAAAGGTCCTCCAAAGAGGAGGTGAATCAGTGAACAGTTGATGAACAGTTGATGAATCAGTGAACAGTTAAGAGATTCTTCTGGAAGGTATTGCCAAAACTGTGTAGCTCTCTATTTCTACTTGTTTTTGCATTGTTAAATTTTCCTGATTATATGAATAAAGAGTATCATTCTTAAATGAAAGTTATAACTAGAGACTGGAAGGTAAGATTGTTGCAGAGGAGCCATTTGGCTCTGAACTCGCTCCCACAAACAACCTCAGAGATGAACTTTGAATTGTTATTTCCACATGAGGTTAGTGGATGACCACAGAGCTACTTCAGCAGGACTAGAGAGAAGATGTTACCCATAAAACTATGAGCTTGTATCTTATTCCCTTAGTATGTAGACTGGGGACATTATGGTATATATTGAAGCCGTTACTTTGTTAAATAAAATATTTTGCTTAAAAAAAAACCCCACAGGGTAGGGGAACCTGGCTGGCTCAGTCAGAGGAGCACGTGACTCTTGATCTTGGGGTCATCAGTACACTCATGTGTACATTCCACATTGAGTGTAGAGATAACTATATAAACAAACTTTTTTTTAAAAAAAATCACAATTTCTACAACCCTGTTTTGGTATTTCTTCACTTTAAAAAAGTGAAATATACTGAGGCACCCGGATGGCTCAGTTGGCAGAGCGTCTGACTTTGGCTCAGGTCATGATCTCACGGTTCGCGGGTTAAAGCCCCGCATCGGGCTCTGTGCTGACAGCTCAGAGCCTGGAGCCTGCTTCAGATTCTCTCTCTCTCTCTCTCTCTCTCTCTCTGCCCCTCTCTCTCTCATGCTCTGCTCCTCTTTCTCAAAAAAATGAACATTCAACAGAATTTTTAAGTGAAAATTATTTTTAAGGAAAAAAAATTTTTTTTTAGTAAAAAATATGTTTTTTTAAATGTGTTATGTGCCTCTGGAAGAAAAATAGAGTGGCCCAGGCCTGTTTCTCTCCCCGAGACGCTCTGATATAATTTCGGATTGTGGGCCAGAGAGCCTGGCCAGGTGGCCCACCTGCTCACAATCTAAACTGTGCCCTTTAACCAGGGCACATGGAGGAGGGGGGCACATTCTGGGTTTGCAGGTGCCTCACTAAGACAAGAGGTAGCAGCCCCCATCCTGGAATGGCCCCTGAGATCTGGGATCTGGTGAATCCCTCTGTCCTATCTGCTCTGCCTTCTCAACCCACTGCTTGTCTCCCCCCAGTTATGACCTCATGTTATTCTAGAATGAGCTCTTTCCTGGGTCCCTTTCCTTCTGGACTCTGCTTAGTTAAGGCGGTTGGGGCTGCAAATGGGGATGGGATGTGCTAAGCTGCCAGCAGGGGTGGACCTTAAATGGAAGGAGACACCTGTGTCAGGCAGCCAGGGATGGATGCCAGCCTGGCCAAGGGGGTCCTTCAGCCATGGTCAGTGGCTCCTGCCTCCCCCCACCCCCGGGGAGGGGGCACAGGAATAGAGAGGGAGAGAAACCAGAGATTGGAAAATAAGAAGGCTTGAGTTGCAGAATGGGTCTTAAGCAGAAGGTGGAAGAAACTCAGAATTGGGGAAGCTGCTTTTCCACTCACCTTGGGACTAGCTGTCAGGTGGGAGACAGGACTTGGGCCTCAGGAAATGCCTACCAGGTTGGACATGAGGGATGCTGTGGCCTCTCCACCCCCCCCCACCCCCCCCAACCACCTTCCTCACAATGGGGTTCATTGCTGAGGTGGGAGGGGCATCCTAGGAAGGGTACAGCTGGGGCCCTACCTGCCAGACAGCCTCTGGGAACCTACCCTTTCAAGCATGAACCATACCATCTGGGCTCCTCCACTCCCAGTGTGCTCTTAGCTCTGCCCGCCCAGCCTAGGGTCCTGGAGGCCTTCTTGGAGCTCATCCAGCAACCATCATGCAAGGTGGTGCTGGGGACTGCCCTCTTACTCGGAGGGGGAGGCCTCATGCTGTGGATTCAGAGGAAGAGGAGAAGGAAGGCATCCGCCGCGTCTGCACAAAATGTGCAGGAGCCACCAGAATGTCACAAAGCAAAGAATGAGAACTGGATTAAATCTCACTTTAGTCGCCTCTCCGAAGAGAAGCTGGCCTCCTGCAGCAGCACGGATGCCCCACCATCCGAGAGCGGCAGCGGAGAAGCCAGCACCACCATTCACATGGAGACTCTCACCACAAGGCAAAGAGAGGCGGGCACAACTCTGTGCCGGGAGTCCTTCACCAGCAAGCAGAGGACGTCTGGGGCCTCAGTGACCAAAGAGACCCACAAGGAGTCTGCAAAATCCTTGTCCACGGACGAGCCCACATGGGCCGCTGTGGCTGCCTGTACCAAGGAGATTGACACCCTAGGACAGCAGCTGGCTAATTCCATGTTGCAGCGTGCCATAGCTTACCAGAACTCAGGCCACCTGGAGTCCAGAGACGTCAACCAGGAGGAGCTGAAGGCCCTCGAGGAGGTGGAGTTGAAGCTGAAAGGGAATTTCCTCACCCAGCGGGAAGCCACCGTAGCTGGCGCGAACCACACACACGCCATCCATGGCCACGGTCACTATGGACACCAGGGTCATCCGAACCACCAGAGCCACAGCCTGCCCAACCGCAGCCACCAGACCTACCACCCCTTTGAAGCCACCTAACCACGGATGGAGACGCCCCTTTCCCCCAACAGGGCTGGCACACAATTGCAGGCCTGTTTTCTCTCCTGTGGCGAGATGGTGCCACCCAAATCCCTTCTTCCTGAAGGGCAGGCCCTGGGCCCCTTTGGCTCTGTGAGTACGGTCTGCCACAGAGGATGGCCCCCGATGGAGGGGGCGGGGGTGGAAGGAAGCGAAGCAGCTGAGACAGACACGCAGGCCCCTGAAGACCCACCGGGAGAAGATAGAGGCAGAGCCCAGGAGCAGCTGAGAGCCCCACACTGATGCCGAACGCCTGGAACTGAGCCAATAAAGCCTTGTATACCCTCACTCTGGGTCTGGGGGCTCTGTGGCCAGCCTCAGCACTGGGAAGGGATATGGGGAGAGGCTTCCTGCCCCCAAAGTCCTCTTTGTGTGGGCCTTTATGCTAGGCTGATTCAAGACTCCGTAAATCAGAAAAAAAAAAAAAAAAAAAAAAAGTCCATAAATCTTCTCCGGGTCTCAGGTTCTGGGGGTTGGGCTGTCTCCAGGGAGCTCAGCACCCACCAACCTGCTATTGCCAGAGAAGGAGGAAGCAGCCAGGTGTGGGTGGTGGGGGATAGACAGGCTTTCAGAAGCTCATAAGCAAACTGGGATGTGGGTTTCCTGTCCTGTTTCGGGTCCTCTTCACCCTGCCTGCTGCTTTTCAAGTCATGTGGCATCCTGCACTGCAGTGCCCTCCCCCTGCCCCCCCTGCTTCCCCCAGCCCACTGGGACCTGCGTTAGTGCCTCCCACCACCTGCCTACAGAGCCCCTGTGCCCCATACTCTCCCTTCTTGTTTATGTTCTTAATGCCGGGGCTGCTGCTGATACTAGTGCTACTAATTAGTAGTATTACTAGTAATTTTTTTTTCTTTTCCTGTTCAGGCTTTAGTCTACGCCATGCTGTGTGTTGTTACAGCAAGGCCCCATAAGGAAGGTTTTGCAGTGTCCCCGTTTTGCAGATGAGACATCTGAGGCTCAGAGGTGTCATTTGCCTGATAGGGCATAGACACTATGTGATGTTGTTGGAGGTGGGGCCCAGCTCTGCCCGACTCCAAAGCTCAGACCCCAAATTCCTTCCCTGTGCTGCCCCTTAGGCCAGTGCCCCGCCATCCCCACACGGGTCTCCCTCACTCATGCTTATCCCTGCCCTCTTCCCCTATGTCCTGACACTCTCTGTGCCCTCCCACAAGCCTGGGACTCTCCCTGCCTCCTCTTCCTGGGTCTAAAGAAGCCGTTTCTGGGGCAAGGGATGATCTCTAGAGGGGCAGCTATCTCTCTGGTAAAACTTGAGAGAAGTCAGCTCTACAGCACTGTCTAACCCCCCAATGACTCCTTTACATAGAAGTGTCCCATTTGCATCGATTGTGAACTTACCAGTGTTTCCCAGCCTGTTGGCCTCAACCTGTGGGAAGAAGGTCCCCCGAATCCTTGCAAAGGATGGAAAAATCTACAAACACCCTAAGTGTGGTCAATTGATTTTATGGGACATAATTGGAAGCATTTGAATATTTTTATTTTTATTTATTTTTAAGATTTTATTTAAATTTTTATTTTATTTTATTTTAGAGAGAAAGCATGAGCAGGGGAGAGGGGCAGAGAGAGAGGGAGAGAAACTCTTAGGCAAGCTCCACCCTGAACCGACATGGGGCTCTATCCCGTGACCATGGGATCAAGACATGAGCCAAAATCAAGTGTTGGGACATTCAACCAAGTGAGCCACCCAAGCACCTCTGAAGATTTTATTTTAAGTAATCTCCATACCCAGCGTGGGGCTCGAACTCACAACCCTGAGATCAAGCGTCACACGCTCCAGGTGTGTCTGGGTGGCTCCATCAGTTAAGTGTCTGACTTTGGCCCAGGTCATGATCTCATGGTCTGTGAGCTCGAGCCCTGAATGGAGCCCCACGCCGGGCTCCACGCAGAGGAGCAGAGCCTGCTTGGAATTCTCTCACTCTCCCTGTCTCTGCCCCTTCCACTCACTGTCTCTCAAAATACAAAAAAAAAAAAAAGAAAGAAAGAAAAGAGTCACATGCTCCAGCGACTGAGCCAGCCAGGTGCCCCAGTATTTGAATATTTTTAACATTATTAATAGTGACTTTATATAAATACTAATATACATATGCTTTAAAAAAATTTTTTTAACATTTATTTATTTTTGAGACAGAGAGAGACAGAGCATGAACGGGGGAGGTTCAGAGAGAGAGAGGGAGACACAGAATCTGAAACAGGCTCCAGGTCCTGAGCTGTCAGCACAGAGCCCGACGCAGGGCTTGAACTCACGAACCCCGAGATCATGACCTGAGCCGAAGTCGGACGCTTAACCGACTGAGCCACCCAGGCGCCCCTATACATATGCTTTAAATTTAAAATACTTCATAACTTCCTAACAGGGGTGCCTGGCTGGCTCAGTTGGTAGAGCGCACAACTCTTGATCTCAGGGTTGTGAGTTTAAGCCCCATGTTGGATGTAGAGATTACTTTAAAAAAAATAAATAAGGGAGCCTGGTGGCCTCAGTCCGTAGAGCATATGACTCTTAATCTCAGATCAGGGTCATGAGTTCAAGCCCCAACATTGGGTGTGGAGCCTACTTTAAAAATACAGTAATTAAATAAAAAATAAAAAGGTAAAATACTTTATGACAAAAATATTAATGGAAAAAATGGGGTCTGTCATACTAGAAAATGTTGGAAGCTGCTAAATTAGACAAAAAACAAGGGTGGTGAGGTATGGCTTCTGAAAGTGATTGTAAAAATGCATAAAATGCATGTGTTTATCTGGAAGATCTTAAATCCCTTATTAAAAGTTTATTGCATACAATTTCAGATTGGCTAATTAGGAATTTGGAATCTTTAAAGAAGTTTTTTTTTTTTTAATTTTTTTTTTTTTAACGTGTATTTATTTTTGAGACAGAGAGAGACAGCATGAACGGGGGAGGGTCAGAGAGAGGGAGACACAGAATCCGAAACAGGCTCCAGGCTCCGAGCTGTCAGCACAGAGCCCGACGCGGGGCTTGAACTCACGGGCCGTGAGATCATGACCTGAGCTGAAGTCAGCCGCTCAACCGACTGAGCCACCCAGGCGCCCCTTTAAAGAAGTTTAAAACTGGCAAAATTCAGCTAAAGTCTGCAAGTTAATACCTTACCAGCGCTAATTCTCTGGTTCTGATCGTTGTACTAAATAAATAGTAAGACCTTATCATTGGTGGAGGTTGGGTGAGGGAGGTGTGGAAATCCCCTGCACTATTTCTGCAACTTTTCTATTAATTTAAAAGTAGTTCAAAATGTCAAGGTTTTATTACAGTTGTGCCATAAGGAAAATGGCCACTAAGCCACCAACTCAAGTATATTCTCTTGGTAAGGAGATATGCATCCCCAGCCCCAAACACTCACTCCTCTTCCCAGGCCGCTCTGGCTCCCTGGAGTGGCCAGCCTGACCATGGGGCCAAGAGAGAGTAGCCTCTGTGATGAGCCCCTTTGTCTTGCAGCTGGAGGGGACGGGAGAGGTTCCTGAGTGCGGCCTCCCCTCCACACCAGCCATCCTCCTCCACCTCAGATGGAAAGCTGCCACCCTTCTCATTTAAGGCTTGTGCACTTTCTCCTGACTCCACAGTAATTACAGCTAACACGGCCGGAAGGCCGGGTTCTCATCCAAGCACTTTATACATAGTATCTCATTTGAGCCTCACAACAATGCTTTAAGGAGAGCACTAATACTCTCCCCATTTTTCATGTGAGGAAGCTGAGGTTTGGTTAAGCCGCGTGCCCAAGATCTCATAGCTAGCTGATCAGGGGCTGCACTGAGAGCTACACCCAGGTTCCTCTGAGTTCAGAACCGCTCCCTGTCTTCACTCCCCGACCCATCCGGGACCCTGGCCCTTCCACTCCTCCAGTCCCCTTGCTGCACCAGCAGAGAGAGGCACATCGGACCTGAAACTGGGCATCCCTCCAAGGAGAAGGAGGGGGCTCTCGGCAGCATCAGTTCACAGATTTCAGGGTGCTTTCTCTTACCTTTTCTTGTTTGGGCCTTTAACGTAGCCTTATAAGGTAGGATCAAAATGATTTTATTACCATCCCAGAGAAAAGGAAACAGGGACTCAGAGACCTGATATAACTAACTTCCTCAAAAGCCAGAGGGGAGTTGGGTCCAGTGCGTCCCCGACTCTGTGATACTCCCTCTTCCCTAGCCTGGCCTGGCCTCCTCCTCGGGAGTCAGGCCTGGGTCAGATGCTCCTTTACAGGAGACAAGGGAAAGGCCACCGGGAGTCTTGAGCAGGGGCCTGCTTCCTGTCTGAGAGTGCAAGACCCAGCGGTCTTAACTGCTCAGGGGCCCGTGGCACGGGCTGCCAGAATGAAGCGGGACTTGGGAGTGAGTGGACATGGCTGAAGAAGCAGCTGGAGTAAGAACCGGGCTGGGCGGTGGGGGCAAGGTGGGGGCAAGCGGGCAGGGTTGGGGAGGGAGGGAGATGTCTTTGGCATTTGCACAGAGGGACTGGTGAAAGCCTGACCTCAGAATCCTAGTCAGAGGGTGCTGGTCCAGTCCTCTCCAGGGTTGGCAACTCAAGAGTGGGGGTGACCCACTGGGAAAGCACTAACACCGTTTGTACCGAGACAGAAGGAGGCTCCTGGCCTGACACGGAGAAATGGATCCTGAGGAGGCAGCACAACAGAAGCCAAAAACTATTTGCCTCAAGATGCTCCCTACAATATCACCAAGGCAAAAAGCTGGCAGGGGGTGGGGATTGCTAAGTATCCAGTGAGCCATTCTGGCAGTCCACTGAGTGGAATCTAATGGTGTAGCGAACAGCATGGAAAAAGGTTTGTGGTGAAAAGTTGACTCTACATCACATTGTGTCCCTTAAGGATGACTCACGGGAACAGTCTCTCTTGGTCCCGATGCCAGGAAACTGTGTGTTTCCCCCGGGCAGCTGCTTTGCTTTTATCTGGAGTTCTGCATATCTGTCAGCTGATCACATTTCCCTTTTAGCTCGGACTGTCAGGAAGCTCCAAATCAAAATGATGGCCCATCTTCCTCAACGGTGCAGTGGGGATTTTGTATTGTAGATCAGTATCGCCTCCAGCTTTCTTTTCATTCCTTTCTCCCAAGCAGTCTCCTGTTTATTAATAGTCTCGCCGTGCCGTATGCTGTATTTGTCATCTATTTAAGAACAGTGTTTTGAGGATGGACTGGAGTAGAGAGGAGGAAGAAGAGGGTAGAGAGAGTTAAATGAAAAAGCGGAGAGGAGGATGGTTTTACTAACCTTCCCTTCAGATTCAGTCAAACAGCATCAAATCTCCTGGTCTCTCATGGATTTATAAAAAAGAGTTGACACCTTACCTGATGATGTTAGAAACTTCTCACATGATCAATAAAACAGGAAAACGTGTTTTCACCCACTTTCAGCCCACTTTTCACCCAGAAAACTGGCACATATTAATTCTGACAATACCCGGTGTTGACACGGATGAACACTAACGGACTCTCCTATGTGCTGATGGGGTATGAACTGGCTAATGAGAGAGATGTTTGGCACGTGAAAATGCACATACGTGTGACGCAGCAATTACAAACCTAAAGAAACCGTGGAGAAGCTCAGACATGGGCACAGAAGACTGTAGAACATGGTTGTTTCAGCATTGTTTGTAATAGCAAAACTAAGGAAACATTCTAAGTGTCCTCAAAGGGAAAATGAAAAGTAAATTGTAGTCTGACTTCAAATAGAATATTCTGTAGCCGTTAAAATGAATGAATCAGACCTGTGTGCTGCTATGGACAAAGCTCACAGCATAATCTTGAGCAAAAATAGCAGACTGCAGAAGGTTGTATGATCTTGATTCCGTTTCTATACAGTTTAAAATGGCCACAACTGTTATATGTTGTTTATGGGTCCATATGTGTGTCTTAGGGTATAAGACTTGAGTGGGAACAATAGCACCTGAGTCAGGACGGTTAGAGGAGGAAGAAAAACGTGATGGGGAGGGTTGCCATGACTGTTGGGTACGCACCTGTGGGTTACATTATCATCGATTCTTTGGGGTATAGCTGACACATTTCATTAACACAAAGAAAAACGGTGTGGACACTGTGACCGCAGCTGGGTGAAACATTCTGCCTGCCTCAGGACAAAGATGAGAAGGAGATACGCGCAAAGCTATGGTGTTGGGGAGGTAGGAACCTGTGTGAGTATAACACCAATATCCTGGTTGTTCATCAGGCTTCGTGGTACAGGGCTCCAATGGCGAGTTCCCCTTCCTGACCAGCAGCGAGAGGCTGGAGGTGGTGAGCCGAGTCCGCCAGGCCATGCCCAAGGACAAACTGCTGCTAGCTGGCTCTGGCTGCGAGTGTGAGGCCACAATGCTCTGGGCCCTAGGGGTACTTGGGGGTGCCTGGGGTGGGAAGCCAGGCTCCTTGGCCCTGGGGCTGGTTCAGCCTGCTGGTTCCTTCCCTTCTGCCCCCCTTGCTTGCCCCAGGGTCCTAGCCCTGCCCTTCTGCCTCCTGCTCTCACCCTCCATGGCCTACAGGGAAGACTCCCTCTTTCCTCCTGCAGCCACTCAAGCCACGGTGGAGATGACTGTGAGCATGGCCCAGGTTGGGGCTGACGCCGCCATCGTGGTGACCCCTTGCTTCTATCGTGGCCGCATGAGCAGCGCCGCCCTCATTCACCACTACACCAAGGTAGGGTGTGAGGGCTGGGCATGGGTTTGGGGCCTGGGACCAAGGGAAGGCTGGACGAGGAGAGGAGACTGCCTGGGGAGAGGAGACAGAGAGGCCAGGGGCCAAGGGGTGAGCCTACTTCCATGAATGACACCTGTGGGACGTGAGGGATGCCCCCAGGCGCTAGCCACCACCTGGTGCCGGGCCACTGGCCCGGCCACACTGTGTTGCTGTTTCCTCCCCTCTCAGATGGTCCGAATGATGGTGTCTTCCTCACGGGGTTGTTGTGAGGACTAAGTTCCATCAGAATATAGAGGACTTAGAACTGACATTGGCACACAGAAAGCACTCATGAAATATTACTCATCAATTGCTTACAAGCAGGGCACGTGGCACTGTGACTTCTAGTCCAGGAGGTAGGGCCTGTCCAGGGGCCCCGTAGCGCCCCAGGCCCGGAGCTGGTGGTGGTGGGCTGGTGACGGGCCTGGGGCAGCTGCCCTCTGCCTCTCCCCTCTTCTCTGCCTCTCGCAGGTCGCTGACCTCTCCCCGATTCCTGTGGTGCTCTACAGCGTCCCAGCCAACACGGGGCTGGACCTGCCGGTGGATGCGGTGGTCACGCTTTCCCAGCACCCAAACATCGTGGGCATCAAGGACAGTGGTGGCGATGTGAGTGGCAGCAGCTCCTGGCTGGGGCTCCTTCCTCTTCTCCTGTGCTAGCGACTTCAGGGCAGCTCTGGAACCCGCTCCAGTCCTGGGCTCCTGTTTGGGTTCTTTCCATCGTGTGGGCTCTCTGGGGCTTTGTCTGAGTTCTGGGGCGGCTCTCTGGGGCCTGGGCTCTCCTCCCACCCTCGCTCAGCCCCCCTCTCCTTTGGTGTTGAGGCTCTGGGTGCAGCTCTCACCCGGGTTTGCTGTTGCAGGTGACCAGGATGGGGCTGATTGTTCACAAGACCGGGAGGCAGGATTTCCAGGTGTTGGCTGGATCGGCTGGCTTCCTGCTGGCCAGCTATGCCGTGGGTAGGCCTCCCGCCGCTCTCACACCGTCATGGGTGGTACACCCAGGACCCGTGCCCACCCACCCCCACCACCCTGGGTGTGCTGGGAGAAACCATGCAGGCTGCGTCTGGGTCTGCAGGGGGCCCTTTGCCAGCCTGTCTGCTTGGAAACCTCAGAAGTCTCAATATTGGGTGCTTACGAGTGACCTTCTTGGGCAGAAGAGGGTGGCTCTGTACCATCCTTGGTCTGTAGCAGGGATGCCTGCTGTTCTAAGTCCTGAGCTCGGTGCTTCGGTAACAGACTTAGCTCCTCTGATCTCACCTTGTAAATCATTCTCTGAGGACACAGGCCTTAGGGCCTCTCCTCTCATCCAGGAATCTGGCTTCCTCTCACCTGGGTGCTAGGCCGGAAGGAATTGTCAGACCTGTAGGAATGGGCCAGGGACCTTCAGCTGCCTGATTCTGTTCCAGTTCAAGGTCCTGGGAATGTCACCATTGGACCAAATGAGCTTGTCTGTTGTGGATCAAGGTGCTTGGGTTCGGGTTGGTTTTAAGCCCTCAAGGGGGAGGAGAAGAAGCATTTTCTCCCTTCGGCTGAAGCCTCAGCAAGTGCAGATCTGAGTTACTTTTCTGGTGCTGCAGAGGGCAATGCCCATTCCTTTTTTCTGGTCTCCACAGACTTTGGCTTATTGTCTAGGACCTTGCACGTCTCTCCTCTGCCACGTCACGGTCTCTATAGAGCAATGGCAGGAGAGGGGACTGATTGAAGCCTCGTTCCTGAGGGGGCAGCTGGAAAGAGCACAGGCTCTGGAGGCTCGGGGATGTGAGTTGGAATCTCAGCTCTGCCATGTACTGAGTACCGCCCGGCAAGGTGTTCAACCTCTCTGGGCCTGAACTTCTACCCTCTAAAGCAGGGGGGTGTTACAAGAATTTGAGAGCATTGGCCCCGTGTCTGCATAGTGACTGGCACAGAGTGGGGATCAGTAAATGGCAGCTATATAAGCTCATTCCAAATTTCTCACTCTCCAGTCTTGAAGCCACTCCTAACTAGACTTAGAATCACATCCCAGGCTGGCAGAGTGGCAGGGCCTCCTGAGATCACAGCCAGCCCGTTTTCATTGCCCAGATAAGAACAAAGAGGACCGGGAGGTCTACGACTTGTGCAAGTTCATGCAACCAATGGGAGGAAATGCCTGGTCTCCTGACTGTGTCCAGAGCTCTTTCCACTGCCCCCCACCCCCAGCACTGTCCCAGGCTGAATTCACTGGGGGGAATAAGATTTCAGAAGAGCAAAGGCTTCCCGTCCACTCCACCCCCTTCCCGCACGGATGAGTCAGGGGGCTATTAGAGGATCATGGAGGTGTCAAGTGGCAGGTGGGACTTTACTCTGGGAGGTGTATTGGGGGGGGGGGGTGCACGGAAGGAACTGTTCTCAGGTTAGCCTCAGGCTCTGTTCCCTGACCTTCAGCCTGTGGGATTCTACTTCAAATATGCTGGCAGCTTTTCTCTCTGGAAATCTGTTCTCTGTGGACTCACAGAGCATGCCTTTGACATGGCCGGCCAGTGGCACAGAAATCCACATCCTCTCTCCCCAGAATAAGGGGTGCTGGGGACCAGGGTCTGACATTGTCTGTGAGAAGAGGCTCTGGCTGATGTTCTGCATCTTACTCTGGGGCAGGAGCTGTGGGGGGCGTGTGTGCCCTGGCCAATGTCCTGGGGGCTCAGGTGTGCCAGCTGGAGCGACTCTGCCTCACAGGGCAATGGGAAGATGCCCAGAAGCTGCAGCACCGCCTCATTGAGCCAAACACTGCGGTGAGTTCCCAGCCAATGGCCCCAAGGCACAGGGTGGGGGGGGGGGGGGTGTCTGTGTCCTCACTGGAGCAGGAGCCAAGGCAGGCACAGGGGTCCCCACTTAGCCTCTTCCCTTTCAGAAAGTCCTTTTAGAGAATATCCCAGTGTGGGAACTCCTTGTGCCTCTCCAGAAAATCATGACTTCAGACAAAGTTGAGCCCTATTGGTTGCATTGGAATTCATCTAGGGTGCTAGTTAAAATTCTAATCCTTTAGGCCCAGGAATAAGCCTTGAAACAAACATCTTGGCTGATTGTGGTGACATAAGTAATCTCGGGACCTTGCTTAGAGATGCACTGCCTAGAAAGAGTGAGCCGTGGGCCTTTCCATCAGCTTTATAAAGGGCCAAATCCTGGAAAACAGAATGATTGGGAATCAAGGAGTTGGAAGGCTGGAGGCGTTCAGAGCCCAGATTTCCCAGGACAGTTTTGTCTTCCAATAGTCTATTTCTGAGGCATCTGGGTGGCTCAGTCAGTTAAGCATCCGACTCTTGATTTCAGCTCAGGTCATGATCTCATGGTTCGTGAGTTTGAGCCCCGCATCAGGCCTTACCCTGAAAGCATGGAGCCTGCTTGGGATTCTCTCTCTCTCCCTCTCTCTCTCTCTGGCCCTCCCCTGCTCACACTTGCTCATGCTCTCACTCTCTCTCTCTCTCTCTCTCTCTCTCCAAATAAATACATAAACATTTAAAAAAATCTATTCTGCAGTCAGACGGTGTACCCCAATTCCATATTGGGCAAGTCAAGGAGAAGAGCCAAGGTGGAATGCCTGTCAAGAGCCAGGCAGTGCTGTTCAGAGCCACACTGGAGTCTGAGGCAGGAAGGAAAATGTGTGTTCCTATAGACACGTTTATATATATTTTTTATTTTATTTATTTTATTTTTTAAATGTTTTATTTTATTTTTGACAGAGAGAGAGAGAGACAGAGACAGAGACAGAGACAGAGCATGAGTGGGGGAGGGGCACAGAGAGAGGGAGACACAGCATCTGAAGCAGGCTCCAGGCCCTGAGCTGTCAGCACAGAGCCCAACACGGGCCTCAAACTCACAGACCGAGAGATCATGACCTGAGCTGAAGTCGGACGCTCAACCGACTGAGCCACCCAGGCGCCCCTCTATATTTTAAATTAAACTTTTAATTATGAAATAACTGTAGATTCAGATGAAGTTGTAAGAAATAATACGAGAGAGTCCATGTACCTGTCCTCTAGTTTCCCTCAATGGAACATCTCACAAAATTAAAGTACAATATCACAACCAGGATTTTGACATTGATATAGTCAAGATACAGAGTATTTTTATCACCAGAAGGATCTCTCATGTTATGTTTTTATGGTTACATCTACTCACCTCCTACCTCCATCCTGTCCTTAACTCCTGGCAACCACAAATACGTTCACTGTTTTTATTGTTTTGTCAGCTCAAGACTGCTATGTGAATGGAATCAGAGTATATAACCTTTTTTTTTTTTTTAATGTTTATTTATTTATTTTTGAGAAAGAGAGAGCATAACGGAGGAGGGGCAGAGAGAGGGAGACAGAATACCAAGCAGGCTCTGAGCAGTCAGCACAGAGCCCTACGTGGGGCTCAAACCCATAAACCGCGAGATCATGAGCTGAACCGAAGTTGGATGCTTAACTGACTCAGCCACCCAGGCGCCCCAGAGTATATAACCTTTTGCAATTAGCTTTCCTCACTCAGCATAATTCCGTGCAGATTCAAAGTTGTTGCCTGGGGCAATAGCCCATTCCTTTTTATTGATGAATAGTGTTTCATGGTACAGCCATACCATAGCTTGTGTAACCATTCACTTGTTGAAGGACAACTAGATTGTTTCCAGTTTGGGACCATTTTTTTCTATTTTATTTTTTTTTTAATGTTTGTTTATTTTTGAGAGATACAGAGTGCAAATGGGGGAGGGGCAGAGAGAAACACAGAATCTGAAGCAGGCTCCAGGCTCTGAGTTGTCAGCACAGGGCCGGACTCAGAGCTCGAATCACAACTGTGAGATCATGACCTGAGCCGAAGTCAGACACTTAACTGACTGAGCACCCAGGCGCCCCAGTTAGGGCCTATTAAAAGTTGCTATGAACATTCATGTACAAGCTTTTGCGTGACCATAAATTTTCATTTTTCTGGGATAAATACACAATTGGTAGGTTATATGATGATTGCATGTTTAGTTTTTTAAGAAACTACCAAAATGTTTTTCGGAGTGTTTTACATTTATATCAGTGTAAATGTATGACTGACTCATTTTCTCTGCATCTTTACCAGCTTTAGGCACTGTGACTACTGTTTAAAACATTTTAGCCATTCTGATAGGTGTGTTGTAACACTTCATTGTGCTTTCAATTTGCATTTCTCCAATAGCTAATGCTATTGAACATCTTTTCATGTATTTATTTGCCACCTCTATATCTTCTTTTTGTCCTGTCCCACAATCTGTATATCTTCTTTAAAAATTTTTTTTTCAATATTTATTTATTTTTTGAGAGAGAGAGAGAGAGAGAGCGAGCAGGGTGGGGCAGAGAGAGAGGGAGACACAGAATCTGAAGCAGGCTCCAGGCTCTGAGCTGTCAGCACAGAGCCCAACATGAGGCTCAAACTTACAAACCATGAGATTATGACCTGAGCCGAAATCAGACACTTAACTGACTGAGCCCCGCCTGAGCCCCAGGCACCCCTATATCTTCTTAAATTAAATGTCTGTTTATGTCTCTTGCCTATTTTATGATTGGATTTTTTTTTTTTTTTTTACTGTTGAATTTTGGAAGTTCTTTCTTTATATCTTTTAGATACCAGTCCTCTGCGAGGTATGTGGTTTGCAAATATTTTCTCCGAGTCAGTAGCTTGTCTTGTCATTCCTTTTTTTTTTTTTTTTAAGTTTATTTGTTTATTTTGAGAGAGAGAGAGAGAGAGGATCCCAAGCAGGCCCTGCACTGTCAGCAAAGAGCCTAACATGGAGCTCAAACTCACGAACCATGAGATCATGACCTAAACCAAAATGAAGAGTCAGACACTTAACCTCCTGAGCCACCCGTATGCCCCTTGTCATTCTCTTAACAGGTTTTTTGCGGGACAAAAGTTTTTAATTTTGATGAAGTCCAATTTATCAATATTTTTATTTGTATTTATGCTTTTAGTGTCAACTCTAAGAAGACTTTTCCTAGCACTAGATGGTGAAGATTTTCTCCTGTTTTTCCTAAAAGTTTTATAGTTTTACAAGTCCATGACCCATTTTGAGTCAATTTTTGTATGATGTGTGAGACTTAGGTGGAGGGTTTTTTTGTTTGTTTTGTTTGTCTTTCCGCTTCTGAATATTCACTTGCTCCAATATTGAAAAGATGATCTTTCTTCCATTGAATTACTTTTGCACCTTTGTCAGAACTCAGTTGGGCATATTTGTGTGGTTCTATTTCTGGGTTCTCTGTTGCTTCCATTATCTATGTCTATCTATTCCTCTGTAAAACCATACAAAATTATTCTAAAGTTTATATGAAAGGCCAAGGAATTAAAAACTAGCTAAAACAATTTTGGGAAAAAATAACAAAGTGGGAAGAATTAGTCTACTGATTTTAAGATTTAAAAAAATTTTTATTTTATGTTTATTTTTGAGAAAGAGTGTGTCAGAGTGTGAGCAGGGGAAGGGCAGAGAGAGAGGGTGACCCAGAATCTGAAGCAGGGTCCGAGCTGTCAGCATAGAGCCCAACGTGGAGCTCGAACCCACGAACCATGAGATCATGACCTGAACCGGAGTCAGACGCTTAACCGACTGAGCCACCCAGGAGCCCTTGATTTTAAGATTTATTATATACCTACAGTAATCAAGTCTGTGTGGTTTTGCAGAAGGTATTGAATTTTGTCAGATCTTTTTCTTCATTGATTGATATGATCATGTGATTGTTTTTCCTCTTAGGCTGCTGATACGGTGAGTTACATGGATAATTTTCTAATATTGAACCAGACTTGCATTCCTGGAATAAACCCCACATAGTCATGGTGTGTAACTTGTTCATATGTTGCTGAGTTACATTTGCTAATTCATAGTTGAAGATTTTTCTGTCTATGCATAGGAGATATTGGTATGTAGTTTTCCCCTTTTTTTGGCACTTTGTCTGATTTTGGTATCAGGGTAATAATAGCTTCATCAGTTGACTGGGAAGTATTCCCTCCTCTTCTATTTTCTGGAAGGGACTGTGTAGAATTGGTGTTAAATCTTCTTTAAACATTTTTTAGAATTCTCCAGTGAGGCCATCTGGACCTGGAAATTTCTTTTGAGGGGAGGTTTTTAAAAGTACAGCTCTGCCCTTGGCCTCCACTGACACCTCCCTGACCTGAAGGGGTAGGAATGCTTCCTTACTGCTTCCCACCTGGCCTCCACTGACTTTGCAAATATGTCTGGGGAGAGTGGCTTCCTTAAGTGTGGGCGGTGGTGTGAAAAGTTCTGACTTTCCTCCCTGGGCCTCTGCTGAAAACATCTGTTGTGGAGGGGGTAAAGTGGGGGGTAGAAGTTCTGGCTCCCAATTCAACCTTTGCTAGCCTGGGTGGGGGTAGGGCTATAGTTTTTTTCTGGGGTACTTGGCTGGAGCAGAGTGGTGATGGCCTAGAAGTTTTCCATCTTGCTGGGCTGCAACTTCTTGGTCCTTGGCTTGAGTGAACAGGCTTTTTTGGGAGCTTTTATTATCTGTACCCATTGAATGCATTTCAGCATCGCTGGCTGCTTCAGCTTCAAGTGGAGGCCAGGGAACTTACTGCTGTGTTCCTTGGGTCCTGAAGTCCCTAGTTCATCTTTTTTCTCTCTACCTTTTGGAGTCTCATGTTTGTTTTTATATAATGTCCAAGGTTTTTTAGTTATATTTGTTGGGAGGAATAGGGCAAAGTACATTTATTCCCTCTTCCTGAAAGTGGAAACTCTAAGTTTCTTTTTCTTTCTTTCTCTTTCTTTCTTTCTTTCTTTCTTTCTTTCTTTCTTTCCTTTCTTTCTTTCTCCCTTCCTTCCCTTTCCTTCCTTCCTTCCTTCCTTCCTTCCTTCCTTCCTTCATTTCTTTTCTCCAGCCCTGAGATCAAGAGTTGTAGGCTCTGAGCCAGCCCTCTAAGTATTTTTCTAAATGGTAATCCCTCCCCGTAGAACATTAAACTATTTGAAAAAAAATTTGAAAAATTAAAAAGTAAGTATATTAAAACATCCTTCTTCTGGTTTTAAGTATTATATATATTAAAAACATAATTTATTATAATTTTGCTTTCCCAGCTTGAATGGAAACAACCTCATCAAAAATTTGTTTTTCTGCATCTACTCCTAGGAAAAAAAAAAAATGAACCAATGAAAAATGCACAACACATGTATAGAAGGGCCCACGTTTGCTTTTGCCTCAGGTTACATGTGGCAGGGCATGGGTCTGTTGGATCTGGTCTTTGTTTAAAACATTGACACTTTGTTCATTTATGGATTTTTTTTTCTTGCATCGGTTTTGATTTTTTAAAAATATGGCACTAAAAGTACTTACCTTGATGACTGATTTCTTTGGCATTCCCTTAAGTTTTGCATCTGAGCTGGTAGTCCCAGGCTAAGCGGGTAATGTTTTATTTGGGTAAAGTGGTGGGTGGGCTCTAGATCTCCCTCACAGCTTATAGCTTTACTTCCAAGGGGCAGATTCACTCAGAGTTAGAGAAGGGACAGCTGGGGAGGCAAGCACGAGTCTCCTGGATGTGACGGTCCTCCTGGGATAGGATAGTCTATTCAGAGGGTGGAAGAACTGCAGAAGTGAGGGCCTTCAGGGAACACACTGTCCTTTGTGTACTGGACATGCCACTGGGGTGGGACCTCTGCTCTCCACTCCCACCCACCTGCAGGAGAGTCAGTCCCAGAAGCTGCATTCCCCCAGGACAGGAAAAGGGGTAACTTTTAGGTCTCCTGGGATCGGGTCTCACAGTGGCATTTTTCTCGTATGACTCTTGTGACGTGGGGTCGGTGTTGTCCTCTCCCTCATTCTACAGATGAAGCAGCGGGCGGCCCCTTGGGAAGAGAGGATGTGTGCTGCCGTCCTAGCTCTCTGCATGCCATCCTGCCTTACTCTCCACTCTGTGCCTCCTCCTGTGCCAACTCTGGGCACACACTCAGGAATGCCTGGAACACCTTTCTGCTGCCTGGGCTGTGGGCTCAGCCACCCCAGGAGCGGCTTGATGTCACCCTATTGCCCTGCTTGAACACAATGTCCTTCCTCCGCCTTCCCACCCAGCCGGCCTCCTGCCCTGGCTATATTTAGGACTTTCCATGCTCTTTATACACCAAAGCATTCAATTCTTTCTGTGGGTCTGAGGAGGGGGCAACTCTGAGATCTTATACACCTATGGTGGACGAAGACTTTTCTCTAGGTACTTCTCGTTTCTATCCTCTCTTCTAGGTCTTTCCCACCCCGCTCAGGTTTTGGGTGAAAAGCCCAGGTTATTAGAACATCATGGCTGAGGCCAGGCTTAGGAGGAGGGTGGCTTGTCACTCATTCCAAGAAAAAATTCCCTGGCGTTGAGTGGTAAACAGTTACTAGTCATTCATCAGTGGCTCTCAACTTTTTTACCCCAAGAAACCCCTTTTATTATTTTACCCTTCGTGAAGCCCACCCTTCTAAGGTTTTAACTTCCCTTCAAATAAAACTTTATTAAGTAATGATTACATTCTTAGTTTTTGGGTAGTCAAAGAGTCTTCTAACACTTCTGATCAGCATGAAATAACCAGTTGCTATGCCAAAAGCCAAGAAGCTCGATAATTCATTTTCTGTAAGACCCCATGCATGATTTTAAGTTATGACAATAGCTTTAGGTCCCTCATGACAATGGGTAACACTTTAGAGATCATGTCGTCCAGCCCCCTCATTTTTTTAGACAGAACTTGCTCAGATATAGTAAGTTCGTGATATAAGGTTACACAGTGAAACTTGTCAGGGCAACTGATGCGTTGTTTTTCAGAGTTGGGGTCAGCGAGGTGCTATGGGTGGGTGGGGGTCCCTGCTGCAGGGCCAAAGTCTGGACTATGCCTAAAGTTCTCACACACCCTTCCCCTTCCTGACTCCTAGGGCACACCAGGCCTGGGAACTGGTTCCTGGAACCTGGGCTGCAGACCTGTGATGATCTAGTGCCCAGGCCCAAAGTATTGCTATCTTCTTGCATCCCAGCTTGATGACCAAATGCCACTTTTCTCCCCAATGGGGTGGATTTTACCCCTAAAACCAGAGGAGGTGACTTCCTTCCTTAATCTGAATTTTTGGCATCGTGTTCTCTACTGCTGACCTGCCTTCTGGTCTCTCAATCCGGATTTCCAATCTACCCTGGTGTCACAGATTTGATAGTTACTTTACAAAGGGGGGCGCCTGAGTGGCTCAGTTGGTTAAGCGACAGACTTCGGCTCAGGTCATGATCTCTTAAGTTTGTGAGTTCGAGCCCCGCATTGGGCTCTGTGCTGACAGCTCAGAGCCTGGAGCCTACTTCAGATTCTAAGTCTCCCCCTCTCTCTACCCCTCCCCTACTCACCCTCCGTGTCTCTCTGTCTCTCAATAATAAATAAACGTTAAAAAAAAAAAAAAAGTTACTTTACGAGGGGAGGAGGGTGGGAACCTTAACTTTCTGAGAGTGACACGTGTCTGGATCCCAGACATGTGTGGGCAGGGATTCCCCAGTTTCTTCTAACAGGCCCTGCTTCACAGGTGACCCGGCGCTTTGGGATCCCTGGGCTGAAGAAAACCATGGACTGGTTTGGCTACTACGGAGGCCCCTGCCGCGCCCCCTTACAGGAGCTAAGCCCCACGGATGAGGAGGCGCTGCGTATGGATTTCACCAGTAATGGCTGGCTCTGAGAGCAAGGAGAGGACATGCCTGGCCTGAGCCCATCTCGTCTTCCTGCCTTGTACCTGGAGCTGAAGAGGCACATGGTCCTGTTTCCCTAGTTCAGCCTTGCAGGTAGCCTCTGACCAGGCTCTGCTGTGCACACCCACTTCCGATTTTCATAGTCCTATGACTGCTGGCATTTGTATCCTGAACTCTGGCTCTCTAGAGACCTTCAGTCTGGGAAGGAGCAAGTGCTTTCCTGTGCCCCAGGACATGTGACTAGGAGCCAGAGGGGAAGAACAGGGGGGGCAACCAGGTGCAAGGAAGGTCATGTATCTTACTGATGGGAAGACCGCTGAGACTTGGGGTATACACCTGAGCCCAGCACATGCAGCACAGAGCCCGGGCTATTCTTAAGAACCCAAGTTCCGACTCCTTCCAGGGAAAGTGGTGGGTTAGGAAACCTGATCAGAAAAGCATCACTAGCCTTTGAAATCCAACCCCAACCCCACCCCGTCTGCATTCCAGACGCAGCGCTCTTTCCTAAACCCATTTTGATCATCTCATATTCTTATCTCTACCCTTGATCTTAACTAGAGAGCACAGACCCGGCCCAGTGACTTACCAGAATTGGTAAATAATGACACCTGGTGGATAAATGTTATATTCTAGGAGACTTCTAGCTAACCTCGGTCTGAAACATTAGGGAAGAAGACTTGGCCTGAGACCTGGCCATCCTCTTGCCTGTAGGCACTGTGCTTTTATTGTTAAAAATAATATTTTGTTCTTGCAATAAAGTTGAGTAAGTTAAAACAGTGTGGCTATGTAAAAATTGACACTTCACTGCTACGCAAGCCTTAGGTTCCTGCCTAGATGTCAAGAACCTTCCTAGAGGCAATTTAACTTTTTTTAAGTTTATTTATTTTTGAGAGGAGAGGAAGCGTGTGGTGGGGAGGGACAGAGAGGGGGGAGGGACAGAGGATCTGAAGCAGGCTCTGCACTGACAGCAGAGAGCCCAGATGTGGGGCTTGAACTCAGGAACCATGAGCCAAACTCAGGAACCTGAGCTGAACTCTGACACTTAACTGAGCCACCCAGGCGCCCTGAGGCAATTAAACTTGTCAAGGCCTTCTCAGCTTTGAGAGAGGCCTTAACAATACTCAGCAAACATAGGTATTAGATTAGCAGTGGCCTAGAGGAAAGGCTTAGTTGAAGTTTTGAGTGGGAGGCAGGAGGCAAAAAAGTTCAACTAAGATATTTAGAAACATGTAGCCCATTAATCAGAAAGGTTGCTTTCTCCAAAAATGTTTAACTTCTAGTGATACTTGACTAGTGGCAGTAAACCAGGGATGAATTTTTTAAAAATTACTCTGGCTGAGGGGCGCCTGGGTGGCGCGGTCGGTTAAGCATCCGACTTCAGCTAGGTCACGATCTCGCGGTCCATGAGTTCAAGCCCCGCGTCGGGCTCTGGGCTGACTGCTCAGAGCCTGGAGCCTGTTTCAGATTCTGTGTCTCCCTCTCTCTCTGCCCCTCCCCCGTTCATGCTGTCTCTCTCTGTCCCAAAAATAAATAAACGCTGAAAAAAAAAATTAAAAAAAAAAAATTACTCTGGCTGAAAAGAAAGGTAAACAGATTCTTGTTTAGGACAGAGGCTAGAGGGAAGGTGTGAATCTTCAACTGAAATCCGCCATCTGGATGGTACTGAGGCTTGGGGCTTAGCACTTGGGCTCTTCTCACAGGCAAAGTCTGGCAGATCTGGGCTCAGCGGAGAATCTAGCTTAAGGAATGGGGCAAAAAATTAGGGCTCGGGAGGCTGGCTAGTACACTGGTGAAAGCACTCAACCTCTGGGCTTAAATTAAGCAGGCCTGCATTTAAGTTCTTAGACCTGCCACTTATGGTCTGGGGACCTTGGACAGCTACTTCGCTGCCCAATCTGATCTGTAATTTGGGGATAGTAACAGCCCCTTTCTCTCCGGGCTATGTAAGATCGTGTGTGTAAAAGGGGTTAGCATGGCAGGTGAATGTTGCACATTAGCTCACTGGGGAAGGATTACTCTACTTGTTGCAGAAAAAGGGAAACCCCAGCAGGAGTTGACCTGCCCGAGGTAACCCAGCAGGTATGACAATAACTGGTCTCAGGACGTGGGTACTCTTG
The DNA here is from genome assembly GCF_018350155.1 of Leopardus geoffroyi. NCBI lineage: Eukaryota > Metazoa > Chordata > Mammalia > Carnivora > Felidae > Leopardus > Leopardus geoffroyi. Next base: position 57,189,388 of record NC_059334.1, read on the forward strand.
ACGCTCCGGGCAAGAGATACAGTAGAAAGTGATTTGGAATCAGAAAGACTGAGAGACAAATCCCACTCAGTTCTGCCACTTCCTAGTTTGGGCAACCTGAGTCTGTCTGATTAAAAAAAAAATGCCCCTACCCTGCAGAGGTCTTGAGAATTAGGTACTATGTAGTAAAGCGTGCAATATCGGTACTAAGCCCCCATCTGTGATTAACTTTTAGAAACAGCAAATGGGTTGATTCATGAGGATGCAGAGCAAGAGTAAAGTGATGAAGTATAGGCAGTTCTGGTGATTTGTTTATTCCTCATAAACACTTGTTTCTACAGTACAACTCAGAGAATACATGGAGGCACACGGCTATAATTTCCACCACAGTCTGCTGTTGAGGAGACATTCAGTGTGAGGATAAGGGGCTGGGAGTGGGCTGGGCGTGTCTGGGTCACAGGATAATTGGGGGGCCTCCATGATGAACTACATAGGGATCCTATCGGTCAAGATCTGACCTCCCAGGCCTGATGGCCAAGCTCATGGTGGAAGAGTAAACAGTGGACCAAATTCTCTTTGGTTCACTGCAGTCCTAGAATGGGTCCAATTCTACCCAAACCCCAAGGGGTTGAGGTGGGTCTGACCTCCTAGTCCACTGGGAAGGGGCTGTGTCAGCCCAAGCCATCCCTAAGGATTCAATTACTCCGTGATAGGGCCTGAAATGGGCCAGGGATATCTGCCCTTCACCCTGGAGTAACTAAAAAGTACAAGTCCTAAGGTGACTCTTTACATCAGTGTCTTGACTATCCCCAAAAGGGATCCTGTCCCGTCTAAGAAAGGAGAGGCACAAATAGGGCACAGATTAGCTGCTGGAACTCAGGTAAGGAAGACAGCTTATAAAGTCAAGGGACAGGGAAACAGCACTCTTACCAAACCCTTCACAGGGGGAATAAGCAGACACAAATAGCAGTCTAGTAAGACAAAGGGGGAGGCCTGGAGCCATGAAGTCGACCAGCAGCAAATGGGGAGGCGGTGGGGGGGGGGGGGACACGCAGAAAAGCTCTGGCAGTGGCTTTCACAGGACTGCTAAACTGCCTAAGCCACCCCTGCCTCTCTCCCTGTTTCTCCGGGGGAGGGGGGGGGCCACAAAGCATTAGCCCTAATTTGGGGCTGGGATCAACTGCCCCAAATACAGGCGGAACGAAGAGGCTCTGCCCCGCTTGGCAGGAAATCAAGGAGAGGCAGGTCTGCACTGGGCAACCCAAGGTGTTAGGGACACAGAATACCAACAAGTGAGAGAAGGAAAGAGAACTGGTGACCCTGCTGTGGGCAGCGGGGCCCGAGTCCTCAGAATTCTGTGATGGAATCCCTGCCTGGCGGGTGTGGGGGCGTCCCAAGGCTTCTGCTCTCTGCGGGCATCCTCATATCCTCTCACAGCAGGTACATCTGTTCACCTTGAGTGAGTAACGGGGCCTTTGCTTTACCCAGTACTTGTCAGCTGGCGCACGACGCCCCGTCAGGCAGTGAGATTTCTGGCGGACTTGGAGGCGCTCTGGGCCCGCTGCACGACTGCGGAACACTTCTCACGCCGCAGCAGCTTGTTGTTCTCAAACAGGCCTTCGTTGCGAGGTATTCCATGAGAACCATCGGGGAAAGTCAGCAGGCCTTGGAGGGGGACAGAGAAAATTCGGGATGGACGAGGGCATTAGTGACTCAGGGAGCGGCCTGATGCCAAGCCGTGAGGAGGACTCACAGGTCTGCTCTGGAGCGCAATCCACGCGCTCGATGAATAGGAGTGAGGGCCCGGTCACTCTGGATCGCTGGACACCCATAAAAGCACTACAGCTGACAAGGTGTCCCTCCGCCCGTATGATGCTCCCCCCAGTCACCCGTCCTGGTGGGCTGTGACTTACCAAAACCATCCACTCTGCCATTTTTAAATTCCCCTTCAAATGTCATGTTGTCATGTCGAATGAAGACTCCAACGCCGTTAAACTTGCCCTGGGCGAACTCCCCCTCGTACCTGCAGAAACACGACACGTTAGCCTTTAGAGGGGTAGTGGGCAGTCCAGGTTAACTGCATGAAGCAGCTACCAATAAGTGTTGTTTATTTATTTTGAGAGAGAGAGAGAGAGAGAGAGAGAGAGAGAGAGAGAGAGAATGAGCAAGGGTGGGACAGAGAGAGGGAGAAAGATAATTTTCAAGCAGGCTCCATGCTGTCAGTGTGGAGCCCGAGGCAGGACCCAATCTCATGAACCATGAGATCATGACCTGAGCCAAAACCAAGAGTCAGACACTCAACCAGCTGAGCCACCCAGGCGCCCAGTAAGTGTTCTTTATTAATGCCAAGGAGCAAGCTCCACCCTGCCCCCACTCGCCCCACTCCCAACCGGCAGAGACGGGCCAGAGAGCAAGTGTGATGTGAGGCTCTAATTTCAAGGCGATAACAGAAGAGAATGGCAGTGGGGTGGAAGGTCGCTCAGCGACACGCCATTTCAAATTTTAGATCTATTTATAAAGTAACTAATAAAAGAACTGCTTCCTCTTTGCCTGTTTTCAGAGGACCTGGGACATCTCAGGTCTGACCAGCTATTTATCACTATCAAAGCTGAGAAAGGAATGACCCAGTACTCGCCTTGAGCCATCTGAGAAGGTCAGTACCCCGAAGCCATTGAAGAGCCCATTCTCAAAATGACCCAGGTAGGTGCCACCATCTGCAAACATCAGTTGACCAAAACCATGTCTGCGGCCTGAGCAAAGAGAAAGACAGTCATCAGGTTGGGATGGGGCAGCTTCAGGAACCCCCTCGCTGCCTAACATCTCTTGCCTTTTGTCACCCCACCCACAAAGGAAAGAAGAGAAGCAGTGACGCTGGCAGGGCAGAGAGCTACTACCCAGAGTCAGGCAGGAAAATCTGGCTCCCTGGACCTTCCCATCTTGTCACAAATATCAGATTGGCAGCAGATCTCTGTAGGTATGAATGATAAGAGGGCCTCTACTCTGTGTCACACACTCTTCTGAGCTCTTTGTGCTTATCATCTTATTTAATCCTCACGGCGTTAGGAGGTGGGCACAGTACTATTATTGTTCCCATTTCACAGATGCAGAAACCAAGGCTAGGGAGAAGCCAAATCGCTTACTCGAGATCACAGGGCAGTTAAGTAGCAGAGCAAGAGAGCAAATGCGGCAGGCATCCTGGCTGGAGAGCCCTCAACACCTACTTATGCTGCCCTCTGAGGAAAACAAGTGCCCCTCTGCACCTCGAAGCCAGGGGGCCAACCTACCAGCCAGACTGGCGACGCTGGTTTGGGCTTGGTCAGGTCAGCAGGGCTGTGCTTACCCACTGACCTGACCAGAAAACAGCAAGATGCTGGAGGAGCAATCCTGTCCTCTAACAGAGTACGAAGGAACCCTTCCGGGGGACAGAGGGTGGCCGCTCTAAATGGCTGGAGCCGAGGGGACAGCAGGTGCTGGGGAGGCAGGGGAGAGGCACGGGGGTGTACTGAGACAGGGTCACACCCAGTTGCACAGTTTCTCCTCTCAAGGCTCAAGGATTCATCAGCTGCAGGGATCTAGCGTGAAAAGACGTGGGTGCGTGTCTGGAAACAGCCTGAATGTCTCTTCACTGACTGTGGGAAGTGAAGGCTCCTCTCCTCGGGGTGGTTCCTGGCTTGATGGGACTGGACCCACGAGGCTTTTAAGTGGCCAGACTGTGTTTCTCAGGCTCTGAAGAATTTCACCATTCCTATGAATAGTTACTTCCGAATGTAATGAGCTGTCACGGGAAATTCAAGGCAATGGATGTCATTTGCTCTCAAGCGTCTGTCCTAATTTCTAGATCTTCCTTAACTTTTTAAGATGCATTAGAACCAAGTCATTACAATCAATTCTGCACTTTCTAATTTATGGGCACTTAAAATAATTCATTGTACTCTGCCTGGTACATAAGCATTTATAAAAACAATTCCCACATAGTAACATTAAAGGGTAAAAGGATACTAAAACACTTTATATTCAGAACTGGAAAGATTTAACTCGTTGCTGGAGACTGGGCAAACAACAGCATTTTCTAATTCCTTTACTTAAGCCTAAAATCAAATAAAGGAAAGGCGCTATTCAGATTAAATCCTGGACTTAGACATGAAGACTCATCCAGCTGGCTTCTATAGCTTTATGTGTTTGTCCTTTAGTCATACGAAGTATTCATCACTTGACCCCTAGGGGCCCTCTCACCTTCCTTCCACTCGCCGCGATATTCCTCCCCACTAGAGTAGGTGAAGGAACCTTTTGTGAGGGTCATGATGCCAGCTTATGGAAGAAAAGTATGAAAACTGCAGGGAACAAGCAGAGGAGAATCGGAGTCACAGGATGGCTGGAGGAAAGGCCAGCAAAGCAATTTTACAGATATATTCTATATACTTACCAGCGTGGTAAGTATATAGATATTACCGTAGATACATTTAACAAATATACCCACCTCTCCAAACCCCACCCGCAACCATCCCCTCTGTTCAAGCAGTCTTATCCTCCTACTGATCTTAAAAGTTATCAGCCAGGGGGCACCTGGGTGGCTCAGTCAGTTAAGTCTCCGACTTCGGCTCAGGTCATGATCTCGCAGTTCATGAGTTCGAGCTTCACGTCGGGCTCTGTGCTGACAGCTCAGAGCCTGGAGCCTGCTTCGGATTCTGTGTCTCCCTCTCCCTCTCTGACCCTCCCGTGCTCTCTCTGTCAGGAACTGAATAAACATAAAAAAAAAAAAATTTTTTTTTTAAAAAGTTATCAGCCAGTTCCAATTTTCTATGACCTGGGATAGAAACTGAGGATTAATCTACAAATATTGGCTTGATACCTACTATGTGTTTAGTTGATATATAAAATATAGTCTCTTCCCTCAATGAGTTTGCAATCTAGTTGCTAAGGCTAATAACTGAACCACTGAACAAGACGAGAGATCATGTAATTAAGCATCAGACTGGATGGCAGAGATGAACAAAGACAAGATGGCATGGACCACAAACAAGCAGTGAAGAGGGCAAAGGGCAGCTGCAGATAGAGAAAAGCTGGGCAATGAACGCACAAGGAGCAATGATGCCTGTATGTTTGGTGGAAAAATATTAATGTGGGTTTTACTGCAGTTGAAGGTTTATTTAAGGAGTAACAGGAAACAAGTTTGTCTTAGGTACTCAGCCGAAATCTGAAATCTGAAAAAACCTTTCAGATTTCATCCAAATGCCCTCATTTTATAGATGGAGAGACAGAAGCCCAGAGAAGTTATAAGCCAGTCTGTGCCCGAGCTGGAACGAGTGCCCTGGCTTCCCTGACTGCTGCTGGTTCTTTCTCTCTTGTATTGCATGCTCTGCTTTCAGGGTCAGGTTACCTTAAGGAGACCTTTGAAAGCTAGGCAGAAGAGTCTACAGCTAATAAGACGGGGGAAAGGGGAAGGTTCTGGGGGTTTGTGAACAGGGATGTCAATATGAAAGCGGCGCTCATGGAAAATGAATGTGGCAGCGGGAAGCAGGATGCTTTGGAGCAGTAAAAGCCTACAGCCAGAAAAGCTTGCAAGGCGGGAGATGTGCTAATTCAGTAGACTGTGAACATGAGCACAAATTACTCCCCCTCTGCTCATGCCCTTGTGATGTGACATGGCAGCACCTCCATTAACAGGCAGTTTGTTCCTCCACGCACTGGGTCTGGGTGGGTTCTATGACTTGCTCTGGCTAATGGAACGCGGACAAACGTGATACAGCAGAGGTCTGCAAAGCGCCTATACACTGGGCTTGCCTTCTCACTGCACTTGGAACTGTTCTGCCCCCATGTGGACAAGCCCGGGCTAGCCGGCCGGTGACAAGGGGTCACGTGGAGCTGTTGTACCAATTGACCACAGATGCAGGGTGAGCTCGGGCATGACCAGCGGAGCTGCTCTCGAGCCCAGCTCCAAATTAATGACCCACAGAATCACGGACTAAATACATGGTTGTTATTTTAAGCCATGGTGTGTTATTACCCAGAAAAAGCTAACTGATACACCCAGGTACAAGATCATAAGACCTGAACTAAGGGGATAACAGCATAATGGGAGCAGAAGGAAGGAATAAGTAGGACAGAGAGGCTGGCTAGGTATGGCTTCACAGGTGTAGTAAAAGAATGCCTGTATTCGATTCAAAGATATCCAATAAGAAGGGGGTTAAGGCAAACCATAAGAGACTCTTAAATACAGAGAACAAACCGAGGGTTGCTGGAGGGGTGCTAGGTGGGGGATGGGCTAAATGGGTGATGGGCATTAAAGAGAGCACTTGTTGGGATGAGCACTGGGTGTTATATGTAAGTGATGAATCACTAAATTCTACTCCTGAAATCATTATTACACTCTGTGTTAACTAACTTGGATTTAAACAAAATTTAAAAATTAAAAAAAAAAGAAGGGGGTTAAGATAACCCCAAATATCATGAAATGCATAGACAAACAGAATCATCTGACATATTTTTTAAAAATGCAATCCCTAGTCCTTTTATAATTTCCTAGGTCTTTTTACTCACCTCATCTTTTCCAGATCTAAGCAATAAAACATTTTTGCAAGTGACTGTGACAATGCAGAGTCCTAGGCCCACAACCAGATCTACTGAATCAGATTTTGTAAGTTAGAGCCTGGGAATCTGCAGTTTCAACAAGCACATCGTTAGACTGTTAAACATTTGAAAGCATGGGAACTACTACTCCAATAAACAGCTATACTATGTGCGAAAGTTCCCTGACCTAGAAATCATCATTGAAAGGTCCCCTGTTATTAACAGTGAGCTAGAGTCTGACCCTCAAGCATCTGATTGAGTTACGACAGGACAAGTGCACCCCTTCTTCACAACATGGGGGCCAGACCTGGAGGACCAAACAGGGGTGAGATTTTAAATCCCTGCAGGCCTGGCGCCAATGGCTAGCTTCTTTCAAGTCCCAGAAAAGCTCAAATCACACACAACATTAAGGGTTGTATTGCTGTCTCCATTATGGAACATCAAGATGGGGTCGCCAAAAGTAGGTTCCACAGTACAAGAGGGATCTGGCATGTTTGATACTAAAATGCTTTAAATGTTCAACTTGGAGGGGCACCTGAGTAGCTCAGTTGGTTAAGCGTCTGACTTTGGCTCAGGTCATGATCTCGCGGTTTGTGACTTTGAGCCTTGCATTGGGCTCTGTGCTGACAGCTCAGAGTCTGGAGCCTGCTCTGGATTCTGTGTCTCCCTCTCTGTCTCTGCCCCTCCCCTGTTCATGCTCTCTCTCTCTCTCTCTCTCTCAAAAAATAAATAAACATTAAAGAAATTTTTTTGAAGATAAAAAATAAAAAAGCAAACCAAAAACCAGACACCTAAACTCACACATTCACATCGACTGTAATGGAAATTTCTTTAAAGTCTCATTATAAAATGCTACCAACGTGATTCAAATAACATTTTGGAAAAAAAAAAAATCAGCCAATGTTGACTAATGAGGTGAAAATTCTAAGGTGAGGAAAAGTAAACTACAATTGCCACTCGTGTATTCTTTATCACCACCCTACGGGATATTTTGATTTTGGCCTCTGTCATGATGCTTTTTGATACAGATGCCGCAAGCCCAGAAATGGTGTGATGTGCAAACAGCTGGGCCTGAACAGAGTGGGGCTCAGTGACATCTTCTGGGCCCTGGCCCTGTCTCAAAGCTCGCGTTTCTTCCCAGCTATGAGGACAGATGAGTTTTGAGAATCCCTTGCTCTCACCCAAACCTGGAGCCGCATTTGTTTCTACCTCCTTAATGAGGCCAGCTTCGGAAGCTCTTCCAGTGATGTCTGGGAGCCCCTTCCACAGCGTCCCCAGGGATTTTCTCGCTGTTGTGGCGACTTGGGAGCTCCATGTCCAGGGTCTCTCACACACCAGAAGATATCCTGAGACAGGGGCCATTTTCTTCGTGTGTTAAAGCCCCTCAAAACCTCTGGGGCTATCTTCTCTGAGAGATGACGCTGGTTCCTGGGGTGCCATCTCTGTCCCATCAACGTTCCACAAGGTCAGCATCCAATTTCAGGTCCACAAGCCTCTTGTTGTCAGCCCGGCATCAGTGTGCCTGGGGTAGAGGCCAGCATGACTGTGCTGCAAATACAACATTAATGAGAGGAAGAGAAGCAGTTTCCCACTGAAACTGCCAGAGGAAAACTTTCCAGTCCAGATAGGCTTTGATAACTACAGGCCGTCTTCAGCTCTTCCCAGAACTAGTGAGGTCAGCACGCTGAAAACACAGCTTATGGCACAAAGCTGAAATATTTCATTCCTTCAAAACCAGTCAGAATCTTAAGGGCCATATCTTATAATAAATCTTATAACTAAACCACCGTTCCAAAACATAAAACACAAAATCATTATTCAGGCAGTAAGATGGTAAGATAAAGGCATTTCCTTTTGATGTTTGGCAGCTGTTAACTTGTCTTCACTCAGAGGTCTGGAAGGAGTTCTTGTGGTGTCATGTGAGGAGTCAGTTTGACTGCCCAATGGCTCATGGGGAGAGAGAATCCCAAGCCAGCTCTGTGCTGACAGCACAGAGCCCAGTGCGGAGCTCAAACCCATGAACTGGGAGATCATGACCTGAGCCAAAGTCAGATGCCTAACTGACTGAGCCATCCAGATGCCCCTATTTTTTTTTTTTTTTTTTTTTAATTTTAAGTAGGCTCCATGCCCAACGTGGGGCTTGAACTCAAGACCCTGAGATTAAGAGTTGCATGCTCTACCAACCGAGCCAGCCAGGCACCCCTGTTTGCTTTTTCTCAAGGCTACATGAAATTTCCACATAGTGGCATCCCACTCCTTTCAGATGGACCAGTAGAAGGTCCCTGAAAGAAAGTGAACAGTGTTTCTCCAGTTTGAAGACTATCTTTGGACAAAGTATTAGCCGGCCACTCAAACTGTAAACTTTGCCACTCTTTTGGTATGCTGTTAGCTCTTAGGGAATATATCCTAAATTTTCCAGTGAAACTTGAGAGATCATCCTCTACCCAATGGGGCAGGTTGTATTTTCCAAAGACGTTTGCAATCATATCTCCTGTATTACACGTTCTACAATTTGACCTTGCCACTGTTCCATGATAAAGATGGAGTGTAACTCTTCTTCTCTGAATCTGGGCAGGCTTATGAATGCTTCAACTGACAGAACACGATGGAAGCAATGGTGTGTTCTAAGGTCAGATCAGAAAAGGTGATGCATCGGGCACCGGGGTGGCTCAATGGGTTAAGCGTCTGACTCTTGTTTGTAGCTCACGTCAAGATCTCACGGTTTGTGGGATCAAGCCCTGAGTCGGGCTCTGCACAGACAGTTTGGAGCCTGCTTGGGATTCTCTCTCTCCCTCTCTCTTTGCCTCTCCCCCAATTTGTGCACGCTCACTCTCTCTCTCAAAATAAATAAAACTTAAAAAAAGAAAAAGAAAGAAAGAAAGAAAGAAAGAAAGAAAGAAAGAAAGAAAGAAAGAAAGAAAGAAAGAAAGAAAGAAAAGGTGATACATCTACCCTCTTGCTCAATGGGACACTTATGCTTAGAGACCTGAGCCACCACATGAGAAGTCTGACTACCTGGAGGCTAATGTGCTGTGAGGAAGCTAAGCCACAAAGAGCCACGTGTTGGTGCTCTAGTTGGCTGCTCCCAACTTTGAATCAGCCCAGCCCAGGCGCCAGCTGTGAGCAAAGGAGCATTCAGATGATTCTAGCTCCCGGCCATTAAGTCAGCGTCCCATCTAAGGTATCATGGAGCAGAAGGAGGTCATCCCCATGATGCCCTGTACAAATTCCTGACTCACAGAACCTGTGAGCATCATATGGTTGTTTTAAGCAGCTAGATTTGGGGTAATATATTATATGGCTATATAGTAAGTGGAACATCATCTCTCCACGTAACCCTGCCACCATCATCTCTCATTTGTTTTTCAAAAATACATTTCCATTCCTTTTTTTTACCTAGGGAGACAGAGCAAACTCTTCAACAGTTGGTCAAAATGACGCCCATCCCCAAGAACATAATCAGCAGCGCTAATTAAGGAAACACATGTAGACTCTATGGCCTCAGGCCATGGTTGAACACATTTGACTAGAAACTTCTACCTAGTCCAAATAATTGATACTGTCACCACCTGGGACAGTGTCGGGATCTTCATTTATAACTTCTGTAACTAGCCATGCTAAGTAATAGTCACTTCGCATATCCAATGACCCAAAAAGAAATCATGGTCATTGAGACAAATCTAGTTCAATATAGTATAGCCAGTGCTAATGAAGACTGAAAACCCAACACTTTAATAAGCATGTAAACCAGTATTTGTGTCAGTTACCATAAAAGTCTTTTTAAAGAGAACAGGTGGCCTAGGAGTTTAGGCTTCAGCTATGCATATGGAATCTAGTCACAAAAGCAAGAAGATTCATGCCTCTAAACAGATACCCACCCTTTCTGCTCTTTTGGTAGATGGGTTGCAAAGGATCAATCCAAACATTTATCTAAAAGAAAATAACTATTTTGTCCCTGAAATGAATACACGATTGGTCTGCACAACAGACTACCTCCCTGCTATCTTTATTTTCTCTTGACCCTGACATTTCCAAATAGAACTTGGAGACAGGAATGTAACTTTTATTTGTATTCCATTTGTCTTTTTTCAGATTTTAGAAATCAAACTTGTTAAAAAAATACTTATGCATTCACAATAACTTGTGTCCAAATTCAGAGGATTAAAAACTAACTAACTAACTAACATAAAAAGGAACAGATTTTCAGTTTAAGAATACTGTTTTGAGGCAGCCAGCTTTTCCCACATATACCTTTACATGGTTCCTCCAAAGCCTCCCCAGATATGAACGTCTTGTCAAAGTTCTCTTAATTATAAAGGAAGCAGTCTTAGGCTTTCAGAATCCTAAAGAGAAGAGGAAGAGCTTGATGAACAAAACTTAGGCTTGTAAGAAACCTAGAACAAAAAGTCAAACATTCTTTTTTAAATGTTTTAAATGAGCTTGAAAAAACTGTTTTTTTTTTCTTATAAGTCTGCAAGTCTTTTTACTATAAATCTCCCTTGAACTCGAAAAGTAAAAAAAAAAAAAAATTAATAAAAATGTGTTGCTACTAGATGAAGGTCTTATTTAGGAAGACCGGTGTGGCGATTAGATCGAAGAAAGTGGGAAGAAAATCCTGACACTAGAACTGAGGGTAGTAAAAAACGAAACAAAACAAAACCTGGGGGTGATGGGGACGGCCACGATACTATTCTGTTTTATGGAAAAGAAAATGCCTGGACCGGGTTTTAATAAAGCCGAGTTACGCCCGCGGATATCTAAGCAGTTTGGAGGTGCCACCCAGCAGGGGTGCCACCATGAATTGAGGCATCTCATTCCCCAAGCCTCGTTGTGTGGGACGTCTCTCCACCAGAGTGTGAGAGGCGGACCCAGGGCAAACAAAGCCCTAGACCCAACTAACAACACTTCCTAGTCGATTTCCCACCCCGTTCTTGCATCCCAGCACCGATCCTTTCCTCTACCCAAGCTCTGCTCTCCCGCCTGGGTCAGGTCTCTGCTCACACTGGTCTGCCACCCACTCCGGACGCAGCCCCCACCCACCCGCTAAGCCGGGTACCGTGGGCTCTCTCGGACCTCGGCCCCAGCGGTAGAGACTGGAGGTCTGGGTTTGACACCCTAAGGACCCCACCCTCTGGTCAGCGCGTCCTGGGTGGAGTCACGATCCCCAGCCGGTTATCTTGGGATGGTCTCCTCAGTCCCTTCCTCACCGACCACATTCTCCTGGCCCCTTCCCTCCTGCGCTGCCAGCCAACCTGAGCTCCGCCTTCCGGGATGACAGTCACGCCCCGACCCGGGGATCCAGCTGCCGGGACCGCCGCTCCGCCGGGATCGCCCCTGCCACCTGCCTCTCCACCACCTCCACCAGCGCCTGCCCCACTTGACGCCGCCATCCCCGGCGGCCGCACTGGGCGCAATTCCCGCTGCCCATTGGCTGTTACCTAGGCAACCGGGAGCAACGCCACTCTCCATTGGTCCGGCCCGAACTGTGCGCCATCTTTGTGCGGGGCGGAGTGTCTCTGGATCTCTGGACAAACATCCGAGAGAGGGGTGGGGCTGAACCCATGATCCCACCTTGGCCACCCTGGTGAAGACCTCAGGTCTTACCTACCCAGAGACAGCCTAGCCGAAATGTCACACACACAACAAAACAAAACAAAACCTGAGTCAGAAGCAACAGTGACCACCATCTCAAGGGGCTCGATCCTGTGCGGACCTTCAGAGTTGTAAATGGCCCCTCCCTGGTTTAAGGGCAGAACCCAAATCTGGCTTTTGAGGTTCAGTTTTGTAAATGGTAACATGCTAGACTAGGCAACTGCAGTTGAATGAGCGTCAACCCTGTGCCAGCATTGTGATATCGGGACACTTCTGCATTCATTCGTTGTTAGGATTTGTGTTGTCATTACTCAGATCCTTTGTATTTAAAATATAGTGTTGGGGTGTCTGGGTGGCTCAGTCCTTAAGCTCAGACTCTTGATTTCGGCTTCAGGTCAGGATCTCAGACGATGAGATGGAGTCCTGCCTGTGACTCTGCGCTGAGAGCACGGATCCTGCTTGGAATTCTCCCCCCACCCCCGGCTTTCTCTCTGTGCCCCCACCCTCAAAAAATAAATAAACATTAAAAAATAAATAAATATAGTGTCAATATTGGAGCAAATCCTCCAAATACCGTGCACACCAATCCGTTTATCCGTATACAGTATTTATTTACTGAACAAAGTGAATGCAGCTAGAAAAGACACAGATCGTTGCCCTCCTGGAACTTACTGCCTCCATGTGAAGAAGAAAAGATTCATGTACATGTAAAATTCAAGATTATATTTAATTATTAAAAGAAGGCAAACGCATGAAGAGAATAAGCAAACTGCTTCTCTGAATTGGGGTTTTCCTCATCTGTGGAATAGAAAATGAAAATGATAATAATAATGATAAAGACTCCCCAGGACTTGTATGACAGTACAGTGTATAAGTGCTCAATAAACACCATTTTTACATTATTTTAAAAGACTTGGGGGGCGCCTGGGGGGCGCAGTCGGTTGAGCGTCCGACTTCAGCCAGGTCACGATCTCGCGGTCCGTGAGTTCGAGCCCCGCGTCGGGCTCTGGGCTGATGGCTCAGAGCCTGGAGCCTGTTTCTGATTCTGTGTCTCCCTCTCTCTCTGCCCCTCCCCCGTTCATGCTCTGTCTCTCTCTGTCCCAAAAATAAATAAACGTTGAAAAAAAAAAAAAAAAAAAAAAAAAGACTTGGATTCTGTGTTCAAATCCCATGCCTGCCACCAAATGTGTGGGGCTTCAAACAAGTTATTAAGCTCTCCAGCCTGTAAAATGAGATTGGACTAGCAGACCTATAAGATTCAACCAGCTCTAACATTCAATGGTTAAACATGCTAAACTGTGTGGTACCGAATATAGATATAATTAGTTGTTGAGAGAATGGAGTGTCAAGAATATAGATCTTATTACATTGAAGAATATATATATCAGAATTTGATGAAATAAGGATGGATTGTGGTTAAACTATGGAGAAAAATTAGGGGGAAGATATGTTTTGCAAAATGTAGTGTTTTGAATGGGAAAATTCATAGATACACAAAGTAGAATAGAGGTTACCAGGGACTAGAGGAGGAGGGAGTTACTGTTCAATGGATATGGAGTTTTTGTTGGGATGATGAAAAAGTTTTGGGTATAGGCAGTGGTGATGGTTACACAACGTTGTGAATGTATTTAATGTTAACGAATTGTACACTTGTGAAATGGTTAAAATGATAAATATTATGCATATTTTACTGCAATGAAAATGTTTTCTTTTCAAGAGACCTCATGATCAGGGGAGAGGACCAAAGGGAGAGAGAGAGAGACAGAGAGAGAGAGAGAGAGGGAGAGAGAATCCTAAGCAGGTTCGAAGCTCATCTCAGAGCTTGATTTGGGGCTTGATTCCATGACCCTGGGATCATGGCCTGAGCAGAAATCAAGAATCCGATGCTCAACTGACTGAGCCACCCAGACGTCCCAAAAATGTAGTTTCTTTTTTCCCCCCCAAAAATGTAGTTTCTTGATCAGAGCAGTGACACAAGGAAACCAGTGTTGTTATTGTTTTTAATCTTTTAGCTCAGTCTCCTCATTTTTCCTGTTTGTTTATTTTTGAGAGAGAGAGAATGGGGGAGGGGCAGAAAGAGAGGGAGACAGAGGATCCGAAGTGTGTGCTCTGTGCTGACAGCAGAGAGCCCTATGCAAGGCTTGAACTCATAAACCATGAGACCCTGACCTGGGCTGAAGTTGGATGCTTAACCAACTGAGCCACCCGGGAGCCCAAAGGAAACCAGTGTTTTAAGAAAATTAATCTGGTAGTGATACTCAGAGATAATCAGAGAGGTTGGAAGCAGAGAAACAAATTCATAAGCTATTTTAATAATATAGCTAAGACATCTTGAGAGTCTCAAAAGTAATGTGGCATCCATGAAAATGGACAGAAAGGGGGTTCATATGAGACACATCCCATAGAGATATTTAATAAGAAGCAATATAGTGTTAAAAGCATTGAGTTGGTGTGCCTGGATTTGGATCCAGCTCTGCCACAGACCAGCTGCATACATTACTCAGTTTCGAACATCATAGGAGCTGTAATGCCAGTTACATGTAGTCCATTTACATCCATGGAATATACAAAAAATAATGCCTGGCACGTGTGTAGCATTTGGTGAGTGCTAGCTCTTCATAGGTAATAGGGAATGTATTGATCCCCCCTCCTTTTTTTTCAGTAAAAGGAAAATCAAGTTCTAAGGGGTAGATTCAGAAATAAATTCTGAGAGTTTTCCATAGAGAAGACCCAGAATTCAAAGGAGAACTCTAAATCTTGCAGCTTTCCTTGACAATTTGAAGTTAGGGGCTAAATGAGATCAATACCAAGAGATCATCTCTGTGACTATGATCCCTCGGACACAAGGGCAAGTACTACTGAATTATTTGATATCTGTATAGGGAAGGGGAATATATGTCTTGTAACTGAAAGGGGAAACTGTATGGACCTTTGCCTAAAATGGGTTACATGCCAAAAAAACATTAAGACATTGTCATACATGTAATTAAATAATAAGTTGTTTCGGGGTGGCTGGGTGGCTTACTTGGTTGAGCATTTGACTCTTGGTTTTGGCTCAGGTCACAATCTCAAGGTTCGTGGGTTCAAGCCCCACATCAGGGGCTGAGCTGGCAGTGTGGAGCCTGCTTGGGATTCTCTCATTCCTCTCTGCCCCTTCCCCGCCTCAAAATAAATAAATAAACTTAATAAAACAAAAAACAAAAACAAAATAAACAATAAGTTGTTTCGATTCAGTACTTTTACTAGCTGTGGCAATAATTTGATTCAAGAAAGAATGATTATGAAATATTGGTTACTATTTGGCTGGTCATCTCTTGTGAAAACCCATAGTCTAGTCTGCTGGTTATTTTAAGCACAAAACAAAAACAGCATCAACAATAAAAAAGCTACCATTTGTTGAGTGTACTAACCACTATGCTAAGTGTTTTACATACCTTCTCTTAATTTTTATTTAATTGAGGAAGGGATAATTCCCATTTTACAGATGAGAAAACACACTCTTAAGTGTTCAGATGGGGTTCAAACTCAAATGACTCTCATTCTCTCTTTTTTCTCTTTTCCTCCAGTAATATAATTACATTATTCTTTCATAGCACACACCCCCTTTAAGGCCTTTGCTGAAGGCCTACCCCCAAATCGTTGAACTTCTATTATGGAGTTTTCAGTTTTCATTGTTGGCTCCTTTTCTGCTGCCTCAGAGGGCTGTGTGTCTTCAGCTTGATCTTCCTTCTCTTTTCCACTACTAAAAATATACTGAGTCCCTATTGTGTCTAGACACTGAGGTTTTACAGCGGTGAATAAAACAGTCATGGACTTTTACCTCATGGAACCTTTTAGTCTAAGACCGTATCTTCCATCAATTAACAAATAAGCATTAAGCATCCAGGCCAGACACTGTGTAAATTGCATTAGGGCTGTGATTTTTAAAAACCTTTTAATTTAGGCAGATTAGGTATTTTTCTTTGCTTCATTTTTGTCTCGCTAGCACTTTGGAACATAGTAGGTACTCAATAAATATTTTATGAATGAGTGCATGATTGAATGAATGCAGATACAAAGACTAGATCTCTCCAGTTTCACAGCTGGTTGGTTCATAGCAGGCACTCAACAAATGACTGATTAGGTAGGCTACTTTATTGAAAGCTCCCAGAGACAGGTCAGCAACAGGAAGCTAGGGGCGGGGCGGGGTTGGTAAGAGCAAGGGGCGTGTCTGACCTGGGTCTGGCTCCTGGAGCATGCGCGGTCTTCATCGACGGTGACGGGCGAAAAATGCGGAGGGCGCGATTACGTAGACAGTGGTTCTGATTGGCTACCGTTCGCGCGCGAGGGGTCGTACCTACGCGTCGCCAAGTAAACAGGCTAGGTAGGGGCGGGGCCGGCAAGGCGCCGCGACCTGGTTGGTCAGGCGGGGGTTGGGGGTGTCTCCGATTGGTCCCTGCCCGGGGCTCAGCTGTGTGGAGCGCACCGGGACCCGGAGCCGGCGGCCTGAGGGATGGACGAAACGAGCCCACTGGTGTCCCCCGAGCGGGCCCAACCCCCGGACTACACCTTCCCGTCCGGCTCGGGCGCTCACTTTCCGCAGGTGCCGGGGGGCGCGGTCCGAGTGGCGGCGGCGGCCGGCCCGGCCCCCTCTCCGCCGGGCTCGCCAGGCCACGACCGGGAGCGGCAGCCACTGCTGGATCGGGCTCGGGGCGCGGCGGCCCAGGGCCAGACCCAAACCGTGGCGGCGCAGGCCCAAGCCCTGGCCGCTCAGGCGGCGGCGGCGGCGCACGCCGCGCAGGCCCACCGCGAGCGGAATGAGTTTCCGGAGGACCCCGAGTTCGAGACGGTGGTGCGGCAGGCGGAGCTGGCCATCGAACGCTGCATCTTCCCCGAGCGCATCTACCAGGGCTCCAGCGGAAGCTACTTCGTCAAGGACCCTCAGGGGGTGAGAGCGGGGTGGGGGCTGCCGCCGCTGCCTTCGGGGAGGGTGGGCCTGTCCGGGGGAATTAGCAGCTTCGCACAGCCACGGGGAAAAGGGGGGTTGAAAGGCTGCAAAAGGGAGAAACTTCACAGTGCAGAGCCCTTGGCAAGATTTTGGAATGCCCCTGAGGACTGGAGATGGAGAAGCTCTGCGGAATGAAGAAATAAATCAGAACCTATTTGGTGGGGGAGTAGTGAGCGGAGAATGAAAAAGAGAAATTGACCAGATACAGGCGAGGGGCCCAGCGGTGTGGTGGGACAATCGGCTTCTCGACAGAGACGCGCGGGGAGATGCTGCTTTCTAGTAGGTTCCTTAGCTTTAAACTACAGAGACTGCTATTCGGCCATTGTCCTACAGATTTGAGCTTTGGTCTATTTCCTCTTTTTGGACTGCACCAGCGTTGTCCATTGTACCACAGATTTGAGATTTGGGCCCATTTCCTTTTTTTTGGACCGAACCAGCGTTGTCGCTGTTTATTGAGAAGGACGGGTGACCCATCAGGGCCTCTGAGGGTTCAGTTCCAGCCTTCTGTGTCGTGGGGATGTCTACCACTGCCCCAGGTCTCTTACTGGCAAACGTCGGTGATGAAGTTGGTGGACTTACCAGTTTCATCTGCCTTGATTATTGCTCACTTCTGGGAAATTGTTCAAATTCTTTTTCATGTCTTCTCAGTAAAGAATGTGGAGTTTTAGAAACACAGGACTACCTCCTACATTTTACTTTCATTTCTCTCCTAGGACTATCAGCAGTTCGCTTTTTAGCTAAGGCAAAGTGTTTGCTGGCCTTTATTTTGTCCACTGCATGTGTATAAATAGGGGGATGGGGATGAGATGGGTTGGGATGGGACATGGGGTGACCAGGGCAGCTGAGCGGTGACCTTTATTCTTTTGATAGCTGCAGAAGAATTTAAGGCATTTATATAAGACCAGAGGGATCAGTGGAATATCAGTGGGTCAAAAAGTATTAACTTTTCCCTGTCAGAATTCTTGGATAGATCAGAATGGTTTCTTGGAAAAATGTATTATTGTTATACTTATTAAAATGATGATTGTCAAATCTCCCACAGATTTTCCCTGCATCTCTCCTGTGTGAACTCTTTACATGGCTGGCGTGCTGTTCTGATAGGAGTGCCGAGTGGCCAGGATGGACTGACTTGTAGCTCTTGGTTAGGTTCATTTAATGATCTGGTCATTCTTCCAAATGTTGTCCCTGAATTATCAAGAACCAGAAAGCAATATACCATTAACTCAGTTACCATAAACTGAGCTGGGGAAAAGGTGGGGAAAACTTTGAGAATAGTAAGTCTTTGCAAGTCCCTCAAGTAAGGGGAGGAGTGAGTTAAACTGAAAGCTCAAAGGAGAACCATTACTTCTAGAAAAAAAGTGGGTCTCCTGAGGTCTAAATGCTAGCAAGATGCTTTCATCTTTTATATAAGTGGTTTTTATTTTTTGTTTATTTTACTTTTTCTTTTCTTTTTTTTTTAGCTTGTTGGCTGATGTAAGGAGGAGCTGAGTATCTTTGACAGGTATAGGAGCAGTAGGAAGGTTTTTATTTTTCTTTCATGACATTGTTACAGTTTTTTTGGAAGTGTGTCAGGTCAGCTGAGAAGTGACCTGGTGCTCTGACAGGTGGGAGTAATAAGATCTTTCACTTCTCCCTGGCAGGTAAAGTATTACCGCCTCTGTGCATGGGCCACGGAGAATAACAGACTGTGGGTATGTTTCTTGGTGATTTGCAGGATCCCAAGGTCTAAAATTTCCTGGCCACTGTCCTTTCGTAGAGAGGAAGTCAAAACACATATGCCCTGGCAAAACCTATTAATATAACCATCTTAGTCCCACTGAGTAAAATATGGTTCAGAGCAGAGGATCACTTCCTCAACGCTGTGGTGGGTCAGGTTAGGGACCACAGACTCACTGTAGTTGTTCGTGTGGTCTTTGGCCCTGTTCCAAATTAGTTTATTTATTTTATTGAACAAATACATAGGTAGCACTTACTATATGCTAGATATTATTTTAAATGCTTTACAAATAATAATTCACTTAGTACTTATAACACCTTTGAAGGTAGGTACTATTATTATTATTCCGACAGATGACACTGAGACACACAGTAGAACTAATTTTCTTCGGGTCCTAACATCTAGTGAGTGGGAGGCAGGATTCAGGCCTACTGAGTCCAGAATTCATGCTCCTAACCTCTATGCTGGGCTGCCTCGAAGTCAGTCATCTGAATTTTTGGTTTCTTTTTGTTTACCATATTGGTTAGGATTAAATTGGGCTATGTGTGACAAAATTTAAAACAACAATGCCTTGAATAAAAGTACGCCTAACTCTCCTAGAAGAAGTCTATAGGCTGCTTAGGGCTGGCATGGCAGTATGAACAATGTGCCTCCTCCATCCAGCTGATGGGCCATCCCTAGAATGTGGCTTCCACTACATAATCCAAGATGGCTACTCAGACTGCAGACAACTGGTCTGTTTTTCAGCCAGTTGGAAGAAGGAAAGGATGAGGGAGAGTATGCCCTCTTCCTTCAAGACGTTTCATAGAAGTTGCACCAGACTCTTTTTACATCCCATTGTCCAGAACTTGACTGCAGTAGTGGCTGGGAAGTATAGTCTTTATTTTGCCCCACTAAAAATCAGGAGTCCTATGTCCAAGGAAGAAGGGGGAACAGAGTTTGGGGAAACCAGCTGTTTCTGCCAGAGCTGCTTTTGGAGCTAGAGAGGCTAGAAGGTTCTTGGAGATAATAACCCTGATTCCCTTTCCCAATTTAGGATGGTTTCTCCCTCAGGGCGAGCAAATGGGGACCTAGAACAGTAAGATGGAAAAGGCTAGATCAGAAGGCCTGATAGAGAACGCTCATATTACCCTCCTCACTTGTATTATTGTGCTTCTGGTCTTAAGCTCAATCACCTATGAAAATATTTTTAAAGCTTTTTTTATTTTGCGAGGCTAGTAATATTAGATGTTCATATTCCAAGAATCATAGAATAGCATGTGATTCACGAGTTTACTAAGAAGATTAAATGCGATATCCCACATGAAAACCCCTGGCGTGGTTCCTGTTGCTTAGCAGGGGTTCAGAGTGTTTTGGTTTTTATTAAGTTGTATGCCCACTGACCCCTGGATTAGGCTTTGTTGGACACATGGCATTGAATAAAGCAAAAGTAGTATAATTTTGAGAAGATTTTATGACCACTGAGAATAGTAATTTATTAGCTAACGCTAATTTGTATCTGCTTCAGAATTTTACAGATACTGATCACATGTGCTAGGACCTAGGCCTTGTATCAGTAATATTCAATCTTTTAAACAAACTTATCGACCAAGAGTTTGTCATAAAATGATACAGGTTTTTCTTTTTTCATTTTTCAAATATAAAATTATGTTATAATATTGAATGTGCTTCTTCCAACTACCTGTGCCCTCCCAAGAAATTCTGATGTCCTTACACGTGGTTGAGAGTAACACTGATAGCCTGATAAAGAATAAAAATCTCAAACAGGATAATTATTGTTTTTTACCTAAATGTTAAGAGGCAGTCAAGTTTGTCTGTCATCTTTAGATGTAGTTCCTGAGATTTTTTTTTTTAATGTTTATTTTTGAGAGAGACAGACAGAGCACGAGTTGGGGAGGGGTAGAGAGGGAGGGAGACACTGAATCCGAAGCAGGCTCCAGGCTCTGAGCTGTCAACACAGAGCCCGACGTGAGGCTAGAACTCGTGAACTGGGAAATCATGACCTGAGCTGAAGTCAGATGCTCAACTGACTGAGCCACCCAGGCGCCCCTGAGATTTTGAAGCATCATTACTGTCTGTTCTAGGGACCTGTCCCAGACCACAAGTTGTAATGGATGAGGAAGGTTGGGTCAATGGCAGTGGACAGGAAAATAAATACAGGCTAAATCTCTTCTATTGCCTTCTATTTGGATCCCATCTTCTTTTAGGGTCTCATACATTTAGAGTAGCCCATCCCTCTCTTTTCTGAGAGTTAGCATGTAAATAAGGCTTCTTTGCCTAAATAGCCAAGTCAGGCAGTGCTATTTCTATCCAACTGCTAATACAGAATGCAGCAGTTCTCAGAGTGGGGCCAAAGGACCTATAGGAATCCTATTAGATGTCCACGGGTCAAAATTATTTTTAATACAATTTTAAGACTATTTGCCATTTTCATTCTCACTTCTGTATAAGTATACAGTGGCGATTTCCAGAGGCTACATGATGTGTGATATTGAAACAGACTGAATATTAAGGAAGATGTTAAGAATACAGTTGCCTTTTATTAAGCCAGACACTAGAGAGATTTGCAAAAATGTAAAATAGTGCCTGCCTTCTCACTAAAAATTGTTTCTGAAAATAGTTATTTTTCATAAAAACATATCACTTAGGTTAACATGTAACAGGTCTATTTTTATTATTAAGTTGAATTAACAGTCATAACATTTCAGTTTTAATTTCTAATACAGCAAATGTAGATTTTACATTACCCCCAAAAGTTTTGGGAGTCTTTACTAATTTTTAAGAGTTTAGAGGGATCTTGAGACCAAAATTGTTTGAGAACCATCAGCTTCGTGTTTAACAAATTAAACAAAAACTCTTAAAAGTTGTGTCTGTATATTTCACCGTGCAACAGTGAGTGATATGCTTAAACTATCTTTTCTTTTTTTTAATGTTTATTTATTTTTGAGACAGAGACAACACGAACAGGGGAGGGGCAGAGAGAGAGGGAGACACAGGATCCAAAGCAGGCTCCAGGCTCTGAGCTGTTAGCACAGAGCTTGATGCAGGGCTGGAACTCACCAACCGTAAGATCATGACCTGAGCCGAAGTCAGATGCTCAACTGACTGAGCCACCCAGGCGCCCCAAAACTATCTTAAATGTTAGCACAGTATAATACCCTCCTTTTTAGGGCTGCTGGACAGATGGGAGAAACCTGTGAGTTCCAGGTCTCTTAGTATTTGTTGTGGGTTCTGACACTAGCCGGTGAGTGGTCTCTTCCTGTGCAGTTCTGTTTTTATCCCTAGCTTCACTGACTGCTATTGCTTAAACTACCTGTACTTCACTCTCTTTATTAAAGAGGGTTAGTAAGGGGATGTTAAGGAAAGCCTTTTTAAAAATAATGGCATCGGGGTGCCTGGGTGACTCAGTCAGTTAAGTATCTGACTTTGGCTCAGGTCATGATCTCAGTTTGTGAGTTCGAGCCCCGCGTCAGGCTCTGTGCTGACAGCTCAGAGCCTGGAGCCTGCTCCGGATTCTGTGTCTCCCTCTCTCTCTCTCTGCCCCTCCCCTGCTAGTACTCTGTCTCTCTCTCTCTCTCTCTCTCAAAAATAAATAAAACATCAAAAAAATATATATTGGCATCAGGGGCTCCTGGGTGGCTGAGTTGGTTGAGCATCCCCGACTCTTGATTTTGGCTCAGGTCATGATCCCAAGGTCGTGGAATCGAGCCCCGCGTCAGGCTCTGTGCTGAGCG
This sequence comes from Leopardus geoffroyi, assembly GCF_018350155.1. Classification (NCBI taxonomy): domain Eukaryota; kingdom Metazoa; phylum Chordata; class Mammalia; order Carnivora; family Felidae; genus Leopardus; species Leopardus geoffroyi. Next base: position 57,211,964 of record NC_059334.1, read on the forward strand.
TGTATCCTGCTTAAGATTCTCTCTCTCTCCCCACCTCTGCCCCTCCCCTGCTCTCTCTCTCTTTCTCTCTGTCTGTCTTTCTAAAGTAAGATAAGATAAAATTACAATAAAATAAAATGAAATAAAATAAAATAAAATAAAAATAGCATCAAACCAAAGCTTACTACTAAATGTAATAAAGAAATTGAAGTTATAGTAGGGAAGAGAGAAGACAGAAAAATTAGGCAGTAGTCATTTTCTTTCTCAACCAAATAATGGTGGGTATCTTTCTAATTTGAATGGTTCTAGAGTTTGTTTTCTGTGAATAGGAGATATCCTTGAGTATTCAGGAACACAGTTGAAAATGTGAAGTTCACATTAGCTTTGGAAATTAGGGCCAATGCTGTTATGTATCATTTGGCAAGCCTGTAGTGCTCACACAAATGAGGTACTGAGCAAACGTTAACAGAATTGAATTGAACTGAGGCCACACTTAGTCCTGAAAGGCACTTGTCTTCCTTTCTGCCTAATGTCCTTTGGTTCCTCCATCCTTCCCACCCACCATTCCTCCTTTATCCAGTCCACACGTCTTTATTTAATGAAACCTGTGTGATTCCGAGATAATGATGATTACTAATGCTTTTAGAGTTGTTGAAATGCTTTCTGATTCTCTTTATGTTGGAAGGAAATTGAGAAGTTTGAGAGGTCAGTCTGTAAATGATGCTTTGGCTGCAATCTTGGCCTTCGAGTTCTGCTTTTCTTATTTTTTGTTTTTTTTTTTTTTAATTTACATTATTTCCTTTATTTTTTTATTTTTGAGAGAGAGAGAGCGAGAGAGGGGAACAGAGGATCTGAATCAGGCTCTGCGCTGACAGCAGTGAGCCTGACACAGGGCTCAAACTCACGAACCTTGAGATGATGACCTGAAGTCATGACACTCAACTGACTGAGCCACCCAGGCACCCCAGAGTTCTGTTTTATTTAATGGAAGTATTTAAGCCTCAGTCTGGGTAGCTGAAAAATACTAATAGAAAGAATGTCTCAGTCTTCCTTCCACTGGAGACCAGCTTGCTGAACTCCACTTTGTACCTCAGTCAAACTGACTGTTGAGTTGTAGGGCATGCCTCAAGTTGTCCTGTGGTTTTACTGCCCAGTTCCAGAGAGTTACAATGGACTCATGAGTCATTCTGTGAGTGACAGGAGCCCCTTGCTATTGCTGCTGTCTGGTTCTGAGCCCAGGGTTCCAGGGGGTACGGAGACAAGAAGATTGCTGTCCCTTAGGCCTTTTGCTAGCCTTTTTGGATAAGAATGTAATCCTGAAGATTTAGGATATGAATATATGCACTTGACTTTTCTCACTGAATATGTAAGGTTGTTTGTGTTTAAGAATAAATTGATTTCCTTTGGAGGGAGGAGACTTCTGTGTTTTTCTTGCTTCTCAAATTCTTGCAAGGCTTCTTGAAAGAACTAGCCTCCAGATGGACCAATTATTGTTGGAGACACGCACCCAGCCAATTCCTAATATGAGTACATACTTAATGCAGGCAGATGGGTGTATGTTTTTTGCTGTGACCTGCCTGTCAGGAAGTGACACCCACAGGAAAATGTCTTATGACCCAGACTAGCTTGAGTTGGCTGTGGGGTGAGGGGAGACGGAGAGTCATATGATATGAAGATGAATCACTGAGATAGCATATTTACTTTTCTTCCTCTTCTTCATGTTTACCAGGTTGGGGACTGGAGGGAATGAGGTAAATGTGAAATAACCTTGGAGGGCTCCCTGGCCTGGGGAAGAAAACCTCAGGAGGGAGGTCCATAGTGTATAGATTGCTTCACTGTCCCATATTCCAAGGACCTCTGAGGATTAAGTTACCACCTGCAAGAGAAGGTGGATTTTAATCTTTGGGGACTCTCATGTCCTGATCTCTTGCTTACCAGAGTTACTTAAAAGAACCCCATTCTAACCAGGTAGCAGATTCTTTTTCCTGTTGTGATTTTTCCCTTCCATTGCTTTCTTGGTTTGTCTTTCCTGAACTTTTTAAGGTGTTGTTAATACCCTGCGAGTGGAATAGTAAGGCTGCTAGAGGAAATCAGCCATTGATGGAGTTTCCTTAATCTCATTCCATAATACTTCACTAATTTCCTCTCAACTGATACTTTTTTGAGTCTTTACCTAATTGATGCAGAGCAACAGTTTGTATGAATGTACCTTGAAAGTTGGGCTTTGAGTCCGTTTTACCATGTATACTAGACTTGGCATCTTCTTTGGCCACAGCCCTTTCTGGCACTGGGTCTCTTAGCTGCACACATGAGCTGTATCTTCCCCTTACAAGCTGGGGAGAAGCTAGTGTCTGTCTATAGCTATTGGCTGCCTGTGCCTTCTCATTTCTTTCTAGAGTCTTGCTGACCTGGTCTATGAGCTACTTGAATCAATTGCCTTTAACATCCTATTTTTCTTTTCTCTGTGTAGAAGATCATTGCTGTCTTCAAACCCAAGAATGAAGAGCCATATGGGCACCTTAATCCTAAGTGGACCAAGTGGCTGCAGAAGCTATGCTGTCCCTGCTGCTTTGGCCGTGACTGCCTTGTCCTCAACCAGGGCTATCTGTCAGAGGCAGGGGCCAGTCTGGTGGACCAGAAACTGGAACTCAACATTGTACCCCGTACAAAGGTCAGTGACTTGTCTCTCCAGGGAACCTTACTGCCTATCCAGAGTTTTCCTGGGCCTAAGTCCTGCTACATGTTAATGGGGCTTAGGTCCAGGGAGGGCTGCTTATGTCCTGAGTCTAGGGTTCTCAGCCTTTTTGGGGGGGCAGGTAGTAGATTTAGGCTCATGAGTTGATCATCTGATGGAAGCCATCCTGAGAAGGATACGCATAAAATTTTTGCACACAATTTCAGGAAATTAACTGACCCTCTGATGCACACTTATGGGTTCCCTGTGTTTTTCAATCCCTGGTAACTGTAAACTGGTTAGAAACCTAGCTACTTTTATAGCTCATTCTTTTAGATTTCTGAGCTATTCCATGATTTAGAGATAATCTAGAATGGACTAGCTTATGTCAGCTAATCACTTATACAAGGTCTGGCAAGGAGGAATCTAGGATGGGATGAGAGTCTGGCTTGAACCTGTGTAGGGAACTGACCTGGAATTCTCATCCATCTTTTTGCTGTGAAATTCTTGTACTTATCTGAACATAGTAAAATCAGGGTCCCACATCAGGCAAATCCACACTTAGAATGGATTTGCACATCCCCTATGTTTGTTATAGACTTAGCTGAGGTTCTAAGGGAATAAGATTCCCTCCCCCTCCCCCCAATATGCTGAAATACAGAATTGTTTGCTTGCATTTTCAGGACATTTACTGATGCCAGGCTAAGAATCCCTGTACTGCGGGGTGTTACATGAAACTTTCCAAGAGTTATGAGGGGAAGGAATCTGCTGGTCAGCATATGAACATTCAAGGACACATCATCACCCATTTAGTATGTGGCTACCTCAGGTTTAGTAACAAGGTGGAGCTCTGATCTGATATGCCCTGAGGCTGCAGGAGCATCTTTGTAGCTATGGGCTTTAATCCTCTGAGAATCTGATGAAAGCTATACATCTTGTTCCCAGAAAAAAAATCATATATTTGCAGTTGTTGTTTGCATAGAATTTCAGGGGGATGGTTCATGGACCAGTTGCAGTCTACTCATTTACCTTGTAAGGACCATGCCTCTAGCTTAAAAACCCCTGCTTAAGATTTTCTTTGAAGGTTTAGATAGTAGACTGTGGGCAGAGACTGATCAGCAGATAGAAGCTTTCCTTCAAACCTGTTTTTTTCTGTTTCCCAGGGTGTTTTAGAAGAAATTGTGATTGTTGTGGTTGTTTAGCTGTCTGCTCCTTTGCCACCGAACTCCAAACAATAAGCCAGCTGGTTTGTAAGTTTGTAGAGGTCAGGGACCATTTCTTGAAATTTCCTCTTATATTCAGCACCTAGCAAAGTGCTGTTTTTATAGGAAGTATTCCATAAGTGCCAGTTGAGTCAGTGAGCGAGTATCAAACCAGGAGGGACAATTCTAGAGATCCCCCCGACTCAGGTCCGTGGGGAGAGCGTATGCTTGTAGCTCCCATGGACATCTGATTCATTGCCTGGTCTTGTACAGTTCATTCCTTCCCTCTATCCTTTAGTTCTCTCTGTACACAGAGTTAAATAGCACACTTTGAACATCTTGTATGATAATTAATGCTTTAAAGATCTCCTGCCTAACCAGAATTCCTCCTACTAGGCCCCTCCTAGATTCTAGAAATTGTTTTAAATACTCCTTGCTCAGCACTGTCATTCCCTTTCTTCACTAGGTAAACAGTCAGCGCCTAGCCATGTGCCTGCTCTGCTTGTGCTTATGGAGTGCAGTGCCTGAGAATCAGAGGTTGAGGCCACATTCTGACTCTGCAGCTTTTTATTGGGTGACCCTTGGCAAGTCACTTAAAACACCCCCATATCCCCTGCTTGCTCAGTTTCCTTACTATAAAAATAGGGATATAAATAGTTCCTACTTTATGGGGCAGCTATTAAGATTACACAGGATAATCCATGTAAAACACGTAGCCTAGTGCCTTTGCACAATATAAACACTCCACATGTCCTAGCCCGTAGTATTTTTATGTCAATGCTATCATAATAGAATGTCATCCCCCAAAATCCCATTCTTCCCCATCTCTGGTCTTCCTTTGTCCCTATGGAGAATTTTAATGTGGCCTGATGATCTTTTGCATGAGAAAGTCAGCAACAATAAAAAAAATACTTGTCTTCCATGAGACTGAGATGAGCTAGAACGTTGCAAGTTTAACAAAGAGTTGCTAAAGAATAATGAGAGGATGTCTCTCCCCTCCCAGCCTACCCACCCTTCTGACAAGATTCTATCCAGTTGATTAGAGCATCTGTCACTATGGAAACGGGGCTCATGTTGTGATGGAGCTTCAAATAGTAAGGCTCTAGTTCTCATTCAGTAGCTGTCTCTGCTCTGTGTTCTTGTGGGGTTTCAGGTTATGATAGCTTCGTTAATCATACGGAAAAAGTGGGTTGTTACAGAGAACGATAGAAAATAAATCTGATGGGGGGGGGAAGGGTAGTTTATCACTTGAGAAAAGCAAGGGTTGTCACTGTGGAAACTGGCAAGGTAGTCCCTAGGAAAGCCTTTTTTCCCCTTGATTCCTGTGCATGTGTTTCCTCAGCAGAGAATGCCAACTTATAGGAACTTGCACATCCATTTTAGATACTCTGTTAACATTGGATGGACAGATGGATGGGTAAGGAGGGAGGGAATGATTTCATCCCTAAGATTCATAGGCACAATATTTAGTTATTTGTAATGAGTTCTGCAAGGCTTAGGAAAAGAAAGAATTTTCTTTTAAATTTAATTTTATTTAATTTAGGTATTTACATGCTGAAACTCACTTGTTGCTATCTCCGAAAGAATATGCATTTACTTAATAAATATTACATTCACTTAATAAATATTTAATGAGCATGTACCAATCACTTTGTTAGGTACCGAGGATGCTAATGTGAATAATATGATCTCTTTTTCCCCAAATCTCTTTAATCTTAAGAGAGAAGTTAGATAAATGAATGGATAATCGCAAGACAGTGTGATAAAGGGTGATAATGGACACACATACGGATTGTAGTGATATTACTATAATTTGACAATCAATCATAGTTATCTTTTTTTTGTTGTTTCATGTTTATTTATTTTTGAGGGAGGTGGGAGGGAGGGGCAGAGGGAGAGGGAGATACAGAATCTGAAGCAGGCTTTGCACTGTCAGCTCAGAGCTTGACGTGGGGCTCGAACTCAAGAACTGTGAGATCATGACGTGAGCCAAAGTCAGAGGCTTAACTGACTGAGCCACCCAGGCACCCCAACAACCAAGTGTAATATTGGTGGCCCATTAAAAAATGTTTTTTTGAATAGGCAATGCATACATCTAGTGTAGAGATCAGAAGGCACAGTAAGGTAAACAGAGTAGTTCAGCCTCTCTCCCACTTCTTGTCTTCCAGCCACTCTGTTCCTTCCTTGGAGGCAGCTATTAGTACTAGTTTCTTGTATAATATTCCAGATACAGTCTGCATAAATATGCCTATATATAGTAATCTACTAAAAATTAAAACAAGTTTTAATGTTTATATTTATTTATTTATTTTTATTATTATTATTATTTTTTAAAGTAAGCTCCATGCCCAGTATAGAGCCTAACACGGGACCTGAACTCATGACCCTGAGATCAAGACCTGAGCTGAGATCTAGAGGCAGATGCTTAACCTACTGAGCCACCCAGGCACCCCTAGTGTTTATTTTTTATTTATTTATTTATTTTTTTACTTTTAACGTTTATTTATTTTTGAGACAGAGAGAGACAGAGCATGAATGGGGGAGGGTCAGAGAGAGAGGGAGACACAGAATCTGAAACAGGCTCCAGGCTCTGAGCTGTCAGCACAGAGCCCGACGCGGGGCTCAAACTCACAGAGTGTGAGATCGTGACCTGAGCCGAAGTCGGCCGCTTAACCGACTGAGCCACCTAGGCGCCCCTAGTGTTTATTTTTTAAATGTGAATAATTGTACATAGTACAAAATTCAAAATTAAATATAAGGGTATGGAGTAAATTACAGTTTGTTTTTATGTGGACAGAAATTAGGTGTTGGGCCCTCTTCTCCTAACCCAGGTGGTGGCTGTATTAGAGGAATTCATGCTAGCTGCTGTAACAAACCCTGGATCTCAGTGGTTTAATGGATCTTGCTCACATAATAGATCCATGCCAGTTAGTCAGCTCTCCTAGATCCCTTGTCACTCCACGTAGTAACGAGAGATCTAAAATCCTTCCATGATGTGGTTTTGCCATCTCAGAGCCCTTCGTTTCCAGCTGCACAGATGGGAGAGTATGAACTAAGGATCATGGGAGATTTTAGGGGCCAGCCCTGCAGGTGATATACATATATCACTTTGTCAACATTCCATTGGCCTGAACTAGTCCTTAGAAAGGCTGAGAAGTGCATTCTTTCTGCATGCCCTGGGAGAGGAGCAGCACTGGTGAGCGTCCAGCTGTTCCCTTCCAATGGTATAGTTCTTATACTCGATTGTAACCTAGATATCTCTTCTCTTTCCACTATAGGTAGTGTATCTGGCCAGCGATACCTTCAACTATAGTGCCATTGACCGAGTGAAGTCCAGGGGCAAGCGGCTTGCACTAGAGAAAGTGCCAAAAGTTGGGCAGCGGTTTAATCGCATCGGGCTACCGCCAAAGGTATAAACTGCACCTGCAAAGGTGATGATTTATGGTGGCATAACCATCCAAGTGGTGAAACAAGGCACCTAGAGACTTGCATGTAGACATGTGAATAGCCTGCCTTGAGGCTCCTGTCTTCCTCATTTTTAAGGTTTGGGGAATAATTTTCCAGAGAACAGAGCTCCTAACTTCTCACTTTACTCCTCTGACCCATTTAGATAGGCTTCTTGAATTTGGATTGGGCAAGCACTCCCATGACCTTTTTCTTTTTTTTTTTTTTTTTTTTTCAATGTTTATTTATTTTTGGGACAGAGAGAGACAGAGCATGAACGGGAGAGGGGCAGAGAGAGAGGGAGACACAGAATCGGAAACAGGCTCCAGGCTCTGAGCCATCAGCCCAGAGCCTGACGCGGGGCTCGAACACACGGACCGCGAGATCGTGACCTGGCTGAAGTCGGACGCTTAACCGACTGCGCCACCCAGGCGCCCCCCATGACCTTTTTCTGATATAAACTCCACAGTGCCTTGTGGGCGACCTGGCTTACTCCTGGGCTCTTTGGACTTGAGCTACAGGGAAGTCTCTTTATTCCTCCTCTTTGGCTGCAGGTTGGTTCATTCCAGCTCTTTGTTGAAGGCTACAAAGACGCAGACTACTGGCTACGGCGTTTTGAAGCAGAACCTCTCCCTGAGAACACTAACCGGCAACTACTGCTGCAGTTCGAGCGGTTGGTGGTGCTGGACTACATCATCCGCAACACTGGTGAGCAGCTGTGGGCAGTCCCGGTGTGCTAGACGGCTGGGAGGCGCGGGGAGGCCTGGAGGCCTGCCGAGCTCCATACCTGAGTGCCTTCTCGGGATGAGGTTTGTCTGTGAGTCAGAAGGGCCTCGAAAATAGGTTGCCAAGACACGCTTTGTCCAGTTGTGCAGTTATCAGAGGTAATGAGTCCTGGAGCCAGTAGTACATTTTATCTTAGCCTGTTTCCCAGTCCCAGACAGAAGACACATTGGCCCTTCCGAAGCAACATCGAGAGTACTTTTGTCCTTGATCCCTAGTCACTCAGAGTAGCAAGACCTATCGTAGGACAGTTTTGTCTTTAAGTATCTCATAGGGGCACCTGGGTGGCGCAGTCGGTTAGGCGTCTGACTTCAGCCAGGTCACGATCTCGCGGTCCGTGAGTTCGAGCCCCGCATCAGGCTCTGGGCTGATGGCTCAGAGCCTGGAGCCTGTTTCCGATTCTGTGTCTCCCTCTCTCTCTGCCCCTCCCCCGTTCATGCTCTGTCTCTCTCTGTCCCAAAAATGAATAAACGTTGAAAAAAAAAATTAAAAAAAAAAAAAAGAAAAAGAAAAAAAAGGTATCTCATGTGCGTAGACTCATACGGTAGTTGTCATTTGGTGACTGACTTATTTCACTTAGCATATGCCCCTAAGGTTCATTCATGTTGCGGCATGCATCAGAATTTCTTTCCTTTTTAAGGCTGAATAATATTCCATTGTGTGCATATACCATATTTTGCTTATCTATCCATCGATGGACACTGGGGTTGCTTCCATGTTTTAGCTATTGTGAATGATGCTGCTATGAACGTGGGTGAACAAATATCTTTGAGACACTACTATCAGTTATTTTATATATATACCCAGAAGTGGAATTACTGGATCACATGGCAGTTCTGTTGAATTGTTTAGTTTTCCTCCTTTTTTTTCTTTTGAGAGAGTGTACACTAAGAGGGGGAGGCGCAGAGGGAGAGGGAGAGAGGGAATCTTAAGCAGGCTCCATGCCCAGCTCAGAGCCTGACACAGGGCTCAATCTCATGACTGTGACATCATGACCTGAGCTGAAATCCAGAGTCAGGTGCTCAACCAGCTGAGTCACCCTGGTGCCCCTGTTTAACTTTTTTTTAATTGAAGTATAGTGACCTATGCTTAGTCTTTGGAGGAACTGCCATACTGCTTTCCATTCCAGTGCACCATTTTACATTACCTCCAGTGTTGGACAGCGTTCCAGTTTCTCCACCTCTTCATCACTGTGTCATTTTCCGGGTTTTGTTTCCTTTTGTTTTTATCTTTATTTATTTATTTATTTTTTATTTTTAATTTTTAATTTTATTTAACTTTATTTACTTTTATTTTTTTTTGAGAGACAGAGCATGAGCAGGGGAAGGGCAGAGAGAGGGAGACACAGAACCCAAAGCGGGCTCCAGGCTCTGAGCTGTCAGCACAGAGTCTGATCCGGCACTCAAACCCATGAACCGTGAGACCATGACCTAAGCCGAAGTCAGACTCTTAACTGACTAAGCCACCCAGACACCACTCCTTTTGCTTTTAGATCACAGTCATCCTAATAGGTATAAGGTGGCATATCATTGTAGTTTTGATTTGCGTTTCCTAATGATTAGTGATGTTGTGAACATCTTTTCATGTGCTTTTTGGCCATTTGCATATCTTTGGAGAAATAACTATTCAAGTTCTTTACCCATCTTTGAATCAGGTTGTTTTGTTGTTGAGTTGTAGGAATTCTTTATATGTCCTAGACATTAATTCCATCTCAAATACATGACTTGCAAATATTTCCTCACATTCTGTGGGTTGCCTTTTTATTCTGTTGGTAGAATCTTTTGATGCAACTAGTTTTTATTTTTTTATTTTTTTAAGTTTGTTTATTTTGAGAGAGAGAGGGACAGAGCACAAGCGGGGAAGGGGCAGAGAGAGAGGGAGAGAGAGAATCCCAAGTAGGCTCTGTGCTATCAGTGCAGAGCCCAACTCAGAGCTCAGTCTCACGAACCATGAGATCATGACCTGAGCCAAGATCAAGAGTCAGACACTTAACCAACTGAGCCACCTCAATGAAATTAATTTTAAAGTTTTCATGAAGTCCAGTTTGTCCATTTCTTAATTTTTGTCTGTGCCTTTGGTGTCACATGTAGGAAATTACTGCCAGATCTAATGCCATGAAGCTTTTGTCTTATGTTTTTGTCTTAAGAATTTTATAGTTTTTGGTCTTAGATTTAGGTCATGGATGAATTTTGAGTTAATTTTTTGTGTATGATGTGAGGTAAGGGTCCAACTTCATTTTCTGTGTGTGGATATCCAGTTCCCCCAGCACCATTTGTTTAAAAGACTGATTTTCCCTGCTGAAGGGTCCTGTCACCCTTGTTGAAAACCATTTGATCACATATGCAAAGGTTTATGTCTAGAATCTATTGTTTTACATTTATCTATTTAATTTACCTATATGTTTGTCTTTATGCTAGTACTACACTATTTTGATTACTATAGCTTTGTAGTAAGTTTTGTAATAAATATAGTTTATCGTAAGCTTGAAAGTTTTGGAGGAAGTATGAGTCCCCCAGCTTTCTTCTTCTCTTTCTGGATTGCTTTGTCTATTTGGGGTCCCTTGAGATTCCATATGAATTTTAGGATGAGTTTTTCTGTTTCTGCAAAAAACATCATTGGGATTTTGATAGTAATTGCCTTAGATCTCTAGATTGCTTTGAGTAATATTGACATCTTAACAATATTGAGTCTTCCAGTGTATAAACATGGGGTGTCTTTCCATTTATTTATGTCTTCTTTAATTTCTTTCAGCAATGTTTGTAGTTTTGTTTTTTATTTTATTTTTTTTGTTTTTGAGAGAGAGCAAGTGGGGGAAGTGGCAAAGAGAGGGAGACAGAATCTCAAGGCAGGCCCCGAGCTGCCAGTGCAGAGCCTGTCACAGGGCTCGTACCCATGAACCATGAGATCATGACCTGAGCCAGAAGTCAAGAGTGAGCGCCCCGGCGCCCCTTTGTCGTTTTTATTATACAAGTCTTTCACCTCCTTGCTTAAATTAATTCTTAAGTATTTTATTCTTTTTGATGCTAAGTGGAATTGTTTTCTTAATTTGCTTTTATGGATTGCTCATTGTTGGTAAATAGAAATGCAAATGATTTTTGTGTGTTGACTTTGTATTCTGATACTTTGCTGAGTTTATTTATTAGTTCTGGTGTTTTTCTGGTATGTCATCTTTAGACTTTCCTATATATAACATCATATCACCTGCAAACAGATAATTTTACCTCTTTCTTTCAAATGTGGATGCCTTTTATTTCTTTTTCTTGCATAATTACTGTGGTCTTCCAGTATTGTGTTGGACAGAAATGTTGAAAGTGAGCATCCTTGCCTTGTCTAGATCTTAGAGAAAAAGCTTTAGTCTTTACCATTGAGTATGATGTTTGCTGTGAGCTTTTCATTTATGACTTATATTGAGGTAGTTTTCTTCTATTCCATTTTAAGTGTTTTTATTATGAAAAGATATTGAATTTTGTCAAATGCTTTTTCTGCATCAGTTGAGATGATCATGTGTGATTTTTATCCTTCATTCTGTTAATGTGGTATATCACACTGATCAATTTTCATATATTGAACCATATTTACTTTCCAGCAATAAAACCCACTTGGTCATGGTATATAATCCTTCTAATAATGTTGCTGATTTCAGTTTGCTAGTATTCTGTTGAGGATTTTTGCATCAATATTTGTAAGAGATATTGGTCTGCAGTTTTCTTGTAGTATCTTAGTTGGGTGTTGGTATCAAGGTAAGGCTGGTCTCATAGAATGAGTTTAGAATGTTGGCTCCTCTTCAAATTTTTGAAAATTTTGAGGAGAATTGGTGTTAGTTCTTCTTTAAGTATTTGGGAGACTTTACCAATGAAGCCATCAGGTCCAGGGCTATTGTTTGTCAGGAGACTGGTTACAGATTCAGTCTCCTTACTGGTTATAGGTCTATTCTGATATTCTATTTCTGCATGATGTAGTCTTGGTAGATTTTGTGTTTCTAGGAATTTGTGCATTTCATCTAGGTTTTCCAGTTTGTTGGCATACAGTTTCCTATAGTTCTCTCTCTCTCTTTTTAATTTAGAAAGAGCGTAATGGGGAGGGGTAGAGAGAGAGGTAGAGAATCTTAAGCAGGCTCCGTACCTAATGCAGAGTCCCATGTGGGGCTCTATCTTATGACCTTGAGATCATGACCTGAGCCAAAATCAAGAGTCTGACATTTAACTGACTAAGCCATCCAGGCTCCCCTATTATAGTACTCACTTATAATCCTTTTTATTTTGGTAGAATTGGTAGTAATGTCCCTACTTTTGTTTCTGATTTTAGCAATTTCAGTCTTGTATATTTTTTTCTTAATCTAAATAGCTAAAAGTTTATAGTTTTATTCATTCAGTGAAACAGTTGTTACATTTTAGTTTTAGAACATTTAGTTTATGTATAATGTACATATAGATGAAAATCTACCATCTTATGTGCTTTCTATGTTTGTGCCTATCTTTTTTTTCTTCCCCTTCTTCCACTGATCTTTTTTCCCCTCTTTCTTGCTTTCTTTTAAATTATTTTGTACTTATTTCATTTCTCCACTCTTTTAGCTCAGAAGCTGTATACTCTTTTCTTTTTTTTCTTTTCTTTTTTTTTGGTGGTTACTCTAAAGATTACCATGTGAATCCTTGATTTCCCAAAATCTAATACTAATTGGTAGAAACCCTTAGCTTCATTTACCTATCTCCAGACTTTTATACTATAAATGTCATATGTTTTAATCATATATGCATATATGTATATGTATCTGCATGTATGTGCATATGTAAAACCACATTTCTATAAAACTATTAAGATGGTATTGTCATTATTATTACTGTTATTAATATAATTATGGAGACTTTTGAGCATATACAAATAAGCAGAATAGTGAACCTGCATGAACTGGTTATTCTGGCCTTAACAATCATTGGTCCATGACTAATCCTGTCCCACTCACACTTCCATTTAGTTACCTTCTTTTATTATTTTAAGGTAATTTCAGGTATAAATTTATTCCTAATTATTTCAGTATGTGTCTAAAAGACAACTCTTTTAAAAAAATACTATTACACTCCAACAAAACTAATAATATTTATCTAGATTTACTAATATATTTACCCATTTTATTGCTCTTTAAATCTTCCTGTATCTCCAAGGTTCTATTTGGGATAATTTTCTTTTGACTTAGAGAATATTTTAGCACTAGTCTGCTGGTGATGAATTTTGGTTTTGTTTGTCTGAAAATGTCATTATTTCACCTTCATTTTTTGAAGGCTATTTTTGCTGGGTATAGAATTTGGGATTGGCAGCTATTTTCTTTCAGTAGTTAAAAAAACAAATATTCCATTGTCGTCTTACTCCCATGATTTCTATGGAGAAGTCACTTGTCCTTGTATTATTGCTGTTTATTTGAAGGTAATCTCTCTTTTTCTCTAGCTCTTTGTGAGATGTCCCCTGTAGTTGGTTTTCAAAATTTTTACTACAATATGCTTGGTATAGTTTTATTTGTATTTATCCTATTAGGGATTCAGTTTTCCTTGAATCAACAGTTTGACCTTTTGTCACTTTCGGAAGATTCTCAGCTATTCTCTCTTTAAATAATTATTTCTGCCCATTTTTTCCTCCACTCCTTCTGAGAATCCAGTCACATTTTTCCTGGGTGCTTTGTTTTGCTCTTTTCTTATGACCCGTCTTTCAGATCATTACTTCTGTCTTTGGCACAGTCTAATGGTAAACTCATCTATTGAGTTCTCAATTTGGTAACCATATTTTTCAGTTCTTGAATTTCTATTTGATTCTTTTTTATGGTCTTGTTTTCTACTAATATTATTAATCTTGCCTTGTATCTTCTTAAATAGTAAGGATTTTATGTTAAATATTTAAGAGTCTGTATCTTCATTGTTTGGAGCCCCTCTAGGTTTGTTTTAATTTTCTGTTTCCTTTGTTTTTAGCCATGTCATCCTGTCTCTTTACCTAGTTATTTTGATTGTCAGATATTATATATCAAAAATGGTAAAAATATTTGGAGGCCTAGGATGCAGAAAGTAGTAGAAGATGTGTAGTGCCTCTGTGTAGAAGATGATGTTTGTTTTGGCAAGCAGCTAAGGGTACCAGCAATCCAGATTCACTTTAATTTCAGGTATTAAAGGGAAACTCTGCTTAGTTCCAAGGTGTAGTCCTTCAGGTTTCAACCCAAAGCATGGGTGATTTACGAGGGTCTCCTCCCTGTATCAGTCACTGGACTATGATTTTTTTCTCCCTAGCTTCACAAGACTATTAGAACACTGTTCTTCTACCTCTCAACCTCTTAGCCACCTCTTCCCAAATCAGCAGGTGCTCTAGGAGAAAAGAAGCCACAAATGCTAGACTCTTCTGTCTGAATTTCCTTTCTCTCCCAGATCTTGACATTTTAACTCTTAATGGACTTATTCAAACCTCTGATATCTTAAAGAGATCTAAAAATATTTTATTGGGACGCCTGGGTATCTTAGTTGGTTGAGCATCTGACTCTTGATTTCGGCTTGGGTCATGGTCCCAAGGTCGTGGGATTGAGCCCTGTGTCCACACCTAGCATGGTGCCTGCTTAAAATTTCTTTCTTTCTTTCTTTCTTTCTTTCTTTCTTTCTTTCTTTCTTTCTCTCTCTCTCTCTCTCTCTCTCTTCCTCTCTCCCTCTCTACCTCTCTCCCTCTCTCCCTCTCTCCCCCTCTGCCCCCTTCCCCTGCTCACACACTCTACAAAATAAAAATTAAAAAAATAAAAATACTTTATCAATGTTTTCTAGTTGTTCTCGGTAGAATGATTGGTCCAAGTGTCCAAAATATATAGTCCATTATTACTGAAAGTGAAAATCACCCCAGTTTTTTCTAACATCATGTTTCTGTTCACAGATCGAGGCAATGACAACTGGCTGATTAAATATGACTGTCCAATGGATAGTTCTAGCTCTCGGGTAAGAGGTTGATCTATGTCTTGAAGAAGAGGATGAGATAGTGTATATGCATAATGTAGAAGCATATAATAATCAGAAATTAGGTCATATAAGTTGAGAAGAATCAGGATAGCACATGTGTTTAAAATTGATAGGTTAGGGGCGCCTGGGTGGCGCAGTCGGTTAAGCGTCCGACTTCAGCCAGGTCACGATCTCGCGGTCCGGGAGTTCGAGCCCCGCGTCGGGCTCTGGGCTGATGGCTCAGAGCCTGGAGCCTGTTTCCGATTCTGTGTCTCCCTCTCTCTTTGCCCCTCCCCCGTTCATGCTCTGTCTCTCTCTGTCCCAAAAATAAATAAATGTTGAAAAAAAAAAAATTAAAAAAATAAATAAATAAAATAAAATTGATAGGTTAATATTTGATAGAGGTTTTCTCAATCTGTTTTTTTTATTTAAATTTTTTTAATGTTTATTCATTTTTGAGAGACAGAGTGTGAGGGGGGAGGGACAGAGAGAGAGAAAGACAGACAGAATCTGAAGCAGGCTCCAGGCTCTGAGCTGTTAGCAGAGTCCGATGTGCGGCTCAAACCCACGAATTGTGAGATCATGACCTGAGCCAAAGTCAGATGCTTAACTGACTGAGCCACCCAGGCACCCCTCTCAATCTGTTTTTTAAGGAATATCCTGTTGAATAATGTTAATAGAGGTAGAAGAAAATTCGAAATAAGTTTGGAATATATTACATACTTTATGCTTTTCTTGGAGATTCACATTGCATAGTAGTGTAGTAAAGGTCTGAGAAGTAGTCCATTAAATGAACCTATTTAATTTTGTTTGGCCCATGATTTCTAAACTTTTTTAGAATACTTTTCTCACAATAGACCATAATTCCACAGAACCATCAGTTTAGAAAAAGCTGCTTCCTGCAATTTCCCTTACTGTCTCATTGCTTTCATATTCTACCATGCTTTTCTAGTCCTGCTCAGGCTGCACATTAAAAAAAAAAAAAAATTAGTGGAATAGGAGAATGAGGTTGACTTCTATCCTGATAGTAGTTTTTTTGTCTAGCTTTTATTTTTATTTTTTTTTAATTTTTTTTTTAATGTTTATTTATTTTCGAGACAGAGAGAGACACAGCATGAACGGGGGAGGGGCAGAGAGAGAGGGAGACACAGAATCGGAAGCAGGCTCCAGGCTCTGAGCCATCAGCCCAGAGCCCGACGCGGGGCTCGAACTCGCAGACCGCGAGATCGTGACCTGAGCTGAAGTCGGACGCTTAACCGACTGAGCCACCCAGGCGCCCCTGTCTAGCTTTTACTATAATTGACGTATAACATTGTACAGGTCTAAGATGTACAACGTAGTGATTTGATGAATGTATATTTTGCAAAATGTTTATTTACCACAGCAAGGTTAGTTAACACATCCTCATAGTGTTTTTACTTTCTTCTCTAATAGTGGTTTTCATATTTTGTACATATCAGAATTACCTGGAAGCCTTATTAAAAATAGCACAGATTCTTCAAGGCTTTCCCCCACTAGGTCTGGAGTAAAACTTAGGATTCCGCACTTTTAATAAGGTACCCTAAGGGATTCTGATGCCAGTATCCTGGACCCACAATCCCTGTTTCTGTGATGGCACCTGTGAGCCTGAGGCATGGAGCCAGGTAGACAGTCATGGGAGTGTCTGACAGGCCATCATAGGTAGCCCGCCCCACTCTTTGCATTTGGCTCTTGTCCTTTTCCTTTTCACCTGTCCCTGAAATGGCAAGAAACTCTCTTGTGCAAGAGTAACCAACTGTTATCTTCCATGGTCCTCTTACCTCATGGGAAAATGTGGTCACCAGTAAAGTAGCATCTGGTCCAGGTCTACAGAAAAGGATCTTGGCTGGCTGAATTTGACTTTTGTTTTTCCTTTTCATACTCTCAGGACTCTCACTGCCTTTTCCTAGGAAGAAAGGCTTAGAGTTACCTTTTGTTATTGTCAGTTTTCCTTCTTAAGGAGGGCTGTGGCAACTCCTGGGGAAGTGTACCTTTTCTTAGATAAAGAACTCTGAGAACCTTAAATAAGCCAAGTCAGAGGTGCCATAAATGTACTAAGGTCAGGTAACTATGGAAGCCAGTTCAGAGGTTGAATAAGGATTGGTGCCTGAGGGGGTTGGGTTGGGCTACTTTGCTACTACCCTAAAGGGCCTGAGACAGGTGGGACCCTAAGTATTTTGTCTTTCCTTGTTCTTCAGGACACAGACTGGGTGGTGGTGAAGGAGCCTGTTATCAAGGTGGCTGCTATCGACAATGGGCTGGCTTTCCCTCTGAAACACCCTGACTCCTGGAGGGCATGTAAGTCTCAAGACCACTGTGGTCTGGCTTTTTCTTGCTCTTCTCAATTTTCTCATCTATGGGGTGAAGATAATACCTCTACCACAGGATTGTTCTAAGAATTTGTCGAATGACGCAGCTCATGCATTTAGCACAGTAGCTGACACGTGGGGCAAGTACTGCAAAATGCAAGCTACTCTTGTCATTTTTGCCTGACATTAGTCCTGTTAGAAGCACAGGGTTGAATTTTCTCATCTGTGCTTTGCATTTTTCTCATTTTTTCTGAGGACTATCTTATTATAATTCATTCTATTTGTATTTCTAAATATAAGCTATCGTCAGTGTTTTCTGTCTTCCTTGGTGACATCCTCGAAGCCAGCCCCTGCCCTGGTAATAACTGAGAAACTCTTAGAAAAAGAAAGGAAGATACAAGTAGAGGGTCACTCGCCCCTTTGCAGTACCAGTGTGTCTTTTCAGAAGGCGCATCTCAATGTCTCGTTGGTAGATAACTAGAAGTAACTAGAAGGTCATGTGATGTCTGGGAAAGAGTACAAGCTCTGGGATTTGGCAGTCCTGGGTTTGAATCCTAATTCCTTCGCTTACTCTTTAGGCTTTAGGATTAACAGCCCTGGTACCATTTCTTTTCTGTCCTATGTCAAGTAAGAGGGCTGTTCTACCTTTGGCAGTGCTCTGATAGGTGGAGGACAGAGATGGGCAGCTTTGTTTTTTGCTTTTCTTCTTTTCAGATCCCTTTTACTGGGCCTGGTTGCCCCAGGCAAAAGTCCCGTTCTCTCAGGAGATCAAAGATCTGATTCTTCCAAAGATATCGGACCCTAACTTCGTCAAGGACTTGGAGGAGGACCTATATGAACTCTTCAAGGTTAGCCCTGGGAACCTCAACCTTGTAACTATATGGAAGAAGGAATTTCTAATGGCTTTTCTAACGGGTCCTGATACAAGCCAAGAGAGAATGGCTAACACTCTTCTGACTTGTGTCAGCCAATGCAGAGCAAACAAAATTCCCACATGTGGGCATCAAGACCTAGTTCTGGTTGGTTTGAAAAAAATTGACAGCTGTGATGAATCAGCATGGGTTTGTCTTGCGTGTCTCGGGGCTGCAGTGTATCTGTAGAGCTCGCCTTTTCCAATGGAGCACTAGAGGCCGGAGTTCTACACAGTTCATAATGAGACTCGGGACAAGATATTCACTTGTTGTTTCTTTCCTCACCCATGAAACAGAGAGTTCTTAGGGTGGTAGTTAACTTCACTAAGCCTCATAAACCTCATGTAAGTTTTCTTTACTAGAAAGTTTTTAATCGGGGGAAGAAAGTGGGTTCTTCTGAGAGATTCACGCAGGTTCCGTCTCCTGCCCTTTTGCAGAAAGATCCTGGTTTCGACAGGGGCCAGTTCCATAAGCAGATTGCTGTCATGCGAGGACAGGTAAGCCTGGGACTTCCTCCTGTTGTCATCCCTGGACTCTCTCTGGGAGGGTTATATGCTCATGCTGAGTAAATGTAAAGCTTGTGTTTTACACCCTTTTAGTCTATGCCGTACATATTTGTGACTCTGACTTAGCACATGGGTGAGGAAAGGTAGCCCTTTCAAATCTCCCACTTCTTCCACGGTGTCCAGTGCTTGGTGAGGCATTTATTATGAGCTCAGCTCTGTGCCTGTTGCTGGCTAGTTCATTGGTAAATTTACCCAGCGGCCCCTGTCTTCAAGTTGCTCAAGGCAGGCCATAGGCCTTGGTGGTTAAGAGCCAGCCTCTGGAGTCCGACTTCTTCACTACTTACAACCCCTGTGGCCTTGGGCCAGAGCCTCGGTTTCCTTGTTTATAAAATGTGACAATAATAATTCCTTGCAGAGTTGGCCAAAGGATTACATAAGATAAATGCATATCAAGTGTTCAGTAAAAATAATTACCTAGGGTTAACACTCATATATTGATCGTGGTTATAATTTTTGTTATCGTTATAAGTTGTATTATTTCTTCTTTCTCCACTTTACCTTCAAAGAGAGCTAAGGAAACCCCTAGGGCATTCATTGTTGATCTTCAAAAGTAAAGACTGTGCCTGAAAAATTGTTTTAAAGCTCTGTAGAGCACTGACATTCTGCTTATCACTTTGGTATTTTCTTTCTTTCTTTTTAATGTTTTTTTATTTTTGGGGGGACAGAGAGAGAGAGTGTAAGTGGGGCAGAGAGGCAGAGGGAGAGAGAGGATCCCAAGTAGTCTCCGTGCCCAGCGCAGAACCCAACATGGGACTCAAACCCACGAACCATGACCTGAGCGAATATCAAGAGTCAGATGCTCAACCAACCAAGCTGCCCAGGCGCCCCAACTTTAAAGTCTTAAAGACATCTGGGATGGCATAGTGGATGACTTAGTGGACACAGTGCCTGTGTTTGAATTCTGGCTCTGTCATTTATTGGCTCTGTCATTTATCGGCGAGGTCTTGGAGAAGTTGTTTAATCTCTCCTCCTTTTAGTGTGTCCATATGTAACATGGGGTTAATAATAGCTCCTATCTCATAGGGTTATTATGAGATCAATGATTTAGAGTAGTACGTGGTGTATTGAAGTAATCAATATGTATTAGCGGTTTTGATTATGATTTTGTGTGCAGAAAAGGTAGGTTCTCACATCTTTAAAGGTCAAGAAGGTCTTTCCAGTCATAATTATGCATTTACCTCTACCTACCATTTGGGTAAAGGCTTCTTGTGAGAGCAACTCTTGGGCTTACTGAGTTTATGTTTCCTTGGAAGTGGGATGTACAGAGGTTTCAAGAGCTGCAGTTATTATAGCTGCCTGAATACCAGTGACGTGGTCTTCCTCCATTTCCCAAATAATGTAAGGGCCCAGTTAAGCTGGCAGAATTTTCGGAGACCTTAAAAGTCACATGATGTACTGTGGTATTATGGAACTCAGCATAAAGGAATGAACTTCTCAACCTTGTGTAGGCTATGCCTCTGTCCCTATTATACTATCTTCTCTAATCCCTTTCCAGCTCAGTCCCTTGCCAAAACCATAGCAACCCTCCTCTCATCATATCGGTCAGGGCCATTATCTAGAGTGGCAAAAGGGGGGGTGGGGTGGGAGAGTACAATTTTATCTTTCTCTCTGTCTTGTGCCCTTAATGTCCTTTGAGGGCCTTTTGGCCTCTTACGACTTAGAGTGCCTCCCTCTCAACACTGTAAGTTTCCATGAGCATCCAGCTCATTTCAGCAGGTAGGTGGCCAGTATATCGGTCACATCCTTACTTGCTTACCAGTCACACACAACGAGGCAAGACGAGCCGCCACCTTGCAGAAATCTGACATACCACAGGGAAAGGAGGTCACAACCCTTTCTGTACCTGAGCTGTAATCACAGAGTGCCTATATAAGGGCCCTCAGCCAAAGGGGAAGAGTAAAGACCTTCCAGAGAGCTGGAGTTGGATGCCAGTTGTTACTCAAAGACTTTGCACCAGATGTTAGATCTACTGCGGGGTCTGAGGGAAAGCCTCTTGAAATGGCACTTTCAAAGATTTTATCCTTTAGCTTTATGTGCTACAGAATATGTGCTATCAATTTCTTGTCAGCTTTTTAATTTGAAGAATTTCAAACCTTAGTAAAGTAGGATCTTCTCCTAGATTCACCGGTTATTATAGTTAGCCACGCTTGCTTTATCTCTGTATCTATTTGCTTGTATCTCTATAGGTTATCTATCTGAGGAATATCTATCTCTACAAATGCAGCTAATTTCTCTCTTTAAAAATTTTTTTTTTTTTTTCAACGTTTATTTATTTTCGGGACAGGGAGAGACAGAGCATGAACGGGGGAGGGGCAGAGAGAGAGGGAGACACAGAATCGGAAACAGGCTCCAGGCTCTGAGCCATCAGCCCAGAGCCCGACGCGGGGCTCGAACTCACGGACCGCGAGATCGTGACCTGGCTGAAGTCGGACGCTTAACCGACTGCGCCACCCAGGCGCCCCAATTTCTCTCTTTAATATAACTGTATAATTCGTCTCTCTCTAGATAGATAGATTGATACATTTTATTTTTGGCCAAATCTTTTGAAAGTAAGCTGTAGATAATTTGACATTTTACCCCAAATAACTTCAGCATGCATAAAAGGCAGCTTGTAACCCAGAGAATAATAGGGGAAGCACAGGAAGAACCATCCAGGGCAGGTTTAAAATTCTCTGTCTCTTGGGGCGCCTGGGTGGCTCTGTGAGTTAAGTGTCCCAACTCTTGATTTCGGTTCAGGTCATGATCTCATGGTTCATGGGTTCAAGCCCCTCATTGGGCTCTGTGCTGACAGCATGGAGTCTTCTGGGGATTCTCTCTCCCTCTCTCTCTGCCCCTCCCTCCCCAAATAAAGTAAAGAAACTTAAAAAAAAAAATCCTGCCTCTTAAGTTGGGTGGTTTCCTGCATAATTCACTCCAATTCCATTTGAAACTCCTTTTCATTCTCTACCCAGAGTTTGTGCTCAAGGCTCTTTGAAGCAGTGGAGGATGCTGACAGATACTAAAACAATGAAGTAAAACAGAATTAATTACAGATAGGATCCACTTGAGACTTCTCACCTCTGTTTCAGGTGTATCTCTGCCTCTTCATGGGCAGCGTTTGCAGGCCAAGGATATTTGTGGCTTAAAGGCCGTGTGTCTCTGTGATTTGAGGGTCCAGCCTTTCTTACCCTCCCCTCTGTCTGTGGCCTGGCCATGAAAATCTTCAATATCTGGCGGTTTAAAGAAGGCTATCATAGGGGTGCCTGGCTGGCTCAGTTAGTAGGACGTGTGACTCTTGATCTCGGGGTTGTGAGTTCAAGCCCCATATTGGTTACAGAGATTATTTAAAATAAAATCTTTTTATTTGTTTAACTTTTTAAATTTTTTTTTTTTTCCGTTTATTTATTTTTGGGACAGAGAGAGACAGAGCATGAACGGGGGAGGGGCAGAGAGAGAGGGAGACACAGAATCGGAAACAGGCTCCAGGCTCTGAGCCATCAGCCCAGAGCCTGACGCGGGGCTCGAACTCCCGGACCGCGAGATCGTGACCTGGCTGAAGTCGGACGCTTAACCGACTGCGCCACCCAGGCGCCCCTATTTGTTTAACTTTTTAAAGAGACACCGTGTGAGCAGGGGAGATTGGCAGAGGGAGAGAGAGAGAATCTCAAGCAGGCTCCGTGCTCAGCATAGAGCCCAATGCGGGGCTTCATCGCACTACCCTGGGATGGTGACCTGAGTTGAAATCAAGAGTTGGGCTGTCAACTGACTGAGCCACCCAGATGCCCCATACTTAAAAATAAAAGCTTTTTTTTTTAAATTTGTTTTTAATGTTTATTCATTTTTGAGAGACAGAGAGAGACAGAGTGTGAGCAGGGAGGGGGAGAAAGGGAGACACAGAATCCGAAGTAGACTCCAGGCTCTGAGCTGTTAGCACAGAGCCTGATGCGGGACTCAAACTCACAAACCGTGAGATCATGACCTGAGCTGAAGTCGGATGCTTAACCGACTGAGGTTAAGTCGGATGCTTAACCGACTGAGCCACTCTTAAAAATAAAATCTTAAGGGGCTTCTGGGTGGCTCGGTTGGTTGAGTGTCTGATTTTTTTTTTTGTTTGTTTGCATCTGAGTCTTGATTTGAGCTCAGGTCATGATCTCATAGTTGGTGAGTTCAAGCCCCACGCTGGGCTCTGTGCTGGCAAGGTGGAGCCTGCTTGGGATTCTCTCTCTCTCTCTCTCTCTCTCTCTCTCTCTCCTCTCTCTCTCTCTCCTCTCTCTCTCTCTCTCTCTCTCTCTCTCCTCTCTCTCTCTCTTTCTGTCTTTCTTTCTCTCTCTCTCTCTCTCTCTGCCCCACCCTCTCCCACCCCCTCTCTCTTCTCAGAATAAATAAACTTAAATAAAATCTTAAAAATAAATTTAAAAAATCTTAAAAAAAATTTTTTTTAAGATTTACTTATCTTGAGAGAGAGTGTGTGAGCAGGGGAGGGACCAAGAGAAAGAGAATCCTAAGCAGTCTCTGCGCTGTCAGTGCAGAGCCTGATGCAGGGCTCAAACTCATGCACTGTAAGATCACGACCTGAGTGGAAATCAAGAGTCAGTCACTTGACCAACTGAGCCACCCAGGCGCCCCATAAATAAAATCTTAAAAAAAAAAAAAGAAAAGAAAAGAAACTGGGGCGCCTGAGTGGCTCAGTTGGTTAAGCCACTTCGGCTCAAGTCATGATCTCACTGCTCGCGAGTTCGAGCCCTGCATCGGGCTCTGTGCTGACAGCTCACAGCCTGGAGCCTGCTTCCGATTCCATCTCCGTCTCTCTGCCTCTCCCCTGCTCACACTCTGTCTCTCTTTCTCTCAAATATTAAACAAACTAACAAATAAATAAAAACATTAAAAAAAAGAAACTGTTTTAGAAAGCAAGCAAGCAGGCTATTATCAAACTACTTCCACTTTTGTACTCTCCTATCAGAGAAAATAGATGGTGGTGATTCTAATTTTGGCAAACGTATCCCATGGACACATTTCTGAAATATCTGTAAAAAACAGACTAAAGTTGGTAAAGAACCATGTTGTATCCTGAATGGGATCCTGAAGTCAAAAAAGAACTGTACTGGAAAAGCTAATGAAATCCAAATTAAGTCTGGCGTTTGGTTAATAGTAATGTTCCACTGTTAATTTCTTAGTTTTGGTAAATGTGCCATAGTTCTATAAAAATTTAACATTAGGAAAAACTGGTAAATGGTGTACAGGAACTCTCTGTACTATCTTTGTAACTTTTCTGTAAGTCTAAAGTTATTCCAAAGTAAAAATTTTACTCAAAAAGACTCACAAAAACAATGATAAAGAGACAGCATTAGGGGTGCCTGGGTGGCTCAGTCAGTTAAGCACCTGACTCTTGATCTTGGCTCAGGTCATGATCTCATGGTTTGTGAGATCGAGCCTCATGTTGGGCTCTGCGCTGACAGTGCAGAGCCTACTGGGGATTCTCTCTCTCTCTCCCTCTGCCCCTCTCCTGCTTGTGCTCTGTCTCCTTCAAAATAAATAAATAACCTTAAAAAAAAAAAAAAAAGATAACAGTAGAGGGAGAAGCCAACTGAAATGTTGGCTTTTTCCCAAATATATGGTCTTTGTAGGAAAATCAGAAAATAAGTATAAACAACCATGAACAAATAAAAATCACCTATAATTCCTTGACCCAGAGATAATCAGTGCCAAGTTCCAGAATTTTTTTCTCTGCAGATAGGTAGATAGAATTTTAGAAAATGAAGGTAGAGTCTCTACATCATAATACTGGCTCCTGTCTGTCCTTTGCTATCTAATGACATTGTGATCAGCTTTCCATGCCAATAAAATCTATCTTTTAATTGCTGTTTCTTAGCCCTTACATTATTAACTATTCCCATACTCTGAGGCATTTATACCATTTTCACCGCTAAAAACAATACTGCACTGTATTAGTTGAAACTAAGTGTTTTGTGCCTATCCATGATTGTTTCTTTAGTTCCTAAAAGTGGAATTGCTGAGTCAGGGGGCCTGTTCACTTTTAAGCCTTTATCGTCTGCTTGCCTTTCTGAAAAACTGGCCCAGGGTCTAGCCCCACAGCTTGGCTCTGAACTGTTATCTTCTTCTGTATCCTTACTAATGGGAAGGGGAAAAAATGGGAGGTTTTTGTTTTAATTTGTATTTTTTAAATGACTGGAGAGGTTTCCATTTTTCGTATTTTGCCCGTTTATATTCCTACTTCTGGAAATACCCTAGGTGTATAGTTTTTCATTTGTGTGTTGTTTCTTTTTGTATTGATTTATGGGAGCACTCTATCAGCAGGTCTCCCTTCAGAGGCAGACCAGGATGCCTTGGTCTTTTTTCCTCATTGATCTTATTTTTCCTACTGCAGATCCTAAATCTGACCCAGGCCCTGAAAGACAACAAGAGTCCCCTGCACCTTGTCCAGATGCCACCCGTGATTGTCGAGACGGCCCGTTCCCACCAGCGGTCTTCTAGCGAGTCCTACACACAGAGCTTTCAGAGTCGGAAGCCCTTCTTTTCATGGTGGTAGCCCGAGAGTCAGACAGAGACCTACTGTTTGAGACTCGGGCTGGGAGGAAGCCTGGGGGTGGGTTGCAGGAAAAGCCTGAGAAGCCGGTGGAGAGCAGTGCCCTTGAGAGCCCTTCTTCTCTGCTCGTCACCCCCCTCAGGGCTTTCCCAAGCACAGGGAGAAGCACAATCAGAGGGACAGTGTGTGCCTGTGGGCCCTTCTGAGTGCTAGGGAGGGCTGGAGCCTCCACGCAGGTAGTCCAGATGCCCGGGAAGGAGCAGCTCCCTTCCAGCATCCCCTGGGGCAGGCTGGGAAATTCCCTTCCCTCCCTGACACCCTGCTCTGTGGCAATTCCTCATTATATTCTGCATCAGAAAACAGACAGACAAATACACATTTAAATATTAGTAGCAAAACCGAGGCAGATTCCCAGATCCTCTCAGGTCAGAAACCTCTGATCCAGACCTAAATTTGCATGGACCCAGATGCTCAGGTGCCTCACAGTTCCTTACTCCCATGGACCAAGGCAGCTGGGTGATTCAGAGGGCAACTGGGTGACTCACCAGTTGGGACAGACAGAAGCCACACCTTTCCTTTGGGCTTTTGCCAAGTTTTCTTCCCCTTCTCCCACCAGTGCAATAGGGTGACTGAAAGCCTCCCAACCCAGTTCTCGCAGCGGGGACACTTTTGCTCCAGAACTCTTAGTGGTTGTGCATATGATTGTAGAGATTGGCTCTGCTCTCTGCCCTTCTAGGGACACAGTGTCTCTAGTCCAGGCTTGCAGTTTGCCCGTTATTCAGGCAAAGGCAAGAGGGCAGAAGCGGCTCCCCCAGTATGCACAAGCCATCCATTTGGCCTGAGTACATGCCGGGGGCCATAACTGGTCTGTGGGCAAACATCCCAGCCTTGCTTCCCCAGTCTTGGTGACAGACACCCCGGTCCTCTTATTTGTTTCTGTTGTTTCAGATATTTTTTTTTCTCGACACTTTTCCCTCAGGGGGTTCAGTTTTGGGTTCTGGAGTGGGTCTCAGTGAGGATTCTGGGATGATCTCAGCTCATAGGCGGACAGGATATTAGGTCCCTGGACTTCTTTTTATGCTACCACTGCTGCTGCTTGGCGGAGGTAATGGGACTCATATTCTCTTCCTAGTCGGCAGCTTCCCTTTGCTCCCTGACTTCTTGTTCTAGGCCAATTTTTCCATGGCTTCTTGAGAAAGGCAGGGCCCAAAGGAGAAGGGCCTTCAAACTGTCCCCTAGAGCCTGCCCAGTTCAATGTGCATCTTCCTGCTTCCCTGTCTCTTTTCCCTCAGCTGTCCCCCTTGCCAGGTGTCCGAGCCCTTTCTACACCAAAGCAAAGAATGGCCTCAGGAGAGAGTAGAGAGGGTGCCATCTGTGGCTAAGGGGCAGTTCTGTGCTACTGGACACTTCAAGATTCTGGCACCCTGCGATTGGTCAATCAGTCTTGGAAAGAAACGATCTTGAAGGTTTGAAAAACAACCAAAGAAAGGGAGCGAGGACTATGGCTGCGTGCCCTCTGCTTGCCCAGCTCCCACTGCCCAGGAGGCAGAGCAGAGATGTGCAGCCCTCTCGTCAGCTGGGCCAAGCTGGTCCCTTTGCATCCTAGCCCCCGGGGGCCAGCTTGTGCCGGGGGGCCCCCCAGCTGACAGGAGGAGTCTCTGGGAGCTGGGTACGCATGCCCTGTGGATAAAGGCACAGCTCCTAACCCTGACAATCTCATTGAGCTGGCCTGGAATCTAACCTTGGGGACCATGTTTGTGACAGTGCCTGCCCCCAGACTGTAGGAGCAGCAGGGCTCCCAGAGGCCAGAAGGGACCCAGGTGTGCTTGGCTCTCCAAAGATCTCTCTCCACAAACCTGTCGGTAAAGCTTCCCACCTGGGCGTCAAGAGAGCCTAAGCTGTCTTAGAGGAGGCTGGGGGAAGCCAGCCTGTGCAAGTAGGTCTGCACATCGCCCTCATCTAGACCAGCTCTGTGATGAGACTGAAATCGAGTCCAGCGTACGAGGGGGCTGGCCCCAGTCCTGGCAGGCGGGAGCGTGGGCCATCCTTTCCTGGCATGTTTCCATTCTCCTTGAAGCCTGGACTCAGGTTGCCTTGAATGTGGACTAGGGAGAGCCAGGAGCCTCAAAGTGCCAGGGCAGGCTTCTGGGCGGCACTCACAGAACAGCCAGGCCCTCTGTCAGCCGCAGGCCCTGTCCCCGTGTCAGGGAGGAGAGGCCGGGCTGGGAGAGTACTGCTGCCTGTGTTCTTCCAACACACTGTAGAACTTGTATGTAATGTATTTAAATCAATGCAAATGTATGAATAACAAGTCCAATTCTGACCTTTTTTGTCTAGTTTTCTTGGGTGAAAGGAAGACAAGGTAGAATGCAGTTTTAAGGACAAAGAACCATGTGTTTCCATGGAATCGCTGAGATACAGCCCCGAAGTTATACAGGTCCTCATTTCCAAGGTCCCCATGCTCTAAAAACCAGAAATATTTTCATTGACTCATTTGACACCAAAACCTGACCTGACCCTACACTGGTGTGAATTGAAGCTATTTGTAACCATGATGTTTTCCTCTTAGTGTATTTGTTGCAGAAATACTCATGTTTTGTTATGAGATATTTCCCTACTAGGGATTATGCAGTATTTGCACTGAGTACTTCCTACAAGCTGAAAAAATTCTGAGTAACAAAATCCTCTAGCCCTATGGGTTTGGGATGAGGAATGCGCTCTGCTTCTCTTCTTGGCCACAAGAGGGCAGCGTATCCTTTGTGCGCATCACTGCCTGCTTGAAGCACTTTGAACCCTGGGTCCTTTAAAGGGTGGGTAATGGGACAGATAGGATGCCTGGGAAACAGAGGTGAATGCTAATGAGCACATAATATGCTGTTGAGGTAAAGCCAGTGGAAGTAGTCAAAAATCCTCCCCTTAAAGGTTATCAGGCTACAGGGAATCTCAGATAATGCTGGAGGCTCAAGAACGATTGGTCCAACTGTTGACCCACCTCAGGATGGTTGGCCCATGGGGATAAAGATGCCATCTGAGGAGCCGGCAGCCACTCCTTTGCAGGCTCACTGCCCACTGTGCAAGGCGGACTGGAATAGTCTTTCCCCTTCTAGAACTGGCCAGAGGCCAAGAACCCTCTCTCTCCTGTGGATCAGGACTGCCTACGGAAATGCTTCCATCTCCCGATCTCTGGAAACGGAGGCTTTAGCACAGAGGATCTAGGGGATGGGGGGTGGTGGGTGTTGCTCTCCGGGGAAAAGGAGGCCTGGCCTATTTTCTCCTTCCCGGGAACACCCCTTCCCTGCAATAAGTGCAAGCCCTCACCCCCTGGCTCCAGAACGTCCATTGAAGAAGCCTCCCTTTCTGTGACAGACTCACACAGTTCTTGATGCAAATGTTTTTATTTTGCCACTTAAACCACGGTTTCCTCGCGTTAGCCTGACAGGCAGGGGTGTGGGCAGGTGGCTGGACCATGGGTTACAGTAGTAGCAGGAGGGTTAGAGCAGGAGTGGTGAGATGCTCAGTCTCCGTGCCCATCGCTGGACTCCCAGGGGGATATCATGCAGCCCGAGTATACTGTCGGGTGGGAAGAGCTGAGACAGGAATGGGTCCCACATGGTGTAGAGCTCAGGGGACACCTCCAGTCCTGTTCTGAATGGAGCAGGCCAGTGGTAGTGACCTTCCATTTACCACTGTGGGGCTGTCTGCCTCCAGTCTGTCTTCCTTCTTCACTTCCTGGGCCCTTTGGCAAAAGTCCCTATGATTCCTGGGGAAGTTACTGCCGTTCCCAGCCCCTTCCCTGGATCAGTGTCTGATCTGATGGAGGTAGCTTGTGGGGCCTGGCTTCTTCCAGTTCCGGCGGATCCTGGCACTTGTCCTCCTGGAGTTCAGATACTGATCGCCAGAGGCCATCTCTGTGGCACCACTCTGTGGGTCGGCCAGTGGAGCACGGGGCTCGGGGGTTCTGCAGGGAACAAGTGTGTGATAGGCCCAAATCAATAGGAAGAGCAGAATGCAGGCTAAAGAGATTTTGGTCAGGATGAACTAAACACACCGTTTGGGGCAAAATGAGACAGGGGCTCTGGACTCATCTGCCCCCGATTGCTAAAGACTAGGCAAAGCTTTCAGATTTCTTTTCTGTAAAGAGAGCTGGACTAGATTGGGGTGTGTGACAACTCAGCCTTTCTCCAGCTTCATGCTGTACTTGTGGCAGCCATCAGTCAGCCGTGATATGAGACTGGAGGAACCAAGAATCCTCTTTAGCAAGATGTTTTAAATTGGGATTGCAAGTCAGCTAAAGTTCATATGAGCAAGAGGCTGATTTGCTCCCCCTGGACCTGATGACTCGGAAGACCTGTCCAGGACTAATATTCTGACTCGGGGGCCCGAGAAGGCAGCGGGAAGAATGGAGGGCAGAGTGTAACCCACAGTGATTGGCTAGGCTGTGTGGCTCCGCTCAACCCTGTGGGGCTCGCTGTTCCTAGGCTGTCAGTGACCTAGGCAAAGAGGGGGATGACTAGGGGAAGTTGGAAGTTCCTCAACAATTTTTAACCCTCAGTGCCTCTACCAAACCTTCCTACGCTATATTCTCTGTAATTCCACAGGCAAGATCTTAACCAGGTTTACTCTTGATTTGTTACCTCTTCTGCAACAGGGAAACACACGTTTTTTTCCTCCCAAATAGTCCCTCCCACTTGGCTGAGAATCACTGCAAAATGAGGTGGCACTGATAGGACCCAGGCATTCCCTTCTGTGGAAGTTCACAAGATCCTACAGGACTCCAACAGTAACAGCAATCGTAGGCACTGTGTACCTCCCCCCCCCCCCCCCCCCCCATGGCAGATACTTTACGGTGAGGCCAAGTCAGTAGCTCCAGGTCATACAGCCAGAAAATGGTGGAAGGAGCATCAGTAGTGCCCCCCTTCCCTCAGGCCTCCAGTTCCAGGAACCCACCTGAGCCGGCTGCAGTGGTGCAGTGAGTGGCCCAGGGGTTTTGGCCGGGGGGGCCTCTTCCTACGCAGCCTCCTCAAGGCCTCTGCCACACGGTGGTCTCCCGCACACTCCCAGATGATCTGTGCCCGCTCTTCGGCCAGCTGGTCCCCACTGCGCTGAAACAGGCCCTGGATCTGCAGCAGCTCGGCGTCCTGGAAGATGTTGGCTGTGGCCTGCTTGCGGCCCCGGGCCTCAGCCGGGGCCTGCCAGGGGGGTGGCTCGCTCACCACAGAGGCGGGCGTTCCCATCCTGGGTGCTCTGGGGAAGGAAAGCACGGAGAGGCATCAGCTCAGCAGGCCCTTCCCAAACCTGGGGTCCTGACGGATACAAGGGCTTCTGGTGTTTCTGTTCTCCAGGAGCCAATGTGCAGTAAGTCTTGACTTAAAATCACTCCAATTGCCAGGGCACCTGGGGGAAATTATATGCATAAGGATAGCCAGACTTTATTATAAAGTGCTTATGAGTGCGACACATGTACTACCTCCCTGAAGAGGCCCGGCAACCAGTGAAGTAAGACTTGTTTATCCCCACCGTGCAGATGAAGTACAGCTCAGTTGAAATGATCCTTCCACAGACACGAAGCCTTGGTTAAGTGCAGAGCCAGGAGTAGCACCCAGGTCTGTGGTTCTAAAGCCCAGGCAGACCCCGGGACATCCAGGTCGTAAGGACGACGCAGCAGCAGCCACGGAGATGTGTCGAGCATTTCACATGTATTGGGCACCACTGTAAGAGTCGTAGTCACGTCACGTCATTGAAATGTGAGCATGACAGCCATATGCGGTAGGGGCTGTACCCTCGTTTCACAAATGAAGAAACTGAAGGACAGATCCAGATACTGCTGATGCCAAGGCCCAGGCTCTTAGCACAGAAGTGAGAAAGGGGTATGACGTTGGGCTACCCAGGCCGGAATCCCACTTCTAGCCACCTCCACCACTTACTGGCTCAGCTGCTTCCTGTGTAAACTTCTCAAACTATACCAATTTCGGCCTGAGTTGCAGTGAGGACTGAGTGAAGGCAGCATTAAGAACAGTGTTCAGTGTTCTACTATTCTGCTTTTCCATCTGTAAAATTGAGAACAGTCATCCCACCTATTTTCAAGACCCTCAGAGACAAACCAAGTCCGTACAGTTTAACAAACACAGTATGAAGCAGACCAGTCAGATCTAACTAGTCCAAAAGGCCATGGAGATGAACGTAGGGACGAAGACACAGCTACAGGGTTAGAATATACAACCATGGGCAGAGGCTGAAATCTTAGAAGTTTAATTAAAAGGAAGACTTATGGGGCGCCTGGGTGGCTCAGTCGGTTAAGCATCCGACTTCAGCTCAGGTCATGATCTCGCGGTCCGTGAGTTCGAGCCCCGCGTCGGGCTCTGGGCTGATGGCTCAGAGCCTGGGGCCTGCTTCCGATTCTGTGTCTCCCTCTCTCTCTGCCCCTCCCCCATTCATGCTCTGTCTCTGTCTCAAAAATAAATAAACTTTAAAAAAAAAAAATTAAAAAAAAAAATAAATAAAAGGAAGACTTATGTCCAAGTCCTCCCCCACCTTGCCGAAAATGAAAATTAAATGGTCTTCCTCAGTTTGAGAGAGTTCCACTTTGAATAATAAAGGCATAAGAGGCTCACTCACCCTATCCTTGTCTAGTACAGCCTGAAAAAGTTACGAGATTGGAAGGCAGACTAGAGACAAGGAGGACCAAGGACTCTGGCACAACACAGAACTGGGCTTGAATCCCAGCCCTGCCACCTTCTTAGCTATGACCCTAGGCAAGTTACCCAACCTCTCTGAGCCTCTTTGCTCAGCTGTAAAATGGGGCTCATAACCGCTTCCCAGGATTGTTGTAAGGATTGAATGAGTCTAGTGTGGTATCAGGTACCTGATAAGAGCCAAATAAACGAAATGCCCACCCGCTACCCTTTTGACACTAGCTTAAAAGGGGGCGGGGGGAGCAAAAATTAAAGCATTTAAACACAAAACGTCCATGCTCACCGTGACAAACCCACACAGAATGGAAATCATAAAAAACGCGTTCCCAGCTTCCAGTGCTCAGCCTGCTTGCAGAGTGGCCCTGGCTCGCACCTGCCTTTACTCTCCTGAGGGTTTGAACCATCTCTCCATCCCGTTTAGACTCCTCAAATGTAACTGGCCCTCCCTTTCCCTGGCTTTCCCTCCTCACCTCAACGGCCACCCTCCTCATTCCAGTAATTTCCACACTCCCCCTGTCCCAGTGTCTAGGCCTATTAGAACCTCACTCTCTTCAAAAGATTTAATAACTAAAACCTGTAGAAGATTTTCAGGTAAATTAACTTCATAAAAATTGTGCTTTTTATCTGGAAACGGGAATTTTAAAATCTACCTCTCCTTGGGCACTATTATGGAATCCAGTTAACAACCTTGTATGTGTGGTAATTAAATCCCCTGAGCTGGATAATAAAAACACATTGTGACCAGAAAACAGTCACCAAGTAACACTGTCAGGCTGATAAAGGAAAAAAGCTAACTATGGGGCATTTACTCTGCACCAGGCAACGTGGCACTATGCATGATATCATCTGATCCTCAAAAGCATTCTAGGAGTGGACGCTGTTACCCTCACCCCAGCGCACAGTGGGGCAAAGGAAGGCAAGATACAGATGAAATGCCAGTGGCGCAGCCAAGGTCAGGACCCGGTGTAAGGGGACTGCAACCGTGTATGAAAACCACAGCTGCCTTCACAGCCGAGCAGCTCAGAGCGTATTTCTTCCCATCGCTCCTGTGGGGGTGTCTCACTGTTCTTACCTGATTCACAAAGGAGGAAACCTCCAGTGGGAAAGGAAGAACAATGAACACATGCACATGAGGCAGGGGCGGGGTGGTAGAATTTATTTTAATCTTTTTGTTAACGTCAGAGCTGTTTACTGTTTGACCAGCTGTTCTAGCCTTAACCTGCGGCACTCTGAAGAGGAAGATCCCCAGCTCCCACAAAAGAAATCTGGAACTGCAACCCAGCCCAGTGCACAGAGTACTGGCTCATGAGTCACAGGACTACGTCTGGGCCCTAGTTCTGCCACTCAGCGGCCAAGGGGCCTCAGGCATTTCACGTCACCTCCATGGGCCTCGGTTTCCCTCTACATCTGTAAGAAGAACAGGATGATTATGCTCTCAGAGGGCGTGTGCAGAGTCCATGATTCTGGGGAGACTAGGTCTGTACAGAAGCAGCAGTTGGATTTGCTGGTCTGCCAAGGCCATGTGTGGACAGGTCTGGCTAATATCAGGTGCCAGGAAATTCCCCAACCAATAGTTCCCCTTTTCTGCCCTCCTCAATCTTCCATGGAGACAACACACTGTTTTGCTGCTGTGGGATGTGGGGTTAGGGTGTGGGAGAAGGCAGAGAGATCACTGCTGTAAAGCACTCCAGTGACCCATGCTGGCTGTGGCCTAGCCCGGGGCAGACTCCTCCTCTGGTCTGGGTGGTGGGACAAGGGGTGATCCTGCTTCTCTCAGACTCAGGCCCTCTTATCCTCCCTTCGGGGAAAATGGCAACAGGATGAAGCAGCAGCGGCCTCAGGGATGGCTTGGAGCCTAACTTCCCAGATGGCCCCGGCCACCTCTGCCAGGCTGCAAGGGCCTACAAGGCCCTGCCTCCAGCCTCTAGCCTCCACGTTACAGTGAGTTACACACACCAACAGACCATCTGGGTGAGTCTGGGCCAGTTTCCACCGTACCCTCCGTGCACCGTGGGGTGGGGAGCCTTGGCACCCCCAGATTTTGAGATCCTCACTCTTGGCTCTGCCTCCCACCCTGGGATTCAGCCAGCAGTGAGACTGGGAATAAAAATCCATGTATTTCACATACGATTAGATGTAAACTTGGGGAAAACTGAGTCAGAACTTTTATTATCAAAAGAAACTTTTAAAAAAGATTTTATTTTTACTTATACACTTAACTGACTGAGGCACCCAGGCGCCCCTACTTTTATTATTTTTTAAAGATTTTATTTTATTTTTTTAAAGGAATCCTAACCTCTTTCTTTTTTTAAGTTTATTTTTATTTATTTTGAGAGAGAGAGAAAGAGAGCATGAGAGAGGGAGGGGCAGAGAGAGAGGGAGAGAGAGACAATCCCAAGAAGGCTCCACACCGTCAGTGCAGAGCCCGACGTGGGGCTTGATCCCAGGAACCGTGACATCATGACCTGAGCTGAAATCAAGAGCTCAACACTTAACCAAATAAGCCACCCAGGCACCCCAAAGATTTTATATTTAAGTAATCTCTACACCCAATGTGGGGCTCGAACTTTCAACCCTGAGATCAAGAGTGGCTTGCTCTACTGACTGAGCCAGCCAGCCTCCCCAGAAAAAACATTTCCTATCTTATTCAATGTGTGATTCCCACCCCCACCCCCCCAATTTCTTAGATAAGACCTGAATCCAGGAAAGTCAGTGAATGCTTGAACAATGGTACTTTTCTACACTGGAAAATGACACCACAGGGCTATTAAAAGATTACAAATGGATCTTTCATTCCAGAGTTGACATGAAAGAATATAAACATGGGTCTGGAAGCAAATGAGTAAAAACTCATTTGCAAATTGCAATTTGACACAAGCTAGCTTAAAAAATGAACCCCCAAAGTAAATACCAAATGTTGAAAGTGACAAAGTTCAACTTGCTTTGAAATAGGCAATAAATGAACTATAGAGCTTTAACAAAGACATATATTTAAAAAGTGACTCACCACGCAATGAATTTGCAACATATGTAGTGCTCAATTGAGCATCTTTTGTGGTATCTGAAGCTCAGTTCAGACAGCTATTGTGACTGGTCTCAGGGAGGCACAGGTATCCACAAGAGGCAGAGCACACTTTGTGTGAGCCGGGGGGCAACTGCTTCCACACTCAGCTCACCTCCTTCAGATAACTCTGGTGATGGTAATAATCTGTAATCGGAGGCAAAGGGCCTCTTGGGAGAAGAACTGGAGG
Organism: Leopardus geoffroyi; assembly: GCF_018350155.1. Lineage (NCBI taxonomy): Eukaryota > Metazoa > Chordata > Mammalia > Carnivora > Felidae > Leopardus > Leopardus geoffroyi. The sequence goes on from NC_059334.1 coordinate 57,247,269, forward strand.
CTCTGGCCCAAGGCCCAAATCAACACTTGTGGCCCTGGACTGCTTCCCTGACCCTGGACAGCTGCCAAAATCTGTGGCTCTTCCAGTGGGAGGTCCAGTCCACATGGCAGTGTGAGCCCCCGCCCTTTAGGGCCTAGCCCCGGCCAGGAGTGCCTGAGAGAACTGCACACGTTGGTCTCCAAACCTAATGTGGACGTGGAAAAGGGAACGGGGACCTACCCCCAGACCAGTTCTCGGATATGACCGGAAGAGAAACTCTAGATCTAGCAGTAACTCTTTTCAATGGTTCAAGAACCCTGAATTCTGGCTGTGCCACTGATAACCGAGTGACGTTGGCAAGCCCGTTTCCCCTGCCTCATTTTGCTCATCATTAAAATAGTGAGAAGAGTGAGAACAAATAACCCTCAAGGGAATAAGGGAGATAAAAGTACGTGAAAGCGTCCATCTCGGTACATTATACCATGAATGAGTGATGTTAAGGGAAAGGCTGTTTAACAACCAGACAGTATAGAACCATTTTCATTTTCATGAAACTCCCTCAAAAGGGGACTACACTCTTGGGGAAAGAGGGAAAAGGGAGATGGATTCCTCTGTGGACTTTTAAGTCACGGCTGCCATTGAGGCAGCAGTTTGCTTTGTGTCAAGCACAGAACATCATTTTCAAATAGGTAATCTCTTTAATCCTCACTCCTACGAGGGGCACTCTGGTTATACCCATTTTACAGATGAGAAACCCGAGCTCAGAAAGGTTAAGTAACTTGCCCAAAGTCAAACAGGAGGTAACTGATGATATACCCAGGTAGTATATGATCCCAGCGCCCAGGCTCTCAACCACTCTTATTTTTGTTCCTGCCAGATGGCTGACGAGGTCTTCGGGGGAAGGAATGACCCAGGAGGCTCTGAAACCTCTCGAGCCTGCTATCTGCTTCGGCGGGTTTCGGAAGGCGCAGGGATTGAAAGTCAGATCTCCCAAGGCAGCCTCGGCGCCCTCAGCACTCCGCGGCCCCGCGGGGAGTCGGAGCGATTACTCACCACGCTGAAGGGCAGCGTCGACAGACCTCAAATCGGGATGGGGCAAGCTAAGATGTGCCCACCCCAAACCCTTCACGGCCTTTCGAAAGGGCGGGCGTAGCTCTGCGCTTCCTGCTGTGAAGGTGCTCACAAGGACCGGGCGGCGTTCGCCCACAGGACGAGAGCTTGGGAGGGGATATCCTGGCCCAGATCGCTGGGCGAAACCCCCGGCACAGATCGGCCCCCGGGGCTCAGACGTGGCCGCTTCGCACGACGCCGTGCCCTAAAGTGGCTCTGCGGGTTCGGGTCCCAGCGGCACCCGGGCTCTGACGGCCGGCCCGCCCGCTCCTACCGCAGCGCGAGCCGGGCCGCCGACCTACGTACCTGGCTGCCCAAGGCGGGCCACCTAGGTCACAGCCGCGACTCCCGGGAGAAAACGCTCCCCAGCCGGGGAAGAGCCAATCCTCGGCCAAGCCCTGGTGAGAGCTCCGGAGAGAGCCTTCCAAAATCGAACGCGGAGACTCTGTGGGCCAATCATCAGCAACAGAGCAGCGAGGGGCGTGTTCAGGCTCCGCCTCCTTCCCTTCGCCGGCCCCGAAACCCGAGTGCGAAGATTCCCCGGGTCCAATCAGCAGCGGAGTAGCGGCGGGGGGCGTGTCCGCCGAGGCCCCTTCCCTCCTCCCTCGGCCGCCCTAGCGCGGCGCCCGGAGGCTCCCCCTTCATTGACGTCAGTCCCCTGGGAGAGCGGGGTTTTGCTGGCGCGGGAGCGGGCGGGGCCGCATTCCAGGCTCCGGGTGCGGCGGCTGCGAGCCCAGCCGGGTACACGTGACGGGTGCCCCCTCTCCTGGGCCCGAGGCCAGCGCTCAAGGCGCCGCGCTCCTTGCCGCGTGTGGCCCTCTGCAAATAGACCTGCAGTTCCTTAAATTCACTTCCCAGACAGACCACTTGCCTGCTGGCTCCTGCTTTGAGGGAAAGGAAGGGATAGTCAGACCTTGAGCTTCAAAGCTGGAATGTCGTGGGTTCGAGTATTACAGCAACTGTGTCACCTTGGGCCAGTTACCTAAATGACAGTATTAAGAAGGTTTTATACATTCATTGGGCAATGGTCAGTCCATTAGGGACCCACCCTGTCCAAGTTCCTTAACAGGCAGTGCATAGGAGACCCCTATAAGCCCCTGCCCTGGGGGAATTTACAGCCCAGTAAGGGAGGCAGATATTAAAAAGCTTAAAACATTTTAGCAGTGATTACAATTGTAATAAACATTATAGCTAGAAAAGAGTCAAATGGAGGAATCTCAGCTCCTTGTAGGAGGTCCTGGGAGATAGAAGAAGCAACATCGAAACTAAGATGTGAAGGAGGAGTTGAAGTTGGTCAGATGAAAAAGAGTGGGTCTGGGAAGAGTGTTTAAGGAAGAGAGTATGGCATGTGCTAAGTCTAGGAGGTAGCTGGACTCCTGGAGTAATGCTAGCAAGGGAGAGATTGGTGAGGAAGCAGGAGGCAGAGGGGGGCGGTGAAAAAGTTTCCATTTGATTCTGTGCAGGGAATACCATTACATATATTTGTTTAATAGGCATTTTATTTTATTTTTAAGTTTATTTTTGAGAGAGAGAGACCACACGACTGCACACAAGTCGGGGAGGGGCAGAGTGGGGAGAGACAGAGAATCTGTATGAGCGGAGCCGATTCGGACTCCAACCGTGAGATCAGGACATGAGCATGAGCGAAGTCAGACGCTTAACAGACTGATCCACCCAGGTGCCCCTTAATAGATATTTTATAGCACTCACCATGTGCTAGTAATGCCAGTCAGCACTTTACAAATGTTAGTTCGTTTCATCCTCCTGACAAATTTGTGTTTTTAGAAGGTCACTTCGGCCATAGGTTGGAACTTGGATTAGAGGGGGCGGGTGTGGATGCAGAGTGCTCGGTAGGTTCTCCATGAATGCTTGTTTACTTGTTTGGAAGATGAGGAGTTGTTTGCTCACTGGTTCAAAAATGGTCAGGGAGGCACCTGGCAATAGGCAGCTAGGTCTCCCTGACTTCTGAAGACCTGGGGAAATGGCAAAAAGAACAAAGAAATCAGCAATGTTCGTCTCCAATAGAAGGCTGATTGCTGCAACGCCTTTCAGCCAACTGCTTGGCTAAAGAGAGGACTGTGTGGGCTCCTAAACAGGATGGCTGGGCTTCTGAACCAGGGACTGCCTGTACCCTGTATCCTGATGCCAGGAGCTCAGATGAGCCTACCAGGATAGGAACTGGGAACTTGTGGCTTCTGGGTCAGATGTGACTAAGGCTGGGTGGAGAATATCTGGTCTCTCCAAACACTTTTGCAGGCATGTGACCATATGCTTACCACACAATGGAACCATTTCTGTTGTTACAGCTTTATGATTCAGTGTTTCTGATGTGAAGATAGGGCACTAACATCATGCCGGAGTGCAGGGTCTGGGATCCACACCCCGACAGAGCCCTGTTTAGAAGAGAAGGTCGGCTCTGAGGAGTAGAGTCCTGGTGTAATTCAGGCGAAGACTCGGTTTTACGAGGTATTAGATTAAGGTGAGGTGAGTGAGGAATACTCCTTGGGTGCAATATTTAAGGGGGCACTAAATAATCCAGATAAATATTTTAATGTAGTATTTTTAAAAAGCAAAATGTAAAACATCCACGGTGAACAAAATATCAGCACTTAAAATAAAGACAGACCGTTGTTTGTTTTATGACCTGGCGTCATTTTGCAATAGGAATAGTCATTTCCAATCAGCCCACAGTTCCATGCAGGTCACTATTACGTTCCCTGCCCATTAGCTTTAGGAGGGTTGAAAATAGTGTGTGAACAGATTGGGCAACACAAGGCTTTATGTGTGGTCCTGTTTTTTGATGTTAGGGCTTTCATCAGCTTTTTCCATTTGACTCAATGTGGAAGGATATTTCGGTACGTGCATATAGGAGTGCATATGTTTCCTTTTGCCCCAGGCGCCAGTATGGCTCAGCAAGGTGCTAGTTTCTAGGAGAGTAGAGTCTAGGAAAAGGGTTCCAGCTGTTCAGCCTTAAGCAAATACCTAACCTCTCCACTTTTCTATTTTCTCATCTATAGAGTGGGAATAATCATGCCCATCTCTCTGTGTTGCTGTGACGATGAAGTGAGGTGTCACAGCACTCAATATAAACCTTGCTACAGACACTAAACCAGCATTTGACTCCTTCCCTCTCTGTCCTGCAGGAGTTGTTCAAGCAACTCTTACCAATGCTTCCCCACTGGGGTTGAGATTTGCTCCAGTGGGTTTGTTGCTCTCTGTCCTGTTCTGGGGAGAGCAGAGAGAACGTTCACCCTCAGCTGACAAGCAGTAGTGTGACTCTTGAGTCAGCTCCGTTTTTCCTTTCCCTTTTTTTTAAGATTTTTTTTTTTTTAATTGTAGAAGGGGGTGGAGAGTGTGAGCGGGAAAGAGGGGCAGAGGGAGGGAGAGAGAGAAAGAATGCCAAGAATGCCATGCTTAGCTCAGTGCAGAGCCTGACGGGGGCTCGATCCCACGACCCTGAGATACAACCTGAGCCGAAATCAAGAGTCAGACACTCAACCCCCTGGGCCACCCAGGCACCCCGACTCTGTTTTTCTTGATAAATGATCCTGGCACTTCTAAACTTTTTTTAAAAGCACACTTCTTCTTAGGACATTATACAAGGCAACTTACTACAGCCCTCTTCTCTGAACTTAACCAAAAACAGCAAAGTCCTACAGGCAAATAGTACAATATAGAAGCAGTAAAAAACAAAACACAGCAAACGAAAAACCCACACCTAATCTAACCAATGTAGATTATAATTAAAGGTCAGTTTTATATTAGTCTGCTCGGATTGCCATAACAACATACCACAGGCTGGGGGGAGGTTTAACAACAGAAATTTGCTTTCTCACAGTTGTGTGGACGGCAAGTCAAGGTGCCAGGCCACTCAGTTTCTGATCAGAGCTCTCTTCCCGGGTTGCAGACAACAGCCTGCTCACCGTGTCCTCCTATGGTGAAGAGAGAGAGCTCTCTGGTGTCTCTTCTTATAAGGGCACTAATCCTATCAGATCAGGGCTCCACTCCTCATTTAATCTTAATTACTTCCTTACTCCAAACACACTTATATCGGAGGCTAGAGCTTCAACATGTGAATTTTGGGGGGGGCACAATTCAGTCCATAGCAAGTATGGACTCAGTTTTTTGTTTGTATTTTTTTAATGTTTATTTATTTATTTATTTGTTTGTTTATTTATTTATTTAAATGTTTATTTTTGAGAGAGAGAGAGAGAGCAGGGAGAGGCAGAGAGGAAGACACAGAATCTGAAGCAGGCTCCAGGCTCTGAGCTGTCAGCACACAGCCTGATGCAGGGCTCAAACTCACAAACCTGAGTACATGACCTGAGCCGAAGTCAGACACTTAACTGACTGAGCCACCCAGGCACCCCTGAACTCATGGTTTTTAACAGATAAGTAGATATAGAAATAAGTGAGTCGCAAATGTATGCATATGTTTAAATGTGTATGTGCACATGTGTACATGTGTATGTATACACATGAACACACACAAACACACACATTCCCCAGCTGGGTCTGCTGAGAGGGCCTAGAAGCAATGATGCCGCAGTAGGAATAAGCACATTTACAGCCCACATACTGAGTTCCCAGTACGATCCTCCACAAAAGGAACCACGGTTCCTTGGAGAAATGAATCAACCACTGGGGTTGAGAAATTTCAAGATGATTCTAGAACATCTTGTGCTGGAAAGTAAGGAAGTACTCAAAGAATGATGGAAACATCAAAAGGACTAGGAGTCAGTTGATGAGGGCTCCCATCAGCAAATGCAGAGCATCAAAACAAAGCACGACAGTAACAGATTATAACCCAAAGAGTGAAGTAATACCTAAGTCCATAGCAATATATAAATGAATAAATGAGTACACAAAGGAGAAGAAATAGGCCTCCCTTATGGTAGAATCCCAACCAATAAGTGTAGAAGCAATGAAGCAGCTAGAAAATCCTTAATGGTTCTTACAACAGCCCTGTGGCCGATCATAAAAATAAGGATTGTAGTAGTTTTGCATATTTTCTTTCCGTTGTATATACATGGTGGTTTGGTACATAGTAACCTTTTTCTTTTTCTCTCTCTTCACATTTTCATTTCATTTGTAAGTTTCGTAAGTCATCGGAAGTTAACGTTACCAGCTTAGTCTTTAGTTAACAGTACATTCTGAGGGACTCTGGCAAACTCAGAAGTATTGAATACAGACTGTTGGGACTGTGTATCTCCCTATTTTGGAGAGAGGATGTGAGAACTTCCAAGAAAGAGAGCTGTATCTCATTCGGTGGAAATAAGTTGTTTCATTGTAGTATGGAAGTCCGAATGTATGTAAAAGTTTGCGTACGGAAGATGCGTCTCCAAAGAGGTAGACTGTGCCAGTTATCTCTGGGATAACGGAGCAAAGGCCTGGAAATATTTCTTTTTCCAGCTGGCACACTGCTCAGCTTTGTCAGTAGAGGGAGCTGGCAAGACACCGTAGGAGGAAGAGTTTCTCTCCTTGGTTCTGGTGTGTCCTGTGTCTGAGTTCCTGCAGCCTTCGAGGCTTCTCCAGGGCCGGCTCCTGGAGTGCACATGATTTTTCAGGCACCAGGTCCTGCCGTGTGGGCTCCCGCAGTGGGGGCTCCCTCAATGCGCGCGCCTCGTTCAGTGCCTGCAACACACAGTGGCTACTAGCTTCCCTGAGCCACCTGAGTGGCTTTGCAATAACTTTTGAGGTGGCTCCCTGTGAATGATTGCTCCCAGCACCCCACCTTGCTAATTTCTGGCAAGTTCTACAAGTGCGGCACCTCAGTGAGACTTCTTTGCCAGCCACTGAGCCACAGCTACTACGTCCTTTCTAAGGAGATCTGAATCTTGGCCTCGGTGGGAGGGAGGGGGAAGAAACCTCTTCTTAAGGGTCCATCTCAGCTCTAGGGGTAGGGGCTGTTCCTTATATCATCTTTTCCTGTGTTCTTTAGAGTTATCTTTAACTTCTTGTGAGCCAATGCCTCAGCACTCCATTATAGTAAATAATTCCTTGCATTGAGGTTTCCCTATTCAAATGACGTGTGGTTTCCGTCTCACGATTGGACTTCAGCTGATCCAGTGGACAATGGCGAGGCTGGTAGGTTGGCGAGGATAAAGAACCTCAAGTGGAAAAAAAAACAAAAAACAAAAAAACCCTCAAGTGACAGCAGGCTTCTGTCTTACAATCTAGTGATGCACTGGGAACCAGTGAGCTGGGTGTCCAAGTTCGTTCAGAAAACAATATCGAAAATAAAACTAACACATGTGAGCGCTAAGCTCTTTACATCTCATGGAATCCACACAACAGCCCAGTGAAATCATGCTGTTAATCTCGTTAAACCCGTGAAGAAGCTGAGGTTGAGAGATTTGTAAGATGTCAACGTGCCCTCCAGGTACCTCGACTGCTTAACAAATCACCCCAACACTGAGGGGTGTAAAATGACTATTTTATTATGCTCATGGATTCTGTGGGTCAGGATGTTTTAAAATGTACTCAAGCTCGGGGCTCCCGGGTGGCTCAGTCGGTTAACTCTTGGTCAACTCTCGGTTGACTCTTGATTTTGGCTCAGGTTGTGATCTCGCGGTTCATGAATTGGAGCCCCGCGTCAGGCTCTGTGTTGACAGTGTGGAGCCTGCTTGGGATTCTCTCTCTCCCCCCCCCTCTCTCTGCCCCTTACCTGCTCTCACCTTCTCTCTCAAAATAAATAAGTAAACTTAAAAAAAAAATGTACTCGGGCTTTTGGTTTTGTTTAGGAATAGTGAGACCAACAGATCAGGAGATGGCTGCCAGTGAAAAGACGGTTTGTTACTCACAGTTCCCCAGAGGAAGGGACAGGCCATGCCACGTGGGGCCACATGGCGAAGCACCAGGGTCATTCAGAAGGCAGAAGGAGCAAGAGAAAAGCATGGACATGAACTCTTACTGTAGTTTTTATGGGAAGAAATGGTTGCAGCAAAGTAAGCAGGCTAGGCAGGTTTAGGATAGTTTGAATAATTCCAGCAGGCATGGGGCTTAGGGACTGTCTCCAATGGTCTGATACCTTCCCCTGGGATGATTAGGGCAGAGGAATGTTGCCTCCTGGAGTGTAAGAACCAAAATAGAGGAGGTGGTTTGGAGTATGGGCTCAGGATTGGTTGGTTTGCATGTCAGAGGCATGCTCAGCATCACATGATCTGCTATCTTTAGGAATTAGCAAAATCTGGGAGGGAGAGTCCCTCCCTGGCTCTGCAAGGTCCCGAGATGTCAAAACATCATAACACACAGAAAATAAAAAGCACGAATGATACACAGGAATTCAGAGAGTGCACGGAGGAAGCGGCTTGTCTCTACTCTACAATGTCAGGACATCCGCTGGAAGTCTTGAATGCTGACGTTGCCTTGACAGCCGGGGGTTGGAATCATTTGAAAGCTCATTTCTCATGTCTGGTGCCCAGGCTGGGGGAACTTGAAGGCCAGAACTTCTGACTGGAGTGCTTCAGTGGCTTGTCAATGTGACCTAGAACATGGGCTTCTTCCATGGTGGCTCAGGGCTACAAATATGAGTTCTCGTGAATCAGGCAGGAGAGGCTTTGTCTTTTGAACAGAACTTAAAAGTCATACAGTGTGGTTTCTGCCATCCTCTTAGTTATAACCAAGTCACAAGCTTACCCACATTCAGGGGAAGAAGCATAGACCCAACCTCTTGATGGAAGAGGAATCAAAGAATTTGGAGCCATTTTGTTTTTAAACCTCCGCGGAGTGGAGCTAGGAGTCAGACCCGAACAGTTAGGATCCGAACCCTCCTTGCTTCATTAAGGTGCCATCATAAGAAACAGAAATCTGTTTGTTATCTCAGGTAAAGAAGTGGGGAAGGAGGTTACTGTAAAGCAACAGTGAGCGCACAAAAATGAAGTCTCGCTGAACAACCTGGAGTAATTACTTTTTTTTTTTTAATGTTTGTTTATTTATTATTTACCTTTGAGGGAGAGTGTGTGCCAGCTGGGCAGTGACAAAGAGAGAGGGAGACAGAGAATCTAAAGCAGGCTCTGCGCTATCAGCTCATGAGGCTTAACCTACAGAACCACCCAGGCGCCCCGCTGTACTGGTTAATTCTATGTGTCAATTTGACTGGGCCACAGGGTACCCAGATATCTGGTCAAACATTATTCTGGGTGTGTCTGTGAGGGTGTTTTTGGATGATGTTTTTGGATGAGATTAACATCTGAATTGGTAGACTGAGTAAAGCAGATTGCCCTCTCTAACGTGGGTGGGCCTTGTCCAATCAGTTGAAGGCCTGAATAGAATAAAAAGGCTGACCCTCTCACAGGTAAGAAGGACTTTCTCCTGGGGCATTTGGCTGGCTCAGGCGGAAGACCGTGCAACTCTTGATCTCAGGATTGTGAGTTCGAGCCCCGTGTTGGCTGTAGAAATTACTTAAATAAACATAACGCTTAAAAAAACAAAAGAACGGGGTGCCTGGGTGGCACAGCTGGTTAAGTGTCTGACTCTCAAGCTCGGCTCAGGTCATGATCTCACAGTTTGTGAGTTTGATCTCCGTGTTGGGCTCAACGCTGATGGCACAGAACCTGCTTGGGATTCTGTCTCTCCCTCTCTCTGCCCTTCCCCAGCTTGTGCTCTCTCTCTCTCTCTCTCAAAATAAACTCAAAAACTTAAAAAAAAAAAAAAAAAAAAAAAAAGAAAGAAAGAAAGACTATTTCCTGCCTGACTGTCTGAGCTGAGACATTGTTTGCTTGTTTTTCCCACCTTTGGACTCTACCTGAAACACTGACTCTTCCTATATCTTGGGTCTGCAGCCTTTAGACTAAATTACACCATGGCTCTCCTGAGTCTCCACATTGCCAACTGCAGATCTTGGAACTTATCAGCCTCCATAACTACACCAACCAATTTCTTATAATAAATCTGTATGTGTGTGTATATCTATATCCATCCATCCATCCATCCTGTTTCTGTAGACAACCCTAATACACTGCCCTTTTCTCTGCAGATCGGCTTCCTCTGCCCACTCAGAATTTCTGTTCCCCCTAAATTTGCCTCATGCACTGACTTTGGTTACTGCAGCACTAGCTCCATTTAGAAATGACCATTTGGCCAAATTCCAAAAGAAGGAATCTGATAGGTCCGGCTTGGGTCAGACGTGCAGGTGGGGAAGTAGAGGCAGAGCTTCATAGCAGAAATATACCATCTATATCTAGAGCCACCACTCCGACAGGGGCTGTGGGTACAGGCAGAAGACTGCCATGGGAGAGATAGGCAGGCCTCCTAAAGCATTTCGATGCCACTGAAGACTCTCGCTCTTCTCTTGATTCCTGAATGCCATGACATTAGCTATTTTGGCATCTTCCTGGTGGGTCAGGACAAGGTCCCCTTGGTCTCTAGTGGCTTCTAGTGGGTTTGATCTCTTTCAGCCACGGCAGCCATGTCCCACTCTGCCTGTCGAGGTTAAGGGGGGTGGGCTTTCTTGGCAGTAGAGCGAAAACCAGAGTTGGAGAAAATCTCCATGATGCTCCCCATCCGTAAGAAGCCCCAGTGGTAATGGGAGTTGGAGACCAAGGGGTAGTGGAGGAGAGACCACATTTGCGTTTGCTCTGTGGTTTCAGTGAATAATGTCTTATAAAGGGTCTTATGAGACTGGACCTAAGGGGCAAGTTCATGGTTAAAGTAGGTTCAGGGAATCTCAGACAGATGTAGTGTTTCCAGTGTTTCCAGTAGTCTAAAAATCTAAATTTAGTTCCTACCTTAATCTTTCTGCCTCTCATTTTCCTCAACTGTCAAGTGGAAATAACGAATTACCTATCCCCCATGGCTGTTGCCAGGGCCAAGGAGGAGACGCAGGTGAAACACTCAGCACAAAGCGTCATCTGATGGCAACCCTGGGCTCTAACTCAGCCTTTGGGCCTCATTCCTCTGGCTTTAAAGCTCCAGCTGTGGGTGAGGTAGAGAGTTAGGGGGACAAATCACCCCTTCCTGGAGACCCTTCACATGGTAGGCTAAGGTATGGAAACAGCATACACAGGCTCCCCAGGTGCAGATCTTGGGACCTGTGACAGCCACACCCACTCTCGAGGCCCCCTACCTGGCCCCCTGCCTGCTGACCATTCTACAACAGGGATCGGTCTCTTTGTCGCCGGTCGGGGCAGTCCTCTGATGTGTCCTCCAAGACCAAGGTTGAAGTCCGAGATATACGCACTGATTAAAAGCCCGGATTTAGGGGCGCCTGGGTGGCGCAGTCGGTTAAGCGTCCGACTTCAGCCAGGTCACGATCTCGCGGTCCGTGAGTTCGAGCCCCGCGTCGGGCTCTGGGCTGATGGCTCAGAGCCTGGAGCCTGTTTCCGATTCTGTGTCTCCCTCTCTCTCTGCCCCTCCCCCGTTCATGCTCTGTCTCTCTCTGTCCCAAAAAAAATAAAATAAAAACGTTGAAAAAGAAAATTAAAAAAAAAAAAAAAAAAAAAAAAAGCCCGGATTTACTGGGACGCCTGGGTGGCTCAGCCGGTTAAACCTCTGACTTCAGCTCAGGTTATGATCTCACGGTTCGTGGGTTCGAGATCCACATCAGGCTCTATGCTGACAGCTCAGAGCCTGGAGCTGCCTCAGATTCTGCGTCTCCCTCTCTCTCTGCCCCTCCCCCAACTCCCTCTCTTTCTCAAAAATAAATAGACATTTTTCAAAAATTAAAAAAAAAACCACCTGGACTTGGGGATCACATATTTGAATTCCATTCTCCATTAGATATGTGCCATTAGATAAGTCACATAAGCTCCCTGTGCCTCGGTTTCCTCATTTTAAAAGTGGAAGTGGTTTTAATGACCCTCCGTCACAGAGCTATTGGGAGAAGTAAGCGAGACAAGTGTGGACAGCACCTGGCATGGTGCCTGGCACATGGAAGGCACTTTCCAAATGTTGGTTCTTACTATTGAGCCTCTGCCGCTTTTATCCAAGGCTGACTGGCAGGGTGGTGGTGATTGATTCAATCCATCCTGGCTCCAGGTGTCTATCCTCATAGGTGAGGCCCTTCCTTTCCTCAGGAATGCGGTCTGCTGAGGTCTGCACATCCCCACGACGGGTCCCAGTAGGAGGTCATCTTCGGCACCTCATGGGTGGCGGATTCATGGCTAAGCCTCAGGGGCATCTACCTTGGCCACTCACGGTTACTTAGTCTTACGGACCCAGCCTTGCCAGCCAACGTTCTGGGCGGCCTCACAAAAAGATAAGCTGCAGAGGGTACCTGCGGCTCCTAGTCTGGTCCTGGCCAGCTTCTCCTGGAGCGTGAGGGCTGAGCTTTGCCAGAGTCGAATGCCCTTATCACTTCCACGCCCCCGGGGCCCCTTGCTTCCATCTGCCCAAAGGTGCCCAGAATCCAGGCTGCCTCGCAGCTCCAGCAAAGGCCAGGTACTCTGTGGGGGCTGGGATAACAAATACAAGAGCCACCCAGATTCCTACCCAACTCCACCCAGAGGGGGCCCCATCCACCATTCCAGAGGCCCCTGTTCCTACAGCCTGGTGGGAGTTCTCTCAGGAACAGGCCTGGAGGTATGAGCCACTTGACTGACAGATGAGAGTTCACGTCCTGGGCTGGCATACAGAGCCCCTGCCCCAAGTAAACAGTGGATTGTGAGTCAGAAGACCTAAGTTCTAAATCTGGCATTCATGTCATCAATCAGCTGTGTGACCTGGGGCAGGTCACTTACCTTCCCCAGGCCTTAGTTACCCCTCCATAAAATGAGAAGCCTGGAGTAAATGATCTTTAAGGCCTCTTCCAACTCAGGTATATGACTGTAGCCTAATGCCAGGTATAGACGTAGTAGGTGTTCAGGAAATGTTTATTTAGTAATTTAACGATAAGATTCAAGGCAAGATTCTGCAGGTCCCAGTACCCATATACTTCCTCACTATGAGTTTTGCCTCTGCTGTTAGTTAATTTGTGTCAAGTGCCAGCTCAACAGGTATTAGACCAAGGTGAGTTGAGTCTATATATGCGGTACATTTCCCGTAGCCCAGAGACTGAAGACAGGACTGACTGAACATTAAGAGCTGGTCATGGGATCTCCGGGTGGCCACGCATTCCTTCTTGTTCTGGGCTTACTGAAAGTCCTTTGCTTTGGGGCTTTGAGTATTCAGCCTCAGTACTTCCTGTTCCCCGAACAGCCTAGTCCCTGCTTTTGCTCACACCGTGCCCTCTGCCTACAGCACCTGTCAGGGTCTGGGATTTATCCCGCTTACAAGCCAGTAAGCTAGCCTGCTGTTGTTTCATAGATGCTGGCAGAAGACGTGGCTTCCTGAGTCGGACACAAAGAATTTGCCACTCCTGGCACAGGAAGCAGGGTGAGCATCGTCAGTATGTCTCTTTCCCTTGTTCCCTAGTTTCACAGGGATGTTACACATGCGAGAGCTTTGTGTCACAGCTGCGGAGCGCTGAGCTTGGGAAACCCACCACTGTCCCCTCCTACCGCCGCTACTTTTATCGTAAGCAATAAGCAAGCCTGCTCTCTGTCTTGGAGGAGATGTTCTCTCCTCCCTCAAAGTTGCCGGCTGCAGAACACAACACTGAGAAACGGTTGGCAAACGAATAGGCGGCCGTGGCTTTGCATCCTTTGCCGCTCAGGACCCGTGGTAGACTGCCTTGCCCAACAATGCCTAGCCCCCATCTCTGCTTGTCAAAATTCTATCCACCCTCTAAAGGCACTTCATTCTGAAAGCTTTCCCCAGCCTTCTCCCTTTTGTATTTCCTTGCGTCTTCCTCCCTCTTTTCTGTCCACAGCTGTCCCTCCACTACCAGAAGAGTGCAAACACTGTGAGGGCATGAGCGGGTGCTCCTTATTCCTACACTCCACACCCAGACCGTTTGCATCCAGCAGGTGCTTAGACCATATTTGTTTTGGAGGAATCACGATCTGGCGTGCTTACGCTTTTGCAGAGTCTCCCGGACTGCCCCTTGGAATGTCTTCAGGATTCCAGAGGCTAAAAATATCTTCCCAAAGCCACCACTGGCTTCCTTGTAAGGAGCTGGACTTAGCTGAGAGGCGGAAGGTTTGTGCCCACCAGGTGGCGCTCCACCCTTAAATCTCCAGATGCCTTTTTTAGAAGAGGAAGGACTCTTCTCTCACTCTAAATGTTTATTTGGTTAGGTCCCCTGCTCACGGAGATAGTTTGTGTGGCACAACTTCGTCATCAGCCCCGCACCCAGATTCGGCCGCCAGCTGCCCGTCCTCGCTCCAGCCCTTCTCAAGACTGGTACCCTGAGAACATTGAGAATGTCCCTCCAGGAGCTGCTGAGGGATGCTGAGAGGAAAGCCCCAGAATTGGCACCAGAAGACCTAATTTTGAGTCTTCACAGTGATACTCGCTAGTTCTGTTTCTCTGAGCAAGTTACATAACTTTTCTGGATCCCTGTAATAACAGCTGAGAATAAAATGCGGGAAAGTATATATAAGCACTTTGAATATGGACCTGGAGCCAGCCACGCCTGGGCTGCTCCGTCAGCTCCTTGAACATGTTCACCTCCCTTAACCCTCTGAATCTTGGGTTCCCCACCAGCAAATCAGAGTATATAGGAGCACCGGGCTGGCTCAGTTGGTATCGCATGTGATTCTTGATCCTGGGGTCAGTGAGCTCAAGCCCCACACTGGGCGTAGAGCTTACTTAAAAAAAAAAAAAGTGCCTAGAGGGGTTCCTTGGTGGCTCAGTCGGTTAAGTGTCCGACTTTGGCTCAGGCCACCATCTCGTGATTCGTGATTCCAGCCCCGCGTCGGGCTCTGTGCTGACAGCTCGGAGCCTGGAGCCTGCTTCAGATTCTGTGTCTCCCTCTCTCACTGCCCCTCCCCTGCTTGCACTCTGTCTCTCTCTCTCAAAAATAAATGTTAAAATAAAATTTAAAAAAACTGTGCCTACAGTATAGTAGGCATTCAATTAACAATGATTGCATATATATTAGGTATCCCTAGACCCTAAAATGGTGCCCAGTGTCTAACAGGTGTTTGACGTCCATGGCTGAAAGGATTTCACAGATGAGGAAACTGAGGCACAAAGCAGTTAAGTACCCCCCCATCCCCCCACCGCCGGCCCAGCACGAGGGAGTGGTGGAGCAGTGATGCATAGCCAGGCAGTCTGCCTCCAGGGTTTGCACCTAAGCCTCTATACTATGTCATCTCACACAGATACGATGTTTACTTCCCCTTTTATTCACTTAAGATATGCATTCGGAGCTTTCTCAAGTCCCTGGAGGCGGGGCTGTGTTGGCAGGGAGGGGCATTAGCCCCTGAGAAGCCACATAAACTTTCTCCCACCAAGAGTGACAGGCTGCTGGGAGACAGACCGGCTCACCAAGCCAGGGGGCCAGTGGACACGTCCCACGACCAGGAGATGAGGGACTAGTTCTGGAGGTAGGGTCAGCTGGGGGACT
Source organism: Leopardus geoffroyi (assembly GCF_018350155.1). Lineage (NCBI taxonomy): Eukaryota > Metazoa > Chordata > Mammalia > Carnivora > Felidae > Leopardus > Leopardus geoffroyi. The sequence goes on from NC_059334.1 coordinate 57,262,747, forward strand.
GAAGTGTGCGTTGTCCCCAAGGTAAGAGGGCCCTCTCAGTTTCTTTGCGGTTCCCACAACTGAAGAGATGTGGAGGGGATCACGTTAGACCAATGAGGAGGAAACCTCACACGGGAGTCTTAAGATCAGCCACGCTAATCACTTAGGTGGCGGTCCCATGCCCAAGACAGACAACTTTGTATGAGGACAGGAATAAAGAGAGGGCATCAAGTTTCTGGGTCTTATTACCATTCTGGCCGGAGTACTAACTTCCAGCCAGATGGCAGGCTTTCTCCTCCCGTAGAGTTGCCACGGGGGACCGGATTGCAGCCTGAGCAATCCACATAGAAGTGTCCCAATAAGGCCATATTTCTCAAAAAGCCCCTGAAATGAGAGTAAAGGAAGAAAAGAGAAAGTACTCACCAGGGTTGCACTGGTTTAGAGTCCAGATGAAAAGACTTGAAGCCCCCTCTTAAGGGCACCAAATCATGGGTTTTTGGGGTGATGATGGGGGTCTGTAGCCTATGGCCAAGAAAGAATTATTTTGTTTAAAATTTTTTTTCATGTTTATTATTTTTGAGAGAGAGAGAGAGAGAGAGAGAGAATGAGCAAGGGAGAGGCAGAGAGAAAGAGAGACACAGAATCTGAAGCAGGCTCCAGGCTCTGAGCTATCAGCACAGAGCCCAACACGGAGCCCGAACTCACAAACCCCGATATCATGACCTGAGCCCCAGTTGGATGCTTAGCCGCCCAGCCACCCAGGCGCCCCAAGAAAGAATTCTTGAAGACATCTTTGGTGCAAAAAGGTGATTTCATTAAAGCACAGGGACAGGACCTGTGGGCAGGAAGAGCTGCACGGGGGTTGTGATGGGTAACTGATTACACACTCTCAGGTTGGGAGGGGGGCAGGGACAGCGTAAATCCCTAAGGAATTTTGGAAGCAGGATTTCCAGGACCTCGAGGGGCTAGCTGTTGTTAGGGAAACACCATTTATTACTGTTTAGTAAAACCTCAGTCATGACAGCCTTCAGACGTATATCGGGGTCATAATCATAATACTATGATTGCCAGCACATACCTTGGCAGAGTTGAGATAAAGGAAGTTTCGAAAGGAATTTTTATATGTTAAAGAAGACTTACAGGATTCTGGAGGTTGGGATAATGTTAGGCCAAGATTGCCTTTTGCCCCTAGCAAAGTGTCACCATCAAGGCAGCTGAGCTCCTACAGGAGGGTCACTCTGCCTGTTTCAAGGACTTACCAATGGGCTGTCGACAGTAAGGGAATTTTTCATTTGCCTTTGTTTCCCACATCACGTAAGTGGGAAGCACTTCAACCCCCTTACATCTTGATGAGGGTGATATTAGGGCTCCAGGAAACGGACTCTACAGGTCTGGAGATAAGGCTATGGATAAGATTAGCTTTTTCTTGCAGTTTACTAAGTTTTCCATAAACTGAAGGAGACTCCTGTCCTGCATGACCGTGACCTCTGTCCGTCAGCCATTTGCTCTCTTTCCTTTCCCCTGTTCTTGGGCAGCCAGGAGTGTCCGAGGAATACCACGCACATCCCACCTGGCGGGGGGGGGGGGGGGGGGGCTGCTGTTAGCCTGTACTTTGCCCTCAGCTTGCCCCACACTCCCTCATCGCTACCACTCAGTCATCCACTCTGCTGACATTTACTGAGCCTCCTACATGCCAGGCAAAGGCAGATAGAGGTGACAGCCAACAGTTGCAACGAACCAGACTCGAAGTACTGCAGAACTAATGGATGCACCCAGTGAGGGCCTGACGAGCCGGGAATCAACAGTGTGGGAGGCTGGACCAAAGGGAGGAGCATCTAAACCGGGCGTGGAAGGATAAGTAGGAGTTTGCCAGCCAAGTGCGGGCCTGGGGATGAAGGGCATTCTGAGCTTAATCGGGTGAACTTAAGAGGTTTGGTGGGGTTGGCATGCTGGGTGGGAGCGTGGGTAAGAGAAGAAAGTGTAAAACAAGGAAAGTGAAAGTCAGTTGGAGCCGTTTTGTGAAATCTGCCCCCGGAAGAGATAGAACTCTAACCCGTGGTCAGCGGAGGAAGCAGGGCAACAACGGGACTGTGCTTTAGAAAGATGTCACACAGTGCACAAAGGTTGGATGGGATGGAGAGAGAAGAGAGACCAGCTGCGATTACCAGCTTCTTGTCTTAGCCCCTCTAGCCCTCATTTCTCCTCCTCGGTAAAACCAGGAAAATAATCGTGTGTATCTCTGAGGCTGTCTTGACGCTTAAATGGGCGTACAGGCAAAGGACGGTGTGAAGCATCATCAGCTTCCACCACCGGCCGTTTTGCCTAGCAGTTAAGCACACGGGCCTTGCTGTCTCTTACCTCAGGGTCCGTGTCCCGGCCATGTTGGGTAGCGCATTTTTAATCTGGGCAACCCTGGACGGCAAGGAGGCTTGGAAAAAGTCGGATGGACCGACAGGACTTGGTTTTGTGGTGTGTGGGAGGGGCAGTGGGGCCTCTGGTGGGCGCTGGTCCCTTTCTCTGATGTCTGAGAGCCCAGGAGAAGTCCGAGGTGGACCCTGGTAGCATATTCCAGACGTCCACGTGAGAATGGATGTCAGCTCAACACCAGCACTGCTCTCCTCCAGCGCCAGGAAAAGACCAGGGGGCCCGGGTGGGCGCTAGGGCAAGAGAAAGTAGAAAGAAAGGGGCCCAGCGAGAGGCTGAGAGAACGCTCCAGAAGACAGCTTTCCCCTCCGAAGCTGGACCGGAGCAGGGGAGGCCGGGCGGGCAGGGCGGCCCCAGATGTGCCAAACTTGGCCGGGGCTGCCAGAGCGGAAGGCCCGCGGTCGGCTGGGGGGTGCGAGTGCCCTCCGCCGCGCCCCGGGGAGGAAGGAATCCGAGCTGGGAGTCTGGCGCCGGCAGAAAAGGGGGGCCGGGGTGGTGAGCGAGGCCCAAAAAGAGGTGGCTGGAAGCCTGGAGGAGCGAGCGGGGGTGGAGACGGGGAGGGGAAGGGGAAGGGCGGGTAGGAGGGGTGGAGAGAGGGAGACAGAAAGAGAGGAGGGCTGTGGGGAGGAGAGAGGGGAGGAAGGGTGGGGAGAAGGGGAGAGGAAGCGCCGGGAGGTCTCGGAAGGACGCGCGGAGGCCGCCGCGGGCGCAGCGGGCACGTCGGCCGGGCCGCCCCCGCGAGCCGGGCGCCGCCATTCCGCTGCTCGGGGCGCCGCCGCCGCCGCCACCGCGCCCGGGGGCCATGCTCCCGCCGCCCCCGCGCCAGCCGCCGCCCCAGGCGCGCGCGGTCCGCGGGGCGGTGCGCCTGCAGCGGGCCTTCCTGCGCGGCCCGCTGGGCGTGCTGCGGCTGCTCCAGCTGCTGGCCGGCGCCGCCTTCTGGATCACCATCGCCACGAGCCGGTACCAGGGCCCCGTGCACTTCGCGCTCTTCGTGTCGGTGCTCTTCTGGCTGCTGACCCTGGGCCTCTACTTCCTCACGCTGCTGGGCAAGCACGAGCTGGTGCCCGTGCTGGGCTCGCGCTGGCTCGTGGTCAACGTGGCGCACGACCTGCTGGCGGCCGCGCTCTACGGCGCCGCGACGGGCATCATGATCTCCCAGACGCAGAGCCACAGCTACTGCAACCTCAAGGATTACCAGATGGCCTGCGCCTACCACGCCTTCCTGGCGGCCGCCGTCTGCGGCGGCCTCTGCCTCGGCCTCTACCTGCTCTCGGCGCTCTACGGCTGCTGCCGCCGCTACCAGGGGGAGCAGGAGGTGGCGTGAGCCGCCGCGCCGCGGGGCGGGGACCCTCCCGACACCGACGCCCCCGTCCTTCCTGCCGCCGCCGCCCCGCGCCCGTGCGCCCCGGCACCCACCCGTTGCCCCGCGCTCCCGCCGCCGCCCGCGCCCAGGCGCCCTGGCCCTCAGTTCCCGCCCGACGGCAGCGCCGCCGCCCACGCCGTTCGTTTCCAGGGACCCGGGCAAGGCCACGTCCGAGGAGGTGGCCCCCACGCTCAGCCTGGCCGCCCGAAGCGAAACCTCGCGGTTCCTCGTTCCCTTCCCTGCCGAGAGCGAGACGTGTACAGGCGCCGCGTAGATCCGGGGGAGGCTCCCAATTGGAACGAGCGTTTGGCTGCGCCACTGCCCCCTCCTTCCCTACCCCGCGGTCGGAAGAGCACCCCCGTTCCCTGGCCCCTCTTCCAGCCTCGAGTGCCGTGAAGGGCAGGCTCGCAGCCGCGGGCGGAGCTGGGGACAGGCCTCCACGGGTCCTGGGACGAGCGAAGAGTTTTCGTTTTCGTTTGGGATTGTGTGAGCATCCACCGCAGTCTGTGCTGTGACGTTGGGGTGGGGCCTGTCTGCAGAGGTGAGGTTGGATTGGAAAGGCCCGCGGGCTGCACCTTTGCACCTTTGGAGTCTCCTCTCCCTCTGCCTGCTCAGCCTTTGTCCTCGCGGTTCTTGGAGGCCAGGCCCGAATGCACACGACTTTCCCAGGCCTCACCTTACCAGCCTTCCTCTCAGGGGCTTCTACTCCACCACCCCCCACCTCCCAGTTTCTTTTTGCCTTAGGGATCCCACAGGACCGTAAGGAATGTCAGGGTGAGCCTCACCCCTTGCTCTTGGGAAAGCCGGAATAAGATTGGAACCCCGTTGCGGACCCCATTGGAACCCTGTTTCCAGACTCCCAGTCCAGCAGTTTACATTAGAGCAGTGGGTGTTCCCAGGAGCCCTGGCTCAGGAGCTATCCTCTAAAAGGGGGCTTCACTGCCAAATGGGTTTCCCAAAGGTACTGTCTCCTCTTGGAGATTCACGAAGCTCGTTGGCATATCAAAGGTTCTGAGAAGTCCGGCTGTAAAAGAAGCCCAAGTAATTTAGTTTACAGTGTTAACTGCCTCTGGACCTGGACCAATTAGTTTTTGCCACCTAAGGCTTCCAAGCATCCCTGTGCGGGCCTGGCTGTCATTCATTCCTAAGGGATACAACCCACCGGCTACAGTATGATTGAAGATCTGGGGTGCTCCTTTTATTTACCAGGGAATTTCTGTAGCTGAGGGAGGGCCTGGCCCAGTGAGGGAGAAGATGGCTGTCCCTGCCAGGCCCCTGAGAGACCTGGGAACTGGTGGATCTGAACATTCCTCTACATTGTTTGCAAAATGAAGCCAAAGTCATCCAGGTGGCTTCCAAGTCAATTGGAACATTACCTGTAAGAGATGCTGACATTGACTGTGACCAACTGGCAGGAGTGGGGCACAGTCACCAAAGAGAAGAAAACTCGGAAGCTGGGGTGAACAGCTGGCCCAGCCTCCGTAAGGTAAGGTGCTTCTTGATTTTTCTGGAGGGGTGATAGGCCTTGGAATGAAACACACAGAGCTCCCTTTTCTGAAAAAGTTAAGAGGTTTTTATTCAGAGCAAGTTGGACAGGTGGCCACAGTGTCCCAAGAGTTGTGCTAATTCAGCCTTTATGCTAAATCCTTCAAAGATCTGCTCTTTGAAAAAGTTCAGCCACGTCTGGATTAGAAACTAGAATAGGGATGGCCACAATGTGTTTGCGTGAGTGTGTTTTTAAAGCCTAGGCAGAGAGGTGTGAGGCTTTGCTGTTGCATTTGTGAAGATCTGGATGGGAGTGTGGAGGGTCACAGCATCTATCCAGGGCTCCTTTGTGCCTGGCACTGCCTGAGGCACGTGCCATGTGTTTCGATCTCTGAACAACCATACTGAGGTGAGTTCTGGTGCTCCCATGTTGCCTAGGAGGGAGGTGAGGCACAGAGAGGTTAAGTATCTTGCCCAGAGTCTCCCAGATGGTGACTGGGGAGCTCGGATCTGGACTCTGGCAGTTTGGTCTCTTCAGGACCGGGCTGGACTGGTCCTGTCCAGTAGGGAGTCAATACGTGTTAGATGCTGTTAATGTGGTTACTTTAAAAAAAAGTTGGGGTGAAGTATAAATATACATAGCATAAAATTGACCATTCAACCATTTTAAAGGGTACAATTGGGTGGCATTGAGCATTTTCACATTGTTGTGCAGCTGTCACCCACCATCCATCTTCAGAACGGTTTTCATCTTGCAAAACTGAAACTCTGTCCCTGTGAAAATTGTGGTTATTTTTGTGGTTGTTGTTGTTACTGTTATCTTCTGCCCTTCGGGAAATCCTGGAACACCGAGCCCTTCGCCGTCTCATTTAGGCTGGAGTCCTGCTGCCTTACTCCGGGAGGGGCACCGGTTCCTTCAGTATATGTGCTGCCGAAGCGAGCACGGGCACCGGTTCCTTCAGCTCGCATCACTGGTGCCAGCCAGAGCCTGGGGCTGGGCTTTGCCGGGGTACTTGGAGGTGCGTGGGACGCCCAGTGACTTCGGTTCTTCTGTTGCAGGTTTCCACGTTGCTGAGGCCGTGGAGGTTCCCATAGCCGGTCATACGGTCATGCGACCTCTCCCCCCCGGGCTTGCTTCCCTGGGCAGGGGACGCCTTTCTGGCCTGGGCCAGCAGAGGGCTGCGGAGTGGGGAGAGCCAACGACGACCTCTGCCCAGCAGCTTTCCTCCAACACTATCCAGTGGGAGATCCGAGATGAGTGAAGATTCGTTTTACTGTAACACAAGAGAAATCCTGATTCTCCTTGTGCTGACTTACTTGGGCACGAGATTCCAGACACCTGGAACTGAGCCGTGCACCTCTGTGCTCTAAACAGTGGGTTTTGGCTCCAGCTTTTTTCTTTTTCTCTTTTTTCAGATCACCATTTAAGCTGCGTATTCAGCTCAGAACCAGCCCCCCCGAGGATCTCTTCTTAGCCCCCCTGCTCACGGTGCTCTGTCTGTGGCCAGGTGACCTTACTCAGGAGTAGACATCTCCTTGGCCTTCCTTCATGCTACCTTATCCATCCAGATGTGCCTGAAACATTCCAGAGCTCACTGGCTCTTCTAGATGTGCCTTCCTGCTTGGCCTCCAGCTGCCTCTCGAGATGTGAGAAGGACCTGTAAAACGGCCCCCTCCCCCACCCCCACCCCCTCCTTCCCCTTGAGACCCTGTACCGTGGAAAGGGCTACCTGACCTGGCCCAGAATTTTTGAATACTGGAGGCAGTCTCATTGGCCTCCCTCATTAGACTCCAGGATTCAGTCCAGCCCGAGACCACTGTGGGCTCCTACCAGTCCAAAAGACTAGGACCGCTTGCGGACCCAGGAAAGGAATTTTCTAGTGTTCTACAAAGGCCAATAGAGAGGGTGGGAGTGGGTGGGGTGAGGGCCGGTGGCGAGAGGGGACGAATGTGCCTCATTTAATAGTTTAGTTGTGATGACTAATTTGCTTTTCTGAATAAAGTTTGATTTGTCTGATCTTGGTGTACGTGTCTTCCCTCCTGGCCTCCTGCAGTAACTCCGTGTACTGGGTGCTCCCGGCCTCCCTCCATCTTCTCATTATGCCGCACTGTCCTTTTGTCTGCCTCCCCAGCTTCCGATTTCCTTCTGGGAGGAAAAGAAACATGAGTTCATGGCTTTTCTGCGCACTTAGGGCAGGACACAGGGACCAAAGGGAAGAAAACTGCCTGTGTCTGCCCCTGACAAAAGCTGGTGGGAATTCCAGAGGCTCCTATCCTGGCTCTCAATGGTCCCTCTGTTGTCGGAAGCTCCACTGCCCAACTGGGAGGCACAGAATGACTGTGGTTATGGAGCCACAGAGTCCTGTTCTTATCCGACTCCGGTATTTTGCAGAAAGGGAAATGAACCCCAGGGTGGAGTGGCAGCTTGCCTCCTGTCACAGAGCTGAGCGGGGTCTCCCGGGGCTCAGGCTCTGGTGCTCTGGCATTGCCTCCTGGACACACCCTACCTGCTTTCCTCTGGGTTCCAGCCACGCCCCGGTGAAGAGATGTTTTGGAAAGGGCAGGAAAGAGGAGTTAGAAGGCTTCCTTGCCAGCTGCTCCTTCCTGTGCCCTGAACCTGAAGTCTGCAGCCAGAACATAGTATAATACTGGCAGATTGCAAAACTCACTTAGAACAGCTCCAGGCAGGGATCTGACGCTGGGTGTGTTCACACACCCTTCATGGTTTGGATTTCCAGGGTTGAACTGAGCATCCGACTTTGGCTCAGGTCATACGGTTCATGGGTTCGAGCCACGCGTTGGGCTCTGTGCCGACAGCTCAGAGCCTGGAGCCTGCTTCAGATTCTGTGTCTTGCTCTCTAGGCTCCTCCCCTGCTCATGCCCTGTCTCTCTCTCAAGAATAAATAAACTAAAAAAAGAAAAAAAATATGCTTCTCCTTGCGTGACCTTGTTTGATCTAGTCAACAATCTTAATGGTTGGCATTGTCACCCCCAGTTAATGGGGAAATAGAGCCTCAGAAGAAGGGCCTTATCCATGGTCACACAGCTGACAGCGGTAGGACTGGGACTGGGACTGGGAGGTAGATGTTCTCTCACTACCCTTGGCAGCTGGTAAGTCCTTGTTGTCCTCTGGCATCTCTGAAGTTTAGGTGGAGTTTGGTTTTCACTCTTGGAGACCAGGTGTTCAGGAATGGTCTAACCTGACATTTCCTGCTCATGGGGGGGAGGGCACTTTGAAATAAGACACTGCTCTTCAGGGACATAATTGAGCCCATTTGAGTCTGGGGAACCCGAGGGATTTGCTCATTTATGTCTATTACTTTTCCTGTTTTTCTAAGGATGGGGGTGGGGTGGTCAGTGGTGAAAAAGGAAAGCTCATAAACCTACATTTTCAGGGATAAAAGGGAAGAGCAGGGTGTGAGAGAGAAAGGTCTGGTTAGCACCACTGATTTACATTTTTATTGTTTTGTTACAGTAGTTACTTGTAAAATAAAGTACCAATATATACCCATTAAAAAAAACTAAACTATACAGAAGGATACAAAGTAAAAAGAGAAGCCATTCAATCATCCTAATCTCAAACCCTAGAGATAAACCATTGCTAACTATTAATTCCCCTTCTTTAATTTTTATAACTAATGAAACTTCTATGGATCTGTGTGCACACACGTGTATACATATATACATTAGACTCTTCTACAACTTGCTCTTTAAAATTAATGATAATATAATTCTAACCCTTTCTAAATGCCCATGTAAATAGTCAGGGACTGCCAAGAATTTTTTTGTACTTTCTGGAATCTTTGTAAATTTCTCACATTGGTTAACTTTGTCACTCCCTTGGCTGCTTCCTGTAGAGATCTTAGTAAAACCCTTAAAAGGGGGTGGGTCCTCTTTTAAGGATGAGTTGAATGGAGGCTTAGGAGGGGATGGGACTCTCCAGGTCTGTGCTCTCTGTACCTCAACGCGGCCAAGAGTAGCAAGGAGTGGAAGGACCACCGGGGTGGCTGCATTCCACTTCATAGCCAGTCTTGGGGGAGAGGAACACCAGGGACCAGGGTGAGGGGACAGCTGAAAAGAAGTGGGGAGGGCCTGAGGCTCTCTGGGCCCTGTAAGGCAAGGGAGAGGTATGTCGGGGAGGTGGCCAGAACCCAGAGGAGGGCACCTGGCAGAGGCAGCAGGAAGGTGTGGAACACCCACACGAAATCCCGGTTAGGTTCCTCATCTAGGTTCCATTTTGCCGCCCCGTCCCACAACCCCATTCCTTTTGAACTGGATGGCTATTTGGGATGCCACAGGCACCAAGGCTGTGATGGTCCTTCCTCAGCACTGAGATTAGGGCAAGCTTCCAGAGTCAGTTCCTCTGCAGGCTCTTATCTGTATCTCCCCCGGGCTGAATGCAGGGTCTCCTTGCTGCCGTCTCCAGGAGTCCTGATGGGGCGCTCTGATGCCCCACTTTGTAAAGTGCTTCTTCTTCCTCTTCTTCTTCTCCTTTTCCTTTTCCTCCTCCTCCGTCTTCTTTTAAGTTTATTAATTTATTTATTTGGAGAAACGGAGAGAGCTCAAACGGGGAAAGGGCAGAGAGAGAAAAGGAGAGAATCCCAAGCAGAGCCCAGTTCGGGGCTCGAACTCACAAACTATGAGATCAAGAGTCAGATGCTTAACGACTGAGCCTCCCAGGCACTGCATAAAGTACTTCTGAGTCAAGGTTGGCAAGAGGGGAGAAAGGGAGCTAACTTGCCAAAGTGGCTGCAATGAACCAAGAACAAGGAGAATGAATACCTCATATAACATCTCTTAGCAACCTCACAAGCCCAAGAAGTATTAAATACCTCCATTTGCTAGACGTGGAGATAGGCTCAGAAGGGTAAGCTGATTTCCCCAGGTCACTTGACTTAAGTGACAGTAACAAGATTCAAATTCAAGTCTGTGCTACCATGCCATGCTGTTTCAGAGGATTTCCCAGCAGAAAAACTGTTTCTTCCTGCCATCCAAAGACCCTATCTAGAGCTACGCTGGAGTTTGTATAGTTGTATTTTGAGCTAAGGCAGGAAGGAAAGCCTGTGAAGAAAGCTATATCGTTACAAATCCAAATTATGTCAGTTACTCTCTTCTCAGTGGACGATGAAGTTAGGTTTAATCAGCTCCCTATGCTGAAACCACGCTCCGGATTCCTGGAGACAGTCTCTCTGTCTGCCTGATGTAGGAAGGACTAAGACTGCCCCTGCACTCAGCCCCCCTTCCTCTTGAGGCCTCATGCGGTATGTATGGCCACCTGACCTGATCCCAAACATGTATACAGAACCCTCTGCCTTTCGCAATCTTGTTCTATGCTCTGTGCTGTCTCCTGTGTTCCCCTGGGCAGTTAATATGACTGGCTCTGATTTTTAGGTGAGCTCATCCTGTGATGTCAGAAGTGAGGCCAATCTCTTATTGTCTGCTCCTAGGCCTTTTACTAAAACTCTTCATGTCAGTTTCATCACTTACTACATGGAGTTAATGCGGGTGGCTACCTCACTGGTCTGTGGGAAGGGCTCACTGAGACGATGCACCCAGATCAGAGCGCCTGGTGACTGATCACTGCAGGTCAGCTCTCAGCTATGTAATGTTGACCTGGAGAGGGGAGGAGGGCTTTGGATATAATGCTTATAAAATGCTGAGCCTGAGCCACAGTAAGTGCTCACAAAAGTTAGTTCCCTTCTCCCCGACTCCACCCTGGCTCTCTCCCCACCTGAGAAATGACAATCTCACCAGCCATGGATTGATCCCTCTACTGTTCTTTCTTGCGTTCAGATTTGAATTTTCTTGAAAGACAGCACAGAAGTGTTAAAAATTAGTTATCTGCGTGAAGGTCGGGACCTTCTACTTTTCCCGAGGATCCAAGGGCCTTCTTTGCTTTCTTTTTTACTTATTGCTTTTTCCAGTCCTGGGAGCCTGCTTTGTGCTCCAAGCTGTATCCCCTTCTGCCTCCTTTTGGCCTGGAAGGAGGACTCCCTATTCTCATCTAGTTTCTTTAAGTTCTAGTCTATCCAGAGAGAGATGAGCTGATCATGGATTCTCAGTGCCAGCAGTGAGATGTTATTATGTTTGCAGGCTCCTTCATGTGTTTGCAGTCAAATCAAACTTTGTCCAGGCGCGGGGGGCGGTGGGTGTTTCTAAGTGGTTGGCTTCCCTAGCTATTTCGTATCTGGGCATTTCACAACATGTCTTTCCTCACTTCCCTGGTAAACTGTAAACTTTGCTGTATTTATTGGCTTGTCACCTTCTCCTCCCAGCCATCCCTAGGAACCTGCAGGGTGTGTTTTTTCTTTTCAGTTAAAATGATGAACTCCTGGGGCGCTGGCTCGGTTGGTAGAGCATGTGACTCTTGATTTTGGGGTTAAGCTCAAGCTCCTTGTTGGATGTAGAGATTACTTAACAATAAGGTGCCAGAAGACCTAGGTGATGGAGTCTTTTTGTAGTGACCATGATAGTAATGACAATACTATTGTCGATAATGGCATTAGTAGTAATAAAGATTACACAATGTCCCTGTATTCTTGTATTCACAGTTTGCAAAATATTTTTACATCATTATTTCATCCCATCCTTATATGAACAGATAAACAGTTCAGATAATAACTGCATTTTGTAGGGGCCCCTGGGTGGCTCCATCAGTTAAGCATCTGACTTCGGCTCAGGTCATGATCTCACGGTTGATGAGTTCCAGCTCCACATCGAGTGAGCTTGAGCCCCGCTTCACGTGAGCCCCGCGTCACGTGAGCCCCACTTCTCTCTCTCTTACCCTTGTCTGCCCCTCACTCACTTGCCCTCTTTTCTCTAAAAAAAAAAAAAAAAACTGCATTATGTAGATGATGCTCAGAAGGGTGAAGTGTTTGCCTAGATATTTCTTTTTTTAAACAGGTTTATTAGGATATACTTGATGCACATTAAACTGCCCATAGTTTAAATGTACACTTTGATAATTTTTGACATACGTATACACTCATGAAATCATCACCACAATTAAGACAGTAAATATATCCACTGTTTTTTTAATTTATTTTTTATTTTTTTAATTTTTTTTATTAAAGTAATCTCTACACCCATCATGGGGCTAAAACTCACAACCCTGAGACCAAGAGTCCCATGTTCCACCCACTGAGCCAGCCAGGCGCCCTGACATTAAACATATCCATAATGCCCAAAAGCTCCCTTGTGCCCCTTGATAATTCTGTCCCATCTCCCCTACCCCCAAGCAACCACTGATCTACTTTATGTGACTATAGATTAGTTTATATGAACATAATATATATGTATGGTATATGCTTTTTTTTTTTTTTTTTTTCTGGGCGGAAGGGGAGGTATTTGGCTCCTTTTAACCCAATAATTTTGAAATTCATTCATGGTACTATGGTAATAATAGTTCATTCATTCCTATTGCTGAGTATCATTCCATTGTATGAATATATTATAATTTGTTTATCCATCCTCCTGTTGATGGACTTTTGTGTTGCTTCAGATTTTGGTTATTGCAAGTAAAGCTGCTGTGAACGTTCAGGTACCAAGCTTTGTGTGGACATATGACTTCATTTCTCTTGTATAAATAGCTAGCGGTGGAAGGGTCAGTCACATGGTAGGTTTTATTGTTTTTAAATTGGCTATGTTCAGGTGATACTGTTTGTGCGTGTGCACTATTATCTGGCACTTGTAACAGTGATGGTAATTCTGGACTCACAAATAAATTGAGAAGGTTTCCATCTTGTTCTGTTTGGAATAGTTTAACTATATCATTTTATTGATGGGCTTGATAAAAATTGTCTACAAAATAATCTGGGCCTGATGCCATTGAGGAAGTTTATTTGTTAACTTTTTTCTTTTTTAAAAAAAATGTTTTAATGTTTATTTTTGAGAGAGAGAGAGAGAAAGAGAGAGAGAGAGAGAGAGCAGTGGAGGGGCAGAGAGAGAGGAAGACACAGAATCCAAAGCAGGCTCCAGGCTCTGAACTGTCAGCACAGAGCCCGATGTGGGGCTCGAACCCACAAACCGTGAGATCAGGACCTGAGCCCAAGTTGGGCACTGAACCAACTGAGCCACCCAGGTGCCCCTGTTAATTCTTTCAATTTCTGTAATGGTTAATGGTCTATTCAGGGTTTTTGGTGGGTTACCTACTGCAGTCCATTGGTAGCATATTTACTCAAGTAGTCTCCCATCTAATTCTCCAATCTGTAATTCGAACTTTTTTTCTTTAAAGTAATGTCTACGCCTAATATGGGCCTTGAACTTACAACCTTGAGATCAAGAGTTGTGTGCTCTATGAATTGAGCCAGCCAGGTGACTGTAGAATTAGAACTTTTTGAGGGAAGAATTCCAGGCTATTCATTTCTATATTCCCCATGAAAGGCACATAATAAATAGCCATTCAGTGGAATAAATGAATATTGGTGTTTAACTGCTGTAATAAATATCTCCCAACAATTCAGTAGCTCAATGTAATAAAAATCTCTTTGTTATTCACGTACAAATCTATTCCTCACCTAACTGTCCATTGTGGGTATCCCAGGTCAGTGGGAGCCTTCCCACTGTGATGATTCAGGACTCAGGCTCCTTCCACTATGTGGCCTGGCCATTCCCTCTGCGTTGAGCTGGCATTTGGGAGAAGAGAGGAAGGAGTAGGTTTCTGACTTTTAAATGCCTTGGTCTAGAAGTGACACTCAATGCTTCCATTCACGTCCTTTGGTGAGTCACGTGACCCAATCTATATGCAGCAGGGGGGCTGGGAAATGTAGTTCCTGGCTGGGCCTCGGCTGCCCAGCTGCAACTCTATACCATGAAGTGGCGAAAGAGACTTTTTAGTGGACAGTTAACTGTCTCCTTCACAGGAGGCCACAAAGTTTTATTGCTGAGGTTTTTCACTGCTTTGCTCTGTGAAGCTTTTTTTTGCTTGTGTCTGATGAATGGCTGTTTTCATGGCTGCCAAGAGCTATTGAGTAAGAATGTAACTGCAGACATTCATTTCCTTGCTGTGTTTGTCTGACAACTCACTGTCTCACAGCTGGAAAACTCATTACTCATGGGTACTTCTTTCCCAGGTACAAGAACATAAAGATGTATTTATTGAACTCTTTTCAGAGCAATGGCGATGAGCTATTAATCAAAAACTATACTCAAATATTAAGAGTAAATACTAGAGAAAATGCAAATATTAAAGACAACCTAAAAATACATACCAGTCAAGTATTTCATTTCACTCACTTTTTAATTGAAATATAATTCATAGAACACAAGATTTCACACAACATAACATAAAAAGTCTCATTTTTAAAGTGTACAATTCAGGGGTTTTAGTATACTCACAACGTTGTGCAACCATCACCACTATCCAATTCCAGAACATTTCCATCATTCCAAGAAGAAACCCTGTAACTGTTAGAAGTCACTCCCAGTTCCTGCCCCTCCCTCTCGCCCCCAGTGCCTGGCAACCGCTAATATACTTTCTGTCTCCATAGGTTTGTCTGTTGTGAACATTTCATGTAAATAGATTCATACAACACGTGGCCTTTGTGTCAGTTTCTTTCATGCAGCATACCGTTTTCAAAGTTCATCCTTGTTGTAGCTCGTACGAATACTTCATTTCTTTTTGCAGCTGATTTAATATTTCATTGAATGGATATATTCCACCTTGTTTACACATCAATCTTTCATTTAAAGATTTTTAATTGTGGGGGCCTGGCTGGCTCAGTCCGTTAAGTGTCCGACTTTTGATTTTGGCTCAGGTCATGATCTCACAGGCGTGGGATCAAGCCTCATGTCAGGCTGAGCGTGTGGGCCCTGCCTGGGATTCTCTCTCTCCTTCTCTCTGTCCTTACCCTGCTTGCACACTGTCTCTCTCAAAATAAATAAATAAATAAATAAATAAATAAATAAATATTAAGGAATTTTAATTGTGGCCAGATACATATAAAATGTACCATCTTAACCATATTTTAAGTGTTCAGTTCAGCAGTATTAAAGTATGTTCACATTGTTTGTGCAGCCATCTCCAAACGCTTCTCATCTTGCAAAATTGACAGTCGATTTCCATTAAACAATAACACCCCACTCTCTCCTCCCTCCAGCCCCTGGCATTTGTATTCTACTTTCTGTCTCTATGAATTTGACTACTTTAGGGACCTTGTGTAGTGGAATTGTACAAACTTGTTGTTTTGTGGCTGGCTTATTTCACTTAGCATTCATGTCCTCAAGGTTCATTCATGTTGTAGCATGTGTCAGAATTTTCCTACTTTTTCAAGGCTGAATAATCGTTTATTGTGTGTGTGTATATATATATATATATATATATATATATATATATATATATATTTGTTTATCCCTGCATATTTTTTTGTTTTAAATTTTTTTTTCAACGTTTATTTATTTTTGGGACAGAGAGAGACAGAGCATGAACGGGGGAGGGGCAGAGAGAGAGGGAGACACAGAATCGGAAACAGGCTCCAGGCTCTGAGCCATCAGCCCAGAGCCTGATGCGGGGCTCGAACTCACGGAGTGTGAGATCGTGACCTGGCTGAAGTCGGACGCTCAACCGACTGCGCCACCCAGGTGCCCCTATCCCTGCATATTTTGTCTGTGCATTCATTAATGGACACTTGGGTTACTTGTACATTCCTGGTTATTGTGAATAATGCTGCTATAAACATGGGCGCATAAATATCTCTTCGAGATCCTACTTTCACTTCTCCTGGGTATATACTCAGAAGTGGCATTGCTGGATCATTTAATTTTTTGAGGATATGACATGTCGTTTCCCATAGAGGCTGCACTATTTACATTCCCAACAATGGTGCACAAAGGGTCCAGTTTCTCCACATCCTCACCAACACTTGTTATTTTCTCTGTTTTATTCATTTATTTAAAAATAAGCATTCATTGAATACTTACTGTGCCAAAGCTCTATACTTGGCAGAAACTGGGGCTGCCAGGATTTTAAGTTTCAGTTTCTCTGCTCTCCCGAACAAAGGGGGGGGCGGGGATTATAGACACAGGTTGAAATGCAAAGTGATAGGTGCTTAATAGGGATGGATCAGAGTTCTGTGTAAACACAGAGGAGGAAATGAGAAATTATTTGGGGAAAGCTTCACAAAGGACTTGACATTCAAGCTGGATGTTCAAAGGTCTGCAGGAGGAGGTCAGGTGGAGGAAGAAGGATATTCTAAGCCCACAGAGCAGCACATAGCAGCAGCTAGCCTCCAATATGGCCTCCAGGATGGCCCCAATGACTACCTCCTGGCAGTCATGCTCTTGTATAAGCCTCCCATTATACATTGGGACATTGAATAGTTCTGACCTGTAAAACCAGTAGGATATTGTGAAAATGACAGTGTGTCCTTCTGAGGATATATCATAGATCTTGTGGCTCCCTCTTGGATCTCTTGCTCTGGAGGAAGTCAGCCACCATGCCAAGAGGATGCTCAAGAGGCCTTCTGGAGAGTGCCAAGCCGTGGGGAACTGAAACCTCTTCCCAGCCTATCAGCATAAGAATGCCAGCATCAACTTGTCAGCAGTGCAAGGAAGCCACTGTGGAAGCCAGTCCCCCAGCCTCATCAAGCCTTCAGATGATAGCAGCCCTGTCCAACATCTGACTGCAGTCTCACGAAAGCTGGAGCCAAAACCGCCCACGAAGCCACTCTCCATTTCCTGACCAAAATCACCCAAAAGCCAAACACCAGTGTGAGAAAATATATATTTATTATTGTTTTAAACCAGTAAGTTTTGAAATAATTTGTTACACAGAATGAAATAACGAGTAACGCTCAAAGCATGACAAAATCTGGCGTGCGGTGGAAATGGTGGCAGGAAAGGCCACCGACAGAAACTCCCAAATTCAAAGGCAGCTCTGAAACCCCAAGGTTTATGTAAGAGTGGGTGAGGGAGCCATCTGGTGGAGGTAAGCTGCTTAGACATTCTCTTCTCTCCCCACTCCTATTTTCCAGCTTGTTCTACCCAGCATTTCCCACTAGTATTTCTCCAAGGGCCACAGTGAGGTTTATGAGTCAATCATGTGGGTCATACACACTGTCGCTTAGAGGTGCAAAGACTAACATCTGGGAAATGTCAAGTTATTACTTATCTTCTTTTACTAGTTTGTTCTCCTTCAGTCTCTTTCTTTCACTTATCAGTGGCACTAGGATTTGGAGCAAAGAATGAAGACTCAGAATGTTGGAGAAGGGAAACAAGGAACTGGGAGAACTTCATTATACTAAATTCAGAGGTAGATTCCCAAAAGCAGAATCCAGCTGACCAGTCTCTAATTACCAAGGGAAGTCTTTGTTCATCGATATTGGCCATGACTGTTGTCCCTTTCTGGCCTTTAGAGCCTTCTTGTATCCTCCAGTGTTCCCCCGGAATAATGCCTAGTTCTTAAATAATATCTCTCAATTGCGGAGCTGCAAGAAGACAGAACCAATTATACTACTAGCCACAGCTAGTGTGAGAACAGTGATCCGGGCCCACTCAAGGAGGAGCTGCAAAGACACTAAAATTTACCTTCGGAGTAAATTGCTGATGGTGAAATTTCAGGTAGTTAAGATATTAAAGAAATCTTTCTCACGAAAATCTTTCTATACTTCCCCTGGACTCATCCTACAGGAGCAGAGGCAGAGTGCAGCCGACAAGCCTGACCTAGACACAAAGCCTCCTCTGAGAAGGGAGAGGATTTCTGAATACAGCTTGGTCCGGGTGGTGATTTCGAATCTGTTCACATTCTAGCTGTTTGGAAGGGAAAGTGATAGTTTCCAGTTGGGGCAATCAAGGAAGGGGTACAGACATTTGACTCCTGCTTATACGAATCGGTTCGATTTGTACCAGAGTGGCGAGAAGCGTGACCCTGAAGCACGTGCTCCCACCGATCTGCGGTATTTTGCGAATCCTGATCACTCAGGGACCCAGCTGAGTGTGGGCGAGGCTGAGGGAGGAAAGACGCGGAGGCACAGGGCTGAGGTGGGCGCTCACCTGTGCTAGAGTGGTTGGAGCTAAACGCAGCAGCAGGGGCCGGAGGCGGGGCGAGCGCGATGACGTCACGGGCACGCCGCCGCTGAGCAATTCGCGTCCCGGAAGCGGCGGCGGCGGGGTAGGCGGAGGAGGCTCCCCGGTTTGCGACTTCTGAGGCCCTTGGAAGAGGCTTGTCGTCGGGGTGGGGCGGGCCTGAGGAAACGCTCCTGGGCCCAGTGGCCCTTCCAGTGCTCCCTGGCCGTCCCCGCCCCTCCTCTACCAACCCAGCGACCGGGCAGGTGAGGTGCCACCCCCTCCCCATCCCCTTGTCTCTGCCAAGGGCACGGAGTTGGGCTCCTGGACGCCGCAGGGGCCGTCACCTGCGGCCCAGCGGCTTTGGGCGTGGCCTTCCCTGGTCTGGGCCGAAAGGCCCCATCAGATTCCCTGCGCTGCGGTGGTGGTAGTCCAGGCCTCTGCCTGCGCTGACCGGCTCCTCGCCCACACGGGCTCTCACCGCGCCCACCCCGGGTCCTTTGATCCGATCTCCTTGCGCGGACATCTCGGGCTCCCAGTGTCCTCTTTGTCACATCCCCACCCCCTTCAGGTCGCAGTCCCCTGCGTGGGACTGGCTTATGTTGCTGTGCTCCGAGGTTTTGATCACTTGTTTTCTGCTTAGCATTTGGGGTAGGACTTTGAAATTAGGAAAGAGGGTGAGGGTTCCTGCGGTTCTCCCCATCGGAGAGGGGAGATGGGAACGGGGCCTTATGGAAGGAGGTGACTGCCTCTCCGGGTTCAAGGGAAAAGGGAGGGTAATGGGCAGGAATGGTACAGGAAGTGGTTGGGAACAGAAGGGAGAAGAAAGGGTTAGAAGATGTGACAGGGCAGGAGAAAGCACTGGAGTCCTGCAGGATGGGCAGTTCATTCACTCATTCAGTTCATTCACTAATTCACTGATCATAAATTAACCGTCCACTCTGTGCAGAAGTAGTGGTAAATGGAAGACATAGTTTTTGACTTGGTGGAACTCCTACTAAA
The DNA here is from genome assembly GCF_018350155.1 of Leopardus geoffroyi. Lineage (NCBI taxonomy): Eukaryota > Metazoa > Chordata > Mammalia > Carnivora > Felidae > Leopardus > Leopardus geoffroyi. The sequence continues at coordinate 57,281,999 of NC_059334.1, forward strand.
GTTAAGAAGTGTAGACCGACAAGAAAGCAGGGAGTTTTACTTTGGTGTGATAAATACTGTTAGGGCAAGTTCATGATCCTTTAGGATCATTGGGGATGGGCGCCCATTCCAGACTGACGGTGTTGCAATGTTTCAGCCAATACCTGAAGGATGAGTAGGAATTAACCAGGTAAAGAGTGGGTGAAAAATATTCCAGGTCATCATTTCTTTTTAGACAACAGACTGCCTCTTCCCAGCAACCATGTGTTCTTGGTCTTTATGGTTTATACTCTTGATGGATCTGTGGGGAAAAGACATTAGATGGAGAGTCAGATGAGCCGGGTTTTATATCTGGGTAATTCGGTTCACCCTGCTGAATGGTGTTTCCTCTCTGTGAAACGGGTATTCCATCTGTAACCCTTGCTACTTTGACAGGTTTATTCTGTAATAAACCTCATGCACCACATGAGATAGTGTGTTGGGATTGGAAGTGCAATGCAAATGTCAGGAATTATTATGGTTACAGGATGCAGACATCAGAGCGTGAGGGGAGTGGGCCAGAGGTAAGCCCCAGCGTGATGCCTGAGGCTCCCCTGGAGTCTCCACCTGCCCCTACCAAGTCCCCGGCGTTTGATCTTTTCAACTTGGTTCTGTCCTACAAGAGGCTGGAGATCTACCTGGAACCCCTAAAGGATGCAGGTGACGGTGTCCGATACTTGCTCAGGTAATAGACTTTGTAGAGTTGCTCTGATTGCTCTGACCATCTGGGCCTTCTGCTTTCCTGCTCCATAGTTGTGCTAGCCATTTAGGCAGTGGCTGGGCTGTCCTTTCTGCCCTAGTGAAGAGCAGTTCTGGGAGGTCTATTGGTTCCCCGGGCTTATTCCAGGCCCACCCCTGGAGAGGCAGGCCCTGGAAACCATATGGCCTTTCACCAGAGTTTCTTTGTGGTTCAGTAAGATCATACCTCAGGACTGCTAACTAGCCTTGAACATCGGGCCTTCTAAATCTTTAAAGCAGGTTTTTTTTCCTTTCTCAGTATCAGCATAATTAATATTAGAATTAGAATATAATTTTTAACAGAAGTTAAATGTAAATACCTATGAATTAGCAGGTACCGTTTCCACTAACCTTTTTTTTCAATAATCTTTTGAGATATGGATCTCAAAATTTTTTGTTCTTATTTTGCTTTGATTTTCATTCTCTATAGTTTTATTTTTTCCCTTTTCAACTCACTTTCTTAAAGAATTTTAATTACAGATATGTACTATTTCACTCCATAGATATGTCAATTTATTTCCAAGTAATAAGGACATTTAAAAAAATGTTTTATTTGTTTTTCAGAGCGAGAGTGCAAGCGAGGGAGGGGCCCAGAGGGAGGGAGACAGAGGATCAGGGGTGCTTACCGCAGTGAGCCTGACATGGGGGCTCCAACCCACAAACCGCAAGATCATGTCCTGAGCCGATGTCAGATGCTCATCTGACTGAGCCACCCTGGTGCCCCCTGGACATTAAAAAAAATTTTTTTTTAAATGTTTATGTATTTTTGAGAGAGAGAGAGAGTGCGAACTGGAAAGAGGCAGAGAGAGGGAGACACAGAATCTGAAGCAGGCTCCAGGCTCTGAGCTGTCAGCATAGAGCCCAATGTGGGGCTCGAACTCATGAGCTGTGAGATCATGACCTGAGCCGAAGTTGGATGCTCAACCCACTGAGCCACCCAGGTGCCTTCGGACATTTTTTTTTTTTAATAAGAAAAAGCAACATCACACCTAACAAAGTTAACAATAATTCCCTGATATCATTTTATATTCAGTTCACGTTCAGATTTCCTCAGTTGTTGCAGGAATGTCATGTTTTGGCCAAATCAGATTCCAATCCAGGACTGTGCATTCTATGTGGTTATTGTGTCCCTTAAGTCTCTTTCAATCTAAAATGGTTTCTTTTTCATGATACTGACTTGCTGGAGACTGAGCTGACTGTCCTGGAAAATTTCCTACTTAGATTTGTCTGGTTGCTTCCTCATGGTGCAAATTAGAAGTTAGATTTAAAGGCTAGATCAGATTCAAGTGAAACCCCAAAGGTTATGTATTGCTAATATTGGGAGCCACATAAAATCTGGTTGTCCTACACAGTAGACGTTCATAACCTGGGGCCTGAGTGGGACTTTATGGGGTCACTGAATCTCTTGAAACTATATATATATCTTTGTGCACACATGTGTATTTCTAAGGAAGAAGCTTCTAATTTTCATCAGATTCTCATACAGATCTCCAACCCTCTAAGATGCCTGAGAGAGACAGGTAGGAGGCAGGGTTAGTGCAGTTGGATTAATCTCTAAGAGTACTGTTGAGTATTCATTCTTACCTCAATCTGGAAGTAGTGGGGGAGGTTTGTTTTTTAATTTTAGAGAGAGAGCGAGAAGACATACTTGTTGGGGGAGAGGGGCAGAGGGAGAGAGAGAGAGAATCCCAAGCAGGCTCCACGCTCAGCACAGAGCCTGATGTGGGGCTCACTATCACAACCCTGCAGTCATGACCTGTGCCAGAACCAAGTGTCAGATAGTTAACTGACTGTGCCACCCAGGCACCCTGCAAGGTTTGTTTTTAACTCTCTGAACAAGGCCCCCTAAATTTTTCTTGTTCACCCCAGAACCCCCTTAATTTATGGCATTAACCCTAGAGTTGAGCTAGTTTGTGTTCCAGAGGAATGTTCTCTATTAGATCGCTGTACTCTTGTCACGAGAGATAGGGGAGAATGGACTAGGGGCTTGTTTTATAATCCCACCACGACTGTCCAGCTGAAATGAATTTTAGTCTTCCTTAAGGCAGGGGGTGGGCCCTGGTGTTTTCTGTGCACACATGCAAGCATGCGTGTGTATGTGTTTTACCCTTTTGTGGCAAAGTGCAAAAGTAACTATATCCTGTCCTCCTTTTCTACCACTGGTCTCTTAGTGCTTCTTGGAACTCGTGTTAAGGTTTTTCCATTTTATGAAATTAGAAATCTGAGGATGTGATGGGATTAAAGCTGGATGGGGGGGAGGGGAGCAGCATTTGGTCTAAAAAGCCCCCAGGAGCTTGTCTTCTGTGCCAGGGGAAGACAGAGCACTGGTCTGTGAAAATGGCTGTCAGATTAATTTGTGCTTTTGATTGTTCTTTTCTTAGTAAAGAGGATTTGACTTTCAAGAGGGACCTAATCTTGAGCTTTGTCTGTTACGTTCTGAAGCCTAGAGCTGCGTTAGATTTTTAAAAGACTCCTCTTCTGGGATCAGCTACTCTAGTGGGTGGGTCTCCATGACCAAAGTGTCAGTGAAGATATGAGACAGAATGGGAGAGGCTTTACAATGAAAGTGACTTTAGTGACTGTATGATGTTTTTATTTCTGAAATGAGATCGGCCTTAGACCTGATTTTTAATTTGCTTTTACGCTGGTACCTGCCGCTGGATGGTTCTGAGGCCTAATTAGGATGGTATAGAGGGAGTATGCTGAATTTTTAGAGAAAGGTAGAGAAAGGTCATTTTATTCCCTTACTCAAAGTAAAAACAGCACATAAGTTAATGAATCTCATTTAGCAACTGAAATACCTCAATCACAGCGAAAGAAAATACATTGGAGTTCTGAATATGTTGCTTACCAGCAACTTACCTGTTTATTTTTCTTTGACTCTTCCTCTGATGGCTGACCTTAGAAATGCTATACTGGCTCTTTCGAATATGGGTGTCGGGCTTCACTGCCACATCTCTGCTCCTTTTTCCCTGTTAAATGTCCTTTATGAGGGGCGGAGCCAGCAGCCTTTGCTGGTCTTTGTCAGCTCGAGCCTCTGGTCTTCTTTCTTTCCTCTTTGGGGGCTTGTGCACTGCTCTTTGGTGGTGGTGGCCGGCTGGGCCTGCGTGGGCCCCCAGCGCTGCCGGTTCACTTAGGGCGTGGCTGCTGAAAGGATGCTGTGTGCTGGTTTCAAGTTCGGTTTTGATAGATTAAAACAAAACATCATTCTTTCTCCTTATTTATTTATTTTTTATTTTTATGTCTCGAGAGAGGGAGAACATGCAATTTCACTCGAGTCAGGGAGGTGCAGAGGGGGAGAGGGAATCTTAAGCAGGTGCCATGCCCAGCAGGGAGCTCATGACCACGAGATCATGACCTGAGCTGAAACCAAGAGTCAGACACTTCACCGACTGAGCCACCCGGGCGCCCTGACTTATTTTTATTTTTTAAGAGAGGGCAAGCACGCACTCTCGTGCAAGCCAGAGAGAGGCACAGGGAGAGAGAGAATCTTAAGCAGGCTCAGTGTCCAGTGTGGAGCCTGACCCAACACTCCGTCTCACGGCCGTGAGATCATGACTTGGGTCGAAATCAAGAGTTGGACCCTTAGCTAACTGAGCCACCCAGGCACGCCCCTATTTTTTCTCCTTTTGAATTAACGTATGTTAAAATCACAAAATTTGAGAAGTAAGAAAGTCACAACTGGGGTCACAGAAATCCTTCATGTTTCGTCCTCTTGATTTCTGTATTAGATGAATTTTGCACAATGAATATATGGTTCATGTATTTTTCTAAGGGAAAATTTTAAAGAAGAAAGTTTGTCATTGTCACCTCTTAAAGAGACCAGAACCTTATAAAACACAGGTTAAACAGGATTAACTGGGTTTCTCAACGGATATTTAATAAATTCTTCTTCTGGGAGAAAGTTCCATAGGTATTCGAGTTCTGACAGGATACCTTTTCTCATCGCAGGGCCTAATGTGTGACCTTAACTCCTCCCCCAGGCGCCTGTCCACATGAGGGGCCCACTTTTCATTTCTCCTTGACACTGTGAGCTCCAGGCCCCCTCCTCTTGCTCCTGGTTTTGATGACCCACCCGTGGTAGCCATCTCCCCTTCCCACTGGAGGAGTGGCCGTCTTTGGTGACCAGGCCTTTCTTGTGTTGTAGGTGGCAGACACCTTTGTGTTCCTTGCTGACCTGCCTGGGCCTCAACATCTTGTTCCTCACTTTGAATGAAGGTAAGAACTGCTTCCAGGGGCCAGGGGGGTTTTGGGAATGAATGTGGGAAAGAATTTCAAGAAGTGGCTGCCTAGACGTCTTGCTCTGGAGGTGGCTTCCTTCCACCTCTTGATGTCAGAAAACTGGCTCTGGAGAGACACTCTGGGCTAGAATCTGGCTGGGTGGTTTGGATGACTTTGGGCAAGTTCTTGAATCTGTTTGTTAAGGCCTACTTTTCCTCATCTCTAAAAGGAGGGTGCTTTCCTCCGAGGGTGGTTGTGTGGAGTGAGACAGTCTATGTATAACATTTAGCACGGTGTTTGACACAGAGTAAGCAGCCGATGTATGATAGCTATTATTATTATTTTTGTTTCCTTCTTGACTGACTGCTGGTGGATTGACCTTTTTCCATTTTGACTTTCAAGCTGATCCTGGGGTCATTGGGGCATGACATGGGGTCAGGATACCAGGAAGGTGAATAGATTTTTGTAGAGATTTTTTCCACATCTCTGGATTTTCTCTGGCTCAGCAAATGAGCCTGGAGGGGGGCTGCTGGGAAGTCACCAGCAATGAGGGGTCTGTGGTGTGGAGCCTTCGAGGGAGACGGGTGGACAGGTGGGTGGCTCTAGGGGTCTTGGGTAGTGATGTCTCCTGGGGACCTTTTGTGACAAGATATACGAGGACCCAGCCGTTTTCCTGTTTGGAACTGGCAGATGGCTGCAGAAAAAGCTGAATCCCTAGGGTGAATGTGTGAAGGGCCTGGGACAGAATGTTCTGAGGAGCTGGGACCTTTATTCACATTTTCACTCTTCTTTCGAACTTGCATTTCTCAAGTTTCTCCTTTGTTTCCTATGGAGATATGGATTTGATGGGTTAAAAATAAACCCAGTTCACAGAAGACCTCGTTTTTTGTTTCTTAGTAGGACTCTTTGCCTGTTCTAAACTCAGATATCCTTCTCAGGCTGTTAAGATTTTTCTTAACATATTTCCAAAGTAAATCATATGACAGATACTTAACAAGCATTTACTCTGTGCTCAGTGCTCTGTTAGCTTGCTTTGGGGGTACCGTACTGCATGGACCAAGTTTCTTCTTTGGATTTTCTTTCAGCATTCCCTTTTCTTAGTCCACAGTGGTCTGGTCTGTGGTATTCCAAAAGCCAAAAGAAAGACTTCTAATCTGTCCCAGTGTCCCAGAGGTCAGCACGTCAGTCACGGGGTGCTCCAGCAGCCAGACTCCAGGCACGAGCCACCTACTGTGTGCTAGCATGAGTTTTTTAATATTAAAAAAAAAAAAAAAATGGGTCTGGGGCTATAGTGACCAAGCAAATGAAGTCCCAGCACTCAAGAGCCTATATTGTGAAGGAGACAACTATACATATCATCAGTTGTGTGGCTATAGGAATCCTATTGGAGGGCGATAGGAATTCTATGAGGAAGACTAAAGCTGAGTTAAAGGGCTGGAGAGGGAGCAGGCCAGATATTGTGTCATGTGAGGTGATCAGGGAAGGCCTTCTGGACGGAGCCCTGGAGGAGGTGAGGGAGCTAACACGTGGGCGCCTGGTGGGCAGAAGCTGCCGGTCCTCACTACCCGTTCACCTGCAGTATCGTCGATCCCATAGGTGCGTGGTACTCGGTGGGTGCCCTCATGATTTCAGTGCCCGCCCTCCTCGGCTACCTTCAGGAGGTCTGCCGGGCACGGCTGCCTGAGTCTGAGTTGATGCGGAGGAAGTATCACAGTGTGAGGCAGGAGGACCTCCAGAGAGTTCGCCTGTCTCGCCCCGAGGCTGTGGCTGAGGTGAAGAGCTTGTGAGTATGAAAGGGGCCGGGGAGGTGGGAGGCAGTCACGGACCGCCGCACTGAGTACTTGCTCTGTGCCGAGCATTGTGTTAGGCAAACCACAGATGTTATTTCCTTTTGTCTTTCCACCAGTTCTGGGAGGTAGCTGCTATTATTATCTTCCATTTGTGGTTGAGGAAAGAGGCGCACACAGCTAAAAGGGGACCATGGTGGGACGAGAATCCAGATCTAGCTGATTTCACAACAGTTTGTGTTCTTTCCACCAGAGACCCAATTTAGGGTCTTGACTAAGCATGCGCGCACAGGAGCCAGGGTTCAAATGCCAGCTCTTCCCTTTACTTGCTGTGTGACGTCGGACAAGCTGCCCAGCCTCCCTGTGCCTCGGGTTCTTCATCCGTTAAATGGGATAGTAATAGACTTACCTCATAGGTGGGTGTGGAGAGTAAATGAGTGTCTGGTACCCAGGAAGTGTTCAGTAAATACCAGTCACCATCACTGTGCTGTTGAGAGGCTTCCTAAATGTGACAGAGCTGGTACTTCTGAAGAAGCACCTTACGACTGGTGAATAACAGTAACCATAGCATCTGCAAAGCTGCAGACAAGAGTTACAAACAGTCGGAGCCTGGGCCTGGCCTGAGTCAGTTATCTGGAGTGGGTCTGGGTATCTGTGTTTTTAAAAAAAAAAAAAAAAAAAAAAACACACAACAAAAAACCTTTTTATTTTGAAATGACTTTAAACTTAAATGGGAGTTGCAAGAATAATACAAAGAACTCCCCTATGCCCTTTACCCAGATAAAACAATTATTAACAGTTTGCGACATTGGCTTCATCTGTTGCTGTATCCTTGCACATTATTTTTTTTCTTCCTGAACCATTTGAAAGTAAGTTGCAAACATCGTGCCCGTTTACCCCAAATGCTTCTTTCCTAAGAGCAAAGACATTCTCTTAGCTATCCATAATCCTATAATCAAAATTAGGAAATTTTACATGGCTAACAGCATTAGTGCAATTATCTAATACACAGTTCATAATCAGATTTTACCAGTTGTGCTAATAAGGTCTTTTATATGAATTTACCCTGATCCAGGATCCAGTCCTGAGTCATACATTACATTTAGTTTTCATGTCTTCTTAGTCTCCTGTATCCTGGAGTAGTTCCTTAGTCTTTGTTTCTCATGACCTTGACTTTTTTTTTTTTTTTTTTAATTTTTAAGTTTGTTTATTTTTGAGAGAGAGAGAGCAGGAGAGAGAGAGAGAATCCCAAGCAGGCTCCACATTGAGTGCAGAGCCCAATGCAGGGCTTGTACTCACAAACTGTGAGATCATGACCTGAGCTGAAATCAAGAGTCAGACGCTTAGCCGGTTGAGCCACCCAGGTGCCCTATGACCGTGACATTTTTAAATGAAAAGAAAACTTTTTTTGACATTTATTCCTTTTGAGAGATAGAGCTCAAGTGGGGGAGGGGCAAAGATGGAGGGAGACACAGAATCCGAAGCAGGCTCCAGGCTCCGAGCTGTCAGCACGGAGGCTGATGCGGGGCTTGAACCCATGAACCGTGAGATCATGACCTGAGCTGAAGTCAGATGCTTAACTGACTGAGCCACCCAGGCACCTGGTATGTTTTTTTTATGTTTGTTTATTTTCGAGAGAGAGAGACAGAGTGTGAGTGGGAGAGGAGCAGAGAGAGAGGGAGACACAGAATCGGAAGCAGGCTCCAGGCTCTAAGCTGTCAGCACAGAGCCCGAACCCACGAATGGTGAGATCGTGACCTGAGCTGAATGAAGTTGGATGCTCAACCGACTGAGCCACCCAGGCACCCCACACCTTGACGTTTTTAAGTAAAAACAAGATTATTATTTTGTAGAATATCCCTTAATTGGGGTTTGTTTGTTTCTTTGTAATTAGATTAAGGTTATACATTTTCGGCGGGAATGCCACAAACAGTGTGTGTGTTGTTGTCAGTGTATCCTGTTAGGAGGTACGTGATGTCAGTCTGTTTTGTTATGGGAGATACTAACTTTGATCAGTTGGTTAAGGTTTCTCTATCAGACGGCGGCCATTGCTGGGTCTTGCCTTGATCAGTTTATTACTGTGATAGTTACAAAGGTGATTTTCTAATTGTCATTGTTAGCTGGTATTCCGCTGTAAGAAAGAGCTCTTCCTTTTACCAATACGAACTCAAGATTCTTAGTTTTATTTAATGGGTTATAATCCATTACTGTCATTATTTTGATCTCAGGCTGTCCTAGGTTTGGCAGTAGGAGCTCTTTTGAAATGGCTCTTGTGTCCTTTCAATATGTCCCCATTATTTTTGAGTACATGTGATGTTCAGATTTATCTCACGCTTGTGCTGCCCCCACTCTAGAATCAGCCATTTCTCCCCAGAGCCCTTCAGAAACCAAGATCTGGGTGCAGCATGCGTTCATTGCTTCTGGGGGTGCAGCCATTAAAAAAACCCTCCCAAGTGAGTCTGCCTCACAGCCCAGGTGGAGACACACTGATATCCATCCTACCATTTATCCCGTAGCTGCAGTGTGTTGGGAGGTGGGTACCCTGCTCCTCATTTTATGAATGAGGAAACTTCAGCCCTGGGAACGTCAAGTAGCCCAACATCAACAGCCTGGAAGAGACCCAGGCAGGAACCTGTGTCCCGTTCACACCTCAGGAGGGGTCCTGAAAAGGGGACTGAAATGTATGCAGTTTCTCCTGAGCTCTCTGGCCCCTCTCGTGGGTTTGAAGAGACCAGCTGTGCCTAGCTAGCCGTCTCTGTGAAGTCCTGGGCTCTGTGGCCCTGAGCTCCGGCCGGCCCCGGGGCGCGCGGCTCACAGAAGCCCTGTGTGCCCGCAGCCTGATCCAGCTGGAGGCCTTCCTGAGCCGCCTGTGCCGTACCTGCGAAGCTGCCTACCGCGTGCTGCACTGGGAGAACCCTGCCGCGTCCTCGCAGTGAGTGGCCCTCGTTCCCCCCGCTGCTATTCTGCTGGGATTTGCCGCTGGAGTCCCTCCTCGCCTAGCTCAGGGGCAGAGAGCCTCTGAGACTCTTGTGTGTAAACCTGCACATAAACCTGTGAGCTGGAATGTACTGCTTTTGTTTAGACACTTTCGGGGGTGGTACAAATAATCATAGTAGCAGAAACATGTCCCTCCGTGTAATCTCTCACCCACTTGTTTGACGGGCAGATCTCGTTGGTTTATTATGAAGTGTGCCTATTGCCATGTGGGTGTGCTCCAGATTGGTTTCCTTCTGATCTTAAGAATTTCTGACCCTGTGGTTCCTCTCTGTCCATGCAGGTTCTATGGGGCTCTTCTGGGCACAGTTTGCATGCTGTACCTGCTGCCCCTGTGCTGGGTCCTTGCCCTTTTAAACAGCACGCTCTTTCTGGGGAATGTGGAGTTCTTCCGAGGTAAGCCCTGGACAGCTTGACAGAGTTGGGGCCCACGCTCTGAGGGCTCGGTTAGGCTTCCCCCGTTTACCAAGTCTCTACAGCTAACCGTCTGTTTGCTGTGCCATCCACAAGGGGGCAGCACCACGCCAGGGTAGTTTCTCAGAGGGTCCCCGGGATGTGCATCTCTCAGATGTCAGGTGGGATACAGGGAAACAGGTAAAGCTGCTGCTGTAGGGTCCTTCTCCCTTCCCAAAGCAGGTGAATCCCTGTTTACATGATGTGGTGGCTTCTAGGAGGTGAGGGAGGGATGTTTTCCCAGTGCTGCCATCCGCCTCCTGAGATGCTGCCAGTACTCTGTGGTCCCAGAGTTCTTGTCGGCTGTCTTGCTTCTCAACCAGTCAGGCAGTCTGGAGAGGCCCTCAGTCACAGAAGTCTGGGCCTATGCATACGTTTGGGTGATTGCTGTATTTTTCCTCCTCCCTGTGGTTGAGTAATTAATTACAGAAGCTGTAATTTGTCAAGCACTTACTATGCTTAATCTCTGTGTTGCAATCGCATGGGGTGGGTGGTAGTATCTCTGTTTTGTTTACGAAGCTTAGGTTGGGTGACTTGTTCAGAGTTAGGAAGGGGACTTTCTTGCTGTGGAGAGTGGGCCGCTGGTGGAACAGGCCAGCCACCTGCAGAAGGGGGTTCCCCAGGGCACCACTCATTCCATCCTGTTTCTGCCTCCCCCCCGTTCTTGCCCTGAGTAGTGGTATCTGAGTACAGGGCATGTCTGCAGCGGCGGATGAACCCCAAGCAGGAAGACAGTGTCTTCGAGAGCCCCCCGCTGCCAGATGCTGGGGGAAAGTGTGCCCTGCCGGACTGCACGCCTGCGCCCACACCCACGGAGGTGAGCGCCCCCCACTGTCAGGGCAGAGCCTGCTGTGGGCAGGTTGTGGGGCCTTCCCGTTCCCAGCTTATTTATACTGCACAGCTCCTGGCCTTGTTCTGGTTCCCGCTGCTTCCCTGGCCTCATTTCCTCTGAAGTGTTTAATAATAATAATAGTAACCGTAGTAGCAACTGGGCGCTTTGTTGACTGCTTACCCTGCTGTAGGTGTCAACCCTTGGAGGTGTAGGTTGTCTCTGAGAATGAGAGGATCCTTTTCTGCAGAGGAGGTGGCCGGGGCACAGAGTAGTTGCCTGCACATGGTGCGGCCAGGACTCAGACCAGGCCCTGTGGTTCTAGAACCCATGCTGTCGGTCACTGTGCTCTGCAGCCACCGTAGGGCCACCTGTGGTGTCGGGCCCATCCCCCTGTCCTTGGAGGTCAGAAGGTGCACTCCTTCTCATGACTTCTTTCTTGCAGGTGTGCCACCTCTTCTGGGCAGGGACAGATGTTCTGGGGAACCTGGGTGCTGGCTCTGCTGCCGGTGGCCTCTGCCTAAGTTGGCAGGGCCGTGTCCCTCCCCTTCTGTAATCCTCTCTTTTCCCAGGACCTCACGCCCGGAAGTGTGGAGGAGGCCGAGGAGGCTGAGCCTGATGAGGAGTTTAAAGATGCGATTGAGGTGGGTGGTCCTTCCCTACACCCCCTACCCACCAGGCAGATGGTCCGGGAGCCAGCTGGCTTTTTGTGTCCCAAATGTAGGATTTTTCAGTTCTCTTCTATCCAGATCAGCAGCCAGCACTGGTTCTGAGCTAGAACATACTGCACGAAAGGGTGCCTGTGAACTTCCACTCATACTGTAGCTGACCTACATCTCTCAGGGTGCCCAGGGCAGGGAAGCCTCTGGGAAACACTCTGCAGTGGGGGTGGGTGGGGGGTGGGTCACTTCCCACCTAGACTGGGGACTCTGGGCTTGGTGCCTTTGATGTGGGGAAGGCAGATTCAAGGGAGGGCATTGCCCTGGGCCTCTGCCTGCCCTTATGCAGAATGAGATTAGAAAGATATCTCTTGGAGGCAGGAAGGGGAAGCTGGAGAAAGTGGTTGCAGGTCAAGTAATAGGTCAAAGAGTCTTCCTGATTTTAATTTTTTTAAATGTTTTAGTTTTGAGAGAGACAGAGACAGAGTGTGAGCAGGCAAGGGGCAGAGAAAGAGGGAGACACAGAATCCGAAGCAGGCTCCAGGCTCCAAGCTGTCAGGCCTGATGTGGGGCTTGAACCCATGAACCGTGAGATCATGACCTGAGCCAAAGCTGGACACCAAACCGACTGAGCCACCCAGGCACCCCGAGTCTTCCTCATTTTAAGACAGTGGTTCAAACTGGTAGTTCACAGAAGTGTTTTATTTGGCATGCAAGACTTAAAAAATTTACAAATGGAGAGATCTTAATGAAAAGTCTGGATTTTCAGTGCCTCTGAAAAATCAGAAGCTCTGGTAGCCCTGAGTCTTCAGTGGTCAGTGTAGCTGAGGAGTGACTGTCCCCTTTAGAAAAATCACCTAGTCCCCACCACTGCCCCCACTCCCCTTGTCCCCAGTCACTGAGTCCTTATGGTGGTTACTGTTTATTGTCACAGCTGTGCTATTGTATTTCTGTATAGCAGAAAGTCATTTCTATGTTCCTTTGTAAGTGGGAAATTGAGGTATAAGAAATGGGGTTTTGTGAGTTGCCCCTGGGCCTGTGATTTGCCCTAGCTCACCTCTCTTGTTTTAGTCCCATCCACGTAGGCAGTTAAATTTTCAGCTACTGAAAGATTTCTCCAAGACGTTAATACGTGATTGCAGACTGTGCATCTTGGTGGGGGTGGTGGTGGTGGAGGATATATACAGCCAGGACTTTCAAGTGTTTTTGTTCATAACCCACAGTAGTGAACACATTTTATATCTTAGTCTAATTCACACTTATGTCTGTAAAATATGTACAGCTTAAATGAAGGAAGTTTTCTGAAAATACATTATAAATTTCTGCTCTGTTAAAATAACAATCCACTTAATTTCACCCAATTTGAAAAACAGTAATATACTGCTGCTCCCAGTCCTGGGATCCTTCTCTGGGGGCCTCTCTGAATGGGTCACCCTTTGGGACGTGCTCAGACAGAACTCAGAGTGGCACTTCTGTGTTTCCTTTTGCCTGGGGGCCCCCTCCCAGCAGCTTCCTTCTTCTTGCTATCTCTCTGTTTTCTCTCCTTCTCCCCTGCACCTCGGGAGGCAGGAGACCCACTTGGTGGTGCTGGTAAGTAGGAGCCTCGGTGAGCCGGGCAGGGGCTGGGCAGGGGGGAGGGTGACTGAGCCAGCCATCACCATGCCTCCTGGGGTCTGCTGTGCTGGGTGCCTCTGCACGTGGGTCCCGGAGCCCCGCCGCGAGGTGGGCAGGACTGGAAGGAGCTGTTCCCGCAGGAGGATGACGAGGGTGCCCCGTGCCCAGCAGAGGATGAGCTGGTTCTGCAGGACAACGGGTTCCTGAGCAAGAACGAGGTGCTGCGCAGCAAGGTGTCCCGGCTCACGGAGCGGCTCCGCAAACGCTACCCTACCAACAACTTTGGTATGGCCGGGGCTGAGGGACGGGGGCACCGTGGGCACCGTGGCCACAGGGCCAGAGTCTTGGAATTGTGGGTTCTGGTTTGTGACCAGAGCAAGGAGTGAAGCTATGTCCCCAGGCCCCTGGGAAGGTAGCAGACACACAGTAGGACTGCCAAGGGAGCAAGTGTAAGTTTCTTCGTGTCCCTCTGTCCTTACTGAGTATTAGCTTGTGGGAAGTTGAGGCACTCAGTTCGAGAAATGCCGCTCCAGGACTGTAGAGAGAGATGTAACCCTGAGACAGAGCCTCAGAAGGCAGTGGAGCCTAATGACTGAGAATAGAATGTGCAGTCTGATTGCCTGGTGTAAATTCCAGCTCTGCTGGGTGTCTTTGAGCAAATTACTTAATTTCTCCGTGCCTTGGTTTCCCCTTCTGTAAAAGGGCAGTAAGAATAGTTCTTAGCTCACAGGACTCTTATAGGTCTCTAATGAGATGATGCTTATTAAGTGTTAGCACAATGCTGGCTGGGTCATGGTAAATGCTTAATAAGGGGTGCTGTTAGTATGAGAGGGCTTGGTCCATTCTGCAGGTGCCGAGGAGCTTGTCTGGATCTTTCCTATCCAAGTTGAAACAAGTTGAAGCAAAGATACTTTTGTATCTTCCTCTGCCAGTGATAGAACCTTGAGGTCCCTTCTCCTCAGCCAAGTGCTTACTTTACTGGGAGGTGGGTGTGGGTCAAGGATGGCAGCTTTGGAGAAGGGTGGACTTGACTGTTAGCTCTGTGGGAAGCCTGACTCAGGCCAGAACAGCGATTAATGAGCCACATAGAATTCTGGCTGAAGAGCGCGGGTGATTTGAGTGCTACGATTGAGGAAGAGCCTTACTTGTACCTAGTGTCAGCTGACAGGGAAGAGGGTGGGGTGGCTATACTGTGTGTTCTGGTGGGAGTGAGTTCTACGGCCTGCTCCCTGGGAGAAGCCCCTGGGATTTGTTTTGAGGAATTTGACCCAGAGCATCCGGGGACCTCCCTTCCTGCCCTTGTAGCACCCAGCGCAGTTGTTTTTCAGGATTAGAGGTCCTCCACATGCTGTGTCTTTCAGCTGTGTGAGTGTCCCTCAGTCATTTCAAGTTCCATTTTATTCATGATGATCACCGGCTTCTCTGGAGCTCTGTGTTCAGCGCACTTGCATGTACATGGTCTCATTTAGTTCCGATGGGAGATGTGATAGGGACAGGCAGTTCTTAGGGCTTAGAAGCAGCCTGGGTTCCAGAAGTCCCAAGTGACGTTACAGAAGAATTAGTACTCTTGCTGTAGCATGTGATTCATTTGTATCTGAATTTTAAGTAAAGGGCCTTAGGTGTTCTCATTTGCAGGTGAGTAACCTTGGGTGAGAAGAGTGATTCGGCCCATGTTCTCAGCCAGTAAATGGTTGAGCTCTGACTCAAATCCAAGCCATCTGCTCTGGCTCCTGTGTTCTTGTTTTTCTTTCTTTTTAAAAAAAAATTTTTTTTTCTTAATGTTTATTTATTTTTGAGACAGAGGGAGACACAGCGCAAGTCAGGGAGGGGCAGAGAGAGAGGGAGACACAGAATCTGAAACAGGCTCCAGGCTCTGAGCTGTCAGCACAGAGCCCGATGCGGGGCTCGAACCCACAAACTGTGAGATCATGACCTGAGCCGAAGTCGGACGCTTAACCGACTGAGCCACCCAGGTGCCCCTGTGTTCTTGTTTTTGTAACTCATCTTCCTCCTTTTGCCGTAGTGTCCGAAGTCCTCTCGTTTTATGTCTGTCCCATTTCAGTATTTGATTTTCAGTTCAGATAATCCCTGCTGGGATGGGTGAAGGCCTTTTAGGTTCACATGAAGAGGGCAAGGGCAGAAAATGCTTCTTTTTCCCCTCTTAATTTTACATTTTTCGAAACTGCTCTCTGTCCCTTCCTTGAGATGCTCTCAGGGTCTTTGCCATGAGGTCAGCCGTAGCAGCTCGCTTCTGGGTCTGGCTCCTGCAGGCCAGCATGGGGTGAGCCACTTTCAGGGCCACTCCGTTCCAGATGCCAGTGGATGATGGGGGTGCCTGGGAAAAATGAGGACAGGCTGCAGGGAGCAGATTCTGCTGGATGTTCTTCGGTTTTGGCTGGACCTACAGGTGGAGCCTTTAAGTCCTGGGAAGGCCTGTGGACCGGCAGCTGTGTATGGTCTGGAGACATGGACTCCCAGGGACTGTCAGCTTGAGTCCTCCCTTCTGTCTGCAGATCTGGACTTCGCTCCCTTGCGCACCGCTCCTAGCACGGTGTCTGGGCTGGGCTGGTGTCCTGAGTGGGCCTGTTTAGAAGAGCCAGGGGCAGGTGAGAGTTGAGGCCTGGGTTGGGTCAGGGCTGAGCTGCTACCTCTGTTTGTCAGGGAACTGTACGGGCTGCTCGGCCACCTTCTCAGTGCTGAAGAAGAGGGTAAGTCTCGTTGACGGTGTGTTTTCAGGGGCTTGGGATGAGATGCAGGGGAGTAGTGGGGAGTCGCTGGGCCACATTGGTCCTGGGGTCCGAGGTTGGCTCAAATGAGCAGGGCTTCCCTGCCCCCATGCCCACGCCTTCACCAGCCCTCCCGTTGGATGTTGTGTTTGCTTTGTCCTGCCCCACTTGGGCACCTCCCTAGTCCCACGGTAGTCTCTGGTTCCTTGGGTGGGATCACCTGGTGGAAAGGAGATGGGCTCTGGGCGTGGGGGACGCATCTGATACTGACCTTGGCTCTTCTCTGCAGCGAAGCTGCAGTAACTGTGGAAACAGCTTCTGCTCCCGGTGCTGCTCCTTCAAGGTGCCTAAGTCCTCCATGGGGGCCACAGGTGAGTGATGCAGGTGGCCGGGGGTCAGGCTGTTGGTAGGGCTTGGCGGGTTCCCGCTTCCTCCAAGGGGTGCTGCAGTGTGGGAAGGGAGTAGGGGCTCAGTGAGAAGGCAGGGGAACTTGGGATCCTGTCTGACCCGTAGAAACATTTTCCATTCTTTAACACACAAAACACTGAAGTATTTGATGCATGCAAAGGAACCTATTTAACATATCTGAATTATAAGGTGTAATCTAAATACCTGTGGCTGCTTCACTGAAGTTAAAAAAAGAGAGCATTAGCGACACTACCGAGCCTCCCTGGTACCATCCTGCCTTCCCCAGAGGAAGCCACCGTCCTAAATTTTATTCTTGTTCTCATTACCTTGGTAACACTTAACAACAACAACAAAAATAATTTCTTTTCCTTCTATAGAAGCTGTACATACTCATTGTAAACAAAAGATACAGATAAAGGGAGAGCACCAGTGTGCATGTAGGATAAATGCATATGCATCTTCTAAAAAAATTGGGAGCATATTTTTCATACTGCCTGAAATATGTTATAATCACAAATCGAGGTTTTCTGGTTTTCTTTCTGGTCATGCAAGTAACATGGTTATTCTAGAAGATTTGGAGATTACGATACAGAAGAAGAAGGAAGAAAAAAATAATCCTGTAATTTTATTACCTAGAGATAACCACTGTTAAAACATTTTGGAAAATGAGCTTTTGGTGTTGTATTTAAAAAATATTTTCAATGGGGTTTTGTTGGTGCCAAAATAATTTCTAATGTAGAGCACCTGGGAGAGGCCTGCTGTTGGTGTGGTCACTCCTACAGTCCCCTGTCCCCATGGAAAGAGAAGTCTGAGGGCAGGCTAGTGAGCTGGGTTAGTGAAGATGTGGGCTGGCTGGTGGGCAGCTCTTGTGGGGCTTTGGGGGTTGGGGAGGTGGTTGTAGTATTGGGGCCGTAACCAAGGGGCATGAGGAAGTGTCTCACCAAGTTCTTCCTCCTTTTCAGCCCCCGAAGCCCAGAGAGAAACTGTGTTTGTGTGTGCCTCGTGTAACCAGACCTTGAGCAAGTGAGAAGAGGGGCTGGGTCCAAAGTGGGCGTCGGTCCCTGGGGCCAGCAGCAGGCCTCACCCTCCCTAGCCGCATGTGGTGTGTGCTGGGCAAATGTGGCCTGAACGCTAGGTAGGCGTCCCCTTCCTGTCCTCGCTGTCTCCAGCCGGATTCTGGAGCTGTTCCCCACTCCTGCGGAGGGCTAGTAAGCGGCAGTTCTCGAAACCCAGAGGGAAGAGGAGCCCCTGGAGGGCCTGGCATGTGTGCCCTCCTCCGCCCTGGACTGATCAGTGGACTCAGAGCTGGGCAGGGAATATAAACTAGAGGGCAGGAGTGAGCTAGGCCTGGTCTCTGTAGGGTCTCTGAGCATCAGGGCATCTCTCCACACCTGACAGTTCTAGGAGACCAGAGATCAGAGACTGGGAAAAGAGATTCTTCCTCTGCTGGTTGCTGGTCCAAGCCCTTGGCCTCTGAGAGCCTGCAGAAGGGCCTGGACGTGCCGTGACCCCACTCTGCTATGCGAACGTTCCTTCAGGCATCACCATCTCCTTGTTTCTCCACTAGAGGGTATGGCCAGGGCTAACCAGACCGAAAGTCCTTCTAGAAACAGGGTTGAAATTTCCATGTTCTCTCAGAGGAGGATGTGTCTAGGAGGGCCTGTCAGAGTTCTTTAGTATTAAGTGGGAAAAAACATAGGGATCCCTAGCAGCTCAAAGGGCCTCAGCTTTACCTTGCAGAAACCTTCACTAGCAGAATCTCAGGCCACATATTACCCTGGTGACAGCTCCATTGGGTAGATGCCAGGCATTCAGATCACTCTTGTTTCTTTTGCTCGGAGCCTTGGGCATCCCTCCTCTGGCACAGAGCTGCATTTCTCTCCCTGGCCCCTTGTCCCATGGAGTGTGAGATAGGCAAGCAGAGCAGAGGTCCTGAAGCCCTTGACCCTCGGGGGCCTGGGAAATGTAGGATCTCTCTGGGCTGGGTCCTAGACTCTGGCACTGTTCCCCAGCAGGACAGTCTCACGGGTTAAGGCCACTTGAGGTCCCCATCCTCTCCAACAGTTTTATGTTCACTCTGGACTTTTAGGCCGTCAGTGTCTCTCCCTAAGCCTTGAGCAGGCTCAGGCACCATTTCCCTCCCTTGGAGCTGCCCTGCCTTTTTGAAGTATTTATTTATTTATTGCATGGTTCCTGGGAGCAGGTGGCACAAGGAATGGAATGAAGAAGAGTGGGGTGCTTCTGTTCTAGGATGCTTCCCCGGAGCCACGGGCTGCCGGGGACCCAGGACCCATGGGAGGCTGAGCAGGGATCCAAGGAGACGGGCTGGGGAGACAGAGGCCATCTGAGGCCAGCTTTCTTGCCAGGCCAACCAGTGTAACTAGGGCCGGCAGTCGGGCCTGCTCCAGGCCAGGGAGGTGCAAGTCCCTGGGGAAGTGGGCAGGCCTTGGTATACCCCCTTCCTCGGGCTCCTTTGTTAACAGATGAGAGTGAAGTACCCTGTGCTTCACTTACACTGGAGAGGAACGGAAAGGATCTCTGTGTGTATGGAGAAATGTCAATAAAAAGGCCTCAAGCTTCTTATGTTTTTGTCCTGGTCCTTGCACTAACCCTCCTCCTGAGGCTGGAGAGCCAGACTCCCCCTGCAGTGGCGGAGTCTGCAGGCTTGAGCTGTGCCTGCAGGACAGGGCTGGAGGGGTGTGGACGCTGAAGTCTGGGTGTTTGCCGGGGCAGGGGAGGAAAGCCGTGCCTTGTGCAGGTGGGGCTCAGCACATGTGTGTCGGATTGACTTGAGGCTCTGTCTTGTGACCAAATTCTGAGGGGTTGGGGTTAGGACCAGGGCTTGGCCAGCACTAAGCAATGCAGGCTTTAGAATGGAAAGATTTCAGCTAATCCCTCTTAGAAAGCAGAAAAGGATTGGCCCTCAGGCTGGGGGCGGCCGAAAGAGGATTGGCTGTGAGATGGGACAGATTAGCAGTTCTCTGAAAGCAGGGTTTGTGGGGTGTTTACTGGGTGCCAGTCTCAGTGGTAAGTGCTTTACACACATTATTCTCTTTATCCTTAGGATGGCCCTGTGAGGTAGGCACTGTTCCCCCATTTTATAGGTAAGGACATTGAGGCCCAGGGAAGTTAGGTAGTGGTAGTGAAAGGTTTCACCTGGCACTTTGCAGACCAGAGCTGAGTTTGAGCTGGGTCTTCCAGACGGAGGCCTGGGGCAGAGAACAGGGGAGGAGAGACCCTGCCTCAGAGTTGAGGTTAGGTTGCAGCCACATTGTCACGGCCCCCTGCATATGCAGCTCACAGAGGCCTTGGTCTGTGGCGATTCTTCCTCACTCAGGAAATTCCATATGGGAGAGCCCTGGCAGCTCTGAGGGGCCTTGAGAGGCAGGGAAGCAGCCAGGACCCCTTCCTGGCAATTTTTACAGAAGACCATGTTCACTTTAAAAAGCATCAGAGTGGCCTCAGCAGCCTGGTGGTCCATAGGAACAGTAAAGATGTTGGAGGAGTGGAAAATAGGGCCTTGGAACCAAAGGGGACAGCAGTGATCGTGCAGGCCCAGGGGAGAGACTACTGGTGCTGTGCCTATGCTCTCGTGGATGGCGTGTGTCGCGGGTAGTAGCTCAGTTGGCAGCCTGTTCAGAGATCATCCAGACCAGCCCGTCTGGGAGCGACACCACATCCATTTGAAGATACGTGTTCCCCACAGCATTAGAGGATGGAACCAGAAGGGCCTTTCTCAGAGCAAGAGCAGCCTGTGTTACCCAGGGACAGTCTGGTGGCAGTAAGGAGCAGGCACTGCTATGGCCGGCCCCACACGTGGCCCTGCTCTCCCATCGGCGGCGGCCATGCTGGAGTGAGTTGCCACAGGGGCATTGCCTCTAGGCCTTTCTTTCTGTGCTGCTTTCCTTTGTAAAATGGTCATGATAGTGACCTCTACCTCTTAGGGCAGCTGTGAGGAGTCAGAGAGCATGGAGCAAGGCATGGAGCACGGTGCCGGGCACAGGCTGAATGCTCCATAAACACCAGTCTGTTACTACCATCCTGGCAATCTTACAGTGAAGATAACTCTGTTCTAGATGGCCTGGATGGCTTAGAACGGTGGTGTTTTATTTATTTATTTATTTTTAATCAGAGAATAATCTTAGATTATTATTCAGGAAAGAGTCAGGCCAGTGTGTAGTTTGAAAAAGCAGAGTCAATATTTTGGGAAAAGGAAAACAATGCCTAACGTTGATGAAATAGTCTGTAGCATGAATAGCGTCTGGGACATGGGATACTGGGGCTTGGGAAACGTGGGTTTCACCATCCGGGTTCTGGATCTTCACAGAAGGGAAGCCAGGGATAGACAACTTTCAAGTGCAGGTACCGCTGGGAAGATGGAACCATGGAGGGATTTACCAGGATCGGATTGTGTCTTCCAGCTGGCGGGGGTCCACGGCATGGAGAGGACCGAATGTGAGGTGGCTTGGAGGACGGACTGGCCATCAGAGAATTGGATGCCTGGTTTATTATTATTTTTATTTATTTATTTTTAATGTTTATTTTTGAGAGAGCGTGAGCAGGGGAGGAACAGAGAGAGAGAGGGGGACAGAGGATCCATAGCGGGCTCCACGCTGACAGCCCGATGTGGGACTCAGACTCATGAACCACAAGATTGTGACCTGAGCCAAAGTCGGATGCGCAACTGACTGAACCACCCAGGCGCTCCTGGATGCCTGGTTTAAAAGATGTCCCCAGTTTGTTCTCAGGCACCCATCGGGAGGGACAGTAGCCAGGTTCTGCTCCGGCTCTGGTGCCCGTTGGGACAGACCTGGGAGAGACAGATACCTCCCACAGCCTGGCTTGAGTTGAGGGTTCTGTCATCTTTTTGTGGTTTGGTGGGGGTGGGGAGCAGTCTCCCGTGAGCCCTGGCAGACTTTGAACTGGCCCTGGTTTCTGGGGTCTTCAGAATTTGTAGTCATTTATCACCTGGCCCTCAGAGCTGAAGCCAAACGAAGTTCCATTTTCATGCCCTTATCTCCATGGAACCTTCTAGGCACCCCTTTTGAGAGGCCGTGGTTCTAGCATCTCCCCTACAGCTGGCTCTGAGATCGTGAGAACACCTACGTTTGTAGAGCACCGTACCAGGCAATGTGCTGAGCACGACTGTTACTTAAACCTCATGACAATCCTAGAAGCTAGGCTCGATTATTAACTCCATTTAACTGATGAGTAAAACGGAGGCCTGGAGAGGTCAAGTAACCTGCAAAGGTCACGTAGCTAGTAAGCCATGGAGCCAGGGTGTGGATCGTGCCACAGGTGCTTGCAGATGCCTCATCAGAGAAACTTTGGGTGAACGTAACAGTCCTGGTTCTCACCCTCCCCTCTGTTCTGCCTTGCTCCCACTAGCTCCAGGATCTTCTGAGCCACCCCGGAGCTAACTGGAGGAGCCTGCCCATCCCTAGCCCTAGCAAAGTGGGCTCAGCCTCCAGGGGAACAGAGGCAGCCTTGTGGCGGGAGCTCCCCGCAACTGCCAGCACCACTCCCCCCTTGGTTGGGTCTGTTTCAACACCCCAGAGCAGCACATTCCATTCTGTAGCACAGCTGGGGGCTGGGGATTCCGGATTCCCCTGGCCGCCTGCTTTCTTCAGGGCCCCAGCAGAGCCTGCTGTCTGGGCTGGGACACTGGGTCCCAGCCACACACATTCCAGCAGCAACCACCCCCCACGTTGGATTTGCCAAGGAGTGAACTTTAGCCAGGATTACAGCCGACTAAACAGTTGTGGGATGTGAGCTTCCTTTGTGGGGCTCAAGAGGCTGGATGCTGATGGGGCTGAGAGGGGAGGAGGGGTTGGGGGTGGGCTGCTTTAGGAGTCAGGAGAAAAGCCGCCGTCTGAGGCAGGCTTCTCTGCCGCTGTCATGGCCCCTGGAGGGGGATCTGAGCGGGGCTCCCAGAAATCTTCCTGTAAGGCAGGGCAGCAGAGGCATTGTACCCCACCCCCGCTGGGCTTCGCCCCCCGTAGTATAGTGGTTAAGAGCATGGGGTCAAATCCTAGTGCCACCACTATGTACAAGCTGTGTGTCCTTCGGTAAGTTAATTAACTTCTTTGAACCTCAGCCTCATCATTAAAATGGGGATAATAATAGTACCTACTTCCAAGGGCTGTTGGCAGGATTAAATTATAATACCAAAGTGCCTGGGGTAGTGCCTGCCACCCAGCATGGGCTTGACATTTTTTGATTGCTAGTATTATGTCTTCTCCCCTCCATTGGCTTACATCGCACCTGGGTGTGTATTTTCTGAAGCAAACTCCCAAGTGTAGGTTCTGTCCTCCTGAAAGTAACAACTCCGGGTAGGTAAGATGTTCCCGTCTTTTCCCTGCCTTTCTGCCAGTAGCGTTTCTTAGTTAACCAATCAGGAATGTACTGAGCACCTATTATGTGTAGGCACTGTGCTAGCTAGGTCAAGGCCTTTGGTTAATAAAAAATATTAATTAGCATTTAATGAACATTTTCCAAATGCCAGGCACTGGCTCCAGGAGCTTTTCATATATTTCCCTATTTTTTCAGCCACCCTGTGAAGTAGACATTATTACTCCATTTTACGGTGTTCCCAATGTCACGTGGTATCTAAGTCACAGGATTGGAACCCAGAACTGGGCTCTCCTACCTCTTTTCACCTGATCCTGAGTGTTTAGCAGCCTGCCCCAAATCCTTCCTGTTCTTTATCGGAACTCTGAGTTTGCACCCAACTGAAACACTTGACTTCCTCTGCTCCCTTGCAACTAGGGATGGCCACGTGACTCCGTTCTGGCGGAGGAGCTACGTAGTGGAAATCTACCAGGTGGGACTTGGGAAAGTACTGTTTTCCTGATCAAAAGGGCCAGGGGCAGCTGACAGGCTGCTTTTGCTTGAAGCCCTTCCCTGCCCTGCTGCCTGGAATGTGGTCGAGAAGTGGGGAGGAGGAGGCGACCACGAGAACAGAAGCCACCCCTGGCAGGGCAGGAAGACAGAATGAGCCAGGGACATGGACCTCCCACCAGCCCATCTCCAGACCTCTCGTGTGGAGCAGCCCCACTGTTTCTTGGGGTTTCTGTCAGAGGCAGCCGTTCACCGACACACAGCCCAGATGCTCGCCGGGCAGCACCAGCTGTCTGTCTCCAGGCCGGCCAGGAGGGAGCATGTTGTGACTGAAGGAAATGAAGGGTGGGCTCAGGCCGCGTGGGGCTTTGCCCGGTCTTTGGAAGGATTCTTCTTGGTCCCAGGGGAGAGACTGCCGGGAGGGTCCCACAGCAGATGTCGGGAGCAGAGCAGAGAGCAGGGCTTGACCCCTGTGTGGGGGGCGGGGGGGGAGTGCTTTACTGGGGCTTCCCAGGATGGGCTAAGGGAGCCTCTCCCCGCCCGCCGCCTCTCACTGGCTGCCAGCACCTGACAGAGGTCGCTATTGTGCTCTAGCCAGAAGTTGCTTTGAGTCCTGTGTGTTCAGTGGAAAAATAATCCCTGGTCCTGGTTGACCATAGAAGTGTCCGTAAATATTTGGTCGGGGTAGGAGTTTGGGAGACAAGGGGCAGATTCAGGGAGCTGGAGGGCTCTGGGTGAGGGTGGGCGGCAGCGGCTTCCTCGGAGCTGAGGACAAACAAGCAGGCCTCTGCTGCTCCTGACCTGTGGTGAGGCCACCTGACTGCCCGGGGAGGTGATTTACGGGCAGGCTGTCAGACCACCTGTTAGCTTCCCCTGGCCCCACAGCAGAATGTGGGCCCTTTGGCCTGCCTCACTTCTCTGTGGCAGCCTGCTTCTCTGAGAGCCCTGGAAGCCAAGGTCCTCCTCACAGGACACGCCCCATTGTCTTGGAGGAGCGGGGAGCCTGGACTGGACTTGGCAGCTGTACGCACTGTCGCTGGTGAGGAAAGCTGCTCTGGGATGTCCCCAGCCCCCCTGCCCTGGGTACCTCTGCCTCGTCGCTCGGCATTCCTGACAAACCCCCGGGATTTCCTCACACCACCCCTTCCCTGAGTAGCAGGAGCCTGTTGCCTCCATTTTAAGCCTTCTCCCCTCCCTGCCCCATTCAGTTCACGGTAGCGGCCCGCGTGTGCCCTGAAGTCGCTGAAGAAGCCCCTCGGTTATTATAGCCACTTCCTTCCCGCACGCAGGACCAAGAAGCCCCAAGCCTGAGGTAACCTCAGCCCCTCACCCTCCTGCCTCAGCGGCTGGCTTATCTAGATCAAGGTTTTCAACACAGGCGGCATCCCACCCCGGAGAGCATCTAGAGATTCAGATTTCCGAGCACCCTCCAGCGATCCAGATTTAATTGCATAGAGTGGGGCCCAGTGTTTTGCAAAAGCTCTCTAGATTTGAAGGTTTATGTGTCAAAATGCAGATTCTGATACAGCAGGCCTGGGGCGCCCCCTCCCCCCCCCCCCCCCCCCCCCCCAGCTTGTATTTCTAACCAGCTCCCAGGGGATACAGATTCTCTGGTCCCTGTAGCACAAGTCTATACCATTATCCCTACAGTTCAGGATCAGTGCCCAGTGTGTGTGTGTGTGGTGGTGGTGGGGGGGGGGGGGTGGCGGGGAGCAGGGGGGTCTGAGTGCTGAAGGGGTAGGAGAGACATGTTTAGACCCCTGGCTCTTCAGAGTAGTTTCCTGTGCTCCAACCTTCTTGGGAACTGAGGGCAGACATTGTCAGGGAGGTGTGGCAGGATTGTGAGAGCCTTTTGACCATGGGAGAAGGCTGGGGATCTTGGCATCTCCCTCTTCAGGAACAAAAGGAGGGCCATCTCCATCCCTCACTTAGTGATGGGGATGAGAAGGGTGCTCTCAAGGGATCTTACAAGAACATGGGCATTGCTCTTAGGCGTTCCAAGTATGCCTGTGTGGACAGGCCATGGGTTATGACAAGGGCCTCTTCCTAAAAGTCCCTTCTGACCCTCCCTCTCTCCACCTCTGGGGACCAGCTGACAAAGAAATAACCTAGTCAAAACCAACTTATTTTTCTTTGATTTAATTAAAAACAAAAAAAAAATTAAAAACCAAACCTTGCCTGCAACTAATCTAGTACCTATGGCCTTGCTGCGTAGCAATAATTTACTCATCATCAGGGTAAAAGGGACATGCGGAGGCTGAGGGATGAATCCCAAAAAGCAGCCTGTGGGAGGGGGTCTGGGCTGGGCTTCTCCAGTCTAGCAGGAAGGGAGAGGGGAAGAGATGGGGAAGGTGGGAAACTGTAGCTGGAAGGTGCTACGACCCTAATGCCCCTCCTTTGGGGGGACTATGATGACACGAGGGAGCAGTGGGGGTGGGGGACTGGCCCCCAAGTAGCTCAGCCTAATAGTGAGACTTTCCGAGGTGAGGCCTCCCCACCAACAGAGTGGAGCTGACAGCATGGTCTGTTCTGGAAACCACCTTGTGAGGCTGCTCAGAGCCCCTCCATGCTTCCCTTGCTCTCTCCTCCCACCACCTCCTTTCTGAAACCCTGAGCTTTCAAATGAGAAAGCTCTGCTCCTAAGAGAAGTCCCCAGGGACTCCAGAACCCCTCAGTCAAGGACAGCTTGGGTTCCATGCCCATTCCTTAGGGCTTGTGCTGGTAAGAGCTCTGCTCTGCATGGAACCGCTCTCTGTCAGGGCTGGGTCAGCCTGGGAATAGAGGTGAGGCCAGATGGGCAGGAAGAGAGAGAATGCCCCAGGGGTGGGGACAGAGAGCAAGGCACAGCTGGCTGGATGGGGCAGGGAGGAGCGTCCTTCAGTGGGGTTCAGCAGCCCCATAGAAGAAGGGGTAGTAGAGGGAGCAGGGGTAGGAGAACATGAACTTGACTGCGAATTTCATCTCCTTATTCTTCTTGTCCCAGCGGTAGACGGCCATCAGCAGCAGCTGTCCATCCACCTTGCGGCCCATGACCAGGAAGCTGCCGGCCAGGCTGTCCAGCTGTGGACAGGGGCAGCTGGCACCATTCTTCATGTGCAGCACCAGCCTCTTGGTGTCCTTGCGCTTCAGTGGGCCTGGCTTGAGCAGCTTCTTTTTTTTCTGGGCTCCAATCAGCTTCCGGTCCCCATTCTCTATCTTGATCTCCTTGATGCGCATTTTAACCACTGTGTGTGGGGTGGGTAGACAGAGGGACCGTGTGAGAATGGGCAGGTTTGCTCCGGCTGCTGGTGGCCCCACAGTTGGTGCTCAAGCCTGAAGTTCCAAGCCTGGGGCTTGGGAAGGTGGGCTTATATGGGTACATTTTTGAAGCTCCTATCATGTGCTGGACTTTCACCGGCACTATCATGTTTCACCCTTGAGGTATTGGGGGGGGGGGGGGATGAGGTTAACCCCAGAGCCCCTGCCTTTCCATGACACCAAGTGCAGGGTGGACAGCTCCTGGTGGGGAGTGGAGTAGGGTGTTGGGGTCCCCAGGAAATACCGCAGGTGGAGCTGCCCAACTGGAAGGGGAGGTTTGGTGGGGGGTGGGGTCCTTGTGACGGAGGGAGGCTGGACTTCATGATCTCTGGGGGTGCTTTGAAATGCGATTTCTGGCTGTGTGTGTGTGTGTGTGTGTGTGTGTGTGTGTTTGGAGCAATGATGGGCTGATAAATGTTTGACAGCTGGCCCTAGGGAGGGGGCCCGCTCTGTAGCATGTGCTGGTTCCCATGGGGTAAATCCCCCCACCATGGCCCACCACATCACAGAGCACTAGGTTGGGAAGCGTGCACAACCAGCTCTTGCTGGTGCAAACACACCACTGTAATCTGTGTGACTGTAGAATGGGTTCGGAGTGTGATGTGTGGTGCTGTGTATTTTATGTATGAGAGTATTTCTGTGGTGTGTCTGGAGTGTGAATGTAGGGGTGAGCGTGGGGGAGGTGGTTGAAGGCCTGAGTGATCGGGGTGATCAGGACATTCAGGGTGGCTGCAGAGAGCTTCATACAGTTGGGGACTGGGAGTCTGGAACATGGGGGTCACTTGGGCTAGTCTCCCCCTTCTACAGGCATCTGGATCCCCCATCTCTGTGAGCAGCCAGGGAGATGCCAGAGAATGATTCTGTCCACCCAGGGAAGGAAACTTATAAAACCTTTCTAGCTCTCTCTTTCTCCCCTTACCCCCTCTCTTTCCCTCTCTCGGATACACACATACCTTGCAATAATAGTAATCTCTTTACAAACGGACTAACAACATAAAAGACTTGCTGAAGTAAGGATTTCATTGCTATCTCTTTTTTACAGACAGGGAGGCTAAGACACAAAACAGGAGTCAACTTGGCAAAGGCCACATGCTGGGTCGTGTGGGCCTGACTAGACTTGGCTCACTGTCCCAGGAGTGGAGAGGCCCCAGGACGAAGCCGTGGGACAAGTGACTGCAGCTCGCCTGGCCAGCGGTGCATCGGGTACCAGGCCGAGGTGCCCAGGGACGAGGGTGCTGTACTTCCACCCTGGGGCCCATCTCTCCCCCGGGTGCCCCCATCCATCTCTGGGCTTAGCCTGCTTCTCCTAAAGGGAATCCAGCCCTGGAGGCCCCTCTGTGGGCCAGTGCCAAGGGAGGACTGGAGGAGCCCTGGCCAGGGATGGACCATGGCCTTGAGGGGCTTCTGAAGCCCCTGAGATAACCTGCAAAAAGAGCTGCATTTCCCTGGGGAGAGGGTTCATGGCCCTGATCAGATTCTAAGAGGAATCCATGATGCAGAAACTGTTAGTATTCAGTGTGATGGTTGTGGATGTGTGTGTGTGTGTGTGTGTGTGTGTGTGTGTGTGTCAAGGAGAGGCACTGGGGCAGTGGCCATGTGGGCTCCACACTCACCGAAGTCGCTGGAACACATCTGTTCCATGAGGCCGTCGGCACTGTGCTCCATTTCACACTGGGCACAGATCTTGGTCACTGTGAAGAGAGAAGCAGGGGTGGAGGCGAGGGAGGCTCATGAGGGGATCAGAGTTCAATAAACCACTTAGAGCCCAGGCTAATGACTGAAGAGCCACCTCCCCCTGCCAAGGCTCCACTCTGTCATCAGGAACTGGAATGACGGTACCGATGGTCACTGAGGGGTTGTGAGGTTCAAAAGAGATAAGGTTGCATGGGGACAAAACTGTCCCAGTGGGCACCACTGCTCCATGGCCCTGGCAACTGCAACCGTGACGTGGGCTGTCTTCTAAACTTTGTTTCATTTAATCCTCAGACTATGAAGTATTACTATTCAAGAAAAGAAAATTGAGGTCCAATGTGGCTACCCACTCTGCAAAACTATTGAGAAGTGAGTGTAGGACTCAGGATTTGAGGCTCCCAGGCTAGTGCTGCAGTAGGGGTAATCTGCAGGGGCTTTCTAGGAACACAGGTCCAGGAAGGTGGGGAACAAGTGACACTGCCAGGACAGGGACTGTGGTAAACTGAGGGGACCACCCTCTAAGGTGGGCAGCTTAGCGTGGCCAGAAACTTCTGATTTTTCCAGGGAAGCCACGACTCTTAATTTTTATATGAAATATTTTGCTTTATTGGCCACACACACGCTTTGGGCTGCCTCTGGTTCTCAGGCCACCACACAGCACCTGACCTCTGTCCCATGTCTCTGCCTCCAGGTAGGTGCCCCATCACAGGGGAAGGTGGGCTTCAAAGAGGGCAGGACTGTGCAGCGGGGCCAGGTAGAGTTCCGAGCCTGGGATTTCCCTGCCTTACAGGCTGTTAATATTGGGGTTCCAAGGAAACCAGAAAAAGGAATCATGCCAGGATCCCTGTTAGGGACTGCACTGTCTCTGCTTGAGCTGGCTGTCTCTCCCCTGCTTCCTGACCCCAGCACAGGGTATTTCCCTTCTCTCCACACTCTCCACACCCAGTCACAGGACCCCTCTCAGGAGGGGACGTGGGGGTGCAGGACCAAGGGCTGTGTGGGTGAGGCGAGCCCTGAGGGGGTGGGTAGGGTGGTCAGACAAGAAAAGGGGAAAGCAGTGCTGCCTCCTGGGGAAGTTGCAGCATCAGGGGCTCCTTAGACTCCTGACAAACTGCCCAGACACAGCTCTCCTGCTCATGTCGCTGTTTATTCCCCGGTCTGGTGCCCAGCCCAGGCTTACTCTGCTTGGAAGGAGTTTGGCGTTTGGGGTGGGCCATGGGGCGCACAGGGAAGGGAGGCTGAGGCCAGGGACAGATTAGGGGTAATGGGACTGGGGGCGGTTGGGAGGTGGCACGTAGGATCTCACGGGTTTCTGGAACCTGAGCTGGCTTCCTATATTATGGGAAAACCGAAGCTCCAAGTTCAGCAGCTCTCCCAAGGGCTCCTTGTCAGTGGCAGACGCTGGCAATCTGCTCTTTCTTCCTGCATTGAGCTTTTACCCCAAGGCCTCCCAACCTGGGGGATTGGGGAAGAGAGTGGGAGAATTTGGGGTTCCCAGGTGCAGAAAATGGGGGGTGTGAGTGTTGGGGGGTGGAAACAATAGCCCAGGAGTGTGCTTACCCCAGTCTTCGCTAAACCCCTTCCCTCCGCCCTTCTCCCCTCCCGAGGTCCCAACACGGGATGGGAGTGATGCTTGTTTTGGTGCCCTGGGGTCCAGAGCTGTGGAGGAGGTGAACGGGCTTGAGCATTGTTCAGCGACCCTGGGCATTCTTGGGCTTAGGCCACAAGGCATTTATGGGGATGCCCCAGGATGGGGGGACAGCATTGGGGCTACCCAAGGATTCCAGAGGTTTAGAAAGGTGGGCGCTGCCAGGGACCCCAGGGGAGTCTTCAGGAACGGAGCTGGAATGGGGAGAACCCGCGAGCTTTGTCCAGAGCCTGGGAAGGCACTAGTCTGGCAGTGTGTGGGAGGTGGGAAGGCTGGAAGGCTGTGGGGGACAGTTCCCGGGGTACGCAGGGCTGAGCGAAGAAGGTGTGTGTGTGTGTGTGTGTGTGTGTGTGTGTGTGTGTGTGTGTGGTGGGGTGCCATCTCCGGGAGGCTAAGGGCCCAGCTCGCGGGCGCCCGGGGCTGTCGGAGCGCGCGGGGGCAAGGGTGGCGGCGGCGGCGGCGCTACCTGGAGGCGCGGTGGCAGGCAGGTGTCCGAACTGCACAGCGATGCAGAGGTCGTTGTCCAGGGGGAACTTGTGGCAGTGCAGCATCTCGGGCCAGGGGAAGCCGTAGGCCTCCATGAGCGGCGCGCAGCCGGCGCGCACGGCCTCGCACAGCGAGCGGCACGGGTAGATGGGCCGGTCGAGGCAGACGGGCGCGAAGAGCGAGCAGAGGAAGACCTGCGTGTCCGAGTGGCAGCGCTTGGCCAGCAGCGGCAGCCAGCTGCTCGCCTGCTGCTTCACCTCGGCCAGGCTCTCGTGCTCCAGCAGGTTGGGCAGCCGCATGCGCTTGTAGCCCACGGTGTGGCAGAGCGGCAGGTCGGCGGGGATGTCGAGGCACTGCGGCGGCTTGGAGTACGAGCGCCCGTGCAGCGGCTCGGCCTGCCAGCCGTAGTAGTCGTTCTCCTCGCCGCGCGCCGGCGCCCCGTGAAGCGCCCCCAGCAGCAGCGCCAGCGCGGCCGCCCGCGCGCCCCCCGCCGCCGCCCGCATGGCTGCGCACACCCCGGCCTCTCGGTGCGCGGCGCCCTCAGCTGCCCCGGCGCGCGCCCGCCGCCCCGCCGCTCCCCTGCAGCCGCCGCCGAGGTGGCCCGAGTGCTCGGCTCCCGGGCGCACCGAGTGATCCTGGCGCCTCCCACCTCGGGGCTCCGGGCCCGGCCTCGCCGCGCGCCCCAGCCAATCTCCGGCCGCCCGGCCCCCCGGCCCCGGCGGGGAGTCGAGGTGGAGCCCCCTCGGCCCCTCCCGCCGGCTCCCGTGCGTCCCGCCCCGCGCCGGCTCGCGCTCCCCTTTCTCGCGCACCGGCTCCCCGGCCTCAGCGCGGGGCCGGCCTCGCGCCGCTCCCGGGGCGTCCTCACGTCCCTCGCCTCCCTGGGCATTACGTCGCAGGTCGAGTTCTCCATCCTTCCTCCTTATCTCCCTCCGCCACAGCCTCTCCTGTTCCTTTTCTCACTCACTTCACTTGCTTATCTGTCCGTCTCGGCCTTTCCCCCTCCGCTCTGTTTTCTCTTCCCTGACACCTCGGTTCTCCCTTCTCCTGGCGGGAGGCTCCTGGCTGCCCACACCCTCCTGCTCCAGGAGGGCAGTTCTTCACCCGTCCGATCTGGAGCATTTGTCTGAACTCCCCCTGGTGCCCGGCACTGTGCTGGCTGCCGGGGAAGCAGAGATGGATCTGACCCAGGACTTCCCACCTCCAGGGACATCGTAGCCTAGTGGGGGCGCAGGTAATCATAACTGCCATTCATGGAGCTCCCAGGGCTGTAGACACGGCGCAGCACTTCACGGCTTTATCACCTACTATTTCTATTGCTAGTTAATGCTTATTGGATCCTTACTGTGTCTGTTCTAAGCACATCGCATAGGTTACCCTGTTTAATTCTCAGAGCAAAGCTATAATAAGGCGAGTGGGTAGTTATTATCCCCACTTTACAGATAAAAGTATCCAGGCAAAGAGAAGTTAAGTAAGGATAGGGGCCAGGACTTGAACCCTGGTGGTCTGGTTCCAGAGTCAGAGCCAGGGCACAACCAGGAGGTCTGGATTCGGAGTCTGCAGGCTTCCTGGCTATGGGGTGCTTAGGGTGAAGTAACTGGCCCTCAGTCACATAGCTAATAGGTGAAGGAGCCAGAATTTGAATCCAGGCTTGGGCTCCAAAGAGGCCAGGGCTTAAGTACTCTGCCCGAAGGTAATTTCCAACCCAGGACAGGAATGGCTGTGGGAGGAGGAAGGAATTGAGGATATCCAGGGAGGCATCAGAGAGGAGGCATTCAGGAACCCCATGTTTGCCCCCTGCCTTCCAGGGGCTTTCGTGTGGGAGGAGCCTTTGGATGGAGGCTTGGGGGTGGGGAAGCTTCTTCTTGAGAGCCTGACCTGAGACCTGACCTCCCCGGTCTTTGGTGGGGAGGTCCCCTGGGAATGTGTCTCGTAGGAAGGCTTGGGGAAGTCTGGGGCTTGGGTCTGTGCTTGCCCCTTCCACTCTTGCCCTTATACCTCCTACCCCCATCCTCCTGAATGTTTCCAAGGCTCCTGTCTTCCCATGGATCTGTCCTTCCTGTGGTAGTGGAGAGGGGTGAGGGGCCACTCTTCCTAACGTTCAGCAGACACACATGAAGCACCTACTATGTGCAAGGCTTGGGGTGTGGTGTACACACCACAGATGGGATGCTTTATCTGATCTAGTTGTGAAAAAAAGACAAAAGGCAGGACGGAAGAAACAGAAGCAGTTCAGCAGATAGAGCCCAGGGTGGGAAATGATGGCTTTTGATGTCCAGGATGACCTAGTTGGGTTCAGGTGAAACAGGCAGAGGACCTTTGCCCTCCTTTCTTCCTCTCCCAACCCCCAGCATGAGGAGGTTCTGTGGATGAAAAGCCAGAAGGTACAGGACCTCTCCCTGCAGGCCCAGGCAGCGGAGTGTAGTAATGGTACAAGAACCAGGACTTTGCAGACAAAATGAGCCAGGTTGAAGTCCAAGTGCACTTTTGCGTCGACCTTGGGCGACGACTTAGCCATTCTGACCATCCATTTTCTTGTTTGTAAATGGAACATTCTCAGTAGTTATTGCGAGGGGCCAACAAAATGACGCCTGGAAAGAAAGCCCCCTGCATAATGCCAGCGTATAATAGGCACCTAGGAATGTTAGATCTCTAAGAAATGTATGACTTTAGGGTAAGAATGTGATGTGTGTTCTGAAAGCTTCCTTGGCCTTGGCTCTGGTCTGGGGCTCTGAGCAGCGATGCTGTTCTCTGTGCTCCAGTTCGCTCTCATCCCTGATTCAGGCTTGGCAGGGTTTCTGCACTTCAGGGAGGTGTGGTCCTGGGCACTGGCAGGGTGTGTTGGCGCCCCCCAAGTGGTCGTGCAAGGTGCAGGCTCCCTGGGCAGCTGGTCGCCTGTGCTGTTCTTGGAGTCCCAGTGCCCGGCCTGTTCCTGTTGCTGGTTATGTAAGAACTGTGCAAGGCCTAAGAGCCAGGTGAGTCTGTACCCGGTAGCTCATGGGCTTCTAAGGGCAGAGGGGCCGAGCTGGGAGCCTCCTGGAAGGGGAAGATGGGCAGTCTTTGCCCGACAACTCTGCCTTGGGGACTCCCAAGACTCCCTGACATGTGAGATTAAGGAGGGAAGGCCTTCGTAGGAATGAAGCCTAGGTGGGGGCTGTCAGGAAGAGCCCTCTCTCCAGCCAGGTCAATGGGTCACCCTGGCTCTGTGGCCCGGGCAGGGAGGAGGCTGCACTCTGATGTCATGTCTTTTCCTGATGAGCCTGTTCCAGGGCCTAGGCAGCTGTGGGGAACGCTTGGCGTGCTGGGCATCTGTCCATCTTGGAGCTTCTGCAGTCTGTCCAGGTGCACGTTTCCCCGAGGTGAGTGAGGGACCGTTCGTTCAAAAAAAAAAAAGCGTATCTGTGGTTTGTCGTGAGCAAAGGTCTACATAGATGCCTGTTAGATCAAACTTGTTAGTTATGTTAGCAAATCTACGTTTTTCTACTTTTTTATTGCCTACTTCAGTGATTCTCTGAGTGTGGTCAGAGTTCTCCTGAGGGGCCCCAAGTCCCTTTAAGGGAATCTACAACTGTCAGAATTGTATGCAATTCAGAGATTCACTCTAAACAAGATAGACTAATGGATCTTAAGGTAACAGGGTAAGAAAAGTTTATTGATATGGATTCGGATTCTACATTACAACCAACATTTAAGGAACTGTCACATGGCAGGTTTTTAGTAGTATCAAAGAAGAATATGTACAATATCTGAAAAGGCTGTTGAAATATTCTATTTTGCAGCTACATTTCTATGTGAGGCCAAATTTTCTTCATATGCTTCAAGCAAAACAACACGTAACAACAGATTGAATGCAGGAAGAGGTATGAGAATCTAAATCTATTAAACCAGACATGAGAGAGATTTGTAAAAATCAAGACAATGTCACTCTTTTCACTATTTTTTTTTTGTTTTGTGAAATATAATTATTTTCCACAGAATTTGTTATTTATGTTAACATATAAGAGGTTTATTTTTGTTATTTTAAATGGGCTAATAAATAAAATTTCCCTCAGTTTTAATTTTAAACGTGTAAATATTGGTAGGTATAAAAGCATATAAACAAAAGGTCTTTAATTAATCTAAAAACCTCAATCACTTTTAAGAGTATAAAGGGTTCCTAAGACCAAAAAGTTTAAGAACTGTCAGTTTACATATTTCCTTCCTTCCTTCCTCCTTCCCTCCTTCTTCCCTCCCTCCCTCCCTTCCTCCCTTCCTCCCTTCCTTCTTTCCTTTCCCTCCTTCCTCTTTCCCTCCTTCCTCCCTCCCTTCATTCCTCCCTTCCTCCCTCCCTTCGTTCCTCCCTTCCTCCCTCCCTTTCCCTCCTTTCTCCTTCCCTCCTTCCTCCCTTCCTTCCTTCCTCCCTCCCTTCCTTCCTTCCATCCTCCCTCCCTCCCTCCCTTCCTTCCTTCCTCCCTCCCTTCCTTCCTCCCTTCCTTCCTTCCCCCCCTCCCTTCCTTCCTTCCGTCCTTCCTCCCTCTCTCCCTTCCTTCCTCCCTCCCTTCCTTCCTTCCTCCCTTCCTTCCTTCCTTTCCCCCCTCCCTTCCTTCTTTCCGTCCTTCCTCCCTCCCTCCCTTCCTTCCTCCCTCCCTCCCTTCCTTCCTCCCTCCCTCCCTTCCTTCCTCCCTCCCTCCCTTCCTTCCTCCCTCCCTTCCTTCCTTTCTCCCTCTCTCCCTCCCTTCCTTCCTCCCTTCCTTCCTTCCTTTCCCCCCTCCCTTCCTTCCTTCCGTCCTTCCTCCCTCTCTCCCTTCCTTCCTCCCTCCCTTCCTTCCTTCCTCCCTTCCTTCCTTCCTTTCCCCCCTCCCTTCCTTCTTTCCGTCCTTCCTCCCTCCCTCCCTTCCTTCCTCCCTCCCTCCCTTCCTTCCTCCCTCCCTTCCTTCCTTTCTCCCTCTCTCCCTCCCTTCCTTCCTCCCTTCCTTCCTTCCTTTCCCTCCTTCTTCCTTCCTTTCTCCCTCCCTCTCTCCCTCCCTCCCTCTCTCTCTTTCATAATCCCTACACCCAGGGTGGGACTGGAACCCACAACCCTGAGCTCAAGAGTTGCATACTCTACTGACTGAGCCAGCCGGGCGCTCCTATTCTATTCATTTCTGATAGAGGTGTATAAAATCTACTTTGATTGTGGGTTTTCTTTTTTTTTTTTTTAATCAATTTTGCTTTATATACTTTGAAGCTATGTTAGGAGCATAAAGTTTCATGACAATTATATGTTCTGGTTGGATTATAATTTCCATCTGTATGAGATAGCCTTCTTCATTCCTTTTAATGCTTTGGTCTTGGGAATAATAATTCCAGGAACCAACATTTAACTAGAGCCTGCTGTGGACTGGGCATATACATGAAATAGTCTCAGTCCCTGTCCATGCGGAGAATGTGGACACACAAAGGCAACGTAGTGTGGCAGGAAGAATCTGGGCTTTGAGTCAGACTGACTGGTGGTGAATTCGGAGCACTTGCTAGCTGTGTGACCTTGGGCATACGTCTCTTGAGCTTTGAACCTTAATTTCTTCACGTGTAGAATGAGGTGAAGAACGTTTATTTCCTGGGTGTTAGTGAAGACATACTGAGGGAAGGGAGGAGAGGAGCGCCCAGCATAGTGCCTGGCATCTGGTAGCTCTGTGATCAGTACTATAATGGAGCCATGAGCGAAAGGTCTGCCCCTCTCATGTCTCTTACAAGGCCCCCAGGGAGAGGCAGTGCATGACAGTGGGGAGTGCACCAAGCTTGGATTCAGAAGATTCAGTTGTGTGTTTTCAACTCAGTAGGAAGTCCCCTCCCCCCACACACCCTGGGTCTCATCTGGGGAGACCCCCAGTGTCCTCATCTGGGAAATGGGGAGGATCACCTCTGCTTTACATTCTCCATGGGGCCATCTCGATGATCAAATGAGATAATGAAGAGGAAGAGAGTTGAGATGATGATGGAGGTGAGGCTGGCTGTGTCCTTGGCTCAAGGCCAAGGACCTCTTCTGTCCCGGTCTGTGAGGAGGTCCTGCTGGCACAGGATTGCCTGCCTCCCAGGAGGGCTGGGATGCCCAAAGCGTTGAGACAGAGCTAGCAGGAACCCATTGTTGTTGTCCCCCAGCGTCTCCTCCCCTCCCATTGCCTAGAAGAGGAAACTGGAACTTGGCCTTCCTGGCTCCCAGCCCAGTGCTCTTCCTACCACACCTATAACACTGTTTTACTTTCCATCATTTAGCTTTGTTGACTGCAAAGTCAACATCTGTTGCAGAGTCCCAGCTCTGCAGAGTTTTCCTGCTGCACAACCTATGCTCTGGGAAGCAGTTCAGAAGGGCCTATCTGGGATCTCTGGGTGCCTTCTAGCAGTGGGGGCCTGGTTGCAGAGGGGCTGGATCTGGGCCCGCTGTCATTGAATCAAGTGGCCAGGGAGACAAGTCGCAGTCCTTCCTTCTATGACCCTGGACACCAGCAGGCACACTGGTTGTCCTGGACCTCGGGGGAACAAAAGCAGAGACCAAGCACGTCTTGGACCTGGGGCATGTCTGGCTCTAAGAATGCCTGAAATGCAAAAGAAAGCATGCAGGTGGGCTTTGCTAATATTCTCAGGACAGGGCTGGGGACAGAGAGAAGGCTCTTCTTTTCTCCCTGGGTTCCCAGCACACCTGGGACCCCCAGTGTCTGGCTAGTGGGTAACCTTGGCTAGAGAGGCAGCCAGATGTTCCGGTTAAGACCGTGAACTCTGAAATGAGACTGGATTCTGATTTCAGTAATGCTGCTTGACCTTGGGCAGGTTATTTAACCTCTCTGGGCTTCAGCTTTCTCATCTATAAAGTAAGGATAATAACGATAATTCCTTTTTGGAGTACATAGAGGATTAGAACTCATTTAACAATTGCTGACAGCAGTGCAGACCGGAAGAGCTCTCTATATAGCTGCTAGTGAATACTATTGAACATTGACATGACAGTGGTCTTCAGAGGCTGTCACCAAATTATGTGGCTCCTTGCTCCTCAATTTCTCTTAAATCTGCCTGTGCTCTCCCTCCTCCTGGCTTGTCTTTCCTCACTGCTGAGGGCTGCCCTCTGGTCCCGTTGTTTTCCTTGCTGCAGGAGAGAACTGACCATTTCACACTGCTAACCTGCTGGCCTCTCCCTTACGCTCAGGACCCTTAGTTTCTCCAATTGCCTTTAGCATAAACTTCTTCCCAAGACTTTAGTGGGCCAGGCCTCCTCCTTGGGCTTGCACATAGAACCTGAACCCCGCCGCCACCCCCCCCCCCCCCCCGCCCTCCCTCCTCCGGCGGCCTCCTCACACTGGTCATCATAGTACTGGGTTTATTTTCTCAATTTCTGGCATCCCCAGAGACAGAGTGCTGCACAAGGGCAAGAGCTTGTCTTGTTCGTCTCCATTTCTCTAGTTCCTCGTACACTGACAGTCATGTAGTAGGTGCTCAGTAAATGTTGCATGAATGAATGACTGAACGGGTGGATGAATACTTGGTGGGAGGACGTGGCTGAAGAAGGGAGTCTTCAGAGCCAGCCGGGCTCAGGCTGGAGCCAGCTTCCTTTAAGCTGTTTTGGTCTCTGTTAGAATTCTTGGGCGGCTCAGGGAAGATCAGCAGGGCTATAGGGTGACTGTGGACGAGTGGAGTAAATTGAGAAGCATTTCATGCTTGCTGAGGGATTGCGGGTGATGGACGAGCACTTATGCTCATGTTGACTTCCCTCCCTCCCTCTTTCCCTGTCCTCTCCTGAACACTTGTTTAGGGCATCCTGGGTGCCTGGTATTAGGCTCTGTGCTTTCCCATACATTATCTGATTTAATTATGCACTGCGAGGTAGGTATTATTACCCCCAATTAATATGAGAAAACTGAGACCCAGAGAGGTTCAGTAACTTGCTTCTAATCACACAGCCAAGAAGTCAAAACTTGAAGCCTGGACTTCCCTTTGTGGCTGCATGTGAGAAGTGGCTGGGGGGAGTTGCATCTTGTTGAGCACTGACCCCAACTGTCTTGCAGAGGAGGAGGGCCCTAGGGCCAGAGTGAGACTTCCACGGGACTCAGGTAACTGAGGCTGCCAGTAGGTTTGACCCTGCTCGGCCAGGCCACTGCCCTTGGGGAGCTCAAGATCTAGAGGGGCCGCCAGGCAACGAACAAAATTCACGAATAGTTTATAATCACAACTACAGCGACTTCTTGGTTGGGATGTAGAGAGGTACCCCAAAGCCTCCTCTTTGTGGGAAGGAGAATGAGCACTGGACACAGAGTCAAAGGCACCTATTACTAGGCTTTGCCTCTACCATTTATGGACTGTGGGATTCGGGTGAGACACAACTACCCGTGCTTTAGTTTCCCCCTCTGCAAACAAGGACTTTCTACTGCAGACGTGTGGTAAGATTACATGAGAAGTACCTGAAGGTGCTGAAAACTGCCAAGGTGCAAGTGGTCAGAGTTTGTGCAATCATGGGAGGGAGCCTGCGCACGGCCCCCACTCTCTCGGTTCCAGCTATGGCTATTCGGGCCCTCAGGACCCCAGGTTTAGAAAACATTTCAGTTGAAAGCTGTTCACTATTCTTGTGGTTCCTGACCATCAGGGTCTGTGAAGGCACTACTGAAGGTTCATAAACTGTTCTCCACGTTTCCCCAAATCAACACAGAACGGCTCATTTGCCCATAAATAAAACAACGGATTGCTTTGCTTTGGGCTGGAATTACAGGCTCTCAGGATGGAAGCCCTTCTCTCGCTGAACAGGAGTAGATTGGCAGTCCATGCATCTTTGATTAATTTAAAAAACGGAGACTGGGTGAGGGAAGTGAGTGGCCAAGCAAGGGGAACTGTAGGTCAGAGAGGCCCCAGGGGCCTTTGTGCTCAGGGTGTAGGAGAGGAAGTCAGGAAGCCCCCAGGAGGTGCTGGAGGGCAGGACTGCAGAGGGGAAACCCAGGGCAGGAGTGGTAGGGGTGGGGGCCAGCTGTTGGGGCACCCTGGGCAAACAATGGCCTCATTAAGGAGAGGGTGTTGGTGGGGAGGAGCCCAGCAGGGCCAGAGAATCTCCAATCCCCTACCCTGGCCAATGGAGTGATTGTCCTCTGTTAGGAGGGAGCTGGGGCCTGGGCCTGAGAACTGCTGGGTGCTTGCCCTGAGGGCCACTGAGGTGGTCCCAGCCTCTTTGCCTGGATTCAGAATGGCTCCTCTGTGCTCAATGCTTAGCTTCAGGCTACCTGGTCCTAGTGCTTCCAGCTGGTGGTTCAGGGTGTGGGTGCTCGTACAAGGCTCTCTGAAAAAGGGCCCCTGCTTCCCTCCTGCCCACTTCTGGAAAACTGAGGCCTGACTAGGTTGGTCTGAGGCTCAGCCCAGGTTTTGTGGCTCTCCTGTTCTCCACTTGCATGCTGCACTGTGGCCTTGGGCTGGTTGCTTGACTTCTCAGGTTTCAATTGTTTCACCTATAAAGCTGGGGAGCATTAGGCTCAAAGTACTCAGCTGCATGGAGAACCTGCCCCACCCTGCCTGGGTTTGGTTATCAGGGAGCCCGGGGCTGATACCGGCATTTAAATGGGCAGGGGCCAGGGATGCCTAACTCCTGCAGTGTCCAGCCTAGCCCTTCATGACCAAGAGTTGTCCTGCCCCAAAGGCTGATAGAGACCCTGTTGAGAAGTGCTCATAAATCAATGCTTTTCATCATTGGTGTTTTTAAAGTAAGGCAACTCTGTTTTCAAACGATGTGGCTTGTGGGAACTCAGCAGATAAAACAGATGAGGGCTGGGGCGGGGCCCAGAGCCTACCCACAGAGCATTCCCAGACCCCACAGTGGCTCCTGTCCAGTGTGAATTCTCTCCAGGGCCTCATGCGGTAGGCTAGGCCCGATTTGGCTGCTCTGGGTGTTCTGACTGATTGGTGGGCATCTATTCTCAGCCATTGGACATCTGCTAAGATCAGGCAGTGTCTGCACTGTGCCTGTCATTATGCCTTACCTCTGCATATGCACCATGGTTTGTTTGATTTTGTTTAATTGATAGAGAGGTACGGTGGGCAGGCAGATGAGATTTGGGGTTAACTTCCTACGGTTGTAAGTTGTCCTTGGCTTCCTTGGTCTACCTGGACTAGGCTGGCCGATTTGGGCCATCGTAGGGCACACCCACAGCCAGGAGAGGAGAGAGGTTCCCAAATTTGCAGTGGGAAGCAATCACCTTGGAAGCTGGTTAAAATACACGTTCAGATTGTTGCTGAGTTACCTACAGATTTCAGTTCAATACACATCACCCAGGTGGTCCTTTTTTTTTTTTTTTAAGTTTATTTTTATTTATTTTGAGAGAGAGAGATAGAGAGCAAGCAGGGAGGGGCAGAGAGAGAGGGAGACAGAATCCCACGCAGGCTTTGTGAACCACGAACCATGAGATCATGACCTGAGCTGAAGTCAAGAGTTGGACGCTAAACCGACTGGACCACCCCAGGTGGTTCTGAGGCAGTGGCCTGGGGACCAGGATAAGAAACGCTGGCCTCAGAGAGGACGCTCAGAGGGGACTGTGCCTGCTCCCCTCTTCCATTCGGGCCCCCCCCCCCCCCCCCCCCCCCCCCCCCCCCCCCCCCGCTTGTTGCAGCCTCACTCCAAGGCTCATGGGCCCCCTTGAGGCGGAAATGTAAAAACTCTCCCATCTGGAAGCTTCACACAACCTGCCTCCTCTGCCTGGGGAGGAACTTGGGTTGGGTTCCTGTCCACCTTACCGTCTCCAGTGTGCAGCGCAGGGCTCTGATGCTCTGATTAATAACAGCGTCAGCAGACGGTTCCTTGGCCGGCCAGCGCTGTGCTAAGTGCTTTATCATCTCATTTAAACCTCTCAATGATGCCAAGAGGCAGATGTTCTTATCACCGCCGTTTACAGATGAGAAATCAAAGGTGACTGGGGAACTTGCCTGAGGTCACACAGCTGGGAATCTTCCAGACGGATGGGACTCCACCACATACATTCTGATACAGATGGGGCAGCCATCCTATCCCTCCGTCTGGGATTTCATAATCACCCTTCAGTGAGTCTGGCATGGTGCTGTTATTAGTATTATTATCAGCAGCGACTTGGTTTCGACTTTCCAGAGGTTTGTGCTTAAGGGGAGATCCTCATGGGAACAGTAGTAGAGGACAGCTGGGGTCCTGGTGGGGATAATTCGTCTTTACTGGGTGTCTGGGAGTCACGTCTCTTATCTTGCTTCATCCTTGCAGCAACTGAGGGAGACAGGAGCAATCAGTCCCCATTTCGCCAATGAGTAAACTGAGGCCCAGAGAGGTTAGGGGAAGTAAACTGAGTAAGTAAGTAAGTAAGTTAGTAGGTAAACTGAGTAAGTAAACTGAGTCCAGGTCACCGAGGCAGTAAAGTGAGGAGTTGGAATTGAACAAAACTCTTGACTCTCCCTACATTCCCAGCTTTCTGCCTCCCCGGGAGTCCAGACCATGCCACGGTCAGGAAAACATTCAGGCCTTTTTAGCCTGAGATGTGCCCCTCCCCAGCCCACCCGGGGGGACTCTGAAGACAGCTCAGGGTCCGCTAGAGACGGAGGTCTGTGCCCTCTTGACCGAGTTCTGTGGCCAGGCAACTTGGGGTCAGGGAAAGGTGCATTCTTTCCCTCCACTCACATTACCCGGCCTCTGGCTTCCTGGAATTTTTGTTAAAATTCCAAATCACTTGGCAATAAGTCAGTCCTCTTCCCCACAGTTTTTGCAAACAGGAACCAAACACCCTTCATCTTCCAGACTGCACACTTTCACACCCTTTCCCGTTTGAAACTGGTGCCAGGGCCCCTTTGGGAGAAAGCAGATCGAGAGGAAGCTGAGGCTGCTGTGTGAGCAGGACGGCCGGACGGCCAGACACTTTAGTTGTTGCTTCCGGGGCCCAGCTCTGAGGGAGGCAGAGAGCATCCCAGACCCGATGCCCGAAGACCCCAGAGCAAGTGCCTGGCCTGCCACTTCCTGTGCAGCCATGGGGTCGCACAGCCCCTCTCTGGGTTGCCCCATCTCTTAATGGAAATAATGCCATCCTGGCGACAGGATCAGAGAAGGGATGTGAAGAGGTGTTATCACCTTGATTTGACTCCCTGAAGGTCAAGATTGTTTAAAAAACAGCAGTTTTTCCTGGATGGAAATGTTCTGGATCTGGATCTGTGCTCTCCAGTTCGGTAGCCAGTAGCCACATGTGGCCACTGGGCACTTGAAATGTGGCTAGTGCTACCGAGGAACCGAGTTTTTAATTTAACATTTTTGGTGCAATGAAATTCACATAACATGAAATCAGCCGTTTTGTTAAAGTGAACAGTTCAGTGGCACACACAGCCCATCCACAGCATTCTGCAGCCGCCGCTTCGGGTTCTGAAGCATTTTCGTCTCTCCGAAAGGAGACACTGTATACACATTAGGCCGTTTCTCCCCATTCCCCCTGCCGCAGCTCCTGGAAACCACCACGCTACTCTCCGTTTTCTCTGTCTCCGTGCATTTGACGCAGCTTGTATCATGCGTCAGTGTTGCGGTCCTTTCTAATGGCTGGGAAACGTTAATGTTAGTTCATCTAAATTTAAATAGCCACATGTGGCTGGTGGCTACTGCCCTGGACAACCAGGAAACCTCCTGAATCCTTCTGGGCAAGGGAGGAGATAGGACCTCCAAATGTCTGCTGGTACCTGAAGGGACCCTAGGGGAGCATAGAAGGAGCTGG
Source organism: Leopardus geoffroyi (assembly GCF_018350155.1). Lineage (NCBI taxonomy): Eukaryota > Metazoa > Chordata > Mammalia > Carnivora > Felidae > Leopardus > Leopardus geoffroyi. The sequence continues at coordinate 57,325,095 of NC_059334.1, forward strand.
GAGGATGCACAGGCTGGGATGGGTGCCCCAGGCTCCCTAAAGGAGCTCAAAGCTGTGGCCAGTGACTGACATGCTCCATTAACTCATTCCATCCTTGCAGTTCCCTTGATAGAGCTCTGTCTTTCTATCATGCCCATTTCACAGAGGGGAAGACAGAGGCTCAGAGTGATTAAGTCACTTGCCCAAGGTCACACAGCTGCTAAGTGGGAAGAGATGGGTCTATGAACCCAGGTCTGGTCCCTTTCTAGGCCGATGATCTTCATGAGACTGTCCAGCCTTTTTACCCTGACCCTGGGAGCTGCCCAGATGAAGGCAGATCCAGGACCCCACCTGCAGCTGCACAGCTTGAGGCAGGGCTTTCTAGCACCATCCCATGTCAGCTTTTCTGAGCTAAGAACTGCCTCTTTGAGAGTCAGGAAGGAGTGGCTGATGGGACACCTCAGAACAGGATTAGGGAGTAGGCTCCATCAATTCCCCATTGTTCGTGCGTGAGTAGCCTGACCTGTCGGGGCTCCCAGTGCCCTCTTTGGGCCCCCCACTATTAATTGATCTGGGAAAGAGACTCTGTTAATTGCAGACCCAGAGTAAACAGGGCTGGGATAAATGGGGCTGATAGTAGATAGCTTTCATTGGCTGTGCTGCCCTTTGCCCTTTGGGAAGGGGCAGTGGGAAGAGGCAGACATTCAGGGGGAAGGAGTGGTCCTAAGAATGTCTTTGGAGTGGGGGAGGGAAGACCGAGTTTCTGGGGCCCCTGAGAGTCCATCTGTAGGTCCTTCTGGAAATGAAATCCTCTGCTGGGCTCCTTGTTTGCGGTACTTTCATAGCGATGGGGGACGGGGACCAGTGAGACTCTGACATCCATCTCTCTTTATCCCACCCCTCATCCATCTGTCCGTCCATCCCTCTCTCCATCTATCCATCCATGTATCTCTTTGTCCCTCCATTCTTCTATCCTTCCTTTCTTCTATTTGTCCACTCCCCGCTTTTATCCAGCTGTTTTTTTCCCCTTTCTCATTCCATTCATTTTCCCTTTATTCTATCTATTCATCTGAAAGTCCACTCTCCTCCCCCCCACCCCTCCCTCATCTTCATATCTCTCCTCCCCCCTGCTTAGTGACCATATGTTTCTTGAGACAGCTAGGGAAGAGGTAGGTGGGAGTCCTCTGAGCCTCTGGACCCCTGCATGGCCTTGGTGGAGTTAACTGCCTGACTTCAGATGTGCTCAAGGTTGGATGGAGTCTCTCTGTCCCTCTGGGAGGATAGAACCTTGTTCTTCCAGCCTAGGGACCACATAACTGATTGTCCAAGGAGGGACAGCTTGGGGAGTGAAGGGGATGCCACTAGCAATCGCATCTAGGCAGTGGAGTAACCTGAGACTTCCCTGGGCACAGCAGAGCATCTGGTCCCTCCTCCTCAGTCCTAGCCAGAAAGGGTCTGTGACTCAGGTGGTCTTTCTCCTCGAGAGCAGAGCCTGGATTTGGGGATTGGTTCTGTGAGCAGCAACATATGTTAACTTGAACCCCTTGGTCAGAGTGTGGTATCTGAACCCCTTTGGGAGCCCAAAGCCCACACTCCAGTATGACATGGAATAGTCCCAACAGCTTTCCAGAAGTTTCATCCCAGCGATGTTGTGTGGAGGCCAATGCAGAGATTATAATATTGCTTTCACAAATGAAGAAATTGAGGCTGAGTGTAAAGGGGTTTCCTAAAGCCTTATAGCTGGATAAATAAATCCCTAAATCCACTCTGAGGTCACTCAATAAAATAATATCAGACCTAGAACCCTGTTCCCAAACCCCAAACCTAAGCCCATTTTATAGATGGGGCACCTGAGGCTGGAGTGGGGGATGACTTCCAAGTTCGCCCATGGGCTGTCCAGTGGTGGAGACTTTGACTAGCAAAGTGGGGCAGATCAGCCCCAGGGCAGGCACAGGTCCAAGGACTCCAAGAGCTGACAGTAGGAGAATGGAATAATGGTTACCATTTATTGAACTCCTATTAAGTGTTAGGCACAGCTTTGAGTGCTTTACACATTTTGCAGTGACTCAGCCAGTTCAAGTAGGAGAGCAAGATGGCAGCTGGAGAACAGACCCCTTGGTGCCCTCTCCTCCTGCTTCCCGCCCTCTTGCAGACCTCTCAGGTTGATCTGGGGGGCAGAATCTGTCCTCCTGGGGCCCTGCCACTACCCATTAATCCCTAACTGCTGCAGCTGGGAGATAAGATAGCACCAGCCCATTAATCAAGGCAGCCTGGCAGGGAGGGTGGGGGTGGGGTGAGACAACATCACCTCACAGGTGGAGATAAGCCCCCTCCTCCTGGCTCCCTCAGGGGCCGGGGCAGTGGAGGATGCTGGGAAGTTTGGCCTGTGGTTCCAACCCCAGGTGTCAGGTGGGTGGCCGGGGCGCACAGTGGGCACTGGGGTAGGCGATACTGGGAAAGGCAGCCCCTATGTGCAGGCTGGACTGAGAGGAGCTGGGAGACCCGGGTTCCAGCTCACTGCTTCCTCGAGTGCCTCTGTTTCCTTAGGTAAGCCACGGCACCTCTCTGGGCCTGTTTCTACGTCTGGAGGAGGGGCAGGGGGCGCTGGACGAGATGATGTGGTGGGGGCTCTTTCGCCGTGAGCATACTCAGTGACCAAGCACGGAGCGAGGGGTGGGTTCCCCTGATAGCGGGGAGAGGGCAGAAGCACGGCCGTGGCTAAGGGACAGCAGGCTGGGTGGGATTCGTCCCAGAACCTGTGTTAGTCACACAGGAGAGAGCACGTGTCTGGGAGCAGTGGTTGGGGGAGGGGGGCGGTGGGACAGGAGCAGGGGATGGGCCTTCGGGGGGGCCACACAGTATACTGGTTAAACACTTGGAGTTTGATTCAAATCCTGCCCTGTGCGATCTCGAGTGGGTTACCCAACCTTTTGGCACCTCAGTTTCCCCATCTGTACAACGAGGGTGATAGCATTTGCCTCTTGGGGTTTTGTTAGGAGGATAAATGGAAAGTACTTGGCTCCAGGCCTGGCAGATGGCGCATGCTCGGTAAATATGAGCTATCATTCTTTCGTTCACGACTAGGAACCTCTTCAGGGCAGGTTTCCTGTGACCACAGCTGTGAAGGAGCCCGGGGCAGCTTGACCCCAAAGCAATTGCTATCCAAGGATGCTGATTCTAGGGCGTATTGCTTGTATCTTTTTAATGAGTAAACAACACACTTAGAACGGCAAACATTTATGAATCCCCACAGACGGCTTCTGTGGGTTAGGAACTCACCAGTGGCTTGGATGGGTAGTCGTGACTCAGGATCTCTGATGAGGTTATGATCAAGGTGTTGGCTGGGGCTGGACGTGTGGACAGCCTGAGTGTCCTTACAACATGGCAGCTGGCTTCTCTGGAGCAAATGAAGTAGAAGCAAGCATGGAGGGAATGCGCCTTTTACTACCTGCTCTCCGAAGCGCACAGCATCTCTTCCACCTGATCCCTTTCATTAGCAGCAAGTTACTAAGCCTGGCACGCCTTCAAGGGAAGGGGGGAGTATCAGACACGTACATGACAATAACGACAAAAGAGAACAGGTGTTCTGTGCCTAGGTGCTCTGTGCTGGGAACTTGACACATTTGATCTCTAATCCCCACAACCGCTTTCTAAGTCAGGAATTAGGTTCCTTTTGCAGATGAGAATATAGTGGTTCAGAGAAGTTAAGTGATTTGCCCAAGGTCACCCAGCCAGGAGATGCCCGTAGTGCTGTCTGGTCCTGGGACCAGGCCGTTCCCCACCCCAGGCACCCTCCCAGCTTCAGCCACCCCAGTCAGCCTTGGCTTTGAAGCCACACATGAGACATCTAGGGTAATGAGGCCTTCTTGGATTAGGACTAGAGATAATATACGAGGCACACATGGACAGGACATGAGAAGAACATGGACTTTTAGACCCTGACCTGGGCTTGAATTCTGACTCTGCCGCTTACTTTGTGCCTCAGTTTCCTCATCCCTATGGTAGAGGTAATAGCATTTCCCCGGCAAGACTGCTGCAAGCATAGTTTGGGGGGTGTGTGCTGGGTGTGTGTATAGTTATGATCACGGGGTGGGCCCAGGTAACTCTCAGGGCTGGGCTGCTAGAGGGCTGCCTCTCCTGTGAATGATGTGCTTCCCTGGTGGCAGCAATGTTCCCCTTCCTGGTGTGGAGTCCCCTGTCCAGCCCCTGCTTGGCAAAGCGCATCGGAGGTATGTTGCTGCTTTCCCAGCCCTGGGAGTGGGACTGAGGTAAGGGGGTGCTTCAGGCTTGCAGGCCTCAGGACAGGAGGCTCCTCACTGGCCTGACTCAGGCCGGGCTACTGACTTCCCCCAGCCCCTTCCTACGCGGGGTCTTTCTGGGCTCAGGTGTTCCCAGTGCTTCCCCCGTATCTCCCCTTTGGTGGGATCTCCAGGCACTTGCCCACTTCTGCCAGCAGAGGGAGCAGGTGCCGTGTCTGGGAACCTGGGAAGTTTCAGGTCGCCTGGCAGGGGCTGCTTCTGTCCAGGAAGCCCCTCAGTAGGGTGGGTGGTTCAGCGGAGAGGAGTGGTTTGGAGCAGAGCTGTCAAGGGTGGGGGCTTCATTCCCCCCCCATCCCCTGCAAGGGAGCAATCTCTGAAGCCCTAGAGCCCAGGAGATATGGCCGTGGGAAAGGAAGAGAAAGGATGGAGTTTCCTGGACCTCTGTGTGCCAGTGTATCCCAACCCCTGCAGCCCCTGGGCTCCAGAGGAGGAACAGCAGTTTTCATTTTTCACTCTGTGATCCTTTCAGCAGATGTCATTGAGAGCCTGCTGTGTGCCCAGAACCCTGGTAGGCACTGGGGGCCCAAGTCTGATGTGGACTCTCACAGCACTGACCTTCCAGTGGGGAGCCTGGGACGAGGTTGGGTGTACACATGGAGTAATTGCAAATGTGCTGCAAAGGAAATAAGCCGATGGCTGAGACAGGCAACGACTGGGCGCCCGCCTCTCCACTCACCCAGAGACCAGGGGGGATTGAGGGGAGCAGTGTGTGAGTCTGTGAGTGGAACTGCCTCCTGCACAACACCCTTCCTGGCGGCGGGCTCCTGTCATCACCAGAAACCACTACAAGTCACCATAACAACCAGGCAGTGACAGCAGGGAGGGCGTTTAGTCCATCAGCCACCTGCAGGAGCATCAGTGGAGCAAACCCACCACGGGCCCCAGAGTCAACAGGCCTGGCTCCCAGCCTGGCTTGGTCACTCACTCTCTCTCTGATCTTGGCTACGACACCTAACTTCTCTGTTTTGGCACCTGCAAGCAGAGACAAAGATTCCTGCACAGTGTGAATCTTTGGCCCGCTGGGAGGCCTTAGGCACATGTATTGGTTTTCTATTGCTACTGGAACAAATTTCCAAGACTTAGCAGCTTAAAACAACACATATTTATTATCCCAGTTTCTGTTGGTCAGGAGGGCCCAGCATGGGTTAGCTGGGTCATCTGCTAATGCTCAGGGTCTCACAAAGTTGCAGTCAGAGTGTCAGCTGGCAGTGGGGTCTTCTGAGGCTTGGGATCCTCTTTCAAGCATATGTAGTATCTAGCAGAATTAATTTCCTTGTAGTTACGGAATTTATGGAGGCCATATCTTCAAGGCCAGCAGGAGAGACTTTCCTTCCTTCCTTCCTTCCTTCCTTCCTTCCTTCCTTCCTTCCTTCCTTCCTTCCTATTTATTTTTATTTGAGGGAGAGAGAGCATGCATGTGAATGGGGGAGAGGGGCAGAGAGAGAGAAAGAAAGAGAGAGAGAGAGAGAGAGAGAGAGAGAGAGATCTCAAGCAGGCTCCAAGCTCAGCACGGAGCCCCACGTGGGGCTTGATCCCACAACCCTGGGATCATGACCTGAACCAAAATCAAGAGTCAGATGCTTAACTGCTCAACCGACTGAGCCACCCAGGTGTCCTGAGAGGCCCTTCTTTAAAAGGATTCGTTACCTGCTTTAAAAAGGACTCACCTGATTAGGTCAGCCCACCCAGGATAATTTCCCTTTTGATGAACTCAAAGTCAACTGATTGTAATATTCTACTATATTCACCAGTACCACTTGCACTCAGGGCGAGGGGATTATTCAGACCATGTACACCAGGTGGCAGGAATCTTAAGAGGCCATCTTAGAATATGAACATAATGAAGTTCTTTTGGCTAATAAACATGTAATAATCAGGAATAATTATTTTCTTAATTTGTTCCACAATTTTGGACCAAGCAAAAGGAAGGAATTTCATTTTTAAAGATACTGTTCAAATTCAGTAATGTATTTCACATATAAACAAATGCTGTGCTTACCAAACAAAAGCATTCCACTTGTCAGTTCTCGCTCTGCATCACTGTTTTGGATTTTAAACACAAACCTCCAAGTTGTTCTGGAGAAAAACAGAATTGAAGGAACTCAATTTCTGTTTTTTTGTTTTGTTTGTTTTCATACTCGGTTGGCTGTCATTCTTCGTTTAAAAAAATTTTTTTTTAACGTTTGTTTATTTTTGAGAGAGAGAGAAACAGCGTGAGCGGAGGAGGGGAAGAGAGAGAGGGAAACACAGAATCTGAAGCAGGCTCCAGGCTCTGAGCTGTCAGCACAGAGCCCGACACAGGGCTTGAACTCACGAACTGCGAGATCATGACCTCAGCTGAAGTCAGACATTTAACCAACTGAGCCACCCCAGTTGCCCCGCTACCAAAAAATTTTTGCCCCGCTACCAAAAAAATGTTTTATTTATTTATTTAAGTAATGTGTACACCCAAAGTAGGGCTGAAACTCATGAACCATGAGATCATGACCTGAGCCGAAGTCAGACACCTAACTGACTGAGCCACCCAGGCACCCCAGTCGTTCTGTATTTTGAATTTATTGTTAAAATGCAGGAACATCTAATATCATAGTGTTTGGGGACACAGATTGCATCTGAATGATTCTGACCAGTTAGGAACTCACCCTAGAAACACACAGGTGGGAAGCAGGCAAGATGTCCTTCAGCAGGTGGATGGATGAACTATGGCACATCCAGACAATGGAATTTTTTTATGGGGGGGAGGGGCAGAGGGGGAGAAAGAGAGAATCTTAAGCAAGCTCCTCACTCAGTGCAGAGCCTGATGTGGGGCTTAATCCCACAACCCTGGGATCATGACCTGAGCTGAAATCAAGAGTTGGATGCTCAACCAATGGAGCCACCCAGGCGCCCCAAGACAATGGAATATTACTCAGCTAGAAAAAGAAATGATCTATTGAGCCATGAAAAGACATGGAGGAACCTGAAATGCATGTTGCTAAGGGAAAGAAGCCAGTCTGAAGAGGCTGCATAGTGTATGATTCCAACTCAGTGACATTCTGGAAAAGGCCAAACTATGGAGACAGTAAAGCTCGCTGGTTGCTGGGCGTTCCGGAAGGGATAGGTGGAGCACAGGGGATTTTTAGGGTAGTGATATTTTTTATCACATATGATACTGAAATGGTGAATACAATTTGTACATTTGTTAAAATCCACAGAAGGTATAATGCAAAGAGTGAGCCCTAGTGTAAACTGTGGATTTGAGTTAATAACAGTGTATCGACATTGGTTCATCAATTCAACAAATGTACCACATTCATGCAAGATGCTAATAATAGGGGAGACTGTGTGCATTCAGTTTTTCTGTAAACTTAAAACTGCTTTGGAAAATGAAGGCTATTAATTAAAAAAAAAAAATCACATGTGTAGCTAGGTCTGCCTGTATGAAGGGCTGGCCGAATACCTGGGAGCTTTCTGAATTAGTGGTCATGTGGAATATGGTGCTTTTTAAAAACTAAGTAATGAAAGTGTGTGAAGTGCCAGTGTATTAAAGGCCAGCAGGAACTGTAGCACTTGTTTAGAACTTAGACCGACAAGGGTGTTTTTTTTTTTTTTTTTTTTTTTTTAAGGGAAGTGTTATATTATCGCTAATACAGCTTAAAATTGCTGCTTGGTGATAATAAAGTGGCGACTGACTTTTGATTTGTTTTACTAATGTTTTAAAATTCTCTGTCATTGCACCCCTGTTGCCTGCACTGGGGGGACCCCTCGCGCTGTGCTGCCCTTGGTCCCCCTCTGCCAACAAGCCAGGTATTCTCTGTCTTTCCATTGCGTGGCACTGGGTGCTGTATTGCATCTCACAAGGACTTGCCAACAGGCAGGAAGGGAACTATTTCTTTTCTCGTGTCTTTTCAAAACTTTTTATTTTCAATACACTGTTGTTTTTTTTTTAATGAAATTTTTTCATGTTTATTTACTTTTGAGAGAGATAGAGAGAGAGGGAGGGAGGGAGGGAGGGAGGGAGGGAGACAGCATTAGCAGGGGAGGGGCAGAGAGAGAGGGAGACCCAGAATCCGGAGCAGGCTTCAGGCTCTGAGCTGTCAGCACAGAGCCCGACACGGGGCTTGAACTCACGAACTGCAAGACCATGACCTGAACTGAAGTCGGACACTTAACTGACTGAGCCACCCAGGTGCCTCCAAAATAGGCTATCTTTAAAGCAGTTTTAGTTTCACAGCAAAACTGAGGGGAAAGTACAGAGTTCCCAGATTCCACCCCCCCTTCCCCCACTGCAGTCTTTCTCGCTATGAACATCCCCCACCACAGTGGTACCTCTGTTACAATTGATGTACTTATGTCGACACATCGTCACTGGAGAAAATCCGTAGTAGTTTACATTAGGGTTCACTCTTGGTGTTGTAGTTCTGTGGGTTTGGAGAGACGTTTAATGACGTCTCCACCGTTGTGGTAACGTGTGGAATGGTTGCACTGCCCTAAAATCCTCTGTGTGCCAACGACTCACAACTATTCACCTCCTTCCTCCCTGACTCCTCGCAACCACTGATCTTTTTATCATCTCCATAGTTTTGCTTTTCTGGAATGTCATAGAATTAGAATCAGTTTGGCTTCTTTCACTTAGTAATATATGTTTAAATTTTTGCCATGTCTTTTCATGGCTTGATAGCTTATTTCTTTCTCTTGTTGAATAATCTTCCATTGCATGGATGTGTCACAATTTATCCCTTTGTGTCACATGTTCCTTCCTAAGGCAAGGGGAAAGTGATTGACAAGTGCTGGACAAGTGTCAGTTTTGGAGCAGAAGAGAGAGTCCAGCCTCCTCTGAAGCTCAGGCTGCCTGATACATGGAAAACATTTTTGAAGGGTTATTTAGTGAGGATGGAATGGGGAAATAGTGGCTGGTGGGTAACCAACAATGTTTGCTTCAGGAACCACATTTTCTTCCTCCTCCTCTTCCCCCTTTCTCTCCTCCCCCCCTTCCTTCTTCTATAAGATGTCTTTTCTCTCTGTAAAACAATTTGTCTAGAAAATCTGAAATATGCATAAAAGTGAAATAAAACTAAATTCGCCCACAACTCCAAATTCTGGTGATTACTGTTGTTAGTGTTGTATTATGTCTCCTTCCAGAATTTTCTATTTAGTTGTAGATACACATAATGAGAAACAAAACCAGTACTCTTCCTACTGCAGTTCTGGCTGAGGCGTGAAGACAAAGATTCCCGTACAGAAGGACTTGCAGGGCAGACACTGTGGTTGAGAACCAGTGAGATGGCTCATCTATACTGAGGGCAAAAGAGGATTAGGAACTGGAGATTTGGGGGACTTTTGAGAGGATTTCTTTTTTTAATGTTTATTTTATTTTATTTTATTTATTTTATTATTTATTTTATGTTTTATTTTATATTTGAGAGAGAGAGAGAGAGAGAGAGAGAGAGAGAGAGAGAGATTGAGAAAGACAGCCCGAACAGGTGAGGGGCAGAGAGATGGAAACAGAATCTGAAGCAGACTCCAGGCTCTGAGCTGTCAGCACAGAGCCTGACTCTGGGCTCGAACCCACAAACCTTGAGATCATGACTTGAGCTGAAGTTGGATGCTTAACTGACTGAGCCACCCAGGTGCCCTGTAATGTTTATTTTATTTTTGAGAGAGAGAGACAGAGTACTAGCAGGGGAGGGGCAGAGAGAGAGGGAGACACAGAATTCAGAGCAGGCTCCAGGCTCTGAGCTGTCAGCACAAAGCACCATGTGGGGCTAGAACTGGGAGATCATGACCTGACCTGAAGTCAGATGTTTAGCAGACTGAGCCACCCAGACATCCCTTGAGAGGAGTTATTTGTAGAAAGCTGTGTTATGAGTCCCAATCCCTAGGACAATTGAGGGCCCAACCCCAGAGGGAGGGATTCCCTTACCTCAAACCTTGTAAGTGAGCTTCAAGGAGACTGATAGGGGAATGTGATATATATCTCCTGGGGTCTGGTGGGGGCCCAGGAGGCCATGTCTGATATAAATCTAAGGACTCTAAAGGTGAATCTGTGGCTTTCAGCTTGAGAAGGCAGAGTGAAGAGTAGGAAACAAAGGTCTGCTTTGGGATGGTCCACCTATCTATGGTGTGTGTGTGTGTGTGTGTGTGTGTGTGTGTTCCCTGTGGACCCCTGAGGGCTGTGCATGAGGGAAAGGGGGCCTGGAGCTGCTTTAGATTGCGCTTGAGAGGCCCACCCTGGTGACAGGCCCCCACCCAAGGATCAATATGACTAGACCACTGGAAACCAGATGCTTAGGGAGTTAAGGGCCACTTAACCCTTCAGAGGTGTTCCTGGAGACCCCTCTCAGGACTTCACTCTGTTTTCCCAGACTTCCTCAGGCTCCTTCCAACCCCCTGGTACCTCTCAACCTGCTCCCTGTCTGGCATCCACACCCTGGTTTCTGTAGGTGTCTTCCCCACCTCAGGAGAACAGAGTCCCGACTCCAGTCTCCTTCCCGTGTCTTGCAAAACTCTGCCATCTCAGGTTTCAGTCAGATGTCAGGGGGGATTCTCTCTGCTCAGGATTTGGTTGGTTGAAAATTAGCAGAGGGCTTTGACAAACTTTAGGCTTTTTCTCCCAGGGCTTGTGACCAGTGTTCTGCTTACTTAAGGGCAAAAACTTTCATCACCATAGCGAACTCGCACAGAATAAATTCACGTGAGGAATACCTTGTCATATGCTTTTTGTTCTCTCCTTCTTGGACTTCTATTAAAAGTATGATACTCCTTCTTGCTCTCTTTTCTATGTCTCCCACTCTCATTATTGTATTTTCCATCTTTAATCTCTGCGGGCTACATTTTGGGTCATTTCTTTCCATCTACATTCCAATTCACTGTTTCTCTTTTTAACTGTGTCTTATCTGCTGTCAGCCCTATCCCTTGAGATCCCAATTTAATTTTTTTTTCAGAGTTGGAATTTCTATTGGGTTCTTTTCAAATCTGCTCTGTCACTTTTTATAGTTTTTAGTTCTCTGCCAGATTTTTCAAGTTTTTTTTTTTCTTTCTTTGAACACAGTAAGCAAAATTGTTTTCAGTTTGTGTCTGATGATACCAATACTGTGTGTACTTTTGGGTCTCTTTCTATTGTCTCTTATTTCTTTGGTTCTTCTCATGGAGGTTGAAATAGTATGTTGAAGTCTTGGATTCAAAATCCAGAGAGTAGTTTTATTTGCTTCAGCCAAGAGCTTGGGGGTGTTATCATTCTGGGACCACTACAATTCAACTTCATTGCTTGATGTTGCTGAGTAAGAAATCAGGGTATATAAGTCTGTGTGAGGGCTGGTTTATGTCAAGTTCATTCTTCACCTGTTCTGCATGCCATCTAGGGTTTGTAGTCCCAATTTTGCGCAGGGCAGGGGTTTTCAAAGTTACCACCTATGACAAGCCCTTGTTTTCACTTCCAAGGCGCCCCTGAGCATCTTAATTGTGTCAAGCAGTATTTTGGGAGTTTTCTGTCATTATCTTGGGAGATAATCTCAGGAGATCTGATTTTTAATCCCATAATATATACAGACCATTTAGAAACCAAAGGCCTAAAAGAGAAAATAACTTCTAGGACTGAGGTTATTCCAAGCCCAGCTCCTGTTCCAGTACCCATTTCTTCCAGGGTAGCAAATGTCGTCTGCACAAAAGCAGCTTTGTAGGCTATGCACATCTCTGAATTCTTGTCTTCTCCCAGATCTTAGCCCTGCAATTCCTCGGTAGTTTGTAATCTTTGGTTTTTCAAGAAGACGTTTGTCCGGTGTTTTGGCCCACCTTCTGTTCATTGTCCTCAGTGAAGAACTGGCCTGAATTACTCTGTCCACTGTGACCAGGAGTTCACATGAAGAATGAGTGACTGTGACCTTCCTACTTAAGAAACAGCAAACCTGGCCTTATTCACTAAAGGAGGCTTTGCTACCTTCCTGGGCTTATTTTCATCACAAAGAGCCCATACTGGCCAAGAACACTTCTGTGTTAGTCACGCAGGATGAGCAGTGCCATCCTTAGGAGTTACTGTCCTGGCCCCAATTTTTCTCATGCTAGCAGCAGAAGTAGCAAGAGTAAAGGAGTCAGTAGACTTGGTTTCAGTCTTGGCTTTGCTTATTCCTTGCTGTGGGTAAGGAAGTTATTTCCTCTTTTAGGCCTTTGGTTTCTAAATGGTCTGTACGTATCAGGGGATTAAAAATCAGATCTCCTAAGATTATCTCCCAAGATAATGACAGAAAACTCCCAAAATACTGCTTGACACATTTAAGATGCTCAGGGGCGTCTCGGTGGCTCAGTTGGTTAAGTGTCTGCCTTCAGCTCAGGTCATGATCTCACGGTTCATGGATTCGAGCCCCGTGTCAGGCTCTGGGCGGGCAGCTCAGAGCCTGGAGCCTGTTTCTGTGTGCCTCCCTCTCTCTCTGCCCCTACTCCACTCACACTCTGTCTCTCAAAAATGAATAAATGTTAAGAAAATTTTTAGATGCTCAAACTATGAGGAATAGTAATCTGAGCAAGTTACATGACTATGTCAATTTAGTTGTAAATACTAGGAAAATCTCCCCAATAATAGTAGTTTTTTAAAAGAGTTTAAAGCAGACATCTGAAAGCAGGGGGGCTGGGGCCTGGGTGTTGGCTCCACATTTTTTTAGGACCTGGGATGCCTTCTGTTTTGCTGCTTCTCCATCCTTCGTGCATTGCCTCACGGCTCCATCTGAGGTTTAGGCAGGAGGAGGAGTGGGGAGCAGGAAAAAGGCACCCCTCCTGTTCAAGGAGGCTTCTCGGTGGTCCCGCCCAGTACACCTGTTTAATCTGGTGGGCCTGACTACCTATGGCTCACAGGGAGCTGCCGGGGAAGTGGGGAGATGGAATCTCTGAGCTGGCTGGCACTTGGCTGTTTGTAGGGTTCTTTTTCTTTTAAATTTTTTTAAATGTTTATTTCTGAGAGAGAGAGATAGAATGCAAGTGGGGGAGGGGCAGAGAGAGGGAGACACAGAATCTGAAGCAGGCTCCAGAGTCTGAGCTCTCAGCACAGAGCCCGATGCGGGGCTCAAACCCACAACCTGTGAGATCATGACCTGAACCAAAGTCAGACGCTTAACTCACTGAGCCACCCCGGCGCCCCTGAAGGGTTCTTTTTCTAAGGAAGACAAGGAAAAGGGAGGTTGGTAGGCAACTGGCAGCTTCTGCCACAGTGACCTTGACTTGACCTTGACCTTGAATCACTTTTCCTCATTGAACTTCAGTTTCCTCTTCTATAGAAATGGATGGTGGTGGGCAGGGGGCACTGTTTGCATTTTGGGTGGTACAATTCTTCACTGTGCAGAATTGTTCTAATGCAATGCAGGGCATTTAACATCCTTGCGCCATGCCAGTAGTATCTTTAGGCATTGTGGCCACCCAAACAACCCCACTCTTTTCTACCTGCCCTGAGGGGACGATACTACTACTCCCTGTTGGGTACCCCTGGACGAGAAGATTCTGAAGTCCTTTCTGAGAGTGGCATTCTGTGAGAGCCTGTGATTCTATGATGCTTGGGTCTCAGTAACTTCATCTGTCAAATGGGCAAACAGAGGGGAGAGGATGGGAATGCAAATGTCTGCTTCTTCAATCCTCTCTGACTTTGGAGGGAATCACTATACAGCTAGAGTCAAGGTCATTGGCCTCTAGGTAGTCAGAGAAGGAGAAGGGACAGAAGGAAAAGGGGCCAGGAGAGACCTTTCCAAGGAATGAGAGAGGTGAGGCAGGGACCCAGAACACCTGGTCCTCACAGGGGCCCCTGCCCCTCCCCAAGGCCCTGCACTGTGCCCCTGACGTGAGAGCCATCTCCTGAGAAGCTGGCACGCGGGCCTCTGTCTGTCATGATGCCCTCATTAGCGGTTCCCGTGTCCATTGGCGGGACCTCATAAGTGGGGCCCATCTGACCTTTGGGGCAGCAGATGCTTCGTCTGGCAGGGCTGATCAAAGAACCCGGGCCCAGCCCCTTTCTGCCTCTGGTCCCTGCCAGGGGGTGGCAGTTAGGGAGATCATGGTGTGCTCACCCCAGTGGGTTCTGATGGAGCCAGAGGGAGGAGCGGTGAGGCTTGAGCACCATGTTGCCTGGGCTCAAACCTGATTCCCACACTTATTTAATTGTGTGACATTGAACAACACCTTTTTGTCTTGTTTGTTCCCGCATCTTCACAAAGCAGATAATAATAGTACGTATTGCGCAGTGTGGCCCAGTCCAGGCAGGGCATGGGGAGTGGTGCCCGGCATGCAGTTGGCGCTCAGGAAGTGGCACTCCTTGTGCTTCTGGGTGGAGGCCTGCCTCTGTCTTGGTTCCCGGCCAGGGGATTCTGAGGCATACTCTGTGGCTTCCGGGGTTTAAGCAGGTTGCCCAAGGTTCTGCAGTTGGCCAAAGCTTGTGCTTCACGCTAGGTGAAGAGAGGCGTTCCCCCGAGGGAACGGAGAGTGGGCCAGTTGAGGCCACATGGCAAGCAGAGCCAAACTGGCTCTACTCAGAGTGGGCGCTCGAGCCCCTGGCTGCCTTCAGCCGTGCCCGTCGTAGTTCCAGAGCTCAGAGAGCCACCTCCCTGCCACCTGCCCTGTGCGGACAGAGACGCAGATGTGGGCTTGCATGCGGTGTAATGAGTGTTGCCTTCAGCTGCATCTTGGGACATGTGCTGGGGGCCCAAGGGAGGAGTCGCCCCAGTCTGAAGCGAAGCATTCTTGGAGTCATCTCGGCCACAGGCAGGGAGGTTTTGAGGGGCCCGTGAGCAGGCTCCCCTGAGTTAGCCAGCATTCAAGGCTTGACTCACTTGTTGCTGGGGAGGGCTGCACATGGTGTGAATGGAGTGAGTCCCCAGAACCAGGCAGGTGGGGCTGGGCCCGGAAGGCCCAAAGCGAAGCCGACAGAACCACTATTCGGGATATGTCTGACTCCCCACCACAGCACTGCCCCTGCCTGCCCTCAGCTCATGGGCTGCTGGGGTATAGAGAGGGAGAGTGGGGAGTGTGGCTAGGGGGCAGTGGGGGCTGGTGGCAGACCCAAGCACCCATCCGGGTTGTGGCATTCCTTATCACCGAGAGTAACATTTAAGCTAATGTAATAATTATGGCACTATCATTGTAGACATCAGTGATTAATGAAGATGAATTAACAGTGAGATAACTATTTGTTTTCAGTGCTTACTCTGTGTGCCAGGCTTTGAACCAAATGTTCTCTATGAACTATCTCCTTTCATCTCATGAGGAAGGAAACATCAGTCCTGTTTTCAAAGAGGAAACTGCACTGGGAGGGCTTAAGTGACTTGTTCAAGGTCATGCAGCAGGCAAAGGGTCCCGTCTGGGACTGCATCCCATTGTGTCCACTGCATGGGTGTGCATGCCGTTTAGTAGCTGGAAACCACTTTACCACTCTGGACTTCCTTTTGCTCATTGGCAAAATGGTTTTAAATGCTTTCGTCCTGATTACATCACAGGGTTGTAGTTAGAATGAACTGAATAAGAGACATACAAGTATTTGTAAATTCATCCATTGTTCAATCAACAGTGATTTATTGAGCCCCTATTTTGTGCTGGTCACTCTTCCACGGACCAGAGATACAACAATGAACAGAACAGGCAAGATCTCTGTGTTGGTCCCCCTCGTGGGATCTAAGCTCTAGTGTGGGGCGGGGCAGGGAGACATATAATAACCAAGTCAATGAATGAACAAGCCTGGTGCTCAGTTCTCCAAATACAGTAAGACAGGTGATGGAGCTGGCAGAGAGGGGCCATCTGAGCAGGTGACACTCGCTAACATAATGAGCCAGCCATGCAGAGTTATGGGTGAGGGGCAGTGAGGAGGGGCTGGCTGGAGGCAGGGCACGGTGAGGCGAGGGGCAAGCAGTATGAGACGGAGACAGAGGCAGGAGCAGGGTGCAGGAGTCTTGTGGAAATCAGCAGGGAGTTTGGACTTTACTCTCAGGGCCATGGGGGACCTGGTTGTATTGGTTAGAAATACATATTGTTGCAGAAAACTAGACCACCAATGGCTTAAACAAATAGAAGTTTATTTTTATTTTTCTTACTTGGAAAGAAGCCTGCAGCAAGTTCCATGCTCAATGATGTTTGGCCTGACATTCTCGGGCCTGTGCCTGCTGCTTGTCAGTGGCTGCAGCCGCTCCAGGCATCACATCTACATATAAACAGACTCTGCTTACTCCTTATTAATCAGATCGCTCTTGGCTGCAAAGGAGGCCAGAAAGGAGTCCAGGGCGGGAATGAGCTCTTCTGGTCCAGGGAGCAGACGCAGAAAGGAGAGCTGCGTGGGAAGCTGGGGTGGGTGGTGGGGGTGGGGGTGGGGGGGGGGAGCCGGCTGCATCTGCCACATGGCCGCTTCTCAGTTGCTGGCAGGCACAAGATGCTCTGGGCTGTGGCCCCAAGAGGCCAGTGTGGCGGGTCTGTTGCCTGCACTTTGAAGAGCATGGGGAGACACCACTGGAGAGCTTCAAGTAAGAAAGTGGTTACCTAACTTCTGTGGTTCTGGGGAGTGCAGTGCAGGGGACAGGAGGGAAAACCAGGAGGCTAGTTATAAGAGGCCAGAAATCGAAGTCACTTGTGCCAGTGTGGTGGCAGGGGAGATGGGCACTGGTGAGCAGGTTAAAAAATGCTTTTTAATTTTTAATTTTTAAAATTATGGTAAAGTATACATAATATAACATTTTTTAAAAGTTTATTAATTTATGTTGAGAGAGAGTGAGAGAGAGCACAAGTGGGGAAGGGGCAGAGAGAGAGAGAGAGAGAGAGAGAGAGAATCCCAAGCAGACTCCGCACCACCAGTGCAGAACCTGGTGCAGAGCTTGAACCCACGAACTTTGAGATCATGACCTAAGCCAAAATTGGATGCTTAACCAACCGAGCCACCCAGGCACCCATTTAAACTGTTTTAACTGTACGATTCAGGCATTAAGTACATTTATAATGTTATGTGACCATTACCACCATCCATTTCCAAAACTTTTGTACCATCCCAACTTTTTAAAAACAATTTTTTTTAATGTTTATTCATTTTTGAGACAGAGACAGAGCACGAGCAGGGGAGAGGCAGAGAGAGAGGGAGACACAGAATCCAAATAGTCTCCAGGCTCTGAGCTGTCAGCACAGAGACCGACGCAGGGCTCGAACCCACGAAATGTGAGATTGTGACCTGAGCTGAAGTCGATCGCTTAACTGACTGAGCCACCCAGGCACCCCCATCCCATCCCCCTCAATCTTCCTTCCCACCCCAGGCCCTGGCAACCTCTATTCTGCTTGCTGCCCCTATGGGTGTGAGTACTCTATGTACCTCCTATAAGCAGACTCATACAATATGTGTCATTTTGTGACTGCTTTTCTCACTTAGCATAATGTCTTAAGGATTCAGTATGGATTAGAACTTCATTCCTTTTTAAGGCTGAATAATAGTCCATTGTGTGGACAGAGCACATTGTGTTCATTCATTCATCTGTTGATAGACATTTGGGCTGTTTCCACCTTTTTGGCCATGGTGAGGAGTGGGCTATGACCTTGGTGTGTAAGTATCTGTTTGAGCTCAGTGGTCAGTGTTGAGATATGTTTTGGAGGAGGACCATCAGAACTTGCTGGTGGTAGAAAGGAAGGGCAGGAATAGAATTAAGGGATGACCACTAGTGTTTGATTTGGTGATAATGGTGGTATTTATTAAGATGGGGAAGAAGCTGAGTGCCTGGGTGGCTCAGTTGGTTAAGTGTCCAACACTTGATCTCAGCTCAGGTCTTGAACTCAGAGTCGTGAGTTCAAGCCCCTCACTGGGCTCCACGATGGGTGTGAAGCCTACTTAAAAAAAAAAAAAAATAGAAAGATGGGGAACAGCAGGTAGTATCCTGGTTTTATTCAGTATTGTTTTAAGCAGTTCTCAACTATTAAATTGCCCTAATCAAAGCAGTAAAACAGTAATAAGTCATACACCTGGGGCCTGGGAACTCAGGTTTCCATATCCCTTTGATAACTGCCTGATTTAAATCAGGACTTGGCGTGCGATGGCCCACAGCCCAAATCCAGCCCACCACCTGGTCTTGTACAGCCCAAGAGCTAAGAATGGTTTTCACAGCTTTAAATGTAAATGTGAAAAAAGACCATGTAGCCCTTTAGCTAGAACTGTTCAATTTTGCCTCTTGGCTTTCCAAACCTAAAATATTTACTAGCTGGCCCTTTACAGAAAAAGTTTGCCGACCCCTGGCCTGAATTAATTGGTTTGGCTCAGCCTGAAGAAGCGTGCTCAAGTGGAAACAGCAAAATAAGACAAAACCCCTCCTTGCTACTGCTGACCTACTTCTGTACTGTTTTCATATCTTCTCTTCCTTGAGTTTTTGGGGCGGCAAGCCAAGCCCCCCATCCTGAGCACCCTCTGTAGGTCACTGACATTACCAGCACCAGCCAGGTGAGACCATGAAACTGATTAATGCCTGTGCAGTGCTGTTTACCAGGCACAAGTGATTTATTTTAGCATCTAAATTTTAAATGGTGTCTATGCGTCCCAGGAAGCTGTCTGGTTTAGAAAATTGCCTATAATAAATGCAGGCAATAAATCCATTATTTTAAACCTAAAGAAAGGTATTCAAGTTTTATAAGAGAAAATCAGTTTCTCCTCATCCTCGCTAAATACGTGTTGCGTAAATAATTAAAAAAGAATCGTTTGGATGGGCGCTAAATTACCACCTTGCCCAAATGCAGTCACGGCTCTTATTTTTCCAATTAATCATGTAAAAAAATCCATTTGTTGGTATTTCCCTAGTGAGGCTTCCTCTCCACTCCGCAATCATCCAAGAATCCATGGTGCTTAGTCTGGTGGGCTCAGTCGTGCTTTGAAGTGCCAAGCGGGAAGGTGTCTGGAGGGTGGGACTTGCCCATTCATGGGCCCCAGCTTCCAGGCTTTCAGATGTTGGCCCCAGTCCTGGACTTCCTGCACTTCCTCACCCGCCTGCCATAGGGATGCGGTGGGCTGGGTCTCTGGTGGGTTGCAGGCCTGTCTGTTCTTGGACTCCTGAAGCTCTAATTAGTTTAGTTAGTTCATGCTCACTCAACACCCAAGTGGCTGGATCCTAAGAGACAGTCAGCTTTGGTCCCAAGCTATTCCCCATCCTTGAGTCTTCAGGGCCCAAGATTAGGATTAGACTCAGGGCATCACATGCGCCCTCCCTTTGGAGCCTGTGCTGTGACTTTAGCCAGCATCAAACCCCTGCACTGGAGAACTTCTCATCACATCCCTCTTTGAGGGCGCAGGGCTTGGGCAGGACTTCCTTCAGTGGACTTTGTGGATGCCTTGCAAATTTACCCTCTGCTCCTCAGTAATCTTTTCTGAGTGCCACGGGGGATTGAGAGCAGTGGTCTTTGTTGGGCCATATGTGGTCCTGGGGGATGAATGTCTCCTTGCCTTACCTTTGCATAACTAAGAGGGTTTCCCAGGAGTCTGTTCCCCAAACTGAGAACATTGATCCCAAGGTGATTTGCTGGTTCACCTGGTTGATGTTGCTGGCAGCTTCTCTCTTGAAAGTTCATTAATTCATTCAACAAATGCTTACACAGAATCTCCTACATGCCAGGCACTGTCCTAAGTGCCTGGGATACACCAGTGGACAACACACACAAAGACCTCTGACCTTGTGAGGCTGCACGGAAGGGTGTTAAGTTCTGCTCTGGAATTCGGCACAGTTCTGGGGGTACCCAGAGGTGGGAGGACAGATTGCTCTGTGTGTGTGTGTGTGTGTGTGTGTGTGTGTCCAGGGTGCTAGGAAATGCTTCCTGTGGGGTCTTGAAGCTGAGTGGGATTTGCCAAGGCACACAGGGTAGGGAGACAGTGTGCATGTGAGAAGAAAGCAAGAGCTGGGCGAGGTCAGACTGGCAAGGGCCACGTGGCTGGAACCTGGGATGCTTTGAGAGTATGGCCCGCAGAATTCCCAGTTTTTTTTTTTTTTGCAAATAATTCAGCTCCAGGAGGGGCCGCTCAGGGAAAAAAAGACACCTGTAGGGTGGGCAGGAGCCTGACCCTGGGGGACTTTGAATGCTGTGTTGAAAGATTTGGGCTGTGCCTTAGTAGCCATACTTTGAGGGACCCCAGCCATAAGCAACTCTAGTGGTGCCATTTACAAAGACTCCAAGGTAAACGGTGCCCCCTCTAGTTGTGTCCTGTCGCTCTTCCCTTCCATGTCTCCTCTCAATCTCTGTCTGCAGACTGGCTGCATGGGGGTCTATTGTCAGCATCCTGATGCTGTCGTCCCCGACCTTTCTAGCGATCACATTGAATAACTTCTCTCCTTCCTAGGTGCCTGCGTGCCACACCTCCTGATTTAGGACCAGAATTCATTAGCACCTGCTTTGTTCTCTCTCTGGGCATCTTCAAGGGTGAGGATGATTCTCTGGGCTCATCTTTCTTAGCTCAAAGTGGTTCTCTGTGTGCAGTGTTTCTAACTATGGGCTCAGCCCCCAATCTTGGGGCTCTGAAACGGCAGCAAGTGGGACTTTAGGCCTCATGTCCTTGAGGCATGTGAGCCTATATCATCCTGTGGAAAATAAGATCCCACCTCAGATTTACTGAATTTGAATCTCCAGGAGTGGGGACTAGCATCAGCTTTTTGGACATGCCCCCTGAGGGGGTTCTTATGCATGTAAAAGTTTGAGGAATACTGTGTAAGGGAAAAGCTTCTTAGCATTTTGGGGAGCTGGGGCTAGGTTTCCTTGATTGGATTTCATGCATTTACCACCCAGAGCTAGTGGGATCTTGGCTCTGGCCTCTGCCTGATGGTGTCTAGGTCTCCAGAGTCATTGCCCACAAAACCGTTGTTCTTGGTGGAGAGGGTGAGTCTTTCTTACTTAGAGCTACATCTCCTTCCCTACGATGTCCCCTCTGTGGCTCTGGTTCTGCCCTCCAAACTCATGCCAGTCAAGCCTAATGCTTCTTCCAGGGGACAGTCCTTCAGACATCTGAGAGCTGCTGTCATAGCAAGATTTCTCTATTTTACAGATGGGGAAATACAGGCCCAAAGAGGTGAAGAGACCTTCCTAAGGTTACATGACTAGTCTGTGCCAGAGCTGGGATTTGAACCCAAGATCAGCTAGAACAACAAAGCCAGTGCTTTATTATGACCCCTCACTTTACAGATGGGGAAACTGAGGCTTAGAGAAATTAAGGACTTAGCTAAACCACACAACATCAAGTGGTAGAGCTTTGATATGGCTGGGTGCGCATTCTTTATCACGATGCCAAATATTGCCTTCCCACGTAATAATCATCATGCCTATATCAGATCCTCTGCTGCTCTACACAGGGGCCAGCAGGCACATAGTGAACAGCCAAAAGAAACATTGCTTAATATAATTATTGATAACATTCTTAGAGATTGACACTTTTCTAACCTACCTAATATGATATATGTATATGTATATGGACATGTATATATTTATAGACAAATATATCCATATAATATCAAAGAGAATACATTAGCAAACAAGAAATACTATAAGATGAGGTGCCTGGGTGGCTCAGTCAGTTAAGCGTCTAACCTGGGTTCAGGTCTTGATCTCATGGTTTGTGAGTTCGAGCCCAGTGTCAGGTTCTGTGCTGACAGCTCAGAGCCTGGAGCCTGCTTCAGATTCTGTGTCTCCCTCTCTCTCTGTCCTTCCCTGCTCACGCTCTCTCTCTGTCTCTCAAAAAATAAGTAATGAAAAAAATTAAAGAAAAAAAAAGAAAAATGCTGTAAGATAACCAAAATTGCTGTTGGTGGGGTGGGGAAGAAGTTTCAAACCATCCTTGGGAATGGCTGGTGCCATTCACTAACACCAGTGTTTACTGAGCACCTATCCCATGCGTAGAAGTAGAGGGCCCTGTGTTGGATCTTATGGCTGTCCACTCAGACTGACTTAGGTTTTGTTCAGGTGTGGGGCAGCCATATGCTTCATGACCCCTTTCCCAGCAACAAAGGGCAGATGTTCATTGGCCCAACCAGTCATTCCCCAGATTGGACGTTAGCATCACCCAGGGAGGTTTTAAAACTATGGTGAGGAGAGGCACTCCAGACCAGGGAAATCAGATACCCCCAAGGTGTGCATGGGGCCCCCCACTGATTGTAATGTGCACTCAGGGTTTGCATCTACACCAATCACAACAATCACAGTCCTCTTGCTCATGGCTGTTTAGGTCAGGATATATGATGCAGTGCTGGCCAGTGGGGCATCAGGAGAGGTGTGTGCAGGGGGGTGGAAAAGCCGAAACTTCTCGTTTCTCCAGTCAACACTCTACTTTCAATTCTGGTACTCCTGGTCACCAGAGTGGGACACCCGCTGGGGGTCCCACAATTCAGTTCAGTTCTGACATTGTCTACCTGGAGTTATCATCAGGTTGAGGGCTCCATCCTGTGAGACTGCCCCTGCCTCCCACACCCAACTTTGGACACCAATCACAAGTCCAGGTTGTTACCTGTGCTTCTAAACTACTGGCTACAAACTGAAGGTATTCATAAACCCCTCCTGGGTTCAGTTAATTTGCTGGAATGGGTCATAGAACTCAGGAAAAGTTTCCTTACTGGAATACCAGTTTAATGTAAAAGGATACAACTCAGAAACAGCCGGATGGAAGAAATGCGTAGGGCGAGCTATGGGGGAAGGGGCCCTCTCTGTAGGTGTCACCCTCCTGGCACCTCTATGTGTTCACCAACCAGAAGCTCTCTGAACCCCTTCAGTTAGGGTTTTGTTTTGTTTTTTTTTTAAATGGAGGCTTCATCATATAGGCACAATTGATTAAACCATTGACCATTGGTGATTGAACCCAATCTTCAGCTCCTCTCCCTCTGGGGAGGTTGAGGGGTGGGACTGAAAGTTGCCACCCTGTGGTCACAGGGTTTCTCCCCTGACTACTAACCCCCCACCCCCTTCCCTACAGTTGGGTTTCTAGGGGCTTTCCAAAAACACTTAATTAACGGAAAGTCAGGTGTGGTCAAAATGGCCTCATTATGAATAACAAAAGATGTTCCTTTCACCTTGATGCCTCTCATCATTTGGGAAATTCCAAAGGCTTTTGGAGCTCTATGCCGGGAACAAGGACAAAGTCCAAACAAATATTTCTTCTTCTACATCACAATATCTCAGGGGAGCATTTGGTTCTCAGGACAAGGGACACAAGGGCTCCTTCCCATCTTTGGATGTTCTTGTGTGAGCTCTGTTGCAGCCTTCTGATGAGCATGCTGGGTAAAGCCAAAAGAGTGCCAGGGAAGTGGACCCAAAGCCTTGATTTTGTTGAGCCACTAAATAACATAATCTGGAAGATCTCTGCCTGCCAGGCTTCCTGTTGTATGGGATAATAAGTGTCTTCATTACAGGAGCTTTAGTTGGGCATTCTGTCACTGGCAACTGACAGTGTTCCTGGTTGTCACAGTCCCTAAAGAGCTCACAGTGCTGCTGGGGAGACCAGGCGCACACCAGGTATCGTGAGGTCACCACGCGGCAGAGATAAACAACTTGGCACCAACCACACTGTCGCAGGCACTTCCGGTGGGAGAGGAGGGCAGGATGGTGGAAGCTGCCACCGGGTGTGGGAAGAGCTCCTGTAGAACAAGGAGAGGAGAAGAGAGAGTAGACTTGAGATTACGGAAGTGATTCAGAGCCTGGGCTTGGAAACCTGCCTTTGCCACTCACCAGCCGTGGGACTCTGGGAAACTGACTTGACCTTTCTTGGTCTCAGTTTTGTCATCTGTTAAGTGGCGATGATGATAGAGTCTAAATCATGGAGCTTTGTGAGGATTTGGAAAGACATTTAGCATGGTGTGCAACACATGGCAACCTCTCAAATGAAAGCCATCGTGATGATCACTCCCAAGGCATGAATCACCGTGAGAATCCTGGTTGCAGCCACATTCCTGCCATCTGTCCTTAGCCAGCTGAAGCGCTTTCCTCCCTCTGCAGGTCTAGACTCACCTGGTGCAGGTGATATGCAGAAACTCACTGGCTAAGCAGATCTCTCTTTAGGGATGCTTCCGTTTCTTTTTGCTTGGGCTATTGCATTGTTCTTCATGGTTCTGGATCTCAGAGCTCACTCAGCTTTACCACTAAACCCAGATTTTCCCCTTCAGATGGATCCTGAACTGTTTCCCAGACTCATGGCTTTTTTTTTTTTTTTTTTTTTCCCTCTGGCCATGAATTTGAACTCCCTTGTCTTACAGATCCTGAGGTACCCATTCTGACCTGCCCCAGCTGGATGCTCTGAGCATAAAATCTTCCTGCTGATAAATTGGCTCATAGGCTGCTGTGAGCATCCCACGTGCTCCCCTCCCCCTCCCTGCCAGAGCACCCCTGACAACAGAGGAGTGTGAATACTGTTCGAGTCTGCCGCAGTGAGAAATGTATCTGAAGCCTCGTGTCTGATCTTTAATTCATGTGGATTTTGCAGCTTACTTCCTGACTTTAACAGGTCGTTATAGTATAAAAAGTTTACAATAATTTACCATCAGGAGAGAATTCAAAGATCTTCCATAGCTGCCCTACTGATTAATGCATGGGCCACAGTGCAATTATTCTAGCTGTTTTTTTAGTATTGGGCTGAATTGAAAAGAGATCTCCTTGCCCAGCGTGTTAGCATTTCTCTGTCCAAGGTGACAGTATGTCAAACCCCAGATCCCAGTAACTCTGTGACTCTGAAGGGCAGTGGTTGTTTTTTGCCTTAGCTTTGGGTAATCACCAGTGAGAGACGCTTGGAGGAACATGAAAAGGTGGGCCAGTGTAGCACGGTCAGGCTGTCGTTAGGCCGGATGGCCCAGGAAATGCTGAGGAATCATTCCTTGGCCTGATGATGCCACCAAGGTTTACTTCCTGCTGCCCTTTGACTGGCCTGCCCCTACTTCTTATCTGGTCTCAGTTGTGTGACTTGAATCCTGTAGGCTGTGTCTATTTGCCTCTGTCCTTTTAAAAAAATTTTTAAATTTTATTTTTAAAATGTTTTTATTTATTTTTCAGAGAGAGAGCACAAGCAAGGGAGGGGCAGAAAGGGAGGGAGACACAGAAGCTGAAGTAGGCTCCAGGTTCTGAGCTGTCAGCACAGAGCCCAATGTGGGGTTTTGTGAGATCATGATGTGAGCCAAAGTTGGACACTTAACTGACTGAGCCACCTCAGCTTCTCCCCTGCCTCTGCCTTTATGTCAGATAGGATATGTGTAACAGAAGACCCAAATAGACAATGGCTTAAACCATAATGACACTGAATTATCTCAATGTGAAGTCTGATTCAGAGTTGATGAACAGCTCAAAAATGTCAACAGGGAACCAGACTTTTTTGATCTCTCTGTTCAGCCATCCTCACTGTGCTTGCTCTACTTAAGTTTGTTACCTTTTGATGACAGGATAGCTGCCACAGCTCCAGCCATCATGCCTCACACAACCACATTCAAGGCCAGAAGGACACTTGCACTAAGTGTCAATTTCTTTTACCAGGAAGCAAGAAGCTTTTCAGCAGATTTATCTTTATGTTTCATTAATATAATGTCAGGAACTGTAATCCTGACTACAAAGGAAACTGGGACAGTGAGAAGCTGGGAAAAGCAAATGAGGTTACTGTGTTGGCCTTAGTCCAATCCTGACTTACCTTCCGGGGCTAGAACAGGGTCTGTAATGAAGAGAAGAGGGAGATGGCTTCAGGGTAGGTGCTAATGGTGCCCACCATACTCTTTCTATTTTCCTGTGCCACTATCAACCCATTGGCTCAAGTCTGCTGGCCTGCCCCGTGTCTGTCTGAGGAGACCTCAGGTTCTGGTGAGGGGTGGCACACCTTCTGCATTGTCACACCCCTCTTTGCAGCTATCGATTCCCCCTTCCGGGTTTGTTATCAAGTCTGTCAAAGGGAAGATATGTCCTCTTTCAGCAAACCTCATGTGCCAGGGCGGTAGGACACAGATGAGAGAGCGAGAGACAGCTCTCACCCTGCCGCTTCTCAGACCACTGACTCTTGAGAACAGAGATTTTTCTGAAGAAAAGGCTGACCATTAGCCCCCGCACAAAATTATCCCCCAAATCAAGTTTGGGTAAAATGACTGTCCCTAGTAATTGGCTCTTGTTACGGACAAAGAATTCTACACGTCTGCATTGCTTTCCCGGGAGGGGCATGGTTTTCTCTGAGGACTCTGTAGTCTGATGCGGAGCTTTGAGTCCTGGTTTGGCCAGTGTGACCTTGGGCAGGTTCTTGAACTTCCCTGGGCCCCTGTGCTGCTCTGCATCAGAGTCAGAATAGCCACCCCACGGTGCTGTGGCTTTAGGATAGGAGGCCAAAGGACTTTAAAAGAAGTGGCTGCAGTGCTCTTAGGGGCCAGTCACTTCGTGCCTTCAAGGCTTCTTCCATGAGCACATTTTCAACTACGTGTTTGCACTTGAACTTGGCCACATGCTGGCTGACTAACTTTGCTAGAATTCTGTTCCATGGCTCATTTGGGAGCACGGTTCTTACACCTCATTGGCCTTTTTGCCTCTTTTTTAAGCTTTCCCAGGAAGCTGGTCTCAGGTCTCCAGCTCCTTGATTTGTGGGTGTCTGTGAGAGGCCTTTACCCTCTTTTCCATTGCTATTTTGTTCTTCTACTGTGGAGATTAAATTTATACACAGTAAAGTCCACCAATCTTTAAGTGTACTGTATAGTTTGTGTATTTTTCCATATGCATACACCTGTGTAAGTACCATCCAGGTCAAGATACGGAACACTTCCATCCTTCCAGAAGGCTTCCTTGTTCCCCTGGCCATCAGTGCCCCACAGCCTCCCATTAACCCACTTGGCTTCGCTTCGTTCTTGAACTTCATATGCAGTGACATTACATACCCTGTACCTCACATTATCCCCTCAATACCTTCACTTCTATGTTTCTTTTGTTGACCAATTTTAAGGCAGCCTATCGGTCGGTCTTCCTGTGGGCAGAGCTCTTCCCTTTTGGCACGTTGCCCACGACAGTCTGCTTTGTTTCCTGAGATTGGCAGAGCCCTCAGATATGCTTCCTCTAGCAGGGGGTGTTCCAGGACATATAGATGCCTCCACTGGCCCCAAGACTGGGTCTTTCCTCCCCTCCCCGCTCTCCCAGGGGCAGCTGGGAGGCTTTGCTAATTCTTGCTTGCAATTGCAGGGCTCAGGGGAGCTGGGCCTGGGCTGGGCTGGGCACCCTGAGCAAAGGTTTCTGAGAAGTGGCCTAAAGTGAGGACAAGCCAGGGGGCTCTATGAAACAGGGCTTGGAGGGCTAGGTCCAGGTCCTGGCTGGAGGCAGAAGAGGCTGGGGGGCTTTGTAGCAGGAGTGGATGAAGCTGGAGACCCAGGAGAGGTCTGTAGGTAGGGGATGCTCACTGCACAGCCAGAGATGCTAGAAGGAGCCATTCCCAGGGTGGGTGAGTTAGGCATCAGCCCAGGCCTCCTCTGAGAGGGAGGGGTGAGGGGGTTTTCAGACAGTGCCCCGTCCCTGCTGACTGACATGAATGAACTTGGGCGTGGTGGGGCAGGAAGTCCCCTTTGGCCTGCCTGCCATGCTGTGTCTTCACTTACTGGCTCATGTGGCAACATTTACTGGGACCCCTGGGATCAGTAAGCCGTGAGCTGGCACCAAGAGTTGTAAGGAGACACACAAGGTCTCTCAACCCGAAGGGCTGGCTGTCTAGACCAGGCTGCAAATAGACGGCCCGCTTGCCTCCAGATTTGGCTCTCAGACATGCTTACTTTGGCCCCCATGGTTTAAAAATTGGAGCGCCCATAAAAATCTGACTTCTGGCTTCTCTTGACAGATCAGAAGATCTAGCAACCCTGGACTGTGCTGCTCCCCGGCAGGAGCCGGCAGGGCTGAGAAGGGGCTGCTCCCCTCCCTGTCCTCCCAGATGGCACGTCTGTCTGTTCGGGTGTCTGCAGCCCCCCTACTCCCTGTGGCATCAAGCCTGGCCCCCTCATCAGTGCTTTCCTGCTGGGCCCTGCAGACCTGTGAGCCGATGTGGATGGGGGAGTTAGTGCAGGCTTCACAGAGGAGGACATGGGGTCTTGACCTCTTGTGAGAGCAGCCCCCCTCCAAGTCTCCTGAGTCTGTTGCTCCTCAGGGCGGATGGGTTCATCACATCCTTTCCAGAGAGAGGATTTACAGCACGTGCTGGGAGGGGGGCGGGCAGATGCTGAGGTGATGGCACCAAAGCCCACGGAGGCGGTCCTCAAAGTAGAGGCCACCTGAATCAGAATCACCTGGGTGTGCTGGTTCAGCACTCCTGCAGCAGAACCTGGCGGAAAGTTCCCCAGGGAATTGTTGAGGCCACCCACACTTGAGAACCACAAAGAAGAGGGGGCTGGGCCTTAGAGGAGAGTGGGGTCAGACACATTCAAGGTTTCTAGGGCAACACTGGGGACCCCACTCCACCTTTCAGCTCCCTTATCGGACCCTTGTTCTGAACACCAACCCATTCTGGGTGGAGCTGAGCCCCCAGCAGGCTAAGGCTAACACTTTCTCCAGCCTTCCTGTCCCCACCCTGCACCTGGAGGAAAGGTCATTCTTGCCTTTGCCAAGCCTTGTCATTTCCCAGAATCTTTGAACTGTCATGTGGGCAGGGGGCCAACTCCAGGGAGTGGGACAGTGGCTGGCTGGCAGGTAAGAGCCACCTCGTCTCCCCTTCACCTTCTCAGCCAGGTGGCCTGCCAGTTGCTGGGTTCTGGCCAGGGGGCCGTAACCACAGCCCTGTGCAGGGACGGAGGAGGATCTGGTGATTTGTTCAAAGAGAAGATGCTTTTCCTGAGGTGGGGGCGGGATAGGGCAGGGGCCTTGGCTATTCTACCTTTGGAGCCTACAACTACAGGGGTGGGAGGTGTGTATGGGGGTGGTCAGGGCAGGGACTCGGGGATTGAGTAGGGAGGCACTCACTCTCGGGGTCTTGTAAGTGAAGGGTGCACGACCCTGAGAGTGAGTGCCACCTTAAGGGTGAGGGATCTAGGGAGCAAAGTATGAGGGGGCCCTTCTCGGGGCTGTGAGATGGCCACACTGCACTTACAAGGACCTGAGAAGGAGCGCCTCCTTAAATGTGGTCTTACTCACCGTCCTTGGTCCTGGTCACTGCACTGCACCCAGGCCTCTGGAAAGCCTGTGATGTGCTGGGAACATGTTCTGGGATGGCAGGTAAAGGATGGGAGCACACTGAGGGCATTCTCATCTCTCAGACAAGCCCACTGGTTCTCAGCCTTGGCTGCACATTGGAAGCCCCTAGAGAGCTTTACAAAATCCTGATGTCTGGGTCCCATCAGAGGTTCTGGTTTAATGGATCTGGGATGCAGCCTGCCACTGGGGTTTTTAAAAGCTCCCCAGGGGATTCTAGCGTGCAGCAAAGTTCAAGAGCCTCTTATCTGGATGGTGCAAGGCAGGTGCTGTTTACTGTTTTTCCTTTCATTGATTTTCGTCATGAGCAACAATCTTCCAAGCAAGACACCGACTTCTGTGGGTGACACAGGAAAACATACACCGAAGTGGAGGGGGTTTGAGGAGAGTGGAAAGAAAGCCCGAGCTCCAAGTTCCTGGTCTGTGCCAGATGCGTCATATTTGCTATTTAAAAACCAGTTTGGGGAGGTGGCTATTCCCAGGCTCAGTTTACAGATGAGGGGCCTGGCCACGTCTTGGCCACGTTGACCATGTCATCTGTGTCCCGGGGCCGTGGAATGGCAGAGCTTTAAGTGAAATACACAGGTGGCAAGCAGCGGTAGGAATGAAAGTCGATACTGTTGCTCTCAGACTGGTTTCTCAAAACATTTGTGGGATCAGCAGGTACAGGAGAGAGTGGAGAGAATAGAGCCCCGGCTCTTCTCTGCCGCAGGATGGAGAGGGCAGAGAAGGCTCCTCTGGCTTCTCTTCTCCCATCAGACTTGGGTAGAGTCGGCCTGTGCTAGCTGCCCCAATCTCTCTTTCCCTCTCCTTTGAGTTGAATAGGTCCCTGGACCTAAAAGAGTGCTGAATAGTGTGATAACAAGAGGGGGACCTCCCTCCTTATCTGCCAATCTGCACACACACACACACACACACACACACACACACACGCATGCATGCACATACCAGGGTGGCTGCAATTCCACAAATTAGGTCATGAATTCAAGCAGAAAATACTTATGGGAGGGCAAATGGGGGAGACTGTTCAGTCAGTCATATCATATTGTGGATTACTGAGTACCTTTTTGGGGAGTGGGTCTCAGCATCCTTGGTAGACCCCTGTGTCCCAGGAGACAGGCAGCAGACAGCACAGGAACTTGCCACAGAGGCTTCTTAAGATACAGAAGGAACATTTGAGGTGAGGTTTAGAAGACGCTGAAAGTTGCTATCTAATGGATAAATTTATGCAAAATAATCATCACAGTGGCTTCCAAAACCAGTGACAATGCTGTGAGCAGCTTTTTGCAGTGGTGGCAAAAGTCCGTTGTATTCTGCCAGCTCGTTTTGCTATCTCAGGGTGGCTCATCCAGGAGCAGCAGGGAGGGGAGGAGAGCACCGAGCCCGGTGTGGGGAGATCCGGTCGGAGCCCCACCTGGCCATTTACTGGCTGCCCCACCTCCGGCTGGGAGCTTGGCTCTGGAGGCCTGGTGTCCTCATATACACAGTGGGGACTTCTGCTTCCATCCAAGATGGAGTGAGAGGGACTGGATTTTACCCTTCCCCCGAAACATTAAAAAACAACAAACAGACCAAGTACATGAAACTGTGCTTTTTCAAGACACTGGACATTAGGCCACAAAGTTCAGTGACCTCATTGAGCTCAATGATGATCTCTGCTTATTGCCTCGTGTGAGTTTCTAGGTCACGGTGTCCCCTAGAGGGGACAGAGGTTAGAAGGGGAGAAATGGAAGTATACTACTGTAAGGCTCTTACACTTGATGTGAACCGGTATGGTATCACTCGAAGGTAGACTGTGATAAGGTCAAGGTGTATATTATAAATGCTGAAGCAACCATTCACATAGCAAGGTGGTACAGCTAATAAGGCAAGTAAGGAGATAAAACAGCACCATCAAAAAATACTCAGTCCAAAAGAAGGTGAGAAAAGAGAATAAAACACAGATGGAACAAATAGAAAACAAATAAGATGATAGACTCAAGCCTAACTAACCACATCAGTAATCACATTAAATGTACATGGCCTAAACATCATTTGGACATGGTCATGCATCTTGGATATTAACCCCTAATCAGATATATAGCTTGCAAATATTTCCTCCTATTCCACAGGTTGCCTTTTCATTTTGCTGATGGTTTTCTCTTTTTTAATGTTTATTTTTATTCTTTTTTTTTTAATGCTTATTTTTGGAGGAGAGAGGGACAGAGCATGAGTGGGGGAGGGCTAGAGAGAGAGGGAAACACAGAATCCAAAGCAGGCTCCACGCTCTGAGCTGTCCTCACAGAGCCTGACATGGGGCTTGAACCCACGAACTGTGAGATCACGACCTGAGCTGAAGTCAGGCGCTTAACCACCTGAGCCACCCAGGTGCCCCTGTTGATTGTTTTCAAGAAACACACTATAACTTTCTTTCTTTCTTTCTTTCTTTCTTTCTTTCTTTCTTTCTTTCCTTCCTTCTTTCTTTCTTTCTATTTATTTATTTTGAGGCGAGGGAGAGGGGAGAGAGAGAACGCAAGCAGGGAAGGGGTGGAGAGAGAGAATCCTAAGCAGTCTCTGTGCTGTCAGCGCAGAGCCTGATGTGGGGCTCGAACACATGAACCATGAGATCATGACCTGAGCTGAAATGCTCAATCGACTAAGCCACCCAGGTGCCCCTCAAGAAACACACTTAAAATATAAGGACACGTATATGTTCAACATAAAAAGATGGAAAAAGATATACTATGCTAACACTAGTCAAAAGAGAGCTGGAATGGCTATATTAATATCAGGCAAAGTAGATTTCGGAAGAAAGAATATTATCTGAGTGATTTAGATCTGTGTGTCTATGTCTAATATCTAAGATATAAAACAGTGATCTTTGATTTGTTTTATATTTGATTTGTTTGATTTTGGTAAGAACCAAGTGAGGTAATATCTGGGAAAATGCTTTGTAGATTGTGAAACCTGATACAGGCGTCATTGGACCTTAATTATTAGACATTGGACTATCTGGAGCCTTATGAAATCCAGGCAGCTGGATGGAACTATTTGGCTCTGAAGGGGAAAAGGGAAATAACCAGACAGTGGCTTCGAGGAGGCCATGGTAGGGCTGGCTGGCACACCGGCACTTCTTAGACCTGGCAAATTTACCAGAATCTACCAAAAACAAGGGACTTTCCTCAGCTGCAGAGAGAGATGGGCCCAGACAGAGCCCTAGTCCCATGCACCCCAAAAGCTTTAGTAATCTCAGCAGATCCTTGGCTGAAAAGAAATGGGAGACAGTTACCGCTAAGTCATTTTTGAGCCTTTTCTCATCTATCAGTTTTATCTGGGTGGGACCTGTATCATCATATCCATTTAACATTTAAGGAAATGGAGCCCAACATCACAGAGCCATAAACCCGCGAGTCTGAGTTTGGACCCACGCAGACAAGACAAGAACCCAAGCCTCGTACACAAGCCTGGCCTCAAGGTGAAGCGCAGGGAAGGGGTCAGCCAGCCAGAGGGCTGCGTCTAGACTCAGAAGAAGAGAAGGAGGGGGCACAAGTAGGACAAGCCTCTCTCCAGGCAGGGCATCCCCGCACCTGCTCAATCTCCCCCTTCCCCATCCCCACGCCTCTCACCTGCCTTGGGGGTGGGGGTGGCCTGTAGATGCAGGTGAGGAGTGGGGGCCAGAGAGCCGGAGGAAGCTGGCTCCGGGCAGTGGTGATGGGCAGACTGAGACGCCCTGGGGGCTGCTCCAGGTACCCCTGGCTGCCCTCCCCAGTTCAGGGGGTCTCAGCCCTGCCTGGAGTCACACAGAACCTTGGTCTGAGGACCGGGGAAATAGTACTGACCTCTTGTGGTTGCCTGAAGGTTCTGTGACAGCCAAGCAGTTCTTAGTAAAGTGAGGCCACGCCTCTTCCCTCTGCCCTCCCACTCCCTTGCTCGCTTCTGCCCCTGCTCACCCCTATCTCACTCCGTGATATTTGCTGTCCCCTCAGACCCTCCCCTGTCTCTTCATGGCCTCCTCAGAACCCGAGACTCTGCTCTGCTGGGACAAGTAGAAGGATTCTCCTTCATGACCCTCAAAGGAGGTGTTCGTGGTGAGGTGTAGGGACTGGGGTGGGGAAGGGATGAGGGCCAAGTGAGACTGAGTTTTTTTTAGTGCTTCATTGGGTTTTTTTTTTTTTTTAATTGAGGTGAAATTCAAAAAACACAATTAAACATGCAAATTGTACCATTCCGTGGCATTTAGTGCATTCACAAGGTTGTGCAACTACCGCCTTTCTCTGGTTTCAAAGCCTTTTCATCACCCTGGAAGAATGCCATACCTGTTAAGTCCTCGCCCCTCCCTTCCCTACCCCCACCCCCTGGCAACCACTTAACCTGGCTTCCTTCTCTGTGGGTTTGCCCATTGTAGTCTTTTCATATAAAAGGAATCATACCGAATGTGGCCTTTTGTGTCTGGCCTGTTTCCCTTAACAGAATGTTTTCGAGGTTTCTCCAATTGTAGCACGAATCCGTACTTCATCCCTTTGTATTGCTGAATAATATTCCATTGTATGAGTACGCCACAAATTTATTTATCTGTTCGTCCACGGATGGACATTTGGGTTGTTTCTGTCTTTTGGCTGTTGTGGATAGTGCTGCCATGAACATTTGTGAGAAGTTTCTGCTTGAGTACTTGTTTTCAATTCTCTTCAGCACATACCCGGGAGTGCCGTTGCTGGTTCGTGTGGTAATTCTTTGCTTACCTTTTGAGAAACTACCGGACTGTTTTTCACAGCAGCTGCACCTCCTTTTAGTTTTAAGATTATGTTGTTCTAAGGGCAAAGATAATACAAGCATAAAATTTTATGCCGTATTATTTTACATAAAATAATATAACATTTTAGAAGGTACTTATTGAGCAATTTTGAAAAGTTTTAAAGTAATTAAAAATTATAAAATTGTATATAAATCCATGCTTATTGTAACAATGCAAATCAAGCCACGTCTAGAAGAAAAATTCCCTTTTATCTGTTCTCCCACCCCTATACTATCCCTTTCCCTCACCAGCGTTAACTCTCCGGTCTGTATCCTTTCAAACATTTTCCAGGCATGTGAATAGTTTTTGGAAAAAAAATTTTATCTATGCAAACATGTTATACTATCCATATTATTATCTTGCTTTGAAATCTTTCTATTGGTTTCTTTTGAATGTTGATTGTCCCCTGGTAGAGGAACCCTCAGATTGAGGCCTGACCTTGCCTTCTTTAAAAAAGTCTGGGGCTCAGGGATGGATAAGGGTGTCCTAGGGTGGACGGATAATGAATATGTTGTAATTTTCTTTTTGTTATCTGCATTTGAATTTCCTTGATAATAAGGAAAAAAAAAGTATGGAAGAATTGAAGGCCTGGAGGCCCAGCACGCAGCTCGTATCTTAATTTAGCACTTACTTCACTCTTGGTTGCATAATGAGCTGTTTACTGTTTACCTCCCTTGAGGGTGGACGCAGCTTTTACATCTGCTGCCCTCCCTACTCCTGTGGAGTGTGCCAGGCACCCTGGAGGTTTGCTGAGGAGACAAGCGGTGCCCCCCAGGCCTGTGGCTGAGGCTGCAGTGGAGAGGGAGAAAGCCCTTCGGGCTCACAGAAGGATGTGCATCTTCCTCTGGACCAGGCCCCGGGTGGTGACGCTCCTGGCGGAGGCATCCGAGGCATCCAGGCTGACCTCTGTGGGAAGCCGGGTGTGAGCTCAGGGACAGTTATTTATGGTGGCCCCAGCCAGGGTGCCCGCGGCAGGCGGCACCCAGCTGAGGAAGTAATTAGAGTGCTGCCAGGAGCAGGAAGCTGGGAGAGGCTTGGAGGCTCCGGCTCCCTTTCCAGAGAGATATAAATAGCCGGTCTGGTGGCGGAGGTGGAGAGCAGTACGCACAGGAATGGAGGTGGGGGCAGCCAGTGCCTGGGGGCGGGGGTGGGAGCTGTCTTCTTGGGCTTGTCTGTCAGTCTGGCTTGGGAAGGTTGCAGGGGGAGTGGCACTGACCAGGAAGGGGGATGTGGTCTAAGCCAAGAAGGTACCTGGCGAGGCCCCTCTTCCCTTGCCTGGGGCTCCCCCATCTGTCCCATAACACTAGCCTGCCAAAGTTCAGGTTCCCGCTTGGGACTCAGACCACTAGTGTGGGAGCACCATGAAAGCCCCACAGACCTGTGGAGGTCCCGGCTTCCTGCCTGGAACTTTCTCCAAGAAGCTATTAAGGGTCAGGGTGGGATTCCAAAACCCAGGATAATTTTTAGCATTTCCAAGGGAACAGTCCCGGTTGGTGCTGGGCAGCTCGGTGCCTGACTCATCTGAAAACACTTTATAAATAACCTGGAGGAGGGACGTGGGCTGTCTCTTCTCATGCCCCTGATACTTTGCAAGCAGGTGACAGGTGCTGAGGGCCGCAGAGCTGTCTAGATGTCAGGGCAGAGCCCCAACTCTGGTTGGGAACAAGGGCCAGGGATGCTGGGATGATTGTTAACTTCTGGTGATGGGCATTGCAGTGATTCTGGGGCCCCAAGGAGTCCTCCACCTTTCAGAAAGTGTCAGCACCTCCACTTTCTGCAGGGTGCATTGGGGATCACTGACTGGGCCAGCTAAGCCAGTATGGGCTAATCTTGCTGGATGACAAGTCACTTCCTCCTCTTGGTCCTGGAACTGTCATTGGTAAAATGGGAGGGTTGAACTTGGCGAGTACTAAGCTCTGCGTCTGGCACATTGTAAGTGTGGTTGAGTGGCAGATGGGAGTGGGGGACAGGAGGAGGAGCAGTGACCCACATCTGGAGCCCTGTGTGCTGGACAAAGAGAATCTCTCTGTCCCCAATGGACACCAGGAGCCCCTGGGCCAAGGAGACCAGGCGTCTGGAAGGTATGCTTACATAGGGCCTGATTATTGTCCCCAAGAAAGAAGAGACATTGACTGGTTTCACCACAGAAGGCTGACTGGGACCTGGGAAGCTAATAACAGCCGGGCATATACCATGCTCTTACTGCTAGAACATTTCTAACTTTTGAGGTAGTGAGCTCCTTGTCTCTGAATGAATGTAAGGACGTGGAGGAAGGGATTCCTCACTGAGCGAAGAGCTGTAGTTCAGTAGGTCCCGATGTGGCACGGCATCAGGATCTCTGGAAGAGTTTGTCAATGGTACCTACTGAGAGGGACTCCCAGGGGTGAGACCCAGGTGTCTCTGAGCTACGTGGCCCTCCTGTCAGGTATGCTGCTGACCTCAGAAGGCTGGGGCTAAATATATCCCAGCTTCCCTTACAAATGCATCATGCCATTTGGGTTTCCAGTTCTTTGCAACCACTGGCGTGGTGATGGTAGGCGAAGATCAACCACCTCAGGAGACCGTGAGTGTGAAGCTTAATCAATTGACTGGGTAGCTGCCCAGAACCTGGACAAATGGCTTCTGTGGAGGCCGCTGAGGACACGGATCGCAGGCATCATGATTTCTGGGATTCCGTCCTGGAAAATTTTGGTATGGTTGGAGGGAAACAGAGCCAGAGGGCCTTCAACGGAACACTGTTATGTCAGCTAGTCTGGTTCATACTCAGCCCCTGATGAGCGGGAGCCTGGTACAGTGGGAAGACCATGGCCACAGGCAGGTCTGCAGCCCTGATCAGACTCCCTGCTCCTCCCCACTGACTGTGTGACTTTGAGCCAATCCCTTACCCCATCTGGGCCTCTCATTTGCAAAGTGAGGGAGTTGGACTTTCAAGGGACCTGACATGTTACAACACCTCGAAAGACCGGTAGCCAGGACTTTTGCCTAGCTTCTGGCATCAAACGTTGTTCTGACCTGATTTGTTGGGGGGAGTCTTTCCTCCTTCTTATTTCCCAAATGAACGCTGCCCTTTTAAATTTCCCAATATCTGCTGGAAGCGTGGAAGTGGCTGAGGTGGCCAATCAGGCAGGAAGGCCTTGCAGCAATGGAGCCACAACTGCTGGGGAGGGAAGGAGTGAATGCATAGATGTACTCAGACAGTGGGGAGGGGCGGGGGGGCACCCTTGGCAGGGGCTCCGAGGTGAGAGGCCAGGGCCAGGTGAGCTGCCAGGAAGCTACAGGCACCGCCTCAGAGCTGGGCCTCCAGCCAGAGGGGGGATTCCGGGTTAATGATTGCAAAAGTTCCAAGAAGTATGAGGCCAAAGCATGGTGGCCAAGTGTTAATGTACAAGAGGCTTCTGGAGACAGAGCTGGGTTAGGGATGGGGGTGAGCAAGGAGGCATTAACACCATCTCCATTGCATTGGTGCTATTGCCAGCTGTCATGCAACCCATACGGAGGACGTCATTTGCCCTGGTTTACAGATGATAAAGCAAGGCCCAGGCTAAAGAATGCTCTCACAGCCACACAGTAGAGGCAGAGGAGGATTCGAACTCGGGGCTGGCTGATGCTAAAGCACAGAGGGCTCCCTGTATATTGTACCGCCTCCTCTGTTGCAACCATTGTTCTCCAAAAGCATGTTGGCTCCCATCAGCCCCGAGGGTCTGCGCCGATCCGTCCCAGGTCAGCCGTGTGTGCCCTTGAATGAACATGTATGAAGGAAATGTGATTTAGAATAAAATTGCACTGGAAAAATTGGAACTCCGCTAGGATAACCCAATACCGTGTCTAGGATTCGAACCTGGATGCAAAACTGTTGGGGAAATGGAGGCGAAGAAGCACTGGCCCTGGCCTTGAGCTCGTGTGGTATTCAGGAGGCCCGCTGCAGGATCGTTACAATGCTTTGTATTTCCAGGAAGAGGACAGGAGCCACCAAGCTGAAAGCAATCTGGGAGGGCCCCCCAAGGAAGCAGAGCTTGAGTTGTCTCTCAAAGGATGAATTGGAGTTTGCGTGGCAGTTGGGAGTGGGAGAAGAGCATTCTCGGCAGTGGAACAGCATGTGAGGAAAGCTCAGAGGCCTGGAGACTATGGAATTGGGGAAACTGGGGTAGCTGTCTGGGGCTGGTGGGTTAGAAGTTGGGGTGTGAGAGGCAGGGCTGGGCAGGTGAGCGGGGCCAGGTTGGAGAGGGGGTGTATGTGTGTTTCTGACTTTGACGGAGTCTCTGTTTCCTTAGCTGTGGGATGGGAAAAATAAGGCCCTCTCTCTGTCCAGGGTTGCTGTGAGATTTAAATCATCTAATGAAAATTAAAGGAGTAGCACTGGGTCTGACACAGGCTTAATAACCGGTATTGCTATTGTCGTTGTTACTGGTGGTGATGATGATGGTGATAATAAGAGTAACCAGGCTTTCCAGTTCCACTTTGGTCTATTCTTTTTTTTAAAATTTATTTTAAATGTTTATTTATTTTGGAGAGAGACACAGAGTGTGAGCAGGGGAGGGGCAGAGGGAGAGGGAGACACCGAATCCGAAGCAGGCTCCAGGCTCTGAGCTGTTGGCACAGAGCCCGACACAGGGCTCAAACGCACGAACTGTGAGGTCATGATCTGAGCCAAAGTGGGACGCTTCACTGACTGAGCCACCCAGGTGCCCCTCTACTTTGGTCTATTCTTAACACAGCAGCAAGAATGATTCTGTTAAACACAGGGTAGATCATGTCCCTCCTTTGCTCACAAGCCTTAGGGGATCCCAGAAGCTATAGTTCTTTGTAATAGTCTTCCCTACATGACCCAAGCTTCCTCTAACCTCTTCCCGCATGTCTGACGCTGTCTCCCTTCCATCAGTCTGCTTTAGCCACACTGACCTCTTGAACATGCCAGGCTACTTCTGCCTCAGGACCTTTGCACTTCCCTCTTCTGTTTACTGGACTGCTCCTCCTCAGGAATCCACATGGCTCGCTTCCTAGCCTCCTTCAGATCTTTACTCAAATGTCATCTCTTTAGTGAGGTCTTTGGCCAAGCTATCTAAAATTACAAACTGCCTCCCCTCCCCCCACACTGGCACCCCCTCCATCTCCTTTCCCTCCTCTATATCCCTTCTTTGCACTGATCACCTTCTAACGTGCCATTTATTTGTACTGCGTATTGTTTGTCACTCCTATTAGAATGTAAGCCCCATGAGGGCACAGCTTTTTGTCTGTTTTGTGCCCTGCTGTATCCCTATCGTCTAGCTCAGAATTGATGTTCAGTAACACATGCTGCTATTTTTTATATTATTATCTCTGGAGCACGGAGGGTAGGTTGGACTGGCCTTCCCTGCTGGGTGTGGTGGCCCGTGGCCAGGGGCTCCGAGCCCGCCTTTCTTCTTTGGAAAGGCTTTTCTCAGGACCTCTGGTCTCTCCAACAGGACCCCAGGAGCTGTGGACTCACTCCACCGGCCTCATCTCCTCTCTGCAGGCTTCCCTACTTATTTCAAAACACAGCCCTCCCCTCGCTCAGGGGCTCCCTCCCTGCCAGAAAACCCAGTGAGCTCAGGCAGGGTGGATGGCTAGCAGCCTGTCCCATCTTTTTCCAGAGATAGTTCCCTGGGTCCAAAAGCAATCCGGTGCCCGGAAGCTCCAGAGCCTGTGTGGCCTGATTGAGATGCTGAGGGCAGGGCTCTAGCCGCCACCCTCCCCATGCAGCCAGAACCCCACTCTGAGGCCTCTCCAGAGTCTCCCTGGCCTTGTGCATCCCCAGTCTTTTTAGATTACTGGGCTGGGTCCAAGCATGGGAGGAAAGTACCACGGTCACTGGGTCGCTCCACTGGGCCAGGCTCCTCCTCCTTTAGGAGGACCTCCTTGGGTATCTCTGAAGTCCCCTCCCCTCCTAATGGCCTTGGTCCCAGCCCCTATTGACACTTGTTGACTCCATGTCCCATTTGCTTAAGAGCTGTTGGAGTGGCCGACATTCTGATACATTTCCTGTTCATCGTGGCCACTCTGGGACCTTCAGAGATACAGTGCTTTAATTCTGAGGTGTGGCTAATGCAATTGCAGGCTGCCAGGGGTGGGATTTTGGAATACGCTGGCCTCTAGTCTCTGAATTCCCACCAGGGGAGTGGAGACTCCCCGGAAAGAGAACGAGATCCGGTATAAGACAGATGGGGGTTGGACAGACTTTACACTTAGCTGTGTCACCTTGGGCAAGTTGCTTGACCATCTGAAAAGTGGGTGTAACAAGGGTACCACCTGTCTTCTCATGTAGATGAGGCTCTTAGCTTGGGGTCATGAAGAGTGAGGGCCAAGAAACAGGCTGCTGCCGCTGCTGCTCCAGGATGCGGGGTCTGTCTTCTTGCTGAGTGCTGAGCCACAGGCAGTGCCCAGCCAGCCCAAGTCTGTGCGAAGCAAGGCCGGGGCCAGCTGGTCCCCTGCCTTGGCCATGAGGCGAGAGCTCCTTCCCAGGGCCCAGCTTCTATCTGGCCATGGATCTGTATGCAGGACTGGGGTCCTGGGGGCAGAGGGGACCATCTCCACCTGGTCCTCCCAGCTGGCTCTTTCTGCCCCCCCAAGACAGGGCTCCAGAGGAAGCAGATGGGCCACGCTGGGGCCCGTGAGGGAATCCCTGCCCACTGTGTTGTGCGGATGCTTTGCCACTCAGCGACTTCCATTTCAGAGGCTTCCGGAGGATTCCAGTTTCCTGCTGTCTTGCATGTAAAATGACCCTAATGAGGGAAAGAAATCCAGACATATATGAGCAGCTGGAGGGCTGGACATTCTGCAAATTGCAGGGTGTCAGGCCTGGGGAAGCCCTTAGGGTCATGAGGTCTACTTTCCTCTTTTAGATGATGGAGAACTCGAAGTCCAGAGAGGGACTGTGACCTGTTGGGTGTCACACAGCTAGTAAGACGCTGAGCTGGGATTTAGATGTAGGTTTCCTAACTGTTCATCCAGTGCCGTCTCCACTGCACTTCACCAGTCAGACACCGAGACTGGAATCCAGTTCTCTCTGACCACAGAGCCTGTGTAAGAACCGTTATACCATGCTGCCGTCAGATTACCTCTTCCCCTCCAGTAGCTGACCCGGGCCTTCTAGAATGAGGCCACCATACTTGCAGAGTCTCCCAGGCTTGACTTAAGGTGGGCTTAAATGCTTCTGGGGTGGCGCCTCAGTCCTTCCGTTAGGAAACCACTGCCCAACCTCAGAGTTTTCCCTGGGAGGAAATGGTTCCTGCCACTAAGCCCCTAATTCCCGTCTGATTCCATTTTACATAATCACACCCTCTTGTGTCATCCTCAGTAGGACTCCTCCCCTGTGGGGCTTCACACCCTTAGAGTCTTGCGTGCAACTGTCCTGTTCTGCCTAACGTGGCAAAGCCCAGAGGTGGGTCTTTTCATCTGTTACAATTATTCCATTTCCCCTGTTCCTGCGCTGTTTCAGATATTTCATCTCTGAATATCCTCCAGTTTCAGGGTATCTTTCTGGACTGGTGGTTGCCAAGAACCCAATGTGGCAGTCAGGAGAGACTCCCTTAGGAGCAGATAGAGAAAGGGAGGGTCCTCGTGGGGTAGAGTTGTGTCCGGGCTGCTAATAACAGGGGCATCTGGAAAGCCTTCCCTCCTCCCTTCCAGGTGCCCAGGGCTGCCCACACGCCAGTCTGAAGGCAGAGGGGGCTTAGCAAACACCCTCCTGGGCACAGAGGGGTGGATGGAACCCTCTCTGAGCAGGGATTTGGGTTTGAATCTGCCTCCATGTCTCCCCTCTCGGCCCTCTCTCACTACCGTGGTCCGTCTTTTTATTCCTTCAACAACCATTTATCAAGCATCTGCTATTCTCCAGACCTAGCGCTAGGGAGCGTACTACTATGGTAGACAAGAGGCGTGTCGTTCCCACCCATAATGAGCTTATGCGCTAGTGCATGGGCCAGGCGACACACAGGCAAAGCAACAGACGAAGAGGGGCATGTGAAATGCGAGGAGACCAAGGGCGGAGTCCAGGGAAGAAGAGTGACAGGAGCCACCTGCAGTGGGTGGTCCAGGAAGGCCTCTGAGCAAGTGGCCTTGAAGCTGCCGTGCTCCAGACTTCTTGTCTAATTAAATGTCTTTATCATTCAAACCATGTTCCTAGGATAATCTTTTTGCAGCCCTAACATCCTGAGTGATAGGGGTGACTTTGTGTGGATTTCTTTCTCTTGCATTTTTCTGTATTCTGTTCCCCAGCTCTTTTTGTACTCCTCAAAATCCCATTCTCAAAAGAGTCAGTAATGTAATTCCCGCCAATCCAGTTCCCCTTGAACTTTCTATAATACCTGCCACTGTTCATCCTGGCTCCCAGAGCTTTTTGTCTCCTTGGGCTTCTGTGATGTTCCAGGATGCTGGGTCTTAATCTGACACCCTTTTCTTCTTGCACTGATTCCTTCCCCCCTGATCTGCCTTTGCTGAACATCCGTTCAGACTTGGAGTTGGACGTGTCTCTTTCCAGAGGTCATTTAATATACTGCTTACAAAAATCCCATGATGGCATTTTTATCCCCACTTTGCAGATATGGAAACTAGGCTCTGCAAGGTTCATGAACCTGCCTGAGGCCATCCAGTTCGTAAGTGACCCAGCTGGGATTTAAACTGAGGGATCTTTGACTTGAATTGCATCATTTTGCTCAAGACAGTCAGTCTCTTTCTCATGGCTCTCTTTATCTCTCTTCCAAGGTCAAGTGACCCATTCTTATGGCATCAACTATGACTTTTATAGAGAGACCTCCCAAGTCTTAACCCATAGTCTTGCACTATCCCCTTAGTCTTAAAAAAATCGCAGAAGCTTCTATCCTTTACATTGGGCATGTATAGAGTTACCTAATCTGCCTTTGTGATTTCTGACCATGCCATCTCCCAGCCATGGCGATGGACAGTCCTGCATCCCCTTTGTCTACACATCTCCCTCTTTCATCTGATGCACTCAGTCAGAAGCAGCGGCTTGTGGTGACCCCATTTAAAATGTTTCTTGAATCTGTCCCTTTGCCCTCATTCCTAGGCAGTGACCGATCTCCTCCCCTCCATCCAGCACAAAGCTTCCTTCCTGCTTCAGCCCCTCCCGTCTATTCCCTCCCTTAGATGCTCCCAGATGACCCATTCTGGTACATTGCTTTCCTTATGCTCCTCACTCTTTTGGTTCCTTCTCAGGTCCCCATTGCCTCACTTTAATGGCTCTGTGTTATCTGGCTCCAGCCTTGTTTCTCTAGAGTAGTTCAAATCAGCCTGCACGGTCTGCTATTTCACACACATCTCCCCTCCCCTCATTCTAGCTGCAATTCTGTCCAGCCTTGCCTGTCCTTATCCTCTAAGTATGAAACACCTCATCTTTCAGAATGCCACCTCTGGTCTGTTGGGCCAGGAGCAGGCTCTGGTCACCAGATCCCGGGAATCTCTCCCACCTCAGCTTACCCACAACACTCATGGCTTGTCTCTGTAGGTCACTGGGGCACCTGTCATTTGCTCACTGTGTC
Source organism: Leopardus geoffroyi (assembly GCF_018350155.1). Lineage (NCBI taxonomy): Eukaryota > Metazoa > Chordata > Mammalia > Carnivora > Felidae > Leopardus > Leopardus geoffroyi. The sequence goes on from NC_059334.1 coordinate 57,368,768, forward strand.
AGGAGGTCTAAGCTGGGTTTCCCAAACAAGATTATAAAGCCCTTTTTGATTGGAACCATGCCTTTCCCTTCCTGAGGCTCAGTGTTGGAGAACTGAATGGAGACACCTTCTATCCTATCAGTCAACCCAGCTTCCTGTACAAGTATTGATTGAGCATCTGTTATGTCCCGGTACTATGCTGAGCACTGGGAATGCAACTGAGGAGACACAACTCCTGCCCTCAAAGGGCTTATGGTCTAATAGGAAATAAAAATAAATTTTAGGAAGTATGATTATTTTATAGGGCAAGCATGGGGTGCTCATAATAGGGACACCTAACCATGGCTGAAGTGCCAGGGAAGGCTTCCCCAGGGAAGTAAATTTTATTTTATTTTAATTTAATTTTTTACAGTTCTCAATTTTTTATTATTAGATTCAACAAAGAATAACATTTTCTAAAATATTTATTTGTGTGTGAGAGAGATAGAGAGTGAGCAGGGGAGAGGCAGAAAGAGAGAGAGAGAGAGAGAGAGAGAGAGAGAATCCCAAGCAGGCTGCACTATCAGCACAGAGCCCTATGCGGGGCTCAAACCCATGAACCATGAGTTCATGACCTGAGCCGAAACCAAGAGTCAGATGCTTAACCAACTGAGCCACTCAGGCACCCCAAGAATAACATTTTAATAAACATAAACAGAACAAAATGTATGGAAAAATAAAGTAAAACCAGTACTACCCAAGGTAGTGAATTTTAAATTTGAGACCCCCAGGGGATTTATTCAGGTGAAGAAGAGGGAAAGAATGATCCAGGCAGAGCATAGATGAAGGCTTGGAAATGATGCAGAGTGTAGCAGAGTTGGGGGACTGAAAACTCCAAGTCCATCATGGCTGGGGCTGGCATGGAGGGTGCGAGGGAGAGAAGTGGTAAGAAGGGGCTCGGAGGATGGGCAGGGGCCAGACGTGCCGGGCCCAGGAAAAACAGGAGCCTGGGGTGTTATGGCCTTGATGAAGAGACAGTGATATTTTTTTCAGCTCAGGAAGCTATAGATACAGGAACATGTCAGGGGGCCAGAAGGAGTCGTAGATGACACAGAGGCAGGGAATGGTGAACAGGCTGGCAGAACTCTGAAGACTATGGAAACATTCCAATCACTGGAACCCGCCCTGTGACCTGGCCAGTGGTCAGGAATTCCAAAAGCTCTGTAGGAGTTTACCAGGCAAAGCACGGTAAGATGCTAGCCACAGAGAGGTGTAAAGCCCTGTGTTGGGAGTGGGATGGTTCAGGAAAGTCTTCCTGGGGCTAGAGGGCTATGAGATGCATCTGGAAGGTAGGACTCACAGTGTGCAGTTCTTGGGCTCAGGACTGAATTCTCTTCTCCCCGGCCATGCCCGGGGCCCAGCTCTGGGCTAATGGCCTGTGGTTCTGGGGCCCATGGTGGCTGTCACCCTTGGAGGAAGCATCTCGGCTCCTCCTTTCACAGCAGGAACTGTCCTTGGGATGGTGGGTTTGGCAAAGGGCACTTCTCAACACTCATTTCCCACCTGGCCTCGACCAACCTAAGCCAATAGCTACTTTCTTTCCAAGGCAATTAATTGGACTGACTTGTCCAAACATGTAAAACCAATAAGAGGGTCTGAGCTGAGGTCTTTATCTTTATAGCACCCCCCTCGCACCGTCCAGAAGCACTGTGCCTTATCTATAAAATAAAATTTTCATTTATATCCATTCCTTCCCATAGAATGAATCGGTTGTAAAATGACTGGTTGTACACTATCTCCAAGAAGCCCTACTTCGTTCTCTCCCTTTTCCACAGAATTTTCTGTTAATGAATTCAACAAATATTTGTTGAGTCAGACCTTATTCTAGATATGTGGGATACATCAGTGAACATAACAAAGAGCATAGTAAAGCCCACAATAAAGCCTTTGCTAGAAAAGGTGGTGAATGCAATTGAAAAAAAAGGGGGGAGGACCAAACAGAAGTTTTCTCCTCCCACGAGCCAACCTACCTTAGTGGGAAGGAGCATGGGGGCAATGAGAGGGAAGGAAGAGATAGGACTGGGCTTCTGGGCTTTTTTGGTTGTTTTTGTTTTTGTTTTTGTTTTTGCTATAAGCCCTTGTCCCTGGTTGGAATTTTAAACTAATTGCATGTATTACTTTGATAAAAATAAAATCAAGTTCAAATAGTGCTGTGACTATATTGGGAGGTGAGGGTGGCAGGTTGAGCTAAGTTCTCTTCTGTCAGCGCAGAAAACAGGACAAGGTTTCTAAAGTTAATAAATCAAGATACAGAAGTACAGGCATATCATTTAGCAAGGTAAAGGAAACTCTCCGAAGAATTTAAAGCAGAAACAGCCAAAAGAGTGAAAAGTCATTTCTTCTGGGGGAAAAACAGTGGAAGGTAGGAAGGCGTATAAGAGTAGGCAGAGAACTCCTTTTGCCCTTTATTACAAGTCTTTTGGTATGTTTGGATTTTTAACACCATAAGCATGTGTTACTTTGATGATTAAAAAACCCCTATTCTCCTGAGCCCTGGGGGGAGGAGTTCAGAGGGGTATCTTGGCGGCTTCTGTAGAGAGTGAGGGGTTGGTGGACTTAGGTAAGCTCTGCCTTCCTTTCTTTTATTTGTTTTATATCTCTGACTTTCATGCAAGATGTTGTTTGAACGAAGGGTTCCGCAGTTGAAATTGGTTTCAACTCCATGATCTCTTTTGACTCTTGTAATTAATGATGCTTTATAAGCACCTATCAACCCTTTATGCTCGTGCCTGTTTACTTCCTCTGAGAATTTTCACTTCTTAGTCAGAAGCCTTGCATCTTCCCCCAGCTGGCTATGGTTTGAAGTGATTGGTGAGTTTGTTGCCAGTGTGCTTGTGTGGAAGTGACACCCTGCAGTCAATCATCTGATGATTATTACTTCAGGGGGCCCCTGGAGCCCCTGTTGGAACAGGGGTCCTTTGAGTGCTCTGCCTGGCCTCCGGCACAGTGGCTGTTGTAACGGCAGGTGAGCATTTTGGTGAATAGTTCCAGTATCTGCAGTTGCTCCTGGGGTAGCTGTGAATTCTTATAGACGCTTGCCTCCCACTCTACTTCCTCCAGTGGGGAGAGAGGGAGGGAGGGAGGGAGAGAGAGGGGGAAGTGAGGGGGGGAGGGAGAGGGAGAGGGAAAGAGAGGGAGAGAGGTGGAGAGAGACTATGAATGAAATCAAGAAAGGGAGGCAACTCCCCATTAGCTTAGTCACCTCCTAGTGACTGCACTTCTAGACATGTGTCACTGTTTGCCTGCTCTGGTACTATTTTTAGGGCGGGTCCCCTCCATTCATGTTTCTGGGGCCTTTGCAGTCATCCCTGTTGCTGCATCCCTGGCAGCTGCCTTCCTGAGTTTTGAAGTCCCAGAGGTTCTGTGTTTCCAGGCACCTTTCATGCCTTCCTGGCTTTGTGTACCATGTTCTTTTATCTGCTGTCTGGGGATATGATACTAATCCTTGAAGTCCAAGCTCAAATGTCATGTAGTTTGTAAAACCTTTCCTGGGCCTAACTCTGAGGAAACTCTCTACACCTTAGCACTTATCACAGAACCTAGTCATCACTTGGTTATATTTTGGTGTCCTTGAGGGGTTGGACACATCCCATGGTCTTCTTTCGGCCTGGCATAGAGTGGGTATTCAGTAACTGCTCACAGAGTTAAATGAAGCACACTTGCTGATCTTTTCTGTGCCTTAGGAAATCTTGCTTCGTCTAGAATAAACGCTGCTGATCTCCAGCAAGGCATCTCCATAAATCTTTTCCTGTTTTCATCCTGAAAGACCCGATTTGGAAGAGTCAGGTAACATCTGGAGAAAACCTCCTATTCTTGGAGGGATCCTATCTGGGGAGGGAGAATTATTGCCACTGTTTTACAGATCAGAAAAGTGAGGTTCAGAAATATTGAGACTTGCTGATGGTCACATGGTAAATAGAGAGAGAGGTTGAAATCCATGCCATCTGACTCCAGAGACACAGTTTCCTACCACACGCTTCCTCGTAGTCCCCACAGTGTGCTCTGAGATCACACCATCTGAGACCATCCAGACCACAATTTTCCCCTCAAATATTCATGCAATCATTTTCTTTCCAGACCCAAGTGTTGAGAATCTTTCTGTGTCCCCGGCGTTTTCATTTCCTTGAGATTTGCTAATCTTTTCCTGTCTCCTCTGCAGTCTGCAGGAGTTCATTTCTCTCTCATCCCTTTCCAAATATCATGATTTCCAAATCTTTCAGTGGGTTTCTTTTTCTGGCTGTGGTCCTTTTTTTGGAGACTTTCCAATATAGCCACAGGTTGGAGGATGATAACAATGAATTAGTCAGTAGATCTTCTTTGATGTTATTTTGTGGGCAAACTCATTAATTTATGACAAAACATCAAAGAGCTCAGCTCCTGCATAGGACTGGTTTGTCCCAAGGCAGCTGGGTAATAATTATTAGTCAGATTAAATCTCAGTGTCTTCTTCTGCTTCAAGAGTTAAAGTCCAAATGACTGGAGTGTGGGAATATCCCATCCTGTAGCTGCCCATTGGCTCTGAGTCAGCCTGGTATGAAACTCCCCACTCCAACTGTGGATCTCTTTCCATGGTCTCCACTTTGATGCCTCTAAGCCTTGAGGTCTGTCAAGATTGGTGTAGCAACTGGAGAAGGTGTAGTGATAAAAGGCCGAGGCTGTTACAGTCTCTTCCTAGTCAGGGGAGCTGGATATTAAAAGGGATCATCCCTGTGTGGACTAGCTCAAGGTTCTCCATAGAGTCCTAGTCCTGTAATTTCATTGGGAAGGAGAGCTCTCTTTGGGCCACACAAGAAAAGTGCCAGCACCATGTTTATCACATAGCAAGCTTTCTATATGTAATGGTTGAATGGACTTGTCAAGAAAGGTCACGATGCATGAAGCCTCTGGTTAGCTGAAGAGGAGTAAGGAGTAGAGCTTGGGTCTTTGCTTATACAACAACACCCAACCTGCTCACATCTGTGGCCATTTGCTTTGCTTCTCCCCCTTTATCTGTGGTGGAAAATTGTCTGTGGTCCTCTCTAAAGCCATCCCCTCCACGTTTGCCCTGGATCCCAACCTTTGCTGACCTCTTAAGGGCTTGCTTCTGTAATTAACTCTCTTCTTCCTGAGCCCTCAGTGTTTCCCTCTCTACTGGATTATTTCTATCAGCAACAAGCAAGCTTCAATGTACTCCCATCTTTTTTTTTTTTTTAAATTTTTTTTTCAACGTTTATTTATTTTTGGGACAGAGAGAGACGGAGCATGAACGGGGGAGGGGCAGAGAGAGAGGGAGACACAGAATCGGAAACAGGCTCCAGGCTCTGAGCCATCAGCCCAGAGCCCGACGCGGGGCTCGAACTCACGGACCGCGAGATCGTGACCTGGCTGAAGTCGGACGCTTAACCGACTGCGCCACCCAGGCGCCCCCAATGTACTCCCATCTTAAAAGAGCCTCCCTTGCTCCTACTTCTCCTTCAGGCCACTGTTTTACTCTTCACTCCCTTTTACAGCAAAATGCCTCTCAAGACTTGTCTACACTCTCAGTAGCTCTCCTTCTTCTCCTCCATTCAGACTCTCAAATCCACTTCACTCAGGATCTCATCCCCGTTCTCTACTGAAACAGCTTTTATCAAGCTCATCAGTGACCTTCTAGCTGTCAAGCCCAATGGTCATTTCTTAGTCCTCATCTTTTTCTACATATGAGCAGCTCTCGGCACAGCTGGTAAGGCTCTGTTACCAGGTTTCTTGCTTGGCTCCAGGACACCACTCTCTCTTGGGTTTCCTCCTCCTTCACTGGTCACTCTTCTCAGTCAACTTTCATCTTCTCAACCTGTAAGTAATAAAGTGCCCAGGAACAGTTCTTGGACAATTTTTCTAGCTATATCCACTCCCTAGATGATCTCATCTGGTCACACGCTTTCAAATACTGTTCACATACTGGTGGCTCCCCAACGCTCTACCTCTCTCTTGAACCTCAAATGCCCACTCCACTTAGATGTATAATATGCACATCAAATTTCAAACCTAAATCAACTAAACAAAACTGTGTTCTCCATCCTTTCAGGCCTACTCAGTCCTTAGGCTTCCCTTCTCAGTAAATGGCAACTCCTTTCTTCCAATGGCTCAGACTTCCAAACTTGGAATCATTTTTGACTCACTTTTATACCACACCCCGTCTATTAACAGGTCCTGCCAGCACTACCTTCAAATTATATCTGGGGTCTGGCCACTTCTTACCACCTGCACCGCTACTACCCTAGTCTAAGCCACCACCATATCTTGCCTAGACTACTCTTAACCTCCTAACTGGTGTCACTGCTTCTATTTCAGCCTCCTAACTGGTGTCACTGCTTCCATCCTTGCCTTCCTCCCGCTTTGCTCCCCTTTCCATCCCAGCCCTGGCATTCAGAGTTGTGTAAAAAACTACAATTAGATAATGCCATGCCTCTACCTTAAACTTTCTAAGGCTGTCGATCCCACTTTCTTAATAGAATCCAAAGCCCTTATCAGGGCCCGTGAGTCCTTTAAGACCTGGTTCCTGTTACCTCTCTGATCTCAGATCCCATCTCTCTTCCCCTTGCCCACTCCAGTCTAGCTACACTGGTTTCCCTGCTATTCTTTGAACATGCCAAGCCTACTCCTTCCTGCCACCTGCCCTTGTACTGTCCTCTAAGCGATTTCACTCTTTCTTTAGGTACCTTCATGTTAAGTTCTTTCATTTACCTCAGGCCTCTGCCCAAATTTCACCTTATAAAAAAAACATTCCCTGTCTTTCTAAAGCAACTGTCCTCTGTCACCTCTCTTTACCATGCTTTACTTTTCTCCCTAGCAATGATCACAACTCAACATATTTTATACTGATTTGTTTACGGCTACTGATTGTTATCCCCATTAATATGTAAATTCAATAAGAACAGAGTCTTTGTGCATGAGACACTGCTGTAGCCCATGCTCTGAGAAGAGTGTCTGACACATAGGAAATGTTCAAGGAATGTACATTGAATGAATAGATTTGTTAAATGGACTCATCTAGATCTCTTGTCATCAGGCAAAGAGAGTGGTTTCCAGATAGTTGTTTAATGAATATGATCAAAATCAAGTGTGAGATCATCAGATTGTGCAACTATTTAATACTCGTGACCACCATAGGATTCACAGATATTTTCAGTTTGCTCCTTGATGCCAAATCATTGGCCAAAACTCTAAGATGGGGTGAAACATCTGCCTTTAACTTCTTTGGCATTTCATTTATCCTCTGGGACTCAGTTTGTTCATCTGTGAAATAGGCGGTTGGAGATATGGTTACTGATCTGCTAGGTTAAGGTCTACAAGATGTTGAAGGGAGGAGTACAGTTAGGAGGATCAACCGCACAAGCTCTGGAACTTGACTGCTTGTATTTTGAATCCTGCCTCCATTTCTCACAAGCCACACGACCTTGGGCAATTTTCTCAGTTTTCTGGTTTGTAAAGTGGGAATAATTAAAGGATAATAATAGCACTTAATTCAAAGAGTAATTTTGAGAATTACATAAGACAGTACAAGTAAAGTACGTAGCATATGGTTTGGAACATAGTAAGTGCTCAATAAATGTTAGCTATTAAAAATGAAAAGTTCTGAAGGGAATTTGTGAGAGGCCATTGCTAATGATGTGTTTTAGGTGCAGTAAACTATCCTAGCATGTTAGATGATATGAAATCTTTAAAGGTGTGATGATAATATTGTGGTTGGGTAGAATGCCCTTATTCTTAGGAGAGGCACGGTGAAGGACTGAAGGGGAAAACTTCATATCTGTCGCTTACTTCCTAATAATTTAGCCAAACATATATCTATGTTTCCATATCTATCAAGAAAATATGGCAAAATGTTAACAAATGTTGAAGCTAGGTGGACAGTATGGTTATTGTACTATTCTTTCAACCTGTGGGTTTGAAAATTTCAAAATAAAAGGTTGAAGGAAAGAAAAGAAAGGATCCTAGAAACGGTCTAGTGAAGTCCGGCCCTCATTTTACAGAAAGAAGCTCGGAGGTGAGGCTTTTGACCAAGGTCATACAGCTGGAGGAGCCTGAGCCAGAATCCAGGTCTCCTGGCTGCTGTTGCCCCTCATGCAGCCATGAGCTGCAGAGGAACAGACTCCGCTTCCCCCAAAGACCTAGGGGTGTTATGGATGTGTAAAAAGGCACTTGTGTTGGTGTTTCCTTTTTGTTTATTAAGGAAATAGGTAGGTCACTTGGCTGGAAGCTTTGATGTCAAAATTGTGAAGGCAGCGCCAGGGCCAGCCCCGACATCCTGGGTAAACCAGTTTGGCACCATCTGCTTGTGTTTGTTGAGTGGTGGTGGTGTATATGTAAACACTGGGATTTCAGGGGAGAGGGCGAAGAGTAGGGGTGGGGCCAGGGTCAGGAAGAGCAGTGGAGAGACTGGCTTCAGTTCTGGAGCTCCCTGAAAGAAGGGGACCCAGGGTTTCTTTGGGGATGAAATGCAGGCACGTAAAGAAAGGAAATGATTTTCTGCGGTCAGCAGCATTCTCCTCTAGCTAATAGGGTTCAAAGCAGTGAAAAGACGAGATGAGGAGAGGAGGGAATGTCCATGCAAGTCTGGGGAGGGGGGCACAGAGAAGAAACGGGGAGAAAGAACAGAAAAATACGGTAGAGGAAGCCTGGGGCCACGGTGGAGGAGGGGTTGGGGGAGGGGTGTTGAAAAGGTAAAGAGGCCGCACCTGGGGGCCTGCGAACGCGTGGAGGACTGTCAGCCTCCGCAAGCTGAGTGTCTTGCCCCAGAACCGTCCTGCCTCTCTCTTCTCCGGGGCTGGAAGTCTCAGGAGGCCGTGGTAGCAAGCGCAGAGCTCCTGGCGCTCTTACTAGGGGGAAGGGCTGACAGGAGAGGCGGGGCCTCGGGGCCGGGCGGGAGCGAAGCCTCTGGCCGCGGGCGGGGCTCCTCTCCGGCGGGCGGGCGCCGGAGTCTGGGGGCCGCGCTTCCCCCTCCCGGTCCGCGGAGGCGCCTGGCCCCTCCTCCCCCTGCCGCCCCCACCCCCGCCGCCGCTGTCAAAGATAAACCGGGCCGTTGCTTGCAGGAGCAGCGGCAGCCGGCGATCGGGTGGTGAAGAGCCTCGGGCGCGGCCTCGCCTCCCCGGCCCGGCGCCCGCATCAGCACCGCGGATAGCACAGCGGCGGTCGCCAGTACCTAGGCGCCCTCCGGCCCACCAACTAGCCGGGCCCGCGGCGTCCGCATCAGCACCGCGGACAGTGCCCCGGGCCCCGTCTCGTCGCGGTTAGCCCACCCGCTCCCCGAGTCAGCACCGCGGACAGCCCCCCTTCTCCGGCCTCGCAGCAGGCTCGGAGCGGTCGGCGCCCCTGGAACATGGCCACTGAGGTAGGGGGCGACCGCCCGGCCCGCAGGCAGTGGCTGACTGGTGCGGGAACACATCCCCGCTAGGGGCGGACTGGGCGGGAAAGGAAGAAGGGGGGGGTGAGGTGGGGTGGGGTGGAGTGAGGGGGTGGGGTAGGGTAGGATGGGGTGGTTTCCCTGAATCAGTACGCGGGGAGGGGTGGAGGGCAGAGTGGCAGGGTGGAAGAGGGGGCTTCTCCTGAGAACTCATCTCATCTCTGGCTATCTTACCCATCTGAGTCCCCGAGGCTGCCCAGGCCACTTGTTGGCACTAGCACCAGGTTTGCTCCAGGGCCCCAGCTGGGGTTTCCTCTTACCCTGGAACTGCTAGTCCTAAAACTACTTCCCTAGAGGTTTGGAGGTGAGCTCGCCCCTGTTTTAGGGGAAGGAAGGCGGCTGGTTGCTGTTGCTATGCAGTGCAGCCATCCAGCTTTTAAACCCAAAAGCTTGGTTAAGAGATGACAGACCTACGTCCACCTTCACATTTCCTTCGTGGGGGAGTGAGGGGACAAAGAATCCTCAGGCCAAAACCTCAAACAGTTGGGTTTAATGAGCTGCCTGCACCAGTCTCTACTTTTGCATATTATGCTTTCTTGCCCCCGCTCCCCGTCCCCCCTTTTTTTTTTATACCATTCAAGTTTCTTGTACCAGGGTGTCTACATTTCCCGGGTCTGATGGGAGGAGCTGTCTTCTTCTTCTTCTCTAGGGTGTGCTTATAGGTGTGTCACCTTCAAGGGACTTGAAAGTTGAACCCAGGGACCTGTTGGCTGAGGGCAGAATCTTGGTGCAGTGGTTAAGAGGTCAGGAATTTTCTCTTGTACTCCCTCCTTTCATGTGGGAAGTGGAGCTCTTTATGTTCCCACTTTATAAGTGGTAAAGCTACCACATGGAGAAGGGGAGGACCTATTTGATACACAGCATGTTAGCAGCAGAGCTGAAAAGTTTCTTCCTTTGGATTTTCGGAGCGGAACCCAGGACACCAGGGTCTCCCCAGTTCTGATGTTGACTTCTTTTGTGGTGTTTCCCTACTTCTCACCCAGCTGGGATGCAAGCCAGGGGGAACAGCACAGGCTTTTGAATGACTCTCTGCATTGCATCGGGGCGTCCTGGTGAGCAGGGTGACATCAACACCAAGTGTCACCATTGCAATTCTGCTGTTGTGGCCACCACAGAACAAGGTACAGTTGCTTGGTACTGCTTGGCTTTGTGACAAAGCACAAGGTTAGTTAGGAGAGCTCACCCTCTAGGACCTTGTGAGGGGCCAAGCCTTAAGCAGACCCATGGAGCTTGGTTTTACAGGTGGAGGAATGCAAAATAAATAAATAATCAGAAAGCTTGGAAAGTGCCAAAGTTACTGAGGAGAGCAGGAAGAACAAAGGACAAATGACCAAGGATCTGGTCACCTTCCAGATAGGGCTGCCAGGCTGCCAGGCTGCAGCAAAGCCCGCTGGTATTGGGCAGCAAAGGACAACTTGGCATAGCTGGGCCAGAGGAGTGGGCAGAGAAGGCAGCCACACCTGTGATGTGACCTGACAGATCCCAGGAGGCCGTCTGTCCCATCATATCTCCACTTCAGGTCTGTTATGGTCCAGAAATTCCAACCAGCAGGCTCACATCTCTAGGTTGAGGCAGTGTTTCTAGGAGGCTGCTGTTAGGCATGCGTGACTCTCCCCTGGGAGAGGCTCTGCTTTTAATGCCTCTGTGAATATAGCACTTTCCTGTGTACAAAGCACTATCACATGTATGATCTCCTTTGAGCTTTAGAGCAACCCTGTGAAGTGGGCAAGGATGCTGTTATTATACGCAATTAACAGACGAGCCAACCGAGGCTCAGGAGCTTGCTTGATCTCTGTGAAGTAGCATCATTATCCCATTTTACAGATAATGCAACTGGAATGCAAGATGTATTCAAGAGACTATGGCTCAAAAGAGTCAGGGCAAGGACTAGAGACTGAGTCTTCTGTCTCCCTGGTCAGTGTTTTTTTCTGCTGCAGCCAGGTGTATCCAGTTAGCCAACGGCGTTGCTCAACAGCGAGGTGGGCACGTGAAGTTGTGATGGGGGAATGGATGTGGAAGAGTTCAGGAAGGACTCAGGCCCCCTGTTCAGCCTGGCTGGGTCAGCTTGAGGGCAGAGGGACAGAGGGACAGAGGGACAGAGATATGCCCAGAAGGGATGGAGAGCAGAGGACAAACATTACCCATTTCCCAATTTGGCCTTGGGTGGACCCTGCTGGCAGTACTGAGGGAGGAAGCCTTAGCTCTGCCAAGGCACAGAATGTGCACATTATCTGGGCTGTGCAGTGAGTCATTCTCCCCAGGCTGTTTTTACTGTTAGGACTGAGTTAAGATTACCAGGGAAAACCTGTTGGGAGAAGGAAAACCTCATGCCAAACTTCTTGGCCATTCCCTTTGGGTTCTGACTGGTAAGTCCACAGTTCCAGCAGAAGGTGTTTTGGGAGGTGAAGAGGAGATCAAGACAAGGAGAGGGAGGGAGAAGGAGGAGAGGGAGGGAGAGAAAGAGAGGGAGGGACAGAAAGACAGAGGGGGAGGGAGAGATGGGTGAGGAGGAGAGAGGCAGAAACATAGAGAAAGCATGGATGTCCCTAGATCCCTGGATGGAAGGCATGGAAACTGGATCTTTTCTGCTTCCCAATTTCTGTTTAGGAGTTAGCATTAAGGGAGGAGTGTGTGTGAGGAACTCAGAGGAGTAATGAAGCCTCCTGAGTGATACACTGACCTCATTTGGAAAACTGTAATGAGCCCATTTCCTGAGTGACAAACCTCTGCAAATGTGTGTCACTGGGAGCAGGGTCCGCCCTGGGAAACAGTCCAGATGGCCAAGGACAACTGGGAAATGCCTGGCTGGGAGGGGCTTCTTTAAGTTTAAGTGGTGGAGTTTGGCCCCTAAGAGATTTTTTAAAACATGTTTATTTATTTTTGAGAGAGAGAGTCAGAGCATGAGTGGTGGAGGGGCAGAGAGAGAGGGAGACATAGAATCTGAAGAAGGCTCCAGGCTCCGAGCCATCAGCACAGAGCCCAATGCGGGGCTTGAACTCACAAACCGTGAGATCATGACCTGAGCTGAAGTTGGATGCTTAACCGACTGAGCCACCCAGGTGCCCCCAGCCCCTGAGAGATTTTTAAATGCACCCAAGTAGTGTTATCCAAGCAAGGCATTTGGAGGTTTGATCTCTGAGGCCTGGAATTAACAGCCAACAGACAGTGGGTTGGGCTTGGGCCCTTGTGTAGGCTGAGAAGAAGGGAGGCCCTGTGCCTGGGTTTCCATCCTGAGGCCTGACTTGGCTGCCTCTGACTCACGATCCTCACTCCTCCTCCACACCCCAGCCAGGGATCATGGTGTTGGTTCATGGGCTGAATCTCCTGATTCTTGAGTTGAGCCCCAAATGCATCCTCTGGAATTAGCTAGTTTTTTTTTTTTTTCAACGTTTATTTATTTTTTTGGGACAGAGAGAGACAGAGCATGAACGGGGGAGGGGCAGAGAGAGAGGGAGACACAGAATCGGAAACAGGCTCCAGGCTCTGAGCCATCAGCCCAGAGCCTGACGCGGGGCTCGAACTCACGGACTGCGAGATCGTGACCTGGCCGAAGTCGGATGCTTAACCGACTGCGCCACCCAGGCGCCCCTGGAATTAGCTAGTTTTTAATGAGGATGGAGATGTGGGCCAGATGGGGCCTCCTGTTTGTCTTGGGCAGATTGGGACTGGGAATGTTCTTCTGAACTCCAGTGCTTGCCCCTCACCTCTACCAGGTTGGCTCTGTCAGGTGTATGGCCCATTCTTCAGGCTGCCTCCCTATCCCTGTCATACTGCAGTTCAAAAATTGGTGCCAGCAGGTATTGCCACTGACTTTCTCTTTCTTCCTCATGAAATGCCTCTTGGTGTGTCCTTAGCCAGCTGCCAGCAAGCCTGGGATGGTGGCAGGGGAGAGGGCAGAGTTGAGGAAGGTAAGAAGTAGATGAGAAGCCCAGGTGTCAGGGTCAGTTAAGAAACCCCAGAGTCGCTGTTCAGGGGAGACACAGAAGCTGTGGTCTCTTAGAGGTGCAGGCATATTCTGGGATCCTCTTGTGGGATCAGAGCATCATGGATCTCTCCTGAAAACCTGTGCTCGCTTCCTGAAAGCTACATAGCTGGCAAGTGCCTGGAGCCTGGCTCTAGCTCTGGCCCAAGGGCCCCTATGATGGGATTTCTTATTCAGAGGTCCTAACCTGGCAATTCTAGGAGTGAATCTTGTTCACAGTTGTGCCTTATTTGGTCTGCTTAGTGCTTACAAATGTAAATATTTATTGGAAACGTAAAAAAAAAAATCAAGACATTTGATATTAAGGAAATCTGGATTTATGCATTCTCTTAAGATGTCGAAGTGTGGCATCCTGGGCTCACATTCTCACATGGCAGTGGTCAGCCGCTTTCTTGAGACAGGTTCTCTGATTAGCTACAGCCCTCGCCCAACCCACTTACATGCTTAGTTCCTATAAACATTTGCATTCATAATCCCTGAGAAAGCCTCTTGAATGTCAGGGCTAGAAGGGGCTTTAAGTGATTATGTTGTTCCAGCTTCTCAGTTTCTAGTTGAAGAAATGGAGGCCCAGGGTCATGTGGCCCGGACTAGCACCCAGGTATCCTGCTCCCAGGTCAGTGGGCCCTCTTTCCATCAGGGCCTTTTGGTACTTCACAACTGAGCCACCGTGGATGGGGAGAGCCAGGAGATGCTGCCTTGCCTTAAGTCCTACTCTTTGCCAACTACAGATGAGTATGTTATATTGTGCTTGACATAGAGCTGGGAGATGAAAGCTCTGGAATATACAATGAGTCTGATACCATCTTCTAGCAACTCCTCAAGACTCCACAAATACTCTACAGGGAGGGAAGTAGATCCCTGGTCACCCAGAGGCTTTGTTCTAAGGCTCAGGATTTTTGGGGTTGGAAAGGGTGTTGAGCTCTCCTACTCTGGGTACTTGAGAACTCACAGATCAAAGCCAAGAGGAGATGAGACCATACTATGCAAGGTAGCATCCTAAAATTTTAATGGAATAATAAACTAGAAGTTTATTGTTCAGTAAAGTCCCAGAGAAGTGATCCTGATCAGCAAGTAGGTCTCCTCCAGGCTGACTCAGGGACCCAGGCTCTTTCCAATTTGTGGTCCCATCATCTTCAACATACAGCTTCCTTGGTTTCTGTGAAAGAGGAAAGGTAACAGAAGAGTGGCTGGTTGTTGTGAGCTAAGCCTATACATGAATTCATCACTTCCACTCATATTCCATTCAGTCATATGGCCACACCTAATTGCAAAGCAGGGTGGGGATTAATCTAATTGTACGCCTAGGAGGAAGAAGAAGTGTTCACTAGAGACAATCACAGACACATACCTTCATGGTAGCACACAGTGCATGTGTGCACTCGGACATAGACAAAGGAGGCCATCAGAGGGGAAGAAGCTCTATCCATAATAGAATAGTTGAATCACGGGGCGCCTGGGTGGCTCAGTCGGTTAAGCGTCCGACTTCGGCTCAGGTCACGATCTCGTGGTCCGTGAGTTCGAGCCCCGCGCCTGGCTCTGGGCTGATGGCTCGGAGCCTGGAGCCTGCTTCTGATTCTGTGTCTCCCTCTCTCTCTGCCCCTCCCCCGTTTATGCTCTGTCTCTCTCTGTCCCAAAAATAAATAAACATTAAAAAAAATTTAAAAAAAAAGAATAGTTGAATCACTGTTTTTTCCCTTTCTTTCCATTCTCACCATCACTTTTCTTGGGTTAGACCTGCTTTTGTGTTTCCCTGGACACTACAAACATAGTGCATCCCTTCAAATGGCCTCTTACCCCAGCCACTGGCCTCTTACCCAGTCATGCTAATTCCCATGCATCCCTCACAGAGCTTCCTGAATGATCCTTCTGGGGCTAGGGGAATCCATCCTCATGATCCACTGGCTCATGTCAGTTGGTTTTAGAAGGGCAGAGGAAGGCCACAGCCCCTTCCTTTTCTTTGGAAAATATAAAAGTATGAGATCCTAACCAGATAGAGCAGACAGAGTAACAAATAACACACTTATACCACTAAAGCCTTCTTTATTTTTCAAAGTTATCATACGATCCTAGTGAATGTCAAGGGGATTTTCTCAATTAAAACCTTGATTAGAGGAATCAAGGACTGTTCAGACAAGAGGAGCATCTATATATTCTTCAGTTCGGCCCCAGTACTCTGGTATCACATCTCTTGCGCAGAGCAAGTTTTGCCGGATGTAGGAAAGTCTCCTGCAGTGTTCTCTGATTTTCCCCTTTTCCGAACCTTGATCTCCCAGTTATTTCTCCTACCTTTCTCTCATTGCTTACTCTTTCCCCCAGCTTTTAAGCAAGTTTGTCTTCTGTCCTATACCCTCCCCTCTAGTAGAGCCCCCCTCCAGCTCTTTGTGATAGCACTGTCCTCTATACTGTCATTCCCCCCTGCTCTTGCCTAATCCACAAACCAACTCCCGTCTTGCTGAAATCTGCCTGCAGTCAACTGGAGCATATTGTGTTCTCTGCCATCTTTTTTCTTTGCACAAGCTTCTCCCTCTGTCTGGGTTGACTTTACATCCCTCTCCCCACCCACTGCCTGCTCCCTACCACTGGCAGCTCCTGGCCTTCTTTATGACTCAACACAGACCTCAGGAAGTCGTTTCTGAGTAAGCATTTCTGGGTAAGATGTTACTTCTCTAAAGCATTTATCACAGGCTAATTTATTATATATTTACTTGTCTTCTTCCCTGGAGCTCACAGACTGTCTTTGCTCAGCATCCCCAGAGCTCAGCAATAGTAGGGGCTCAATAAATGAAAGCTGAATGACGGAAGAGATTCACCTTAATTACACAGGATGAACTGGCTGTGTGTTCACTCTGCCCTTGGGGCTTGGCCTCCACATGGTTCCAATGTTTGGCATATTTTACCCAGTGGGATGCTTCTTTCAAATGTGGGTGACTAAGGCTGGAAGTGGAAGAAAGAGGCCCTGTTCTCCTATTAATTGAGCCCAGTCCCCTCAAGTGCTAGAGTTTGTGTCAATGTCAAAACTGCAGGTGTGGGCAAGGGACAGAGTTGCCCCACTTCTCCTTACCAGGGCAAGGTGTTTCTTTAATTTCTGGGTTCAGCCTACCTTATCCATGATTTTCTCTGGGCATTTGGGTGCCCCTTCTTTCCTGTGGTGAGACATGCTAGAGAGGAAAGCTATCCCTGGTGCTCTTGGACCCAGGCTTTAACTTGGCCTCAACCCGAATCTCCCTCCCAGTTGGTGGGCTATCAGGTCCTCCTCTGTCCTACTCCCCTCCCCAACCTTGCTGTAAGCCCCACCTCTGAGGCCTGAGACCTCAGTCTTGTTCAGGGCTGGGTTCCCCAAGCACGAGGCCTGATGATTTGTGAATATTTGATACTTGGTGAGTGAACAAAAGTGTGAAAGGCTCTGTGTGTGGGGCAGGGGGAGGGAGAGTGAGGAGGAGGGAGAAGGAGGGAAATAGAGGGGAGGAGAAGGGAGGAGAGGAAAAGGGAGGGAGAGAGGGAGAGAGGAGGAGGGGGAAGGGAAAGAGAGGGAGAGGGAGAAGGGAGGGGGAGGGAGGGAGAAGGGGAAAGAGAGAGAAGGATCTGGGCCAGCTACCAGGAAGTCTTTTCCTCTTGTTAAAATTTGCTTCTGGCTCTGTTGATGATTCCAGAACCATCATCCCCTTTTGGCTCAGCTTTTGCCCTAATTCAGGCTTTTTCTAGATCTTTCTGGGATAGCTTGACGTGTCTTCTCTAGTCAACTCCACAGTTCTGCTTCCCCATGACTTTCCTGGAGCACTTGTAGGGTGGCTAATGTTCAGGTTTGCTGGGGACTTTGTTGGTTTAGTGCTGTAAGAATCACATCCTGAAAACCTCCGTCAGTCTTGGACAAACCTAGATGGATGGTCACCCTGAGTGTGAGTCTCCTGTATGCCTCCTCAGGTCCATAATCTGCAGGAGCTGCGGCGAAGTGCCTCATTGGCCACCAAGGTCTTTATCCAGAGAGACTACAGTGATGGGACCATCTGTCAGTTCCAGACTAAATTCCCCCCGGAGCTGGACAGCCGGGTAAGGATGTCTTTTTTCTAAACTTGGAACATAGGCCGTGATGGAACTCAGGGACTTATTCCAATGTATTTTTTTTTTCCAGGATGAAAGTAATATGTGACATATAACTTGTTCAGGCACTTCACGTGGCAGAATTAAAAAATGTCCCTAACATTGTCTTGCTGTCACCTCACTGCAAGTTAGAGCTGAAAAAGCCTCAGAGATTTCCTAGTTCAGCGGCCCTGGAACATCAGTAGCACAAGAGTCGCCTGGAGAGCTTATGAAACAAAAACAGATTCCTTAGTCCGATTGATGGCATCAGCTTCAGGAATCTCTACTTCTTGGCAGCAGTCTCAGCCCCAGCTGCATGTTAGAATTTCCTGGGGACCTTTAAGAAATCCCGATGCCCAGGTCATCGACCAAGGGCTCTGCCCACAGCCCCTCCCTCCAGACTCAGCCAGCTACCTGGGTGTCTCATGGACCACCAACCCCTTGCAAGTCAGCTCCTTCTGCCCAGTTTTGCTCCCGGTTCGGGGGTGCGTATGGTCCTCATTCCCAGGCTGCTGTAGCACTGTCCTGGAATTAGAGAGTCTGCCCTCTGGAGGGCGGTAGGCAGACCCCAGCTCTTTCATTCAGCAGCCCAGGCCTATCCGAATGGGTTTGGGAAGGTGGGGCAGGGCTGCCTTTGCTAATCTGATCGGTAGCCAGCTTCTAGGGTGTTGTGAGGTCTCCTCATCTCATCAAAGGACACACCTCTCCTTTGGGGCAGGGCGACTCTTGGGGTAGAGCATAATGTTTTCTTATGCATTCCCTCCAGATCTGTGTAGGGACAGTGGCTGGGAACCCCAAAGCTTCTGACTATTCTTAGGGAGACCTTTTGTCCTAGATGGGCATGGAAGGTCCCATGCTAGCTTGTGTGATGGACAGTTCTGATCCTGTAGTGGTGAGTGGGGAAGGGGGTGTTCTGAGGAATGTAAAAAATGGGCCTACAGACACTTTGACACCTGCTTGGAGCATGACCTCCCAATCTAGTGTAGGATTATTAAAGAGCACAGATTCAGGTCAGAGCTGTGTAACCTTGGACAAGTTCACTTAGCATTCAGCAAGTATTTACTGAGCAACTACTATGTATTAGGCACTGGGGATGTAGAAGTGAAGTCATGAGTTCATTTTTGATTGGAAGGTATGAAGAATAAAACAGCAAGTAAATATGTAGTAGCTCCAGTGGGGACCACTACTAGAAAAATAAGTGTGTGAGGGTCACAGGGCTGGGAGAGCAGGGGAGAGGTGAATGGTGGGGGAGGTCTGTGAGATAAGGTAAGCCCTTAGGCCTGTAGGTATGAGCCTGGGGTGGGGGTGTCTGGAGGAGGCGTGTTGTATCCGAGGACACAGGTGCAAAGGACTTGTGCATTTTCAGGAAGCAGCAGGGCGGTCACTGTGGCTGGTTGGGGACTGAGTGGGCAGGAAAGCAGGAGGCGGGCTCAGGGGACGCAGGGCCAGGCCCTGTAGGGCCTAGCAGGCATATAAGGACTTCTTGGATTTTACTTGGAGAGAGATGAGAAGGCTTTGGAAGCTCTTCATCAGAGCTGTGACATGATCTGACTTTAGCAGCCTCCCTTGGCAGGGCTGGGGGCACAGTGACCAGTTAAGAGGCCGGAGATGACGGTGGCCAGGACCACAGAGCTGAGCTTTGAGCTACTGAAGTGAAAATGTGGGAAAGTGTGTTATTTATTCATTTATTTTGATTAACTTTTTAAAAAATATCAGACTCGGGGCACCTGGGTGGCGCAGTCGGTTAAGCGTCCGACTTCAGCCAGGTCACGATCTCGTGGTCCGTGAGTTTGAGCCCCGCGTCAGGCTCTGGGCTGATGGCTCAGAGCCTGGAGCCTGTTTCCGATTCTGTGTCTCCCTCTCTCTCTGCCCCTCCCCCGTTCATGCTCTGTCTCTCTCTGTCCCAAAAATAAATAAACGTTGAAAAAAAAATTTAAAAAATATCAGACTCTGCAAAGCTTTTTTTTTCAGATGAAGCAATTGCACAATTAAATGTTTTTAATGTTTATTTATTTTTGAGAGAGAGAAAAAGAGAGAGAGAGAGCACGAGTGGGAGAGGGGCAGAGAGAGAGGGAGACACAGAATCTGAAGCAGGTTCCAGGCTCCGAGCTATCAGCACAGAGTCTGACACGGAACCTACAAACTGTGAGATCATGACCTGAGCCGAAGTCAGACGCTTAACCGACTGAGCCACCCAGGTGCCCCGCAATGGCATAATTTAATCTACAGTTGCCAGATAAATTGATAAAAATCTTATTATTTGTTTTTAAATTGAAGTATAGTTGATACACAACATTACATTGGTACCTGAAAGTGCTTTTAAAAATAGAAAGCATAGAAAGTGCTTAATGAATATTAGCTATTATGATTATGGATGCAGGCAGGACAGCTTCCCAGTTGTGCGCACCCACGAGGCTGTCGTGTTCTTGGTGACCTCTTTGAGAGAAGATACTCCTGAGATCTCATATAATCAGTCTTATGCAGTTGGAGTCCCATCCAAACATGGGGAGCCCCTACCAATTAGGTCCTGGGCACTTTTGCAGCTATGAAAATGGGGGGGCGACGAAGTCACCAGAATTCCTGCCTGACCGTCTGCTTTCAGGAAGCCTTCACGTCTCTGATATTGTGAGAGTTTCCTGCTCCCAAAGGAGGCCAAGTAGTCATTCTTATTCCCATTTTATAGCTGTGGAAACTGAGGCTGGAGTAGTTAAGTCATCAGCTGAAGGCCACATATCTAGTTGATGGTCAGGTCTGGACTGGACCCCAGGTCTCCTGGCTCTCAGTCCAGTGTTCCACGGGCAGCTTCTCCGATCTTACCTGTGTGCCACTCCCCTCATCCGTGTGGCCCCACCACTGCCACCCGGCCTCCTACCTGTGACTGTCTGGTCCAGGGAGGCTAGCCTCAACCTGGTTCCCTGTCCCTTTCTCCTCCAGATTGAGCGGCAGCTCTTTGAGGAGACCGTGAAGACCCTCAACAGCTTCTACGCGGAGGCGGAGAAGATCGGGGGCAGCTCCTACCTTGAGGGCTGCCTGGCCTGTGCCACGGCCTACTTCATCTTCCTCTGCATGGAGACCCACTACGAGAAGGTGGCTCCCCTCCTGACTGCCATGCATCCCCTCCTGCAGGGTTCCCCCGCTGCCCGCTCATCCTCAGCCGGCCCCTCTCCTTGCAGGTTCTCAAGAAGATCTCCCGCTACATCCAGGAGCAGAACGAGAAGATCTTTGCCCCTCGAGGCCTCCTGCTCACTGACCCCGTGGAGCGCGGGATGCGGGTCGTATCCTTCCTGGCTGTTCTGTGCAAGGGCCCAGAGCTGCCAACTGGTGGGTTCCTTGGTGAAGACACCCAGAAATAGGGACCACCCTAGGGGCTTCTGCTCAGGGATTTTCCCAGGATTCCCCACATCACTGGTCGTCAGCTCTCCTCCCCCACTATAAGTTATCAATGCCTTTTGTGAATTTCAGGGTTTGCTTCTACTGGGCTGCATTTCTTCAGCGCTTAATACATGCCAGGTATCATATTAACTGCTTTGAAACGATGTAATTCTCGTAATACCCCTACAAGGTGGGTAACTCTTATTCTTCCCTCTGTCCACGAGCCCACTGAAGTTAAATCACTGGCCCAGGGTCACCCGGCCGGTGAACGTCAGAGCCAGGATTTGAGCCCAGTCCCACACTTAACCATGAAGCTGCACTGCCCCTCGGGGAACACGCGGATCTCTGCACACGTTTACATGTCTACGGTCTCGTGTACTCCTGGGTGTACGTCCTGAGCCCCTCTTTACGGATCAGAAAAATGAAGTCTTGGTGGGCGGCCGGCCCAGGAATTGGGTTATAGGCCTGCTCGCTCCACCTGGAAAAGTGTGGTCAAGGTGTACACACAGCCCACTCGCAGAGTAGAAGTGTTAAAAAAATGTTTTTACTGGAAAATTGAGAGGAAAACGAGGAAAGAAAACACAAAGACCGGAATCTTCTGTTTACAAAGCCCTGTGAGAGGGGCCTTTTTTTAATTGAGTTTTTACTAAGTGCCAGGCATTGGGCTTAGAGCTTTACAAGCGTTATTTCAATCAGTCCCCCAGCTACCCCAAGATTCCATTATTACCACCATTTTACACACGCGGCCATTCATGGGTAACAAGTTAAATGACCGGTCTAACGTCCCATCTCTCGAGAGAAAGCGAGTCAGGATTAGAACTCGGGACACCGAGGTCTTCCCACTTCCCACGCCGTACCACCACCTGTCCCGGTGTTTGGTAATTAGACCCACTAAAGCGGAAGCTTCCGGTTGTGCGCCTGCGCAGTGCTCGGCCCGGCAGGTCCCTGTGTGCGTGTGCACACCGAGCGCCCGCGAGAGCGCGGAGGGGCTGGGGTCTAGCGCCCCGGGCCTCCCGGCTTCGCTGTCTGGGACGCGGTACCGGCTCGGCCGCCCGCTCCCCTGCTGGCCTCCGTCCGCCCCTTCTCGGCAGCTGGCAGGGGCTCCCTCCTTAACGCCGGCCGCAGATCGAGATCTCCATCTACGAGGACCGGTGCAGCAGCGGCAGCTCCAGCAGCGGCAGCAGCTCCGGCAGCGGCAGCAGCGGCGGGGGCGGCGGGGCGGGGGCCCGGTGACTGGCCGAGAGTCCCTGCAGGGAGGTGTACGGCCGGACTGAGGGCCTCTCAGACCTGCGGCGGCTGCGCTACCAGAGCACCCGCTTCTGAGTCATTCTCTGGGCCCCTGCTGCTCCCCAGGGAGGGGGGGGGGCGGGAGGAAGGGTGACTGGCCCGGTGATTCCCGCGGGCCATCTACCCGCGCCCCCCTTTACTCCCTCCTGCCTGTCACCCCTGGCAGGACGGCCTACTTCCTGACCTAGCATTTTCTCCATGGGGGAGGTCTGGTCACACGCAGCCAGATCTTCCAGGGGAAGGCTGGGGTGAGGGTGTGGGGGTGGGGCCAACACAATTTGGACAGCCCTTTGCTTCTGCAGCTCTTTACCCAACACCCGGAGGGGGGCTCAGGTCCCAGAGAGAATGCCCTTATCCCGCATGATTCCTCACCACAAATCCCACACCCGCCAGGACTCTCTCTCCCCAGGGTCCTGCTCCCCGTGGCTGTCTCCCAGTGTCTGCTCTTTCTGGTGCCACTGCAGGGGCTCTGCCTGTCTGTGATCCTGCCTCCACCGATTCGAGGTCTGGGGAGATGGGAGCTGCTCAGTCCCCTCCTGACCTCTTCTAGACTCCTGGCTTCCCCTTCCTCTGCTCAAAGCCTGGAGGCCACCTTGGCCTTGCCAAGAAATATCCAACTCCTGAGATTTTGCAGGACATCAGGCGCTGGTTGTGGGGCACACAGCCTGGGGCTCTAGGAGGTTATTTGGGGGTCTGGAGAAATGCTTCATGGAGACATGTAGCCTTGGGAGGTTTGAACCTTCAGAACTGGAGCCAACTTCCTGAGATTAGAACCTGTGTGTATGTGAGAATGAGTGTGTGTGCATGCAGGCACGCGTGTGAGTGCATATATGTGAGTGCGCTATGTGCAGAAATGCACATGTGTATGTGTAGGTGTGTGTATGAGCACACATGTGGATGGATGTGTGTGAGTGCAGTTGTGTGTGTGTACACGTGTGGTTGCACCTGTGGGTGCATGTGTATGTATGTGTATGTGACCGTGCACTTGTCTGTTCCCCTTGGTTGCCAGGCCAATGATTGCCCCTCTCTGCATCCCGTCTTATCTTTGTATGTGATAGTCTGTGGCTGCTTCCCTGCATGGGTCCAGCCTGTCCCCTTGTAAATAAATGTCCTAAAGCTCCTTGCCCCTTGCCTGGGGCTGCCAGCTCGGCTCTTCTTCCTGGTCTCTCCCCTGCCTGCAAAGCTCTCCCTACCTTCTGATTCTACTGTGTACATTCTAGCAGAAGAGAAGCTGGGGGTCTAGGAGAGCAGAGCCAACCTTCTGGGACCTTCTGTGTCCCTCTCCCAAGCTCCCGGTGACAAGGCAACAGGGCCACACACGCTGCCCATTCAGCCCACCCAGGCTCTGGAGCTCTCTAAGGCCGTGTAAACAAGGCTTCTGTGGATGTTCAAAGGAACTGGCAACCTGCAGGGGAAAAGGCAAACTCCTTTCTCGAAAGGGAAGAGAAGCATCCAGCCACCGAGGCCCCCGCCTGCCAAGGCCCAGGGCGGCCAGTAGGAAGGAAGCAGCCCTGCCCCGGTGCCCTGAAGACAGACAGAGAGGCTGCCTGCCTCAGCCGGCAGGAGGTGCTACAAGCGCATGTGAAAGACCAGCCGCTGAAGGTAGCTTTCTGGAACCAAAGAGGGGCCTGATTGTTTTTGCACAAGACAGCAGTGTGTGGGAGGGAGGTGCCTACCCAGGGAGCCAAAGGCAGGCCCCGAGCCCGAGTGGGCGGGTCCTGGTCCCACGATCCCCCACAGAGGACTGCGGCCTGGCCCATGCCCATTCTGGCCCACTGTGTGGCCGGGCCTTATGTCTGACCTGTGCCTCTCCTGTGGGATGGCTGGGCACAGGTGATGCAGTGGCCTTTGGTTTTATTATTTCTTTTTCCAATAAAAGGACTTGCCCAGCTTGAGGCTCTGTGCCACTTCTTTCCCCGATGGTGATGGGGTGCCATCAGTTCTATGCCCCGGGACCACAGGGAGCGGATGCTCAGCTGCCCACCCACCTCATGCCAAGGAGGTGGGGCTGGGTGTTCTTGAAGAAGCAGTGAGGCTGACGTGGGCAGGACCAACCCTACCTTCTTAGAGCTTGTAGTCTAGTGGGGAAGCTACCCTCTGGATCCTCTAATATGGAGCCTTTATGGGGCACTTGCAGCCTTGGGTGGAGGGAGCAGCTTGACAGAGAGCCAGGTCAAAAGTCAGTAATGAGATAAATACCCATTTCTTGAGCTCTCACCCTGGGTTGGGCCCTGTTAGGGGTTGCATCAGAGAAGTCGTTCAGTTTTAAAGACTAGGGTGTTAGAACCTAGCAGAGTCGTATGTTGGATTTTATAAAACTAAATAACATTTATTGAGCACCTATTGTGTACCAGATACTTTGATAAAACCACGTGCTAGAGCTGGGAGGGGATTTAAGATCATCTAAATGAGACAGAATGGAGGCCCAGAGAGGTCACGTGACTTGCCCCAGTTCACACAGCTGACCGACAGTGGTACCAAATTTAGAACCAAGATCTCCTGACCCAGTGCTCAACCTGACACCATGCCGATGGCATCTGGATGGAAGTTGCCTTAGGCCTCAGGGCGGCCAGGGTCACACGCTCAGGTCTGTGGGCCAAGAGAGGATCTCACCAGACTGTGGGGATAATGGCTCCAGCCCCCAGGGTGGGGGCTTTGGGGACATCCCCTCTGGCTGGTGCTGACTGGGACTCTGGGTGGCTTTCACAGTTGTGCCTGCTGCTCCTGAGGGGCAGCTGGGCCTTTCCCTGAGCCCTGGGGCAGGCTGGACTCACTGCCTCTGCTCAAACCTGGGGTGTGTGGGGTTGTCACAATGGAGGCTGTTCTTTAACATGTGGGTAAGTTCATTCTGTCCTGTTGGCAAGACATTCTGTCCTGTTGGTTATTATTTATAGTAGTAATACACAGTAGTAGCTAACATTTATTTTATCACTCTGTGCCATGCGCTAGGCTAAGAGGCCACATAACCATTCAGTCCTCACAACAATCGTAAGATGTGGACTATTATTCCCATTTTACAGATGAGGAGGCTGAGACTCACGGAAGTTAAATAACTTGCCAAAAGTTACACAACTAGGAAGTGGAAGAGCTTGGTTTTGAATCTAGGCAAAGTTCACCCAGGTTTAGGGACTCTGTCAGAGCTTGAGGTCCTCGGTCATCCTAGGTTAGGATTTGGCAGATTCCCAGGTAAGGACTTGGAGCTGTGCCTGGTACCTCCAAGCCCAGGGCTGGAGCTTCTAGGCAACACGGGAGCATGGGTGGGCTGTGCTCTTCAACTGCGGAGCCCACGGGGGCAGCTCGGTAAAGGGCAGAGCGGGGAGAAGCAGGTGAGGCATGGCTTCTCTCTCCCTGGTTCTTCTCTGCTGGCTCAGTTATGGGGGAAGTGGCCTCCTCCTTGGGTTGGGTCACAGCCACGTCTCTGCATCCCCCTGGCCAGCCAGGAACAGGCCGTGTCAGGTCCCAGCGAGCAGAGGAACCCCCAGGAAGCTCTGGGCTGCCATTCCCCCATGGTCACTGCTGCCAGACTGCTTTCTAGCTTCCTTTGGGGTGTGTGAAAACCACAGGGTTTACAGAGGCTCGTGGTGCCACCGAGCGGCAGAATTGTGCACTGCACCCCGGAACCCAGCAGCCTGGGAACCATCCCCAGGGCTCCCAAACCCTGTGGGGCAAAGATGGAGTCCAGCTGGCGGTGACTCCCCCTACGTCCAGCTCCTGGGGCACCGCCTTGTTCTTGGGAAACCCTAGCTCCCTTGACCACAGCTCCGGAAGGACTCAGAGTAAGGAAAGTTTCTGGCAGGAGGCACCTACGCTTCGTTTGGACTTTACTATTTACCAAGCATGAAGGCAATGCAAATACCACTCCTAGTGAGACCTGAATTGGAATTCAGGCTTTATGAGGGTAGCACGTGGTGGAGACCCCTCGAGCCCCACTGTCCTCTCCAGCTGTAAGATAGGGGTACTAATACTTTACAAAATCGTGTGGGCCAGTACCTCTCATCCTTGGCTGCAGTCAATGTCACCCAGGGAGCAAGAGAAACCACTGATGTCTGGTCCTATCCCCAGAGATTCTGATTTCATTGTTCTGGGGTGCAGCCTAGACATTAGGCTTTTAAAAAGTTTTCCTGGAGGTTCTAGAGTGAAAATAAGGTCGAGAACCCCCGATTTTGACAGTGCCCAGAGCCTATGAGCCTTTTTACAGGCCTCTGAAGATGTCTGAGGCCCAAATAAAAGTTTATCAGTTCCACAAAAGCAACAAGACAGGAAATGAGTACAAGTTATGGTTCTACTCGTAAGGCATTCTAATACAGGCAGAGCTAATCTTTGGTGTTAGACGTTAAGAGAGCAGCTGTCCTGGGATGAGGCATAGTGAATGGAAGGGGGCCTGGGGAGGCTTCTTGGGTGCTCATGCTCTGTTTCTCCAGCAGAGTGCTGGTTACACAGACGGGCTCACCTTGTGAGAATTCATTGAGCTCCACACTTTTGTGTATTTTTTTATAGGTATGGTACATTTCAATAAAATTTACCAAAAAAGTTTATTGGGTCCAAAATAGGAAAAGTAAACACAAAGCTGAAATTAATACTTTGTTACATATCTACAAAATGTAATACTGTCAAACAGTCCACTGTAATTCAACTTAACTCTGGTTGTGTGTGTGTGTGTGTGTGTGTGTAATTTAGTGTGAGTTGTGGATATATATGACAATGTTTGATATGATGAGGGGTGGGGCCTCCAAAAGAGAAGAAAGGTCCCTGGTACCTAAGAAAATCCTAAAACAGCCCAGGTTTACACCAGGAGCTCTTGACCTTGACCCACCTTCTTCACATATTTGCAAAATAACATGCATTTATCTGGGGAAGAGGATCGAAGGTTTCAGCAGATTCTCAAAGGAGTATGTGACCACCCACTAAAAATGATTGAGAACAATTGTTTTTGAGGAATCTGAGAAACTGGCCTAGAATGTGCCTGGCATGACAGAGGCGTTCGGTAACGTCAGTTTCTTTCCTTCCTTTCAGAGTGCAGCCTTCTGACGTTTCCACACGACCCTTCTCAGGCAACTTTGGGAGGATTTATTCTCTTGGCAGAGCCCAGGGCAGAGTGCCGAGCTCACGGCTCTTCCTCTAAGGGGCTATTTAACGGGCTTGTCATTTCAGCGCCTGCCGGATGGCAGAACTCAGCGTGCGGCAGCCTGGAGCTGCACCGGGCCTTGCGGTTTTGAATCAGGGACCACGGAGGCGGTGGAAGAGTGGGAAGGGGGAGTCAGAAGGCTGCACCAGTCTGCCGTCCCCTAGCGCTGCGCTCAGTTATCCTGAGTCCCAGCTCTGTCATCTGTAAAATGAGAGCACGATGAAAATGCATCTCGGTGAATGAGAATCTATTTCTCCCAAGTAAAATATTATTGTTATTGCCGAAGTTACTCTAGGACCTCATTATACAGTGGCCTCGTGATACAGATTTATAGCCAGGTTTCAGATTCTTGCATAGAATAAACAGACATTTGTCCAAGGGTTCACTGGTTCCCTAATATACGCCAGGAACATTCATGTACATTATTATTCCATTTAGTTCGCTAACACTCTGGTGGGTGGTTATATTTGAATTCTTATTTTACAGATGAGGAAACTGATGTTCCAGGTGGTTAGGTAGCTTGACAAGCGCCCACAGCTAGTAAGTGTCAGAGTAAAGACCTGAACCTAAGCGTCAGACCCCAAATCCTGCTCTCATTCTGCCACTGTGTCACAGTCGGGTGAAAGACTCCTTTCTACCTGGATTGCCTCATAAAGACGGATTCCAGACCCAGGGAGAAGCACGTGGGCAAATGCGGACACAGAAGAATTAGCTTTGCAGAGGCATGATGGGGCTAGTTATTCTGGAGTAATTCAAGTTATCGATTTCTGTAATGGAAAAGTGATTGGGAACCAGCTACCACCTGAGAGCAGCCTGAGCCAGGCCCTGGAAGGGGGAAATGTTATACGTAGCTTACTGGACCTTGTGCATGGCAATGAATGGCCTTTTCCCCTCTGTCCCCAGTCCCTTGGTAAACTCTTGGAGGGTGGGGATCTTATCTCACTCACCTCCAGTGCCTCCCACCCCCTGCCCTCATGCCTGTCACAGTGCTTTGCCCTTGACAGGTGAATGCAAAATGCAGCCCACCAGGAAGGCTGGCAGGAAGAGGCAGGGATATACAGATGTGAAATCCTCTGGCCCCTGGAGTAATGAGACCTGAGGGGCTGCTTAGGCAGATGCAGACAGGTGAGTGGCCACTGAATGATAACAATTCAACTGCAGGTGGTCACTGACTAACTCACTTAAAGGGTAGAGGCAGGGGGCGCCTGGGTGGCTCAGTCGGTTCAGCTTCCGGCTTCGGCTCAGATCATGATCTCACGGTTGTGAGTTTGAGCCCCGCGTCGGGCTCTGTGCTGACAACTCAGAGCCTGGAGCCTGCTTCGGATTCTGTGTCTCCTCCTCTCTCTCTGCCCCTCCCCTGCTCATGCTCTGTCTCTCTCAAGAATAATAAATAAACTTAAAAAAAAAATTAAAAAAAAAAAAGGGTAGAGGCAGTGATGCTGGGCCATCCCCTGTGCTGGGCAGCTGTTCTGAGTTGCCCTGGCTGTGATCTCATGGCTCTGCTCATGATCTCCACCTGTCCTGGGAGGGGAGGAGGGGGAGGAAGTGTGCATCCTGACCCCACTCAGCCCTGCTCAGTGCTCCCTGAACACCACTATTGTAAGGTGGGTAAATCCTCATGGGGCTGAGTACGTTGCCTGGAAATCTGGACCTGGGGCCCTAGAGAGTGAAGTACCATGGGTGGACAAACAGATAAGTGGACGCATACAGAGAAGATGGGTACGGGGAGATGACTGATGGTTCAGAGGTGGGCGAGAGGGCTGCCTGGCTTGGGATGGATGCTCGCAGACCCTGGAGAGGCAGGTGAATGGATGGGTACCGATCGGCCCTGTGCTTCCCAGTGCAGATCTAAATACAGCGCCGGAGTTCTTCAAAGGGAAGATACAGTGTAACCTGGTCCCCGAATGAGCTCTGCATATGAGTGATGGCTATGTCTCGTTGGGAAGGATTCTTACAGGTTTCACATTGCCCCAGTTAATGACTTATGGATTGTTGCCAAATCAGGCAGTGCTAGAAGTGAAAGCAGTAGATTAAAGGGCCTGGGGCAGATTTTATAATAATATCTGCATGTTATCAGTCAGTCACTGCATTGAGCACCTTGCATGCTTCATCTCAACAGCTCTGTGAGGTTGTTATGCTTCCATTCTGTGGAGGAAGAAAGTGAGGCTCAGAGAGAGGAAGCGGCTTGTTTGAGGCCACTTACAGGGCATGTAGGTGGGGTGTCTGGAAGTCAAGCCTCAGGCCATCTGATCACAGGGTCTTAGGGCAAAGAGAACATTTTAAGGATGGAAGGAAGGGAGGAGGGGGGGTGGGAAGACCATAGGATTTTGGGACCAGTTCTCTAATATTCTGGCACACAAGATATGTTCTGCACTGGGGTGAGGCTCTGAGACCCTCTCCTCCCTCTTTCCTGTCTGCATCTGCCTTCGAGGCCTATAAATCTTGAGCCAGGGGACCGGGAAGTCCCATGAAGATTAAGTATCGGGTTTACCTTCCTCCCCGTGGCCCAAGCTTATTCCTCTGCCACGGTCCCCAGGGGCAGTTGGGCACGATGTGATTGGGCTTCTCTCCTTCCCCAGGAGCTCTGCACCCAGGTCTGGGGTGCAGGGAGGAGTGTTAGTCCTTAGATATTTGGTGGGGGTGGGTGGGGCGGGTACATGAGATGGTTCTGGGTGATAAGTCCTTCATGGTTGCTCGGGGCTGGCCATGAAGAAGGACCATGAGTTCCCTTTATAGGAATTATTCTGGGCCCCAGACTTTCCTTCTGGCAGGCAGGCTGGGTTCATGAGGGGCTGGGCAGGGACTTTCTGGGAAGAGCGATACAGGTCCTCCTTCTGTCCCCACCAGACATCCCCTTCTGCAGCCTCCCTTCTTAGCAGAGCAGGACCCTCTGTGCACCTGGCCCTTTCACTCAGCTCTTGCCCAGCTGTGTTCCATGCGCCAGGGATGGTTCTTTGGTTCGCTTGGTGGGCCCTTGCCCTGACTCTGACTCTGGGTCAGCACCACGGAAAGAACAAGTTCTGCATCTGAAATACTTTAAGTTTTCTGGAAAACGAGGCAGTGTGAGCAAGGAGGAGCCCCAGGCAGGAGTCAAATTCCTGGCGCGGCTATGGTCCTCGGGAAGTCACTGTTCCTTTTGAGCCCCGGTTTCCACAGCTGAAAAGGATGGGGCAGGACTAAATGACTTCTCAGGTGCCTCTGGATTTAATGTTCTAGGGCTTCTGTGACAGTCAAGCGCCGAATCCCAGGCCAGTTCACCAGTTGCCGGTGGATGTGTGCTCTGTGCAGCCCAGTCAATGCCACGCTCTCCCTGCTCGGTTTACTTGCTGATTATTCTCTCTGGGAATGGCCCCGCGTGACAACTTGGCGGAACATCCCCACAGCTCAGGCCCCGGGAGGGTTTGCTCTGCTCCCTTATGGCCATTTTCAGTCCTGAGATCTCTTCTCTGCAAAGGTGTCAGTTCCCCGAGGGTGGCCAGTGTCCCCCCACATCTCCCGCACTGCCGACTCCCGGGTGGCCTGGGCCACAGCAGGGAGTGCCGGGAGCCACGCGAGCCTTCGGCACTGCACAGACCCAGGCTTCATCCTGAACTTTGCTGCTTAGTAATATTATGAATATTTCAAATTTCTTTGGGGCTGACTACGTGCCAGGCACCGTGTCAAGTGGTTCAGATCATCTTGTTTAATACGATAACTGTGAGGTAGGTACTATCCCCATTTTCCAGATGAGAAAGCCGAGGCTGGAGGCCAGCACGCTTACTTTACGTTTCTGCTCAAATGCCTCTTTCCCAGAGAGGCCCTCCCTGCCCCTCCCTCTTTCAAGGGCCCTTCTGCCTCCAGCCCCGCACCTCCGTGTGTCTTCAGGCTGCTGCCCAGCTCCAACAGCACTTATCTTCTGACTGCATCCTGATCATGTTGTACGTCATGGGGCACTCAGGGGTCAGCCAGGGTTGTACACAAGTGTATGGGCCCGGCCACAAGAACCCGGCCCAGCACACAGCACGTGTCCAGTCTATGCCGAGTGACAGCTGGTTACATAATTTGCCCAGGTGTCAGTTTCCCGGAGATCGTTCCCCAAGAGGCTTAAAAACACAGGCTGCGGAGCCAGACAATTGCCGCTTTGAATCAGAGCTTTTGCCGCTTAACCGGCCACGTGACCTTGTGGATCTTATTCTCCCTGAGCCTCTGCTTCTTTGGTGATAAACTAGATGAGTAACATTTAGCCCACAGCACGGGCGGGGGGGATTCATGGGGACACACACGTAAAGTTCTTGGCATACGATAGGCGTTCCGTAAATGTTAGCTCTGTTCCCTGGGGAGGGCTTTTTCTCTTCCCGCTTCTCGTTTTTCTCCAGTGGTCTTCTTTTCGACCACTTTGCTGTTCAACCACAGTTCCTTAAGGGGATGGTTGCGGAAGGAGAGGTTGGCATTATCTGCGAAGCTAAGCAGCCCGCGCTCTCTCGCCTCCCCTCCTGGGACGTGTCTGTTGCTAAGGAGACACAATGGCAGACCTGACAGGATGTGGCTGGGGTTCTGGCCCACGCTGAAGGAGAGAGCTGTGGCTGACCCTGGGGAGGGAGAGGAGGGGAGGGGCTCGGCTTGCCTCCTGGACTGACAGTCTGGGTGGGGTATCACTCTGGAATCTGCTGGACAAACTCAGCTGGCTCCCTGAGAAAGTGAAGCCTTCGTCCTCCTGTGTCTGTGCGGCCCCAGAGAGACGATCAACAGCCCTGTTTGGAGGCTGGCGTGCAGTTCCTGCTCGGGTCACAGTCCAGAGGTGCTGGTCAGGGTGTGAGGCCCACACCCTGGGAGGGGGCCATAGCAGCCAGAGTGACGCATAATCAAACTCTTGGCCCTCAGAATGGCACCTCCCCAGAGCAGGGCTGGCGATGGAGAAGAGGCTGTGCAGGTGATCCACGGTTTCCCTTTGCTAAGGACAGCCAAGCTGGCTGGTGAGAAGATTCAGCAGGGGCACTGCCACCTCTATCTTGCAGCTGCAGGGTGACCGTGTGGCGCTTGTCACAGATCCCGGGCTCCGCCAGACACTCCATTTCCTCCTTCCCAACCCATCCCCGGCCCCTGGGCAACGCAGAGAGACTGTGGCTTTTGTGTAATGGGTTAGTCACCCCAAATGGGAAGGAAGGGTCCTTGTTAAGAGCTCAGGTTGGGGGCTAGACTACTCTGACGGAGTCCTTCCTCTGTGTGTCCCAGCCGTGTGACTGGGCAAGCCACATAGCTTCTCTGTAAAACTGGGATCCTGATAGCACTTTCCGCTCGGGATTGTGGTGGGGATTACACAAGCTGATTCTTCTAAAGAGCTTAGATCTGGCCCAGACATGCCAAGCTCACTAAGTGTGGCTATTATTGTTATGTTAAGGGTACATTCCTGGGCAGAGGAGTATTCTCAGTGGTTCTCAGTGAATGCTTGCCCAATGAATACTGGAATGAGAGAGCTTGCTTTCTGGTGTGGCAACCCAAGCATTTAGCTAGATTTTTCAGAAAGCCCCTGTGAGTCCCACTCTTATCCCATGCACCGGGTTCCTCCATCTGGCTGCAGGGAGGCCATGTGGGAACAATAAACCAAGTCATCTCTACTTACCATTGTATGCCCAGAGCTTAGCTTAGTACCTGGCACACAATAGGTGCTCAACTAATACTTGTTGACTGAATGAATCACATCAGGAGTAAGCCTTCTTACCCAGCAGCTGGGATAGTGTAGTGGTGCTCTTGCTAGCTGGGGGGATTTGGGACTCCTCTTTGTAACTCATCTGGCCCCACCCACCAAGTAGGGTAAATCGACACAAACACACCCTGTTGTAAGAAACTCCGTGTAGGAGGATTCATGGTTATTACTTGACGAGGTATCCTCTGAAGTTTGCTGTCATCCTGAATTTTCCGATGTCCTTGGCAGGCTGTCTCCCTAGCTGTCCTGTCCCTTACTTCTCGTGCTGTTGTGTGCGGTCTGTCAGTGGACACCGTCGTCTTGCCATTCACCACTGCATTTGGAACCATTGCCTCTATGGGTTTTGGGGTTTACTTCTCTCGCTATCTTA
Source organism: Leopardus geoffroyi (assembly GCF_018350155.1). Lineage (NCBI taxonomy): Eukaryota > Metazoa > Chordata > Mammalia > Carnivora > Felidae > Leopardus > Leopardus geoffroyi. The sequence continues at coordinate 57,402,103 of NC_059334.1, forward strand.
GATCTACTCGTGCATTTCTAAAAAGGCAGCAGCTTCCAGAATGACTAGGGAATAGTCCGAACAGTGACAGTGCTGTCTGTCACCCCCTGACAAGATGGTGTGGTAGGAAAGGGCTCCAGCCTTGGCTGGGGACCAGCTGGCTCTGTGACCTTGGGTGGATCACTTCATCTCTCCGAGCCTCATGTCTGGGCCCATCCAGACCTTTAATTTCTACCTGAACACACAGGAGCGGGCTTCCCAGAAGTGGAGCGATTTTTAAGTTGTTACACGCTTTATTGTGACAATGTGGTTGTTTTTATTTTAAAACTTTTCATTTAAGCTCGTCTTCTGAGTGTAAAAACAGTACTAGCTATGAGGAATTCATATTTTGTGATTTATTGGGAGTATTATTATTATATCAGAAAATGGTAGTTTTTTTTGTTAAATATGTTTTTAAAATGCTTGCTGCATGCTTAAGTGTGATTTTATTATATCTTGGGGCAACTTTTTTCCCCCACGAAGGACAGATCTGTGATTTATAACAAGCCTTCACTACCGAGGCTGGTTGTGAAAGTATTCTATGGTGTTACATCATTCCCAAAGGGTGCTCTGGCTACAGAGGCTTCCAGGTTTCTCAGCAGACTGCAGAGGAGACCAAGTTGCAAGATTCTTTTCTAGAAATCAGGGTAACTTGAGACTAGCCGTATCTCTGTCCAGCCACACACTGAAGGGTCTTAGAAAGGAAAGGGCTTTGGGAATACACCAGACCAAATCTCTTGTTATTTAGATTATGCAAACTGAGGCCCAGTGTAGAGAAGCAACCGTCCCCCAGGTAAAAGGCCCAGAATATTCCCTCCAGGTCTCCTCCTTGCTCATCCTACATCCCTTGCCTGGCCCAAACCCCAGCCCCCCAAACGTGAACATTGGTGCACATACCCAAACCATTTCTCATGCCCAGGACACTTTCCCTGTCTCGTGATTTGCTTTCCAAGGGCTACATGACAGAAAAGCTGCTGCTACTTCAGGATTCCAACCAGCATTTACTTGCCCCAGACACATTTTTGTTTTTATCAGCTAGGCACTAATACGCAGCAGAGAGTTTATTGGCATAATTTCTCCAGAAAGAGGCTGGAAGACTTGGCAAGTTCAAACTTTAACATTTTTTCAAGAGTTCCCAAAGGGCCACCTTTTCCCCTCCCATAATAACCACCAACTCCCAGAAGGCTTTCTCTACCACAGGAAGTCAGGGCACACAGAGCAGAAACAGCACAGGCCAAACCAGCAGGCACATGATACATGAGTGAATCAACTGAGCAAGCAACTGCCTGGGAGCCATCTTTGTTAAGGGCAAAACAGGGTGCTCATGACACTGGAGGATACAGAAAAGACAGGACTATCTTGATTCTTCTGAAGAAGTGAGGGAGGGTAGATGGGGTAAGTGGGGAGACTTTCCTTTTCTGTTTTCTCAGAAAACATGCAAAGAAAGGCTTCACAAACAAGATTACACAAACATCAGCATCTCCCAAACTTCCCTTTTCAAAGATGGCCACCCCTGCGGTCCATTCAAAGGGAGCACGCAGCAGAATCTACTGGGCGTGGAGAGAGAGACAGGCAGCGGGAGAGATTTAGTTTTCCACAAAGGTTGTTAGTTTAGTTTAGTTTTTTTTTCCTTTATTGATGGGATTTAAAGTGCATATAACTGAAGGCAAAGTCCAAGGCCTAGAGAAAGATATGAGGCCCGAGAGAGAGGCTCAGAGATTCTAAAGGCAGCAGAAGGATACCCACCTAAAAAGGCCACTTGAGCTGCAAAAAGGATGGGAGAGAGAGAGAAAGAGAGAGAGAGAGTGGGAAAAAGAGAAGGGGGATGGGGGTGGGATGGGGGTGGGGGGAAGCATTTGGGAGGAAGAAGACAAATACCAGTTCAGAAATTCAGACAAAGATGAGTAGTAGGAGCTAGTTTATATCCCTGGTAGGAAAAGACGGGCTGACCTTAAGGTAGGAATATGTGAGAAGGGGAGACGTGAGAAGAACAGTGGCCTCTGGCCAGGGCACAGCACCCCAGGGACCCTTCAGATGGTGGCAGTAGTGGTGGGGGCTTCTCCAAACCTCTGTCACGGTCTTCCCTGGAGACCCAACGGGGGTCTAAGGAGACTCCATCCGGCCAGGAGAAGTCAGGGGCTGGGGACCTTGATCTGGGGCCTCCCCAAAGCTCCCCGGTGGAAGACAACTTCCTGTGTCCTACTGGACCATGGCTGGGCCTCACTCACCCACACAGGCCGTGCCGTCCTCGTTGGGCTCGTAGCCCCGACTGCACCTCTTGTTGGTCCGGCACCTGTAACTTCCATACGTGTTGACGCACACAGGCTTGTCTCGAGGGCACACGAATGGGAACTGGATGCATTCGTTGGTGTCTGAAAGGTGAGGGGAGTCACTCACCAGGGAGGTGTAGGGCAGAGGCTCCTCACTCAGGCTCTGCTGCCCCACCCACTCTGTGACCTTGGGCATATCCCTTCTTCTTTCTATGCCTCAACTCCCTCACTTCGGTCCCTCTGGCTGGCTCGTTCTATATTTGACCTCTACGTGTTGGGGGTGTCACACTTGGCCCGGGGTCTTCTATCTACCACACTTCCTGTAGGTGCTCCCTTCATAGATGGATGAGTCCAGATTCCTATCTGCAGCCACAGCCTGTCCCTGGGGCTCCAGACTTATGAACCCAACATGCATCTCATGCTCAGTAGGTCCAGAATGGAAATCTAGATGCTCCAGCCCTCAAACTTCTTCCACTCCCTGACCCCATCTCGCCTGAGTCAATCCATGTCACCCACTCAGCCGCTCAAGCACAGATAGGAGCAATCCCTAGTTCCTCCTTTTCCCTTACCTCTGTAGGCGAGTTAACAGATCCTGCCGCTCTGGCCCCATAGAACCCCTCTGTGTGCCCACCTCCTTCTCCAGCCACAGCCCGTTCCCAGCCTGCACCACCTCTTGCCTGGATTTCTGCAGCCACCTTCAGACTGGCACTCTGGCTTCCACTCTTCCCTCCAATCTAATCTGCAATTCAGCAGGCAGGGCGATCTTTTGAAAATGTGAATCATACTCTCCTGCTTAATTGCAAAGGGCCCCAGGAACAAAATCCAGACACCATGAGACCCTCCCTGACTTAGCGCCTGGCTCCCCCACCACCTCCGGGCACGCCAGCCTCCTTCCCATTCCTTTCACACACAGAGCCTTTTTCCTGCCTCGTGGTCCTCGCTCCTGCTCTTCCCTCAGCTCTCCGTGTGGCTGGACCTTCTCGTCCTTCAGGTCTCAATTCAAAGGGCTTCTCCCTGACCACTCTGTCTAGAACAGTCTCCAGGGACACCTTGCTTAAAGCGCTTTTGGTCCATCTCATCCGGCTGCCAGGTTACGTGTTTGTGGTCCCCCTCCCCAGAACAGATGCTGTTCCAGGGCAGGTGCTTGGCCCACATCCCCAGCACCTCGCGTGGGCACGTAACTGTCCGCTAGATGATGAAAAAGAAGTGGCTGGAAGGGTGATCCTACAGGGTCCTTCCAGTGCACAGGCTAGACACTGGAAGTTCTGTGTACGTGCATCCTCTCTTTAGAGTGGCCAGGGTTGGGACGTGGAGAGTGGAGGGGACTAATTTCCTCCCAAGCCACCCTTAGAGCCGCACTCCTTCACTTTCTCACCTGTGGTCCTTTGCCGGTGTAGGGCCCTCCACCAGGCCACCTTCTCCCCTCTCTCTGCCTGGCGAGCTCCCCATCGCCCCCCAGGTCTCAGCTCAGGCCTTGTCTCCCTGGGGCACCTTCTGGGACCCTCCCTGGCTGGTTGAGGCCCCACCTTTGTGCTCCCACATCCCACCCCTCCCCCACCCAGCCCTGCTCACATTTCCGGTCATCCCTGTTTATTCATGTGCCTCTCCCACTGGCTCTAAGCCCCATGAGGGCAGGGGCTGTGTCTGTCTCATTTACTCTTTTTCTTTTTTTAATTCATTTTTTTAAATGTTTATTTTTGAGAGAGAGAGAGAGAGACAAAGCATGAGCAGGGGAGGGGCAGAGAGAGAGGGAGACACAGAATCGGAAGCAGGCTCCAGACTCTGAGCTGTCAGCACAGAGCCCGAAGCAGGGCTCAAACCCACGAACCACGAGTCGGACGCTTAACTGACTGAACTACCCAGGCGGCCCTGTCTTGTTTACTCTTGAGTCTCAGTAGCAAACCCACTCAGCCTGGGGCTGACGAGCATCTACGGAACAGACTTAGGAAGAATGCTGCCTAAGAGTCTAAAGGCAGGAGGAGTCCTTGACCTGACCCCTCACTGCCGGTTCCTGACGCAGAAGATACTGCGGTTGAGGGTCTTTCAGACGCTGAGCCCCTTGGCTGCCCCTCTGCCACCCCAGGCCCTTGGAGGACTTTCAGAAAGTCAGCGAACTCTCACAGAGCTGCGGTCCTAGCAGTGTGCTAGCCACCTGCCTCCCAGTACTGCACGAGGCTACCGTCTCCCTTCTGTTCTGTGACTACACTCCACGCCCGGGTTGCTCCAATGCCCCTGGCCATGCCCATCCTTGCCTGCCAGCTCCCGTGCTTGCCGCTCCGCCAGCTGGCCATGCCAAAGCCACCACGGAAGACGCACGCGCACCTTTGCCACCGTGAGGTGGCCGCACGACCCCTCGCACGGCCGGGCCGCCCCGTGAGCACTGTACAGGCAGTTATGCGTCTCCTCCCCAAGCCCATTCTTTCCGAATTCGTGGCAGGAAGCACTCCATCCCCAGAACTGCCATGATTTGGCCTATTGGCTGCTGGCGTCACTCCCACCTTGGTGAGTCACATGGCGGTTGTCTTGGCATCTGGAGCCCCAGGGACAAACAACACATTTCCCTCCCCACCTTTCCCCCTCTTGTCTGCAGCCTAAGCTTTGCCAGGGCTCAGACTGACATTCCCCAGGGAGATTCTGGCCTCTGCCCCATCCTCTAGTGCCTGCAGGCAACTCACCCGTGCAATGGCCATTTTCCTGCTGGGAGAATCCTTGGCCGCACTGCAAGGTGGGCAGAAGCAGAGACACTGGTGAGTTGAGAAGATCCCACCTCCGGTTCCCCCCTAATCACAGCCACAGAGCAGCTGTCACCCTGAGTCCAGAATGAGGGGTGCTCTTAGCTCTGGGCCTGGGGTTGCCCTTCCCTGCTGGGACCCCTCCCCTTGCACTGAGAAGAGGAGACTGGGGGAAGGACGAGAATGTATTCAGTCCAATACTGAATTCACGCGGGATCCAGGTGCCTGAGCTGGGGTACCTAACAGAACCTATCCCTCTTCAACGTTTATTTATTTTTGGGACAGAGAGAGACAGAGCATGAACGGGGGAGGGGCAGAGAGAGAGGGAGACACAGAATCGGAAACAGGCTCCAGGCTCTGAGCCATCAGCCCAGAGCCTGACGCGGGGCTCGAACTCACGGACCGCGAGATCGTGACCTGGCTGAAGTCGGACGCTTAACCAACTGCGCCACCCAGGCGCCCCAACCTATCCCTCTTAAACTGCAAATCCCTCCCTAAACTACACATGGAGGGATCATTATGAAGCCTGCTCTTTGCTGAGAAGATTTCCATCATTCTGGAGGCAAAATCTGCAAATTCCTGGGAGTCCACTTTCAGACCATGGGGCTGTGGAGGGGGTCCGCTCTTCTGGCTATGAGGCCCGGACACCCTTACTCACCTCCAGTGGGGCTGGGCTCTGAAGTCTGTCCTCATCCTGGGGGTAGGAGATCTCCAGCACAGAGTTCATCTCCTCACTGGCCACGCTCCGGCTTGCCATCTTGCCATCTGGCCACGTCACCTCCACACTGCTGGCTTCATCCTTCCCTACGGGACAGAAGGAGAACTGAATTTTAAATTCTATTTAATTTTAATGAATTTGCATTTCCATAGCTACGCATGGCTCGTGGCTACCATATTGGACAGCACAGCACTAGAACTTACATTCTAGCGGACAGGCCAATCAGCATGAAGCTGTTTTAGGGGAGAAGGGAAAGCCTGGTGGTAAGGAGGTTGACGTTGGGTTCAAATCTTAGCGGTACCGCTTGCCTTGCTGTGTAATTTTGGCCATGTCACTGTATTTAAACTTATATCATTTATAATTATAGCCTGCTAGGGGCCATGCTTTCTTTTACCATTGGGAATGTGCCTGTTTTCAGGGAGCTTCCGCTCTGGTGGGGACAGACAGGCAAAAAGATGAACAGATCAATGATGTCAGATATTAACAAGCTCTGTGAAGAAAACAAAGATAGGGCAACACGGTAAAGAGGTTCTGGGGCTTGGCTGGGGAACTTTTCTAGCCAGGGTGATCAGGGACAGGCTCTTGGAGGGAAGGCACTTGAGCTGAGCTCTAAATAAAAGCTGAGGTGATAAAGAACAGGACGGTGGAAGGCACAGGAGAAGGACCGTCCTATAGAGCTGAGATGTTTACAGAAGCTAATGGTGAAGCTCAGAGAATATTCATGGAAAATCCATCCACACACACCCTTAAAGCAACGTGTTACATCGGTGGTAGAAAGCAGGTTGGAGAGATAGGTCAGGTGTTCAGGTGGTGTCAGAGGCAGCCCCAGCCCCCTGCTTGAGGCATCAGGCCTGTCACTGCGGCAAGGTCAGGCTAATGGTGATGAATGGGGGTGGGCGGGAGGCGGGGGGGGGGGGGGGTTGGGCCTCACCCGCAAGGAGAGGTTGTTTCCCCAGTCAGTCACCTGGGAAAGAGGGCCGTGCTCAGTGAAGGTAGGAGGGCGGGTGCAGCCCCCTCGTCACCCACCAGGGATGACCAGATGCAGGCCTGGTGCTCAGGGGTCCACAAATCCCGTCATACCCTCAAGCATCATTCGTGGGCTGAATAAACAATGTCACCCACTTATACGTGCTACTTTCCCTTAATGTATGCAGACACTCCTAGAAGAAACAGGGAAACCGAAAAGTGCTGCTGAATTTACAGCAGCTTTGGGCCCTTACTGTCCGCCAAAGGATTTTACAAGGATAGCTACTGTGGGGGCGGAGGGTAGTCTGTGGCACATTTTCATGTATAAAAGGGATTCCTGTATTTTAGAAAAGGGTTGGCAGCCACAAGCAGACTTTGAGGGGAGTGTGTGTGTAGACTCCTGTGTGCAGGGGTTCACCCTGGTGGGGAGCTTGGGACAGCAGGGGTCATGGGGTGGAGGGCCCCAGCTGTGCCTTCTTCCTGGGAGTCCCGGCACCCTTCTATGGAGCTTCCAGAGGAAGCTCCCTACTGCGAGCCACAGCTTCCGGACTCTCCCCGCATTTGCTTCCCCTTGGCCTTGCTGCTACCGCGCCGTGATTAATGAGGGCAGGGCGCTGCGGGCACACTCACACGCATCAAGGGTGAGCAGCCCGTCTCTGTGGGCCAGGTGGGGCAGCGGGACCAGGGAGAGACTCCCAGAGCACAGAGTCCCACATTCGGGGCTGCTTCTGTTCCCCTACAGACTCTCCCCTTCCAGCCTCACTGATTCCGGGGTTTGCTTTCTTAAGCCAGAAACTGTTTCTCATAAACCTCTAATCCCCCACTCCCTCCTTCTATAATAATTCCTTTTGGAGAAGAAGGGTGGACCACGGGACTGGGGGGTATCATCTGTGGGCTTTTTTTTTCTGTTTTGTAATAGTCTCTTGAAGTTAAAGAGATTTGGCATTTTTAGGTTGTACAGTGCCCAAATTAAGTGGCATATATAAAAAGTAAATATTTTTCCATTAAAAAAAGGAGACAAAGAATAGCAAATGTTTCTCACCTAAGCCAACAGACCGCTACATGAATACATTTTCCAGCCTGACTGGAGTGCCACAAATAACTCAGAAGAGTCACCGAATATTCATAGCATGTAGTTCTGAGTCCCGCTTTCTCCCTTCCTCCCAACCCAGGACGGGCAGGGGCTATGAGAGAAGCCAACCAAGGAGAACACATCTCAGTAGGACTCCCTCCTCTGCTGCTGCTGATTTTGCTGACTTGGGCACCTTCTCCGGGGCCTTAGTTTCCTCATCTGTAAGATGGGGGCGTGGCCCAGAGCTCTAGCACTCCTGGGAAGGACAGTCCTTCTTCCTTGGAATGTGAGCCCTGCCCCAGCCGACTGTCCCCTAAGCATCCCCATCTCTACCATCTCTTAGACATGGGGGCACCTGTAGTTCCCAAAGCACCTTCATTTCTTGGCAAAAATACTGGAGAATATGTACCCCAAACTGTACCAGGTGATCTCACTGTTGGCACTGGACCCTCTCGGCAGCACCATGGGGAACGTACTAGACTTCTAATTTCCACTTTAGAGACAAAGGGGCTCAGACCCGGGAGGGGATGTAAGTTGCTCACAGTTCCCCAGCTAGGGATGTCTGACCCCAAAAGCCCATATCTGCTTTGCCCTTGCTCTACTGCTCACTTGGCCCCGACACCCAGCCCTACCACGGGCCAGGTGTCCTGCAGGGATCTGGGATTTAACAGGAAGGAGATGGACCCAGGTCCCATCCTGTGGGAGCTGCATCCCGTGGAGGCAATGAACATAGTGATGATATTATAATGAACTGGGAACGTGCAGCCATAGCATTGGTGCCACTTGGTGAGAGAGGCGGGTGTTAAAAGTCATTCCATTTGGGTGTTGCAGGAGGAGTAGGAGTTTGTGAGGCAGAGGAGGGAAGGAAGGGGCAGTCCAGACAGATGGTGCGGCATGGTACAGAGGTATGGTAAGGTCATGTGTATTTGAAGAGTAGGGAGAAGTTCCAGGTGGGGGAAGCAGAGTGTGGAAAACGTATTGGCAGGTTGGGGCGGGGGGAGATGGGGAGAGACTTTGGAACTTTCATGTGTGAGGCTGATCTGAACCCTCCAGACGACTCTGCAAAGTGGGCGTTCTATCACCGCTCTCCAGGTGTAGACATTGGCAAGGTGAAGTGACTCACAGGTGCCTGAGCTACGATTGGAACCCAGACTCCTGTCCCCAGACTGTTCCCTCTCAAGTTGCCAGACATCCCAGGTCATTCCAGGCACTGCACAAGGGCAGCTTTTAAGCAGTCTGCGTGCCAGGCCTGTGTGTCAGGGAGTGGGGCTGCGGGCAGAGGAGGCCCCATAACCAGCACAGCTGGGAGGTCAAGAGCAGAAGGGAGTCACCTCTGGCAGCTTCTGAAGGACAGAGGCCTAGGAGGCTCAGAGAATTGCGCTTTTCAGAATTACCAGCAAAACAGATGGTGGGAATACAGTTGGTGGAATATTTTTGCACTTTAATAAAGCAATTTTTATGTGGGCCACTGAATTTTCCTTCCCTAAATGAGCACCAGCAGGCTCGGAGGCAGCTCTGAGTCACTCGCAAACAATTCGCTTAAAGAAAGGTGGTGTGTGTGTGGCGGGGGGGGGGGGGGGGGGGGGGGTGGGGGGGCAGGGGTACTGTCAATGCCTGGGGTGGGCTGGTGAGCCTCCGATGGGGGCTGGCTGGGACAAGTAGACTGTAGGTGCTTGTTTTCATTTTCTGGGTTTGGGTGAGTGGCCTCAGTCCTCTGCAAACCAGGAATCGGACAGCCAGGGTAGGGGATATGTAGGGTGGGTGCGCAGGGTGGGGGGTGGAGGGGGGCGGCTAGGATGCAGGTGCAGAGCAAACAGTGCGCAGTGGGCCACCCCACAAAGGCCATGAGCATAAATTCTTCTTTATGAGCCTGGCTGGCCAGCTGGCCAGAAGGAGCAAGGCAAGGCCAGGGCAGGGTGCAGAGGGGAGGTGAAACAAGGCCAGGGGCTCCACTGAGCAGGGGTGGGTAGGATGGGAGCCGACAGCACACCAGAATGGGCCCCCTGAGAACCCCAGAGAATGAAACAGCCATCCAGGGAGGTCTGTGAGTTTTTACTGCGTGGTGATGCGATGCAGCCCAGACCCTCGGGAGTGGGGAGGGTACATGAGGGTCTGAGAAGCTAGTCCCCTGACCAAGGCTCAGTGCAGGGATGAGCAAGACATAGGCATGCCGAGGGGCACACGTGCATGCCCACGCACTTGTCCACGCACTCTCCCCCGAACCTTGCTGCAAAATCAGGGGGAGGCAGAGGATGATTCACAAAGGGAGGGAGGGAGCAGCGTCGGTTGGGGTGAGCGGGAGCGCCGTGAGTGCTGGAAGGGGGGGTTTCCTTGGGCCCTCTTCCCTTTAGAGACCTCCCCCTCCTGGGGACAGCCAGGGGCCCCACATCTGGGCCTCAGTGACTGGACGGACAGGGCAGGCCTTTCTTGCGTTCGTGTTCTGGACATGCCCCTTCTCACCCCAGGCGCCACAAAACAAACTGCTCAGGACTGGAGACCATCATACTGCCCGTCAATAGGAGACTTGCTCCACAAATTATGAATGCCGCCACACGGCAACATACCGTGCGGCACCGAGTTTGGAAAACAAAGGAGAGATGCGCAGCCCGAAAACGGTGTCCAGGTTATGTTGTTAAGGGGGGGAAAAAAAGCAAGTTTGGGAATAATGGAAGAGTATCATCATTTTTGTTAACAAAAACTCCCAAGGAGTATTTATCTATAAATATGCTCCTAGGCACAGCGCATGTGGTAAAAGCACATAGAAAAGCGGGGAGCCGGGAACAGGTGACCCCACCCCTCCCCCTCCACATTCCTGATCCCCTTACCCTGTTCTGCATGTGCTTTTTTCCACAGCACTTAACATCTTCTAACAGTTTATATGTTTACCTAGTTATTATGTTTATATGTTTCTTCTACTTCCACTAGAATTAAGATCACCCATGGCAAGGATCTTTGTCTCATTAGTGTTTGGCACATAGTAGATGGCTCGGTAAATAAGTATTGACTAAATGGATCAAATGGTACTGGGAGAGGGTGAAGGGAGGAACGTTAACCTTTTGCTTAGTATTCAAAACAAAATGTTGAGCTTTGGGGTTATTTTTCCTTTCTTTTTAATCATGTTATAATTTCTAATTTTCCGATAATCAATATGCATTATTCTTACAATCAGGAAAAAATATTAAATCCTTCTAAGAACAACTCAAGCATTGCCCTCCCTGCAGGGCTCCTGGTGCAGGACACCACCCCTGCTGGGGCTCCCGAGCTCCTGGCCGCTCTCTCTTGGCATGGCACGGCCTGGCTTTGGCTTGCTCGGGGGAGCTTTGATCCGCCTGTCCCCTTCCAGCCTGGTTCTTGGTTCCCCCCGCCCCCCAGTTGGGCTTTGGCCTCCCTCTCTAGGCCCCGCTCCTACCAGACCATTCCCATTGTGGGCACACTGAACACTCCCATCTCTGGGTCTGTGTTCAAGCCAGGCTAGCCCCTGGAGTGCTCTCATCAGCCGCCCACCGTGCCTTCTAAATTCCCGCCATCCTGCTAGACCTCGTGCTAGGCCCATGTCCTTGGGAAGCAGAACGAAGTTCTCCCATGCTGGTCCTCGCACAGCCCATCTGGATCTACCTTGCACCAGAATCCCTGTGTCCATCTGCCTTTTTCCCTGGGCTGTGAGCCTGGAGGGCACGGGTATTTCTTCTTTGTCTCATCTGTCTCTTTCCCAGGTCTCTCTGTGTCTCTCGGTTTCCCCAGCCCACTGCCTGTCCGTGGTCCCGGTCCTCGCTTTCCTCAATCCTTCCTTCCGTCTGGCCTTTCCTCTTGGCTCCCTCTCTTCCCACCCCATCGCTGCCCCTCCATCAGCCAGGAAGGCTTGTGCTACGCTGGATCCATGAAGGAGACCCTCCTGGACTGGGGGCCCTGGAGCTGTGGGGACAGAGTCCACCTGCTCCTGGCGCTGCTTCCTGCTCGGTCGCCTCAGTCTCACTGCCAGGCTCAAGAGTGAGCTACAGGGACAGGTCCCCAAGAGCAGCCTTCCTTCAGTGGCTCTCTGGGAGTGGATCCTGGCAAGAGAGGAGCCTACAAGGGGACCCGTCGAGCTGTTTGGGCCAGAGTTCAGAGCCAGAATAAACCCCCCAGCCTTGCAAAATATCAAGGAGAGGCTCTGAACCAGATGCAGCGGCGTGTTACCCCGAGTGTGGGAGGCAGACATTGTGGAGAGGCATGGAGGCTCCTGGGTGCCCGTGGTCCCCGCACATGACTCAGCCGAGGCTGCCAGGTTGAAAAAGCAGGTCTGTGCTCTTGTCAAGGGCAGATACTGGCTGGAGAGGAGACCCAGCGAGGCCCACAAAAACGTCTTAAAAGAGCACAGGCAGCCCACAGGATGTGAGGAAGGAGAACCTCAGCCCCAGTCCCATCCTTACCAAGGATTTGCTCTGTGGAACCTCAATTTCCTGATCTATACACAGTGGGCTGGGGCGTTGACATCCAGCCAGATGCCTGGATAAACATCCCACCTGTGATACCACGGCATTATCTTGGTGACTGGATGGCCTTACGCGGGTCACCTGGTAATGAGGGGACGTGGATGTCCAGGAAGAAAGAGGCAGAGCGGAGGACCTTGGCTGGCTCCACACACGGCAGCTATGGGAGGCCAAGCAGTTAAGTCACAGAGGTCAAGAATTCAGACAGTGGTGTTCAAGGAGTCGGGGTCCAAATCCAGCCCTCTCTACTTTCTGGAGATGTGATTTGGGGCACCACTCTCAGCCTCTCAGTTTTCTGACCTGTGGAATGGGGTTACGATTTATTGGGTTGTGGTTAAAAACTGAGTGAGGTATCTTATGCAAGGCACTTAAGTCCAGTGCCTGGTATACACTAAGCGCTCAATGACTGTCGGCTACTGCTGTTTCGTCGGAGGACAACATATTTAAAAGTCATCTCGTACTTGGCCAGCATCGCAAATGGCTACCTTAAAAGTGACAAATGCTTCAACAGCCAGCCGACCCATCCAGGGTGAAACAGGCCAAGAACATGCTCACATAACCAGGCCCCGGGCCCCCTCAACATTTATGCTCCTTTTTCAGACTGCAAAAATATTATGTGCTCCTATAAAAATTGGAACACACGCACACAAAACATATGGAAGAAAATAAAAATCACACGGTTGGGCAGATCTGGATTTGAGTCTCAGCTCTGCCACTGATCTGTCATGTGACCTTGGGCAGGTTTCTTAATTGCCACGATCTTCAGTTTTCCTATTTGTAAAGTGGGGATAAATAGTGCCCGCGTCACAGGGTGGTCGTGAGGATGAAATTCAGTAATAAAGTGCCACCTGGATGAGTAAGAGTTACCGTGTTAATCCACTCAGAGTCACTGCTCACACTTTTTGCATGTTCTTTCAGTTTTCTTCTATGCCCATATGATGTGTGTATAATATTAACATATACGTTAATTTCAGACCACATTGCCTGCTCTTTTTATGTTAGTATTATATCACCCCATAAGGTGCTAACACGCAGGGGAGGGTGTCTGATCTTGAGCCCAGGTATATTTGACTCAAATGCTTTCTTCGCTCTGGTGTCTTAGTAAGGACACTCGTGACTCCTCAACATTTTTTTCTATGATTGCCCCTCCCCCTTCCTCTCTTTTTAGACCGCCCCCCGCACCAATCCCCTCCCCAATGCATTTCTTTAAAAACGTTTTATGTTGAAATGATTATAGATCCACAGGAATTTGCAAAGATAGTACAGAAAGGCCCTGTGTACCCATCACCCAGTTTCCCTCGATGGTTAGAGCTTATGCAACTACAGCATAATACCCAAACCGGGAAGTGGACATCGATCATGTGCATGTGTGCGTGCGTGCGTGTGCGTGCGTGTGTACGGCTTTGTGTCATTTTATCACATGTGTAGGTTTGTGCAGCCACCCCCACAATCAAGATACAGAACTGCTCTATCACCCCAAAGACCTCCCTCAGGCTGTCCCTTTATGGTCACACCCACCCCTGGCAACCGCCACTCTATTTCCTGTAATTTTGTCATTTCGAGAATATTATATAAATGGAATCAACAGTATGTGACTTTATGAGATTGGCCTCCCCTGCCCCGACCATAATGCCCTCGAGAGCTATCCAAGTTGCTACGTGTATCAATAGTTTAATCCTTTTTATTGCTGAGTACTATTCCCTGGTGTGGATGGACAACAGCTTGATGAACCAGTAATCTATCACAGGACACCTAGGGTGTTTCCAGTATGCGCTATTACCGCTAAAGCTACTATGAACAATCTTGTATAGGTTTTTATGTGGACATAAGTTTTCATTTGTCTGGGATAAATACCTAGGAGTGCAATTGCTGGGTTTTATAGTAGTTGTATGTTTAGTTTAGTTTTTTTTAAAATTTTGTGAATGTTGGGGCGCCTGGGTGGCGCAGTCGGTTAAGCGTCCGACTTCAGCCAGGTCACGATCTCGCGGTCCGTGAGTTCGAGCCCCGCGTCGGGCTCTGGGCTGATGGCTCAGAGCCTGGAGCCTGTTTCCGATTCTGTGTCTCCCTCTCTCTCTGCCCCTCCCCCGTTCATACTCTGTCTCTCTCTGTCCCAAAAATAAATAAATGTTGAAAAAAAAAAATTTAAAAAATTTTGTGAATGTTTATTTTTTTGTGGGAGGGAGAGAGAGAGAGAGAGACAAGAGTGCAAGTGGGGGAGGGGCAGAGAGACAGGAAGACACAGAATCCAAAGCAGACTCCAGGCTCTGAGCTGTCAGCACAGAGCCAGATGCGGGGCTCGAACCCATAAACCCTGAGATCATGACCTGAGCCGAAGCTGGACGCTTAACCAACTGAGCCACCCAGGCGCCTCTAGTTTTTTATTTTTAAAGAAACCACCAAACTATTCTGCAGAGTTGCTGTACCTTTTTACATTCCCACCAACAATGTATGAGGGATTGAGTTTCTCTGCATCCTTGCCGGCTTTTGGTATTGTCACTATTGTTTTTTTTTTTTTTTAGCTGTTCTGATAGGTGCGTAGTGATATCTCATTAATAACACAGACGTACTGTAGAGCTGTTTATGTACTGTATGTATATCTGTGCCTTTATACATATAAAAAAGAGTAGGATTTTTTTGCTCCCCTTCCCCCAGACAAGAACCAATTTTTACTCCCTTGAGGGCGATGTCACTCCCCCTGAGAATGCATGGCTTCTCCAAGCTCCTAGCTAAGGGAAGTCACCAGGGGTTTGATGAGGCTTTAATCACCAAGCCGCTTCCCAGGAGGCCAGGGAAACAGCTGGTTTGGACAAGTTTGGTACAATGTCTGAACGAGGCCCCAGCCTTGGACAAAGGGAGGATTAAATACTCTGACCCCAAGGCGAACTCATTCAACAGAGGACTGCAGTGGGGACCCCTGCAAGGGGAGGGGCACGAGGAGGGGCATGAAAACCTTCCTTTTGGGCTCAGGTTCATCTCCGAGCAGGGCCACCTGCACGGCTGGTGTCCACCGCGGCGGTCACGGTACCTGGACTACTCTGCACGCGGCAGGTGCTCGGGCCGTGAGTCCTCGTCACCGAGCATGCTTTGGGGTGCAGTACCGGGACCCCACTGACCAAGCACAGCAGCTCGCTGCCTGCCCCTCCCCCAGCCCTGACTCACCTAAGCCAAAGTGTGCCACGGGCTCCATCTCACACAGGTAGCCTGAACCCCCGTCGATAATCCTCAGGTGGGCCCCGCTCTTCTTGGTATAGAGCACAACCTTAGCTCCCCTGGCGAAGGCCCCGAACCGGGTCCGAGGCACCACACGCAGCCAGTTGTTGCTGAAGCCCTGCAGGGTGGGAAGAGGCAGGCCAGTATCAGGGGTGGGGGGGGGGGCAGGGAGGGAGGAAGAGAAGAAAACGTGCAGAGGGAAGAGAGGAGGAAGCCGGCAGAGAAGGTGAACAAGGCAGACAGACTGGCTGAAGTTTGGAAAGAGAGGCACTGAAAAAATGAGGGAAAAGCTAACAGACTTGGGGAAAGCAGTTTCTGGAGCAAAAGTGCCAGTGGAAGGCAGAGGGACAAAGGGCTTCTCCCAGGAGAAGGCAGCCCTTGGAGGTTTACTATGTGGCTGGGAATTTATTTCCTGGGTGTCCATTTTCCACCACACTGGGCAAGGAAGCATCCCGGGCGCCTCTGCCCTCTATCACCCTAGACCCAGGGGAGACACTAGGCTGGGCTCTACAGGTCCCGGGGTCCATGCACACCTGGTTCCCCCGGAAGACGGACAGCGGCTGAGCCATGGACTCCCCGTGGGACAAGATGAGGTCCAGCATCCCATCTCCATCGAAGTCTGTCACCACACCCCCTGCAATAAGGCAGATTTCGCTCTGGCCATCGGCCAGGAGACCCAAGAGGGAGAGGGGCTCCCAGTCAGTACCACGTTGTGGTGCATGTGCCAGGGGGTGGGAGGCAGAGAGCACAGTGCTGGGGCAGGTAGACAGGGTGGAAGCCCATCTCTGCTTCCCAACAGTTGGCTCATGGCAGGAAATCATGAAGAGGGCTCCCTTTCCCTTCCCTGAACTTGTGCATGGCGTGTATGCAAATCGCTCAGACCATGAGAACTTCTTCCTGATCTATTACACGCGGCCTTTGCATTTTCAGTTTTTGTCAATGTATCGTGTTTGCATATGCATGGTCTCCTTTTGGTCCTTGCTACAACCCAGAGAGGTGAAGAGGGCAGGCGTAGTTATCCCTTCTATGGGTGGTGCAGATCAGGACCCAGAAGATGAAACAACTTCCAAGACCACAAATGAGGCAATGGCAGGACCAGGTCTTGGGACTCCTGATCCAGTGCTCTTTCTCGGACACCAGGCTGAATGCCAAGAGGGGAGGGGTCAGACCGCAGGACCCACAGCCTCTCCTTTCCATCCCCCTCCCCCCCCCCCCCCCCCCCCCCCCCGCCCCGCGTCGCCGGCAAGGCATTGCCAGAGAAGCTACTGCCTACCCGCCCCCCGCCCCGCCCCCGATTCCCAGACCCCCGCCCCCAGCAGCCCCGAGACTGGAAGTATAGGTCATCGCCTCCTCTGCTTCTGGCCTGGCGCTCCCAGGGGCTCAACCCTCCCTCAGGGTGAAGGCCTTCAGAACGGCAGGGAAGGAGGAGTCCAGTGCTGTGGAGTTGGCTGCCCCATCCCTCCTGCCCTCACCCTGGCGTACAGGCGGTGCTGAGACAGAGGAGTGCGGGCCTGAGCCCTCAGGTGCCCTCACCTGTGCCCCGACCCTCAGGCTCCAAGGCATCGCCAGGATTGAGCTCCTCGATGAGAGGGTCACCGTGTTCCCTGCGGATGACACTGCAGGAGAGGAGACAGGTCGTTCCCAGATTAGCAGCATGCCGGCCAGGAACCTGCGGGCCCCCTGAATCCAGAGGCCCCCTCACTCCATCCTCTGTCCCCTGAACATCCCCAGGCACCCTGTGCATCAGCCATGGCCTGGATGTCTACGGAGCCGCTCTGTGTTCTCAGAGCCTGCCTACACCCTGTCTGTCCCCTTCTTGGGTTTTAATTTACATTGGTAAATATTGATTTTTCCTTCTCTAATGGATGAATTATAGACAGCCTGGGGAAGGGCAGCTGATGGATGGAGAAGGGGCAGGGAAGCAGCTACCTTCAACTGACCTTCACCTTCCTTCCAGTGGCCCCCGGTTTCCAAGTTCTGGGTGTGCCCAGGATTGAAACCACTCAAACGCCGCCTCCTCCAAGCCCTCCCTGATAGTCCTGCTGGAAGCAATGCCTTCCTGCTTGGCCTTTATCACTTTCTGCCTTGTGCTAAAGCTCTGAATGGATGCGTCTTATCTCCTAGTTAGACTGCAAGTCTTTGCAGGCCGGGACCACGTGTTACTCATTCTTGCATCTCCCACAGCACCTAACACAGCGCGAGGCTTGCAGAAAGCTCCGGGCGCACGTTTGTGGGACACAGGGATGAAGTCCAGTGGCAAAAAGGGAGGAAAGGGCTCCCCTTGGGCTGCAGGGGCTCTATTTTAAGCTCTGAATCACGGTAATATTTGCTTCAGAAAAGCCCACTGTGAATGTCCTGCTCTTTCTCCACACTGAGCTGAATGCTGATGATGGTGGTGAGCTCTCCTCCGATTTTTCTCTCATTAGAGTCTCACAGCCTTGGGTGCTCTGGATGTGTGGAGCAGTGCTGGGGGGAGACAGGGCTGGGAGGGACGTGATCGCTCTCCCCGAAACACTGCAGGTGGCTCTTGTCTGCCCCTCACAGAGAGTCATCAGAGGGCTGAGAGGCGGCTAGTACTTTCAGAAGGGGGCAGAGGTCCCCTGAGCTGGAGCCTGTGGTGGTGGTGGGGGGGTGTGCAGAACTGCAAGGGGTCTGCAGCATTGAGTAGCTGCCCCGGAAGAACCCTCCGTCCACCACACGGGGCATCTGTGCTGAGCACATCCATGTGTGTGGCGTGGGCTGAGGGCGGCGTGCCTGGTTGCACTTGGGTGTCTGTGCACCTGCTGGAGGTGTGTATGCCTCAGCCTGCCAGCAACCACGGTCCCTTTGACCACCTGTGTCCCGCAGACTCTTCGCGGCTGGGCAGAGACATCCCTTGGTTCAGGTGACAATGCACTCAAGGGTTCCCGAGGATAAGTTCCGCTATATTTGTGTATTCACTAAACAAATTCTTTTGCAGTGACTTCTGCGTGCCGTCCGCTGCGCTGGGCCCTGTGGCTGTGGTGTACATCAGGAAGGATGGAGCTCAGGGGCCACGACGACGGGGGGGGGGGGCCTCATGCAGCGTGCTGAAGGCCCACAGGCAGGGGGGCTGTGGGGAGGGCAGCGCTCGACAAGCTCACCCAGGTTTAGGTAACCAGGACAGGCTTCCTGGGGGGAAGGGCCAACTAAGCTGAGACCAGAAGGATGAGTAAGTATGTGTCATTGAGACGAAGAGGGAGGAGCAAGGCGCAGAGTGGGTGGGCAGCACGAGGGTCCAGGCCTGGTACGGCCCAGGAGTGAACAAAGCTGGCAGGATCTGGAGCTCAGTTATGAACGGGGAAGCGGAGAGTGGGGACAAAGCCGGGAAGTGTGGGATGAGCCAAAGAGAAGGCAATGGGGAGTCTCTAAGAGGTTTTAAGCAGAAGAAGGTGTGGCTAGATCTGCATTTTCAACAGCTTGCTCTGGAGGACTAGACACAGACACCTGCTGAAGGCGGATGCAGGAAACCCCTTGAGAGAGATGAGGTGTGGTCCAGGGGTGATGAGAACAGATCAGAGGCATGTCTGGTGTGACCACACATATTCCGGCTGGCCTGGGAGAGTCCCTGCTTGCCTGCTGTCCCACCATTAACAGGACCCCCTTGCACTCAGCAAGCATCTGCTGTGGGTGACGAATTCCCTGGTTACCCTTCTCTTCATTGAAAGATTGTAAGCCCAAACCCACTGAGGTTTTGGGTCCCCAGTGTCTCCTACAAGGAGCCTGCCACATTCTGTTCAGCAACAGGGACAGGTTGGGGCTAAACTTCCCGAGGGGCTGGCTGAGTGGTGGCCCGAGCTATAGCCCCTCACACTGTTGGCTGTGTGCTCAGGACCCAGCCATCTGCCACCGGGACTTGGAGCACAGCCACGGACCTCGGAAGTGGCTTCCACGGCTGCTGCGTGGAGGCAAACACACTAACCCGTGGGGCCACTATGTGATGACACTGTCTTCATCCATGGCAGCTCTGGGCCAGCCCACCCTCGGGGTGGTCAGAAGGAGGCTGGGTGGTGTGACAGGCAGGCAGACAGGGGAGGCGCCTGGGTTCTGGGGCCACAGGGATGAGAGCACTAGACCCTCTGCTGCTTAGGGGCCCTGGCGAGTGACACTTTATTAGCCAGAGAAGGAAAGTGGTGTCTCTGTTAACGAGCAATTGATCTTCCGCAATTAATCTGGAAGTTGTGAATAAGCTTTTTGCAAGGCACCTAATTAGTAAATCTAGTGCCTTCGGGGGGTGATTACATCCAGTCAGGATTGATGCTTTGTTAATAATTATATTTAAAAACATGCTTAGTCACAGCTCTTGCCTTTCATTAATAGTTAGGGCCCCCCCTGGGGTAGGGCATGGGGGCGATGGGGGCCTTGGGGAGCCAAGCAGGTGATCGGGCCCATTTCCTGAATCCAAAGCCCCCTGCCCCACCTGCCTCCTCTCTCCACCTGGTCCTGAGCCCCATTAGCATGTTTTAGGCCAGGAACAGGGCTGCCTCAGGTCACATGGGTCCTGAGGTTCCCCAACAGCAGTTCTCAAACTTTAGTGTGATAGGAATCACCTGATGGATGCCCAGTGTTAAAAATAGAGATTCCTGGGCCTTACCTCTGGAGATTCTGATTCAGGAAACCTGGGTGGGCCCTGGGATTCTGTACTTTAAATAAGCACTCAGGTGATCCTGATGACAGTGGTCCCCGGACCCCTCTTAGAGAAGTATTGCCTCTGAACAGCCAACCTTTCCTCCCCAGATGCAGATCCTTAACAGATTTCTTCCATTCTGTCACTCCCTTTAACTTGTCTACCATGAATTGTCTCATCTAGCATTTCCCAAGGCACATTTTGCAGAGCACTAGTCCCAAGAGGAAAATCTTTGAAAGAAGTGTCCTGTGGTCAAATCTATTTGGAATACTCCATCTACCTTTCAGAAAATAAAAACACTCATGGTCATGTTAAAGGCTCTGAGAAGTCCTGCAGCCAGTACACCTGCCTGTCTTTGCTTACCCACAGGTGCACCCAAACAAATCTGACTCTGTAACTCCTTTTTGTGGTTGTGTGGATTTCTCTCCCATAGAGCTTGGCTTCTGGACACGCTTTGGGCCATGTCTCTGACCATTTCCCCCACAACAGCAGGACACCAGCTTCCTGCCCAGGATCTTTCCTCCATCGCACAGCTTCTCTCTCAATCCTTCCTTCCCTCCTCTGTTTCTTCATCAGGGGACCTTCCCACGCCTCAGCCCTGGGAACTACCCACTGAGTGCTACACCTTCCTCCCCAACTCCCAGCCGGCAAGAGCGCGAGGCCCCCGGCTAGGCTGAAGTGTCTACCGGAAGAGGCGGTTGGCTGAGGAGCTGCGGTGGGCGAAGTTGTTGAAGAAGATCTCCAGCTCCTGGTCATTGTCAAAGTCGGCGGCGATGACTGTGCGCACAGGGGACGGCATGGAGAACTTGGGTGAGGCGATATCCTGGGAGGAGAGAAGGCCACAGAGGTCAGCGGACAGATGAGTGGGACAGGGCAGGTGAGCAGCAGGCCGACTCCCCACACTGCATATGCGTGTGGATGCAATCCAGGAGAAAAGACAGCTGACCTAACACCTCCTGTCTCACCTCCCCCAGAAGGGACCTGTGGTGGCTGCACTCAGGGCCACACAGAACTCGGGCTGCTTATAGCAGGACAAGGAGGTAAGAGGAACAGTCCTGATTCACACCAGTGAAGCACTTGGCTGTTCCCCAGGCAGGGTCACACGTAGCCCTCCCATCAGGCACTTGAGAAAGGGCAGACATTAGTATTCCCATTTTACAGGTGAGATGATGGAGTCCTGGGGCAGGAGGGAAATCGCCCATGGTCATAGCTAATGATGGGGTGGGAGCCAGGGCTTCTGACTCCAGATGCTATGCCCTTCCTCCTCTGCAGGAGAGTCAGAAGCTGGGGGGTTGGGGGGACCTTGGAAGGTGCTGTGCATTTGAATCCAGGCTTCTCTGCTGAGTAGCTGTGTGATCTCAGGAAAGTTATTAACCTCTCAGGTCTCACTTTCTTCATTAGGAACATGGGGCTAGGAATGGCAGCTCAGGCTGTGAGGACTGCATATAAAATGCTTGGCACACAGTGGGCATGAGGTAGATCCCTGGCGATCTGTACTGGCCTCGCTCACGCCATCAGTCTCACGGAATGTGGCAGAGGTGGCTTTTAGCTGTGGTTTTGCTGTTCTCTTATGTTTTTTCTTGGAAGTCTTTCAATATTTTTGAGACATTTGCTTTGGGGTTTGCAGTATCAGATATACCTGTCCAGGGCTCACGGGGAGACCCTAAGCCCAGGAGAGCCCAGCTTGGGCCTCGAAGTGCTGACAGGGCCTGGTGGACCTAGCAAAGGGGTCCTGGGTGCGGGACTTCCTTTGAAATAGAAGAAGATGCGTTTCTTTTGTTTGTGAGAAGAATATCTATTGTAGATGGTTTTGTCCCTTAAAGATTCGAGCAGCCTGTCGAAATCTCAGGTACCGCATGGAAAGGGCTGGGAAGGGACATTCGGTGTTTCTGGGGGTGCCCCTCTGCCCCTTGGCCTGGCCCTGCTCCTTGGCCTCTTATGCAGGTCCCCCCTTCCATCTGCTGCGGGAACAAGCCAGCCTGGGACAGCTGGCGAGCTGCCTGTTCTGGGGAGGCCAGGAGGGAGGCTGTCCCCATCAGCGCAGTAATGAGGCTGATTGAGAGCCTGGCCAGTTGGCCAGGATAGGCTGAACAGGGCCTTAAGAGCTGGAGAAAAAAGAGACCTCAGGATCTCTAATTCGTTATTATTCTATTGATCCTATAAAAATGGAAACCTACATAGCCCCCTTGGGGTCGCCCCATTGGACGCCTGGGCTTCTGAGATAATGTATGTAAAGCGCTTAGCACAGTTCCTGGCACATGGAAGGCACCTGATAAATGGGGCATCTATTATCATTATTATTGCTCCCATGAGCTCTGGAGCAGGGCCACCAGAAGGCTTAGCAGCGTTCCTCAAACCCAGCACACTGATGTTTGGGCCTGGATCAATCTGTGCTGGGGGGCTGTCCTGTGCATTATAGGACATTTAGCAGCCTCCCTGTCCTCTATACCCATTAGATCCCAGTAGTACCCATCTCATTTGTGACAACCAGGAATGTCCCCAGACACTGTCAAATGGCCTGGGGAGAAAACCACCCCTGGCAGAGAAGCTGGGTTAGAAGAAAAAGCTGAATACAGATGAAAATCATCCAGGATCAACTGCCCAAGTTCAGGGTATGCCCCCTTCCTTCCCAGAGAGCCTGGGTCTCAAGGGAGAGAGCAGCTGGGTCTGAGCATTGCAAGGTGGCTGCCTATGGGGGAGGGAGCTTGTGGTGGCCACCTAGACATAAGGTTCCTGGACACTCCCCTGGGACAATCAAGCATCAGGCAAATGCTAGAACTGTCTCACTCTTGCAGAGGATTTTGGCAAGACCCAGATACCTCCAGAACAATCTGGACTCCCTCAGACCCGTTTCAACCATCCTATGGAAGCTCCCTGAGAAAGCTCCAAACTCAAGCTCATCAGGTGGGTGGCACTGTCACCAAACAGCCCCTTTGGAGAATTCTTGGCACCACAATCTATTGACAGCTCAGGGAGGGGGCACAGAGAGGGATTTGAGGTCATCTTGCCCACCCTCTGCCAACTGTCCTTGGTGGGGGGGGGGGGCAGCTGTTGGGAGGTCTGTAGTCTCAGCCTCCCCTGTCCCTCTATTCCCCACTGCACGCTTAGCCTGAACTTAAACTTGAAAAGATCAGGTTTTCCAGGAGCCGCCTGGAAAAACGCTGCCGATCCAGGAATGAAGTCCACCTTCCAGAGCCTTCATTGACCTGTTCTTGCCCACCTTGGGAAGCTGCTGCCCCTCCTCTGCCTGTGGCCCCCTCTGCTCCAGGCACTAGAAGACCAGACTGGAGTCCATCTTCTTCCCCCAGATGCTACGTTCATTGTGGCTCTCCTGCCTCGAGGTTCTGCAGAGCCACAAGCCTCTTCTCAGCCTGGTGGGAGGCGGAGGCAGGGCTGTATCCCCAGGATATGCCAGGGCCACTCACAGTGCTGGCCGGCGGAGGGCAGGGAGGAAGGGAGAGGTCTCCTCTTACCCGAAACCGGACCTTCCCGTGGGCGCTCATCTGCAGGTAGAGCCGGTGGGGGCCATTCCAGTTCCCGTAAACGATGTCCACTTTTCCATCACGGTTGAAGTCGGCCAGGGCAACACCTCGCCCGTGCTGGTGCGGGTCATCCACACCTGGGGAGGAAAGACAGGAACCCTCAAGGCAGCGCCCCCTGCAGGCTCCACAAACACCTTGCTGGAGCTTCTTGGAAAGAGACAGGGAGGGCGACCCTTGCGCTGACCCTGCCCTTTGAGCAGATGGGGAGCTGTGCTGGCCAGCCCAGAATTTCCCCACAGGGGCAGGTGGTGGGCCAGCCATGTGGTTACAAAGAGAACCAGACTTGTCTTCAGCTGCATCTGCCCAGCAAGCACACAATTTTCACTCAGTTTTGGGGTAGCATGGGGACGGGAAGGAGACATGGAAATTCCGGAGGACTAAAGTTCTCCCCAGGCGCCCGGCACTGCCACTGGGGTACATAGTAAGTTGGTCATCACTCTTTTGTTTAAATCTCTCAGTGGCTCCCCAGTACTGCTGGGCCAAGTTCAGATTCCTGCCTGGGGAGCACAAGGCCCCTGCCCACCTTATCTGGTCTTTATCTGATACCCCTGTATCAGAGTAAACTCCCCCTTACTCATAAGCTCTGCCTTCCTGGGTTCCTGTCGTTCCTCAAATGAGCCCTGCTCTTTCCGGCTTATGGCCTTTGCTCAAGCTTGTCTCTGCTCCAGGAATGTCTCCCCCTGGCTCTTGGTTACCTGGCTCCTTGTTTTTCTTCTGCTCTCAGCTACAATGTCACCTCCTCAGGAAGCCTCCCCTGACCACTCCCATGAAAACAGCTCCTCCCAACGACTTGGTTATCTTCCCTGACAGCCTCTCATTTTTCCCCTCCACCGTGCACATCACAGGTGCAATTATGTCCCTTTGTGGTTTATTTGCTTAGTGTCAGTTTTCCCCACTAGACCTTACACTCCATGAGGTCAGGGACTGTCTTCTTATTCACCTGTGTTCACATGGCATCCATCTCAGGGCCTGTGGTGATCCGGTAGTTTTCAGTAAATACTTACTGAATGAATGAAGAGACATAAATAATTTGACAGAAGGCAACTGGGGACATTGGTGACAGCAGAGGAAATACCACACCATAACAGAGAAACCCACAGTGTGCCTCATGAGCTCTGGGAAGAGAAGCTTGTGTGTTCAGTGTGACCTGCTTATGCTGTCCCCGCATCAGCCAGTGACCACTGAGCTGATCCCGGGGGAGGACATGGGGTGGCTTTGCCCAGAGGGATGGCCTGACCTCCTGGCTGCGCAAAGCAGATACGTGCCCTCAGGCCACGCGTGGAGCTGAGAGGCTGTAGATGCTGGTTCTAAATGCTGACGCCCATGCCAACTCTTTCAGAGGACAAACTGCCGGTGGCCATCAGGCTCTCACAGATGGTGGGTGACAGGACAATGTAATGGAGGGGGGATCACAGGATCCAGGGCACAGGGAGCTCTCGCCAGCTGCAACCACAGAGCTCCTGGGGATGGGAGCCAGGAGAAGGTAGGGCTGGGGCCCCTTGAGAACCTTGGAGGCTGAGCATCCCCTTGGGGGAGGGAAGGATCTGGACGATGGGTGGGAGGTGGGGGGGGGGGCGTGGAGAAGAGGCAGTGAGGCCCAGGCTTGAGGAGGAGGCTTCGCAAAGGAGCAGGGGCAGCCTCCCACCTCTAGGATTAATACCCCATTAATTCTCTACAAAACTCCCCAGTCCTAATGTCGGTGGCCTTCTGTGTTGGCCCATTTCTCTCCTATCTACGAGGCACCTTGACAAGGAGCTGGTTCCCTTTCACGGGAATAATCGGTGCCAGGCTGCATTTCACAGCAGCATCTGTTTGGGTGATGAATGCCCTCTTGACATGTCTTGTTAAACCCCTGCAATCATTCTGACTTTCAATTACGGGCCTAGCACCTTTCCTCTCTCCTCCCGCCAGATACCTTCTCCCGCTCCAACTTGTTCGCTCACCTCTGCTCCCATCTCTTTAACACCTTATCAAATCCTCTAGGCTTTCTCCACTACCACCTCCCTTCATTTTATGATTTTTCAGCAATGAGAAAATTTGCTACCAGAGTATACAGCACCGGGGTGTATGTGCTTGCCGGGTGGGAGGACAGGCCAGGGCCGCTGCCTCCAGCTCTGGCTTTGCCGGGAAGGAGAAGAGGGAAAGGCAGGAGGGGAGCTGACTGGCTACAAGCGGAGGGGTGGTGTTCAAAATGGGAACTCCCGAGCAGAGAGCTGGGGGATTAGGTACTTGTAAGTCACAGAGAACAGACTGGTGCTCGCTCAGGGATTTGATGCTAGCTGTCAGCACTAGCTGGAGCTTGTAGGACCTTTGATCTATGTGTCTAGATTCCCGCTCACCCCTTCTTCTGGAGGCTACAGCTCATCCCCATGCTGCCCAGAAAGAGGTGAAATCAATCCTTTCATTGGCAACGTGCGGAGGAAGCGGGTGGGGGGAAGTGGTTGAAGGGCAGGCTGATTATATCCACAAACTTTTATGAAGTGTCCATTCTGCCATTCAGCAAAATTTACTGGGTGACCACTGTGTGCCAAGTGCGGTGTCAAGAATGAACAGCACAGTGCCTAGTCCTCGTAGACATAGATTATTTTAGCAAAACAGAAGCCTGACCAAGAAGCGTACGCAGGACGGTGTGAATGCAGAGGAGGGAGTGTGAATCTTGCCAGGTAGTACAGACAGAGGCAGGAAAGGCTTCATAGATAACATCTGAGCTGAGTGTTGAAGGATAAATAGAAGTTCTGCAGACAGAGAAAGGGAGAAGGCACTTCAGACAGAGAGGATGGCAGGTGCAAAGGCCCTGAGGCAGATGAGGGATGAACAAAG
Organism: Leopardus geoffroyi; assembly: GCF_018350155.1. Classification (NCBI taxonomy): domain Eukaryota; kingdom Metazoa; phylum Chordata; class Mammalia; order Carnivora; family Felidae; genus Leopardus; species Leopardus geoffroyi. The sequence continues at coordinate 57,428,565 of NC_059334.1, forward strand.
AGGGAGGAAGGGGAGGAGAGCTGGGAATCCGAAGTACTATTTTATGTGGATTTTAGTCTCCCTCTTATTAGAGCTATTTGTTTATCCATCTTTTCCCCCCTCTAGAATACCTATGCCTGTGAGTGTATGTGTGTGTGGTGGGATGATGTGGTGTTCAGAGCAGCACCCCCAACTCTTACCCCCAGCCTGGCACTTAGCAGGGGCTCAATAAATGGCTACTTGATTGAAATCAGTGGTTAAGGTGAATGTGGGGAGGGGACCGGGAAAGAGGCAGCTTAGAGGAGAAATTAAGGCTGAGAACTCAAGCAGGACTCAGAGGAACACGGGCCAATTCTAGTTGCTGGAAAATGGATACTGCTCATGAGTTACAGGCTCCCCCTTTCCCCAGCGGTGAACATTCCCCGCGGCCTGAGCCTGGGGGATGTGGAACTGAAGATAACAAGCAAGGTTTCCCTGTGTGGTGCAGACGACTACTTGTCCCACTCTCCCTGAGGCCTGTGGGCCACGCTGGAGGGGGCAGGGCAGCCCGGAGGCCCCTGTGGGCCTGGGGCGTCGAGGGTCGCAGGGCAGCGGTCGCACTCACCAGCACTGGCAGCAGCATCCACGAAGGTGCCGTCGCCCTGGTTGTGGAAGAGGAAGTTGGGCCCATTCTCGTTGTCACAGAAGATGTCTGAGGCGCTGCTGCTGAGGATGGGGCCCACGCTGACACCCCGGCCCCCTAGGAGAGGACATCGATCCACAGTGAGTGGCAGAGGCAAGGCCTCAGGCCCGCGAGGAGGCCTTCGAGAAGCTGCTACGGCGAGATGCCTCAGAAGAGCTTTGGGGGTGGGGGGAAATTCCAACCTTCTGGATGCTTCTCTGAGCCCAGATCTGGGCTCGCAGTCCTGTAAACTTGTGTGGAGCATGACCACACTGATGATGAGGCAAGTGAGGGGCAAGACAGAGTCACTCTGCACAAAGCAACGATTCTGTGACCTATGGAACGCAGAAGCCACCATATCCTTCCCTTCCCTTCAGAGGCCGAATTCCAATACTCCCTTAGCCCAGGTCTACCCACCACATTTTGGTCAAGTCACAGATTTTCCTGACAACCCCCACCCCCACCCCCAGTCATACATAAGCCAGTCAAGACACCAGGTGTGCTCCTCTTCTAAGAACATCTAGGAAGAGGTTCTAGCTAAAGCTACAGGATGTTTTCTTAACTTTGTGTGATGGAGCAAACAACTGGGAACAACAGGCTGAATGTCCATCAACAGCGACGGGTTGAATGGATTATGGTGCATCCATACGACAGACCATTCTGCAGCCACTAAAAAGACTGTGTAGGTCCATATGTATTGACTTGGAGGAGTGCCCGTGACATACTGTTAAATGAAAAAGGAATTCACCAAGTAATGGTATTGTGTAATCTTAGTTTAATTTAAAAAAAAAAAAAGGAAAATACATGATATTTCTGAACATGTTTACACAAGCTCGTTCTCGAGTTGGGGGAGAAGTGGGAAAGGCCACACCTTGAGTTGTTAACCCAGACTGCTAGATGGGGTGGGATTTGGGGAGGGAAGGAGGGACGGTAGTTGGCCTTTTTTGGGAATGTCTTTGTGTTATCTGGCTTGTTGCAACAGAATTGCTTCTGTAGTTTGAAAGGAAAAAAAATCCAATAACTACATACTTTTTTTTTTTAAAGAAAGAAATCAAGCCAGCTTTACATTAGGGTTTGATGTCTCCAAGATCAAATTTGAGCTGTGTCAACAAGTCCAATCTTAAGACATCTTGAACAAACAGCCCCAACTACTGGGCTTCGAATCAAGAGTTGGAAGCCACACCCCCAAATATTGGGCAGAAAAAACAGCCTGACCAGGACTGGGACATGGATTCTAATCCCAACAAGGCCTTTCACAAGGAGTGTGAGCTTGGGCAATTTATATTACCCTTTAAGCCTCAGTTTTCTCATCTGTGCAATGGGGGTTGTGTGACCTGCTTTTTCTATTTTAGGATTTTTAAGAGGATACGTGAGGTGAGATCCTCACAGAGTCTCTTTGTGAATCCTACTCCCTTGCTACTCAGAGTCAGGTCCATGGATCTGCTGCAAGGGAGCCACCTTGTTAGAAATGCAGAGTCTCAGGTCCTTCCCCAGCCAGAACTTGCCTTCTGGAAGGATCCCTGGGTGGTCATGTGCACAGTAAAATTTGAAATGCACTGCTCTAATGGGCTATTCAGTACAATAAGAATAGTTTTCAGAGCACTCAGAAGGACTTATTATTGTTATTTGTTAAATAAATGAGAGCTCAGGCCGACCTGAGTGATGCCCTGCCTGCCTGCCTGCCTGCCTGGATGGGGAAGAGGTTTCCATAAAGTGACTGCTAATTTGGGATGGAGGTTCTCTCGGTCCCCAGACTCCTTCTGTCCTCTGAGAGATGCCCCTGGAGGAAATCATGGGGCCTTTCTCACCCGTGCAATACAGTCTGCCCACCAGTACAAGTGTTGGGGACCAGGAGGAGAAGATGGGGCAAATCGCAGTGCCACTCTTCTTGCTTTCATGGTTAAGCTCCAAATTAACACATTCTGGGCCCTGGGCCTCCCATATTCCTCCCAGGTAATCTAATTAGCTCTCAAGGAGAGCCCAAGCCTCATGAAAATGGAGTCACTGAATCCACAGTGCTCTCGGGGAGCATCATCCAAGATGTGAAATGCGTTCTTCATTAGGACAGCCACAGTGTGGGGTGGGGAGGCTTTCAGACGCCTTTCCTAAAGCCAGCAGAGAGGGGTGCTGGCCTGCAACCTGAGCACCACTTCTGCCCATTCAGAGGAGCCGCGAAGTGGCTGCTGGCAGCCGTCCCTGCCCTGGTCCTGCCAGATTCCAGCCCAGGAACAGGCTTCAGTGAGAAACCCTCGGCCTTGCCTGGGCCCCCGGAAATTCCAGGTGGGGCTCTGGGACTTGCCACCATGCAACTCCGTCCTTCCTCCCCACTCTGGTGTTCTCCAATTTCCTCTCTGCCTCTGGCTCTCAAGCTGTGACACATTCTCTTCATTTTCTACAAAGCAGGTTATTTCCCTCTTGGACAAATTTCTAAATCTTTCTAATTAACTAATTGGGTTGGGTTGAAAGCTTGTACCATTTGTAACCTGTAATTATTAGAAAATTGCCATGGTAACCACACTACTAATTAGTGACAATTTATTGCCATGGCAACTGGACCATAACAGAGATGTTACCCACAACTCCTTCTTGGCAAGTTCGCCGCACAGTTGGGGAGCAGGTGAGTCGACAGTCGGGGAGACAGCCTCTTGGGAACAGGTCCCCCACGGCCTCAGGATGGAGAGTCCAACTGGGGTCTGAGACGGGGGCGATCAAGTACTGGCACCCCTTGCTGTGCAGGGGAAACCCTCCTCCCAGGTGGACCACGTAAGTCCTCTTCAAACCAACAAAATCCATCCATCCTAAGGGTAGCTGGATACTTCCACTCCCTGTGTGGCCAGTGACAGAGGTCCCTGATTCAATGTCTTCTACCCGTTCTCCCTCCCCCCAGCTCTTCCCCTCCTAAGGTTTAGCACACACCTTTTGTGGCTGCATGAGGGGCAGTCAGGAACATCTTTATTTTAGCCTTGGAGGATGATGTCCCGATTGTGAGTTAAATTCTACTTTACATCAGTGAATGCTTTTATATTTGAGGCAGGCACATCCTCTTGGGGACAAGCAGTTTCCCCACTTGGGGCTGGAGAGGCAGCCCTGGTGGTGGGAAAGAAGATTAGGGATCAGGAGGTTTGAGTGTGACCTTGGGTGCCTCACCCAGCCTTTCTGGGCGTCTATTTTCTCACCTATAATGTGAGACTGACAATAACAACAGTTCCGTCTCAGGGCTGTCATAAATATTAAGTGAGCTGGTTTTCAGAAGGTACCTTGGAAAATGTCAGGTGCCACAGAGTCATTAGCTGGGACAATTTCCCACCTGCTACATTAATAAAATCTCCTTATTTCCCCAGGACTTTCAAGCGTCTAAGGCTTCCTTGTTCCGTTGTTGGGTGTAGACGCTGCTCCCTGCCCAACCCTTCCCGGCGGCCTCTCACTCTGCCCATCAAGCTGGGTGGGGGAGGTGGAGTTACAGGGGAAATGCCTCCCCACTGCCCTTCTTCCTCTTGCCACATCCTTTCGCGCCCCCTCTGATTATGGATAAATGAGGCTGCCCATTGCTCCTGCTCCCCACGGGGCAGCCTCATTTATCCTCAAGAACTGCACCCCTAAAGTTCTGAACCCCTGAGCTTTGGCAAGGCAGACTCAAGTCCAATTTGGGTACAGGCAATCCGTTTCTCAGACTGCATCGAGGCCGTACTGGGGTGGCCTGCTGAAAGGCCGTATTGTATCTGGGAGCCAGGTGTGGTGGGGTAAGAACGGAAAAGAGAGGCTGTGGAGAACCAAAGCGTGGGTGCTGCTGAACCACCCCAAACTGTGGGCCAGAGGACCCAGGCATGAGGAGGTGGGCATTGCCTTGCTAAGGAAAAGCCTCTAGGTCCTTGCCTGGCCTTTGCACCTGCTTTGGCTACAGGAACTTGAGCTGTGTGCTCTTCAGGCCCTGGTCTCCCTCCCTGTAAACTGGGTGGGGGAATGAGATATCCAAGGCTCCTTCCCATTCTCCCAGTGCATCCTCTAGACTGGAACTCAGGACGAGCATGGCTGGGAGTGGATTCCTGGGCCCATCTGGAGTCCACACCACTGCGGCTTTGTGAGGCCCCTTGGTCAAGGAATTTGGACCCATGGGATTAATCTACTGAGACCTCAACAGAAATAAAATTCTTACGATTCTTGTGGATGCCAAGGCCTGCAGGCTTCCGAGAACATCCAAGCAATTATATAAGAGTAGCAAAGATGCTGGAAAACATAAGGGTGAGGAATGATGTGTGTGTGTGTATGTGTGTGTGTTTGAGAAGGGGGTGTGAGGATAGTGCAGGATGGTAACAGGGTCTTTCATCCTAAATTTCCTGAAAATTCAAACACAGAATAATACTGTGTTGGTGCTACCCATAAACCCTCTGTGAGACGTACAGATGCTGGGTGGGGCTCTGAGTGTGTGGAGGGCAGGGTATTAGATACGGACTTGTATCTAATAGCAGCCCCTCTGCCTCCCTGCTCTCCCGTCATGTGTACGAGACATTCTGTAGCTTCATCTCACCTGACCATTTGCCGGGTGAGGAAACCTGGGCTCCAGGAGGTGTAATCGCAGCCAGCGGGCAGTGGATCACAGTTCATATCCACACCTGCATGACCCTGGAGCCTGTACTCCCCCACAGCGTGTTCTAAGATGTTTCTACAGAAGTCTCCTCCAGGCAGAAGAGGGATCCCTGCTCCCGGTAAGGCCCAGAGTGGTCAGCCACAGGCTTGACCTTTAAAACCTTATTTTAGCAGAAGAAAAGATTGTATTTGTATATGACATATATGTGTTTGTTCTGAAAGAAAATGATGCCCCCTCTTGTCACTCACCCAGTACAGTGACACCCCATGTGCTCTGGGGCAGGTCTGGGGCTGCCCTCCTGGAGGGTCCTGGGCCCTGCTGGAGGAGCCCGTCACTCCAGTGCTGCTCGTCAGATCTGGCTGTGCTCCCACTGCAAGGCAGTGCACCCCTGGCAAACTGGGGTGCTCCGTGGCCCCCACTCTGCTGCCCACGGTCACTTCTCTGGAGTCGGCTGCTGGGGAGCCGCCAGAAGGCCTCAGCTGGGCTTTAGGCATCTCCTTCTCCAATAATGACTTCCTATAAATCAGATCTGCCCTCCTCTTTGTTCTACACCACTCCCAGCCAACAGCAAAAATCCCCACCCCACATCATAAATCCACCTTCATTTTCTTTCCAAATTTCTTGTAAGGATTCTTTAATCACCACCTTGCAGCCCAGGCAGATGCTCCCTCAGAGGGTGAGGCCCAAATGCAGAGCTCCTGGGGAGGGAATAGAGACTGGCGGGGGTGGGGGGGGGGCGGTGGGCAGAGTTAAGAAGGAAGACAAGTGGATTCCAATAGAGATGGGCATGAAGAGGCCCATGGCTGTACCCGGGGCTGAAGGGCAGAGTGGGGGTCGGGGGACAAATGGACAATGCTTCCAGGGCAGGGGCTGGGCGGGCTTGCTCTGTGCTGCCCCCTGTGCCTTGCAGGACGCTCCCTGCACCCAGGAGGTGCCCAGCAGAGGGCCCTGGCATCCCTGTGGGCACCTCAGAGGATAGGGTCTACGCTCCGAGGGTCCTACCTGTGGGCCAGGCCCTGTGCCGGCCATGTCCTATGTTTGCCAACCTTCATTCGCACACCCCCACTGTAGGTGAGAAAGCTGAGGTCCACAGACATTAGTAAGCTGCCGATCGCTGCCTGGATAGGACTGGTACCTAGCACTGTGACGCCAGAGCCTGTCCTCTTAGCAGCGCTGTGAGACAGTGGTTCACGCTGCTAGTTCAAGGTGCTCAGAGAGGCTGGGGATGTGCCCAAGGTCACTCAGGGCTGCAGAGGCCAGTGTAGACCTCTTGGTCCTCACCTTCCCCCTCCTCGGGTTCCATGCCAGGCCCTCTGCCACATGGACAACTAATTCTCAGGATTCCCTGTACCTTCCAGGCTCCAAGGGGCTGCCGGCATCTGGGAAAGTTGGGGCTTGGCATTCTCCTTGAACTAGGGACTGTGGGCGAGTGGGCTTCCCTCCATTCAACTCGGCACCAACCCCAATGTCGGCCCGCAGCCCGCGAGTCCCCCGAGAGTGGGCACGGTGGCCGCTAGATGGCACTGTGACCTAGCAGAGTGGCAGCCGCCAGTGGAATTGCTCAGGTCTGGAGAGTAGGCTTCCCATCCCCCCACCCGAGAGAGCCGGACAGCGTGGTGCGGGCAGTGCCATTGGCCGGCCTCCCCCTGCTGCCCGCATAGCCTTGGCCAAGCAGCTGCTTCAGCCACAAAACCTGGGGGTCATAATCAAACCCGTGAGGGCCATTCCCTGGGGTTGTGTCCTGGGGGATGCCAGGCCTTCCTCCTTCACCAGCCCCTCCCGTTTTGCAGGCTGGAGCCGGATGCTGAAGCTGGAGGTCACCAGAAAGGTCAGCTGGTTGTGGCAGTTTAAGCTTTGGGGTCGGGGCTCTAAATGCTCGTTTCTCTACAAACCTTCTGTGTGACCTTGGGCAAGTCCCTTCTCCTCTTTGGACCTCGATTTGTTCTTTTGTAAAACAAGAGTTTCTCCAAGGTCTGTCCGGCAGATGGGTACTGTGTGGCTTGGCTCTGGGGATGTGTGGCTCCCCGACTGCACATCTGGCCATGGCTTACTTCCCTCCTGGCCTGCTCATCACACTGCCTGCCTCCCTCCCCCTTCCCAGGCCCCAGGGCACCAGCCTGGAGCTGAGCACTGGCCATGTGCCAGAGCCTCGGCAATCAGGCCAGCCTCCAGTGGTGGACCTCACATTTGGGGTCTGTCCCTGGGGCTCAGGGCGGTGCTCTGGGCTAGCTTTCCAGCCAGATGTCCACGCGTCATTATCGGAGTGACAAAGGGGGCTGCAGGGTAGAAGTGAGGGGCTTGGCGGGCAAGGAAAGGGTGGGCTGGGGAAGGCGGGCAGACACAATAGTAACTTGGTGGGCCAAATAGGTTCTTGTCAGCCAAATGGCTTTTGGAAGTCTGCAAAGCTGCTCTAACGTGTCCTCTGGGCACGCCAGCTGCCCCGGCCTGCCTGCCTGCTCCACAGAAGCTGCTGTCCCTTCCTTGAGCTGCCTGGCCCTTCCAGCACAGCCCGGCGCAGTTGGCTACTGCTCCCATCCCCATCCGTACTCCTCAGCTGTCTCCTCTCGGTCCCCTCCTGCCCCCTCCTTGGTTCCTGCCGGCCCCTGTGCCAGCCCAGCCAGCGTGAACAATGTCCCCTTCGTGCTCAAACCCAGCCGCAACCTCCCGAATTCTTTTATTCTGTGTATAACCCTCTCTCCCAGACCTTGCCTCCCTTCCATCTCATCATTTTCAAGTGCTTCATCTCCCCAGCCCACTCTCCTTCTCCTGCAGATCAAGGCACTTAATTGCCAAGCCAGCCCAGTGCACAGAGCTGGGAACTATTCAGAAAAATTGACTGTACAAATCTAGGCTGAAGCTCCTGCATGTTTATTCCTTTTCCCAGGAAAGCATGGTTTATTACTGACACTCAGCCAGAAAGACTGCACGTTCACGTGTGGGGCTCTCGAGCACTTTGATGGGGCTTGAGCTGTGCACACTATTTTACTGTCTAGCCATTTGTTCCCACAAACTTTGTCAGACAGGTCAACATCAATCTCCCTGTTTCACCGAGGTGGAAAGTTGGCTAGAGAAAGGCATCATAAACTCAGGAGAGGCTGTGACAACCCTTTCCAAGTAGGGCTTTGAGAGTATGCTACCACCCGGCTGTCCAGAGGCAGGGGGATGGCCCAAACGACCCTTCAAGTATTCTTCCAGCCCCAGGATTTGGATTCAGGCAGGCCTATACTTTGGAAGTCTGCAGTGCAAGTTGGGATGGATATATCGGGAAGGTCAACCAGTGAAGGATTTCTATGTCCAAATTACAGGTTCGGGGTGAGTGAGGCCCAAGTTCACGTGCGAAGTTGTTGTGCACAGCTCCGGCTTCCTGATTTTTGGCACCCAAAACAGGAACTGGATTGCTCTGCCATCAGCGGTCTATTGGCAGATTATCAGAGTTTAGTCAGCAGCCGTGCTAGAATTAGAAAAACAGCCTTCCCTAGAAAGATCTCCCTGTCAGAGACTGACAATAGGTCCCCCATCCAGAGAGATTTGGGGGGAGCATGGCTTCAAAAAAAGGGCCTGGAGAGGTTTTGGAACAAGAAAACAATTCTTTGAGCTCAGTTATCCGAGACAGGACCCAGCTGAAGCTTAGGGATTTAGCACTCAATTCCTGGCCGCTTATGTATAAGTAAATAATTTCATCTGCTGTTTGGCAATAAAGAATTCTTTAAATCTCGGCCTTTGTGGTTTGTCAGTTTTCTCCTACAGAACCTGTTCACCCATCATTTGGGTTACAGCAGAGAACGGGGCAAGAGGTTCCAGGGAGAGGATGATGATGTGCTCACCTTACGTCCTGTGTCCCCCACGCCCCCAAAGCCCACACCTGACAGGTATCTCACCAACCCTTGGAAAGGCAGTGTTGGAGAAGCTTCGTGTGGGTGGGGGGATGGAATCAAGCCTTCATCCTGCCCTCCCCAGGGACGCAAGCACACCCTCTCCTGTGGGCTCTGATAAACTAGACTCAGCCTTGCAGCGCCCAGCCCCCAGCCCCGGCCCCCCACCCCTCCAACTCACAGCCCGCCGCACGTCACGCTGCCTACCTGTGTATTTGCTGACCCCAGCCTCAGCAGCCACATCTCTGAGCGCCAGAATGCCCTGGGAGAGGTCACTGGCCTCAGGGTCCATTTCAATGAGGGCGTCAGGGCCCACGTTACCGTAGGCATAATTGGCGATATAGATGGAGTAGCGTCCGGAGCCCTGAGGAGGAAGGGAAGGAGGGTGGGTGAGCAGACCGGTCTGGGCTCATCTTGGTCTCTTTCCCGGAAAGCGGTTCTCCCCCTCCTTTTGTAGGACCATAGCTCTTTCACGGGTCAGGTGATCCTCCCTGGTCCAGAGTGCATGGCCTTGCAAGCTGCGCACGGGCCCAACTCCAGAGGTGCTTTTCCCAGAGGCTACAGAGTGCACGACACCTGCCCGCCCCCCGCCCTGCCGCGTCCTAATACAAAGCAGCCCTGCTTCTCCTTCTATCCTGTTCCAGAAGAACACATCCCTCCCTCTCCCCCACAGCCACCTTTTTATAGACAATTTTCTAATGTGCCTCTCTCCAGCTGAGCTCTCTCCAGCTGCCAGCCAGGGTAGCTGCTCAATAAATATTTGCTGATTGATTGATCTACCAATTCCCATTATTCTCAGTCTCTCTCTCTCTCCCATTCAAGCTCACTCCAGCCAAGATGACAAGCAAATTCCGGAGTTTGCTCCCTCCCCACTGCCCACCCTGTATCTCCTTGTTCCTCTGTTTCGGTAGCATAGGCGGCTCGGATATGCAGGGGTCCTCCTTCCCTCTTCCATCCCCCTGGTTTTCCCATATAACCAGAAAGAAATAGTATATTGCTTCTGTCTTTCTAACACTGTCTCAAATATTTTTTTCCTTTGCATCCAGGAGAAGCCTGGGTACCAGCTCCTTGCAGCTGTAGTCGTTCTCCGCTCTAGTCCGAAACCCTGCGGATGAAAGACTCTTTTCTGTCTGTTAGTATAACGGTGTCATTTCTTCAATGGATGCCTCCTTTCCCCCAAGAGATCTGCACGATTTCTAAATTCTAACGGTTTTCTAGCTTTCCTCTCATCATTTCCCTCCAATTAATCAGATAGTAGATATATCTTGAACTCCAACTACATGCAACACGCTCTTGCTATAAATGTACCTAAGACAAAGTCTTCATTCTTCGGTTGCCTATAGTCTCATTTAAAGGCAAGCCATAAACATGGGGCACCTGGGTGGCTCAGTCGGTTAAGCATCCAACTCTCAGTTTCAGCTCAGGTCATATCCCACGGTTCGTGAGATTGAGCCCTGCACCAGGCTCTGCAGGGCTTGATTAATAAATAAATAAACTTAAATTTTTTTTAATGTTTGTTTATTTTTGAGAGAGAGAGAGAGAGAGAGAGAGAGAGAGAGAGAGCATGTGCACGAGAGGGGGAAGGGCAGAGAGAGAGGGAGACATAGAATCCGAAGCAGGCTCCAAGCTGTCAGCACAGAGCCTGAAGCGGGGCTTGAACTCATGAACCGCGAGATCATGATCTGAGCCAAAATGGGACGCTCAACCGACTGAGCCACCCAGGTGCCCCAAGAAATAAATATAAACTTTAAAGGCAAGCCATAAACACAAAACAACCCAGGAGAAACAGCTGAGTTCCAGGCCGACTGTGCTCTGTCACCCCCTTCTCGGCCCTCAGCCCTCCTGGCTTGATTCTATTTCTTACCCAATGACTCCAGAAGCCACCCCCCCATCCCACCGAACCAATCACTGACGGCATGTTTTCTTTGGGGAAGCTGATTAAGAGCTACTTGGGTCTGTCTGACTGGTGGGTGAGGACAACCAAGGAACTCACAGTCTCCTGAGGGGATGCAGACATGTCAGCGATAACACAATTACGCATATGATCAAGAGAATATGTATGTTAACTACACTGGAATTCAAATTAAAAAATTAAAAAAATAAATATGTTAACTCTACTGGAATTAAAAATATTTTAGAGAAGAAAGAGAATATGTACAGCATTTCCTGGTGTACAGAAGAGGGCCCCCAGAGGAAGGGCACTGAACCATGCAGAGTTCAGAAAAGGTTTTCTAAGAGGAGTCTCAGCCAGGTGAAGTGTAGAGGAAAGAACCTTCCAGGCAGAGGTGATAGAGAATGATGTATGTAGGCGAACCACAAGTAGTTGGCTCAGTGTTGGTGGAATATGAAAGGCAAGGTAGGGTGTGTCAGGGGCCGAAGCTGGAGAAGGTGGAAAAGATATTCTCTAAAGATATTTATGCCCCTTCTTTTTTGGTTCTCTGAGCCCCCATCCTGCCACCTGGGACTCTGTGCTTCACGAATCTCGCTCCTCCCTGGTCCCTGGCCTGGCAGCATCGGTGTCATCTGGGAGCAGGTTGGAAATAAAGACTCTCGGTGACCCCTCCCCTCCGCCAGGCCTGCTGAATCAGAGGCTGCATTTTCACAAGACTCCACGTGATCCCTGTGCAAAACTGAAGTCTGAGATGCACCGCTTTGCAACACAGCTTCGTGACTGGGGGAGGACCCTGAAAGGCTCTTGCCCATCCCAGAAGCGGGGTACAATGACAGGATGAAGGCTGAATGAACGGGCCCGAAGGGGAGAGTGTGCCCTCCCCGTGCCCATGCCTGACCCTCCCAGCTGTTAGCAGTCCTGTCAACAAACGGGCAATTTAAGCCCAAATGAACTGAAAGGCACTCTGCTAGAAATTAGGATGTTGATAAACTTCCGTTATAGCCAGTTCCTTTCTTCAATGTATTGGGCTGATAAAACTTGACAAACACAGATGTGTTATGGCTATAGAAGGCTGCAGAGACTCACATGTGACCTTGACTACAATCGCTCTGGGACATTGAGGTGATTCTCAGAGATGAGCCTGGAAAGAGACTCCCAGCAGGGCAGTGGGCTCACCCTCAGCCTACATCAGAATTGCCTGCAGGGTTTGTTAAAACACAGACGCTAGCTCTCATCCCTTGAGTTTCTGATTCGGGAGCTCCGGAGTGGGCCCTGAGTTTGCATTTCTAACAAGTTCCCAGGTGAAGGTGATGCTGTTGGCCCAGGAACCACTCCCGGAGCCATGGTCTAGGGGTGTTAGCTTGGTCCTCATCCAGGCTCTGCCCCTACGTTGCTTTTTGTCCTCAGGCAGGTTCCTCACCCCCTGTGGCTACGTCTCCTCATGTGTTAAAGGGGAATCATATTCTCCCTGCTTCCTGGCAGGGTTGTTGAGAAGATGAAATGAGACAACACATGTGAAAGGTCTCCGAGAGATAAAAATGCTATATAAACATGAGGCATAATCATTATCGATCAGGGAACGCTTCTTGTAAGAGACCGGCTTTCAGCTGGATCCAGAAAGGTGGGTGAATGATGAGGCAGCTGCAGACAAAGGGCAGGCAAGTGTGCCAGGATTGGGGGCGAGAGGGAGTGAGGGCTGCTGGGGAGGGGGCAGGAAGGGCACGGGGTAGGGTTGAGACATTTACGTGCGAGATGGCTTTCAAACTGCAGCCTGCACCAGAGTCACCCGCAGGGTTAGTTCAAACCCAGATTTCTGCTCGCCTCCACCCACCGTGGGTTCAGACTCAGCCGGTCTGGCGGGTGGAGTGGAGGTCAGGCCTCAGAATCTGCATTTCTAACAATGCTGGTGCTGCTGGTCTGGAGACCACACTTTGGGAACAGGTAGATTAAAAGGCTCCCAGTGGGGGCTGCGGGGCTGAGGAAGGAGTAGGATGAACACTGTAACAGAGGCTGTGGTTAGAAATGTGTGTCTGCTGTGGGTTCACCCAGAAGCAGGGGAGCCATGGCGTCTGATTCATTCTCAGGCAGGCAGGGCTCCATTCCTGGCTTTGCTTGCCATTTACTATGTGACCAAGGTCAAGTTGCTTAATTGCCTGAAGCCTTAGTTTCCATATCTGTAAAATGGGGATAATGATAGCATGTACCTCATAAGCTTATTGTGAAGATTCAGGAAGATGATGCATATAAACCACTGAGCACAGGGCTTGGCATGTTGGTACTTTATTAAGGTTAGCTGTCGTTATTAAGATTGCTTTTGGGTTTCCAAAAACCAGGTTATGTTCCTACTTCTCAATTTCCAGAGCGGCCATGACCTCACCTTACTGCTCCCTTCCACAGTTCTCAGGCCCCAGGGATTGCTGAGGCAGCAGTGGTGGCTGGACACAGAAAGCAGCCCCCTTCCTGGTGGCAGACTGACTGTAGGGGTTCTTTCTAGTTCCCTGAGGCTGGGGTTGAGCAAGCCGCTAAGTGCCTGCCTACAGTGCTGTGTGCCAAAGCATGTTTTTTTTTTTTCTTTTTTTTTTTTTCTTTTTTCATTTCACGTGGTGCCTCTGTCCTGTGGTTAAAGGCGTGGGCGTGCAGATGACCTTGTTAGGACAAGAGTGCATCTCTTTGTGATTAACCTTCAGGCCCTGCCACCAGATCGGAGATGGTTTCCACCTTGGCCACGTGTGGGAAGCCTTGGTTCAGAAGGAGCGAGACAGGAAGCAGGAGCCTGGGAAGAGGCTCCCAGCAGCGGCCGGCCCTGGTACCCCCCAGACCCTTCTTACTCTTGGTGGGGGCCGCTCCCAGAGCTGCCGCCTCCTCATTCCCTCCCACCAGGCAGGAGTCCAGGTGGCAAAGATTCAGGTCAGGGCTAAATGTGGCTTCACAGCCCAGCTTGGCTTCTGTTCCCAGTGCCAGCTTGTTAAGAAATAAATATTTATACCTGGCACCTGCCTTCTCCCAAGGCCTGGAGGCCCCTGCTGTGAAGATTCACACTGAATCCCCAACCCCCTTGTGCCATCTCAATCCTGAAATGAGCAAGGCCCCTCGACCCTGCCCCCAGAATGGAGCTAGGCAGCAGCTGGGTCCCTGATTTACTGATGACTGTCTATGAAGCCGAGGAGGGGGCAGGAGGGGAGCAGGTGACAGGAGGGATAAATCACCTCCACGGCAAGCCTCCTGCTCTGGCTGGGACTGCTGGGCCACCCCATAGGACAGGTGGCTGCATCTGCCCCTGCCCTCCTCCTCAGCCTTTCCTCCCCACCTGCTTTGGGATGGCCCCTGCGGTACGGTGGACTAGCAGGCGCGAACGCGGCGACAGAGCTCTTGATTAACTAGAGTACTTGGACGTTCGGGCCACCCTCCACTCACCCACCCATGAACCTCTTTGTCATGCCTTCATTTGTTCCACAAATATTTTCGGGGAGAGCTCTGTGGCTCAATGCCTGGCACAAAGTAAGCACTTAATAAATACTGGTTGAAAAAATGAATGAGCACGAGGTTTAGAGCTAGAGAAGTCTGATTCACGTCCTAGTCACACTGCCAATCTATTTTGGGTCCTCAGGCAAGCCACTGCCCCTAGCTGGGCCTTGGCTCCCTCCTCTGCCCGACGGACACGATGATGACAGCCCCTGACCCGTTTCCTCATTGGCTGCCGGGAGGGCCTCCAGGGAGAAAGGATATGAAAGTAGACTGCAACTCACCCTGCAAGTCTTGTTGATATGTAGTATCTACTATGCGCAAGGCACGGTGAAGCTTTGGGCTCTGCCCCGGACAGCCTCACTCTGTCGGGGGACGTCTGCCTGTTGGCTCCCCTCCAGGCTCTCCCATCACTGCGTGCCCCCCTCTTTCTCCCCAGGCCCCCCACGCACCCCTGAACTCACCGTCCTGTCCACGCAGGCCACGGAGCGCCCGGCAAAGAGGCTGGCCACACCGCGGGCCACGTTGACCTCGTCACTGAGGATGTCTTCCCACCGGTTGTTGCGGAACTTGAACAACTTGTCCGTGTATGTGGCCACCCCTGGAGAGAAGAGGAAGGGAGCGCCGGTGGATGGCGGGCCAGCGTACAGGTATGTTTCGGGGCACCTGCCACAGGTGGTTGGGGCCACAGGTGGATGGGTCACCTGCGGCAAGGTGAGTGCACCCTGCAGCACTCACTCAAGCAGGCGAGGCTCCGTCTGGGGGGCACTCAGGTATTTTCAGTTGAGAGAAGAGACTCTGAGGCTTATGAAAAGAGCCAGCCCAGGCCTCAGGAACTACAGAAGAAATGTTACCACTGCTGTGTGTCCGAAATGACTCTCAACAGCTGGGTTTCACATTCTGCACCATGTTCCTGCAACATCCAGGAGATTTGGGATTGCTGATATCTCAGCACCCAAACTCAACCCAGAATCTCTCTTTCCCCAGGAGCTGCCTCCTACATTCTTTGCTGGATTGCAGGACCTGATCTGGGTCTGAGAAAAAAATGATCCTGGTTGGTGGGTGGAGCTCTAAGTCCGGATCTAGGAAGGGGCTGGAAGTGGGGTTCTGACAGATCTGTTTCCCACCCCCAGGGGAACCGGACGGCAGCAGTGTCAGCACCCAGGTGGTGTGCAGGGTTTGGGCAGCCCTGGGAGGCCCTAGGGAGCAGTGGTCTCTATCCCTTTGAGAAGTGGATGGAGGCTGAGGACCCTGAGCTCAGGTAGTCGCACACACATGCACCACACGATATACCACATGTAACTGCAGGGGGTCTGTGGCCTCCTGAGGCACATTCATGGCTAAGCAGCTTGGTTTTGGGGAAGCAGGGAAGAACTTCTGGTGGCCGGAGGCTCGAGCTTTTCTAAGACCACTTGATCAAAGCTCTCCGCTCTGCTGTCACCCCTAGTTTATTTCTTGCTCCTGTGAGACCCAGAGCAGTCATATTTTAGGAGGGATCGTGTTCTGCTCGCAAGAACTGGCATAGGAACACACGCAAGGAGCAGCTGCAGAAGTCAGGAAGGTGAGCCTGGGGAAGAGTGGACCTGGGGACAGGCCCCTGCATTTGACTCTCTGGCTGGCCCAAGGGAGAGGCCATGGGCTTAGGCGGAAGGAAGCAGCATGCTGCAGCGGTTAAGACATCTGGGTTTAGAGTACACAAGCCCCAGTCCTGGTCTCTGTTCTACCCAGATTCTACTACTGGGGGCTGGCTGTTGACTTTAGGCAAGTTGCTTAGCATCTCTGAGCTCCAGTTTCCCTGGAAATGGGACAGCAGTAATAACTGTGTCAAGTTTACCGTGCGGAATATGTGAGATGATGTACCCCAAAGGCTTAGCACAGTGCTCCCTCAAGGCGGTAGCTATGAGACCAAGTGGTCTAGACCCAAGTGGTCATTGCCATGTTACAGATGGGCCACTCTTGAAGGTTCTTCAGGGACATTAGCTCTGCACTGCAGGGCTCTGGCGAGAGTCAGTGCATGAAACGAGTGACTGAAGAGGACTGTGGGAGTGTGAGCATGTGAGGTGAGGGTGGATATAAAGGATCTCTCAGGTGCTCTGCCCAGGAGACAACAAAAGGCTTTGCTCTCTGAGTGGCCTCCCATGGGAACCTCCTCAGACCACAGGGACCCACGGGGGCTGGTGCGTGGCCTGTGGGGTCTGGAGTTGGCCTCAAATGCTCACCAGACACCAGGGAGCTGGCACTGGAGCCTGACTCTCTTAGAGGGGCAGAGGCCAATCTGGGGGAGGGAAAGGCCCTTTCTGAGGGGAGCAGGAAGCAGATCCGGGAGGCCTGCAGGTGTCTGTTCTGTGGAGGCTTGGCTGAGGAGCCACATCTGGGGTCTGCACAGAGCCATGGCGGCCTGGGAGGGAAGGCCACGGGGGCATCTGAGGAGTTGGTTCTGGATGGGAGCACAGGTGCTGACTCCGATGGCCTGAGCCTGTGCCCACGCCAATTTCCGCTCAGGCCTTGCTGGTTCCTTATCCTCTCCAGCCTTGGTTTCCTCACCTGGGGGTCAAGGGAGTTGACTCCTTCCTGTGCCTCCTCCCCCACATTGTGGCGGTGAGAGTTACAGGATGAAAGGCACTGAAAGGGCGCCTGGGTGGCTCAGTCAGGTAAGTGTCCGACTTCGGCTCATGGTCATGAGGTCATGATCTCATGGTTCGTGGGTTTGAGCCCCAGGTCGGGCTCTCTGCTGTCAGCACAGAGCTTGGAGCCTGCTTCAGATCCTCTGTCCCCCTCTCTCTCTGCCCCTCCCCCGCTCTCACTCTCTTTGTCTCTCTCTCTAAAATAAATCCACATAAAAAAAAAAAGGCACTGAAGCCCCGGGGACATGGTCAGCATTGCTCACGGCAGCCCCACAGCACCTCATCACAATCCCTGGGGGCCAAATGTATTTAGAAATTTAGATTTTTTTTTTCACATTTTAGAAAGGTAACACAGCGCACACACCATTTATTACATAACACCCCCAAGAGGGATGGGGCAGCACCCTATAATTAAACACATTAATATTTCTGCCGTAAAATATATGAATATTCACACTAAGTGGGATAAATAAAGTCTATAAATAGCTCACATCAGCCCAGGACAGGTTTTGCTATCAATTCACTTTCCCACAAACTTAAAAAAAAAAACAAAATACCTGAGGCTCTCAGAATGGTTTGGATTTCAGGACTGCGGTAGAGGACTGTGGGCCTGGCCCGCTGTGCTCACGGCTGCTCCCGAGGCGGCGGCAGCCTGGTCATCGCTTTCTGACGCTCAAGGCACCTCTGCGGAGGGCCGGCAGGCTTCCAGGTCTCCAGCCTCCCCCAACAGTGAGCGGCCCTGCCCTCCTCTGTCACACCAGGGCCCCTTTAGACAGTAACCTCCCGCTCGTCTAGTCCCCACTGAAGTACCCTGGTTAACTTCTGGTGAAATGCGGGCCGGGGTGAGAAGGCAGCTGCCGGCAGCCGGGGCTCACAGAGCACCACGGGTACCCGTGCATTCAGTGGCAGAAATTTCTCATGCCGTTGAGTTCCTACCTCAGTGAGACAAGAGGAACAAACGGGACCAGGATGACTCTGTCCCTCTCTGTTGGCTTCATGACCTCCCATTCCTCCCGCTCACCCAAGGCAAACATTTCCCAGAGTGTGCTTTATGGAACCCTGGTCTGTGAGATGGCTGGAAAAAAGATTTTGTGATCATCTGAGTTTGGGAAAGACCACACCTTCCATCATGCCCCCTCGAGATTCTCCATGGACATCAGTCTATTAAAACCTTTAAAAAGTCTTGCAATAAATTACCTGCTTAATCTTATTTAAAATTTGTTTTAATGTTTATTTCTGAGAGAGAGAGAGAGAGAGAGAGAGGGAGAGAATGTGAGCGGGGGACAGGCAGAGAGAGAGAGAAAGACACAGAATCTGAAGCAGGCTCCAGGCTCTGAGCTGTCAGCACAGAGCTCGACGTGGGGCTTGAACTCATGGACTGCGAGATCATGATCTGAGCTGAAGTCAGATGCTTAACAGACCGAGCCACCCAGGCGCCCCTGCTTAATCATTTAATACAGTCTTTCCCAAATACAGTTGGCCATGGAACCCCTCTTCACAGCTCATCTATTAACATCCCGTGGACCTAGCACCATTCTTAGCAAACTGCTGTCTCTGGATGTCCACCCAGGCTCTGGAGAAAGGTCAGGGCGCCATGTGCTGTTAGCTTCTTCCCCTGTTCCACCTCCTGGCTTCTGAGCTGACCAGGGACGCCCAGAAGAATAAACTAATTAAGGTAAAATGTGCAACAGCGATGCAGAGCCTTGTAGATCATAAATGGGAACGGCAAAATCAATGGCAGCCCCTCTACAGGCAGAGGCCCGGAGGCCTGGGTGAGGAGAGATGGGAGCCCGTGATTTAGGAAGAGCAAACGCTCTGGCAGCTGCAACCTGGGTAATTAGGTGTGTCAGGAAGACAGATAAACAGTGAGCTGTGTGGGTCGATGGCACTGGCAATAACCACCCGGCACTGGCCTCCGGCCCATGTCAGCGTGTAATCCCGCCTTCTGGCTCCTTGTAGCTGCACTCTGCCCTGGGGTCCCTCGCCAAGTTGGGGGGCAGCTGCTCGGGAAGAAGGGAGAGGACGGGGGCTCTCCTGAGCCCCTGTGGGAGACTCTGAGAGGGCAGAGGCCTGGGAGAAAGAGAAGGGTGTTCATGGGCAAGACATGGGGTGCTAGGGGTCACAGCCCCTGTGAGAGGCAGGTCTGGGGGCTCCCAATTCCCATCCTGACTTTGGCACCTTGGCATTCAAGGAGGCTTGGAACTGCCAGTTACTGCCAGGTGGCCAGCTGGGAAGGCCCTGTAGGTGAGGCTCGGGGGGTCTATCATGCCCTGCTGGGTACCAAGTGCAGTAGGAGGCCACAGAGAAGCAGGAGTCCTGGTGGCCGATTCAGGGTGCTTACAGTCCATTCTACAACAGGAAGGGTAAGTAGAGGAGATGCTGTGGGACCACAGTGAAACTAATATTACTTAACATTTCTATAGCACTTCATGTATATTCAGTCATGTGCCAGGCACATATATTCATTCACTGACCCTCACCGCAACCCCCGAGGTGGGCACTATTCCCCTGACCTGATGCACAAGAGGCAAGGGACCTAGCTAAGACCCCACAGTTATTAGAGCTCCGAGAAACAGGACAGGATGATACATCCTGGAGATGCCATGGAGTCAGGGTGGAAGGGGCTGTAGCGAGCAGGGAGGGCCTCATGATGGAGGAGGCATGTGTACCCGTACTTGAAGGGTCAGAGTAACAACAACAATGACTCTTGTTTATCGAGCACTTGGCATGGCCAGGCTTTGTGTGAAGCATTCTCTTTCACAGCCATCCTCTTGCCGAAACCCCGCAGCCACCTTGAGAGCTGGTATAGACCCATTTTACAGGTGGAGAAATTGAGGGGGCAGAGAGATTAGTCAATTGCCCAAGGTCAGAGAACTAGTAAGTGGTGGAGACAGATTCAAAGCCTGTGCTTCTGTGTGCTGCGCTCTGTGGCTTAGGTGGAGGGGTGGTGCTCTAGGCAGGCCGGGTGCATAGACAGAGATGCAGAGTTGACGCCAGAGAGGACAGTTTGTGGAGGTTGAGGAGGAAAAACATGGCAGGGCAGGAGAGACCCACTAATTCCAAGACTGACGGTGAAGGGGCCTTGGTGGTTCTGATCTGGGGAAGACAGTGTTTCCAGAAGATTAACCTGGCAGTGGAGTGAGGAGTGAGCTAGCGAGGGAGAAAAGGCGGACACCTCTGTGATGATAGGGGGAGTGAGAGGAAGCACGGGCTACAGGAAGCTGGAGCATGAAGGGCAGGGGGGATTGGGTGACAGAGGTCCACAATGTAGGGACAGCGACTGAAACAGGGAGGCTGGGCCAGCTGGGAGTGGCCACTTGCATCTGACAGGGTCCCAAAGTGGAGAGAAGACATGTCCAAGAGGTCACTGGCCACAAAGGATAACAGCTTGCACAGCAGTGAGGTTGGAGCTGGGGCAGAGGAGAAAGAACGTGTCCCAGGAGCAGACTCATTCGGGTGTAGGAGGAAGAAGGGGCAGAGATGGGGGAATCATCAGACAAATAAAAGGGGAAGGTTCTACATTGAGGGCAGCAGTGTTAAGCAAGTGGCCCTCAAGTCACCATTCTGTCATCCCCTCCACACCAAGCTCTGTCCCCAGAGGATAACTTGGAGCCACTAGGAGGGTGCATTTGGATCATAAAGGGCTCTTCCTAAGGATCATTGGCCTGAGTGCCTCCTCCCCCATGGGCTCCCCCACCTCAGGGAGATGACCTGGTTTGTGGTCTGGTATTGGTGGCGAAGAGAAGAGTGAGCTATGTGTGTGGCAGGGAAGAGGGCTCCGCTTCCAACTTCCTTCATAAGGCAAAGAGATTACTGCCAAACAGCGGGGTTAAGGAGGGAGCCTGCAACGTCCCTGGCCTAGGGTGACCTTAGGCAAGTCATCAGCTTGTCTTTTTCTTATTTGTAATATTGGATAAGGAGAATGGCCACCTATTCATCAGGCTGTTGTGAGAGTTAAATTCTATAAGGCATGTGAAGTACTTAGGACAGTATCTGGCACATGATAAATTCCATAAATAATAAAAATAATAGGGGCACCTGGATGGCTCACTTGCGTAAGTGTCCTCCTACTCTTGGTTTTGGCTCAGGTCATGATCTCATGGTTTTGTGAGTTCGAGCCCCACGTCAGGCTCTGTGCTGACAGCATGGAGCCTGCTTGGAATTTTCTCTCTCCCCCCTCCCTCTCTATCCCTCCCACACTTGCTCTATGTCTCTCTCAAAATAAAAAAATTTTTTTTTCAACGTTTATTTATTTTTGGGACAGAGAGAGACAGAGCATGAACGGGGGAGGGGCAGAGAGAGAGGGAGACACAGAATCGGAAACAGGCTCCAGGCTCTGAGCCATCAGCCCAGAGCCTGACGCGGGGCTCGAACTCACGGACTGCGAGATCGTGACCTGGCTGAAGTCGGACGCTTAACCGACTGCGCCACCCAGGCGCCCCTATGTCTCTCTCAAAATAAATAAACTTGGAAAATAAAAAAAAATATCATCATCACCACCCTCATCATCACCACCATCCTCACCACCCCTGTCACCGTCATCATGACCCTCCTCCCCATCCTCCCCATCATGACCATCATTATCACCACCACCCTCATCATCACCACCATGCCACCATCATCACCCAGGGAATTACAGGGCATGACCACTCCAGGTCCTCAATGAGCCACATCCCAGGAGACAACTGTATAAGCTGATATTAAATATAAAATGCTTTATAAGACTTAGTCAACGGAAAGCCAGCAAAGCTGTGATGGCCTCAGGGGAAGAAAGGACTAGTTTAGGCAAAGGACATTTTAATAAAGAAGGAACCTAGACTTCCCTTGACCGTGATATAATTTCTGACCCCAGTCTTCCTCCTTCCATCCCTGGGTGAAGAGGGAAATCTTGACCAACCCCTGCCAGATGCTTCACTCATATCAGCTCATTTAGCCCTCTCCATGTCGTGTCAGGAAGGTAGGTTCTTCATTTTACAGAGAGAAATTGGGACTCTGAGGGTTAAGTCATTTGCTTAGAGATGCACATCTGGTGTTAAGTGGCAAAGCTGAGCTTCAAACAGTGGCCTGAATTCAAAGTGTCCCCATCCCACCTTGTATTAAAGAGCTGGAGGGGTGCTGGTGGAGGGCAGTCTAGTCCCTGACTCCTAAGGAACCTCGTTCTGAGAAAATGGCCTTTGGGGCCCCATACTCTTTATGGAACTGCTTTGACAGCCTCATCTATCCTGCCTTCTTATGGGGCCACATGTAAATGAAGCCCCATAGGGGTAGGGGAGGGAGCCTGAGCACTCATGAGCTTCTTCCCAAAGGGAGCCAGGCTGGGTGAGCTGAAAATCAGCACTGTGCACCCAAAGGAAACAAGGCTGGGGATGAGGAGACCTTGGGAGCCGACTAGGATAGAAGGTGGAGACTGAGCAGGTACTCAGGCTTTACCAGGCACAGGAAGTCAAGGACATCCTGTTAAAATGCAGATTCTGGTCTGGTAGGTCTGGAATAGGGCCTGAGCGTCTGGCTGTTGCCGGTGCTGCTGGGCCACAGAACACACTCTGAGTTGCAAGAGACAGCGTATCTGGGTGTAGCTGCAAGTGGCCTGGCTGAGGGAGCTGCCGGACGGGGGGTGCTTTCAAGAGCAGGTGGCTCATCTGTGGTGTGGGCAGAAGCTGGAAATGCAACCCGCCCCCCGTCCCCTTTCCTTTCTGGCACAGTGACTGACCCCTTCTCTCTGAGAGGGCACAGAAGCCCCTCCCGGTGGCCTAAGGACGACACAGAGCCCACAAGCCGTCAGAGAAAACAGCGATAAATCCAAGTTCATAAACCTAAAATTGTTCTGCATTGCAAAACCCACGATGAACAAAGACAAAACAAAAATGACAAACAAGGGGAAACTATTTGCAACATGCATTACAGACAGAGGACTAATTTCCCTAATTTATAAAGAGGTGTTATAAATCAATAAGAAAAAGGCCAATAATCAATAGAAAAAATGGGCAAAGACGATGAGCAGAGACTCAAATACATAAAAATATGCTCAGCCTCACTCGTTTTGAGAAAAATGAAAATTAAGACTACATTCAGGTACCATTTTTTCCCTATAAGATTGGCAAATATTAAAAATGACGACACATTGTGTCGATGAGAATGTTGGGAAATGCTCACTCGCGTCAGGGCCAAATGGAATGTCATTAGACTGTCCATTTGTAGGGTGGTTTGGCAATGCCTATCAAATCCACACACGTATGCTCCTCTGATGCAGTGATTCCCTTGTAGGAACTCACCTTACAGGCACACCCGCCATTGTGGATAATGGTATGTTGCATAAACTTATTCATTTGGTGGCACGGCTTGTTGGAGCAGGAGATTGAAAGCAACCTAAATGTTCATCATCAGAGGACCGATTTGGTGAACGGCAAATCAACACAATGGAGTACTACACAGCCATCAAAAGAATGAGCAAGCTATCTGTGTGCTGCTGTGAAATAATACCCAAAATTGATTGCTAAATGAAACAAACCAAGAGCAGCCACGTGAGTAGAGTACACACTACTGTTTCGGTAGAAGAGGAGGGAGGTATATGCAGATTGAAGGCAGCAGATTATTAGTGACTATTCTGTTGAACTCAGCGAGTAAAAATAACGTAAGTGGTGGGGCTCACAGTTGCCGCTGGCCCATCCCCTACCCACACCACCATTACTCAAGGTTACATGGGCAGGAGAACTCGGGGCCACACAGGACAGCAGCTAGGCTGGCCAGCACCAGATCCCTAGGGCAATGGGCTCTGACTGGGAGCTGCAGGAGGTCCTGGGTTCTTGGATGGCGAGGGAGGTGCTGGCACCAGCCTCTGGTCCTCCTTTGTCCTACATCCCCTCCTACGTGGTTTTCACCAAGTAATGTATTATCTGAACCACACTGGCTTGTATTTTTCCAGTTAAGTTAAGCCATAAGCTGGTTTTGTGGCCCAGGCCTTCTTGGGATTGTGGTCAGTCTTTCTGTTCCCTCCCTCCTACCTATCTTCCAATTCTTAATCCTTAACCCATGTCCCCCTGGTACCCTTATCTGGGTGGTACTTGTTTACATAATGGTCCTTTTCTGTTTCTGCTCCTAGAGTCTCTCTCTCCCATGGGCCAGGAGGGAGGCCTGACCCCTCTGCCCAGGAAACTTCTAAAGCCTCTGACTTGCTTCACGCTGCAGGATTATAATGGTTATTGCTTGGAGAGCACTTATTAAGTCCTAGACACCATTATAAGTGCTTTTCATTGAGTATCTCAGTTACTCATTCAAATGTATGTATTGAATGTTTATTAAGTGACATAAGCACTTCTTTGGGCCTGGACACACAGCAGCAAGCAAGACCAAGTTTTTACACCTGTGGAGCTGAGTAGGAGAGATGAACAACAAATGTATAACATACTTTCAGTAGTGCTAAGTGCTAGGAAGAGAATAAAGTGAATTAAGGTAGCAGAGACAGATAGGGATTTAAGGTGTAGGGCATCTGGGGATGGTAGGTAGGACATCTGGGGATGAGCCTGAATGAAGGGAAGGAGTGATTTCTGACAATAGTGGTGGGAAAAGCATTTCAGGCAGAGGGAACAGCAAGTATGAAGGCCTCAGGTGGGAACATGGTGAGCAAGAGGAAGTGAGTGAGTGGAGGCAACGAGGTCAGAAGGGCAATCTGGCTCACACCAAGGAGGGGTGTTATAGGCCACGACAGAGACTCTGGATATAGTCTATGGAGCTCATGGAGGGAGCTGAGCTTATGAAGCGGATAGAATTTTTCGTGTTCTACAGATGAAGGGGTTGAGGCTGAAAGAAGTCACCCAGTGAGTAAGGTGCAGACCCCAGTGTTGTACAGACTGACCCCCACTGCCAGGATGCAGGGTCTCAACCCTTCTCCAGGACACCAGTGCTGACATCCCAAAGACTGGCTAAGGGAGGGGACAGGGCTGTCCTTCCACAGGTCCCTCCCAGGCACATGCCAGGGCAGGCGTGGGTTGGCAGGGCTCCTAGAGGGGATCTCAGGTTCCCCACAGTGGGCAGGGTGGCAGTGGCTGAGTATCGTGCCAGCTGGACCCAAGGAGGCGCTGACATGGCACAAATATCCCGGCTCCACACCTGCCCACTGTCGATGAATCGACTGAATCACCCAACTGAAAAATGAACTCGAACCCACAGAAGGTCACCGGGAGCTGCACGGCTGGAGCTGAGGCTGCTGGGCACTGTCACCCTTACCCCAGCGCTGGGGGCCCAGCTCCAGCCTCTCCCAGATGAACACTTGTGCCCTCCAACCCAGGAAGCCCAGGACCTCCTGGGGGTCTTCCATGTTGCTGCCTCCCCTTGCCTTACCTTGGTTGGCACACCTCCTCTCAGGCCCAATGACTCATGCCTTGTCTGTTCTTTCGGGATTTACTTATCAGGTTTTGACTGTGCTCTTAGGACGTTCAAAATCTAGCTGGGCTGGGGGTGCCGGTATGAGGACTTTAGAGTCCATGAGAGTCAGGTACCTAGAGAAATATATAGCTGTACTGGGCATACAGTGTAAACTTCAGGAGGGTAGGATTTTTGTTTCATTCATAGGGCATCCTCAATGCCTAGCATAGAGCCTGGCACACAGTAGGTGCTCATTAAATAGTTGTCCAATGAATGAATACATTCATGAATGAATGGGGCCATGGTTAGGCTAGGCTGGGCACGGAACTAACATGACTGGTGCGGGGGTGGGGGGTTGGTTAGTCTTTCAACTTTGACTGCACATGGGAATCACCTGGAAAGCTTTACAGTCTGCTAACTGGGTCCCACCCCCAGAGATTCAGATTGGACTGCACTGGGGTGCACTGTGGGAACTGGGAGTGATAAAAGCTCCCCAGGAGATTTTAATGTACAGCTGGGGCCGCGCACCTCTGTCCTAGGATTCACAATGGAACACTCCAAGAGCATGGGAGGGGCTACTGCTTCAGAGCCACCTGAAGTCTCCTCCCAGGTGCTCTTTGTTCGGTGAGTAGGGAGGAGAGTCTGTCCCCTTCCTCTGGCATCCTGCCTGCCAAGCCTATGTTGAACACCGCCCCCCCTCCGCCTTCCATAGTTCTCCCTATTTCTGCTTCCCTGCCCTCCCACATCTTCCTGGGGACTCACCCCTTTCACCGCTGTCCCTTGTTGCTGCTCCCCTCCTGACCTTGATCAACTTAAAGGGTTGATCAGCCCATCAATTAATTGTGTCCTAATCCAATCTTGGCTTGGTTGGAGAGAGGGCAGTAAATCCAGCTGGGTAATCATGGCCTGATATTTGTGTAGGGATAATTACTATCTCTCAGGCCTCACTTGGTGGCAAGATGAGATGAAAACCCATAAAACACCACTCGGGGCTGTGGCTCATTGTTTCTTGGCTGCACAAGGCTGGCTGCCAGCCAGTCAGCCCCGCCTGTGTCGGCCCCTGCCCCTGGCACGGGCCCCATCCTCTTCTCCTCCCATTCATGCCACTGGCAGGGCTCAACATCAGGGCAGTCTAGGGGCTGGATTCTGGCCTGGCCTCAAAAACCAGTGGGGGCAACATTATGGGCCCAAGGAAAGCTAATGTGTGTGCTCGGGCTGGGGAAGAGGTGGGGAAGGTGAACCCCAGAGCCAGGCAATCACCTGCCTCTAGGAGATTGGGAGGGTCCAGGATGGTGAATACATAAAGTCTGAACTATAGGGTGTTGTCTAGACCAACCGAAGAGGCTTCTGCCATCTGGAAGAGTCCAACGCATGTCCCACCTGGCTCCTTAGGGACATGAGGCTCTGAGTGCCCCAGGAGGACATTATGGCCTGGGACTTCCCAGCAGATGTGGCCCCATGGGAATGGACTTCATTCTAGTGGGCTGAGCTCAGGCTTGAGAGAATGGGAGAGTCAAGGGCTGGGAACCATTTTGATATTTAGCCCCAAGTACATAGTCCCCCAACTTGTGCAACACTAGGCACCCACTATGAGTCAGGCTCTCCACTGGGTCCTGAGGACATAGGATTGAGCAAGGCCATGGAGTATCTTTTTTTTCTTTTCTTTTCTTTCTTTCTTTCCTTTTTTTTTTTTTTTTTTTTTACTTATTTAGAGAGAGAGAGAGAAATCGAGCATGAGTGGGGGAGGGGCAGAGAGAGAGAGGAGACAGAGAATCCCAAGCAGGCTCTGCACTGTCAGCACAGAGCCCGATCCACGAACCATGAGATCGAAATGAAGAGTTGGACACTTAACCAACTGAGCCACCCAAGTACCCCAGGGCTTGGGTGTATCTTAATTAAAGGATGGATCTGGAGTCAGACCCCGGGGTTTGAATCTTGGGACTTACAAGTTTTGTGGCCTTGTGCCAGTCATGTGACCTCTGTGCCTTGGTCTCCTCAGCTATAAAGTGGGATGCCCAGAACCTACCTAAATGAGTTGTTGCAAGGCTTAGATGAGACGATTAATATAAAGTGCTTGGATCTAGGCCTGGCACACAGTAGGTGCTACTTAAGTATTAGCTGTTACCATTATTGTTACTATTACTTAGCCTTCTGGGCATCAATTTTCCTCAGCCATTCCTTGGTTTGTAGGGCCTTGCTACTCAAAGTGTGGTCCCTGGACCAGCAGCATCATCATAGCCTGGGAGTATGTTAGCAATGCAGGATGTTGGGCCCCACGCAGACTTGCTGAGTCAGAATGTGCATTTATACAAGACCCCCAGGTAAGTCAGATGAGACACTTTGGGCTGGGAAAGGCTCCATGAACTCAAGTCCGTCTTCTTCCAAGTTGTATCCCCCTCTAGTACCTCTAGTCTGGAATGGAGTTGGTGCTCAGCAGGAATTTGTGGCGTGAATAAATGAGCTCAGCTAAAAGCTGTGGGGGGCCCTTGAAGGATTTCAAAGCATTTTGAAAGGTCCCCTAGAAGCAGCATAGAGGGCGATTCCGGGGGGCCATCTGTCCAGTGAGCAGTGGAGGGAAAGGAGGGGAGGGGTTAGGAGGACTGGGGGGCAAGGAGGACAGAAAGTCTGAGGGAGAGAACGGGTCTCCACCATTCGTGCTCCAAAGTTTCTAGGCCCAGGGCCTGGGAGCTGAGAACAAGCTTCATTTACAAGAGAAGAAGGGGTCCTCCTGGGGGTCTCTGCTGGGACAGAGCGAGGTGCTGGAGGCAGCAGGGGTCTATGCCTGGGGGAGCCCGTAGCCTGAGACAGTCTCAGGGAGACAGTAGCCTGAGAAAGGCCAGGGCCCGGAAGGCCCTACCTCCAGCTGGTGTTGGGAGGAAGAGGGTGGGAAGCAGGAAGAGGCCCAGGGCCCCACACCCTTACCTGAGAAGGCATTATTGGTGTTGAGGAAGTAGATCTCCTCACGGCCATCCCCGTCAATGTCGCAGGCTGTGACCCCGATAGCATTCCCTTGCCGGTCCCGCAGTGCATAGTAAGGGGAGCTGCGCTCATCCACTGCGATGTTCACCAGTCGCTTTTGGGCCCGGTCATACTTCAGAACCAGGTTGGGGCCGTTGTACCTGGAGGAGGTAGGGGGAGGGGGTGTTGAGGAGGAGCAGCTGGGCTCACCTGGGGTCCCTGCCCCACCCTCCCCTCAGCAATGGGGCTTGGAAAATCCTCCCAGACAGGTCAGTGGGGGGGTGGGGGGTGGGGGCGCAATTCAGTCCTGGCTCATTTGGGAGTCCCTGGGTGTTTGGTGAGTGTCCCTGAATCAGATACAGACTCACTTAAAGTAAGAGTCAGCTGGGTCCACATGGGACACAGTATGAGAAGCAGAGTGGCACAGAGGGATGGGCAGCCCATGACAATCCCCTTACCACGGGCTTCACTGAAGAAAATGACCACCCCCCTAGATCTACCTTGCCCATTTCAATGTAAAAGACACTTTCATATTTATGATCTCACTAATTTAAATCTAATAAGCAAGTGGGGTGGGCATGGGAGGTTGTATTACTAATGCTTTTCACAGACGAGGCAACCGATGAGCTGCACTGGAGAAAATGAGGGTCAGGGTGCCGTTCCCCAAGGTAATGCAGCTAGTAAGTGTCAGGTGCTAGGTCCTGGATGCAGGCACTTGCTGCACAAACGAGCCCTGGAAGAGCAGAGGCTTTGTTGCTGAGGTCTGCAATGACTCTTTCCTGACAGAGCCCCGGCATTTAAACACAGTAGCATGAAATGGGCACCTCCCGAACGGAGATTACAAACACGTTGAAAGTCAGTGGGTGGATCCGTTGGATCTCTTTTTCTAAGGGACTCCATATGAAAGATTAAAATGCTCATCTATTGTCATCTCTCCGGTCTCATTCTCCTGCAGCCACTCAGTCTCTTGCTGCACTGAAGCCCCAGGCATGTTCTTGCCTCAGGGACTTTGCACCTGCTGTTCCCTCTGCCCAGGAGCCATTTCCTCCAGATATCCACGTGGCTGTCTCCCTGGCTCTGTTGTTGCTTCTCAGTGAGGCCTTCCTGCCACATTCCTGAAACCTGCAAACACTCCCCACCCCACTACTCTTATCCCTCATCCCTGCTCTCTTCCCCTGAAGCTTTTACTAGCAGCAGACCGTTCCCTATCTTCTTGTTTATCTCTTCCTTCTCTGTCTGATCCCACTAGAATATCAGCTCCAAGGGCAGAAGTTTTTGTCTGTTTCGTTCGCCAGGGCTTAGAACAGTCCCTCACACACAATAGGTGCTCAATAAATACTTGTTGAATGACTGAAAGAAACCTCAGAATCCACGTCTGAGTCATAAGGGTTTAGGTGTCCCACAGTCGATTTCTTCCTGTTGCCTTTCCATCTGTGGAAAGGTCACCCTCGGGAGGCATAGCCGTCTGAAGACCTCCTCCCACCTCTAGGGAACACCAGCTTGCCAGGCTCTCCTAAGGAACCTGGCCAACGTCCATCCATTAGTCCCGGCCTCCTGCTTTTGTTTTAACCTAAGCGTGTACATCCTGAGTGATGTTTAGCTGCAGGCCTCCGGCTGTCCTGGCCCAGAATACTCAGGGGGTGGGGATGGGGTGAGCGGAAAGACCTCGCCAAGGTCTTTGAGAGAAATCACTTCTTGTTTTCCTGAAACTGATCCAACTTGGGCCTCTCCTCCGTCACTGAGATGCAGAGCTTGTGAAGTTTGGGGAATGCTGAGCAACTGGCCAGGCGCATTTTGGCACCCACAGTGTGTTAAGGTGGGGCAGGGGGGCAGAGCTCACTGGGAGCTGCGTCAGCACCCAGTGATGGAAGGTCATGCCTTGCACGCCTTGATGAACAGTGTCTGAGGTCTGCAAGTCGAGGGCCCGGCATGACCCATGGGGCGCGTCTGGGCAGGAGAGACAGAACACTTGGGTTCCAGCACCGGCAGCAGCTGGCTCCCGCCCCCAGGGACAGAAAGGGCCAGGATGCTGCACACTAGTCCTCCAAGCCCCCAGGTCTGCTGGTTGCCACCATCTTACTGCTCCTCACAAGACACCACAGTCCTAGAGCCCAGGGCTCATTAAAAGCACTATCAGATGCATTGTTTCACCTCAGCCCCACAGAAGGAGGGTTGATAAGGCATTTTCCTAGAAAAGGAAACTGAGGGTCAGGGAGGCAGTGAGCTGTCCAAGGTTACACAGCTGGTATTGGCCGTGCCAGGCCTCTAACTGTCTCCAGGGTCTAAATCCCGTGTTCTTTCCACACTGCCCATGGTGTCAACGCTCCCGGTTCTCTGCTTTATCTTTCTGGTGACTTCCCCCAAAGTAGCGACCATGAGAAATGCCCATGAAGGAGGAGATAATAGCCTGCCATTCCCACAGCACTTGCACGTTCTCATCCTCGATTTCATTTACTTTTCCCAGGTCCTGACTTTCCCCCAGATTGGTTTTGTAACCTCAGGCTGGTCAGTTTCCCTTGCTAGGTTCTGGGTTTCTGTTCTGCAAACTGGACTAACTCAGGGGTCACAACACGTGTCGACAAATGTGGCCACAGGGAGGTAGGGGCCTGGCTCTGTGCAAATTGGAGGCCAGTCCTTTGGCCCTGAAGCCTCGGTGGCAGGTGTGCCCACAAGGTCCCTGCTCCCCCATGGTGGTGGCCCTGGGGGAGCAGATGGCCCTGAATCATCTCTTCTTTGGAGAGCTTGGGGGTGCTAGTTCCAGGGCATTCCCTAGGGGTTAGCGGGGTGGGGTTACCAGGCCGGTTCAAGTTCCTCCATCTGTTACGGAAGGGGTAGGTGCCGTGGAGTCCTGCCTAAACCTAACTGGCGGCCTGGGGTGAATCTTGACACTGTGGCCCCTTCCCTCCCACCACCACCCCTAAGGACGACAGACACGAAGCCAAACCAACAGATCCTACTAGGCTTCCCAAAAAGCCCTGATGCGAAGCCAGAAGTAAATGCAGAGTTGACTGTCCTGCCTCCACCCAGGCTGCCCCTTGCTGGGTCTGCTGGACTGACATCTGGGCCTCCCACAATCCTCCCCCAGGATAACCAGTCTCATCCCCTCCCCTCTTCTCCCCGGAGCAGATGCTCCTGTCGGGTTCCTCACCACCCGCCCCCCACCCCCAAACAGTCTCTGCCTTCTCCAGCTCCTGTGACTTTGCTCAGCTGCAGCTGCCCCCTTCCGTGGGGAATGGTCTCCCCCTCCCGCCCTCCCCCGCAGCCTGCCCCTACCGACTGCCTCTCGCCTGGATGCGCTCTCTTCTCCGGGTACCCGGTGTTTTGCACCTCGCTTATTCCTGCGAGGGCAGAGCTGTTTGTGTTCCAACATCCCTTCCCTTCGTTACAACATATGCTTCTCGAGCCCAGGAAGCATGTGGCTACATCTCTGCATTTGCTGTGCCTACAGCGATCCTTGGCATTGAGAAGGTGCTCCACAAATGTCTGTCCAACGTATGAGTGAGTGAGAGGATGAAAATAATCACGAGCAGCATCAATAGAGCAGTCATCACGTGCCAAGCACCCTTCTGAGCGCCGTATACCCACCATCTCACTTCATCCTCATGGATTTTACAGGATTTTACAGATGTGGAGACTGAGGCACCGAGGTTGGCCACAGTCACTAACCCACCCACGGTCTCTCTGGGTGGTGGTCCCCGTGTTGACAACCCTCAGGGGCTGGAGGTGAGGGATGTGAAATGTCACATATCCTCTCTCTGACACCTGCCAGAAATCGTTGGTTTCTTCCAGAAATTCAGGAAGAGCTGAGGCTCAGTTAAAGGGGCTTGGGAAGTGGGACAGGGTCTCGTGTTCTTGAAAAGCAGCCGTGACTTCATAACATCAAAGCTGGGCCAGCAGGCAGAAGTGACTGGCTTGGTGGCAATTAGAAAACCTGCCTGAGGGACACTGGTAGGGCACAACCCATACCGTGTGAGTGCCAACTAATTCTGGTGCCCGTCCTCTGGGACAGGACTGCTGTGGACAGGGAGGGCCTTTGGGTTAGGGGAGGGGAGCAGTGTGGGCACAGGGCCCTGGCCCTGCCCCTTCCTGGCTGTGACCTTGAACATGTCCCTTACTGCCTCATCCCTAACTCAGGGCTGCTACGTACCTCATGGCATGGCTGTAAGGCTGAGATAGTGTGTGTGATAACACTCGGTAAACTGTGAAGAGTTACACAATTCTAAGTTCTCATCGTTATGAAAAGTAACACAAAAGCTGAGGCACAATCTCGCTCTTCGCTGATCATTTTGAGTTTCCAAACACACCCTAGTGTTTCTTTTATTTTTTTAAGTTTATTTATTTTGAGCAAGAAAGAGAGAGACAGAGACAGAGAGAGACAGAGACAGTATGAGAGGGGGAGGGGCAGAGAGAGAGGGGGAGAGAGAATCCCAAGCAGGCTCTGCACCCACGAACCATGAGATCATGCCCTGGGCCAAGATCAATAATCAGACGCTTAGCGGGCTGAGCCCTGCCCCCCCTCCGCTCCTCGTATCTCTTATCCCAAACACCTCACCCTTGATCTCTCATCCTCTGCAGCGTGTTTCTTTCTTCCCTTCACGACCAAACTTCTTGGATACTTGTCTTCACAGGTGGTCCTAATTCTCTCATCACCCATTCACCCCACCCCCACCCCCATTCCCCCCAACTCCAGCAAAGCCACTCTTATTACTGTCACAGGTGGCTTTCATGTGGCCACATCTAGGGACAAGCTTTCGGTCCTCATCTCCCTCGGCATCCCAGCTGCACCCAGTGTGAGGGCCTGCTCTCTCTCCACTCCCTCTTGAAACACCCTGCACTCTTGGCTTTGAGGACGCATGCTGTCCTGGCTCCTTTCTCTCTCTGGTTCCCCTTCCTTTTCCTCTTTACAGGTTCTTCCTTCTCTCCCTGCTCCTGGGCCCCTTTCTCCTCTCTCTGTCCCCTTCCACTGGTGGATGACATCCATTCCCACGACCGACAACCCCCACATTTCCATCCCCGACCCGAATCCCTAGTCCGAGCACAGACTCCTACATCCGACGGCCTGCCTGACATTTCCCCTTGCATGCTCCGCACTAGTCTCCGATGGAATGTGCCCAAAATGGAAGTATGATTGCTCGGCACCCCCCTTCCCTGCAACGGACACCCTGGTGCCAGCCTTGCTTTTCCGCCCCCTTGTCTTCACATCTAATTCATCGGCCACTCTTGTCATTTCTACCTCCTAAAATATTTCTAATGCTTTCTCTTCTTTCCTCACTCACTGTCACCATCTCTGGAGAGTCTCCTTCCACTGCTTCCCCTCCGGCCCCTAAAATCTAACGATTCTCCCACACTGTAGCCAGAAACATTTTTGAAACACATAAACCAGATCAGCCACTCTCCTGCTTAAAACCCTTTGGTGGCCCCCTTTAATGTTGGAATGACCCCTCACTATGCCTGGCCTGGGAGCCTGGCTCGGTCTGTTGCCGCCTTGCTGACCTCCTCCAACCATGCTGGTCTCCTTTCAGTTCCTGGTGCCACCCCAGCCCCATGACCTCTTGCTTTGTCCTAGGAAGTGTCCTCCATTTCCCTCCTGCTTTGTCCTAGGCTGGCTCCTGCTCACCCTCTGGGTCCCATCTTGAAAAGCAGCTCAGAGAGATCATTCCCTCCCCAGTATTCCAATCCAATCGTGAACCCACTGCTCTGCTCTCGTTCAGGTGCATAGTTATTGCCCATTTCTCCCAGTAAACCATAAGCTCTGTGAGGGCAGGGACGGTGTCTGCTTTGTTCATCCCCATCACTGAGTACATAGTGAACGCTCAATAAATACTTGCCAAGTGAACAAAAGAGAAGAAGCTGTGGAAGGTATGGGATCATCACTGGGTGGGTGAGCAAAAATCAACTTTGATTTCCTATTTTTACTAGTTCCCACAAGATGTGTACATAGTAATGACAATGAGGAGGCTGGGGGCTGGTGCCCTGGGTAAGGATGGGACAGAATAACAAAGTGTTCTAGAAAGATACAGAGGATCTACCTTCTTTTCTGTTGAGAATCATTGACCCATGTGAAAAAAAAGTCACTTAGGCAGTTACATAAAGGGAAGCCAGATAAAAGGACATAATAATTACTGGGTACCTACTGAATATTAGATATTGTGCTAAGGAATTTACATGTGATATCTCATTGTACATAAATGGAAATTTAAAAAATATACAGCATATAAAATATGAAAACTATATAAAATACGCTATATCTATTTTGAAAATTAAGAATAGGAAAATTTTTTCATTCTAAAAGGAAATAATGAAAAATATGCAGCTATTCAACATTATAGTCAGGGGAGAGAGGCAGGGCAGAAAGAAGAGAAAGATGTATGTATACACAAAGAAACAAGATAGAGACACACAAGAATGCACACCGATGAAAACTGAGGGTCAGTGAAACCCTGAGCACAGACAGAAAATCACATACATAAACACAGATAAAGAGAATGGCCCATATAGAAACAGAGACACATGGATAAGGGGATATGAAGACCTACAGAAACAAATAGAGAGACTCTTGGAAGGACATAAAGTCATGGAAATACCAACAGGACTCTGAGACATTATCATGGAGAAACAACCCATCTTGTGGCCATCTTGGGCATGTCCTCTACAGAGTTTTAAAGGTGTGTGGCATTTTCACAACTATGGGCATAAGGGGGTATTTTATTTTTGTTCACTTCAATATCCTTATTTATTTTATTTTTAAAGATTTATTTATTTATTTTGAGAGAGAAAGAGAGAGAGAGAGAGAGAGGGAGAGAGCGAGAGAATCCCAAGCAGGCTTTGCACTGTCAGCACCGAGCCCCGCGTGGGGTTTGAACTCATGAACCATGAGATCATGACCTGAGCCGAAATGAAGAGTTGGATGCTTAACCGACTGGGCCACCCAGGTGACCCTCAATATCCTCATTTATAGATGAAAAAAATGATTTTCAGAGAAGAGTGACTTTCGGAAAGTCAAAAGCTAATTATTAGACAAAATAAACTGAAAGACATACTCATTCCTTAGTCTAAAGCAGGGAACAGCAAAACTATGGCCTTTGGGCCAAATATGGCCTGCTACCTATTTTTGTAAAAAGCGTTTTATTGCGGGGCGCCTGGGTGGCTCAGTCGGTTAAGCGACCGACTTCGGCTCAGGTCATGATCTCGCGGTCTGTGAGTTCAAGCCCCGCGTCGGGCTCTGTGCTGACAGCTCAGAGCCTGGAGCCTATTTCAGATTCTGTGTCTCCCTCTCTCTGACCCTTCCCCGTTCATGCTCTGTCTCTCTCTGTCTCAAAAATAAATAAACATTAAAAAAAAATTTTTTTAAAAAAGTTTTATTGAGACACAGACATGTTCACTCATTGATGTATTTTCTATGGCTGTTTTTCACTTTTCCTATACAACAGAGTTGAGGAGTTGAGGAGTTGTGACAAAGACTGTAAACCTCTGAAGTTGACAATATTTACCATTTGGCTCTTTGCAGAAAGAGATTTCCAACCCCTGGCTTAAAGGACTGTCAGCCTTATTTTATAGTTATATTACAAGTTCTAAGTGATCATTATCATAACAGAATGCGAAATTAGAATAAGCTCTAGTAAAAATTAATTTGGAGTCAGCACTTGGGAATACACAGTTTTCTGACACAAGTACTTCAGGGTGAGTATAGGTGAAATGTAAGGAACATTTTAGGTTTGAGGATGGAGATTGTGAGGCGAAATATGTGGGGATAAAAGGGGTTGAGAAGAGTTGCCTAAGGTGAACAGGGTCCCCTATATGGTGGTTTATTTAAGGATAAGAAATGAACAAAAGCATGTTCCCTTTAAGTGAGTGAAGGAGTTAAACGTGGTGTGATAGATGACCTCCAAAGATGGTTGCCATCATTTTCTTTCTTCTCTGTATTCACACGTTACTCCACTCATCAAGAAGTAGAATCTGTTTTGCCTCCCCTTGAATCTGGGAAGGCTCTGTGACTTGCCTCGATTGCAGAATATGGTGGAATGGAAGTGATGTTGAGCCAGTTCAGGGCCTAGCCTGTAGGAGACCTACCAGCTTCCCCTTGGTCTCTGGGGGAAGCCAGTCACCATGTAAGAAATTTAACTACCTTGAGACAACCATGCTCTGAGAAAGCCCAGTCTAGCCCCCTGGAGAGACCATCTGGAAGATCACCTACACATTAGATACCTGAGTGAGGACCTCACAGGCTGTCCAGTCCAGCCAAGCCTACACTTGAAAACAGCCTAGTCAGTGACACCAACTAATGGCCTGTGGAGCAGAAGAATGACCCAGCTGAGCTCTACCCAAATTTCTGACCCACAGAATTGTGAGAAATCAGAAATTATTTTTAAGCTACTAAATTTTTGGAATAAGATTCAGATAATGACCTATCATTTCAGATCTAAGGGGAAGAGGAGCTTTCTCTCCTGGAAAGCAGGAAAGAGTATTGTAAATCAGTGGAATTCTCTAGGACAGCCATTTCAGTTCACAGTAGGCATATCTCCCCAAGGAAGGCCTGGATGCACTGGGGTGATACTTGGATCTCAGAATTTCTAATGGTCTGTGCAGAGAGTGGAGGGTAATGAGAAATACAGGGATTTGAGGTACCTGGGTGGCTCAGTTGGTTAAGTGCCCAACTCTTGGTTTTGGCTCAGGTCATGATCTCATGGTTTGTGAGTTCGAGCTCTGTGTCGGGCTCTATGCTGACAGCATGGAGCCTGCTTGAGATCCTCTCTCTCTCTCTCTCTCTCTCTCTCTCTCTGCCCCTCCCCCACTTGTGCATTCTCTCTCTCTCAAAATAATTAAATAAACTTACAAAAAAAAAAAAAAAGAAATACAGGGATTCCAGACAACCCTGTTTTTTTCTATTCCTCTTTCTCATTCTTTATAAATTGCATGTTTATCTTGTTCTTTCCTTTCTAGACAAATCTGTTGAATGTACAATGTTGAACATAGATAATTTGTTTGGAAATATGTGTAATGCTCTTTTTCTTTTTTTACATATTTAACTGTTTGAAAGTTGTTGAGGTTAAATAGGACCAGAAAACATATGGGAAGACATTTAAACAGGAGATTTACAGATTGTATCCTGTACGAGGATATATCCAGAGGCCAGATATTAGCTTAAAGGAATGGAGACTTTGGCAGTGGGAGGGCTCTAGGCATCATGAGAAATCTGGGGCTGGGGACTTTATAGTGGAGTAAATTGGATAGGTCTAGAAAGGGCATCCCAGAAAACAAACAAACAAACAAATAAACAAATTTGATCCTGAATGAGGAGCTAACCTGGTTGGAGAAGACCCCACAAAAAAGTACAAAGAAGAAGGTAACTCTAAGATGGAGGTAAAAACCTTTTATTCTAGGGGGTGGATGACTTTTCAAGAAAGGGATGTTTAGCACCAAAAGGTCAGAAAATAATCTGTAGTGATGAGTATCTATGTTCTTTAAAAACTCCATGCAGACTGATTGATTTATGTCTTGTTCTAAAGAAGATCTGTGCTCAGCATGTATTTTATGCCCTTGGAATTTCTTGTATTTTGATGAGCATGGAAGCACCCGGAAGGGAGAGACTACCATTTGCAGCTCTTTCCCCCACTATACTTAGGACAATGCCAGGAACAGACAGCGCTTGGTCATTTTTGTTGGTGTTGATGATGATGATGAGGTTGATGATGATGACGATAGTGAAGACCAGGACTCTAGTCCTCACTGCATATTTATCTCAAGAAAAGGTGAAGAGAGGAGGCAGGACTCCCTTAAACTATTAAAGGAGGGATTCAGGCGACAGATGGAGGCTGTGTTAATCAGGATTCTTTGGCTGCAAGTGGCAAACACTCCACCTAAACTAATGGAGGAATTTATTGGCTCAGATGCCAGAACAGAAAGGGTACACCCAGGCCTCGGGGTGACTGGAACCAGGGTTCTGACCAGAAGCTTATCAAGACTTCATTTCTCCATTCCTCTTCCTTTTCCCTCTGTCTGTCGGCCTCCTTCTCTCACATCATCTTCCTTCACAAGGCTTGGCCTGTGGCAACACTCTCAGCCTTGCCTCTCAGCTTCAGCACAGATGGCGGATGCTTTCCTTCCTCAGTTCCAGTGTGGGAGGCCTCGGGGAAGGGCTCTGATTAGCCCAGGTGGAGTCACATGCTCACATCAGAAGCAGGGAGCCTGTGGTGGACAGCCTTCAACCAGTACCAAAGCTAGTGAGAGCTGCATCACAGGAGCTACATATTTTCAGGAAGAGAAGTGCCAGGAAGGATGAAGGATGTGTCTCTAGATAGACAGTCACTCATCTGGGTCTGTACATTCCGGAGACAGACTTGCCAGGGCCCACTGATGGAAGGCAATGATTCCCTGGCAACACCGAGTCCCTGTGTCCTCTAGATACATCTCAAGGTCTCCCCACTCCCCTCCAGAAGCTCCAGAAAGAGGTAAACACAGAAAGTGGAGCGACCGTCTGACTCACTATGTTCTGGAAATGGGTCTGGCTCTTGGCTTCCTGCCTGCCCCTCCATTGCTGGCTGCAGGGGGCAAGAGGGCACAGAGAGCTGGCAGTAACGAGCCCGGTGTGGGGTGTGGGAGGACACGTGGTGAGCCCTGGCCCAACTCTGTGATCAGCCTTCCGTGGGTTCAGGCAAATCACTTAACTGCTTCATCACAAAATACTTCAAATGTCTAGTCAAACTTTCTTCTCTCATGCCGTAAGTACCTGGAAGCTTTTAGATAAAAAGATACTAGTCTTTGTCTCTGTTTCTCTTCTGGTTAAGGAGGTGGGTCAATTTAGAGGCAGAACAGTGAGGCAAGAAGCCTATGGATGCCTCCCTCTTCTTTAAGAGTAAAAAAGAGAAGCCAGTTTTTCTCCAATGACTTCATTCCACCCTTCTGGGATCCTGTTTCCAGGTTGGGCACACTGCATGACACATGATGTAATTCTCTGCTCAGAGAGCCTCCAGCCTAATATGGCAAATAAGGAGGGGCCCCAATCCCAAGCTTTCAGAGGAGTGAGAGGTCACTTCTGCTGGGGCAAAGCCTTTATAAAGAAGATACATTTGATCTAGAACGTGAAGGAAGTAGAAGATTTTCATAGAAGATATGAGTTAGGCATTTATAAAAGAAATAGTGTGAGCTATGAAGCAGAAAAATCTGCTTAGGGAATAGAAGGTAGAATAACTAGATGACACAGAGATGTGTGTTGGACAGTCGTGGAAAAGAGAGGAAGGCAAACTGGAAAGTACATGGCAGCTAGGACTTTGGATGTTGTGGCATGTAAGACTTCAGATTTTATCTGGTGGGAAATGGGGAGCTATTGGAGGATTCTGGGCAGGATGTACCATTAAAACAGGACTACTTTGAAGAGAACTGTCTGGTGGCTGTGTGCATGAGGGACTGGCCAGGGGACAGACTGAAATGATAGTGCAGAAGAATGGAAATTCTTCTGAATTATTCCAAAAAATCCCCAAATGCCTTGAGCAGATTTTTGTTCCTTGCAAGCAAATGACTCCTAAGACAAAGCAGAGTCATGAAGACACAGAAATCAAGAAAGCAAGGGTTAAAAAGAGAGGCATGGCCAACAGTGCTAAATGCTTTCAAGAAGTCAAAAAGGCCAAGGATTGAACAAGCAAATGGATCTTGCAACTTGGAAGGTACGGATGACCTTCAAGGAAGCTGTTTCCTTAGAGAAGAGAGAGGAGCTGGGTTGAGGGCAGAGGAGAGTGGACGGGCAGCAGTGTGGCTGACTCACTGAGGACCAGAAGGGCACAGGAAGGCCTTGGATCCTGGCTAGGGGACACAGTTAAGTGACAGTTTTGCCACCATGCACCATGCCTGTGCATATTTGTGGGTAAGAGGAAAAGACCCCAGAAGGCAGTGGATTTAGAGGGACCCTGCAGGATGTGTAGGAGGTGGAGCAGACAGAGTCTAAAGCATCAGCCGTCTAAGCTCCGATCGCCCGGAATTAAGAGAAGAAGAGAGGAAGGCAGGATGGGTAAGAAGTCAGGATGAGGTGGAAGAGAGCAACTGGGAAGTTGGTGCCCAGAGACCTTGGTCTGCTCCTAGGTAAAGAAGAAGTAAGGTTCTGGGGTGCCTGGGTGGCTCAGTCAGTTAAGCGCTGGATTTCAGTTCAGGTCATGATCTCACTGATTGTGGGTTCAAGCCCCGTGTCGGGCTCTGTGATGACAGCTCAGAGCCTGGAGCCTGCTTTGTATTGTGTGTCTCTCTCTTTCTGCTCCTCCCCCACTCATGCCTTGTCTCTCTTTCTCTCAAAAATAAATAAACATTAAAAAAGGTGGGGCGCCTGGGTGGCGCAGTCGGTTAAGCGTCCGACTTCAGCCAGGTCACGATCTCGCGGTCCGTGAGTTCGAGCCCCGCGTCGGGCTCTGGGCTGATGGCTCAGAGCCTGGAGCCTGTTTCCGATTCTGTGTCTCCCTCTCTCTCTGCGCCTCCCCCATTCATGCTCTGTCTCTCTCTGTCCCAAAAATAAATAATAAAAAGCAAAAAAACAAAAAAACAAAACAAAAAAAACATTAAAAAAGGTAAAAAAAAAAAAAAAAAAAAAGAAGTGAGGTTCTTAGTGTCCACAGAGGACACTGTGGAAGTCACGGCTTAAGGAAGGAGGAAGAAGTCAAAGTAACAACTGAGGAGCTAATACATGGCAGTTTTCCATGGTAAATGGGGCATGCAGGGTGAGCCACCTCAGAGGGTGAAGTAGGGACAACTTGAGGGGTGGTAAGAGGCAGAAGGCAGGGGCGGGACAGGGTTAGCTGAGGGGGCAGGGAGGACACGCTTTGCACCAGGAGTGAAGCAATTAGAGCAGGGGGGCCAGGAGGTCCACCAGAGGCACAGGCAGAGGTGGAGTGCAGGCATGGCTGTCTCAGGGAGCCACACTCAGGATGGAAGCAGGCATTCACGGTCTTAGATCTGGAATGGGGGCTGCCTGCCCTCAGTCCCTGGGAGTGGCTGGGTAAAGGTGGTGGGAACATCCTTTCTAGGGAGCGAGTGGGCTCTGTGGCTGCAACATCGGGGCAGCAGAAAGCGCACCGGACTTGGAGTTCGAACAGAGAGGCTGAGAGGCAGTGTAGCTCTGTGGTGAGGAGCGTGGCCCAGAAGTCAGACCACCTGAGGGCATATCACCCGCTCTGCAACTGTCTACAGTGTGGGTGTCCTTGGGCAAGTCACCCCAGCCTGTCCATGCCTATTTCCTGAAATCAGCCCCCCTGCCCTAGGGTCGTGCTGAGAATGAAGGTAATACGTGTAAAGTTGTTAGTACAGTGTTGGGCAAAGAGCAAATGCTCACTAAACACTAATTAGTATGTCTGTCTTCTCCCACATACACTTGGTGCCTCACAGGTAATGGGAACTCGATAAATATTTTTGAAAGAATGAATTATTAGGATTATTACCTGGGTAGCCTTGAGCAGAGAAGACTGAGCTCTGCAGAGTTTTGGATTATATTTTATTCTTCTAGCCCCTAACACAGTGTTTGCTAAAGGAACCTGCTTACATTCTCTAGGATTCAGTTTCCTCATCTATAAAGGAGAGCTAATAATATTTGCTCTACCTGAAGGTCAAATGAGTTAACGTATGTAAACTGTGACACAGCCGTAGGTTTTGCATGTGCACGCACCCACCCGTGCGTGCGCGCGTACGTGCGTGCACGCACACAATATATGGCTGTTGTCTGCAGCACAGGCAGCCGCGTGGGCCCCCGGGGAGCTCTAGCTCTTCTACCCTACCCGACAGGAGCTGAATGATAGGCCCATCGAGCTGCAGGAAGCCCTGTGAAAGGGCGACGATAGGAATTTGTTGAGGGCCTGGTCAGAAGGTGTCTGTGGTTCTCTCCAGCAGGGACGGAGTCCGGAGCTGGGCACTAGACTGGACATGAGGTATGCAGGAGCTGCTTTAAGTCAGCCTGCCC
Source organism: Leopardus geoffroyi (assembly GCF_018350155.1). NCBI lineage: Eukaryota > Metazoa > Chordata > Mammalia > Carnivora > Felidae > Leopardus > Leopardus geoffroyi. The sequence continues at coordinate 57,470,888 of NC_059334.1, forward strand.
TGATGCCTGCATTGGACAAGCAAGGAGACACAGGAGACACAGGTGACTAGCCATGGCTCTGGGGAGGGGGAGAGAACAGAACAGCTCTTGGATGGCGAAGGGCAGGGCTTCACGTGAAGACAAGGACCAGGTGGGCTCCTGTCGGTCACAGCTCACGAGGGAACGGAGATGGCCATCTTCAGCTTAGAAAAGCCCCGTCCTTCTAGCCCAGGGGTCTGTCCAACCAGAGTCCTGGCCCAGACTCTAGCTGGGTGGCAGGCCCCTCTTTATGCTGATATGCTTCCCCCATGATGACTGTCTGCTTGGAATTTCTCCTTTTTTTTTTAAAGTTTATTTATTTTGAGAGAGAAGACAGCACGAGTGGGGGAGGGGCAGAGACAGAAAGAGAGAGAGAAAGAGATGGAGAGAGAGGGGGAGAGAGAGAGAGAGAGAGAGAGAGAGAGAGAGAGAGAGGGAGAGAGAAAGAATCCCAAGCAGGCTCCACGCTGCGAGCTGCGGAGCCTGACGTGGGGCTCGGACCCATGAACCGTGAGATCATGACCTGAGCCGAAACCAAAAGTCAGACCCTTAACCAACTGAGCCACCCAGCGCCCCTTGGAATTTCTAATTTAAGTCACTGTTGGCGTCTCCCCACCCCCACCCCTGCCCTGTGCCTATCAGGATACATGGGCCATGCTGTGTTGGCCCCATCCCCCTTCGCCTGCCTGGATCTCCACATGCTCTCTCCAGATCCTGTGGATATAGAGTACTGCTTGCTGGATTCCACTCCCTATACACCCTGCGATCCCATCCCAATGGGAAAATCAAGTTCCTTCCAGTTTTTTCTCATCCTGCAGCTAATGGGGGCATGCCTGGCTGTCTTAAGAAATAATAGTTGGAGGAGGCAGCAAAAGCCTTCTAGTTGCTATGGAGTGTTAACTGATGAATTAAACTCTTCATTTTGATTTGAAGGAAATAGTCCTAGAAGAGACTCTTGCTTTAAAAAAATATAAAGCTGCCAACAATGAAAGGCATTCATTCAGAGGGGTCTTTGTTGCCAAGCTGGCTTGAATTCCCTTAGCCATGCATTAACACTAATCAGAATCTGGCTGTTGGAGCAAATGTGCATTAAAAGTTTAGCGATAGAAAATGTTGTGTGTTAAGTATTAGCGAGAAAGTACCAGATGTACCTAGATAGTTATTCTTTAAAGTGCTTGCAGTATAAAATTACCTACCTGAATGGCAATTAAAAATAAACAGTTATTTTAATTAATAATGAAAGGTACACAACTATAACCTAAGATATTAGGTAATTCAGACATTTTACGTTTAAACTATCCAGCTAGAGTAAAGCCCCAACTCGAGCTGGTACGCTGTGATTACAGAAGACTGGCAGGAAGATCCTTGCTACTCAAAGTGTGGGTGGGAACAGCTGGCACCTGCAACATTTGGGGTCATGTAAAAAATGCAAAATCCTGGGCCCCAGATCTCTGAGTCAGAACCTCCATTTAAACAAGATGCTTGGGTGACTCACATACACAGTGAAGTTTGAGAAGGGTTGATCTGATCAGTGTTTCTCTCTCTGTCTCTTTTTTTTTAAGTTTATTTATTTATTTATTTTGGTGGGGGGAGAGAGAGAGAGAGAGAGAGAGAGAGAATGAGAGGGGGAGGGGCAGAGAGAGAGAAAGAGAGAATCCCAAGCAGGCTCCATGCTGTTAGCACAGAGCCTGATGCAGGGCTTGATCTCACGAACTGTGAGATCATGACCTGAGCTGAAACTAAGAGTCTGACCCTTAACCGACTGAGCCACCCAGGTGCCCCATGGATCAGTGCTTCTCAAAGAGAAGCCTGGCGACCATTTAGATCTGAAACACCTAGAGAGCTTGGTAATTCCTGAGCCCCATCCAGACCTACTGAATCAGGATGTCCAGACATGGACTCCAGGAATCCAGCATTTCAAATAATCTCCCAGGTGGTTTTCATGCTCAGCAACCTGTGAGACCCATTCAGTCCTTCCAGATCTTACTGAGGTCCACTTAAGGGCCAGGTGACAAATGGCATCCTGAGTCCAGTACGAAAGAATTTGGATGGGCATCATCTCTGCCATTTAGGAGTTTATAACAACATTGCTAGAGCTGAACATGTAGAGAACAGGCTAAGGTATAAATACCTAGAAGGATTATATATTGAGTCTATATATTCATAACGCATCTGAGTCTCCCTTCCATACTTGTGGAAATGCATTCTCCCTGAGGGTAGAGAATAACAGACATGTTGTCCTCGTCCTTCTAGCTCTTTTCCTGTTGCCGAGCTGACTTCTACTCCAAGGGGCTATTCATTCTTTTGGGCTACTGGGCCAGGCCCAGCCCACTGCTCAGCCACCTGAGTGTCCTGCTCAGGGAAGACAGGAAACCAGTGATTCACTTCAGTAGCCTTTTCCTCTAAACTCTCTCCTCTCCTCGTGCCCATCACCCCTCGCCAGAGCCAGCAGGTCCGGGCCCTGTGCAGCTGTGCCCAAGTTGTTCCCAAACCACAGGTCAGGAAAGGGGCAGATCAAGCCTAGGCATCTGCGAGCACTCAGTCCTTGGGGATGGCACGAGCTTTCTTCTTTTCCTTTTGATGTCTGTATTGGTTCCTTTGGAAAGAGAGAGATGCAAACCATAATACTCTTTCTTAGAGATAAGAGAAAACCAGCCAGCATCTTTTGAAATTCAATGTACGACAAGGGAGATGGGGCAACGTGTGATAGGAGCCTGGCTGGAGGTCTCTGTAGACTCAGAAGCTTCAATAAATGGTAAGCGGGCCAGCCCTCAACAGTGGTCCATCAGTGGAAAAATGTGTAAGTTGGGCTAACGTGGCCCTGATCTTAGGACTCAAAACACGCCTTGCAGTTGCAGAATGCTTTCTGGTTTGCCCACATGTATGACTTAATCCTCTCAGCGATCCAGTAGGGGTCATTATTCATCTCCCCTCCCCCTTTCAGTGCAAAACTAAAAGGCCAGAGGTTAGTCATGTGCCTGGAGAGCTGGAAAGTGGAGGGCTGGGCCTTGAATTTGCTTCCTCTGACTTCAAATTCTAGTTTCTTTTCACCCAACAATAATGCCTTATTCTAGTCATGAGCTAACATATTATTTTAACTAGACCAGGGATTCCTGTTGGCACAGCTCTCTCCAAATTATACCACTGAGTGCAGAACCAGCACGTGACACTCCCTCAGCAGGTGCGGTGGCCAAAAATGCGTTGCTGCTTCTTTACTTTGCAGCTCTGGCAAACTCTCGGAGGTATAGGTGAAAAACCAATGCCAGATGGCTCTTGCGGAGAAGCCTCAATGGCCTGGCTGCTGTGGGATCACCCTGGGAGGAATGTCTTTGCAGCTGGAGAACATGGAGGCCCACGCTGGACCCGGACCACACAAGCCCCACGCGGCGGACCGGACCTAACTTGGCTCAGCGCCACTTTCAGTGTTCAAGGCCAGCACTGAAGTGAAGTGAGGAGGAGTTGCTGTAGTGAGAGCAGCATCCAGGAGGCATTCCTGCTCGTGTCGAGAGCCCCCTCCAGGCCTGGATGTGGATGGTGATGAAGCTCGATGGTGACAGCAGAAATAATGCTCCTGTCCGCACAATCATCGGACTCAACGGATAAATGCAGACCTGTTGTCAGAAATGACAATCTGGGTACTACAAATAACTAGCTCAACGTTGTGATCGCTGGAGCTGAGGCTCAGGAGGGAGAAGGAAATCTGGGTAGGAATCTACAGTGATCAGGAGATTCTGCCCCCAGAAGGGTCTTCAAAGAGCGGAGAGGGCTCCTGACAAAGCCTGCTTGCCCACATCCAAGAACGAGGCGTGTCCCTTTGATGTGTCCTCCTCCTCCATCTTTGTGTGGAACAATTCCCGTATAGAAAGTGTGTGCCAGGACCGTGCTGGGGCCGCGCACTCCTGTATTAGCTTCCTAAGGCTGCCGTAACAAGTTACCACAAACTGGATGGCTAAAAAGAGAAATGTATTCTCTCATAGACCTTGAGGCCTGAAGTGCAAAATCAAGGAATGGGCAGGGCTGTGTTCCTGGACCTAGAGGATCTAGGTGAGAATCTCTTCCTGGCCTCTTCCAGCTTCTGTGGCTACAGGTGTCATTTGGCTTGTGGTCGCCTCACTCCAATCTCTGCCTCCACAGTCCCAATGCCTCCTCTTCTCTCAAAACCCCCTCTGTTGGTCTCTTTTAAGGAAGGATGTGTTTGCATTTAGGGCCCACCCAGGTAGTCCAGGATAAGCTCTTCTCAAGGTCTTTAACTGAATCGCATCTTTTGCCATTAACATGTCACTGGATCCAGGAAGTGGGGAATGGACTTCCCTTTTGGGGCGCCACCATCCAACCCACTACAGCCCCCTGTGAATTAACTCTTATTTTCCCATGAGACATACCAGTTAGGATACTAATAATAGTAGCTGGGGAGCATACTAGGTGCTTCAAAGGCATTAGCTCAACTGATCTTGCCGACAGCTCTGTAAGGCCAATATTTGCATTCCCCATCACAAAGAAAGAACAGAAGCTCTGAAGTCCATATTCCTTCAGCTGCACCGGAGCTTTTTGGTTTGTGTCCTGTGGGGCTCAAAGGTCTTCAAGGACCCCACGGGGAAGAGGAGAGGATGAGTAAGACCCTGAGCCTCTAACCCTCTTCACCACAGTTCCACCCAGACCTGATTTAGACATTAGAGGCTACAGAAGAGTTTTTTTGTTCCAAAGGGTTACACTGAGAAAGTAGTTTGCAAATCACAGCACTGCGGCCCACTGCCTCGTGCTGTTTGGGCAGGGGCCTGGGTTTAGGAGCCCCACCTCTGGAGGCACACTCACCTGGGTTCAAATATGCTTGCTATCCTGTCCTTGTTCTGTGTCCTCAGGCAAGTTACCCAACCTCTCTGAGCATCGTATTTTGCATCTGTGCCATGGAAACAATAATAGTATCTACCTCAAAGGGCTGTTGTGAGAACTGAATGAGATCATGCACTTATAGTGCTGACAAAGGGCTCAATAGAGAATAGCTATTCTTGGGGTGCCTGGGTGGCTCAGTCGGTTAAGCATCTGACTTCAGTTCAGGTCACGATCTCCTGGTCTGTGGATTCGAGCCCCGCGTCGGGCTCTGTGCCGACAGCTCAGAGCCTGGAGCCTGCTTTGGATTCTGTGTCTCCCTTTCTCTCTGCTCCTCCCCCACTCACATTCTGTCTCTATCTCTCTCAAAAATAAATAAACATTAAAAAAAATGTTTTTAAAAAGAACAGCTATTCTTTTTATTGTTCTCTTCATTGGCTTGTGCATAACTGATCAGTTCCCCTGACATTCAATCTGGAACCCCTTGAAAATAAAAATGTTTCTCCATACAGGTGGGTCCAGCTGTTTTTCCCTCATTAGAGTTTCTAGAGGAGAGGGGTGGTGTTATCTCAGGGCAATGATGAGCAACGTCACTCTTCCTGGCTCGTGTTTGAGGGCGCTGTCACCCACCCTATGCCCAAAGGGTCTGAGTCACATTCTGGCCGGTGAATACAAGATTCTGCAGCCATTGCCTCTGGAGTCCACAAAGAGGCTGTGATGACAAAACTTGTAAAGGTGAGCCCTGGAGGGAGGAGTGTGACCTTCCTGACATCTGCGATCATCGCAAAGGTTTATTTAGCAACATCTGTGGGGTTCTAGATGATCTTGGCCTCCGTGGCCGAGGGCAACTCCCCATAAGGTGCTACATAAGTGGCACAGGGAAGCTTGCCTGCCTCTGTTAAGGGCTTACGATTACATTTGCCATCAGACGAGTGAACACGTGGGTTCCAGGAGGCAAGCTGACTGACACCAACTTCTTCAATATATTCCAAAACAGCTGCTTTAAGCACAGGTTCTGATTGAATTTTAGAATGTGTCATAATGAGAGCTCAGCATTTATTGACTTCTTGCTGCCAGCCAGGCACTGGGCTGAGGACTTTATCTGCATGTTCTCATGTTCCCCCTAAATGAACCAATTATCCCTTTTCACAGATGAGGTGCAGGAGGTCAAGTGACTCCCCGAAGGTCACGTAGTTGTGAAGTGGTGGTGTACCATGAGACTAGGGTGTGCGTGAGTCTCTGGAGGCAGTGTGTGCTCTCTATCCAGCCATGACCCTGCTCTAGGACCAGTGTTCTTGAGAAAGATCTCGTACTGCCCGCTCTTGTGCATCATCATTTCGGGCAGGATCTTATCCCAATCATTGAGGATAAATGTTATAGTCAGAAACGGTGGTGGTGTCAGAATGGCTAACGTTAACAACTCAGGCAACAACAGATGTCGGCGAGGATGCGGAGAAAGAGGATCTCTTTTGCATTGTTGGTGGGAATGCAAGCTGGTGCAGCCACTCTGGAAAACAGTGTGGACGCTCCTCAAATAACTAAAAATAGAACTACCCAAGACCTAGCAACTGCACTACTAGGTATTGATCCAAGGGATACAGGTGTGCTGTTTCGAAGGGACACATGCACCCCATGTTTATAGCAGCACTATCAACAATAGCCAAAGTATGGAAAGAGCCCAAGTGTCCATCGATGGATGAATGGATAAAGAAGATGTGGTGTGTGTGTGTGTGTGTGTGTGTGTATATATATATATATATATATATATATATATATATATATATATATATAAAATGGAGTATTACTCAGCAATCAGAATGAAATCTTGCCATTTGCAACTACGTGGCTGGAACTAGAGGGTATTATGCTAAGTGAAATTAGTCAGAGAAAGACAAATATCATATGATTTTGCTCATATGAGGAATTTAAGACAGAACAGATGAGCACAAGGGAAGGGAAGCAAAAAGAATATAAAAGCAGGGAGGGGAATGAAACTTAAGAGACTCTTAAATATGGAGAATAAACAGAAGCTTACTGGAGGGGTTGTGGGAGGGGGGGTGGGTCAAAGGGGCAAGGGGCATTAAGGAATCTACCCCTGAAATCATTGTTGCACTATATGCTAACTAACTTGGATGTAAATTTAAAAAATAAAAATTAAAATAAATTAAAATAAATTAAAAAAAAGAAAAGAAACAGTGGTGGTTAAGCAAAACAAAACAAACAAAAACACCACCATCATCAACAAAACCCAAACAAACAAAAATTTGCTTTGGGCCAGATTCTCTTTTAAATCACAGAAACGTGCAACCACAGCTTAAAAGGTACAAACACTAACACAGACAGACCCATTTCTTCAAGGCACAGTGGTGTGCCAGGGTGACATATACACTCTCAGATGGAGATGTCAGGGGCAGAGAGAACTTTCTGGAAAGTGCACTTGGAGAAGCAGGGCACTCATTTTAAGAGAAGAGGCATCACTCTGGTGAAGGGAAGGAAGTGCTCTAAAAAGATTTTGGGACCAAGGTGTGCCTGGCACTGGGGGGCTCTCCGCAGGGGCCAGTGACAGATTTCTTAGAAAGAGAGAGAGGAACCCAAGTAAAGTGCAGACGGAGAAAGGGAGGGGGGGATGGCAGAAGCAGCGTGTCTCTCCTGCGGCCCTGGGGAGGGCCTGCTCCTAAGGGCGTCAGCACCGTCAACAGAAGCAGCAGCTGATACTCACTGAACACTCATTATAAACCATGTGCGCTGTAGCCAAATGACCCCCTTCAATCTTCACAACCGCTCTGTATGATAGAAACTATTATTAGCCCTAGTTTACTGATGAGGAAATGAAGGCTCAGCAAAGTTAAGCAACTTGCCTGAGGGTGCACAGCGGGAAAGCAGCCTCAGCTAATTTAAACCCAGACCTATGGGCCTGGAGCTTGTTCTGACGTGGCTTTCTTCTTGTTTTCCCTCTGGCTGATCCCCATACTCAGTCTTCTGAAGGTGGCACATGTTGTTGCGGTGGGGACTGTCCCTTGCTTTGACTGTATCTATTGCATTAGAGTATGATAGACTCAAGGAGCCTACGTGGCTCAGTCGGCTAAGTGTCTGACTCTTGATTTTGGCTCAGGTCATGATCCCATGATGATTCCTGACCCAGGGCCCCGCATCGGGCTCTGGGCTGACAGCGAGAAGCCTGCTTAGGATTCCCTCTCTCCCTCTTCCTCTCTCTGTCCCTCCCCCCTGTGCTAGCACATGTGCTCTCTCTCAAAATAAATAAATAAACATTAAAGAAACAAAAGAGTGTGATGGACTCTCCACCCAGGAAGTTGTGTCCAAAGTGGGTGAGAAGTCAAGACACATTTGGTGGGGGTGAGGGTGGGAGCGGAGGTGGTGGGGGAGGGGTTTAGAAACAGGACCTGGCAAGTTCTTCAACACATACATAACCTCTCGCCACTTCCTGCGACACTAGGGAGAAATGTTTTTGAATCTGGGGGTACTGGGACCCGTCCTTTGGGGCCCTCCTCCCTCCCATCTCTGTACCACCCACCAGGGCTGCACAGGGGGACATCGCTTCCTTCTTTGCCTCCTCTTACCCCTGCATAGGTCCTGTTGCAGCCCCAGCATTAAAGCGGGGGGCTTCTGGAAACAGGATACTCATAAAAAGCGTAATTTTATGATACACCTCTGGCTCTCTCAGCCCCAGGGCACCTTAGGTGAAGGATGCAGTTTAAAGACAGAATTGGGCATTCTCTGCCTTCTCAGGCTGGAGGAGAGGATGGGCACGTCACATGCCAGTTGGCAAAAGAAAGGGGACAATTTCTTCCCTTTCAAAGACATTCCAGTGCATTTAATGGAGATAGCAGTGGGGGACGTTAGAAATTAGTCACTCTTTTAAGAAATCAGCGATCTCTTGCTGCCCTAATCCATTCTCTAAACTCTATTTGGAGAGCTACAGCATGTGCTTAAAAAAAAAATTAATAAACTTAATTTTTTAGAGCAGTTTTAGATTCACAGTAAAATTAAGCAGAAAGTACAGAGAGTTCCCATACACCCCCTGTCCCCATACACGCACAGCCTCCCCTACTCTACTATCGACATCCTTCACCACAATAAGTACATTTGTTACCATCGATGAACCTTCATGGGCACATTATCACCCCAAGTCCACAGTTTACATCAGGGTTCATTCTGTGTACATTTTATGGGTTTGGAGACTGTTAATCTGATAGGAAAAGGAAGAGGCTCCTGGCCACTCACTGGGGTGAGGCTACAGCCAAGGTTAGCCCCTAACCCTCGATTAGCCCTCACAGCCACACCTTCTTTGCCCGAGAATATGACCAACTGGTCCTTCAGGGACAGGTAACAAGAAAAGAGAGGCACAGAGAATCCACTGGCATGAGACCAACAGGAGTAAATTCCATGGGACTCCTCCCCTCCCCCACCAGCCCCAGCTGCTTTAAGGAGGGCTGTCTCGTGGTTTATTTTCACCGCAGATAACACCGAGATGAGACTAGGAGACTCGTCTGGATGTCCAAGAACAGCAGGACTCTCCATTCAAGCCTTAGGGCCTATATTAGCAGCGAGTGTAAAGGAGCGTCAGGCTGGTCTGTGACACAGAACACATGAGCCTGTGGAGTCAGACCTGGTTCAAGCCCCGGCTCTGGCAGTTACCAACAATATGTGCAGGACTGCTATAAGAGGGGATGAGTAGCAAGCTTGTGGATCAGGGGTCCCCACAACCACCCCAGGCTCAACGATTCTCCGGGAGGATTCTCAGAACTCAGCATATGGTACTCACAGCCACAGAGAAGGGGTACAAAGTGGAATAAACAAAGGGAAAAGGTGTACTGCACGAAGTCTGGAGGAATAAGCTTCCAAGAGTCCTCCCGCAGTAGAGTCACAGAGAACAGACTTAATTGCCAAGCAAGAGGCTGTGACAACATGTGGGAAATGCCGTCCACTTGGAAAGTTTATCTGAGGCTCAGTGCCCAAGGTTATTTTAGGGGCTGGTCATGTAGGCATCCTCTGCCCACTGTGTACCCAAATTCCAGACTCTCAGAAGGAAAGCAGGTGTTCAGCATACACCATAGTGTGTATCAACAACTTAGGCACAGTGGGTCGTCTTATCGGTGCTGGGGATAGTGGGAATTCTCCCCAAATCCAAGTTACCAGATGCCGGCCAAGGGTCAACCTTGGAAGCAAAGCTCTCTACGGAGAACAGTTTTAGGCCTGCTACGTTAACTCTTTTCTGAACAGCCTGCTTCATCGTTTGGGACATAGTAGATGTTCAATAAAGTGTAGCTATCATTGCCAGCAGTGTCAATTTCTGTGCCTTTCTCCGTAGGAAGAAGAGCTCATCATACCAACACTAGTGTCCTCCAAGTCAAACCAAGTACCCGCTTGGAAAATAAAGAATAGTGTGCGTACAAGTGCACACACAAATCTGTACACACACCAGTATCTGAGGGAAAAGTAACTGCTTACATAAGAAACCCGTCCCTCTTCAAATGTGGAATCATTCTTCTTTCACCTCTGGTCTTAGTCTGTCATTTATAATTCTGAAGAGCATGCTTTCCGTATCCTCTGTTGAGTGACTGATAAAAGTGGGTTCATCAAGGCAGGACCCAGGACAGGGCCCCAAGGCAGTCTACTTAAAGCCTCCCTCAGGCCTTTGATTCAACCTCAGGGCATGATCCTGCTAAGAGAATGATCATGTGGCTCATGGGTCAACATATTAGTTACTATAGTATGTGGGGAGGCAGGTAACTGCTTCACTAAAATAAAAATAAACTATGTCTACAGCATTCTGCCAATCTACCAGCCAAATGCCTTCTTGCAAGGGAAACACGGTTAGTTGGTGTGTGGATTATTCTTAGGCAGCCAGTGCCAGCTCATGGTGATCACACACCGTGTCCTAAAAACTTTCACGCCATTTGTTTGAACTCACTCTTCTTTAATTGAGAGATACACTCCTTTCTCCTCCCATCTGAAATAATTTGCCTGTTCCCTTCTCTGACTGCACCATTTTCCAGGATCACCACGTGTCATTAAGAGCATGACTGTGAGCTCCCCAGCCCTTGAGATGCACTTTGTCCGGTGATTTCATTTCAGGTGACCAGATGTGCACCTCACCTGCCTTAGGCTGCAGGTCCCTTAGTAGATGATTGGTTCTACCCATTCGAGTCTGAAGGCCCCTCCTGGAGAAGATGGAAGTCAACAGAAGTTGTAAGTTATACTTCCTTCTACAACATTACATTCTTGCAACATTATATTCTACCTGCCTCTCCTAATCTTTGCCTCATCCTTTGTTACCCCAAACAAGACATCAATGTACTCCGGGATATCAATGATTAGGAATAACAGTCATTAAAAAACTCACCAAAATTATAGGAAGCTCATTATACTATTCTGCCTACTTTTGCATATGCTTAAAATTCTCCAATATAATTTTTTTTCCCAAAAGCCAATGAAAATAATTTCAGTGATATTAGGAAACATTAATTAGCAGACTGGATCTTGGGTCAGAGGGAAAGGAGGGGAGGGACTGAGCATGTGTCCAGGGAGCAGCCCAACCAGACATAGGATCTTGAAGAAATCATCAACCTTTCCGAGGCCTTACAATCCCAAATCTAAGAGCCAAAATGCACTTTCTCTTAGTTCCTCCTTCCCTTTGAGTGGTGATGGCTAAGGAAGAGAATTTTGACTCCATATGAGCATAAACATGCCAATGTTCACATGCACTGATCTCATGCCTTAGCCTACAATACACACCTACCCCCCCCCCCCCCCAGGCTGGCATCTAATTTTAACAGTAACTGGTTAACCTCCACATGTACTTGTGCTTCTGCCTTCTTTGCCAGTGTCTTTTAGAACACAAGATCCCAGAAGACAGTTCCCATGTCTTGAACTTTCTTTAGAAAGATTCGGAACATCACCGCGCCCGGGAAGCAACAAACCCCTACTCCTGGGCACGCAGCCTCCACACCTCCACCCCACGCCCATCTGAAGTTGGGCCTCGGGTCACAACGACTGGGTCTCTCTGTCCAGTTTTTCAGCCAACACTCCAGGCAAGAAAAAAAGAGGAGAGGCTGAGAGGCCAGCAACAGCCTTCTAGAACAAGCCCAGGAGGGGCGGATCACAGCCAGTACCTAAGAGAAGTTTCTGATCCACAGAAAACAGGACACTCTGCCTCGGTAAGAAACACTCAGAGCCATTTTTCAAAACTAGCAGCTGTAAAGGAATGAATGCAGATCACCGTTTAGTGCGCACCAACACAGAGTCATTCCACCCTCAAAGAGCTTCACAGTCATTATTAAAGAACACATTTCAGAACATAATGTTATTAGGCTATTGATTGTTGTTGGTGTCGATGTTTAATTCAGTAACAGCTTGAGTGGTAGAGAGCTTTAAATGAAACGGATGCTCCAAAGACCCGCACAAACGCTACAATTTTCCACTGGGTTTCACAAGCGGCTTCGGCAATGCCGTGGGGACAAGGGGCTCCTGGTGCCGCGAGGTTTTTACAGGCGGGGAACTCAGGGGCCAGCTGCCGAGCAAGGCTCTGCGGTTTTTGGTACAGAAAATAGAAAAGGCGGAGAGTTCCACATGAATCCAAACAACATCCGCTCCCTCTGTCACCACGCATTAAATGATCCGGGACCGAAATTCAATACACACCTCAGGCACTCTTGCGGAACGGTACCCGCGCATCTTGGCGGTATCAACATCCCAGGAGGAATAGAGAAGCAAAAAAAAAAAAAAAAAAAAAGAAGCTCTCCTCTGAACATACACAGAGATAAAAACCACAGTGGGAAACCCCCACTGGGACCAGGGGACTGAAGGTGCCAAAGGGATAGCCCGCCCACATTGCTGCAGTTCCTCCCCCCTGAGGCTGGTGGGTCGGCAGGACCCCCGTGCTGGGCAGAAATTCCAGGGACAAGCAAACCTGAGGCTATACTGAGAGGCAGCCCAACCCCAGTGTCTGTGGGGCCCTGTCGTCACCATTTCCTGTCCATTCCACCCCTAAAACCTTGCCTAGAACCAGCCCCCCACCATCCCTAGTTAGTACCTGCCTCTTGTTTCTGTTTTCATGCTCTCTTCTTTGGTCCTGACCAACGGTTCTCTAAGTGTGGTCCCCTGACCAGCAGCATCAGCATCGCCTGGGAACTCGTTTAAAATGCAAATTTCTCAGACCCTACTCTAGACTAGTTACATCGAAACTCTAAAGATGAGGTCAGGTAATCTGTGTGTGTGTGTGTGTGTGTGTGTGTGTGTGTGTTTCTTTAACATTTATTTATTTTTGAGAGACTGAGAGAGACAGAGCACAAAGGGGAAGGAGCAGAGAAACAGGGAGACCCAGAATCCAGGCTTTCAGCACAGAGCCCGATGCGGGGCTCAAACTCAGGCACCGTAAGATCATGACCTGAGCTGAAGTCAGACACTTAACCGACTAAGCCACCCAGGCGCCCCCCATCTGTGTTTTTAAAAAGGCCAAAGGCCTCTGATGCACGCTTAAGTTTGAAACCACTGGCTTGGACTATTGCAGCTATCTGTAATGGTCTCCTGTCTCCAGCCCAGCCCCCACACTGCCACCAGAGCCACCTTCTAACACACAAACCTAATCAGCCTCGGTGCCTGGCACAGCCCAGCATGTGGTAGGTGTATAATAAATGTTCATTAGCTGACTGAATGAAATATGACCTTTGCTTTTAAAACTCTGATGGCTGGCCACTCATGGCCTCTGCAGGATTACCCAGAAACTCCTCAATAAGCTAGAATAATATTTATCTGATTGTTATTTCTTTTTAGTACTATTTTTATTAGCAATTATCAGTTGTGGAATCCCTACAGTATGCCATGCAATTTGGTGAATACCCTGGATTATGATATTTATTCTTTTTTAACCGGTCAACCCTGTGAGGTAGAGGGAGGGAGGTGCCCTTCACAGATGAGGAAACTGAGGCTCAGAAAGTTTGGGTAACTTGCCTAAGGACATACAGGCACCAAGGGATGGGCTGGAGTTCAACCCAGGTTTGTTTGTCTCCAAGGCTCATGTCTTAAATGTATTTCCTTCCCACATGAGACCTCAGTGACTGCTCTATGCCCTTCCCACCTACGCGTTCTCTCTTGCTTGCGCTTGGGCTGTAAGTCTCTGTGAAGTCTTACCCGATGCTCCTTCAAGACAGAATGAACAACTTGCTAATTATACTAATGATCCAGTACTTTATGGTGGTTGGCTTATGGGGGCCTAAAAACCCTTTGATGAGTATTTCTTGAACTGTAGGCCTTGGATCACCTGCTGAGCAGAGCCAGAAATGCAGAGAAATGCAGAGCCCCAGGCCATGCACCACTCCTGCCCCCAATTCTAACACAGTGGGCTTGGCGTAGGGTCCAGAAATGCCTCTCGCCTAGGCACCGCGCCCTCCCCATGGTTATTCTGCATGCTGATGTTGGAGCTCCACTGCCCTGGAGTGTGAGCTTGGCTTGTCCACATGGGTCCCCTGGAGCAAATGTATAGGGCTGCCACTTGACAGGCCATCAGAGAATGAATGGATGAACCCTTTTCTTTTAAAAGGATTGAGGTGGGGTGGGGTGTCCCATAAACCCCTCATAGGAGAAAAGAAGCCACAGCAGAGGCAGGCTTTCCAGATGTGGCACCAGCTGTTGGCGCGCAAGTAACAAGCCTGAGTGTGACTCGAAGGCACATGTTTCGAACCACAAAAACTTGACATATCGACTTTGGCAAGGCTTGCCGACCGCGCCGTGCTGATAACGTTATTAACGCCGAATGTATTGGCCTGACCTTATCAGGCCTTATAAAGAGCACAGGAGTCTAATTAAGTTCAGATGCCAACACCTCTAACTTCTTTCTCGATAGCTACTGAGCCCATCATTTACCCTGATGTTCCTGAAATGGCTGGTCTTTAAAACCAAAGGAAGTGAGTCATTAGCATGTGTAAGGCGCTTGTCATGATTTGTGGTAAAACCAATCTGGCGCCCAGAGACAGGGTGTTTCATTTTACTCGTGTGATACCAGCCTGGCCGGGAGGCGACCCAGCCTTATCACCCCATCACACTCTCCAAGGGCTCTGCCCTGAGTCTCCTTCTGTTCAACTTGCACACAAATGAATTGGAAGGGACCCTGGTGGGCCTGCTGGTCAAATGGGCAGATGACACAGAGCTGGGGAGGAAACTAGGTCAGAACTGGTGTCAGAGCCAGGATCCCAAAAGGGACCTGTGAGTCAGGGGCTGCTGGCAGGTCTTATACTTGGACTATCTCTACCCTTGAAACAAATATTAGATAGTAGCTGAAAATAACAGCAAACATTGGTCTAGTACACGGTGCCAGAAACTGCTCTAAGCGCCTTTATACACGCGAACTTGTACAATCCTCAACACCCTACGCGGCAGGTTCTATTGTTACCCTCATTGTTAAGATGAGGAAACTGAGGTGAGAGCAGTTGAGTAACTTGCCCAGGAGACTGGAAATGCACTCACCAAATCGTCCTTTTCTTTGTAGCTGCCCAGTGTACTTAAATACCCCCATTGATGGAACACTCACTACCACTTCAACTCTTCAGGAAGTTATTCCTTCTATTGGTTGCAGTGAAGCTGTGTGAAAAAAATAAACTGGGCAGTTGAGCTGGAGACATTGAGATGTGAGGTGGCTGTCCCCCAAAGTATAAGTCGTTGAAGTCGCTGAGGGCTATACTAATAGAGATACAGTGTATCAGCAGAAGGAGGTGACAGGGCCCAGTTCTTCCCTGGGCTGAACAGCCACACTGGGAGTGCGGTGCTCAGTCCTGGACAAGTCAGGGAACTCGGGAGGCTACAGTCAAACTGAGTTGTCTGGAGAAGGGTGATCCGGTCAGCGGGAGAAGGTGAAACCAGGACTTAGGATCTGATGAAGGAGACGGAGGCATCCGACTGGAAATGAGAAAACAGATGGGGCAGGGGGAGCAGTGTGATGGCTGTGCAGGAGAATGCATTCAGGCTAAGGGCAGAGCCAATGGGAGGAGGCAGGCAGGAAAGCCTGATTTTCATTTTTTCAAAAATTTTTGGTTTGGGATGGTTTTAAATTTACAGAAAAATTGCAAATATAGTACAGAGGGTTCCCCTATATTCCACACACCCAGTTTCCTCGATCGCTGACCTCCTACATTAATCTGTGACTTTTGTTACACTTAATAAACTGATATTGAGACATTATTAACTAAAGTCCATATTCTATTCAGATTTCCTTTGTTTTCACCCGATACCCCTTTTTTCTTCCAGACCCAACCCAGGATACCACCTCACATTTAGTGGTCAGGTCTCCAGAGGCTCCCCTTGGTTGTGACGGTTTCTCACTTTCTTTGGTTTCGATGTCCTGCACAGTATCAGGGGTACTGATCAGGTATTTTGTGGATGTCCTTCATTTGGGATCTGTTTGATATTTTTCTCACGGTTAGACAACGGCTACAGGTTTGGGGAAGACAACCGGGATAAAATGCCATGTTCATCACATCATATCAAGGACACATACTATCAATCTGATTTATCCCTGTTGATATTAACCTTGATCACGTGGCTGAGGTACCGTTTGCCAGGTTTCTTCACTATAAAGTTACTCTTCCCCCTGCTTTCCAGACTGCACTCTTTGGAAGAAAATCACTATGTGAAGCCCACACGTAAGGAGTGTAGTCACGCTTCATTCACCTTGAAGGTGAAGTATCTACATAATTTGGAATTCTCCTATATGGGAGTTTATCTATTCTTGCTCATGTAGGTATTTGTTCAATCATTTATTTATATCAGTAGAGATTCATTGATATTATTCTACACTTTGGGTTATAATCTTACACTTCCTTGTTATTGTTTAAATTGTTCCAGCTTTGGCTGCTGGGAGCTCTTTCAGTTGGCTCCTAGCCTCTTGGACATACCCATCACTGTGGATTTTTGACCAATTCCTTACGTTCTACCACTAACAGGTGCTGCAGTTTCGTCTTATATATTTCCTGCCCCAGTCCTAGAATCAGCCATTTCTCCAGGAAGCCCTAGTTGCTTTTATTGGAGAATGGTTTTAGAAACCAAGACCTGGGGGCTAGATGTGCTCATTGCTACTGGGGTGTCCCTTGCTTCTAGGCCCTCTCAGATGACAGAGCAAGAAAGTATGTGTGTATCTAACCCATGTATGTATACATATTTATAAATATTTCTAGAGTAACCACATGTATCTATATTGAGCTAGACAGGAGTTCACACTGATGTCTCCACTCTATTACCACACAAATCATCCTATCCTAGGGGAGGCTGATTTTTAAGCAACAACATTGAGGTGATGGACGTGTTCACTAACCTTGTTGTGGTAATCATTTCACAATAAATATGTGTATTGAATCATCGTGTTATACACTTTAAACTTACACAATATGACATGTATATATCTCAATAAGGTTGGAAAAAAAACTCCAACATTTAAAGAAAGACATTCTGCAGATGTGGGGCTGGTTGCTTCTGGAGGTAGTAAGTGCTCCGTCATTGAGTGTATTCAAGCAGGCTGGGAAGCTACAAGTAAAGAGATCTGGTGGGCAGAACTGGAAAGGAAATTCACTTTGACTATGTTCAAGGTCCCTCCCTGCCCTATGACTGTTGAAACAGAAGTATCACTTATGGAAAGAGCATATACGGCTTCCCGGAAAGATCCACTGTCATCTACCTTTCAGAAGTCTAGGATCCGTGCAGGGAGAGAGCTGGCATTTAGAACAAATAAACGAAGCACTATTCAACTGGTGGGAAATTTATGGCATTTGTAATCCAAAGAAGAGAAAACAGATTTAAAATATAAATGAAACTCAAAACGGTTTTAAATTCACAGATGACAGAGCCAGAATGGATTATGAAAGGGGATGATGCTGGTTTATGGGAGGGACACGTGCCAGAGGACTGACATCTAATAAGGAGTTAATCTTGCTGTCCTTTTGGAGTCCTGGGTATACGAGAGAGAAAGAGAGAGAGAGAGCAAGCAAGGGAAGGGGGGAGAGAGAGAGAGAGAGAGAGAGAGAGAGAGAGAGAGAGAGAGAGAATCCCAGACTCCATGCTGTCAGCACAGGGCCTGATGCGGGGTTCGAACCCACGAACCATGAGATGATGACCTAAGCTGGGATCAAGAGTTGGATGCTTAACTGACTAGGCCACCCAGATGCCCCCAGAGAGATAATTCTTAATGTTTTACTACCAACGCTCAGCACCTAGTCAGGGAAAAGGGGGCAGCCCAGAGGCCAAGAGAGGAGACTAGGAACTGACCACCTTGAACACATGGAAGGCTGAGTTTCCCAGGAAGCAGAATCCCTCTTTGGTTAGCAGTTCTTCCTTCCCGGTAGGGCCTTGTCCAAAGATTTTGAACCAGCACATCTTCGGTGTAGTGTAGAGATTTATTTTTTAAAATAATCTCCCTTAGGTGAGGCTGATAACTGGAATTTCTCAATGGGCATTTAAAGTGATGCTGGTGATCTGAACACCAGAGTTTGCCCAGGACAGTCCCAATTTAGGTATGTTGTTCTGGGTAATTATTAGTAGGTCCCCCTTTCTCCCATGTCAAAAGTGCCCTGTTTTGAGTGGCAAACTATAGAGTCACCCTTCTTCATACTGATATGTCTCTGAGCCACAGAGGGAAGGAATCATGGATCGGCAAGGCATCCTTTCTGGCCAAGCACTGCTATTCCATCCCAGCTTCAATCTAATAGAAAGTGAGGGTTCTCTGTCGGGGATGGGGAGAGGTTCATGTTGGGGCAGGAGAGGGTCCTAAAATCTCCTGGGGTCAAAGGCTTGGAGGCCAGGGATAAATAGATTGACAAACTTGCCAGGTGTTTGGATGTGTCTCCCCTTCCCCAGCCCCTTAAGAATTACTGCTTAAAGGAGCTGCCTGCCACTCAGCCCTAAGCCTCCCTTTGGGCCCTGCCTTTCCCTTCCCTTTCTTCTCCTTTCTTTCTCCCAAACCTGCCGTTTCCCCTGTCAATATCAAAGGGCTGCCAATGTGCTTTGCCCTGTTGATGATGGCTCCCTAGATGAAAGAGTTAGCTGATCTTTGGTCAAAAGTAACCATGGAAATCGGAGACATTAGCCATTGCCTGCTGGGACCTCTGATAGGAAGCTCTCAGATTCCCTCCATGCTCAGGAGAGAGGGCATAAACCATAGGCGACCCCACAGGCCCACAGATCTGAAACACAGGTGTGATCACGTCTTTGGCTCCTCCCGCGGCCACCTGCTTACCCCCAGCCCAGTAGCCCTCGGGGCGCGTGCTGACCATGCCCGCTAACCATGCCAAGGGAACAGGTTGCTTCTGACACTGGACGCAGCCTGCTCAGTGCTCGGGGTCCTCCTCCCTCTGCCCATTACTCCCCATTCTTTAGTGACCTCGCACAGTATCAGGGCTTTAAATACCATCTGAATGCTGACAATTCCCCGATTTATGTCTCCACCCCGGACCTCTTCCCCGAACTGCAGACTCGTATATCCAACTACCTACTCGATATTGCTCTTGAATGTTTAATAGACGTTTCAAATGTAACTCGTCAAAAACTGAGCTCCGGTGCCCTCTTCATCCATCCCTGCTGCCTCTCCTTTCTCAACTCCTGACTTCCAGGTGCTTGGCCCTACGTTCCGAGTCCTCCTCCCCTCACACCCCCACATCCAATTCATCGGTGAATCAGAATCTGGTTATTTCTCAGACGTCTGCTAACCTCTGGTCTAAGCCCTTTGTCATCTGGACTACTGCAGGAACTTCCCAGCAGCTCTCTTGGCTTCCCCTTTCCTCCCACAGTCTCTCCTCAACACGGAAACAGAGCTTTCCTTTAGAGTGCCAGTCACATCGTGTCACCCCTCTGCTCCAAGTCTGTGTCCTAATGGCCTTCCTCTCACTCAGAGAAAGAGGCCAAAGTGAGCCAGCAGCCCTCAGGGCTGTCAGGGGCTGCTGCTCTGGCCACACTCAGACCTGACTTCTCACCCTTTCTTCTTCCTCACTCTGTGCCAGCACCAGCCCCCTTCCTCCGCCTCCCCCCAGATTCCTGCCTCAGGGCCTTAGTGCAGTCTGGCCCCTCTGCCTGATGAGCTGGGGCTCCCTCCCTCACCTCCCCTAGGGCTGGCCTCAGACTCCTCAGCTAGGGCATCCTGATGCCCAGCCCCAGCATTTACCTCCTTTCCCCAGTTCATCTCCTTAGCACTTACACTAACATATAACACCATTTGCTCATTTATCTTCTTCAATGTCTCCCTCACGAGGACATAAACTCCAGGAGGGCAGGAGTTTTGGTCTGATGGTTTCCAGCAGTATCTCCAGTGCCTAGACAGTGCCTGATGCAAGATGGGAGGCGCTACGATAATATTGGTGATTGTTTGAGGGAATCATTAATCTATGAGCAGCATATATAAAGTAATAAATAAAATACTACATAGTTAAACAAAGATGATCACAGGACACAAAGACAACTTATAAAGAGTGAACACATCTGGCTAATGAAAATATAAGAAAAAGTTCACCTTCATTAGGAACGCTCAAATAATTCATATTAAAACAATGACATGCTGTTTTTCTAGTATCAGAGTAGCAAAAATAAACCAAATAATAATAGTCAATGCGGACATGCATGTCTATACACTGCTAGAGGGAGTATAAATTTGTATAAAGTTTTTTGGAAAGCAATTCCATAATATGAATCAAGAGTTTAAAATTTTTTTCGTATCTTTTGAATGATGACTGGGAATCTCTTCCAGACAGCCCAAACTTCAGATAAAAGCTTATGCACACCTATAGATGAATGGAAACACAGAATGTGGTATATACATACAATGAAATATTATAAGCCTTAAAAAGGAAGGAGATTCTGACACGTGCTATAGACACATGCCACACATGCTATAGATGAACCTTGAGAACATTAGACTGAGTGAAATCAACCAATCACAAAGGGACCAATACTCTGATTCCTCTTAGGTGAGGTACCTAGGCTAGCATAGTCAACTTCATAGAGACAGGAAGTAGAATGCTGGGTGCCAGGGGCTGGGGGAGGGGAAATGGGTACAGAGTTTTAGTTTGCAAGATGAGAAAAGTTCTGGAGCTGGATGGTGGTGAGAGCCACACATAACATGGATGCCCTAATGTCACTGAACCGTATGCTTAAAAATGGTTATGATGGGGGGGGGGGGGCTCCTCAGTGGCTCAGTCGGTTAAGCGTCTGACTTCAGCTCAGGTCATGATCTCGCAGTCCATGAGTTTGGGCCCCACGTCAGGCTCTGTGCTGACAGCTCAGAGCCTGCAGCCTGCTTCAGATTCTGTGTCTCCCTCTCTCTCTGCCCCTCCCTTGCTCATGTGTGCTCTCTCTCTCTCTCTCTCAAAATAAATAAATAAATAAATAAATAAATAAATAAATAAACATTAAAAATTTTTTAAAAAATCGTTATGATGGTAACATTTATGTTATGTGCATTTTACCACAATTAGAAAAAAAAAAAAAGCTATAAGATTGAACACAGAGCTGACAGCTAAGTTCACCAATAGTTTCTTTATGTCCCCTGGAGAGAGAAAGCATAACATGTACTTGTCAAAGATAAGTCTTATTATCTATGCCAATGTTGAGCTTGTAGGGCACATTTATTTTGAGAAAAATAATAAAAACAAAAACACAGGAAGCCTATGCACACCATTTTTTGCATTTTTTGCTGCACTATATACAGTATTCAAAAATAGAAATCAACATCACACCTGTTGATAAAGAAATGGTTGTGTAAATTATAGAATATCCACAAGATGGAATATTACACAGCTGTTAAAAATTATTTTTGCAAATACTTTTATAACCTGGAGAAAACTCATGGTATCTTTCTGAGTAAAGAAGCCCGATACAAAATTTGGAATACAAGGGGAACTACTTATGTCAAAAACTACACAGCTTCATTTTATCGATTCCACGGCATAGAATTTTTTCCCCACATGTTAACCTATCTGCAACGTCTCACTCTCTCTGAAAAGCAGCACTGTATCAAGTGTAATCGCACAGTCTTAGTGGCACATAAAGTAACAATGCACTCCCAAATGATGGTGTCTTAGATTTAATGAAACACGGTGTATGGGAAGAAAACTAAAAGCAACGTGCCAAAATGTTAACAGTAATTACGTTTCTTTATATTTTTCCATATTGTAAAGAAGTTTTATAATGAGCTTATATTGCTTTTAGAATCAGAAGGAAAAAAAAAAAAAAAGCATGTTAAAAATATCTCTTCAATGAGTGTTCATTGCCTGACAGGGTATAGCACAAACTCCTCAGCCCCTGTGCCCTCTGGTTTCTGCCTGCTTTTCAGTGACATCTTCTTTCCTCCTCACACGCTCTGTGAACCAGCACTCGGTTCCTGCCCCTCCCATACCTCCATCTCCATGGAAGTGCTCTTCTTCCCACCTGAAATGTCCCCCCCCCCCAACTTTTCTACCCGGTGAATTCTTATTTTATTTTTCAATGACTCACCTCTCAAAAATCCTCTCCTCTGTGAAGTCTTTCTGTTTATTCTCCACCCAGAAAGCAACAGTTCCTTCCTCTGTGTTTCCAAAGCACTGGTTGCTGCTTCTTCCTTCCTGTTCTGGCCTAAGATTTTCAACAGGGCATCCGAACAGTCCTCACCATCTTGTCTGCTGGCCACGCCTTGAAAATCTGACTCCTTCCCTTCTCCCCAGCTGAAACCTTTCTTCCGGGTCACCAGTGACAGCCTGACAAGTTCAAATTGTAACGAATACCCAGTCCTTCTGTTCTCTGAGGCATTTACGGGGCACCCCTTCCTCCGTTCTGAACCCCTTTTTGGCCTGTGGCTTCCATGACACTCACTCTTCTAGAATGTTCTCCACTTAACTTCTCCTTCTTGACCACTGTTACTGTATCTTCTCTCAATAGTCACTGAAATGCTCTCTGTCTTGGCCCCGGGATTCTTACTTGGAGGTCTAGCACGTCTGAGGAAAGGCCCTAGGGATTCACGCACCTCCTAACGCCTCTATGCAAAACTCTGTGGCTGTGACAGTACGCACATTTTACCTGGGGAGACAGCCGCAGCATAAAAGATCCCATGACACACACACACACATACACCAAAAAAATTACAAACGATTGCCCTACACATTCTCCAGTGACCTCATCTACTTTTTATTTGGAGATAAAATACCACTTATATTTTTATCTCCCCTCAAAGAACTTCTAAACGATGGGCACTGCATGCTGTGTGGGAGATATTTCTGCACGGGGAGGAGGCGTTTCTCTTAAATCACAACTCGGCCTGCTCTGCCTACACACATTAGGAGGAGGGGAAGAAGTCTCAGAGACTCCCAGGAAGGGGCTGTCTGTGTCGTAGGAGGATTGCATAGATGAGGAGCTGCCATGAAACCATGACCCAAGAGGAGGGGCTGAGGAGCAGGCCAGGCATCTGTCCAGCACTTAACACAAACTAACTCTGTTGTACATTTCCTCTAATCACAACATGAAGGTCTGGCAGTTCACCACTGGTTACTGCTCAAGCAGCAAGGTCATCTGCTTACAACTTAGAAAAATATCAGAGACAGCACTGCTTAGGGCATTTGAACAGAAGCCCTTCCCCAGCACTGGCAAGTCAGGTTCTTGCAACACTTTCTAATTTCCTTCAAAATAAAGAAAAAAAAATTAATCTAGAGGGGGAGAAATAGCACTGTCGAAAATTGTCTCCAGAGCTGTTGAACTCTTGAAGATATAAAATGGATTTTGTCTCTTATTCCCGGTGTCTCCCCAGCATCCCCTGCACCCCACCCTGCCTCACCTCTGTCCCTTCCTTCCCACCCTGGGGTCACCCCCCTGCCTGGTGGGAGGGTGGGCTCCCCTTGTCCCCCGGGCTGGCTCTGGCTCCGGACTGCCTCCCATTTGGGACTAGGGAGGACCAGCTTGGATCCTAAGGCCGGCATTTATACTCCCTGCTCAGAGATAGGAAAAAAGACCCTTTCTTCTGCTTGATATATTTAGTAACGACCTTAAAGAGTCTGCGAGGCTGAATGAATTGGTGCATCTCTGTGCATTGGAAGCAGCTGCCACGGCGGCGCAGACAGGAGGAGGGGGAGACAGGAGGGGAAGGCGGGCGGAGGGAGGCGCTGGGAGAAAGGGAGCGGGAGTGGGGAGCGGAGGGGGGGAGCACGGGCAGCGGTGGGGAGGTAGCCAGGAGGATGCGCGGGCAGCGGTGGCTGAGAAGGCTGGAGTGTGCACCGGCCGCTGGCTGGCTGTCTCCGGTGGGCTGGCCTAGGATCTATTCCCTGGTGACTCTGAAGGGGTCAGCACAAGGAGGGGTGCCAGTGGGGGAGGCGGTGGCCAGAGCCTCCCGTTAAATCTGCCTAAATGGCAGCACTTAAGGGCCAAGTGAGGGAATCCAATTTGCTCACAAGGAACACCTACAAATTTATATGTCGGCATTTAACACAAAATGCTCCCGGACCAATCCCAGGGCAGAGGAGGACCCGGGGCCGGGCTGACTGACTCGGCTGGTCCTTACGCTCCTCTCAGAGACTGCAGGCTTGGGGAGGCAGGGAGCACCTGTTCTTGACCTACCTCCTGGCTGGAAGGTTCAAAAGACTTCAGACCTCCCAGCTCCAGGGCACAGAGATGGTGGCTTGTAGGGGGGATGGAAGGGTAGGGATGGGGAGCCTGCAGACCTTCTCTCTTCCTTTTCTTTGGAGAAGTAGCTGCAAGATTCAACATCACTTGGCGGCAAAGAGGAGTAAGAGGATTAACCCTGTCGCTACTTTGGCCCAGGTTAGGACTGAGCCACCTCTTCTTCCTTAAGGACGTGGGGTTGTCGTCAGGTGGTTCCATTTCTGTTCAGCCTGTCAGCCACATCCCCTTTGCAGAGTCCCCGTGGACCCTTTGTGCAAATGACAGAAAGGCGCTCCTTCCTTCAGGCCGGCACAGCCTTGCGCAGGTGCAGGGCTGGGGGAACAACGAGCCCCCACCTCACACGCAGAGGCGCTGCCTAAATTCTACTTTCTCCTCTGCACCAGGAGCCTCTCCCACCAGAGAAGGAAGCCGAGAGCACCTCGCAGAGCCTGCTCCTGGGCCGGTCCTGTGAGGAACCAGCTCTCTGCCGCCTCCTGGGGCCACGAACGGGAGCCACGAGGCCATGGAAGAAAGAGAAATCATCTCCCCGGTGCATGGTCTCTCCTCCCCCAACCACATCTTACATCTTGGGACTCCAAAGGGACCATGGACACCAAGCTCAGAGCCCCAGAGGAAGGGAGACGGGTTTGGCTGGCCTCTGAGGACTGGAAAGACTCTCGGGGAGAGGGGGGAGCGGCCAGCCTGGAGAGCCCATCCTTGGCTTTCTAGAGCTCAGACAGGCAGGCTACAGCAGCCTGCTCTCCTCGAGGGCCTTGCTGATTAGATGCCTCAAAAGCCTGTAGTGAGGGAGTAAACAAACATCTTCAGTAGGTCCTCAGTGCTTACTCTGCATCTAACAAAGCTCAACAGAGTTGATTAGTGATCTTAAAAAGAGGGTAATAAAGAAGAAAACCAAATGTCTTGTACGTGGAGTTCACTAGTTAACAATAGGCTTTGGTAGTTACCAGTCTGGCTGCTAGTTCCATGTTGTCTGGGTTCAAATCCCAGCTCCACAATCTCACTGCCTACCCCCAGACTAGTATTTGGCCCAGGACAAGGTTACCTGACCTGGCTGGGCTTCACCTGTCTCGCCAGTAACACGAGGGTAACATATGTATCCACCTCGCGAAGTGAATGAGATGACCAAATGAGTCAACACATGTAAAGCACTGAGAACAGCATCTGACACACGGTAAGAGCATAATAAATGGTAGATACTATTCATTTCACTAAAAATACTCACCCCGGGGTTGAAATTCTGTCTATCCATGGGCAAACCAGATCCACTGCCACCTTTTCCAAGAAGCCTTTCTAGACTTCTCCAGTTACAATTAACCTCCTGTCTCTGGGGCGCCTGGGTGGCTCAGTTGGTTGAGCGTCCGACTCTTGATTTCAGCTCAGGTCATGATCCCAGGGTTGTGGGATCGAGCCCCACACTGGGCTCTTCACTGAGCATGGAACCTGCTTAAGATTCTCTCTCTCTCACTCTCTCTCTCCCTCTGCCCCTCTCCCCTTCTTTCATGTGTTCTCTCTCCAAAAAAAAAAAAAAAAAAAAAAAAAAAAAAAAAAAAAAAAAAAAAAAAAGGAATTAACCTCCTTTCTCACCCCATTCCCAAACACACTCTGTTCCTGCCATGAATCCTGAGTTTATCACATCCTGTTTTGCACACCAGATATCTGTGACTGCGTCTATGGGCTCAACTGTACTAGATTCCCGTCTTCTTGACAGCAGGGACTGAGATTTACATATCTTTGGTTCTCAGGTCATTAGCAAGGTTCCTTCACATAGCTCAGTAGGTATTTGTTGTATTGAATAAAATGTAGATGAATACAGGTCAGTTCAGTCATTTTTGTTAATTTAGGCCCATGGATCATCTTGGCAAAAGGTGAGAAGCAGAGAATTCCCAGAGCAACTCAAGAGTCTTTGCTGGACCTTTAGGACATCCCAGGAAAAGGGAGAGTATCTGTCAAGCATTTCCATGCAGTTGGTATTCACTTGCAATTTACTGCCAAATTAGTGTTGGGTTTGTCTGGAATTTATGGGGAAGTCCTGAACAGCTGGGCCAGGTGGGCCCCTGACAGCTAAGAGGGCCCAAGGTAATTGATAAAGGGGCCTCCACTCAGGCATCTTCTGTGACAGGTTCTAAGTCCTGTGGCAAGCTGCTCATCATGACAGCAGCTGAATTGTGATGTCTGGAATATTGTGGTTGGGGAACACTGTCTGGCACATGAGCAAGACAGGAGCGAGGCACAGGAGCTGTAATTGGATCTCCACAGTTTCTTTTAGGACTGGCCCCGCTCACCCAAGGAGGCAGAGCACTGTGAAAGGTCCCCCAAATCAAGTCTTGTCAGGTTTTTTCCTCTCCGGATAACAGTGGCTAGTGCAATGACATTCCTATTGCTAAAGAGAAAGCCAGCTGTTTACAGTCTATGGTATTTTTTTTTTTTCTGGGGCCATCTTAATGGTGACTCTCCAGGGTACCAGTCCAAATCTGAGACTGGAGAGCTCTGGGGAGGAACACCAGCTCTAAGGCCCTCATAGAAAATTAAGATCTGGTTAGCAAGGCAACCAGTAAACTAGAGGCTGCAATGCTGTGGGAGCATAACCAAGAAGAGAAATGTTGGCTTTATGGAGTTGGTTTTGCTATCAAAACTGAAAACCTAAAATAACTCAAGAAGTTGCCTATCGGAATTGATGAGCACTTCATGAGTGTAAATCAGAGTGGCAGGGAGCCAATATGCTGCGGTCATCAGTATGTATGTCCTGACCCGAGGCTGCGCCCACGACAGAAGAAGGATTTCACACCAGCCAGGACCCCAGCCGGCCCTTCTGGTGCTCCTGAGGGGGCGGAATGGTCCCCACAGCCTCTTCCTGGGTGTTACGTCATCATCTGAGTGGACTTGAGCCTCTGCTACTGGACCCCTGTGCAGGCAGGGGGAGGTCAACTGCAAGGACACAGTCCACCTGATCAAACAGCCAAAGCACAAAATAGCCACTGAAGGCCTTGCTACTCAAAGTGTGGTCCAGGGACCAGCAGCAGCGACACAACCTGGGAGCTTGTCAGAAATGCGGAGTCTCAGGCTCTACCCCAGACCTAGAGAGTGAGGATCTGCGTTGTAACAAGGTCCCAGTGATTTCTGTGCACACGCGAGTCTGAGAAGCACTACCTTTAAGTTTCGCCTCTTACTAACCCTGCTGCCTTGGGAGTGACCCTTTACCTCTTTTCACCTCAGTTGTTTCATACAAAAAATGGGGATATGTACTCTCTTTTTCTCTTAAAACTTTTTTCTTAATGTTTATTTATTTCTGAGGGAGAAAGAGAGAGAGAGAGAGAGAGGAGGGGCAGAGAGAGAGGGAGACCAAGGATCCAAAGCAGGCTCCATGCTGACGGGACAGAGCCTGATGTGGGGCTCAAACTCACAAACCACAAGATCATGATCTGAGCCAAAGTCTGATGCTTAGCTGACTGAGCCACCCAGGAGCCTCTGTACTCTTTTCTCTTCCATCACAGGGCTGTTATGAGGCCCCCACAAGTATGGACATCAGGAGTGTACAGGCTGGGTAAATGGGAGGGGCTGTTGCCTACCTATGACCTTGGCTGGCTTCCTGCTCTTCACACGCACCAAGCAATTCCTGCCTCAGGAATTTTTGCACAAGCTGCTCCCTTGGCCCCTTGACTCCCTTGGAGTCACTCGCTTTCTCTGGGCCCTCATTTTCTTAAGAACGCAGTTTTGACATTTTTGATACAGGGACTCTTCTTTCTGACCCTTGAAAGATTCCTTTAGTCTTACAAGTGTCAGCTCAGATGTCCTCCCTTCAGAAAGGCCCTTCTGCTCTTCCCAGGTCTAATACCACACTCGGCTGTGTCACCCTGATTTTCTTGCTTCATGTCACTTACCGCTCTCTGAAATTATCTTGTTTTGAGCCTGTGTGTGAGTGTGTTGGTTCCCTACAAGAGCTCCATGAAGGTAAAAATCTGGTCTGCTTATCTGCCACTCTTGCAGCGATTAGAACACTGCTTGGCACTAAGAAGGCATTACATATATTTTGTTGAATGATTTGATGCATGAACATTTGTGTCCGGAAATGAGTGTAATAATCTGTGACTAAAGGTGCACCGGGGGGGCTAGGGGAAAGGGGCAGATTCTTGACTCATCTGTTTGGATGCCTCAGTGGTGTGTCCCCCAAGTGTCATGGTCAAAGGGTCTAAGACCCAACCAAAAGCGCTCTCAGAGAAATTCTTCCTCCAAAGCACAGTTTTTCACTGGCCAGGGAGCGGGGCTGGGCCGTCCTTGTGCTCACGTGGCACGTGAGTTCAGCGACAGGCGAAATGCTAAAGCAGAGACCTAGTGGCCGGTGGCATCAGCCCCACCCTGGACCAACTAATGGGGACAGGGTCCTATGATCTGTTTTAACAAGCTCTCCTTATCGTGAGTCTGATACACAACAAAGCTTGAACACCACTGCAGTGATGAAGCAAAAGAGAATTTTCCTCTTCATCCCAGCTCTGGCCCATGAAGCACCTTCAGGGCATCAGATTTTGGTGTTCAATCAGGAGCTGGGGAACAAATGGACAATAGGATCGCTGTCACACCCTGCTGGGTATTTTGCTTTTCTTCCTTCAGCCTTCACATGACTTCCTCTGATGGCTGGGCTCGAAGAGGAAGACGGCTGGCGCCGAGTGATTCTTCTTTCACCAGTGTTTCTTTAGTGAGTCAGGCTGATTTAATTTTAATCAGCCGAGGCAGCAGAGCGGTGGTTCTCAGCCCTGGCTGCACTTTAGAATCACCTGGAGTGTTTTAAGATCCTGATGCGTGGGTCCCACCCCAGTCCGATGAAGTCAGAATGTCTCCGGGTGGAGCCAGGTACCAGGACTTTTAAAAAAGCTCCCCAGATTATTCTAACTTGCAGCCAGGCCTGAGGTCCACTGCAGTTTTGTGAAACACCATCTCTCCCAAGCTTTCCCAATGATAAGAATCACCAGGGGCACTTGTTAAGACTACTGCTTTCCAGGATTCTCCCCAGACCACCCTATCAGAGAAGCTCCAAGGGCCCGGGGGCTGTCTCTTTAATGAACACTCTGGATGATTCTCCTAGGCAAGTTTGGGACATACTGGTCAAATGGCCTCTGTGACCTCTGGGATTGAATTCTAGCTTCACAACTTAAGTTGACATCAGGGAAGTTTCTTAAACCTGTTTCCTCATCTTTAAAATGGGGGGGGGGGCGGAATAAGAGCATCATTCTCAGGGGATTGCTGAAGAGTACAGAGTAGACTCATGTAAAGTGCTCAGCACAATGCCAGGAACACAGCAAGTGCTCAAAGAATGTAACTTGCCACCCTCCCTCATATAAGGTGGGGTTTCGGCAGCTGTATCTAGCAATGCACTTATGTTTGGGTCCTGCCTCCTGTGTAAATAAGAGACCACAGCTACCATTTACTTCTAAGCTTCTTGAACCTCTGATATTATACTCTACATCTCAACAGTCTCACTCTTATTGACTGAAGGGTGATTATTGACTTAATCTGCTATCATTAGTGTCTGTTGAGGAAGTCCTGGGATTTGCTTCCACAAAACATCACAATTGGGCTTTTTAAAAAAATTTCACAATTGGGTTCTTAAGAAAAAAATGAGGGGATAGAGGAAGTGACCAACTCCAAGTATCATATAAACAAATCGGGTTGGAATCAGAAGACACCTTAGATCATGTAGTCCAACCTCCTCACACCACAGCCAGGAGGTAGAAGGCTTTTTATTTCCAGCACACTGACACCAACTCAGAGGGAGAGAAATTGAGGCATCTATAAACCAAGG
The DNA here is from genome assembly GCF_018350155.1 of Leopardus geoffroyi. Lineage (NCBI taxonomy): Eukaryota > Metazoa > Chordata > Mammalia > Carnivora > Felidae > Leopardus > Leopardus geoffroyi. Next base: position 57,501,159 of record NC_059334.1, read on the forward strand.
CAGAGGCTCAAAGTAATTTGGCACAAAGAAGAGATGGAAAAATGACCCCATGAAGGCATCCAGCATTCCTCAAACATTTTATAACACATGTGGATTTAAGTGCACCCCTTCGTGTGTGCGCACGCACACACACACACACACACACACAGTAGCCACCAGCCCCCTTGCTATTCCTGTATGGACAGTTGCTAAACAAAAATGAAGCTGTCACTGAGCTCTGGAAAGAGCATTTCAGAGACCTTCTCAGTTACAACAATTACTGAGGAACACGTTTTCAACTCTATCCTGTGATATCAGACAAAAGAATCTGCAAAATCCCTCTGATTCTTGACAAGGTGCAGAAAATCATCAAGCGACTAAAAAAACAAGGTATCTGGAGCCCATGGAATTTCTGCTAAATTTTTCCAAATTAGGTGAAGAGAAAGACATAATTGCTCTCCCCATTCTCATTCTGAGGATCTGAAATGCTGAAAAAATTCCTGGGTGACCCTATGAATGCTGTGATTATGATCATTAAAAGTTTTTACTGGTTATAAAAAATCTACTTTGTGCAAATTTTACAAGAATTGGAAAAAATATAGAAAAGCATAAAGAAGAAAATTAAAATCACCTCTAAATCAACCACCAGAATAGCTGCTAATACTTTGGTATATTTCCTCCTAGCCTTTTCCTGTGCATATTTAAATGTTTGACAAAGTTGGGACCATACCATATCAAGTTTTATATTATGCTTCTTTCCCTTAGTTATGATATTAGAAATAATTCCCTCATGTCCTTAAATATTCTTTGAAGAGAATTTTTAATGATCACATAGTATTTTATCATGTTGGTATCCCATAATTTACTTAACCATTTTGTTAGTAATAGATAATAAAGTTGCTTCTGGTTTCTTGCTATTATAAAAAGGTGCAACAAATAGCCTTTCACATAAATTTTTGACGATATATTTCTGATTATGTCCCTAGGGCAGAGTTATAACAGCTGAATTAGAGTCAAAGAATATGCATATTTTTAAGGCGCTTAGTACCTTTTGACAAATTTCTTTCCAGATTTTTGAACTCCTACTAGTAGGTCATGAAAATATCCACTTCACCACATCTTTGCTGACACTGAGTATTATAATCTGTTTAAGTTTTCGCCAGTTTTGTTACTGAAAACTACAGCTGGATTTTATGCTGTATCTTGAAAATCCTGGGTAGTTGTATGTTACTTTCCTATCTGTTGGCCATTTGCATCTTCTGTTTTTGTGAATTATTGGTTGTGATTATTTTAAGAATTCATATATAGAGTGAAATTACACATATCACCTTATAGGAAATTCCTGCCCAGGACCACCCTTGAGCTTTCTCCTAGCATCTCACTGTGGCTTTAAGTCATGTAGACTCAGACTCCTAAGTGGTTACTTTCACTTCTTGCCAATGGCAAGAAAAATTCAGAAACCATAATCCTATTCTTTTTTACCTTATCTGATTTCATGAAAGCCTCTGCCTTACTCAAATGATAGCTATTGCTGGAAGATACTCATCATTACAAATGTCCACCCAAACATGTCAACATTTATTTTCTCTAGGATGCTCTACGGCAGAAACCTTTGATAATGTGTACATTTTCAGCCCCTTCAAGGTCATCACTAAAGTCAAACAAGGTTGGGTTTTCGTTCCAATGCTCCTTGACATTTCTTTTTCTGATGGTAAGTTATGTCACTAACCATCTTCTAGCATGAAGTTAAATCAGTCAGTGGACAGTAAATCTCTGCTGACTCTGAGGGAGAAGTAAAACCCACTCTGATCTAATCAAATCTAATCATCAAGCTCAAAAATGCTGCTGCCGCTGCTTTAATTTCAGGAACAGATCTTCACACAACTGTCAACATCATTACCAAAACACATCAGAAAATTGGATGAAGGTACAACATGTAGACAATCATAATCCCCCATCATCAATCTCTAGCAGTCCCCAGTTGACAATTCAGATTAGGGGTGAGCCTCCAGGGGACACACTTTGTAAATCAACTTCATAAAAGAGCAATATTAACCCTAGAAGCACCTTCACCGTGCAAATTCAGGTGCTGGCCAACCGAGAAATAGGAATGCAAACAGTGACTCAACATTTGAACAAAATGTATGGTCTCGCCCATCTGTTATGGATGGCATGCCATAGACAACTAAGGGTTGCAGGAAGTGGGAGAATTGTTGCTGTGAAAAGGTTTTCAAGTACACTGAGTCAATGAGCAAACAACTTTTGACAAGCAAAAGCCAAAAGCATTGAGCAATGGTGACCAAGAACAATTCTGCTGGAAAACCATGTGAACCTTCAATTCTAGACTCCTGACATGAACCTTATATGCTTAGTGTGGTACTGAGCATACTCAGAGAATGGCAGAACAATACTTTGGAGAATAAATACCAAATGAATGTGAAGCATGCCAAGGGGCAATAGTGATGTCCACCATGTGGAGGGAGCCCAATTACTAGGAGGGTCACGCAGTGTTAGAGCTGAAAGGATCTCTGAATTCATCTCACTCACCCACAGATACTTATTGAGCACCTATGTTGTATCAGGCACTGTGCTCACACTCAAGAAAACAGGTTCAGAGAGGTTAAATAATTTGTCCAAGGTCAGACAGATAGTTAAAGCCAAGACATCCACTGAGAAACTAGCATTTCAATTTTTTATGACAAGAGACAGAAAAAGAATGTTTGACAGAAATGAGTTACAGAACAAATAAATAATCCAAGACTGTCTTGAAGCCTGCCAAAAGTAGAGATTCTTCTCTCTCCCCCCTTGTTGTGCTGTGATCTTTTGATCACAAAGAGATGGAAATTGTAAGATACCAAGAGACAGAAGTCAATTCTGAAAGCTTCACTCTTCCTTTTTTTCCCTATCAAAAGAAACACCAAAAATGACCACATTTCTCTTGACTCTTGCCTGAAAGTGGGATTCTCCAGTTGTCGGGATGGTCCAGGACCCTGGCCCTGGCAATGGCATGGAGGTGGATGATGGCAGATCTATCCATTCCTCATTTGACTGAGTGTGGACCCAGCTCACAGTCCACAGGTGATGTGGCAGGTAACCACATCAAGGTGGGGTGGTGGTGGGGGGCGGGGTGTTCTCCCCACCCTAATGTTTCAATGTGGGGCCCACAGCATTCCCCTCATTATTGTTTTGGGAAACTAAAGGGCAAGCCTTTCCCTAGTCTAAGAGAAACTTAAAAAGGAAGGAAGCATGATGCCTACATAAGAGGCTAAAGCAGGATTTGCCGATGGATTCTGTGTTCTGTTGTTTCAGATTCGCAGCCCATCCTTAGGCAAAGGACACACGTTGTGCTTAAGAACAACAGACAGGGGCGCCTGGGTGGCGCAGTCGGTTAAGCGTCCGACTTCAGCCAGGTCACGATCTCGCGGTCCATGAGTTCGAGCCCCGCGTCAGGCTCTGGGCTGATGGCTCAGAGCCTGGAGCCTGTTTCCGATTCTGTGTCTCCCTCTCTCTCTGCCCCTCCCCCGTTCATGCTCTGTCTCTCTCTGTCCCAAAAATAAATAAACGTTGGAAAAAAAAAAAAAAAAAGAACAACAGACAGTAGCAGCTGCCTGTTACACCTCATCTGCTTCCAGTGTGAAGGGGAAAATCCTTACCTGGCTGTGTGTGGGGGTGTGTGGTGGATTTTTCGGGGAATGTTCTCAGGCTCAGAAAGATATCTCAGATTTTCCAAAGGGTCTTTAAAACGAAGTCTAATTTTTAGGCTTAGAAACATGACTCCACCATGGAGTGTGACTCTTAGATAATGAGACAGGCTATTTAATAAAGGTACCAGAATATATCCAACCAAATGAATATCCTCTCCCTTCTGAGCGGTCATCCAGATATGCCAGATATGTATCCCAAGGCTTCTGCCATTGTTTTCGATACTTTGGGGACTCCCTGGAGAATTTTCTTCAAACTGATGCCACATTATTTGGAATAAGCACAATGGTGGCAGATCGTCATCCTGTCAGGCTGGATTTTATTTTTGGAAACAGTCAAAGGGCTTTTTGGCATTTGTAGCCAACTCTGGTGAATAATCAGCTGATTGAGCTGGTAATGCTGTTTTGGGTCCAAATTGAGGCATAGTTATGAAGTCACATGTTCTTTTGTGGCATGGAAACAGCCCTCCAAGGCCATTTTGACTGTGGAGGCCCAGCACTGTTTGAGCGATGGCAGCACCACTGGACCAGGCGTGTGACCTTCCAGCAGGCCACCAAGAAGAGGACAGCACTAATTTGGATGCGTGATGCTCAGTGGGGTTCTTTGGTGATAAATAATAGAAATGACTCTGCCTAACTTATGTGAGAAGGTAATTGACTGGCAGTCTATGGGGAGTTGCTGGTTCAAAGGGCAGTCCGAAGGGCCAGGCTCAGAACAGACAGCTTCAGAAGGAGCTGGAACCCTCCGACAGCCTAGCTCAGGGGCAATAGTGAAAATGACTAAATTCCAAACGTTTCTTCCATCATTGCATTGTTCTGCCCCAAAATGACAGTGTCAGGGGAGATTCCAATTGGATATGCTTAGGGCTTGTGCCCACCTCTTGGCTCTACCCCTTGGCATCTGATGGAAGAAGCTCCAGGGATCTTTTTGGCTTCTGTAGAGTGAGGGCAGTATTCCTTGATTACTCTTTCTCCAAAACTGCCCACAAAAGAAGAAAAGCAATTTCCCACGAGGAAGGAAGAATAGTTTTAGGAAAAGGGAGTAAATACTAGGCGCCCTAGAATGACAAACATGAACCACAGTAAGTCCTGCTATTATTATTACTAATTCTGCATGTTAGGTATAATATTAAGTTTTGCTCTATTTGTCAACATTTTTGTCACTTTGTAAATTACATTGGCTTAATTAGCCATCTCCAGTTACATACGCTTATGGAAGTTTGCCCCCTTATCTACTGTCACCTAAAAAACATGTAGGTCTACCATCTGGTCCATATTCTCCAGAAGAGAGATCCTCCTTCTTCAGAGCACTGATGAGTCCAGGGGACAAGTTCTGTTCTCCTCTTCCTAATGATGAGAGCAGGCGTGCTTCTTGTCTGCGTGTATGGCTGCCATAGCCACATGGGGCAGTCATATGAGGCCACACAATGAGGCTGTGACTTTGGACGAGCTGGGCATGAACGAGGACAGGCTTTGGTCTACCCAAAGGTGCATCTGCCACTGCAAAGTGTCTAGGTTTCCTGTGCAGACTGAATGTGCATGCTCTCAAGAAAACCAGCCCCAGCCTGGGCAGGGGAGAAAAACCACCCCCCAAACTCTGCGCACAGAAGGAAGGCGATGCGTATGTACTGAGACCATCATGAACAGGCCCCGAGGCTCTAGGGAACTCATGTGACCTTACTGTCCTTGGCCAGCAAGGGGCAGAAGCACACAGCTCACTACCTTCCTGTTGAGTCTCTCCGGGAAGTTCTTCCAAGGCAGAACACCCGAAGAGAGCCACAAAAGTTGCCCTCAGCGCTCTGAAATGCTGTTTGTGGAGGCTCTGAAAGCTATCAAAGCTTCAGCAAGTAGGGAAGGGGTGGGCTCTGGGAGAGAGTGACTACGGAGGCAAGAAGAGGCTGTCACATCAGCTAGGAGCACGGGTGTCTCATTCATATAAGGCTCAGGAGTGGGGGGAGGGTTGCTTGGGGTGACATGCACAGAGCATGGGGAGACTGAGCCACCTGCCACCACACAGGAGACAGAAGGTGTAGTGATGGAGCCTGAGAGCCTGGGCAGGGATCCTTGTCCCTCTAAGCCTCAGTTTCCTACTCTGTAAAACCAGGGCAAGACCCCTGTTAGGGGTTTCATCAGAGATGATGTACAAAGACCACCCCGGCCAGTGCCCGCATACAGCAGGCATCAATGAAGGGCAGCTCTGCCTTTTTGTGATGCCAACATCCCAGAAAGAGCAGTGCTTTCCAGACTCTGAAATTTCATGGCACAGGACAATTGCAAAAAGCAAACTTTGCAGCACTCACAGGACGGCCAATGTTTTATTTTTGCCAGCTAAGGACAAAAAAAAAAAAGCCCCCAAAAAACAAAAACAAACAACAAACCCAACAACTACCACCTATGATATGATACCATAAAAGTATTTTCCAATACCAAAAGAAAGCAAAAGGACAAAATCTTAGAATGAAAAATGTTAGTCCTTTAGATGGAATATTTTTAGCTTTATGAAAAAAATTACATCATCCTTATTTAGTTTTGTGTTGAAGTGAAAACAACTTCATTCCAGACTGGCCTGGCTCAGGAACCAGTGGTAGGAAGGAAAGAACCTGGGCCTTGGAGCCAAATGGGGCATGATCTGCCTCCCAGCTCTGCTTCTTAACAGTTGCCCAACCTTTAGCAAGAGATCAGCCCTGTGGGCCTCACCTTCCTCCTTCATAAATAGGAAATCATAGCATCTCCATAAATGAGAATACGTGTGAAGGGCAAACAGTGTTTGGTAGATAGTAGGTGCACATGAAATGCTAATGCCAGATCCTCCCCAAATTTGAGAAGACTGGATCACTTCTATTTTAGAGAGCGTTAGCATATTAAAAAATAAAGAAATACTTAAAATAGGGTTGACAAAATCATTCACATAGTTGAAAAATACTCACATTAGAACAAAATATTTGGAACACATCTACACACAAACACACATGCAATGCACCCAACGAAAGCATGTATCCTTGTGAGGGTGAGGTTGGGTCCCTGTAGACCCTCTGCCCCCATGATTGACCCTGGTTAACTCCTTCCTAAGCCACGTTCTCACAGATAACACAGGCCGAGAATTCCATGACACCAATATTACTCGTCTCTCTTCTCTTTTGTTCTTTTCCCTTGACTGGAATTCACCTGGAACATTTATCCAGACTTCTCTACCTTTAGTTCATAATTCTGAGCATGCAAATTTTCTTGGAATTCTAGCTGGTGTCTTTTTTGCATCACTGGATCTCAATAGGTTTCAAAAGGACTAAAATTGCGGGTTAGAAGGGAAGATAAACGGGTGCTGAAGTGGGTGGTTTAACTGAAGTATTCTAGGGCAGCCTGAAAAGCGGAAGGGGTCTGTGCCTGAGACCTTTGGGGGTGGTAATGAAGGTGTGCCCCCACAAGGCTGTGCAAGATTTTCCCAAGAGGCATGAGTGCATGTGTGCACGTACCTTATTTCTCGACAGAAATTAAAATTTCCCATTTCTTTGTTTATTGTTACCTGCCTCATTAGAATGTCAGTTCCATAAGAGCAGGAACTATAAATCTCTTGGCTGCCTTTGTGTCTGTAGTGTTGATGACAGGCGTGCGCACACAGTAGGTGTTCAATGAATGTCTACTGAATGAGTGGCTGTATCAAGGTTGTTTGCTCAGCACTCTCCTCTCCTGGATCTAGGAACAGACCCCCTTATATCTGGAGGATCAACCCTTTCTCCATTCCCAACCAGATGATTTCCTGAGCCACAGGGAGGAGTACATGGCCACCCAGAATTCCTTCCTTATAATTGAAGTTTTCTTTCTAGTGGTTAGGTTAGGAAGCTATATGCCCAGAAGTTGCTGGTAGTTGAGGTGCCAGAGTCTGGGAGAAAGATGCTCTGAAATAATTAGGCTGACAGGCCAAGGTACAGATGCAGGGATGAGAGGCACAAAGTCAGAGAGAATGATTCTAGCTGTGTTTGGGCTCTGGCTCCTGTCAGTCCTGATGTCCCCCTGCTGCCCCTATGCCTGCTTTCTCGAAGCTTGGTCAATCAGATTTTCTTTGACTTATGTGAGTTACCCCAATATGCTTCCACTAGATCTTCTTTTCTTTGGTGGGGAGGAAGATAAGTTAGCAAGGGTTAGTTTTGTATTGTACAATCCAAAGAGTTCTGACTGATCCAGTTGGTTAAAGATGAGAATTGACCAGAAAGTAGCACTCAGGTGTTTGCTGACAGGTATGCCTTGAGAGATCTCATGGGTGAATGTCCAGTAAGAAATGATGGTGATGGTGGTGGTAGCTGAGAATTGAGTACTTTCCGTGTGTCAGACACCGGACCGAGCATTTTGCATCATTATTCTGTTTAACCACTGCTAGACTGCTATGACGAAATAAATGATTAGTTATTATCATCTCCACTTCACAGATGAGGAAACCAAAACTCACAGAAGTTAGGTAACTTGTTCTAAGGCCCCACAGCGAGAAAGAGAAGATGCTGGAGTTTATAGTGCAGGTTTGCATGACTCCACCGTTTCCCTTCTATGCCTTGTGCATGTTTTCTCTCTCTTCTTTCTTTGTCTCTCACTTCTGTGTTCTCACACCCTTTCTCCATCTCTTCCCTGAAGTCTCTCACTCTCCTCCTTTCAGTGACCCTTCTCTGGCTCCTTTAACCCCATTTTTTTTGACAGTACATGAGCACATATTGGTTTTCAACTCTTTTCAAATATGAAGATACCTTTTTAATGTTAAAAAAAATCTCCACATGACAGTAGCTGTGCTTTAGTGTCTATTGATAAAATGCCCATGCACAGATGGATTCTCAGATGCCTTGTAATAACTCTGTGACCTCTAGGTTGGCATCTGTTACCTTCAAATATGTGAGAATCCATATAACCATCCCTCTTACTGCTACCTGCTTGGTTTATTACAATATAGAAAAGGCTTATAAATGCTACTATAGAGCTCTTTTTTTCGCTCACCCTCTGCCTTAAGGCTACTAATTTCTTCTGAAATGTGGTCTTTTTGTCTCTCCTTTAATATGTTTAATTATTTAAGAAGGCATGAACTTACATTTTATATATCATCTCTTGATTATTCAGGGGCTGACTAATTCATGGATTGCCCCAGTCATGTCCTTCTCTTTTCTATCCCCATTTGTTTTATCATTCTACTTCTTATTAGCATCTTTTAGTAAGAATGGACAGTGGGAATGGGAAATGATTCTGGTTACAAATTATGAGTTCTGATAAAAGATTTGGTTGGAGAGCTGAAATTCTTTCCCAGAGTAGGAATTTTTTTAATTCATCAGGCATATTGATTCTCCCTGAGCTCAGTGAAGGCGGGAGTTACTCCCGTTCACTACTAACCTCCAGGGCTCAGCAAGGTGCCTGGCACATAGAGGCTTACTTTTAAAAATTGTAGAATGAGTGAATAAGAGCTGGATAATGGAATAGGGGTACATAAACTTTTTCCTGGGTGGGACATTGATTTACAGGAAATGAAGTAAAATACAAGACAACTTATTTCAGGTTTGCATGTCTGCAGACAGCACAATATAATAATGTTGAAATGACTGTGTTAAAATTAACAACACAGGATATATATTTCTAATTAAAATGCAAAAAATATTCCACAGTGCTGTGTTATCCCATTGATGGAAAAAGGTATAGACAGAGACACACACAGATGAGGGTTGGTCCAGGTAAACTGCTACTGTTATGTTAGGCATTAAATAAACATAATCACCCCTAACACACCAACGACTGAGCATTTAGTATGTGACAGGTGCTGTGCTAAGCAATTTATATGCCTTATATCATTTGTCTTCACCACAGCCTAGGATGTGTTATTATCCGATAGGCATCAGAAAGTTACCAGTGTCTCCTGAAAGTTTTTTTTTAGCTTTCTAGCTCTGTGAACCAAAAATGAACTCATCTACTTTTTACTTCTTAGTTTTTAAATTGAATATTTTCAATTTTCAGTTTTAATTGAATATTTTCCAACATTTTTCAAATGTTAGATACATTTGAAACTTAGATTTTAGATATGCCCTTGGAAACTCTAAGATATCTGTTATCTCACTAGCTCTTGCTTTCTGAAGGCCACTCAAAATTGAAATTAATGGGTTGTATGGAAAGGAAACTTTTATAATGAGACTTGCCATACTTTTCAAAGTCTTCCTAATTTGGGGAGACAAAAGGGTTTGCATGTAGGGATGCAGGGGGGGAATGACATAGTTCAGCCTGTGGACTTGCTCCAGGGCTCTGGTGCTGTCCAGGAACCAGGTGCTGAAATGGCTTCACCAAGGCCTTCCCAGGCCAGCCCAGATGGAACAAAGGCTGATGGGAAGTGGGAGAGTGCAGCTTTGGCTATAGCCTGGTGTAGCCACAGCTTCCCAGGATAAGGAAGCAACCTGAAAAAGTACTGGGAGAACTAGAATTATGGCCCATTTTGTTTGTAGGGAATTGGGAGGAAATGACTGCCTCCTTCTTCTTCCACATTTTGCTTTATGTGGCTTGGAGGGAAGAATACAGACAACAGATTACTGATGAAAAAGTAAATGTTTAAAAGAAAAACACGGTTGGAATTTGTATGACTGGTTAGTGGTGCATTCTAGAGAATTTCACTAACTTTGAGCTGTTAGACAGGAACCAGGAAGAACCAGGACTGGAGGCTCAATGATGCTGTCAGTTCCTTGGGACTACTCTGTCAACAAACAATTATTGTGGTTTAATGAAAGGGAAATGAACACAGGGACCTTGGCTATAATGAGTAACAGAAGATCAAACCTGTGACACCGTAGTGGAATTCCATACAGGGGAGAAAGAGCCTTATTACTACAACCTCAGATGAAATTCAGTGTTCATAGGAAACTGGAAAAACTGGAGTATTCACTGGGAAGATACACCTGATAAATGTGCCAGCCATGGAGTGAGTTTCTTTTCTATAGCTCATATGATATTCTGCTCTGTTATTTCCATATGTGCCTTATCTTTCTTACAAGAAAGATGGTTTGAAGGAAGGGACTATATTCTTGTATCTGCCAAAGAACTGAGCACACAGCTATGCACATGTAAGGTAGGCATGTAGGATATTTTTATTGAATTTACTGATGTTGCTCTCAAGACTAAGGTCCTTGAATCAATCACTTCTGAGTATAGCTAATGTTTATTATTTTCATTAACTCTCTTACCCAAGACCCTCCACCCATCCATAAGACCCCTGCTTATTTCATGTCATTCATTCACTGAACACTGACTACATGCTAGGCACTATCAGTGCACAGATGGAAAAGAGAAAGTTCCTGCCCTTAGCGGTTAGCAATTTAATGTGAGAAGGGAAATTTTAAAAAGAATCCTTGATACAAGTGTGTATATAGAACGTTTACTGCTTAGTTAAATAACATTGTGATATTTCTTTGGTTTGAGTTACCCTCTCAATCCTACCACCTGGCAAAAACTCCTTCAGAAACATAAGTTAACACTGATCACAGATCATCAACTGTTCTTACGTATTCTTGAGGATCTTCTCTTTGACTAGATAGCCATAGGGTCTATTTTGGGACTAGGGACGGTTATGGTCTGGTTTGCAACACAGCATCAGACAGGGTGCTTGCTCTAGCCTGCAAAAGGGCTGCTTTGTCTAGATTTATAAGTCATTAGTTTTGGCATAAGAAAAGTCACTCTAGAAAAAAGACTCTAGAGGAAAATTTATTGGAGGTAAAAAGGTGCTTCCAGAACTGAAGTAGAGGTGCAGGAGACCCATAGGTCTGGGAGTCTCAGGGACAGGAATCAGGGCCTTAATGCCCCAGGATTCTCTCCTCTTTTTCTCTCTGGGTTTCATCTTTATTCTCTCAGGTTCCTCCATGGGGTGGGGGACATGGATATATTCATAGTAGTTTGCTGATATATCCTTACAACTCATGATCCAAGAGCAAGTTAGAGCTTTCCTTCTTTGATTGAGGATGGAAAAATCTCAGTCCAATCTAAGACTGATTGGACAGTCTTAGGTCACAGGGAACCCCAGACTATTGACTGGCAGCCCCACAGGATCCTGTGATTAGAATATTTCTCCAGAGGAGAGGGAATGTTTATCCCAAAAGAAGGAACAAAGGTGGTGTGGCAATCCAAAGAGAAGATTTTGCTACCCTATTCTACATGACCAATGCAATGCTGCTCTCCAGGATAGCTCCCAACCAGGAAGAATCCTCATTAGCCTGTTTATCGTCCCATTGCCCATTCATGGCCAGCATACAGAGCGTCTACAGCACTAGGGCATATCAAAACACACTGGGTAGCTGTCCATGAGTTCATATGGCTGTAACTCTACTCTATAAACAATATGGAAAGATGGCTGCTGAGGGGGAAGTCCTTTTTGATGTATAGTCACACATTTCCTTGGTTGGCATAGCTAAACACTGGTAACTTTGATGGTATCATCTATGCTGGAGATGACTTTGATCTGGACTCTTCCTGCTCCTTCAGAGAGGCACAGTCCAAGGGTCTGGCCTGACTTCCTGAGTGCCTGTGGCTTACTGAATGTGCTTCTCTCCCCCCACACACATCCTTACCCCTCTCCATCTCACACCCAAATCTCCCATGCTGTAGAGCTCTTTCTATTTTGCAAGAAGTGAGTTTAAGCATCTCTGAACAGGTAAGGGGAGAACCTCTTAAATACTATTTCCTTTAGCTGTGCATACCCTCCCAAGTCCTCTTAGTAATAGAAAAAGAAGCTTTGGAGATCCTAAATCATCGACAACTCCAGACTTCTGTTTCCATCCATATAATAGACTGCTGAAGGACCCTATCGCTACAAAACAAGTAGGTTCCAGATACAACATATTTTTAATATATTACTGGGCTCACAAAGTTAAGGGAAATCTCTAAGAACCACTACTCCACAGAAAAAGGGAGTCAAAACTATATCTGGCAGCAAGGACCTAAACAAATGGGAATAAGGGGCTCAGAGCACTGTGAAGAGTATTACTAACTCTTGAGCTGACAGCATAGTGAGGATGGTGAACCTTAGAATCCTACATTAACCCAGGACTCTTGAAGAGAGCTAGTGTTCCCACTTAAGAACACTGCCTTTAGACAATCACAATAACAACAATAATAATTATAAGTGGTAGGGTTTGCCAAGGGCAAGCTTGGCAGGAAGGGGTGCTTAAGAGTTAAAGAGGAATAAAGTCCTTGTAATGTTATGGAAGGGAGTTAAGATCATTTTAGAGTTTGTTAAGTTAAATATACATCATAAAATTTCAAAAGAAGCCACTGAAAGAACAGAAGAGGGTATAAATCCCAAATCAATTAGAGGCAAAAAACAGGATTTAGAAAACAAGTATCCCCCTCTCTCCTCTGCCCACCCAAAGCTCCTCAATCAATCTTTTAAAAAGCAAGAAAGGAGGGGCGCCTGGGTGGCTCAGTCGGTTGAACGTCTGACTTCAGCTCAGGTCATGATCTCACGGTCCGTGAGTTCGAGCCCCGCGTCGGGCTCTGGGCTGATGGCTCAGAGCCTGGAGCCTGCTTCCGATTCTGTGTCTCCTTCTCTCTCTGCCCCTCCCCCATTCATGCTCTGTCTCTCTCTGTCTCAAAAATAAATAAAAATGTTAAAAAAAATTTTTTTAAATAAAAATAAAAAGCAAGAAAGGAAAAGAACCATTGCACACAATGAAAATTGAACAAATGAGAGAAACAAGTTTAAACATATTAATGTTCCCATTAAATGGAATGGACTGAACTCATCAGTGAGAGGATAGACTTGGTTAAATAGTTAAAAAAGAAACTTAAGCTATATATATGCTGCACACAAGAAACACACCTAAAACATAAGGATTTTGGAAAGTTCAAAGTAAAAGGATGAAAAAAGATGTTCCTGGAAAACACTAACAAAAAGAAAGATGGAATAGTTATAATATTAGCTATATTAATTATAATATATTATATGTAATAATTATAACTATATTAATATTATAACTAATATAAAATGTTAGAGGGCATAATAATAATATTAGGCCAAAAGCATAGTTAGGAATAGATGGGGTGACTTCATAATAATGTCTCCATTCACCAGCAAAATATATGAATTTTTAAGATTTATTGTGGTCATCATTTTGCAATACATACAAATATTGAGTCATTATGTTGTAAACCTGAAACTTACGTTATGCGTCAATTATATTTGAATAATAAAAAAAGAACTCTAAAACTACACCTAATAAAATGGACTCAACATAAAGCAACACAGAGTTACGGAAAGAAATGGACTACAGCAGTAGGAGATTTCAAACCAAACCTCTCAGTTGTTAATGAGCAAAAAATATTAATAAAGATTATGATTTGAACAACATAATTAACACATTTAATTTAGTGGGCAGATGTAGAATAATAGTTCATCTTTCACCATCTCTACAACTTTCAGCAGATCTCTGGGCCTCAGTTTCCTCATGTGCAAAATGAGACAATACTATCTACAGTCTTTCATCAAATCTAAGGTGTCATCAGTGATAGGACTCACCATTATTGTATGTATCTCTAGGAAAGAAAAAACTTCCACTCTACTGCAAGCTGCCAATTGTAGGTCACATCCCAATTTTAGTGATGCTAAAATGTGAAAAAAAATGTGTGACGGAGGCTCAGTTAAATACTACATGTCATGTGGATTGCTGTGATGACTAAAATGGGATGCTATAAGTAAAACACAAGATGCAGGTTGTTCGCCCTGCCCCTTCATAACTTCCCTCTGCAAAACAGCTGAGGGTAAACAAGGGGAGGGCATGGCAAAAATCCCAACTGGGGACTATTTTAGCTTTCCACATCATTGAATGTTTTCCTAGGTATCGGCACCTCAAAACTAACTACTTCTTCAGAGGGAAGATCAAGTTATAACCATAGCATTCTTGAAAGAACATGACTCACCAGGTCAGTTGCAATGGGGAGAAGGGGTGAGGGAAAATGCGAGAGGGAGGCAGGGGTCAGACAGGCTCCCCAGAGCAGAAGTGATGCTGGGAGTGAAAATGGCAAAGGGAAGTGTAGATGTGTTTGGGGGAGGGGGAGGAGGGAGAGAGCAGCGCCCTTGCTGCTGTAGGGGTGTAAGGGTGGGGAGGCTCGGCTGCCCCTCCAGCCTGCCCTGTGCCTGTGACATCTGGAGGCTGGAGTGGGGTGAGGAAGGCCTTCCACCCAGCCCACCACTTAGAAGACAGGAGAGGAGAGACTTCAAGTGACTGGAGACAGGGCATACATCCACTTTCTGAATGGATGAAAAACTCAGACTACTAAAAGTAGCTTTGCCTTTTTCAGCAGAGGCAATTTTAGGGTCTTAATGATATTACTATTTTGGAATGGCTTTTTATAAATATTCTTCACTATGTGAAAATCAGTTTTTTGTTAAAATGCTTTTTTTAAAAAAATTACTTTTAAAACAAACAAACAACAAAATCCAAGTAAGCCTAAAGCTGTCTTTGACCTGGAGAGGACATTGCCCCCTCGTTACATGGACTGGCATGCTACCTGTCCTTCCAGATGCCACCCGTATGCCCCCTCCAAGGCCTTTGTGATTCTCACCTGGAAGTGCTCTCTGCCCTGGCCGACCTCTTGCTGACCTCCTGGAACCTGGAATGCTTGCATCTCTCTAGGGGTGCAAGTCGCCTCTGACCTCACCCAGTTTGAGTGTGTTGTCCCACCACTGGGCAATGAGATCTTTGAAAGCTCTGAATCCCTCTCCCCACCTCCAACCATCCAAGGCACCAGCTGTCAAACAGTGAACTGCCTGGTGAATTAAGGTGATTGATCACTAAGGAACAAAGTGTGCTTTTTAGGGATTCTTCCTAAAACCGCACATGTTCCTAAGACAAGGGATTGTCATTGATTAAAAATCATACTTTCGTTAGTGGTAAACTTCTTTTACTCTCTTAAATACTATACTTGAGGGTGGTGTATTTATTTTATTGCTATGAAATTGTTAAAATAATACTAGTAAAATTCTCTGAGGTGATGGCCATCTCCTCTCCGAAAAATCACACCAAGCATCTGATGTATTAGTTTCCTATTGCTGCTGTAACAACTCACCACAAACTTAGCAGCATAAAACAATGCAAATTGATTATCTTACACTTCTGTATGTTAGAAGTACATCACTGGTCTGTGTTGAGATCAACATGTTGGTAGGACTACATTCCCTTCTAGAAGCTCTAGGGGTAAATCTATCTCCTTACCTCCTCTAGCTTCTAAAGCCTACCCATATTCCTTGACCTGTGACCCCCTCCCTCCATCCTCAAAGTCCGGAATGGTAAGTTTAAGTCTTTCTCACATCACAACACTATGACCTCCTCTTCTGCTTCCCTTTTTCCACTTTAAAGGACCCTGTGATTACATTGGGCTCACTTGGATAATCTAGGATAATCTCACTATCTCAAGGTCTTAATCACATCTGCACAATCCTTTTTGCCATGTAAGGTAACATATTCATTGGTTGTGGGGATTAGGACACAACATCTTTGGAAAGCTATTATTCTTCCTACCACACCTTCTGTCACCTCCCTCTGCAGGGGAGGGGGTCGGGTAGCCAGGGTAACTGCGAAGGGGCTTCAGACCTTCAGGCTGTCAGGAGAGTGTATGACTTGGTGTATAGGGTGGAATTTTTGCCCACTGCTTCTGGGGAGAGGAAGTTCAGATACAGCAAAAAGCCATCTCTGGAAAACCTGCCATGCACTGCTGAGTAACCTTTTTAGAAAAGTCTTAAAAATGGGTTTAAAAGCCCTGGTTCCTGCTCCAGTTCATGTCTTATTAGTATTCAAAATCAGGGGTAGTCCATGCTTAACCAGAGCAGAAGAGCCGGCACCCCGCAATCATTCTCCCATGATACCAGCGACAATGAATCTTGAGGTTAAGGGTGAACCATTTAAGAAATATATTTTTGCAGACAAGGCTTTGGAGGAAGTCCTCTTAGCAGTTTGAATCAGAAAGTATTGAAGTTCCTCAATCCGGTTTTTAACAGCAGCAGCTCCTTTTCCAGATGTAGAATAGGCCTATTTTTCCTTCTGGGAACTATTAGATCTAAATTGATTAAGTTCAGACCCTGGAGCCTGTGTGGGTTGTATACATAGTAGGGGCTTGAAGAGCTGTTGAATTCAATAATCCCCAAATTTACCTTTTATTTCTAGGCTGTGAATAAGTAGAAAAAGATTGAGATTGGAAATAGTTTGGCAATATTGATTAAGATCCAAAAACTACATAGCATCTCTGCTTCTTGGTATCTATCCCAGAGAAATATTTGCACATGTGGCTAAGGATGTACAGTACAGTGTTGTTTGCAGTGGTCACGGATTAGGGACAGCTTAAATGTCACTTGAGGGGTAGGAAAACAGATGTGGTATATCCACACTAAACAACTTAAAAAAATAAGCTAGATCTATATGTATGAACAATAAATAGACTGTACAGTGAAAAAAGCAAGTTTTGGAACAATACATATCTGTTTGGCTCTTCCAAAAATGATATAATTGTAACTTACGAACATATATGTAACATAGAAATTTCTCGAAGTACAAACACCAAACTCAAGACAACTGTTATTCTGGGAGAGGACTGGCATGTGCTTGGAGCAGGGGTTGCTAAAGATGAATTTTTACTTTCACCTATATTGTGTGAATTTTTTGGTGACAAAACACAGGTACATGTTATCAAATTGTAAGATATATTTTAAATTAAAAGAGAAAGATAAACTGAACTGAATGAAATAACCTAATGTTTTAAAGTTGTCAAAACTGATGATCAAATCCATTAAAATGTTTTTACAAAGCAACAATTAGGACAGAAAGTTCAAAACTCTTTTTCCTATTTTGTTAAAAGTGTACATGTACATATACACACAGACTACGATATCTAAACATATTTATATGGATACTACATCTACCTATCTATCTACCATCTATCATACACATGATATATATCTATATATGCTGCACGCATCTATATATACTTACAGTAAAATGCATAAATATTGCTTTGGTTAAATCATAGATAAATATCTCATTCTTTATCATTGTTCTTATTATTTATAATGGCAAAATTATCTCCTATATGATTATGATTAATCTGGTAATTGAATACGGTTTGCCTTTTAAATAATTCAATTAACTTTAGTAAATTAAAAAGTTTTCTTACACAGTTGCAAAATTAAGGACAAAATGAAACACTGCTTTATGATATGTAGCATCCTTTTAAATGAAACCCTTCCAAGTGTGAAGAATGTGTTAAGGTTTTATCAAATGAATGCTCTGTGTAGAAAAACTGATCTAAATCGTGATTTAAACTTTACAACCACTATGATCTTTCCATTTGAGCAAAATTTCTCTTGGAAACTGAAAGGGTAGGGGGGTTATCTCAGAACTCTGGGGATATCTCAGGAAACAAAAGCTGCTCTAAAGGAATTGTGCAAGATTGACACCAACAGGAATTCCTTTCTAGACGATGTGAGACTGTAGGTTTGGTATTTAGTTCCACTGAGGAAAGGGGAAGCTACTGAGCTTTTTACTTACCCAGGGAATGAGTCCTGAAGACCCTCAATGGTCTGTGCGTGTGCGGATGTCTCCGGGGGTGATCAAATCCCCCCCTCACCCCGCAGGGAGGAGACTGTGTGTAGAGACCGCAATCAGCACCTGCCGGTCAGCAGATAAGCCCTCCATATGCAGAGGCACTCGCCCAGCTGTGGCAGAGGAGCAGAGCCAGCCCCTTCCCTCCCCCATCCCCGCAGAACAAAGGGCGGTCATTTTCTGCTCCTCCCAGAGTCAGATGCACGCACACACGCCTTCCATCACAATTAACTCAAGAAACTGAAACACAACACAAACTCACCAGCAACATGCTCAAAATCAATACCATCAATACCCAGAACGAGGATACCAAAAAAGCAAAACAAAACAAACCTATTCAAAGAGTAAATACTCAAAGCAACAGGGCTCGAGTCAGACACACTACAAGGTCAACAAATCTAAGACAAGTTCAGGTACAGGGCGCCTTATAAACTGAAGAGCTAACCATTATCCCTGGGGTCGCAAACGTAAATGCCTTCAGGGACCAGCTAGTGGAAAGGTCTATAAGATAATACAGAGGGGGCCTGTCATGAACTGGACCGCAGGTGCCCCAGGTAAAGGCATTCACATTTAATTTTTTGAAATTTAAACTCTTGCAGCATGATTCTTAAACAGAGTCTACAATCAAATAGAGAAGGAAACAGAGTTAATTATGGGTACAGAATAGATGAAATAGAATAAGAGTCAAAGCCAGAAATGTGGCATGTCCACAGAGAATGAAAGTCAGAGCAGTGATCCTAGCTGTCTTTTATTTGAAAGGATGGTGACCACTTGGTTTATATCTTCAAAGGCAAGAGCAAAACAAAAGTTAAAAGACATGGCTTATTAAACTCTAATATGAGGGATTCAGATTTGTCAAACAGATTCTTGACATAAATAATTGAGCTAGATTACAAAAAGATTGCACATGTTCTCTTGGAAGGCTTTAAATAAATGGAGCCTCCAAGAACTATAGGTGTGGCCTTATTGGAAGGCAAGGGGTGGACCAAATGACCTCCCAAGGTCCTGATTTAAATATGTCTGCACAGTCAACCCTTGGTTATCCAGTCCAAAGAAGAAGACAGTGACAAATCATCCTACGCTGAAGATAATAAAAAGTTATATTTGTCTTTGGAATGTATTTGGTACTTAAATTAGAATGTGTCTTTCTGATGCTCTGAGAATTCACAATGCTTCACAACAGCCACAAAAAAGGCCTGACCTGGAGCTGGGTGGCTGCCCAATTTTGCCATCCTGTCCTCCATGCAAGCCTTCTCCTTTGCTGGGGGTGGGCAATATCATCTTTCAGAAGAACACTCAGCAGCCCAAGCTTTCTCAGACAGGGCCCACCTGGCTCAACCCTCCCCTGGGATTAAAGAGAACAGTCTTTCCCTGATCTCTGGTTGATTCAGGATAAAGAGTCGGGATGGTGTGGGCTTTGTTTTCAGAGGATGACTCCCAAGTGCTATATAGGACCCACAGGAAGCAGCAAGCTAGACAAGGTTTACTCTAAGCTGACTACAAACGACGGTCTAGCCTCCCCATCACAGAGGACACAGAAGCAAATTCCTGGAGTTTCTTGAGAGAGAGAGAGGGACTTCATTGAAAGGGAAGATGAAATGAGTGCCCAGCACTTGGAAAGAATGAAGCTGCATGTTCAGGAGACGCAGTACAACCCATGCACGTCAAAGGATGGGTGTGATGGAGAGCTGCACTTGAAGCCAGCGTCCAAGGTGAAGGGAGGGCATGCCCACAGCAGCAACTTGTGGAGGGTCCAGCAGGAGGGAAGGATGGTTGCCCCACCATCCTCTGTCACTCCTAGGGTCTACCAGGGGAGGCTGGTGTCACCTAACAGGAGGCAGGGCCAACTAGAACATTTCAGAAATGCATCGAAGTCATTTAACCAGAGACTCATGGCTCTGGGAGGAATGATTTGATGAGGTGGGCTGCTCCCTGATTCAGAGAGACACTGGACCGTCACAGCACTGAATGCAGACAAGCTGCTTGGCCCCACCCTACTCAGGTCACTCAGGCAACAGGGTCACTACAATCACTTCTGATTTGCCTTTTTCTAGCACACTCTGCTCTTTAGTTTTTCCCTCTTAAGACCCAGAACCATGCTAATTTAAATGTGGCTATTTAGTTTAAATGAAATAAAATTAAAAATTCAGTTCCTCAGTCACAGTAGCCACATTTCAAGTGCTCAACAGTCCCATGTGGCTAATGGACACCATATTGGACAGCACCAACACAGAACATCTATGTCATCACAGAAAGTTCCACTGGATAGGGCACTTATCCAGACTTCTAGGAGGGTCTAGAATCAGGTACCTTCTACTCTTCACAGGGTAGAAGAAATGAATAAATGGAAGAAGAAGTGTGCTTTACAAAGTATCTTTTCTACACATCATCACCCCTGATCCTCACGACTGCCCTGGGTGGTAGGTGGGGGTAGACTTCAATAGGCACCTTATACAGATGAGGAAAGCAGGCACCACATAGCTAAGTAACTTACATGAAGTTCGCAACTATTGAGTGGTATTGTTAGAATTAAAACCAGGTCTTCCAATTCCAAGGTCAGTGCTTTCTACTGTTACATGCAACTGCTACAAATAATGTTACCTGCCAGTGACTTTTTTCAGTGCTGCCATAAAAGCTCGGGCCTCCCAGAATGACGCTGACATGCCCTTGTGTTTTCACTGGTCGGCTGATTTTTGAAGTGATGACAAAACTTTGCACAACTGTAGTTCAGCAGCTTTAGAGTTAGGAAGCCCAGGGGTTCGAATCCTGACCCATCCACATCTTGTTTCATTGACTAGGGCAGGTGGCTTACCATCTAATTTCCTTTCTTTGTATATGTACTTCATAGTGTTGTCAGGAGGATTAAATAAAACAATGCCTCTGAAGAAGGCTTAGCACAGTGCCTGGAATGTATTAGAGATCCATAAATAACAACTATCCATGGTAACTGGCAGAATTGACAATGCACTGGTACATGCAATACCCTATTGAGGCTTCAAGACAAGAAAGCATTATGATTATTCCCCTTTCTCCAGCTGATACACCTGAATCTCAGTGAGTAAGGGATTGACTTAAGGTCATGCAACTAGAAAGCTGTAGATCTAGGGCATGAACTCAAGCTATCTGGACTCTAAATCACATGCTTGTCTTTCTACGCAATGTTGCTTCTCAGAAGAGAAGGGAACAGTGGGCACCAAGGCACGCTTTAGAGGATGTTTAGCTACCCTGAATTCCCATCTTCCTCCCTTCTTTGAAGTGGACAATTAATGTTTTCTTGGTCTTATGGAAGATAACTGTGCAAAGGCAGCTTTGAGCATCCCAATCTATCATAATTGTCACCTTTAAGCCACTCCTATGTAGGATGTCTACACTGGTAAGGAAGTAATGCTTGTATAACTGAGGAAGTTTAAAAACATGAAGAGAATGCCTTGAAGCAGAGTATTCAAATTCTCTTTCCGAAAAACCATCCATGCTCCATCTTCTCCCCGCTATAGCAAAAGGCAAGGACATGGCATACTAGAGCCCCAGCTGAGCCCAGCTGAGACCTATGGGTGGGAATATGTGTTGTTGCAAGCCACTGGCTTTTGGTGGTTGTTACTCAGCCTTATCACAGGAAAAGCTGACTAATACACCTGTCAAACTCAGGGTAGGAGGCACTTACCCTGCCACAACGATCTCAAAATCTCCATCATGGTCCACATCGGTGACTGCCACACCATAGTTGAGCTGGGTGGGGTTGCTGTCATAGTCAGGGGGCAGGACCGAGCTGGTGACTGCAGTGAACATGGGTTCAGCACGCTGGGACCCCTCAATGGGGGGCAGAAACCGCAGCAGCAGCAGGAACAATAACATCCTGAACACCTGAAACCAAAAGTTGCGAATGTTACTGCAAGTTCTGATAACCAAACAGCCCAGAGTAGGCACATAAGTACCTTTCCCCCCTGTTCACGGAGGGCTTGGCAATTCCTAGGCTGCCACTTTCCCCTAAGACCTGCCCTAACTACCATGTTTAAAACTGCAGCCTGCCTGCATCACACCTGATCATACTTATCCTGCTCTGCTTTATCTTTTTCTTAGCACCTTTCACTGTGTAACATACTGCGTAATCTACTTATTTATTGTGGTTACTATTTATCATCTGTCTCCCTCTGCTAGAATGCAAGCTCCACCAGGGCAAGAATCTTTGTGCTTTGCTAACTCGCTGGCATCGAGCCAAGGGCAGGGGCTGGCACATAATAGGCACTCAATACACACTTGTTGAGTGAATGAAGGAAGGACGGAATGGTCGAGTATAAATATATAAGCATCTCCCATACTCTGAAAGAAAGATTGGGGGAATGTACAAAATAACCACTTTCAAATAGTCCAGGTGTGGAGCGAGCCCCCATGAGTACCCTGGTCTAGAACAACAATAGAGGCAGTGAAGGATTATCCTTCTATGGGAGATACCCCAGAGGTAGCCTGGAGTGAGTCTGAGACTTGGCAGGTTCCTCTGGCCAAGGTCCCTCCCTAGGGCAGCTGGCCATCATCTCCAGATCAGGAAACAGTCAGTTAGGGAATGTATTCCAGCAGGATCTGGCGGGTGGTACATCATTCACTTGGAGAAATTAAACCATTGTGTGCGTGTTTTATTATAAATTAATTATGTATAATCCATTGTATAATTCATTATTATATCTCTAACATAACTCAGGGTGTTGCCGAGCAGCCTGGGGCCATGGGAGCTGGTGACATGCACCCAGGAGACTGATGAGAACGGCCAAGGAGGTAGAAGGACTCCACCCCCTCTTTGTGTGAGCTACAGATGGCACCACCCTGAGACTCTGCCTGGAGGCCTGGAATCAGAACTCAGAGTGTTCTAAAGGCCCTCCTGGAACAAGTCCCATGAAGGCTGTAGGTTCGGTCTTGCAGGCAAAGTGGGGCCTTCCTGCCTTCAGAAGGCAGCAGACCCCTTCTTGATGGAACTTTTCCTGCTGGCACGCTGGTGTGTCTGGCAGCTGAGAACAAGGCTGAGTGAGGCTGAGGTCTTAATGAAGAAGATGGGAAGGCTGGCTTCCCATAAGGAGACAGACACTCCTGCCAACAAATGAGCCTGCCTCAGTTCAGGACCCAGAAACTCAAATGAGGGGCCCAGGCACTGCCTTCACAGTCAAACATGATTCAGAAGCCTCTCTAATGCCTTGCTGGTGAGGCCGGGGAGAGACCCAGGGGGCAGGGCTCCAACTGCAGGGCAGAAACTAATGTCAGTGAGCCTTCCTGGGAAGGAGGCTCTTGGAGCCTGTTCACAGGGCACATGTTGGGTGTTGCACTGTCAGAGTGAGGTCAAGTCTAAATTACAGAGATGTCTGAACAAGACAGTATCTTCTACTGGGCTGTCTAATCACTGAAGGCAAATGCATCACTGTGAGAGTTCTGCCACTCGGCAGGAAGTTTGGTTGGATGAAGGAAACTTATAATTGGATTAATGAGCAGCTGGTGGTAAAAATGAGAAGCTAAAGAGTATTTAATAACCAGTGTAGACATGCTGAAATGTAAGGTGGATCTGAAGGTCACTGGTCTTTTCAAGGTATGACCTCTATTATAGGGACAGCAAATGAGTTTCAACCTGAGAGCCAGATCCAATTGATTGGTAGTGGATTGAAAGAGTACTGTGATCAGATTACAAGGTTTTCAATGGACACAGAAGAGAAAGTGGCATTGGGTATACCTTCTAGGAGCTAGGTAGTCCCTCCTGGGCACCATTCCTGCAATTTGGGTCACTGCCACCAGGGAGGCAGGTACCCCTATTAGGGTAATACAAGCAACTGGTAGAAATTTTCTAATGAAGGCCACGAGAGGCAAGAAGCCTGATCCAGCCTGTTGATTTTTACCTTTTCTGTGAAAAGGTGAACTTTTAATTAAAGGAGCCATATGAAAGAGGTAGCTACTCTGTGTTAACCATTTCCAGATAAATACCCTAAAGCAAGACTAAAAAGAAGTAATACACTTATGGGTTGACCTCTATTTTGCTTGGTGACCTTGAACAAGTCACAGCCTTGTTGGGTCCCAGCTTTCTTCTCCAAAATGAAGGTTTGGAATAGACTCTAAAGGTGCTTCCCAGCTCTAAAATTCTATGATGAATTAAAGGATTTTTTTTTTTTTTTTAGAAGCAGACCTTCAGTAGTTTTTCTCCCTAGCTCCTTCCAAAAATTTCAGACCAACCTGTGTGATTTTCTTTTCTGAGCATATTGAACATATTTTGAACAAAACAGCTTTTGGCAGGATTCTACAGTAGTTCACCCACAGGGGCCAAGGCCAGAGAGGAATCAGCCATCTGATTGGAATCTGAAATCACCCCGCAGTGGACAGCCTCCCCCATGGTGCAGGGAGAACACGCACTTTATCATGAAGAAACTCAGGAAAAGGTCTGGAAAATATCTCCTTCTACTCTCAGGGCTCACATGAAAGAAATCCCTCAAGTACTCCTCTAAACCATGGCTACACAGACTGCTCGCCAGACCAGCATCAACATCAGCCAGGAGTTTGTTAACATGCAGGATCTTGGGCCCCACGCCAGACCTAGTAAGTCAGAATATGCATTTTATTATTTTTTAATTTTTATTAAAAATTTTTTTAATGTTAATTTATTTTTGAGAGAGAGAGAGAGAGAGAGAGAGTGTGAGCAGGGGAGGGCAGAGAGAGAGGGAGACACAGAATCTGAAGTAGGCTCCAGGCTCTGAGCTGACAGCACAGAGCTGGACGTGGGGCTCAAACTCATGAACCATGAGGTCATGACCTGAGCCAAAGTCAGATGCTTAACTGACTGAGCCACCCTGGCACCCCCAGAATATGCATTTTAATAAGACTTTAGGTGACACAAATGCATGTTAAAGTTTGAGAAACACTGCTTAGCTGTAGCTGTATACTAGAATCACTGGGGGAGTTTTTAAAAAATACTGTTGTCCAACAATGATTTCTTGGACATGACAGCAAAAGTACACACAACAAAAGAAAATACAGATAAAATGGATTACCTCAAAATTTAAAACTTTAGCACATCAAAGGACACTATCAACAGAGCAAAAAAGTGACCCACCAAACAGGAGAAAATATTTGCAAATCATACATCTGATAAGGGATTGATATCCAGAATATATAAAGAGTTCCTACAACTCAACAACAAAAAAACAACCCAATTAAAAATGGGTAAGGGACTTGAATAGACACTGCTCCAAAGAAGAGATATACAAATGGCCAATTAATATGTGAAAAGACACTCAACATCAGTAACCATTAAGGAAATGCAAATCAAAACTACAGTAAGAGACCACTCATACCATTAGGATGGTTACAGTAAAAAAAAAAAAAAAAACCAAATAAACAAAAAAGATGGAAAATGGCAATCGTTCGTGAAGATGTGGAGGAGTAAGACCTTTGTGTATTGCTGGTGGGAATGTAAAACGGTACAGCTACTGCGGAAAACTGCTATGTAGCAGTGCCTCAAAAAAAGCCCCAAATACAATTGCCATGTGATCCGGCAATCCCATTTCTGAGTTTACACTGGAAAGAACTAAAAGAGGGGACTCAGACAGATATTTCTACACCCATGTTCACAGCAGCATTATTCACAATAGCCAAAAGATGGAAGCAGCCCAAGAGTCCAAATGGGGAAACAAAATGTGGTCTATACATAGAATGGAATACTAGAACCTTTGGAAAGGAAGAGAATTCTGACACATGCTACAACATGGATAAACTGCAAAGACATTATGCTAAGTGGAGTAAGCCAGTCACAAGGATACATAATCTATAATTCCACTCAGATGCAGTACCCAGGGTAGTCACGTTCACAGACACAGAAAATAGGATGCTGGCCGCCAGGGCTTGGTGGGGAGAGGAGAAACGGGGAGTTCGTGTTTAATGGATACAGAGTTTCAGTTTGGGAAGATGACAAATTTAGAGACGGATGATAGTGATGTTGCACAACAATGTGAATGCACTCAGTGTCACTGACCTGTACACTTAAAAATGGCTAAAGTGGCAAACTTTATGTTCTCTCGATATATATTAGCACAATAAAAAAATATAGATGTCTGGTCTCATACCAAGAGATTCCCACTTAACTCGCACCGGCTGCAGCAGGGGCATCAGAGTTTTAAAAGCTCCCATGTGATCATAATATGTCGCAAAATTTAAGAAACGCTGTTCTATACGAGTGCTTCAGTACTTCTCCAACTTTAATGTGCATACGAATCATCTGGGGGTTTGTTAAAATGCAGATTCTGACTAGGTAGATCTGTAGTAGGGTCCAACATTCTCTAGTTCTGACAAGTTCCCAGGTGACGTCAATGGCTCCAGTCTACAAACTGCACTTTGAATAGCGAGGAACAGCTATCCCACAGCTCCCAGGCCAGAAACCAGGGTATATACTACAGTGAAGGTATGAGATTAGTTCCAGAACCTTCTCCTCTGTCTCCAGATCTAAGGAGCTGAAATCAAGGGAGGGTTATGCAATCCACAGGGCTGCAGGCTCAGTTTATCCTTATACACTCAAAGTACTAGCTGTCTTCAGCTCGAAGTTAAATTACCACACTTGATATGGAGTGACAAAGAAGGCTTCTGACTCCAGTTTTTGCAAAAAAGTGAGAAGAGGGGAAGGGTTGGAACTGGAGGGGGGTCAGGTCAAGGAGAAAAGAGATAGCTACCATCAAAGGCTTACAGAAAATGGGGTATGGGCAGGAATTTGCAGGCAAGATAGAGATGCATGGGACACCTGGGTGGCTCAGTTGGTTAAGCGGCCGACTTCGGCTCAGGTCATGATCTCGCGGTCCGTGAGTTCGAGCCCCGCGTCGGGCTCTGTGCTGACCGCTCAGAGCCTGGAGCCTGTTTCAGATTATGTGTCTCCCTCTCTCTGACCCTCCCCCGTTCATGCTTTGTCTCTCTCTGTCTCAAAAATAAATAAGCGTAAAAAAAATATTAAAAAAAAGACAGATGCATGCCAATGTGTTCTTAAAAACCATCATGGTGCCTGGTACTAGTAGGTGCTCAATTATTATTTGTTAAATGTACAAAGGAAGGAATATGTCCAAATGATAATGTGAACCGGCAGAAATGGCTTGCAACTTGTCAAACACTTATTTAAAAACTGTTCTTTCCCGAAAGCAATGCTTCTCAAACTGTACCGTGCTTACCAGATCACCTGAAGATCTTGGTAAAATGCAGATTCTGATTTGGTAGGTCTGGGTGGGGCCTGAGTTTCTGCACTCTAACAAAATGTCACAGGATGCCTCTGCTGCTGGTCTGCAGACTTCACTTTTAGTAGCAAGGCTCTAGACCAACGGTTCTAAACCCTAGCTGGCCAACAGAATCACCTGGGCAGTGTTTAGAAACACACTGTGGCCCTGCTCCTTCACCCAGTTCTGATTACATCGGTCTGAGGTGGGGCTTGGGTGCTGTATATTTTTAGAAGCTCCCCAGATGATGTTGATGGGCAGCCTGGGCTGAGAACCACTGCCCCAGGCGCATGGTCCTCAGATATCCGGGAGTGTAAGCTACAATCTGATTTAAAGTGAAAAATGTTTCTGCTACCAAAATTCGTCAGCAGCTTGTTGAAGTATCTAAGAAAGCCTGCTTAGCTAGAGAATGTCAAAGGAAGACGTGAGACGCGGAGTCTGGGGAGGAAAGCCGAGCGGGATGGGACCGCCTGAAGCCGCGGCACAGCAGGCACCCGGAGTGACCTCACATTTTACATGGCTGACTTGGGAAACCTCCTGTCACACCACTGTGAACATCTGAATCTTGTGGGAGAGCGTGGAGAAGTTAAAAATAGAATTAAAAAGTAGGTTGAACTGAATTTTTTTGTTTTCTTGAGTGCTCGGGTATTAAGTGCCTACTATGTATTCGAGCGCTGAGTGGTGCCGAGCGGTAGGTTAAGCGTGTAAGTGCAAAGGGCGGACGTAGGGGCAGAGCGGCCTGGAGGAGGCGAGGCTGACTCGCAAAGGCAAAGCTTGGGCAGGCCGGGGAGTGGGGCCAGGGGACCTGTACCTAGCTAGATAAGGAACATGGGCTGCGCCTGCAGGGGAGGAGTGGGCAGGGGCAGAGAGGGGTCTGTCTTAACAAGGGCAAGAGATCGCAGAACTTGTGTTTCAGACAGTGAGAAGAATTGCTTTGTAATAATAATTAAAAAAAAAAAAGCTCTCTAAGCAAACTTCTTGAGCAATCCTCAGCGGGATAAAAAGAGGGAAAGAAAAACCCAAAGCCTGGAGTCAGGGACCTGGATTTGGATCTCAACGCCCGCCCCGCCCCACAAACTAGGACCTGGGGCATGTTCCTTAATTGTTCAGATCTTCAGTGTCCTCATCTGTGAGGTGGGAATCATATGCCACACCAAGGTTTCAAGGGTTAGGTGAGCGAGTGAGCACCTGCCGGGGGCCAGGCAGGGCAGCGCTGCTCACCGCTCGTTTCCCTTCCTTTCACACGGATAGTGTTAGGTTAGATCGTCCTTAGACATTGGCTGGGGGTCACATGCAGCCAAACTCAGTTTTCTGCAGCCTTGGGACTTCCCTGAATTGGGTCTGAAAACTGGTAACCAAGCAACCTAGATCTCGGATGTGGGGTCAGGCAGCTGTGGGGAGAGGCTTCCAGGACAATTTTCAGGGCAAGCAGTTCTTTAGCAATTACCGAAAGAGCCAAGGGCACCACCCCGGGATCTCACAAAAGAAGAGCCCGGAATCCTTCAGATGTTGGGAATGGGCAGAGAGCACAGACCCTTTCCAGACATTGTAGGAGGGCAGAGTCTCACTCTAAAAAGAGCTCTGGATGCTTCGGATGTTAGAGATGAGCAGGGAGCCCAGACCCTTTCCAGACACTGTAAGAGGGCAGAGGCTCCAGGGAGAAAGACAGCTGCAGGGTCACTGTGCCCTGTACAGGCTGGGCCACCAGATCTATTCAGAGTCCCATGGAGGAGGGCTTGGAACTAAGGCATCTTTGGAGAAGAGGCAACAGAAGCCGTCTTGGTTTATTTACCCATAGCGACACTCCCTGTGGACCCGCGATGAGCCTGGGATTCTGCTTGGCAGCACTAAGGTCACAGGGAGGAAGTCAACATTTGCAGTACAGGGTGAAGGGTGCCATGGAGGAGGACGCACAAAGAGAAACCTAACTTAGCTCGGCGGCAGGGGGGGACTGGAGTGCTTCCACACAGATAGGGTGCTGTAGGTGCTGTAGCCACAAGTTAAAGATGTTAAGGAGGTAGCAGACCGGAGAGGAAGAAGAGGAGAAGGAGCAGAGAGCAGACCCAAAGGTGTGGAGGACCCGGCTGTTAAGCCACCCTGGCCTTCCTGGCCTTCTAAAACTGTCTATTTATTTATTTATTTGTAACTTTTTTATTCATTTTTGAGACAGAGAGAGACAGAGCACTAGCGGGGGAGGGGCAGAGAGCAAGAGAGACACAGAATCCAAAGCAGGCTCCAGGCTCTGAGCTGTCAGCACAGAGCCCAACGCAGGGCTTGAACCCATGAACTGTAAGATCATGACTCACGGGCCGAAGTCAGACACTTAACTGACTGAGCCACCCAGGTGCCCCTAGCACTGCCTATTTAAAGGCCCCAATCCCCTGATCATGAGTTGGGAGGAAGCATTCATTTCCCACTCCGGAAGTTTCCATCCAGAAGACCTTCCACTTGCCTAGAGCAGGGGTTCTCAACTGGGGGCAATTTTGCTTCCCCACCTGCTCCCTGGAGTATCTGTCAATGTCTAGGGATATTTTTGGTTGTCAGACCAGGGAAGGGGGGTGCCACTGGCATCTAGTGGGTAGAGGCCAGGGCTGCTGCCAAACTTCCTAGGGTGCACAGGACCGTCCCCGCAACAAAGAAACGTCCAGCCCAAATCACCAACAGGGTGCAACTGAGAACATCCAGTGCTGGTGCAGCATTCCCAGCCTCCTTTCTCCCCCCAACTCCTCCTCCTGAGGGCCTGAGCAGGGACTCACAGACCGGTCAGTGTGCAAGAACTGGGCAGGAGAGCCCTTTATGGACCTGCCTCCCTGCAGAGGCTGCTCTCTGCCCAGTGCTGAGGTGGGTCAGGCAGGCTCAGTCCTTCCCCCACCCACAGGGAGGGCCACAGTGAGGTGCCCCACAGACCCCACTCTGAAGCCTGGCCTTCCAAACAGCAGTATCTGTAGTGACCGTGGCATTCTAATCTCTGCCTGAGGCTTGCCTCTCTCCTCCCTTCTTCCTCCCCGCTTCTCTCTCTCAGTTGGTTCTGAACCTGAGTAAGGAAGGGGGATGCTCTTCATTGGGCCCCTTCCAACCCCAACACTGTCATTCCGGTTGGAAATGCAGTGTCATAATTGGTTCTTGCTTCTTCCTCATTCCTCACACCTGCTGGATCACCACGTCCATGCTGCTCCATGGATATTTCTCCAAACTGCTCGTTCTTTCCACCCCCATTGCCGGAGATCGGCTCCTCTGTCTTTCACCCGAACAGTGGCAATACTAACTACCCCCTTCCTCTCAGCTCCCCCACTTCCACAGGCCTGTCAGAGCTCTGTTTCTCGTCTCCGAACTGATCACATCTCTCTTTAGCTTAATTCATGGGACTCTGTACACCAGGCAAACAGATTTCCACTGCAATTTTGCATCACAAGTACCACATGAGGAACGGCTAGTAATATTAACACTTACCTAACTACTGACTAGGTGCCAGGCACTACTCTAAACCTTCGCCCAGATGATCTCATTCAATCCTCATAGTAACCTTGTGAGGTAGGTGTTGCTGCTGACCCCATTTCACAGATGAGGAAACAAAGGCATAGCAAGGTTAAGTAACCTGCTTAAGGTCACAAAGCTAGTACGTAGTGGAGCCAGATTTTGTGTCTAAGCACACCGGCCCCAGAATTGGTATTCTGGACACTACACTAGACAGACACCTTCTCTCACCATACCAAACTTGTCTTAAACCAAGTGAGATGGGAACACAGTGGAAGGAGCAAGCACCATTGCCTGCGGTGGCAGGGGGGGCCCAAGAGAGAGGCAGTGGTGAGTTGGCCAAGGGGAGAAGGTGGAGAAAGTGTCCCGGGCCGAGGGGCCGGCATGAGGCGTGGACAAGCAGGCTTGTGCTGTGCAATGAGGCTCTGTGTGGCTGGAGCATAGGATGGGGCAGGGCAATCTTTGGGAAGGAGGGTGGCTGAGGAGGCTGGAAAAGAGAGGCGGTCTCATGAGCAGTACTAGCCAGAGTGGGTTAGGGAACCACCCAGCTGGGGGTGGTGTGTTAGAAAGCCCAGTGTAGCAGTGGGGTGTGGAGGAAGCCATGGGAGGGTGCAGCTGGAAGCTGAGATGCCAGCTGGGAAGCAAATACTGTGCCCAAGTGGGAGAGAAAGCTGGAGGTGCCCCTCAGTCACTCACTCATTTATTCATTCCATATTCCCGCACACCCACACCGTATCAGGCACTGTGCCCAACACTGGGAAGACAACTGAGAACAAACAAAAGGCCTTGCCCCACGGAATATATGTTCTGAGGCCTCAGTCATGGGTGTCTCTCCACCTCGTCTCTGTCCTCATCTTCTGCATCGCCAAACGCTAGACTTTCGGAATCTGCCCCCCCCCCCCGCCGCCCTCCACCTGAGGGGCCACCAAGTCCTATGCATCTTCCCCAGCACCCAGAAAATATAAGGTTTCCTTCTCTTTCCCTCTACCTGGGGAAAACACCACATGCTGCCTGCAGCTGCACTCACGGATAGGAAGCAGACTTGGTCCTGCTCCAGAAAAGCCAGAGGAAAACTCAGGGGACCCAGGCTAGGAGGTGCCACAGAGACTAGCAGGCTAATGAAACGGGGTTACCGAAAGTGAGAGGACAAATGGAGTCTCCTAGCCTTACGCACAGGGCACACAGCAGGTGCCTCAGAAGTATTGTTAATTGCTTAGACTCCCTGGTCTGTGAAACGGGAAATGAAATGAGATAATGCCTGTTAAGTGCTGAGCACAGTGCCTGGCAAACACAAAGTCCGTACATGGTAGGTGACGGTAACAGCAATCACACTATTACTACTGCTAACAAATGTTGAATGAAGGAACGCAGTTCAGGAGGTGGAGCCCAGGCCCACCAGGTACTCCCCTTCCAGAAGTAGTTGCCAAAGTTGAATGGAATGCCTGGGGACTGACTGTCAGACTTCGAGAGATAGGCTTCTTTCTGTGACTCATTTGTCTAGGGAGGCTGGTGGAGTTCTTTGGCTTCTTCAGCACTGCCTTCCACACACAGGACCCCTCCATTTACTGACATATACATACACATGCATGCTCAAACAGTAGATGCCCATGGGCCAGGTCAGAAATGACAGCTAAGGCATGGCTCCTGACCTCCAGGAGCTTATAGTTGAGCAGGGGTGAGGCACAATTCGGAGGGATAAGCTCAGAGCAGCAACAGGTACAACGTGCAGCTGCAGCCTGTAAGAGGAGTTGTCTAGGGAGGCGGGTAGGAAGGGCAGGTAGAAGGAAGGAAGGAAAACTGAGATTCCAAGGGAGCTGCGTTCCATGTGGATTTACAGATCAAGGCTTGGGTGCACTAGGCAAAGGCAGTTGTTGCTGGAATGCAGGGTCGGGGGTGTGGAGTGCAGGGTGTGGGAAAAGGTGGAGGCAGCAGCTGTGGCCTGTGGAGCCTGCAAGGTCAGGAGCCTGGAATCATACCATGGGAGAGGGTTTGGCGTTGGCTAAGATATGATCAGACTTGCATTTTATTAAAAAAAATTGTTTTTAATGAGAAAGAGCGATTTAGATTTGGGGCAGCAGTGTTCAGGACGGGCAGGCTGTGCTTCTGAAAAGTGAGTGAGCTTCTGAAAAGTTTCACAGAGGGGACTGGCGTCCTGGGGCAGGGCAGTGGCATGGCACTGGACGACCTCCAGACTTCTTTTCCAGGCCTAAAAGTCTACGGGTCAGGGATTTTTGTTTTTTTGTTTTTTTCCTAAATCACTTAAAATGCATTAGTGGACCTTGCTATTTAGAAGCATGCCCCTGGGATGCTTTTGGTGAAGCAGTGATTCCCTCCCTAGTCTGTCTTCAGTGGAAATCCAAATTCTCATCTATTCTATCAGCTGAAAGCAAAGTCATACTTACACTGAGCTTCCCTGCAGCAGCCTGGTGGGAAGGTGGAGGGAAGGGGAGTGAGCGCGTGGAGGGTGGTAAAGAGGAGGAGAAACTCAGCCTTGCCCAAGGCTCAGAGCCTGCCACCACCTTGTAGGGTGGGCCCTGCCTGAACTCCTCAACCCCTGCTTGAGCAGTGGGACCTTGAGGTCTCTAGAGCCCTCTGGGAAGAAGGAGCCAGAAGGAAGACTGGCCAGTTTGGAGATCCGCTTTCATACCAAGAGCCACCTCTGCCCCAGAACAGCCACCCACATTCACTTATTTATTCAAGCAGCCACGGAGTTCTTCCATGTGCCAAGCACCATGCCAGGCACTGAGGTTATTATGGCTAAGAACAAAAGACAGTGCCTGCCTTGACATTGCTTACGAGGCAGTATTTCTCCTTCTCAGGGACTCTTGTGTCCCCACTTGCAAAAGCCTCCTTGGACATATATAGCTTCTCAGAGGAGAGGTGCATGATTACGATTTCCAAGAAAGTCTGTTCTTAGAGACCAGGATGAAAGGGAATGCGACGTCACTTAGACAACGAATCTGTAGGTGACGGAAAGGGCCTGTCTGCTTAGCTCCTCTGATTACAGGGATTGACCAGAGTGTAACCTTGATCCTCTAAGGAGAGACTCAAGTGACTGCCTACCTCCAATCCTCAGCGCACAGAGAGCGAGACCAGAGATGGGCCTTCAGTGAAAAACACCAACCGAGGCCGCTCCTATCAATCTTGAAGGAGCTTTTCTGCCCATTTAGGTGGGGATGGGGCTCCCAGGCCTGTTTCCTACCCAGACAGCTGAGTCAGGATTCACCTGGCACAACAGGTCCTTATAAAGAAGACATCAAAGGAAGGCAGGGAAGGGATGCCGAGGGAGGAAGCTCCACTTGGGGGCTGCTCTCCAGGCAGGTGGAGGCTGCTGTTAGGGTGGAAGTCCCCACAGTCTCTCCCTTGGTCAACGGGACACCTTGAGCTCAGCGGTGATTCCCATGACCTTGTCACTGTACTTGTTGGGTGCAAACAAAGATAACAGTAACTAGAAACAACAGGAAGGGTCATTTTATACACTCTCTGTACTTGCAATTCTTCTGTGGCTAATTAAAGTAATATGTCAAAACGTCCCTTGGAAGAGATCTTTAAGAATTTGTCTGTTAAGTAAACAAGGTTTTACTAATTAATGACACGCCTTCTCAACCCTCCAGTGAAGTTCTTTGCAGAACTTCCCTGTGCCAAGAGGGTTGAGCAGGAAAGGGTGAAGAAGTTCCCACCTCCCCCTCCCGGAGGGAGAGGGGACAAATCCAATCGCTTGTCATTTGTGGAGCTATCAGTTTGTCCTCCGGATGTTGATCAGATTTCCTGGGCTGGAACCAACTTACAGGGCCAGGGTACTGGAATTTTTCCAAGAAGAAAACGCTTTGCTTCTTACGAAGTCAACATGATGTCTTTCAAGGAAAATTTTTATCTTCTCCTTTTTAAGTGCCTAGGGTTTTTGAAGGGCAAATCTTTGTACTTTTCTCTAAAGATAATGATTATGATGTACTTACCATTTGCTAAGACCACCCGCCATCCACACACACACACACACTCAAAGAGGCCTGGGGGTGGGGGAATGATGCGCCCAATGTTACACAATGAGTCAGTGGCACAGTCAGAAATAGAACTTTCCAAACTCCCAAATTCTTAATAATAGCAATATTAATAATAGTCTTTTTATAATTTTCTAAGTGTTTTCACAGCTCACAGTGAATCTTCACATCTTTGAGAGAGTCTGTAAGTTGGTCTCAGCAAACAGTAGATCTGAGTTCCAGACCAGCATGGCTGCCCGCTTGCTGTAGGACCCTTGCGTCTTTTTACCTCTCTAGATCTTAGTGTTCTCAACTGTGAAATGGGAGAGCGGGATGAGAACGCGTCTGAAATTCCTCCCATTTCTAGCATGCTACGATTCTGTGTGGTACTGCTCCAGTCCAGGTTCCGCAGCCTGGCATTGCTGACATTTTAGGCCGATTTTTTTGTTGGGGGGGCTGTCCTATGCATTATAGGATATTTAGCCTCATCCCTGGCCTCTACCCATTAGATGGTAGTAGCACTCTCTAGCCCAGTGGTGACAACCAGTATCTCCAGATACTGCCAAATGTCTGGGAGGCAAAGTAGGCCCTCTAGTCAGTGCCGAAGAGCTTCAATAAGGTCAAGATCACGAGTGGTTCAGTGTGAACTTCCTGTCCCCAAACCCTTCACATCTTTCTGTATGGTTTTCAAATACAGCCTCCAAGTCCTTTGCTGCTTCTCATTTCTTAACTGCCCTAAGTGGTCCAGGGTGTGTTGGGTGTGATAATAAGCCAATTGATTTCATACTTTTTCCTAAGGAGAGTTCACAGGTTTATGTCCCCTAAGCAACCAGCCAGGCTCCCCAGAAATCCCTCGCAGAGCCCCGGCTGGCCTGGAAGCCTGTATCTGCAGCCTGCAGGAGGCTCGGTGAGCACAGATTTGTCAGCACTCTTAAATCACTGGGCTCGGGGAAGGCTTCTCCCAGCACAAAGATCCTTCCTTAGGAATCAATAGCTCAGGGCCCTTCATCACATTCAGAATTATCCTGGGACCTGTAAAATTTCTTTTCCCCAAGTATGGCAGAACCCCCAAACGAAGCCCCAAGGTGGGGGAAGGAAGAAGGCAAGGAGGGAGCCCTGCCAGGAAGGCCTTGTCCATCAGCCCAGATGTTGCTGTGAGCAGAGGGCTGATATGCAAACCTGGACACTCGGCCTCGCTTGCTTGGAAAAGGAAGCCTCGGTGTGGTTCCCAGTGATCCCACAACAATATCCCCTTCCAGCTGAATACCTTTGTATGTCTTACTGAGGGCAGAGGCATGTTAGAGACTATCTTCCTTGCTCTTCACTGTCTATCCTACCCTCATCACAGGGCTGCCATCTTCACCATTTTGCAGAGGAGGAAACTGAGGCATGCAGAGGCTAAGCAGTTTGCCCAAAGTCTCTAAGCCAGTAAGTGGGGGAGCCAGATCCTAAGCCTGTGTCCTTTCTACTCCACGGATTGCCTTCCCAATGAGAGTAAGGTAAGGGTCAGCCATCCAGTGGGGCTCGCGAAACGAGTGGCTTCTTGATTTCTCAGGGTCTAATGCCACTTCTCAAACTCTATGTCCTCTCCTCCATTAAACCAAAATCTAGAGATCCTATGCTACAGCCGTATTTTACGTAATTATATTCCTCTCCTTATCCAGACTAGACCAAGCCTTGGGAATGCAGGCACATTTCTTCAGCTAGAGCCAGGAGCTGGCGTGGATCTCAAGCACGGTCTCTCAGAACCCCACTTCTTAAAGGAGGGGCTGTTGCTGTCTGGTGGTCCACGTAATCTTACTACCTCCCTCCCCCCTTGAAGACTAAGACCCAGCTTGCCTGTGAGCCTGGAGGAGAAGAGGAAACTCAAGCATCTTCCCTGGCAACAAGCATCCCTTGGGTGAGCTTTAGGGACAGAAGAGGATCTGGCTCTCAGAATTCTGGGGCTTGGCAGGCACTAGTTCCTTCTAAGGGTCGCCACCAAGTCTGCTGAGGCTCTGGGAGGAACCCAGAGGAGCTCCATGCAGTGCGCAAAGGAACGGGGTGGGGAGAGGAAATGGAGGGGTGGCCCACAGGCTACTCAGCAAACCTCCTTCCCGGGGCCCAGCTCAGATGTCGACAGGCAGACTTACAGAACAGAAAAAGGGCAGTGGAAATGGTAGCATCTTCCAGGTCACCCAAGAAGCCCTAATACGAGGATTTTGCAAAAATAGAACATCCTAGCACTCTGACCTTGAGCTGGGAGCAGCAAAGATGGGGAAATGGGCAAATAACTGTTGGGAACTCTCCACTCCACCCAGTATCTGAGTAATGGAGGTGTCAGTGGCAGTGGTATGATGCAGGACAGGGAGACCCTACTCCAGCACGCCTTTGTGAAAGAAAGGAAGAGCTTTGACTTGGGTTTCAAGGCCACAGAGAGGGACTGGGCACTTCTGATTCCTACATGCATGGACGGAGAACTGGAGTTGCTTTGTCTCTGCCTAAAAGACTGCTTGGAATAATGAGATAAGATAATGGAGGAAAGGGAAAAAAACGATTAGGAATTTCTATTACCTGCATATGTACATTACAAGAACTTTATCTGCTCCTCACTCTGAATAATTGATTTGAAGACAATTTCCCCAAATTTACTAATTTTATTAATTGACCGATGTCAGCAGCTGCGAGTACCTAGTGT
Source organism: Leopardus geoffroyi (assembly GCF_018350155.1). Lineage (NCBI taxonomy): Eukaryota > Metazoa > Chordata > Mammalia > Carnivora > Felidae > Leopardus > Leopardus geoffroyi. The sequence goes on from NC_059334.1 coordinate 57,538,764, forward strand.
GCCAAGAACACACGTCCATCTCCATAGTAAAGAGGAAGCAGGTCACAGAGTGGAAAGAGCTCTGAGCAGAGAACTGGAAATCCTGAAACCTCATCCAGTGTTTTCCATCAAAGAGCCATTGTGACCTTGGACCAGACATTTGCCTTCACTGGGCTTCAGCTTTCTCGTCTGTAAATTAAGTATGCATGTGAGTGCTGGGTATGGGATGAGGTTGGACTAGGTGCTCTTCAAGGATCCTCCCTTCTAGCCCTAATGCTCTTGGACTCCAGGAGCTGCTAACAAGTTCAAAGGACACACCAGAACCAAGCACAAAGGAATGATCTCAGAGAGCAGGTGGGGCTGAGTACTAGCTCTCTGTCCTTGGAATGTTGTACATGCATCTGCCCCATTGCACCTGAGATGACAGGACCACCTGATGTCCAGGAAGCCTGTGGTAGAAGGGCTTCAATCATGAAGGTGAGGGTTGGGGGCTGTGGTCTCGGCTTGCTTAGAGGTTTAGTTACCACGGTCAGTGAACAGCAAGAAGTGGGAAAGTCTTGACCTGGGTGCCTTTGGCGCCCCCTACTGGACACCAAGGAGCCTGCTTCACCTTTAACCTCTGATCGCAGGCAGCAAGGAAGATTGAGAACAGGAGACTGTCATAAGCACTTTCATAGTACTGCCTTTGTGGTCCCTGGTCCTCTCTCCACAACAGCGTATGTTTCACTCCCTAGAATTACACAGACTACTGGTCCACACATTTACAGGCAACCTGTGCAGGATGGGACATCTTAAGCAAACATCAAGACGCCACAAAATAAACATCAGGGTTCAGAACACCAGGTGCAACCCAGATGGAGAGAAGGGAAGAAAGAGCAACAAGCAGGTATTTCGCTGCACAAATCCACATTGGAGAGAAGGTGTTGGGAAATGTAGCAGAAAACATTGACTGCAGGCAGAGAATGGAGCTGGGTCTGGGGTTATGGACTGATAACCCCCCTAAAAGATCTCCAGGTTGAAGCAGCTCCTCTAGGAGTTCAAAACACCCACTCATGTTCAGGAATGGTATACAGGTGAAGGATATACCCCAACTGAGGAGCATGCTTTTGACCTTCTCCAGAGTCCATCAGTGCCAACTGGAAACCAGAATATTCTAATTTGGTCCACTGTGCCAGCCTCAAGACCCTAACCCCCCTTCATTGCTTCTTAAATTGACTTTGGGACCTGCTGCCAGAATGATGTTCTTAAGCCAGAGAGAGAGAAAATGCTTCCTCAAAAGCTATATTGGAAGAACTACCGTGTTCCCACTTTTCCATGCTCCATCATCCCCTTCCTCAGGGCCAAGAGTGACGTACAGCAAGACTCTGAATTCACTCTGGTTCCGTCTTGGGTATGTCCAGCCCCAAGGCATCAGGGTAAAAAAATCTCCCATCAGCAGCATTTGTCTCCCCACGTGAGTTCCCCAAATTCAAGGCGGCACTACAGAGCTGTCCCCCATTCTTGGAACCTTTTCCCCTTCTTTTCCACCCGGCTTCACTTGGGAAGTCCTGCACCCATCCCAGAAGACATCTCAAGTGTGACTCGAGAACGTGTCCTGCCTGGAGAGCAGAAGCACCTCCTGGGACGCACAGGAGCCACAGTAGGTGCACACTCCACCACAGGCGCCAGCAATATTCATTAGTCATTCCCTGAGGAAGGGGAGTGCCCCCACCCCCCTCCAACCCCAGGAGCCTTTGCCGACCACTCTGAGAGGCTCCCATCCAGGCTGGGATGACTTTGGACTCTTGAGTTGGGTTTCTGCAGAAACGGGACTAACCAGGGTTCCCAACTACTGTATGTACTGCGAAGAAGCGAGCTGCATTGTTGGGCATGCCCCCAAGTCTGGCCTGCTGCCCCATCAAAGCCTCCATGTGCCCCCAAGGGCCGAGGAAGACCCCCGTTCCCCCCTGGAATGCCTGAAGCTGGTTTGCCTGAAACAGGCTGCGAGCGAGGAGACCACACCTCGGTCCAGCAAAGGCAGCTGGCAGCTACGCTGCTCGCGGGGCTGGCTCCTGGAGCTCTCGGCCACGGAGCGCTGTGCCTAGGAGCTCGGCTTCCCCGGGGAAGAAGCACAGGCTCCCCGGGGCTCTTCCCCATCCTAGCAGCGTAGTGGGTGAGCTACTACTGGTCGAGGCCAGTAGCTTCCCCGGCTCGGAGCTGAGCCCAGCTGGGTGACTCCCAAATACCCCCAGCACATCCTTCCTCACCTGCTCCGCCCCCCTGGCAGCCCCAGTGCCCCCCTCCCCAAAGGGCTGACCTCCAGGGCGCCCCCAACACCTTCCCTGCCAGCTGAGTGGGCTGTCGTCCGCACACCCCCGCTCCCACCTCTCCTCCACCTCCAGCCCCGCGCCCGCCTCGCCCCCAGCCCGCGGGGGAGGCTCCGCGCGCCGGTCGAGTCCTGCGCAAGTTGGACACACAGCCTCCGCCTTCAGTGGCGGTGTCCGTCTTCCCGGTTCCCCGGCGGCATCCCCGCCACCCCTGCGGGCGAGTCGGGAGGGGCGCGCAGAGCGGGAGAAACTTTCTCCGCCTGAGGGAGTGGGGGCACGGGAGCGGGTACTCACGCCGAGGTCAGCGCTCGCAGCCATCTTGGGGCTCTCTCAGCCCCACCGCCTGGGGGCGTCGGAGCGCGGGCACTCACTGCCTCCGCCGCCGCCGCCGCCGCCGCCGCCTTCCAGCTCCCAGCCCCGGTCCCGGGCTGGCCTCGAGCCTCCCGCCCCGCCACCGCTCGCTCGCTTTATACAACTCCACTCGAGCGCGCCCGGGCTTATGTAAAGGCTGGCGGAGACCCGCAGCCAATGGCGCAGCAGCTGGAGCGGGGGGGCCCGGGGCGGGGGGCGCCCGCACGGCCAATCGCGGCGCGGGGAGCCCGGGCAGCCGGTGGGGGGAGGGGACGCCTCCCCGCGCTGATTTAGGAGCGGGGATTGCGGTGGCAGCAGCCGGCAGCCGGGCCGGGCCGGGCCGGCGCGGCGCGGCGCGGCGGGCGCTGGGGTGGGCGGCGGCGCAGGCGGCGCAGGCGGCGGCGAGGGCGGGCGCCCCCCGCACCCCGCGGCTGCGTCGCGTAACCTTCAGGAGGCAGCGGGGCCTGGCTGGGGGCGGGCGGCCGGGGGGGGGGGGTGGGTGGCGGCGAGGGCGCCTGGCGGGGCGCTGGGGGCCCCGGGCCGGCGGGAAGCGGGGGTCCCTCGGGAGGAAGCGCCGAGAACGCAGGCCAGGGGGGAGGGGAGAGAGGCGAGCCCCTGGGCCCCGCGGCCACCCCAGCGCGCAGGGCCGAGGGTGGCGGCGGGAGCGGCGGCGCTGCTTTGCCTTTCCCCCCCAGATAGTGATCTGGCGTCGCCGGGCAGGGCCGTAGCGGCCGCGCGTGGCGCGCTGATGGCGCGATTTCGCGCTGCGGAGCGAGCGCTGAGCCGATCTTTATCCGGCCTGGAAACGTGTCCGAACGCCTCCCGGGGACTGCTCAGTATGGAGAGCCGAGCTTCGCGACGGCCCCAGAGGGCGGGAGCGGGCGAGCACGGCTCGGAGAGCAGGCGTGGCGGCCGAGGCGGCCGAGGCGGCGGGCCGCAGCCCCTTCCCCCAGTTCCGGCGAGCCGCCGGCAGTGCCTCCGCCGTGTCCCCACCCCGGCAGCGCCGGGGCTGAGCTTAATCTGGGGTCTACCGGTAGGCCTACCCGCTCGGGTCCTTCCAGTCCCTCTCACCGCTTTTCTCACAGGTACTGCTAACCCCCACCTCGACCCCCAGCCCGCTGCAGTGGCCGAGATGGTTTCAGTCTCTCTGGACCAGGGGCTGTGCCGGCTAAGCGCCAGGTCAGCAGTGCCCAAAATACCCGTGTGTTGGGCAGGAAATGGGCCTAGGTCGATAACACTCTGAAGACAAGTCCTTTGTTTTGCGCCTAGAATAGACCTGGCACATAGTAGGTGATCAGTAAGGATTTATTGGATGAAATTTGAGCTTCCATGAGTAAAGTCTTTGCGTTTTTGAAAGCTGGGTCAGGGGGCACTGGAAGAGAAAGACCTGGGAATACACCATCAGAAAGGAGGGAGCTAGGACTGTTTTTTTCATCTATTGAGGGCTTTGTGACCATCACTCTGGCTTCTGGGCACTGGACTCTTAAAATGACTCCAATGTGGTTTTTGGTTGTGTGTGTGTGTGTGTGTGTGTGTTTAATGGAGACCCTCCTGCCAACTAGCCCCTGGCCCCACTTATCGCCAGGTTTTAGCAGAACTACCAGAGGCTACTTTGGGCCCTGTTTTCCGGTCTCTGTGACTGTCCTCTGGAAAGAAATAGGTAAGGTTCTTAGTATTGGAACTGGAACTAGCTCAGGTTCTTAGTCTTTTGAGGGTTGTGGACCCTTTTGAGAATCTGGCAAAAATTGTTGAATCCTCCCTCTAGAAAAATCTATAAACACACATGCATGCGCACACACACACAAACACATCTCTGAGTATCATGTCAGGATCATTAGGGATCTCAAGTCTTTCCTGGGGCTCTGCCCAATGTCAACCTGTTTCTCTGGGGGTCTAGGGCAGTGGTGTATAATCTTTTCCCTTTGGGAGATCAACTCTTTTGAGCCTTTCAAGAATCTGATTAATGGTAGGGGTTTGTTTCTCAGAAAAATGGTCAATCACATACACGCATACATGTTGCCGTGCAAATTTAGGGGGTTCATGGACCCTTAAAAGTTAATCTAAGACCCCAAATTAAGAACCTTCATTTAGCAGAAACTCTGCCCCAAGGACACACCTGATTCGGAGCTCTTTCCATAAAGAGTCCGGTCTGCTGCTGTATCACGCCGTCATCCTGTTCGGAGGGCATCTGAGTCATATGGATGCCCCTGGCATCCCAGAGGCCACCTCCACGCTTGTTTCTGCATCTTGGTTCCCACCACCCTCTTAGTGTGGAGGTAAGTTGCAGGTTGTCGTGTTCTGTCTGATCAATGAGTGTTCCTTAGCTAGAAACTTCAACTCAGGGAGATAGCAAGTGACTGGTAATTAACCAGTTTCACTCAATCCCAAGCACCTAAGCACACCTTTCTTGGTTTTTGTTCTCACCTCTCTCTCTGCTGGTGAAGCTGTGAGCAGCAGCCCCAGCTGTGGAGCCTCGCCTCACCTAAACCCAGCAGATTTAGTAACCAATGCAGTAATTATCAGCATCAGTCATCCAGATGTGAATAGGCTGTCTGCACAAAACAGCTCTATAATGATGTCACACTTCCCTGCAGCTAGACAAGTAAGGGTGCAACAGACCAGAGGTGCTGGGGAAGGACAGAGAAATGCAGGAAATGACGGAGACATTCTTTCCAGGAAGTTCTCTAGGGAATGCAATCTGGTTTCTGCACTTGAACTTGGGAGGGTTGAGCCTGTGGTCCAAGCAGACCTGGTCCTATAATTTCTAATTCCTCTATCATCCTCCATGTCCATTCACTCACTTCATGTCTGTGTCCACTCAGAGTCTAGCCCTGCCCTGCCTCATTGTAGACATCTTGCTCTCACAAACTGCCCAGACACACCCTGCTTTCTCGGGACACATGCACACTGTTATGGACTGAATTGGGTCTCTCCACCCCACCCCGCCTCCAAATTCATATGTTAAAGCCTTAACTCCCAATGTGACTGTATTTGGAGATAGAGCCTTTAAGGAGGTAATTAAGATTAAATGAGATCACCGAGTAGAACCCTAATCCTTAGGATTGGTGTCCTTACAAAAAAATATAAAGAAACACTGGAGGTTTCCCTCTCTCTCTCTGCACGTGGACAGAAGAAAGGTCATGTGAGGACACAGAGAGAAGTGGCCATCTGTAAGCCAAGGAGAGAGGCCTCTGAGGAAACCAAACCTGCCAGAGCCTTGACCTGGGACTTCCAGCCTCCAGCTGTGAGAAAATACATTCCTGTTGTATAAGCCATCCAGTCTGTAGTATTTTGTTACGACTGCATAAGCAGACAGACACACACGTTTTTCAACCCACTCCTTACCCAATCTGGCGTGTTCAGTCTCCTCCCAATACCCTGACTCCAGCCTTCTCCACTCTGGTGACGTCTCTCTCCATACTATTCTCCCACAAATGTGCATTCTTATCTGGGACACTTGCCTAAGAGGTTTTCTCATCTTTTGACACCCAGACTAAATCTCACCTCCCACACCACCTTCCCAAACCACTCTGGCCAGCAAGCTTTGCCTCTTCTGCTCTCCTGCAGGTCTGCAACATCTTAGCACTCCAGTTTTCTAATTATTTCTTAGGCATAAAACTGGGCCATCCTATCTGAATGGAAGCCCCTTTGAGCCCAGAGTTTGTATCTTACACTTGACTACTTGATGGAAGCCAGTGTGAAATCGGGCACTGAGTGAACACACGGTGTTCGCTGATTCATTTATTCCAGTTAAACATATTTACTTTAAAAAATACTAAAAAGTTAATGTGGCACTTTGTTTCCTAAAAGCTCAAGACATTTTGTGTGTGTCATTTCAGTTATCTTGAAAGCCTTTTGGAGCAGAGACTCTTGGGAACGAGCTCCCTCCCGCAGTCCAGCCTCAGACGGGTTACACGAGCCACTTAGAGTCACAGTAAGTCAGCCCTTCTTTCTCCACATCAGAAGATTTGCTATCCTTGCTTTTCTTGTCACCCTCACTGATCCACCTGGCTGTCTTCTCACTCTCCAGATGGAAAGAAAAGGCCAGGGAATCTCAGATCTTAGAGATGCTTCTGTTCCAACAGGTCTGTTGCAAAAGAACAGAGAGGTTGCTACAGGTCCCCAAGCCCTTATCTGCAGCCCTTGAAGCCAAAGGGGTTTTAGAATTCGGAAATGTACCATACACTCTGAAACGTCCCCTGCGAGGTCTTGGGCAGTATCCCTTAACAGGATGCACTAATATTTCTGCAGTAAGATACATGAATGTTCTCACTTAAGCAGGTGTGAGGATAAAGTGGCGTCCCATCAGTTGAGGTCAGGTTTTGTCACCAGCTGAGGTTTGGCAACGGACTCACAAACAAAACAAAACAAAAATCCACCTCTTGATTTTGAGAGATTTGAGAACTTGGAGTTGCAGATGAGGGATTTGTGGAATTAGCTTTGGTTGCCCCCAAAGAAAAGAATGGTTTGGTGAGGGCAAGCGGCAGCAGTGGTAGTAGCGAGTGAGAAACCGCACACTGAGAGAAGTGAGGAGTTTAAGGGACAGTGGAGAAATGACTCCTTCTCAAACCAACTTGTAATGTGCTGTAGTCCTTTCTTCTAAGGAGCATGTACTAATCAGATGGCTGGCGAGTTTCAGATGCACTTGTGTGAACAGTGGCTTAGGAGTGACAGATGCATGGAATGGATTTATGAGGGGAGGCAAGTAGGGATGAGGGTGCAGATCTTGTAGGGAAGCCACAAACCATGGGGGACTTCCAGCTGGCCAGAGAGAGCTCATTCAGAACAGCTTAGAATGGGAGTGCATGCTACAGGAAACTTGTCCAGGTGGAGAGAGGGCAGACCTGTGAAAGGAGACTGGAGAAAGGAGAGCATTATGGAATCCTAGAAAAGCTGGTTAGAAAGGTCAGAGCCTCTTAGGGCTGCGGGGTGGGGTGTGGGGGAGCCTGGGAGCGATGCTGCGGGTAGACATCTGATAATCATGTTACTCTGTACCCAGGTGGCTTGGATGCTTTGAAGTTTTCCCACACTGTTGTAGGGTGGCTTTGCAATCGGAGAGGCTGGCTAAGAGTATGACACAGGGACAAGGCAGGGCCATGGAGAACCCCCGACTGCACAGCTCTCTATTCGTGCTTGAGATGGCCAGCCAGCAATAGCTTTCATGGTCAGGGGGCTCCCTGGAGCCCGAGGTCAGCAGCAGGAAAGCTTCATCTTGAATCTTAAGGCTGGCCTTGTTGCTGACCTTGGTCTTGCCTTGCCTTTGCTCCAGGTCCTAGTACCCGCTCTTACTTTTTTCTTCTGACTGAGCTCTGTTTGGTACTCCTGCTCCAATAACTGGGTCTCTGTCTCATTCTCCCATCCTGGTACCCAACCACATGACCCAGGTGTTTAGGGTTCTGGGGTCCAGATTCTTCCCTCCCTGTAGCTGAGTCATTACCACCTGCTGCCTCATATCCCTGATATCAACTGCCTTCCTGAGCCTCTGCCCACTGACTGCCTCATGCCAGCTTCCTCTGATATTCCCCCAACCTGGCCTCACTTCCTCCTACCATCAACTGCCAGGACCTCCCAAGATCCTGGCCCTGCCTTGGTGGGTAGATCTTGATCCAGGTTCCAGCCACTCCTGGTCTGGCATCTCCAGCTGCCAACCCAGCCAGGTTTCTGACAGACATGAACTCATGGTCATGGCTTAAAGAATAATAATAATAAAGCCTTTAGCAGTTGGGGAGTGGAAGCAGGCATTTGCCAGCAGCATATGCCAAGGGGCCCCTGGGCTGGGAGTGCCCTGGCCAGTTTCATCCTAAGGGAAGAGAGAAATGTGTGAAAAGTGAACAGGAGAGGAAAGTGAACAGGAAGGTGTAAATAAAAAGAGGGAAAGAATCAGGAGGAGAGAGAAAGGGGAGGAAGGATATTGGAGAGGAAGCGAAGGGTGGAGGAGAATGTTTCCAATCTGTTTTGAATGTGTAAACTGAATATGAAGATCTTGTCATGAAGAAAGAGTCAAGTATCAGGGTGCCTGGGTGGCTCAGTCAGCTGAGGGTCTGACTCTTGTTTTCGGCTCAGGTCATGATCTCATGGTTCGTGAGTTCAAGCACTGTGTCGGGCTCTGTGCTGACAGTCTGGAGCCTGCTTGGGATTCTGTCTCTTTCTCCCTCTCTCTCTCTGGCCTTCCCCAGCTCATGCTCTCTCTCAAAAAAAAAAAAAATAAATTAAAAAATAAATAAATAAATAAATAAATAAACTTAAAAAAAAAAGAGTCAAGTATTGACACAAAAGAAGATGGAAAGGGTAATTGGGTGGCGGGGAAGAGAGGGAGTGAGGGAGGGAGCGAGGGAGGGAGGAGCCATTGGGAAAAGAGAGGGAGGAGGGAGGAGTCAGACCATTTGGAGAGGAGGTGGGTTAGAAGTGGAGGGCTAACAAGAACAGGTGGACAAGAATTGATGGCGTCTGGGAAAAGGAATCCATGTTTGAAATTGCAAGGGGCATTATTTTTTATTACTCCATCGTGATTTCATTAACCGGGGTTTGTGGAGTACTCCCTTCCCCCCACTGCTTCTCCCTGCACCTCTTGGTTCTTTCCTGATTTTCCCTAAAACTCTATCCTCATCTTGACACCACATTCCATTCAAGATAGAATGGATTTCTCGCAGGTTCAGTTTCAGGGTCTGGAGGTATTGCTATGACCGGCCAGATGCCGGGGTAAAATGAGGACAATAAACACGATTACAGGACTTTCATAAGGAACACATGAGATAACGTAGGCAAAGCACTTAGCAGAGCGCCTGGTACATCGTGAGCGTTCCATAAATGGTACCTGTTGTCATTCTCTTTCCTCCAATCTCAGTGCACAATCTGTCCCCTCCACCTGCCCGTCCTTCCTTTGAAATGCCACTCACTTTCATCTCTTTCTCTTCCCACCCAGACCTTCAGCATCTCACTTTTATATTCCCGCACTGGCAGATCTGTAGGTACCCCTGCCTGCATAATCTCTCCACCCGATCTACAGTAAGTCTTTCAATTTGTGCAGAACTTTACAGAATTAAAAAAAAAAAAAATCCTCATTGACACAAATGATGGCTCGAAGGGGTGAGTGGCCTGCCCAGCCTGGCTCAGCTAACGAAAAGCAGAGCTGGGATGCAAACTGATGTCTCTTGGGCAGTGCCTACTGTCCAGAGCCGAGCAAGTAATTGCTCCTTTCAGAGAGACCTGGCTTTACATATCCCGTAAACATCTTTAGGGTCTGGCACACCAGAGACCCTCAACGGGGGTCATTTCAGTCACTTCTTCCAGACACCCAAAGAAGCGCAGGGTCACTGTTGGCTCAGCCCTACCCCTGTGATGGCAGGGTCCACTCTGTTTCAGTGTCACTCCACTCACTCCTCAGAGGCAAGAAGAGCCCAGCCCTGCCCCAGGGCCGTACACATGGTAGATGAAGGCTGACCAGCAGAAGCAAAGCCAACATTCCCCACACTGGTGAGCGAGGAGAAAATCGTGAGAAATTATGGTTGTTTAAGTGTAGCTCTAACTATAGAGAATAAAAGCAACTCCATGCTCATTGCAACAGAAAGGAATTGAGATTTCATGAAAAGAAGGCTTTCTTCTCCTCGAGAGTTGTGAGATGTTAGAACCAGATTCCTGCAGAGGTTGTAGAAACTGCTCCCCTGGAGCTCTTTAAGAGCTGGAACACAATTCGGCTTTCCAGCGAGGTGGCAACAACGGCTGCCTGGAAAGCTGGGGCACAGGTTTTTGGGGGGGGGGAGGTGCGGTTTAGGACATCTCGGGAGGCAGGCAAAACCTCAAAGACAAGGCTAGGGGCTGGAGCAGGGAGGGGAGGGCAGGCCCCAGGGAGGCAGGGGGCCAGAGGTTCAGGCAACAAGAACAGCAGTAACAACATTGAGTTCTGAGTAGAGAGCCCCGCAGGCTGTTTGTTGTCTGATCTGTCCAATTACTGCCTGCTGGCTGGCCCCGTGAGCACTGCAGCGTGCAGGGAGGGAGCTCATTCTGGACCCTCGGGAGTTGATTGGACCCAAACAGACAAAGGCCAAGTATTTTACCTCAGCAAAGCAGGGTGCAGAGGCTGGCCCACCACAAGATTAAATGCAAATAATGAAACCTGAAGAGTGCTTTTTCATCGTGCTCCTTAAACAGGGATGTTTGGGGAGTATTCCAGGACCACAAATTACCCCAGATAAAAGCACCACATCTTCCTGGACTACCCACTTTTACCGGAAGATGTGCTAGGGGCAGGGGGCAAGAGGAGGTGTTGGTAGATAATTTAACTGGTAAGAAATTGAAAATACGCTTTCCATTTTGATAAATCTAGATACATCACAGAGTTGAATGCAAATGCACTGTACGTGCATCTTTTAGACAAAAGACCTTTCAAACTTCCTGTTGGGTGAGATCCCTCCAGACCCCTGGGCTGGGGCTGTGGGATACCCTTTCTTCTGCTTTGAGAGTACTGTGGCAGAGAAGTTTTAACAGAGCTGCTCCAGTGTTTACAAAGCCTTGTCTCATGCGCTGCCTCGTCAGGATAGTCAACGAGCATTTAAGCGCTTTCTGTGGGCCGGGCACTATGCCCTTTACGACCAAGAAGTGGGTATTTATATTTTCCCCTGTAGTGGAGTTGAGGAAACGGGCCCAGAAAGAGGGAGTGATCCCTCCCTCTCAGCAAAATTCTCATATGGCAGAGGAGGCCTAGGAATGTGGGTGCACTTTTTTTGGCATGCCGAGTCTATTTCATTGTACCTGCCGCCCTTCCCCATGACTCTGCCGATCCTCCCCACTACACAGCGCTTGCTGCCAAGTGCCCCCTCCAGAGAGCCTTCCGGGCAGGAGGGAAAGGTCCAGGACAAATGGCAAGCCTGGGAAATCCAGCTGGTATCTGTGCTTTTTCTCTTGCCCGTGCTTGTGGCATGCTCTGCACACATTTACAGATAAGGACATTAGCACAGAGACACCAACACCCCCGGGTCACAGGCAGAGCATCCAATTCGTAGCCTGGGTCGGAGGAGTTCCAGCTCAGTGCACAGCCCAGGGGCTTCTGGGATGTGACCAATTCGCTACACGGTCCAGGATGGATGGGCCTCCGCCAGCATTTATTCAGAGCTTGTTAGGTGTGGGCTCTGTGTTAGGCCAGTGGGGGAACAAAGATGAATGAGACCTTCTCTGCCTTCAAGGAGCTTACAACACAGCAGGGAATTGATGCTGAACTCATGCAGAAAGAGATAGGGAATAGAATCGGGCTGGGGAGATGTGGCCTGCAGGTGACACCCCTCCTCCTTCATCCTGCAGCCTCTCCTGGGAACTGCAGGGCAGGAGAGGTTTCCCTGGCTTGGTTACTGGACACCTTCCCTCCCCGTCCCCATGTAGAGCTCTCCCCTCTCTCTGCTTACTCGTGGCCTTCGGAGAGCTCATCCCGTGTCAAACGCTCCCCAGCACGCACCACACCCAAAGCCCCCACAGCCTGTGCTCATAAGCCGATCTACCTACACGGTACTTTACCAATGGTAACAGCACACACTGAGCCGCGTTTGCATGTGCTGGGTGCTGTTCATGTGCTTTTAGCGCTCCAATCATCCCTACAAGCCTACGATTCTAATTACTATGCCCGTTTTACAGACGAAAAGGCTGAGGAGGTTAAGTAAACAGCAAGCTAAGTGGCAAAGCTGTACAGTACATTCTAGGCAGACTCTAGCCATTCCACACACGGTGCCTCACTTGGGCCTCACAGTGATACCATGGTACAGGTAGACGGGGACGATTGGGGCCCAGAGTGAGCAAATGCACTGCCAAGCTCGACTGGTCTGCAGGTGAAGTAGAGGCTAGAATCGGCATTCTGCAGCTATGACTTGGTATTCTCGCCATTACATTTTCTTGCTGAAATGAGAGAATATTCCTTGAACATTTCCAGTAACCCTGTACCCAACCAGTCTCTGCCCCCAAAGAGTGTTTGGGTCTTTGTACTTCCCTAACGGGCAAAAACAAGGACAAACCAGGCAGGACCAGGCACTGGTGAAGCTGGAAAAGCTTGAAAGACTGCCACCTGGTGGTATCCTGAGTGGTGGCGGCTGAACTGGGTCCAGGGCCTGGAGGGGTGGCGGGGAGGGTCCATGATAAGAAGCCCGTAGTAGAAGTTGGAACTTACTGATTGCCAAGTGTACCCCAGTGGCTTCTGTCACTTATTCCTCACATAACCATGTGAGGTGAGTTCTATTAACATCATCCCCATTTCAAAGATGAGGAAGCTGAGGCTCAGAGGTTAAATGACCTGCACAAGGTCATGCTGCTGGTAAATCTTAAAATTTGGGATTCAAATCCAGGTTTGTCTGCCCTCAGAGACCATTTTTACCTGACCATTCCATATCTTGCCTCCCTCTCCCTTACACCATTGGGCCACTGCCTCCTTCTCCGATCTCATACCGCAGCCCTGGCTCCCTGAGCTGTAGCCACCCTGACCTGCTCTCTATTCTTCACGATCATCCTCAAGCTGGGCCTTGGCACTTGCTGTGCGCTCTGTGTGGAATGTTCTCTCAGGTTCACCCATCGCTTACTACTCATTACACAGGTCTCAACTCATGGTGGTCACCTCCTCAAAGATGCTATTCCAACCAACCATCCAGGGTGCGTCGAGGTAAGCCCCGTTCCTCACTGTCCCATTAATTTACCATGTTGTCCTCTCAGGGCTAGGCACTCTCTGAGAGCATCTTGTTAAGATGGCTTGCATTTCTGGTCCTCAGCATTTGATATAGTTGAAGCGTCTGGGGGTTTTTGGTAGTGGTTGTTGTTAATTCTTGTAATTAGCTTGTATCTTATAGATATTGCTCTTGGTCATTTAAAAAGAGGCTTAATTGGTCATTCAGGCTTGGAACCTATTCTGTTCTCCAACTTTATTACTTCCTCCACCACAGTCAGAACCTGGAAAGGTAGATTAGCATCTCAGGATTATAAACTGCCTGTTCTCACTCATCCACATTTGGCCGTGCTCCAGAAAACAGGCTTCGGTTTGTGAATTTGAATTTAGAATCCCGCACTTGTAAGGAGAAGCCCAGACCCAGGCACAATTCCTAGGGTCCGCTGCAAATCTGCGCAGAATACAGATGCTTACACAGATGAGTTTCTAGCCAAAGATGTGAGTGACCTCAGAAAGGAAAAACCACCGGGGCTGATGGTCGTTAAAGCTTCCTTGATATAATTTCAGAGAATGAGGAGAGCCACAGACCAGGGTAAATGAAACCAGGAGACTTGAACCCTGAGCTGACAGCCCCACTACGGTCATGTGACGGCAGAGCCATAATGCGGATGAGCACGGACTGGGAGGGGGCGGCCTGACCTCTCATCCTGGGCCGCCTCTGTCTTGCTCTGTGTCCTTCCTTAATCTGGAAAGGTAAGACAGAGCTGGCCGTTTTTCAGATTCCCTATAGCTCTGGTGTTTTGGGCCCTAGTAGGGTGGGGGGAGCAGGAGAAAGAGTTGGCGGGGAAGGAAGCTAATGTTGACTGAATTCCTACTCTGCATTGGGCACCGAATGGGCGTGGGTGGCGTCAGGTCCTCATGGTCTTTATTTTGCAGATGAGAAGAAACAGCAAAGGAAATTAAGCGACTCGCCTGAAGTCACATAGCCAGCACGTGATGGGGCTTTGCCACAAAGCATCTGGCACTTACAGACCACCTCCACCTGATGCTCCAGAATGTTTAATTCCTAGAAGTGGTGCCTACCTCCTGAGGAGCACTGCTCCGTTCGCACAGTGACCGGGGGAAGGGAGAGCACAGCTGGGGTTGTCAGATTTCTTGTTTTTTTCCAGCACCACGCTCTGGCTCCTAATTAGGCAGCTGAGGGGTGAAAAGCTAACGTGGATGTAAGTAATGAGCAGCAGACCTTGTGTCGCAGGCCGACCCCGGGTACAGGGCCCAGAATGATTCTGTAATTGCAGCAGCCAGTGTTTCTCGAGGGCTGCTCGTGTGCTGGGCACTGACGGCAGCAGCGGTGGCGGTGGCTGAGGGCTCGCTGTGCACCAGGCAGAGCAATGTCCTTAGCAGCGTATTTCTTCGGAGGGGAGTCAGACGACCTTCCCTACTTGCTGGTTGAGGACATCCGGTCTCAGTCTCTGAGAGGTGAAACAAAGACCCAGACCCCAAGGTCAAACCACCAGGATTGCCTATTTCTGCTTCTTGGTGGTGGAGGAGGAAACGTGCCAGGAAAGCCAAAGAGCTGTATTTTCCTCATGAGAAATTGGGGCACACGGTTTGACTGGTTATGGAGCAGGCTCTTGGAAAAACCCAGCGATGGTTACTGTCACCATGGTTCTTGGCACAATCACCTACATCTTGGGGCTCCCTCTGTTCCTTATCCCCCACACCATTCTCTGCCTGCACAAAGCCCTTCCATAAAGGGTCATCACCCTGGCTTTCCTCCCCCAGAGAATCACAACTTCGTTTGGTATACAACCAAACTGACCATTCCTGACCCCCCATTTTGGAGGGGTGCCAGAATAAAATGATCGGTATGATTCATACTAAGGTGTGAGTGACTGACGCATCACTCATTACTGGCAGGTGTTTGTCCTTTTAAAGAGAAGCTAGTTTATCCACCAGACATCTCTGCATACTGGGATCCTAGCTGCCTGGCACCCCATAATCATGGGGATAGGTGAAGAGAGAGACTCCCTTCCCCAAGGAGCTATTTTCTGAAGGGAGATGTTTGTCTCCTCTTGCTGATCCCTGAATAGAGTGCAGCAGCACAGGGAGAGATCTTGGAAAACCCAAAAGCTACCATTGGCATTGTATCCTCTTTCTAGACCCTCTCTTTGGTGAGAAACCATTTTAATAAGGCTGTAATTTTGTTACAGAATTTTGTAATTAAATATCCTTAAAAGAAATGAGGTTGTGGGTCCCTATCTCCCAATTTATCATAGACTTAATGCCCCAAGGTACACAGTGTTTAATCAAGAACGTATCCCCGTTGTAACTCCATGCAAGCTTTAGAGATAGGAAATGCTCTGAATTTATCATGAAGGTTACTTTCTGTTCTTGAGATGGTATTCTGTTTACCAAGTTTACAAAATAAATGGTGGCTTCTTGGTGAGAAATAACAGGCCCTCCTTCGTCCCTGCGTTCATCCCAGTCCCATGGGCCTCTCATTCTCAGAGGTAAATCTATCCATCAGCTCTCCACAGAGTAAAGGTTCAGAGCCTGTTTCTTCTTTTAAGGAGCAGACGCGCTCCCCCTGCTGGCTAAGGGCATCCAATACACCTGTGTCCTGCAAAACCACAACACTTTGTATTTCCTTCAAACCACAGAATGAGCACCTACTATGTGCCAGGTGCAGTGCTAAGGGATATAAAAATGAGAAATACCAGACCCCTATCCTCAAAGAGCTTAGGGTTTGGTTAGAGAGACAAAATGTGCATATATATTACACACAATACATAAAACAATGTTACATCTAATTGCAGTATCATAGAGAAGCAAGAGATCACTTGTGTTTACAGAGATAAGGGAGGCTCCAAGGTGGTGATAAGCGTTTTACTTGCATCTTGAAAAAGTGGTTGGATTTTAGAAAGCAAAGAGGGAGAGAATAGTCAGTGTAGGGAGTCCTAGAATGAAAGGGACCTAAAGAATCATCTGCTTTAATCTCTGAGGGAAAAGGAGCTCAGAGAGGCCACATCCCCTGGATGTAAGAGACATGCCCCGGAACAGACTAGAACCCACCTCTTCCTACTCTAACTGCAGGATCAGAAAGAATTCCAGGCAGCAGGAGGAATGAAAGATGGATGGAAGAGCCGGATATGTCAAGGAAATCGAGAAAAGAGTCTGAGTCGCCACCACAAGAAATCCAATCCCATTTACTGAGGAAGTGAAATCGTCTGGTTAATTTAATTTCCTAATTAGATGGAAGTTCAGCAGAAAGGCTGCATTGTTAGAAATGTTAATTTTTAAAAACTTCCTAAAATGTTTTATTTTGCGTTTCTTTCTTAGCAAGCAAAAATAAAGGTAACAGATCATTCATTGATAATTCTGGATTTTTCAGTATCTCACAATATTTTTGATGTAGTCAGAATGCAAGCTCATAGGTATAGACACTGTGAGGGTTTTTTAAATTCTTTAACAGCAATATACTTGCTTGCCTTTTGTCTCCTTATCATCAGACATAGTATTTAGATTTATGTATTGGGGGGGGTAGTTGAAGAGGGAAAAAATTGTGATTAAGTGAAGGCACTATCGTACTCTTCTCTGGCTAATTGAGGTTTTCCTGGGTTATTTAGGTAGCTTCCAATGAGCCCTCACCCCCCACCCCCACCCCCCGCCCAGCTCTGTCCTCATCCTTGCAGGGCTGTGCTGGGCAGCAGGGTTTCAGTGAGAGAAAGAGAGAGAGAAAGAGGAGAGGGCAGACACACACACACACACATACAGAGAGAGAGAGAGAGAGAGAGAGAGAGAATACCAAGCAGGCTCCACACGGTCAGGACAGAGACCCACGTGGAGCTCAAACCTGTGAACCGTGAGATCATGACCTGAGGCGAAACCAAAAGTCAGCCGCTTAACTGAGCCACCCAGGCGCCTTTTGTTTTAAGTTGCTGAAATTTAGGCTAATTTGTTACAGCACAGTAGATAACTCATACACCGAGCTAGCGGCCTCCCCGGGGTTGGGGAGCTCTTAGGCACTGCTGTTTCCCAGCTCCATCTAAGTAGCCAGAGCCAGTCTTGACATCCTGGAATCTTAAATCCAGAAGGGGCCTTGGAGCTTAGCTAGTCTATTCCCTCATTTCACAGATGGAAAAAGAAGGGCAGAGCAGAAGAGGCTTTGAGTGGAGCCATGCTGAGGCCAAAACTTGGATCTCCTTATTTGGGGTTCAGCCTTTTCTCCCCATATTCCCATTCCCAGGACCTGGTTAGCGTCTCTGCTCACTGTTCCATCCACCAAGTATTTATTATGTGCTAGGTGCTGTGTTAGACCCTGGAGCATTGTAGGGACTCATGCCGTATGTCAAAACTTATCATTTGAATAACACACAATTACCATAATGGATATAGGGCGAGTGAATGAATAAATGAGTGAATGAATGAAAAAAACTGCACTACAACCAGGAGACTCATGTGCTAGTCCTCTCTTTGCCACAAATGTCCTGGGTCTCCTTTGTCATTCTCTGTAAATGAAGGTTCCAGGCTGGTGTGCAGTACAAAGACTTAGATTAACACATAGAATCTTAGACTGTTAGAACTAGACAGGATTTTGGCAGGCAAGTGATGCTGAAATTTTAGAATAATAGCATGTCCCTTTGAAAATCAAAAGAATCTATGGGCCCCTCAAGCCACATACACAAAACGCTCTGCATACAAATTTTGGAGGATTCCTTGAACATTTGTAGCCCATCCATGGATTTCCCAGGGATCCATCAGCAAAGAATCCCTGAACTGATCTAAACCCCTGTTGTTTTAGGTGAGGAAACTGAGGCCCAGAAGAAGGGAAGTAACTTTCCTCACATCACACAGCAATTCAGTCGCAAAGTCCATGCTTGAACTCCTGAAATCTGGTCCAGTGCTCTCCTCACACAGAACCCTGACTTACGGGAAGCACACAGGTCATGAGGAGGCCATCTCCAGCTTCTGAAACATAGAAGAACTTCGGGAAATCACACACACATATTTATTTTCTATTAATATCTCTTGGGGACAGGCAGAGTGGTTTAAATGTTCACGTCTGTCTCCAGCACTAGGCGAGAAGGCATCAGTGGGTGCTTCCTAAAACCGGGCAATTGGAAAAAGCTAGAGACAGGACTGACAGACGCGAGGAGTGTGGAGGGTGGGGAACCGTGGAGCAGAGCCTTGTGGTGTGGGTGCTGTGCAACGAAGTCCCAGGGACAGCCGGTTTCACTCTGCCCGCTGGCTGGTCCCAGGCACTCGGGGGACACCTCTGCTGTGTGGCACACAGTCCCCATTTACACAGGACCTGGTTTCTTGCTATCACATTAGGAGGTAGTTTAGTTTAGTGTCAAAGAGCAGGGGCCCTGGTGCCAGCCTGCCTGGGTGCTGAGTCCTGTTTTGTTACTTTTTTAGCTGTGCCATCTTGGGCTTCTAGCTAAAGATTCTTTCTGATCTGTAAAATGGGACCGTCATAGCCCTTATACCACAGGCTTGTTGTGAGGGTCCAATGAGCTCATTCTGTAAAGTACTTAGAACAGAGCCTGGTGGGGGCGCCTGGGTGGCTCAGTCAGATAAGCGTCCGACTTAGGCTCAGGTGATGATCTTGTGGTTTGTGGGTTTGAGCCCCACGTCAGGCTCGCTGCTGTCAGGCCAGAGCGCGCTTCGGATTCTCCGTCTCCCTCTCTCTCTCTCTCTCTGCCCCTCCCGCACTCTCACACTCTCTCTCAAAAATAATAAAATAAACATTAAAAAATAAAAAAGCCTACACTTTAAAAAGTCAACTTTATTGAAGTACAAACTGCTTACAGTAACATATATATATTGTAAGCATTCATTTAGATGGATGAATTTTGGCACATGTATATACCATAAATGGTATATAGAACATTTCCATCACCCCTCATCCCGGTCAATCTCCCTTTACCCCCAGCCCCAGACAACCATGATCTTTGCCACCAAAGGTTATGAGGATGCATCTTTATTAGTACGCAGGCATTGAGCTGCCAAAATACACATATGTCTCCCAATATACGGATGCATTTACTTATATATGTCTTTCTGTCAGTGTGTATTATACACACTAGGAAAGCTTTCTTTCTGTTTTATTTTTTAGATTAAGAAAGAATGAGAGAAATGATCTTTTTAAGTTTATTAATTTATTTTGAGAGAGACAGAGACAGTGTGAGCCAGGAGGGACAGGGGGCGGGGGAGAGAATCCCAAGAAAGCTCCGTGTTGCTAGCTGCCGATCCCAACGTGAGCCCAGCCCATGAACCGCAAGATCATAAGCTGAGCCCAACCAAGAGTTGGACGCTTAACTGGCTGAGCCACCCAGGTGCCCCTAGAACGAGAGAAACTATTAAGCAAATGGACAAAATGTGAATAATTGGTGAATCTGGGAAAAGGGGATATGAGGTTTTTCTTTTTAGAAAGTTCTTGAAACATTTCTGTAAATTTGGCATTATATTGAAATAAAAAGTTATAACAAGTAAAGTAAACCCAAGTAGCAGTAGATAGAACCACTGTTTGGCATTTGGAGCACGGTTCTTCCTCAGAACCCCCTGGAAAGTTCACTAAGCCTGCCGAGGCCCAGCGCACCTGGCTGGAAGGAATCTAGAGCTCTGGGAATGAAGCTTTGGACATCTGCTTGGCACCTAGTGACGGGCGGGGGGGGGGGTGGGGGCAGCCTCCTCCAGGCTAGGGGGGCTTTGCAGAAGGACCCTCCACCTAGCTGAGTCCATACTGGCCTTTGGGGTAAAATGGACCAAACTTGAGTTCGGTGGGCAAAGAGCTGGCTTACATGGGCAGGGCAGATGTGTTTCTGAAAATGCTTTGTACCCGTAGAGCCCTGTATACGTATGAGGGCTTAAAGCATCCTCAGACTTTAGGAATGCGGCAGCTTACAAGTGAATAAATATAGAATTATTATATAAATGTCATATAAAGCACCAATTAATTATTATACCACTTCTGCCACGTCTGCCATCACTATTACTGCCGCTGCTGTTACTAGCTGGGGTGACCAACCATCCTGGCTTGCTTGAGACTGTCCCAGCTTTAACACTGAAGACCTTGCATCCCGGGAGGATCCTTGGTTCTGGGAAAACTGGGGTGGTTGGTTGCCAAGAGCCTATACCTCATTTTTTGATTGCCATGATGTCTCCAACCATCACTGTGTTGGTCTGCTCAGGCTACCCAAAGAAAATTCCACAGGTTGGGTGACTTAACAGAAATTTATTTCTGCAGTTCTGGAGGCTGGGAAGTCCAAGATCAAGGTTCTGGCTGATTTGGTTTGTGACTTGCAGGCAGCCAACTTCTCGCCGTGTTCTCACATAGCCTTAGTTCTGTGTGCTCGTGGGGGAGGACGGGGGCTCTCTAGTGTCTCCTTCTCCTCCTGTAAGGACACTGATCCCATCTGGCTAGAGTCTCACTTTTATGACCTCATTTAACCTTAATTACTTCTGGAAGGCCCTATCTCTAAATACAGTCACACTGGGGGTTAGGGTTTCAATGTATGCATTTTGGGGGACCATTCAGACTAACTATTACCACGATAGCCATAGCCATATAGCCAGTCCTTCCTGTTCCTGTCTTTGGCCAAACCTGTCCCCTCCTAGGACAGCTCCCCGTGCCCCACAAAGCATTCTCTGGTCTTTATTTCCTTCCACTGCCTTGCCCCCCTTTTTTTTTTTGGCTCTTAGCTGTGCTGCTCCCTAGGAGTGTTCTGTGTCTTTGAACATGCTTTCCCTCTGCTCCTTGCCTTGGCCAAGGGAAACTTGGCTTTCATAGGAGCTGGATCTACAAGTCCAGAGAAGGAATTCCCTAGCGCCCTCTCATACTGGCAGCCTATCCCCCTTAAATCACCCCTAGCCTCCCCCTTCTCTGATTGTCATGACAATGGCCATTTTGGCACCGGCAGCCCACTGGCTGCATGAGGGGTGCATGGGGAGCTCACCGAGGTTAATGAAGCTGCCGGTCCTCCTGGAGGTCACAGTCACCCCGAGTGAGTCGTGCCCCAGAGCCCTGTGCTGGCCTCTTCCTGTCGCCGGGACATCATTAGAAATGTTAATTATTAATTATCACTAAAAGCTCTTTTTGCTGCATTGCCGTTCTCAATTGCTCTCACTGTCTCTCTCGTCCCCCCCTTTCTCCCTATAACTGTATCCTGGTTCCTGGGCCTCCTGTTTTCCTTTTAGTCATTTTCCTGTGATCACCTCTCACCTGCAGGCTGTGGAGTTGGGATATCTTGGGGCAAGGGGCAGCCAGGGGGAGGCAATGGGGCGCACCCTTTTGCTGTGCCCTTCTGGCCAGAGCGCCCACTTTCTTCTTTCAAAGCATTGAGGACTTGAGCAATAGACATTGGGCAGAGCCTAGACAAGAATAGGCTCCAAAGTTGTGAAGTATTTTTGGTAAGTCGGAGAAACTCCCATTTCTTCCATCCCCTCTGTATCTTCAGCTTGGGTGCCAAGGCCCGGTAGTGTTGGCAGACTTGGGGATCCATCTAAAGAGATGTAATCTGAAGGAACGCCTGGGAGGATCTTCCCACCAAAAATGTCTCTGTCACCCTATTATGGTGACCTACTTTCTACCCTTGGGGGGGGCAGCTTCGTGGAGGGGGAGATTGCCGGAGGATCAGATGGCAGCTCAAATCCCAGAGTTGTCCTCACCTGCTCTAAGAGCATGGGCCATCTCTTCATATTGGGCCACGCAGTTTAGTGAAAAGAATTGGATTTTAGAGCCAAGAGACTTGGGTTTGAATCCCTGCTCTGCCATGTACGTGCTGTGTGGCCTGAGACAAGTTCAATGACTGCTCTGAGCCTCACTATTAAAACATGGCAGTCATCTCTTCCTCTCTGGGTTACTGGGGAATTTAATGAGATCATGACCTCTAGTTCTGAGCCTGCCATATTGAGGGGCTTAATAAATGTTCTTGTCTTATCTATAAGAAAGAGATGAAAACTCTTGCCCTTTCTATGCGACAGAGCTCAGAGGGTTGAGTTTCTGAGCAACCTGCTCTGTGCTGGCCACTATTCTACATGCTTTACACATATTCACTCATTTACTCTTCATAGCAACTCTGTCATGAAGACACTATTATTTTTATCACTACTTACAAAGGAGGCAAGTCAGATAAAGAAAAGTTCAATAACTTGCCTGAGGTCATGTGCCAGTAGTAAAGTAGAAAAGCTAGGAAGCCTTTGGGATAGTTTAGGGACTGCAGATATGTTGTCTAATAATGTAGCTACTTGCCAGATACGGTTACTGAGCTCTTGATATGTGGCTAGTCTGAACTGAAGTGAGCTTTAGTTGTAAATTATAACCCCAATTTAAAAGAAGTGCAAAAAGAGAGGGAGAATGTAAAATGGGTCATTAATAATTTTTTATACTGATTCCATGTTAAGATGGTTATGTTTTTGGATATACATTGATTTAAATAAAAAATGTTTTTAAAATTAACTTTACTGGTTTCTTTTTCCTATCTTGAATGTGGCTACTAGGACATTTTACATGACATAAGTATCTCATATTCTGTTTGGACTGGACTGCGTGGCCTGCTCATACCCTCTCATTATCTTGTCTCCAGCAATGAGGATTTGTAGACACTGAAGTGCCAGGTTATGACAGGATAAGAATGTCCCCACTAGCTCCTAACTACAAGTTTCATAGGTTTTGCCAATATCAGGAGTCCCTTTCTTTTTTATTTTTTAATGTTTATTTATTTTTGGGAGAGAGAGAGAGAGAGAGAGAGAGAGAGAGAGAGAGAGGAGGGGCAGAAAGCAAGAGGGAGACACAGAGTCTGAAACTAGCTCCAGGCTCCGAGCTGTCAGCACAGAGCCCGATGTAGGGCTCAGGCTCACAAGCCGTGAGATCATGACCTGAGCTGAAGTCAGACGCTCAACCGCTCAACCGACTGAGCCACCCAGCCACCCCATCAGGAGTCCCTTTCTTAAAATGCAGGCACTTCTGAGAGAAGGGCTTCTCCAGTTCTTTTAAGGAATGGCTTACCAGAGATGGGTGTGTGTGTGTGTGTGTGCGTGTGTGTGTGTGTGTGTGTGTGTGTTTAAGTAAGCTTCATGCCCAGCGTGGAGCCCAGTGAGGGGCTTGAACTCATGACCGTGAGATCAAGACCTGAGCTGAGATCAAGAGTTAGACACTTACCAACTAAGCCACCCAGGTGCCCCAGAGACAAAGGCTTTGACCTTGAGTGTTTACCCACCTCCCTGCCACCCAAACTGGAGAGAGAAGGGAAAGGAAAGGAAGCTTGTTTGAGACAAATTTTTGCTTCTCAGACCTGTATGTGGTGGGGGTTCTCCTCTAATTCCTCGGCATCCCAACCAGACGCTTAGGGCTCCCAGCAATGAGGGAGGGAGGCGGCTGGCCTGGGGCCACCCTCCTCAGGGTAAGCACGACATGCTCTGCCTGTAAGCTTTTGTGGCAGATTCCTGTGTGAGAGCCTCCAGTGACGGGGAGCTTGGTGGTCCTGTCTGCCCCACAGTTGGATGCTTCTACTTTTCAGAAAAGTCTCCTTTTTTATTGAAACTTCCTTTACAGGGTGCTTTGATTTCATAAATAACTCCAGGTTCTATTTTCCGGAACTGTACTTCTCAAAATTCCAGAAAATATGTCAGGGAATTTAGTGCCCTCCAAGACCTATTGGGTACTACAGATCTCTAAGGGTAGAGCTCAGGGATTTGTATCTCTCTCTCTCTCTCTCTCTGTCTCTTTCTTTCCCCTCCCCCCCACTTTCTGTCTCCTTTTCTCTCTCTCCATCTCTTTCTACCCTATCTTCTCTGTGTCTCCTCCCTCTCTTCCCCCTTTCCCTCTCTGTATCTGTCCCTTTCTCTCCCCCCCTACAAACACACACACACACACACACACACACACACACACACAGTGTTATAAGAACTGGACTGCAGGCAGGGGCTCCCATCTAGGTGTCACAGTGCCCAACAGTGTAATCAGTTGTGACAAATGCTGCCAGTCATTTTTCCTAAAAAAAAAAAGGGGGGGCAAAATTTGCAAATTATTTACTTCTTAAATTTAATTGTGCAGATTTAAGAATACTCCTATAATAGTGTTGCTTTTACTCACTTGGGTTCCTGGGCGCTTTCTTGATTAGAAGAGAAAGTGTGGTGTTTCTGCCACATGATAAACATTGCACACACCCATATCCTCTCTTATCTCTGCGCAGGGATGGCAGTAATTGCAGAGAGCAAAGCATGGGTCAACAATTATGCTAATACTGAGCTCTTCTTCTGTGACCAGCAATGTGCAAGAACTTTGTGTGTAATATTGCATCTAACCCTCACACTAATCCTTGGAGGTAAGAACCATTATTAGCTTCATTCATACAAATGAAGAAGCTGAAAAGAGAGGTTTAGGTAACTTGCTCAAGGTCACCCAGCTGACAAACCAGAACAAGGTCTTGAACAGGTAGGTAAGTCTGTCTACCTTGATAAACTTTAATTATTCCATCGCTATTGGAGACAGTTGGGGAACTTCATATAATTCTTGCCCAGGGACCCAGTAAGGGAATCCTGCCATGTTTCCATGAGAGGTACCCAGAAGTGCAGGACAGAAGGAACAAGGGAAGGCAAAGGAATGGGTTATTACTCTTGGAATTTGGCCCCAATCTCCAATGCAAGGTGCCAATGAGTCACACTGAACCCTTTGGACAACTCTTTTCCCTCAATGAAGACAGCCTAGAACCAAAGCCAGCCTAAAGGCCTGCTCTGCCAACTTCCATGCCAAAATGTCTACCCAACGCTTGGCTTTTAATCTTTCCACTCGAGGAAAGGCCATACTTGCCAGCAAGAGGTACATGAGAGCACAAGAGACCAAGGGCATATTTGCATGTTGTGCATTTATTTATTCCCCACCCTGCTCAGGCTCTGCCCCTATGAGGATGCCCCGGTCAGTACCCTCAAGACCTGATGGGCTGTAGAAGGGTCTTTCTCCTGGGAGATGGGGAAACAAGAGAGAAGTCGTGACATTTCCTAGAGGTACCCACTGAGGAAGTCTGCTCCAGCTTCTACAGGACAACCTGTCACATGTTTGAAGCACCGCTCATGTGCCCCTTGAGTTGTGTCTTCTCCCAGACCAAAATTTTCCAGCTCTCTCAAGCCTTCTTTATGGACATGACTTTCATCTCCTGCACCATCTGGCTGCCATTCTCAGGATGTGGCCCAATTTCTCAATGTCCTTCTTACTCTGTAATGCCCAGGTCTGAGCCCTGTGCTCCAGACATGATTGACCAGTTCTGAGCAAATTGAGGCTATGTTATGATCTAGACCAGAGACATTCTACTTCCCTTAATGTAGCCAAGATTGTGTTCACTTTATGTATCATGTATCAACCACATAACACAGTTGGACCAGGCTGAGCTAGTGGCCAATTTACAGAATAACAAACAAATAGGTCATTTTCACTTGGACTGCTGCCAAACCAGGTCTACCCCATCCGGTACTTGTGCAATTAGTTTTTAACCTAAATGTAGGACTTTGCATTTCTCTATTCTCATTCCATCATGTTGGTTTCAGCCCTGTGTTCCTTCCTGTTGAGGTCATTTCTTATTTCCATTCTGACATCTATAGTGGTAACTATACTTCCCAGCTTTGTGTCTGCTGCAAACTTGATTAGAACACCTTGTACGTTGTCTTCTGAGTCACAGGTAACAATGCCAATGAGGTCAGCACCAAGGACAGAGCTCTATGGCATGCCGCTAGAGACCTCCTTTGGGTTGACACAGAAAAACTAATCAACATTCTTTGACTGTGGTTGCTCATCCAGCTATGACTCCACTTCCTGTCCTGTGACCCAGTTCTCATTTCCCCATCACATCCTCAAGGGCACCAGGTAAAGCATTTGTCAAACGCCATGCTGAAATCAAGATGCATTGGGTCCATATCATTGCCTTGATCTGCTGCCTGAACAAGTAGAATTGCCGCTGACATGCAATGGGCAAGATATTTACCCATCTCAGAGGTGGAAAAGAAAAATGAATGTATAAATGACTGAGAATATAGGGAGCCACCGTGAAAAATTTAGGGAAGTCCATTTGAAGTTGAAGGATTAGTACATAAACCTCTCCCACTAGCAAAGATTGCCCTATTGCCCCAAATGTTTATATTGTTTCATTTATTTATTTATTTTAATATGAAATTTATTGTCGGATTGGTTTCCATACAACATCCAGTGCTCATCCCAACAGGTGCCCTCCTCAATACCATTCACCCACCCCCCCATCAACCCTCAGTTTATTCTCAGTTTGTAAGAGTCTCTTATGTTTTGGCTCCCTCCCTCTCTAACCTTTTTTTTTCCTTCCCCTCCCCCATGGTCTTCTGTTAAGTTTCTCAGGATCCACATAAGAGTGAAAACATATGGTATCTGTCTTTCTCTGTATGACTTATTTCACTTAGCATAACACTTTCCAGTATATTGTTTTAACAGTCTATCATGTATGGTAATTATTGCATGCATTTTTTTCTTCCCCATGAAACTTTGAGTTTTTTTCTTTCTTTCTTTCTTCTTTTATTTATTTATTTTTTGTTTAAGCCACTTTTACATTTCTTATCAACAAATGTTTTCAAAAATATACACCTTAAGTCAGGGACTGTGTCTTAATCATTGCATAATAATGTATGAAAAGCACCCAGCCCAGAGTCTGGTCCAATATAGGAGCCCAAAAAATATTAATACCCCTTCTGTGCCCACAGCATATAGAACAGGGCCTTACATTCAAAAGGTGTTCAATAAATGTGTGAAAATGCACACATGCCCGAATGGTCATATCTCCCTGCTGACACAGTAAGGGCATAGGAGCAAGGACACCAGGAGACCTTGTACCTAGGCATAAAGTTGAGCTGAGTCTAATCAGTGCATGTATGATTCATATTAACCAAACCAACTTTACAAGAGGCTAATTGTTACACCAGAATGCAGCCCATTAATTTACTCTGAGAACTACTGTCTGACCCCACCAGGAGGGGAGAAGCACATGCCTGGCTGGAGGATGTTGACCGAATATTCTTGATTATTTGTGGGGGATGGAACAGGGGATCCCAGAGATGGCAAGAGCAAGTACAGAGGATGTACTCAAGCAGCATCTGAGAGGGAGGTCAGGGCTCAAGGACAAGTTGAGTTCAATTGGTCATCAGGTATGAGGGGTTGGCATGGGGCTTGACATGGGAGACAAACCAAGAGGGCGGGTGCCAAGTAAGTGCTAGAAAAATCAAGGAGCAAAAGTGGGCATGCTCTGAAAGGGTCCATGACTTTCACTGCAAATATGCCTAGTAAGCCTAGAGCTTGCTATTATTGGAGCCAGCTGCATGGAGCCTGGAGTGCTTTGGCCTGGTTGAAAGACCCGGATCTGGGCAGACTGTTATGACTGTTCAGTGCATATAAATACACAATTTTTCCTGCTCCATATTGGAGAAACACCCATATATCTACACTATCCAAATGCTCCTTTTAAACAAAATTCTTTCCTTTGTTAACCAGACTGCCTTTTATTACAAAGATGCTTGCTTCATATTCCAAGGATCCCTTACATGTCCAGGAAGGGCTTTGCACATAGGCAGCCCTCGGTTCAAATCCCTGCTCTGCCATTGGTAGCTGGGTGATCTAAGGTAAGTTACTCAGCTTTTCCAAGCTAAAGTTTCCTCATCTACAAACTGGGAATAATGATTAGCATCTGCCTTATGATACTGTTGGGAAATTAGATTTAACATCTCTAAAACACCTGGAAGCTAGTTGTAGTAAACTGTAGCTATCAGTATTAACTCTGTGACCTTGGGTAAAAGTCAGTTAAGTCCTCTGAGCCTCATTTCCATCATGAACATGATGGCTGCAAGGACTGTGAGGGCATGGAAAGGAAAACATTTTTGTAAAATGTGAAGTACTCAATAAATGTAAAAATTCTGATTACTCTCAGGTTGCTTAGGTAACTTAGTCTCTTCTACATACCCTCCAAACCCAAAGGCATGCCCTGCATCAGGTTTTCAGGGGCAGTATTCAGAGGGGACTGTGATGCTTTCCAAATTGTGTGCAACATGTTGTGAGCACCCACACACTACATATCTCTCTGGGGAGAATGCCTATAACTTTAATTATATTTTCAAAGGGGTATGTAGTCCCCCAAAGGCTGGGAAACACTGCCCTGGGGTTGTGAAGCTGTAGGAAAACTATAGTTTCCAAATATTGCTGTAAAATCTGGTGTGCAGAATTCCTTAGAGTGTGGAAACACAATGGAGTCAGTGCTGTGGATATCTGGGGCCATTCCAAATATGGGTCCATTTTACTTGGTCTTTCTTTCTTTCTTTCTTTCTTTCTTTCTTTCTTTCTTTCATTTCTTTCTTCTTTCTTTTTTGAGAGAGAGCATGAACTGGGTAGGGGCAGAGGGAGAGGGGGAGAGAGAGTCCTAGGCAGACTCCACACCCAGCGCTGAACCCAACATGGGGTTCGATCCCACAAACTGAGAGATCATGACCTGAGCCAAAATCAAGAGTTGGATGTTTAACCAACTGAACCACCCAGGTGCTTCACCCTTGGGTCTTTCTCTAGCACCCAGGAATTCAAGGTCCTGCTCTGTCATACCCTGCTTGTTTCTAGAAGCACTGTACATGAGCCTGAACTGGCTATTCATTCCGTCTGAATAGCCACCCCCCCCCCCCATTTGCAAAGGCCTTTCCTGCCATTCCCAGACTAATTCCAAACTAGCCTGTGAGATCATTTAGAATTATGGCCCCCATTTTATCAGTGGTGAAAAAGGCTCAGAGATGCTTGGGACAGTGGCCAATAGAGTTGATGTGCAGATTGAAATCAGCATTGTGGGTAGTCAGGACTAGAGACAGAGGATCTGAGTTGCAGACCAGGTTCTGTATCTACATGGATGATAGAACAGGCTAATTTAAGAGCTCTGTTTAGGGGCGCCTGGGTGGTTCAGTCAGTTAGGCGGCCGACTTTGGCCCAGGTCATGATCTCGCTGTCAGTGAGTTCAAGCCCCGCGTCGGGCTCTGTGCTGACAGCTCAGAGCCTGGAGCCTGTTTCAGATTCTGTGTCTCCCTCTCTCTGACCCTCCTCCATTCATGCTCTGTCTCTCTCTGTCTCAAAAATAAATAAATGTTAAAAAAATTAAAAAAAAAAAGAGCTCTGTTTGGCCACTACAGAGGTTTGGTGAAGGGGCAGAAAGCAGTTGTCAGGTGATGGACCTGGTCCTGGCCACCCTAATTTGTGGCCCACCCTGAGGATGGTGAAGTTGGGCTAAGGTCCAATGTCAGCATCCTTGTAAGAAGATGCCATTATCCACCCCCATACTTTCTTCCCAAGGCCATGAGGCTTGGGGTGACTCCTTATACATAAGGAACCTTGAGGAGAAGCCTTAGACCAGCAACACTCTAGGCATTGGGACAAACCCTTTCTCTTGCTCTCTTGCCCTTTCTTTCCTTGGGGTGATCTTGTATCCCATAGCACATCCTGTTCCCAGACCTAAGTTTGGACATTGAAGGGAATAAATGGTCTCTTTTGATATGAGGACAGAGTGTCCCTGCACAGTTCAGCCTACTGAGATATGAGTTCAAAACCCCACCTAATTGTGGCAACAATAGGCAACACTTAAGTAGTTATGTAGTGTGGTACCAAGGTTTTGCGGCCAGTATTAAATGCATTTAGGGGCTCCTGGGTGGCTCAGTCAGTTAAGTGTCTGACTTTGGCTTAGGTCATGATCTTGTGGTTCATGAGTTCCAGCCCCATGTTGGGCTCTGTGTTGACAGCTCAGAGTCTGGAGCCTGCTTTGGATTCTGTGTCTCCCTCTCTCTCTCCCCCTTCCCTGCTCACACTCTGTCTGTCTCTCTCTCTCAAAAATGAGTAAACATTTAAAAATGCATTTAATTTTCCCAACAACCTATCAAATAAATGCCATTATAATCCCTTTCTAAGAGAGAGGGAAATAGAGGCATGTGTGCCCAACATCACACAGCTAGTAAGTGGTGGTGCCAGGATCCAAACCCAGTAAGCTTGGCTCCATAGTCCATGTTGCCTCTCTGTAGGGAAAGTACCTTTCCTGGCCCTGTGTCATTTGTGACATGTCTAAGTTTGTGTCCCTGCTAAGAGGAGCAGTACCTGGGCCATGGAAGAACTCATGAATTCCTGGTTTGAATGCTGTATCTGGTCTCAGTTTCCTCATTTGTAAAGTGGGGACTGTTCATGCCCTACTTTTTTTACAGAATTATTGTGTGGATCAAATGAGCCCTGGTGCAAAGGCTTTGTAAACACTGAGCATTGCCCAATAAAAGGCATTGCCATTATCATTATTGGTTGAGCAGCTCTAAGTGTCCCGGCTGCCTGGGGCGATGTGCAGCCTGTGATTCTGCTGGAGTCCTGACTAGAGACCTCTCCACCTGCTTCTCTAAGGCTCAACCTCTACCCCTCCTCCCCTCAGTTTCCCTTCAGAGGAGTTTGGAGTAGGCATTTTGTTTTCCAGCCCAGAACTCAACCCAAATCCCAGGGAGAGAAGATGCACCAGGACACTGACCTGTTTTGCCAATGCATTCGCCCAGGTGCCCTGGCCAGCTCCCAACCCTGGCAACCAATCCTCAGCAGCTCCAGCAGCCACTTGCTGCAGGTCCATTTGCCCTCTACCCCAGCCTGCCATGTAGCACCAGTGCTGTCATAATCAGGTGATGTTTTGCACGTCTGAGAAGACCAAACTCCAGGTCCCGGGCCATGGGGTACAGGGAAAAGGACAGAAGGAGAAAGAACCATGGCCTATGTCATGCTTCTAAGAATGTCCTTTCCTGCCCACTTCCCACCATTTGCAGCAACAGATCAATTGAGCATCTGTCTGTTTGGCCAGCAACTCTAATGGCAGCATGAAGGAAGGCTCCAGAATTTGAGGAGGGCTCACTCTATTCTCCCAGGCATTTCACTCCCTGAGCTGCTGGGATTCTAGAAGAAGGTGTGGTTCCTGATTGGTTGAAGTTTGAGGGATGCAGAGAGGGAGTAGGTCCAGCGAAGGAGGGGGTATAGAGAGGAGGAAGCTGACGATGAACAGTAGCTCTAGGAGTCAGGCTGGCTTGGAGTGGAGAAGATAAGTGGTGGGATTTGGGGACTCATGGTTTGCCGGATGGGGTCCAAGCTACAGAGTTATGTGGGGGTATCTAGGCAGCACAAAGGATGACTGGGGGAGGTCTGCCTTGGTAGAAATGTAGTCCTGGAAGTGGGAACGTACTGGGTGGATGTCCCATGAGCTCCTCATTTTACAGATGGGGAAACTGAGGCCCAAGTAGATGAACTGGCTTAGCCAGGGTTGCATGGGTAGTGGCAGAGATAAAACTAGAATGAGCTTTCAAGTCAGACCTGGGAATAACTCCCAGTTCTGATGTTTGTTAATGGTGTGATGTTGGACATCTTACTTAACCTTCTGAACCTCAATCGTCCCTGTCCATGATGTGGAGATGATAATGTTGACCTTGCAGGGTCATTCTGAGGCCTGAATGAGATCATCCAGTAGTGTTCCACCCTTGTCCTTTCCACTGCACACACTGATCTTCCAAGCTTGGCAGCCTTGGCATGTGAGGGATCTAGAGGCTTGCAATATTCATAATCTGGATTGTTTTGAGGGTGTATTTTGGTGAGTGGTTGGGTAGCGGAGCGGATGCAGTGAGCAAGGAACACGATGGGTCAGAGAAGCAAGAGGGGAATGTGGGCCTTGCCCAGTCACTGGTGGCACTTTGCTGGTCTCACACTCTTTTCAGTGTCTCCCTCTGGCCACAGTCTTGATGACTTCCCTTCCTGTGTCTTCTCTCACTTAGCAGTAAAAAGAAGTACATTCATCGTTATTTTCTGTTTTTAATGAATAATACAGTATAGACCCGGATCTTAATTTTAAAACCCCATCTCTTTCTTTGTCAATGTAGTCAATACTCATTCATTCAATATGTATTCATTGACCATTTACTATGTGCCAGTCACTGTGCCAAGAGTTGGGAATCTAGAAGTGAGCAAAACAGTTTAAATTCCCTACCCATGTAGAACTTATATTCTAGTGGGGTTATTACCCAGCTCCACCCACACTGCTTAATTAATACATTTCTTTTCTATTTTTATCACTTTTCTTCCTTGGCTGATGTGTTTTTGTGAGTCTCTTGTCCTCCATATTATAGAACACTCCCCAACATGGCTGAAATCCGTTGCCTGGTATAATCAGACTTCGTTATAAACCAATATGTAAAGGAAAACAGATAAGTGGCAAAGCAAATAACACCTCCCTCCACCCCTTCTCTAGGTCATATGCCCAACCATGCTGTTTTCCAGGACTTGAAGACCATTTCAACTTGGCTAAAGGAGTGATGGCAATTAGTTGTCCATACAACCCTCCCTCCTGTTTTCCTGCAGTCACTGGGGACAGGCATTGTGTGTGCCACAACACAGCTGGGCAGGTAGGAGGGGCTCAGATTTGCTGAAGAAATGTGGGTAGGTGGTAAAATGGGGGAATGAATAATCAGAGCTTCTTGGAAGGGTCTGGGTGAGGGCAGGACGAGGCACTCTGGTAATCAGCTTTGATTGGGGTATCTAGCCATGGCAGGGCTTTGTCCAAGAGCAGACCTTATCCTTGGGGAAGGGGGACATGGAACACAAGCCTTTTCTTCCTGATGAGTCTCTTCCTCCTGAAAACCTAGTTGTTAGCCATCCCTGCAGCTGCTGAGGTGTGCAAGGAAGGTCCTCAGGAATGTCTGTGAGGGAGGGAGGGTCCTGCTTACCCA
This sequence comes from Leopardus geoffroyi, assembly GCF_018350155.1. Taxonomy (NCBI): domain Eukaryota; kingdom Metazoa; phylum Chordata; class Mammalia; order Carnivora; family Felidae; genus Leopardus; species Leopardus geoffroyi. The sequence goes on from NC_059334.1 coordinate 57,571,800, forward strand.
GAAACGCTATTCTCAGGAGCAAACGCAGAACAAGGCAAAGGAGGGCTGTCGCTTGCACTAGTAAGTGCCTGTAATCTGCTCTGGGAGGTGAACCGGGGCCTCCTCCCTCTGAGCAGGAGATTAAAGGCCTGAACTTGTGATTGCTGCTCGGCTGGGGACCTCTGTCGTACACCGACAGGGAGCCCCGAGAGCACAGAGAACACAGCTGCCACTGGAGAAAGTCAGTGTGGGGGACTGCCAGTGGCGGGCTGTTGAAAACAAATGGGGCAAAGAAACGATTCCATGCTATCGATTGGAGCTGATGTTTGCAGAACAGCCGGAAATGACTTACTTGCCTTTAAAACCGATAGGGAAACTGAAGTCATTGAGCCTAGAACGGACCTTGCTGATCCCTGCAAAGGATTTTCATGTCCCCAGAAATACCCACACATCAACCACCGCCCCCCAACATCTCCGAAACTGGGGTCTGAGAGATGGGAGAGGTACTCCCGGCTGCCCTGCTCCTCCCTCCCCGCTCTATCCTGTGATGGCCTCCAGCGCTGTCTTCCTCAGCCTCCCACCAGGCTGGCTGCTGCCACCGCCACATCTGGCCTCTGATCCCCCCCACCCTTGCCACTGTCATCAAGGCTTCTGCCGTGTGTGTGTGTGTGTGTGTGTGTGTGTGTGTCAGGGTGTGGATGAGCACAGTCCCCCTTAGGTCAGCTGCAACAGCACTGGAGCTTTTGTTGTGCCTGTTTACTTAAAAGGAACTCCACTAGTAAATTACCCAAACAAACCCAGAAGAGAAAGTACAAAAGCCTATAAAAGGATGAGTTTGCGGAGCAGGGACCCTTCAGCCCAAGATAACTTAAGATGAGCTCAGTGAGCACAATCTACTGGAAACCTAGGCCTTTTCTTTTCTTTTTTTCTCTTCCCTTTTCTTCCTTTTTCTCTTCTTTCTTTTCCTTGTCTCTTCTGTCTCTTTCTTTTTTCCTTCTTTCTTATTTACCTCCACCCTATGTTAGTCTGGGCTCTCCAAGAAGCAGAGGCCAAGACAGGTTTAAGGGAGTATCGGTTTTATCGGGGGCAGTACCTGTGTGAGAGAAAATGGGGAAGGAGCTAAAAACAGCCAGAAGAAGCAATGTAAGTCTGACCCGGAGTGCAGGAGGGAAGGTTGGGTGTGCCTGACTGTCCTGCAGTCTAAAGAACATTCACCAAGGCTCTCGGAGTATTCTGAGCCTGGGCTGGCTGTCTAAGGGATCTGATATCGCCTGGGCATGAGCCAGCCATAGCATCCCTGCTCTGCTCAGTCATCGATGGGGAGCAGCCCAGGGGAAGCAGGGCCTTGCTGTCAACTGGGTGATGCATTGTAGAGCCCGGCACTGGGAGCCTTGGTCAATCCTGTCCCTGCAGATGGTGGTCTGCCAGGCACATTCTCATGGCCACCATGACCCTGTTTTGGCCTGCCTAAAACCAAGTCACAGATGATTCTATCCTTCAATGGATTCTTCCTCTTCCTTTAGTCTTCCCCTACGTATCTACAGGGCTTACTTTCACTTCTGCCTTCTTTACAAGGCCTTCCCTGGCTGCCCCGTCTAGAATTGCAACTTTCTGTCCAACATCCCCTCGCCTCCTTCCCTGCTTCATTTTTCTCCCTCGTTATTATCACTATCTAAACTATCATATAGTTCCACTCCCCTTTCTTTAACTGTCTCTCACCCTCACTATGATATAAGTTTTATGAGGGCAGGGGTTTTTGTCCATCTTGTTCAGTGTTGTTTCCCCAAAGCCAAAACAGTGCCTGACACTTAATGAATATTTGTTGCATGAATAGAAGAGTGACTACTGTTTAGGGTATCTGGGCTCAGTATTTGGGCTCAGTATCGCTAGCAGCTGTGTGGACCTCAGGGAAAAGGCTGTGTCCTTCAGAGTGTGAGAGCTTCACATTCCTGTCATGCAGATGTAGGTTCTATGGCCCAGGGTGTAATACCAGGGGGTTTGGCACCGGACAGACTCAGGTACTGCTCCCAGCTCCTTCTCTTACCAGCTGTGTGAGCTTAAGCAAGGCACCTAACCTCTCTGAGCTGTAGGTCCCTCATGGGTGGAGTGAGGACAGCAATCTACCACTGTCAGGATTGCTTTAAGCTTGAGAGGGTTCTGATTACCCCAACTAAGCCTTGAAGACGACTTTTCCTATTTAAAAGTCAGCACTCACTAATGGTTTGTCAACAAACATTTCTTTGTAGGGAGAATGTTAGCTCAGCCCACTTCAGCGTGGGGCCCTTTCCTGCTGCCTCCCTCCATCACTTCCTTCCCCCAAATAGCAGTGAGATTTTGGAATTCCTAGGTCTCCATCATAACTAACAACCTGCATTTCCAATGTGGAATTACTTTGCATACACTATTGTATGGCCTATATAATTAGAGCTCTATGATGACAGGTACCACATATCTGGTTCGCTGCTATATCCCCAGAGTCTGAGCTGAGTAGGTAGGTACTCCGTAAATATTTGTTAATTCATCACAGCCATCTGGGAGGTTGGTATTATCTTCTCTATTTTACAATATTAAGACTGAGGCTTGCCCAAAGTTGCAGAGCAAGTAAGTGGCATCGCCAAGACTTAAACTCAGGTATGTCTGATCTCTAAACTTGGAAGTTTTCAATTCTATGGTACTACCTAAGGAAGGTGGTTCTTTGACATAATCCCCGAGGAAGAGCCCAGGATGCAGACACAGACAGACTCATGATGGTCTTGGGACTCATCTAGCCTCCTGCTTATCAAAGTCTCAGGCACTCCAGTTCAGTGGTGGGGAAGAGCATGGCCTCAAACACATTGTGCTTTTAGCCCATTACTTTTATGGCCAGCACATTATTTTCTAGGTTGAGCGAATCATCCTTGGCTGGAAAGTAGACCTCTATTTCTTTTTTAGCTGCTCCTGAATTCTTGACAATGTTGAGTCATTCCTTGGCAGGACACTGCCAATGTTGTGGCAGTTGGGACAATTGATGTAAGCCAAATAGCTTAGTTAGCTAACCTATAGGTTTTCTTTCAACATGGCGCAGAGTTTAACCCTGTTCTAGGCAGCCTAGCAAGAGTGGTGGCAGAATGCTTTCAAAGTCTTGAGGGTGAGTGGAGGTAGCTGGAAGACAGAGGGGTTATATGTGTATATTGGTAAATGATGAAGTCTTTTAACGGTTCAAGTTGGGCTGTTTGTGCTTGAAATAAACCGAGGCATGCACACAATACACAAACACCCTGTGATGAAAAACTTGAGTCTTTATTGTACAAACAGCAGTGTTTGCCTTTAAATGGTGCAATTAAAGTAGTGTTACATACAAGTAGAGTGTGGCATTAACCCCGGTCAGCTCTTTGAGGATCAAAGGAAAAGATGCTGATGGGGCCTGGTTTTTGAGAGGAACGTCAAAGGCCGTTCTTTCTCAAAGTCTCCCCACCCCTCTTCTGCTTCGATGACTGCGATTTTCCACATTCGGTCACTGGTAGAGAGTGTGGCATTGGGCCTTTCAATGAAGAACAATGGTATACAAATGTGATGAGAAAGTGGTGACATGTGACCACACAGGTGCACAGTAACAGCTCAGCCATCCTAGGTGTCAAGCTAGTCAGCTGATGGCCTGGAAAGGCTGGGGGAGTACAGGTGAGAAGACAGTACGGTTTGGTTGTGGAGTGGGTACTTGTTGCTTTTGCTTGCCCAACATCTTTTTGTCTAGACGCAGGATCCCAATTTTTCTTTGGGAAATTATCCCTGTTCTAATCTTAGTCCATGGAATTTCACAGGCATGTGACCTAGGCTTAGCCAGGTGGAGCATTGCATTCCCTCGGCCACTGTAATTGGTTCACAAATAGGCATGTGACTTGAATCAAGCCAATAGAAAGGCCGTCTCTAGACTTGTGTGCAGTTTTTGGGACAGAGTTATATTCTTTAGGGTTGCTGAGTTAGTGGGGTGTAAGGCTGGAGCATCTGGATAGGAGTGGAGGACATCATGCAGACAGAGCCTGTCTGAGAATAAAGGCAGAGGAAAGCAGTAGAGACAGGAAAGCAGAGTGGAGAGAGGAAAGGGACACATTCCTCAGGACATCTTTAGAAGTCCTGGATCAAGTTATGCCTGAAGTTATTACCCTTAAGTTTTTAAGGTATATGTTACAACGAATTAATAAATTCATCTTTCAACCCCCTTGCCTTTCTCCTTTCTCCCCCTCTTTTTCTCTTCCTCCTCTTTTCTTCTTCTTCTTCTTCTTCTTCTTCTTCTTCTTCTTCTTCCTTCTCCTCCTCCTCCTTATTTTTCTTCTTCTCCTCCTTCTCCTCCTCTTTCTCCTTCTTTTTCTCCCCCTCCTTCTTCTTCTCCCTCCCTCCCCTCCTCCTCCTCCTCCTTCTTCTTCCCTAAGCTTGTCACGTAAAACTGACTTTTGACTGATATGTTTTGCTTGCTTACTGCTCTTTCTCTCCCAACAAATTGTGAACTTCCTGAAAGAAGGGATTGTTGTCTCATTTATCTTTGCATCTTTGGTATCTGGCACAGTAGAACTTCAGTACTGAACTGTAGCGGCTAAAGAGAAAGGAGCCGAAAGAGTGCACTTTAAGCAAGGTGGTCCTGAACAAGAAGATGGTCTATCCCACAGAAGCAGGCTGAATAGATGTCTTCTTTCTGGGCCGTTGTGTAAGGGGCTTGGCAAGAAATATAAGAATGGAGTATGAGGAATAGAGTGGAAGTTGATCCAAGAAAGATACCCAATGATCATCAACAAGGAGTGGGTGGGTGTTGATGTTACCATCCAGAGACTCAGAACAAAATGGAGCTTGGAAAGCCAGGGAAGGCAAGAATGCCTACCTACCCAGAGGTCAAAAGTGGCAGATGGGAGGTAACTGGATGGATTTTGGAGACACGAGTGAATACCTGTGGTTTCACATTTGATAGAGAGGTCAACTCCTTTCAGAGGGGGCAAGATGGGATGGGTAGGGATGGGAATATCGGGTGCCATCTTGGGAGACTGGACCCAGAAGGGCTAACAAAGACAATACTCCCCATTTTCACCTTTCTTTTGGAACATCTTAATTTGTTGATAGAATTTACTGATGCCTGTCTTCCAACTCTGCTTGTTACAGGAGTGAATGAAATTGAGTAGGAGAGTCCAATTATGGGCTTTAAAAACATTTCAGCATATCCTGGATTATATAATTATACATGGCTCCAGACAGTAGCCCCTGCCCAGGTGTCATCTCTTCCAAAGTAAACCAAACTGCTTGTCGTTCCCATCCACTGACCGGAAGAGACCATGTTACATTTCAAATGAGCTCAGAACACCTGATGTCCAAACACTGCTGAGTCAGGGGCCACTTTTTATTCCACTGTCAGACTCCTTGAATCTGTTCTTAAGTCTCTGTCTCTGGAAGCAATTCTCCTGAACAGAAACAGGGGAAAGTGTCTCAATGGCTGAGGTAGGCTGGAAATTGAGTGAGCCTAGGTCTCCAATGTTACTGGGGGTAGAGGCACAGAAACCAGAAATCAATGGTCATCCTGTTTAGAATTTCTAACCACATTCCATAGGAAATTTTGTTCATTTTCCTTGCTTCTCCATTCTATGATTCTGCCAAATCCTTACTCTGGCACCAATTAGAAGCTGCATGGCAAAAAGTGAGTCAGCATAGACGTCTTTTCCCATCTTTGGCTCTTGGGGTTCCTGTATCTTAGATCTCCCTCTCCATGGTGTCACTGTGGGAAAGGGCTATGTGGCAGATTCAGAGAGTGTCACCGATGAGCCAGAAGGCCTGGATTCTAATTCCAGCTCTTCCAGACCTTCATTCCTTGGCTTTGGTAAGGAGTCTTCCCTCTCTGAGCTTCAGTGGCTTATTGATTCTGTAATTCTGGAAACTGATAAAGCAAAACCCTTCATCATCCCCTACCCTCCACCCCTGCCCCCACCCCTCTCTCTCTGTCTCTATGTCTCTCTGCTGGGAAGGCTGAGCACTTGGCCTCTGTGTCTGGGTCTTGCTATGTGAGATGCTTATAGTCTTTCTGACCTGACCCCTGCTCTTTATACACACCCTCTCAGCCATACCTTCCAGTATGTGCCTGGATTTGTCAGTTGGGAGATCTAAAGTTGGCAATAATGTTAGAGAAGACTAAAATATTGGGCCATCAGAGACCAATGGGGGTTTCAATAAACGAAACTTCAGCATTTAAAAGATTCAAGTCCAATTCCCTCAGAAAAGTTCCTGAAAATAAAGATTATCCACTTAAACACCCAAAGATAGCATTTACGAAAAAGGCACTTTGCAGGGAAATCAATCTTAATGTTGCCTTTCACAATTCCAAATCCCTTGTGCTCTATTAAGAAGTAGCCTTTTAACCTTTCCTTGGGTCTCTATTCACCAGCACCCTCCTCAGGTGGACCCGCTTCTGCCTGGGGCTTTTCTTCTTTTCTGTAATGACAGTTATAGGAAAACTGGAGGATTAGTGGTGGTACAGTCACCCCGTGCTGAGCATTGATATCAGGAAGGATCCTGGTCATTTGGTTCCCATCTGTGAGCTATTACAGACATAAGGGAAGGTAGTGAGAGGGATATGTAACCTCTAGCTCAAATCTCTAAATTTGGGAAATTCTTTCCAAACTCTTGTGCATAGAAAGGTCTTTTAAAGTCCTTTGCCTACCACTCTTGAACATGTTTCTGAGCTTCCCAAGGAAAAGGAAGCAAAACTTTCTCACTGTCTTTGGATTAGCGGTAGCTTAGAGTTGGGAAAAAAATGAAGTGATAAAGTGAACAATGATATTCCTTTCTTATTTTAGATCAGTTTTTTTTTCATTACAGCAACATTTATATCCATTTGAAAAATAGTAACATACATGTGTGAGATGTATATTATTTATCAATTCTATACCTTTTTCTTAGTTGTCATGCAGACTTGGGGTTCTTCTATAATATAGACCCCCTACTAGGGTCTATTGCCCACAGATTGAAAATTGCTGGTCTAGAACAACAACAAGAAGTATTGATAGCATATATTGAGAATTTCCTATATGTCTGTCATGATGCTAAGCACTAAGTGCTTTAGATACATTCCATTTGAGTCTCATGACAACTTATAAAATAGATACTTATATAATGTCCATTTTATAGATGAGAAAGCATAGGCTTAGAGAAGTAAAATAATCAGCTCAAGCCCATAAAGATAGCAAGTGGCAGAGTCAGGATTAAGACCCACATATTTCTGATTTCAAACACATGTTTTTAATTACAGAACTAGAATTTGGCATGTACTGTTGTATATCTTTTGTAACTGGTTACTTTGAATTTAGCTCTTTGTATCTTCTATAGATCCTGGCACAGAAGAAAAGCTCAATAAATGCTTTTTAATTAATTGATTAGTTTCTAAAAATTTGATTCCTATGATTTTACTACTTATTTCCAAATAGTGGCATTTTCACTTTCTTAAGTATGGGCCATCAATGATCTTGGATGGTGACTACACCATACACCTTACATGGTGAGCATTGAGTAATGTATAGAATTGTTGAAACACTATTTTGTATACCTGAAGCTAATATAACATTGTGTGCCAACTATACTTCAATTTAAAAAAAAGATCTTGGATGGCCTTGGCTGACAAGTATCATTTTTACAAATTTGAGTATAGTTGACACACAACGTTACATTAGTTTCAGGTGTGTTGGCAAGGATGTGGAGAAAAAGGAATCTTCCTGCACTCTTGGTGGGAATGTAAATTGGTACAGCCACTGTGGAAAACAGTGTGGAGGTTCCTCAAAAAATTAAAAATAGAAATACAATATGATCCAATAATTCCACTACTGGATATTTACCCAAAGAAAACAAAACACTAAATCAAAGAAAACATATGCACCCCATATGTTTATTGCAGCATTATTTACAACAGCCAAGATATGGAAACAATCCAAGTGTATATCAATAGATGAATGAACAAGCATAATTTTTAGTTTTGAATTCCAGATCAAGAATTAATAGATAGATATCAGAGAAAGAATTTGGAGTCCTGACTCTCACTCTGATTGGAAGCTTGATGAAGATCATTTTGTTTGCAAACCATGAGTCATCCAACATGTTTCCCAGAGTATCTGGTTAAGCTTCTTCGTCATCACCACTATCACCATCACCACAATCATCACCATAATCGCTATCATTAGTTAGTATTTACAGAACTCCTTATTCTTACAAGGAATGTTTCTAGATTTTAAGGATAGGTATATAGAAGTATGATACAGCTCCTCTCTTGGGGGAGCTTCCAATCCAATGGGGGAAACCATGAAGGGTTTCAATATGGGCCTTCAAAGAAAAGTTGTTTGGAGGAGAGAGGGAGCAGAGTTAGAGTTTGTAATATTCTACATGGAGGGAACAATATAAACAAAAGCAGAAAGATGTGGAAGTGCATATTTAAAGAAATCCATGTTTAAGGAAATACAAGCAGTAGGACAGAGGGTGTATAAAAGTTGTAACGTATCTGGAATATATTTTATGTGACGTGAGGTAGGGATCTACTTAATTTTCTTCCATATGGATGACTAATTGTTCCCACACCATTTACCATTTAATGAACTGTTAATCCTTTCTCTACTAATTGATTATAGCATCTTTTTCTTATATAAGATCCTCTTAATTATTTGGGTGTCTTTCTGGATTCTGTTCTGTTTCATTGTCTTCTTTCTCTGTACCTCAGCCAGTACCACATTATTTAAATTCATATAGCTTTGTAATGTGTCTTGACATCTGATAGTACAAACCCCTCTCTTAGTTCTTTTTAAAAAATATTTTATGGCTATTCTTGCTCATTGACTCCTCTGTATGAATTCTAGAAGTTGCTAATCAAATTCTCTGAAAAATTATGCAGGCCATGAAGAAAATGCCCTGAGGCATAGAAGGAGTGTAATGGGCCGGGGGGACGGTGGTAAAGTAGTATGAAGGTCAAATAATGGAGGCTTAGATTGTCAAGCCAAGACCTTCAGAGCCTACAGCACTTGTGGGCATTTCTAAAGAAGCTGAGATAACTTCTGGCATCCTGGCCTCTCCCTTAGGAATATTGTCTGCAATGCCTTGCTCATACAGTGTTACAGACTGGCTCAAAAAGCCCATGTCTCCATGTCTCCAGATCCATGTCTCTCAGCCTGTATTGGTAGACAAACAACAACAACAAAAAAGCCTGTCCATCTTGTCTATTTGGAACTCAGAAGTGACCTGAATCTGAAACTCCAGAGGCAGCTCCTTTCTCTCTTCCTTCGTCTTTTCACTGCCTCTGCCCCTTTTCACGTGCAGGCCTTCCTAGCTGCCATCTGTCAGAGTTACAGATGATTGAACAAAGTTAAGGAGAGAGAGTCAGCTGCCCGTTGTGTCTTCCTCTGAGGACTAATGTCAGCTCTGGATCAGAAATCATGGAAAGCAACCCTGGCCCTTTGGTGAGGGGAGGGAGCACAAAGGCCCTTTGGACAAGCCTCTGAGGACAGGCTGCCCTCTCATCCATCCCATTCCATTAGCCACAAGACAGAGACATGTGTACAGGAAGTGCCTCTCCTCTGCTTGTCCCTGTAGTTCTCTTCTTTGGTGGTTATTTTCTCATTCAACAAGTATTCGTTTAATACTTGCTATGTGCCAGGTACTGGGTAAACAATGTGAACAAAATAGACTTGGTTTCTGTCCTCATGGAGCTTACGATCTGGAGGGTGTGGAAAGAGCTAGCAATAAGCTAACAAACATACAAGTACTTCTTTTCTCCTCTGCTCTCCTCCCTCCAAGCACAGTTCTCCCTCTGGAAGCCCCTGCCAGATATGGGTAGAGTTTAGGCATGGGTAATATATCCATATAAAAGGACTCTAAAAAAAGCAGGGTGGGGGGACACCTGGGTGGCTCAGTCTGTCTAGCTTCCAACTTTGGCTCAGGTCATGATCTCATGGTCTGTGAGTTCGAGCCCCGCGTCGGCCTCTGTGCTGACAGCTCAGAGCCTGGAGCCTGCTTCAGATTCTGTCTCTCTCTCTCTCTCTCTCTCTCTCTCTCTCTCACCCTCCCCTGTTCATGCCCTGTCTCTCTGTGTATCAACAATAAACAAACATTAAAAAAAAAATAAAAGGACTCTAAGCATACTAGCCTGGGGCTGGTAGAGTGGGAGATTAGAAATGTGTAAGGGATGGTCTGAAAGGATATTGAAGATCATACACAGGTTCTTGTTTTTTTTCTGGCCCTACTAGGTGATTACTGCCTCCCTTTTTGAGGGTCAAATTAATGTCCCATGTCTGAATAACAACCTCTACTTAATGACATGAATTGTAGGAAGATGAAGGAGTTTTTCTGGTTTATGCAAGGAAAAGAAGTATGGTGAACAATTTTGTATCCAAAGGTGATGGGGAAGAGGACAGAGTATTCTGGCAGGGAGATTCTGACTTCCCAGAGGCATCCTCCCATGGAGGGGTTCCTGGTGTTGGTGACCATGATACGATGTGTATGACTGAAATTCTGGGCCAGCTCTGCAGCCAGACTACTCTGAGAGCAAGAAATACATGAAAAAGTGAAAGAGCTGTGGTGTGGCCTCGAACACAAAGCAAGGCAAACTCATGCAGAAGATGGTGTGGAAGGGAGCAATGTAGACCCATGACAAGGGTACCAGAGGGCTCTTGACCAGAGCAGAAATTATGAAGAATTTTGGGTTGCTCTTCAGAATTCCAAAGATGGAAACTTTTTAATACTTGAATATAGGTGCATGAAAACATCTTTTTGTTGGAAAAGCAAATAACCAACCAGAAGTGTGGCCTTGGAAAAGTCACTGGTCACTCGTTTTTGTGTGTATGAATAAATTGTAGTTGGGAAAGTGGGATGAGGTGCTGAGAGTGGGGTATTTAATGACTTTGAAGGTTTTTCTTCCACCATTAATGTCATGTGATTCTGTTTTTATCCCCATGGATCAGACATCATGTTTCTATAAATTTTTAGAGGAAAGTTTTTGTTTTTATAAGTTTACTTTTGGGAGTCTATAGGCTCTTTGAAGGCAATAGATATCTCCCTAGCACAGGAACTTGCATCAAATTTTGTTGGATGAATGAATAAGGAAAAAAATAAAACATATGGAGAGTTTCCTCTTACCAAGGAGCCTACCTCCAGGTTTGAGACACCAGATAATACATTTGAAATAGTTAAAGAAGTCTGCTAGACAATCCATATTTAAGTTTTAAATTCTGACTGGACTCCCTGATTCCAGAGAGTACTGCGGACAGCTCCATGGTGCTGAAAGTAGAGCTCTAATGAGGCGAATGCACTTTTCAATTCAGCATTCACGAACTCATTCATCCCACAAACATTCACTGAGGGCTTATTTCATGCAGGCAGCATCCAGGTACAGTAGGGAAGAAGTCTTTGAGTATTTTAAAGTTCAAGATAACCTTAGAGGAAATGGCCAAAAACCATGACAACAAAGGTTTCCAAGAAAACAGGAAAAGAAACACAAAAGAAAGACCATTTCAGTTTAGAAAGTTGAATTCAGAAGGATTAGGAAACTTTTTATAATAGGTAACATTTATTGAGTGTCTACTATAAGCCTGTATGTGTACATACATTCTTTCTAAATAGGCTTGTAAGACAGGAGTCCGGAGAGGGTATGGATCCCAAACAACATGGCTTATAAACAGGAGCAAGATCAAGGCCCATGTCTGTTTCCACCTAAAACCTGGAGTCTTTATAAACCCTCATGATCACCCCCTAAGGCCACCATGTGAGGAAGGAACCTTCTAGTCTGTACAGAGTTTGTGTGAACTGATGAGGGAAAGACCAGCTTGTCTGCTTCCCTTTTTCCTCTAAGTGTCTGTCTCCTTGCCATCTTAGCCATGTGACAGCACCAATTGGTGGCAAAGGGGAGCGGAGAGACTCCAGAACTATTTGAGATATATGAGGTATATTAGGCAGAAATCTTTCAGTAAGGTGATAATTTCTACAATTCAAACAAGCCTAATCAAAAAGATAGGCAAGTAGCTCAGAAGACTAGGAAATTTAGGTGTAGATCCAGCTTCTGATGCTGAATCTTGTGGGGGATGGGGCCGGGGGGGGGGGAAAGAATGTAGGATGTTTATCACATGATGTCATCCTGACTATGCCCCTCCCTCCAGCTTTCATTCTCTGCTTTGCTTTATTCTGGAGACAGGCTGTCATCATGTGATGACAAGATGGCTGCCAGGAATCGCTCCCTATCTGATTAGCAACACCAGCAGAAAAGTACCCTCTCTCTTCCAATTTCTATAAGCCGATCACAGATAAGATTCTGATTAGCCCTCCTTAGGTCATGTTCACATACTCTGACAGATCAACCTGAGTCTCATGGTTTTACTTGTTGCAGGGGGTGGGGGGAGAAGGGCACACACAGAGGGAATAGATGATGAGGTGATGGCTCAAATGGTATCACCTAAAGTGAGGGAGGACCTAACTAAAGAACCAGAAAAAAGATGATAAGGAATCAAACTGGACGCAGAAAAATGTTAAATATTCTGGAGCCCTGTAGTGTAAACACACAGTCCCAGGTAGTTAGGCCAGGGGCTCCCTAGATTATCTTGTCTTCTGAGAGGGAAGTATGGAGGCTGTGGGAAATAGGGTTCAGGAAAGGTGGGCAATCCCTGATTAGTGGGCTCTTTGGGACAAAAAGTAGCTCTGGTTCCTGGTTTTACATGAAGAGCTCACCTTTATAAGGCAGAAGATCACTTGTCCACAAAAATAATGACTCCTGTCTTTATACCATCATTCTTTGCAGTTTGCCAAAGACTTTTACCTTCTTCTTCTGAGAGCCTCATAATAACTCTGGCAGGTAGTAAGGGCTGCTATTACTTCCCTATTCTACAGGTGAGGAAACTGAGGCTCTGAGATGCTAAGGGACCTGCCCAAGGTCACTCAGTTAAGTTTCAGAGCTGTGACTACCAACCAGCTCTCCAGCATACAGAATGAATTAAAGGCCTATGAAAAAAACTCCAACTCAATCAGGATTGGTAAGTGATAAGGAGAAATCTCATTGGTTAGACAAAAACCTGCAGAGGGAACAGATCTGCCAGTTGGAAAGGCAAAAACAGGAAGCTTGGCCCAATTGCCCAAGAAGAGAACAAAGAAATAGCCAGAATTTATAGGTGTGAGAAGAGAAAAATCAAAGAAAGAAATGAGATGCAACCTGCAAAACACATAAAAGGAAATAGAAAAACATTCTTTAAAATACACTAGGAACAAGAGAAAGATAAGGGGAAATGTTTCTTCCTAATAGATGATGAGGGAACGCTGATAATAGATGGCACCAGAAATGCATAGGTTTTCAGTACTTTATTTTTCGGGTAGCTGGAACAAACTGCATACAGACAAGAAGGCAAAGAAAACAACTGGAGGGTGGAAGGTGAAAGGAAGAAACTAGAGATCTGGGATCACCAGTGACAGGGAACCCTAAAATGTCAATGCTGGAGGGACCCGAGATGTCATCTGGCCCCACCCCTCACTTGACAGAAAATTAAACTGAGTATCAGTGATGGGGAGTGAGATGCCCAAGGTCACTCAGTATAAGAAGAGTCAGGCTTCTGGCTCCTGGCAAGTGTGTTTTTCAGCCCCTTTGGGAGATGGAAAGAAGGGGAGACACATGAGGGATAAGCCAAAATATTTAATGGGGGGAGATTAGGCAAATGCCTAAATAACCTGGATGGAAGGCAGGTGAAGGTCAGGACTTGGGGAGGATTGGGGATACAATGTGAGGAGGAATCTTCCTTGACATCAGGGCTCAAGTCTTGCTGTTGCTCTGGCTTCCAGTCTTCTGCCAGTCTGTGTTTTTAGGGTCTCAAATTGTCAGACTCTCTCAGATCCAAGGGTTTCTGATCACTGGCTGTTGTCTGGTGTTTGGATGCTGCCTGTCTTGCTTTGTCTCTTGAACTTGCTACAATAATGCTGTCTAACCACTCCAATATTCAGAAGCTTAAAACAATAAGCATTTATGTAGCTTGCTGTGGGACAGTGTTCATCTAGGAGGTTTTCCTTTAATGGTTGCATCCTTCCACATTTGTGGGGAGGTTGGCTTGCTGTTGGCTGATCTTGGATGACTGGGATATTTGAAATGACTCAGCTCTCTGTCAAGTGTCCATCAGGCTAGCCCAAACATACTCTCGTGGTATGGCAGAAGTGCACAGCCAAGGAGCCCAGTTGTACAGGGAATGCAAACACACAAGCACCTTTTAAGTTTCTGCTCACACACATGTTTGCTAACATTTTATTGACCAAAGCAAGCTACTTGGCCAAGTCCAGAGTCAAGGTGAGCAGGACTAAAAAATCATAGGGTAGAGGGTATAATTTAGCAAGGCCATTAACTGGAGCTATTAACACAACTAGTCTATACCCGGTATCCATTCCCAAGATATTTAACTCTGCTGTCTTACTCTATTTCCCACCATCTTGGTCCTGCTGAGTGAGCTGCTTATCTGGCTCCCAACCCTCATCATCGAGAGTTCTATTCTGTCTGGGGTCCCACAGCCTATTTGCCAGTAGGACAAGCTGATTCTCACTCACAGCCTTGTTCTGCTCAGGTAGACTTATGGATATCCCTTACTTAGCCTGGGTTTGCCTTTCTTGGGACTGTGATAAAAACACTGAATGCTCAGAACCTGTTTACTGCTGCCACAAGAGGTAATGCTCAGAGGCAGTGCTCTTTCAAAGGTCTTTAACTGGAAACCCCCAAACCCACAGGCATTTATCAGCTGGTGTTTACTTTCAAGTCTCTCCTACCCATGGACTTATTTCACAAAGAAGCCACGTAGGTCCTCTGCAGACCTCATCTACCCTGGACTCCGCTGAGAGGGTGTTATGGGCTGAATTCCATCCCTCTTCCCAAATTCATATGTTGAAGTCCTAATGACCCTAATGTGATTGAATTTGGAGACAAAATCTTTAAAGAGATAACTAAGCTAAAATGAGGTCATTAGGGTGGGTCCTAATCCAAATGACTTGTGCCCTTATAAGAAGAGAAAATTCAAGCAGAGGCATGTGTGAGCACAAAAGAACAACCACGTGAAGACACAGGGAGAAGACAGCCATCCACAAGCCAAGGAGAGAAACCTCAGAAGAAACCAGCCTTGCTGACACCTTGATCTCAGACTTCTGCTCCAAGACTGTGAGAAAATATATTTCTGTTCTTTGAGACCCCCAGTTGGTGATACTTTGTCCTGGCAGCCAGAGAGCAGGTGAATGCGGAGGGAGAGGACCAGTCTTGGATGTTGGATAAAGACAACAGATGCTTGGTGGTGGTCTTCCCTTTGGCATTGTAGCTCTCAACCCCAAGACAAGGAACACTCAGCCGAGACATCAATTTGTGTGAAGACTTCTTGTCTCCATTCTGAAGACTGAGAATGCTCCGACCTCTCTACTTGATAAGCCCCAGGGGCAGAGCTTACCAGCTAGGGGACAGAGCCTGGCTGCTGAGCTCTGCTTCCCCTAGACAAAGCAAAGTTTCCTTTAGTTTTGGCTTCTCTACCTTGCCTCGCCTGGCCCTGTACTCCCTTCTGTCCCTCTCCTCATCTTCATCAGGCCAGTTTGAACAGTTCATCATCTCCCGGCCTGGGGTCCTGTTGCCCAGAGACCAGGTCTGGATTTTCATAAATTTTGGAGTTGAAGCCTATTCTTGTCTTTCTGTCTCCCTCAACAATATGTACTATTCGATCTTTTCCTCTGAAAGAAAAACATAAGTGCCCCTATGATTTGAGAAGGGAGGGAAAGTGTGTTTCATGACAAGTCAGTGAATAGGGATCCATGGTAAGTTTGGAGGCAGGAGGATTGCCTGTCAAAGGAAGCATTTGTTGGATGTTGAAGCATAGTTTAGGTTGGTGGCTAGGATGGGCTGGCAGCTGGGGGATGAACAAGGTGGCAACGGCATGGGCAGGGAGGACAGCGCCCTGGGGTGAGAGGCAGAAGACCCAGCTCTGAGCCTGATTCTGTTGGTCAAGCCTTGTACTTATTGGGTCCAATGCTATGTACCACTCTGCCAGGTGCTGGGAGTATAGAGCTGAATATGGCGGACATGGAGCCTGCCCTTATGGGGCATTTGCTCTCTCTCATCATGATACTAGGCAGTTCACATCTGAACCTCGGTTTCCCCATCTCTAAAATGAGGAATTTGGATTATGATTTCTAATGTCGCTTTCTGCTCTAGCATTCCAGTAGAGCTGTCCTTGGGTATGAGGTGTTGAGGACCAGATCATGACATTGACAGCTCTAAAAATGGGAGAGGAGGGATGAATCTGGAAACATTCCCAAGAATGAACTGACTCCTTGGCTATGTGGAAGGAGTGAATCTGAAGATGCAAAAATGCCTGCCGTTTTTAACCTGAAGTTGTCATGTAGGAGGAAAACAGAAATTGGGAAAAGGATGAAGATGAATACTGGCCCCAATTGGTTATTTCCTGGGAACTATACAGACAAATGGATCAAAATTATGTTTTTATGCAAAAAGGAAAAAAAAAACCTATATAAATGAAAAGGTATGTGTGGAGGTAGGGGAAGTACTATGAGGCTATATATGTGCATGGATGAGAAAAGATCTGGGGGTCCTAGTAGAAATCAGTGTGGTGGTAGACAATGGTCCCAGTATGGCGGTGTGACGACAGATGGGAATTGCGCACATAGAGGCCATTCGCTGTGTGCGCTGGAGGCCGCAGCGCTGGACAGGAAAATTACCAGGTCATTGCTCCGTCCCTGGGGGACTGTGAACCTGAAGCGATGTCCTTCTTAACAGTACGAGTTTTCATTTTCTGAGGGAGCCAAGTGCCTGATAAAGCAGACAATCCAGAAGTGCCCACCATTTAGGCAACTCAACATACATTATTTTAAGCAGCAAGCTAGGTCCCAGGGATGCAGAGATGAATAAGGTTCCTGTTTATAAAATTAGGGGTGGGGTTTATAAAGGTAGGGGTGTGGTAGGGAGGCAGACACATGACCTAGTCTCATGCAGGAAGCTTGCGACTTTTGCTTAGAACTGTTGTAGGCAAAGCACTGGTGATTGATTCTGATGGTTGAGCTCTGGGAAGGCTTCCGGAGGAGGTGGCCTTATGAGCCTTATGTGCAGTCTATACTGGAAGAGGTAAGCTAAGTGTAGGGACTTACAGCATCATCTGTAGACTTTGGCAGGAGGAGAATGGTGGGGTAGCAAGGGGGGGGGGAAATGTTTTGGACCAAGGATGTGATCAAGTTTGGAGGTGGCTCAGGGGAGGGAGTCCTCCTAAGATGACCCTGGATGTCTGAGTGCCCACTGGACAGAACCAGATACTCTGATTTAATTCCAAAGGCAGTGGGGCCAACATCCAGAGGATGAGAGAAGCTACTGTGGTAAGAGGGAGGAGAGTCAGTAATGGGGAGGCAAAGGAAGAGGCAGTTACAAGCCAGCAGGAGGATGTGGGAGGTTTCAGACAATGCTGCTCTCTCTGAAGGGTGACAGGCCAATGCCGCAAAGGCGTGGAGGCTCTGGAGCCCGAGGGGCAGTGCGCTGATGAGCTGCTTGGTCAGTGAAGCAAGGCAAGGAGCTGGGATGGAAGCTGAAAAGATCCGTGGGGTCAGAGGAGGAGGGAGGCAGCAAGTGGCCTGAGAGTTCTTAGCTCCTACCTATGCTGCCCAGCCTGAGCCTGGGGCTGGAGGTGAGGGGCCCACAAGCTTGCCAGAACCTGCACAAAGGGATTGTGGACCAGCTGCAGGCCTCTGAGCAGCAGGGGAAGTGATCAGACTATAACATACACAGCTCAGCTTCTGAGACAGCGGGGCTGACCAGATGCAGGCTGCTACCTCACAGGTTCCCAGACAGGGAGCAGGTGTGAGCCTGGCCCCCATACTGCTCTCGCTGGCTTCCTTCTTTAGAGTTTGCCTTTCTTTTCCTCCTCCCTTCTTCTCTCACACCCTCCCTACCATCCATCTCCCTTCCTTGCAACAAAAATTTATTAAGCATTTATTATATTTGTACCAGTTTTTTTTTTTTTTCCTGCACAGAGGCATAGAGAGCTAATTTCTAAAGAGGAGAAACTCAGGCTCAGTTATAGTTATACCAGCCTGGTTCCTCACCTAGAGTGTTTTCAAGACCCTATCTGTGCCCTGCCCTGTGTAGGCTAGGGAGGGGGGAGGTAAATGCTGGCTGCTCTATTCCTATGCTCACCGCCCCCCTCCGCCCAATAGAGGGCTTGCCAAAGGGAATTTGAGGCTGGGCTCTCAAGTTCTTGGGCAATGTCTCTCCCCACCCAAACCTATTTTCCTCTGAGCCTTAATCACCATCCTAATGTCAGTCTTAGCTTCTTTTTCCCCAGTTCTGCTTTACTTTAATTCCTGGCCCTATCACATGGTTCTGAGAGAAAGCTGGAAGTTTCAGCTGGGAGGGTTAATAATAATAATGGCTATTACTTACAATAACCACTTATAATCAGGCATTAAATTACACATGTAACGTCATTGAAGCCTTACAACTCACGAAGGTAGACATTATTCCCCCATTTTTCAGGTGAGCACACTGAGGCCTAGAGAGCTTAAGTCAACTTTCCCAAGATCACACAGCTCCTAAGTAGCAGAACCCATATTCCATTCCAGGCCTACCTGATTCCAAACTGGTGTGAATAAACACTTCTGTTGATTCCCTGTAGACTTTAGATGAAGCCTCATGGGTAGTTTCTCACCTAAGGTGAGAGTCCAGATGGTCCTTTCCCTTCAGACCCTTCTCTCCTCCCCTGTGAATCCAGCCACCTTCAGTTCCAGCACCATCCACATGCTTAACACATCCAGTGTTGCTGTAGTACCTACATGATGAGGGAGGCGGTGGGGGGGGGGGGGTTAGAGTGATTTCACCACCAGCTTTTCAGAGCAAGGGGAGTAAAGGTAATTTGGCAACAGAAAGGACAGAGCTCAGACACATAGAACACCCGAGGACAAGGGCAAGGGAGGGAGTTGGTTTCATTTTTCAATCCTGGTGACTTTATTGGCAGGACAAGGTAACCAAGCGTTGCCAAAGCTAGTTCATCAACCGCCTGCACTTTCCTCTCCAGCGGGAGCTGAAGTTCCCATCCCGATCCAAGCTGGTTGGTGTCCCAGGGGCAGCTGCTAGCTCCTGCCATGAGTGCTTCTGACACCTCCACTCCCTCCAAAGTCCCCAATGTCCTTCTTTGATAATCCAGAGCTGATGACTATGATGAGTACAGCAATCTAACCCTTATGATGCTTTTTCACAGGCTTCCTCTCAGCTTCACGTTAGTGATTAGCCCTGTTCCAAGAGTGCTCTGTGGCCCCTAAAAGGCCTAGAAATGGCTTCTAAAATGCTGCTCCCTATCTCTTTGCCTTTTTTTGAGTTTTCATCTGTCGCCTTAGCTGGATTTAGGCCCCAAGCTCTTGCCCCAAAACATGGACTCTACTGTTACCTGGGAGGGAAATGGTCTACTTCTATCTAAGATATGGAGAAACTGAGGCCCAAAGAGATTAGGTCTTGAGTGAGGGGACACCGCTATTAAGTAGAGAAGCCAAGATTCAACAAGATTCAAGCCCTGGGATCTCTCTACTGCACTATGCTGTCTCCATCCCTGCAGGGGCCTCCTGAGAGGCAATGTTTGAACTGGGCTGTGATGCACAAGCAGGATGTTGATGGTGAGAGATGGCATGTGAAAGGGATGAAGGACACTGCATGGCAAGTGGTCCTGTACACCTGGGAACAGATAGTGCTGGGGACGTGGTGGGCATGTGGGGCCCCACTTCAAGGAACTTCTCTGCCATGTTAATGACTTTGAACCTCATTATAGACATGCCCAATGGGGAGCCACTGGGATTTGGAGGTAGAGAGTGAGATCATCTGATCTGGGCTCTAAAATTGGTGGGATTTCAGGGGGGAATTATCTGGCACTCTAAAGAAACAGCTGAACACCATTCCTTGGAGAATCAGATGAAAGAATTAAAGTTGAATCTAGTGAGAATATTTTTAGAGCTGAGGTGAGTCCGAGGCTGCTTGGTCAACAGTAGGAGAGGCATTAGAAGACCCATGTGTCCCTAGTGGCACTCAAGGCTGGCTCTGAGGGATGTGGTCCTTGCCTGGGCTAGGGCAGGAGGTGTAGAGGCTGTCTTACTGGGCACAGGGGGTTCCCATCAGTTTAAAGACCAGGTATAGGGACGTAAAGAAAGAGCCATGGGAGGTGAGAAAAATTACTTTCAGTCCTCAGGACCCACAGGGCCAGGGGCCCACGAATTTGGAGAAAGAGTCCAGGGCTCTGGGGTGGTGCTAAGTGGACTCTGGAACTTCCTCAGGGAGACTGCAGCCTAGTCTCTGGTGATCTTCCACGGAATAGAGGGAGGAGCTCTATCTTTTAACACGAGATCTCTTGAAGGAGGAACCTTGGCAGATCCCAGGGTTCCAGCCCTTTGGAAGAGGATGTGGCTAAGTTTCCCAGGCCAGGACTATGCCCCTGGGATCAGGCTCCTGAACTTCAATTAGACAATCACTCAAAAGCAGGCTGGGTGTTAGCTGGGGAGCTAGCTGGAGGCAGTTTTGGATTCTCTCCAAAGTTGACCCATGCCTGCCTCCCCCTCCCCCCAATTACCCACCTCCTGACTCACTAAACTCCAGTCACACTGGCCTGCTCTCTTTCCTTTAACTCCTTGCTATCCTCCCTGAGGGGGGCTCGCGCAGTCTATCCTACCTGTCCCTTTCCCCTCCATACCCCTGTTTGCCCTTTGGTTCTTCTGGTCTTGGCTTAGACCAGTTCTTTGTAGGGGACTTGCCTGACTCCCAGACTGGAGCTAGACCCCCTCCCTGGATCTCACAGCTCCCTGTATGTCCTTATCATAGAATTCTCTTGCAGTTTGCAAATTCATAGGTTTACATGTGTGTCATTTGTTCGCGTATGCCTCCTCCATTAGATTGTAGGCTTCCAGAGGGCAGCTGCTGTGCCTGGCACATTGTGAGCACTCAAAAGGGTAAAGCCTTGGATCTGGGAATCTGGGAGTCTGTCAGGGCCAGGGGCTCAGGCATCATTGGGCTGGTAGGATCACCACAGCCCTTGGTGCAGTGTGATGATTCCTCAGGGGGCTCTGTGACTACTTCAGGGCATTCTAGGTGCATTTACCCAACCATTTAAGAGACTGATTCTTCTTCTTTTTAATGTTCTTTTCTTTCTTTCTTTCTTTCTTTCTTTCTTTCTTTTTGAGAGAGCAAGAGAGAGAACATGCATAAAAAAGGGAGAGGGTGAGAGGGGGAGAATCTTAAGCAGGTTCCACATTCAATGCAGAGCCTGACATGGGGCTCGAACCCAGGACACTGGGATCATGACCTGAGCCAAAATCAAGACTCGGACGATCAACTGACTGAGCTACCCAGGTGCCTCTTCAGGGCAGGGCTTGTGGGATCAAGCCCCTTGTTGGGCTCTGCACTGAGCATGGAGCCTGCTTGGGATCCTCTCTGTCTCTCATATATATATGAGAGAGAGAGAAAGACTAATTCTTCTTAAGCACATTTCTCCTGCAGTTGCCCTCCAACTGACCCAAAAGTCTTTTTTGCTGATTTTCTCCTATAATGTCACCCAATAAGAATGCTAGAAAGTGTTGTGATTTGTCAAGACTGTTGAGGGGTTCCAGGTTTTCCAAACAACTCTAGAGCCTTCCTTTCCTTTGATACCAAAACCTCTGAGGCAGCAGGGCAGGTATTGTCATCCACATCCAACAGGTGGGGGAAAGGAGACCCAGAGAGTAATGGGACCTGTGGTCACAGGTTCATGAGACAGCAAGTCTGTAACCTTGCTTTCCCGACTCCTGGGGCAGAGCCCTCGTCCCTGTGTGCCCAATGCCTGTACTGGTCATCATCAGCACATACTTCGCCCTTACTCACAGGACCCCCCGCCACCCCAACGATGGATCAATTTCTCTTTGAGTTTAGGCACTGATGTTTGACGGAAAAGTGAGACGCAGGAAGAGGGATATTCCACTTGCAGTCTCTCGTCCACCCAAATACACTCACATCTTGGGGGCACTCCCTTTGTGCCGGGCCCAGTGCTGGGGCTGCCGTCCCCATCACTTCTTCAACAGTCCCAGGAGGGAGAGCCAGTGCTGGAAACCCATTTTGCGGATGAGGACACTGAGGCTCAGAGAGTATGACTTGCCCAAAGTCACACTGTTGGCAGCACAGCTAGGATTCAACTCCCTGTCCATTTGACTCCAAAGCCCGTGGCCTTCCACAGCCTCACGTTGCTCTTCATCACCATGTCCCCTGGGAGGGACCGAGAGAAAGACAGTTGCAGATGCTGGATAATGGTTGTGTTTTCACCGGAGGCAGGAGTCATCTGCTGTGCGAGATGTGACTCAGTCCTCTCAACAGGTTTGCAGATGAATCAAGAGGATTCTTCCCCTGTCTGTGACTCTTTCCTGGACAGGGTGGGCCGTACCCAGAGACCAGAAAGTTTATTGAGAAGCTTCAGGAGTGTCTTCCCCCAAAAGAGATACGAGCAAGCAATGGGGAATTTGTCAAAGGGAAAAAACAGGAAAGAAGAACAAGGAGTCAGTGGGAAGCAGGGAGAGGAAATAGGAGTCAAGGGGATGGCGGACGACAGAGGAAGACAGAATGACTCAGGAAGAGGGATGGGTGCCCTGGGGGAGGGGTTGGGGACAGGACTGGATTGGCGAGCTGCAATTTGTGAAGTTTACAGATAAATCTTGGTCCTTTCAGCAAAGCTTATCTGTAATGGGCTCGGCTCGCTGAGGCCCCGTCTCCTGTAGACATAAATCATTTTCTAATTTATAACATGAATAATTGATTTTGCCTCTGTAGCCTCAACAATAAATCTCCCGATCACACATGCATAAGAAAATAATAATAATGAAAGCGATCAGGATATGCTGCCATCGATTAACTGTGAGAGGGGCCACTTGACTCGCAATTCATGTTTTAAGTATTCCAGGTGGCACCGCGCCCACAAGCCACCCCTGCCCGTTGCCCCTGGGCTCTGCCTGTCACTAGTGGGGAGTGGAGAAGAGAAAGGGGAAAAGCCACGTCTGGCCACGGCCAGCCACAGTTGGGATCAATTCAGATGTTTCCTTAGTGGTTATCATTCATTCATTTAGCAGCGATTTACTGAGCATCTCGTACCTGGAACGTCCTAGGATAGATGTTGTCCAGGGCAAAACGAGACCTGCTATTCGGCTTCCCGGAGCTTTTGATCCAGTTAAAGGGCAGAGCTTGGAACGCACAATTTAGTGGTCAGGAGGGACCGAAGGGGAAAGAGACTTCCACTGTTGTGTGTGGTCACTTCAAATCCGGGAACCCTGGAGCCCTCCCTGATGGCTCCCTCTCCCTCCCTACCAGGTCCTGCTGAGTCTATCTCCACAAGGACCTGGAATCCATCCACTCCTCTCCACTCCCCAACCATAGCCTCCATCACCTCTCTCCTGGCATCACAGTGACCCCCTAAATGAAGGCCCTTTATCCCTCTTGTGGCCCAATCCCACCCACCCTCCTGGAACCAAAGTAATCTTTAAAATGGCAGGTGGGGGCGCCTGGGTGGCTCAGTCGGTTAAGCATCTGACTTCGGCTCAGGTCATGATCTCATAGTCCGTGGGTTCGAGTGCTGCGTCGGGCTCTGTGCTGACATCTCAGAGCATGGAGCCTGTTTCAGATTCTGTGTCTCCCTCTTTCTCTGACCCTCCCCTGTTCATTCTCTCTCTCTCTCTCTCTCTCTCTCTCTCTCTCTGTCTCAAAAATAAATAAATGTTAAAAAAATTTTTTTAAATAAAAAATAAAAATAAAATGGCAGGTGGACTTTCCCACAGGACCGTGGGTTCAAACCTCCCCAGCCACACCCACCCCTCTCCTCTCTAGCCTCATCTACCAGGATTCCTCCCCATCCTGAACTTGAGCCATGTTCAACTTTTTAAAAACTTCCAAAAGTGTCCCGTTCCTCTTTCTGGCTGCAGAGACCTTTTATGCGTGTTACCTCTGCCTGGAATCCTTCTCCCGTCTCCCCGCCCCTCCTGTCCCCACCCATTAGGTCTCAGCTGAACCATCACAACTGCCCCAGACGGGATGACATTTCCCTGATGAGCACTCCTACCACTCCTGGACTTCTCCTTCATATCATGTGTCACACTGATAGTTTCCTGCTCAGTATTTTTCCTTTCTGTTGATGACAAAGCCCAGGAGGGCAAGATCCATATTTTCTTTGTTTGACCCTGTTTCCTCAGGACCCAGCATAGTGTCTGGCACATAATAGGTGCTCAATAAATGCTGGTTGAATGGCTAAATAAATGATCTTCCTACCACCAGCATATTTTCTCTCCGGATCTTCTTACGCAGAACAATTTTTTTTTTTTTTTTTTTTTTTGTAAAACCATTGCCAGATTATCCTTCTTTTCAAAAAAGTTTGTCACTAGTTGTCAGTGCCTGTGCGCGAAGTCTAATATCCTCTCCTGGCGCTGACAGTGGCAACCTGTCTTACTCAAAGCTCCTGAGTCCTCTTTGTGGGTTTTCTGGTCACTTACTGAAATGCTACATATCCTTCGAGACTTGGCTGAGATGCCCAACACTAGTGTAGCACTTATTTCCTTCCTTAAAAACCCTCTGATGATTCTCCTTAGCTGCCGAATGCGAGGAGAAGCATTTCAGAGTTTTAAGGGAAAGATGTGGTCCAATTTGTGTTAGGGTTGATTGTCCCTAAAGCTTCTTAGGGGATGGAACTGAGGGGGAGGGGAGGGGAGGAGGCAGGCCTTTCACTCTGAGCGTGGTCCTCGTCCAGCACCTCCGATCCATGGATCCAGGGGCTCGCTCAGGGCTTTCCAGGGACTCATCACCAGACTTAGATCTATACCTAGTTGATGCCAAGGCTGCTGCCATTTTATCCACTCAGTCATACAGTTGATCCGGCCCCTGGGACTGTGGTTTCCCAGCTCCCTGGATCCCTGGCCTGAATCCCAGGGTCTCCCTTACAATGGAACCTAAAAATAGAAGCCGCTTTTATAGTGTAAGTGAAGAGGCAAAGAACCCAGGCAGGGTTTGAATAGACAGAAATGATGCCTGAAGGTCTCTCTGGGGACGTGGAGACTGACCCCAGAGGCTCTGAGTGTGAGAGGGAGCAGAGGCCAAGCCTTCTGGCAGGAGACAAAGCATCCCTGAAGGCATTCGGGACGGCCTGGCTTTCCTTCCCTCACCCACTCACCACCTACGCTCTTCCTGGCTCTGAGCCCACGCCTTGCCCAGTGCTCTGTCCTTATCCCCAGGGAGGGCTTGCATAGCCATCAGGCCAACACAGAAACACCAGAGAGAGCTAAGGCCCCGTCAAACCAAAGCCACACAGTGAAGAGGATAGGGGTGCAGTGGGGATGGCACAGGGTGGGGGTAAGGACATGGCCCTGAGTCTCTGAAGTGACTGACCACCATCTTGAGCAACACACAGCCCTTTCTGGATGACAGTCTATGCATATTTCTGCTTTCCCCCGAAGGTTGCCAAACGTGCCCTAGGTGAGCCCGCATGCCAGGAGGATTGCATCACACTGTCCTTGGACGATTCCAACGCTGACAGGGGGACCCTAGACAAGTTACCTTCCCTAACCATTGTTTCTCTGTATGTACAATGATACTTTAAAAAAATGTACTGTTTTAATTTTAAAACTGAGGTTTAACTCACATATAATAAATCACATAAATGTTAAGTATACAGCTCGGTGGATTTTTATATATATGTGCACCTGTGCAGCCATCACCCAGATCAAGATTCAAAGTACTGCCAGCACCCCACCAGGCTCCGTCAGTCTCCTCCCCAGTCAGTCGCTCCCACCCACTCCCTCCCTGCTCCCCCAAGGGTAAACACTATTTCTGAGGTCTATAGTTATAGATTGGGTAGATGAATTTTTGAAATTTATATAAAATCATACAATATGTGCCCTTTGTGATCTGGATTCTTTCCCTCAGGGAAAGGGCTTTGAAAAGATCAAATGAAATAATCTGTATCAAAGCGCCTAGTATGGCACCCGGCATGCAGGAGATTCTCCGTGAATATCCAAGCAGGCGTGGGGCAGTTTGAATCAGAAGGACAGGCTTTGAAACCTGGTCAGCTTTGTGATATTCTGAGCCTCAATATTCCCACCTGTAAAAAGGGATAATAATTCCTTCCTCATGGGGTTGTCATAGGCATTAAATGACACAAAGAAGGCATCGCATCTAAACAGTAAGTGTTTAATAAATGCTCTGTGCATCTCCCATCTACGGTGCTGAAGCCAAAGCTCCAGACTTTGTTCTAGAGAGCTAGTTCCTTTGCTATATTCCAGTGGTTTTCAAATTGCATTTCCTGGAGCCTCAGAATTCTGCAGTCATGAATCAGAAGCTGAGGGAAAGGTGAGAACAGGAGAAGGAGAACGCTTAGGGGATGGGATTTGGGTTTCCTACCCCAGGTCCACCAGAGCAGCCCTATCGTCATCTGTCTGACAAGTTAAGGAGATGGTATTTGCAAAAAGGGTTCTACTTCTAAAGAGAGTTTAAAAACCTTAATTCTATTCTATAACCGGAGAGTGTTGCCCAACATGCCAGCCAGATGTTGCATAAAGAGGAGAACAAATGAGAACATATCCATGCTAATTGGTTAGACCTTCCTGAAAACCTCTCCAGACAAATGCCCTTACACTTCAGTGCAAGGACACCATAAAATGCAACCAGAAATGAATGAAGCAGTTTCTTTTCTTTCCCCTTAAGAATAAATTGCTTTTGAGGGACATCTGTATTTCTATTTATTTTATTAACTGTAATACAAGAATAAAATACTATTTTAAAAGAAAATCTTTTACGATTCCATCACTTTAATACAGCAACTATGAAACCCACCAAAAAAAAAAAAAAAAAAAAAAAGCCACAGTGCATGTCTGCTGTTTTTGTCTGCCAAGCAAACACTTGCTCTGTTTTCCTTTGTGGAGACACCCCTTTCCCATGCTTGGTCCATGTGGGATAAATCTGGTTTCAAGAAAGCACATTTGACCCAGGCCTGGTCACTCAGGGAATTCTATCCCCTTGGCCATGGTGATTATTTAGGGAAGGGCATCACACAAGCCAGGCCAATGAGGGTCCATCCTGAGGCTTTTTTGGGAACTGCCAGGAAAGTGGATCTCTCTTTTCCACTGGATTTGAAGATTAAGCAGCTGGGAGCCACCATATTTGGAAGGCCTGCTTGAGAGTAAAAAGAAAGCACAGGAAAAGGACTGAGAAATCAAGAAAGACCAGGTCCTGAATATATTATTTCAGCCCCTGGATGCAACCATGCCTGAAAGAGAACCTAACTGCGGGTGTTTCAATCCCTGAGACAATAAATTATTCTTCGCTTTAAGGAGATGTCTTTCACCTGCCACCAAACAAGTTTCTGTTTAATATACCAGTAGATCAAAACTTAATCATGTAAGTGCATTTCCCCTCAAAACTGTCACCTTGGGAAGCAACACTTACTCCAAAGAACGTTTTAGAACTCCTCGCTGAGTTCTAAAAAACTCCCTCAGTACCAATTTAACAATCAAGTCATTTCCTTACTTTATATGATTTCAAGGGAGGAGAATAATATTCCGTTTGATCATTTAATTTGTTCACTGGACTTAATTCTGATCAATCGTATCCAAAACTCCAACCTGCCCTCAGAGGGTGCAGACGTGCTGATGTGGATGCCAGCCGAGCATGGACGGGTTGCATGTACATCTTTGAACTGCTGTTTTGCTTTTCAAGGTGAATGAGAGAAAATTAATTTGCATAGATGATTGTAGTATGAAATAGCAACCTCATTATCTTTGGTCCCACCTCAAAAATAATAGCAGTGTTTGTCTCCTGGTCTCTCTTGCTCAGAGAACCATATGGATTCCATCTCCCCTTGGTCCCGATGAGAGGACCCATAGTCCCATTTCACAAATAAGAAAATCAAGGCAAACCTAAGTTCAGAATAAAGCTTCTTTTGCGAGGCTGCAAATGTAGGGGGATCTAGAATACTAAATGGAATCACTAAACAAAGAGACCTCCGGGAGGCAGAGCTGGAGGATAGATCGTGGGATGGGCCAGTGACCGAAGGGGCCGAGAGGAAGCAAGGTGAGGAACATGGGATGGAAGGACCAAACAAAGGCAGTTACTCCCCAAGAGCAGACTGAGATCGGGGGAGACCAGAAGAGATGCCCAGCAGAGGGGTGGGGACCTGCCTCCACCGGTATCTCCTCCTGCAGCCAGCCGTGGCCTGTGTGTGGGCCCCAAGCGCACAGTCTGTGTTCCCTGCAGGGTCCTGCTCAGTGTGTGCACGACTCGAGGAGAGAGCCAGGAGGGACTCCATGGCTCCTGGCTTCCAAGCTGTGCCCGAGAAGGGGTGTCTCACCCTCAGGAGAGGCTTACTGCATCCCAATTTAGCCTCCCAAGCAGTTGGACGGGCCCTGGAGATAATAAAGAAAGAAGGTAACAGAGTGGATCTGCAAAGCCTTTAATACACAGCACTAAAGGGTAATGGGAAAATCGATGGGATATACAACAGGGTCACCCCAACTGCCAGCAGTGCTGTCATTAATGGGACAGTTGGCATTCCAGCCCCTGCAAGGCCGCTGGGCAGTGCCCCAGCCTGACCTCTTCAGAGCTCAGATGGCTCCATGAACACTAGGACTTCCTACTTGGATCAGAACCCTAGGGGACCACCTTCTTTTCTCCCGTGGGCATATCCCACTCTTCTAACCCTGGCCAAGTGACGTAATAATAGCTACCATTTATTATCACTTTCTATGGGCCCAGGCTCTAGGCCAAGAGCTGAACTGTTGCATTTAATCCTTACAACAACTCTATAAATTAGTTGCCATCACCTTAGTTTGCATTTCACGTGTAAGTAAAGGAAAGTCCAGAGAGATGCACGTGTCCTTGATCGTTGGCTAGGAGACAGGGTGGTTGGGTCAGCACAGATCAGAGCACGTGAGCTGGAAAGGGTCTCACAAAACGTCTGGCCTGACCCCTCAGCACAGAGGCGTGGAGTAACTTGTCCTGGATCATACAGCTGCCCCGGAGGAAATGTGCGCCTATGAAGCAGGCGTTCTACCTGTTAGTCCGGTGTTCTTTGTCCCCATTATATCATCTGATCGTTTCCATCCACACAAAGCACACACTCCACTGGCTTTGGACTTCAGAGTCATTCATTGTAATTAAAGGGATGGTCATTTAGGAATTGTTTCAATTTGATGCAAAGTTACTAAAGCCGTTCCCTGTGTTGTGGGGGAGGGGGTGCTGAAGAACAAGGTGGTCTGGTTATTGTTCTTAAACACCAACAGCATCTGGCTGGGGAGAGAAAAACACACAGACCTGAAACGACCTCAGCACAACTCTAAGACAACAAATAAATAAGTGTGAGAGTGTGGGCTGCTAGCCTGCACACCGCGGATCAGGGAATTAACAGCAAAGGAAGGTAGACTCAGCCAGAGGAGGCTCTGGGGGGTGAGGAGCTTGGAGCTGGGCTGCTGAAGGAGGGAGGGTTGGCATTCGAGAAAATGGGGTGGGGCATGTCTAGGGGCCGGAAGCAAAGGCCTGTGGCTGGAGAGGAGACCATAAACCTGTCGGACCTGCGGGAAAAGAGGATTCACCCCGCTGAAGCAGGGAGCCGTGAGTTGGGGCGGCCGGGGACTTGGGCTCTGTGTGGAAGACAATGCACAGCCAGTGCAGATGGTTAAGCAAGGTAATGCAAGATGACAGCGACGAGTTTAGGAAGATGTAACTGACTCTGCCACCCTAGAATACTGGAGAGCGGGAGGACTGAATTCCAGCCAGGAGGATAATGAAAGAAGTCTTCCAGGCATGGAGTGAGGCCAGAGAGGAACCAAGGGGCGAAGCCAGAGGGGCTGTGGCGGGGGCCACCAGGGTTGAGGGTGAGGGTTGACGGAGAGAGGGCTTCGAGTGGAATCTCCATGCTACAGACCCGAGAACCTGGGAGAACAGTGGCAGATGGGGTGGGGTGGGAATTGGGCTCCGGGGTCGTGGGGTACAGGGGGAGAGGGACTTATCTGGGCCATCGGCCTCCCACGGGAAGATCGGTGAAGGGAAACAACGGGAAAACTAGCTTTCTTCTCTTGAGGAACGTTTTCCTTCTCACTTCCTATGGGAAAAGAAGTTTCCATCGCAGTTTTCCCCAAATGTTTCCTCTCCTTAGCCCCTCTCCAGCGGGCTTGTGCCGTCAGACACATGGAGCGGGCTTAGGGGCCGGGGCCACAGCGCCTGCTCTGCCTGACCACCCTGGAGCCCTGGGCAGTAGGGGGAGTGCACAGCCGGGGGGTCAGATGAGCGGCGTACAAAGTGCTTACCCAGATTCCTTACACACGTGTGTTCAATCACCGTTAGCTACTGCGATTACAAAACCAAGTTTAACCTACCATACGGTTCGAGCTCCCAGACCACCAAAACGGGTCAGGACTTACGGGGACGGCGGCAAACAGGTGGCGTTGGAGGAAAGGCCGTTAGCTTGGGTTAGCAGGCAAGTCTGAGGCAGCAACGTGTCCAGGCTCACCCACGTTTCTCAAAAACTGGCCAATGGCCTCCTGCCCTGGTCTCCCGAGGGGCTTATGGAAACTGCAATTCTTTGGCCCTTTGCAGACCGGAGAGCAGAAACTCGGGGGCAGGGCTTGGAACTATGTTTTTAATAAGCTCCACAGGTGATTCCTGAAGACGCTGATGTCTGAGAACCGCATTGTATCTGCGAACACGAATCTCCTTGGCAAGAACTCCAGCCAATGTGATCAGGACCGAAGTGACGGGGAGCTCACTACCCTACTGGCCAGCTCATTTATCTCTTTGGAGCAAGTTCCTTGTTAATAAGGTGTCTCGTTGGGGCGCCTGGGTGGCTCAGTCGGTTAAGCGGCCGACTTCGGCTCAGGTCATGACCTCGCGGTCCGTGAGTTCGAGCCCCGTGTCAGGCTCTGTGCTGACCGCTCAGAGCCTGGAGCCTGTTTGGGATTCTGTGTCTCCCTGTCTCTCTGACCCTCCCCCGTTCATGCTCGCTCGCTCTCTGTCTCAAAAATAAATAAACGTTAAAAAAAAAAAAAATAAGGTGTCTCGCAGCCTCCTGACTCTCTCAGACAAATGAGAGGCAGAGGAGGGAAGAAAAGGGAAGTGGAATCTGGTAGAAGGAAAGAGAAGGAGACTGAGGGACGGAGGAGCTGGGGGCGCAGAGCTGCGTGTCCCTGGGGTGAGGAAAAGGGAGAGGCCGGAGCTGGCTCCCTCCCAGTGCAGTCAAGCCGGGTTATTAAAGGAAAGAAGAATGAGTCTCTGTATCTCGGTGGAGCAGGGCAAGAGTCATCAGCAGACATTATTAAAATCCTTTCCTCACCAGTGAAAGACACTTATCGCTCTTCATCAGCAAAGCTCTCTCTTTTTGAAAAGGAAAATCAACTTAACAGGTGGGGAATGTCCTTTTACTCTTCCTGTGAAAGAGTCCAAGGCTGCCTCCCGACGGTCCCCAAACTGGTGTGGGCCTCACAGAGCACCCCCAGAATGGCAGGAGAGGGACTCTGGACCCGTGGTTCTTGGCACTGTATTCGCAAGGGGAACCTGTCGCCTGCTGCAGGGAATGTGTGGGTGGCCTGGCTGCTATGGGTACAGCGATGGGATCCCCAAGCGAGAAACGGAGAAATGTTTGGGGGAGTGCTGGAGCGTGGCGGCAGGGGGCAGGATCTGAGCTGAGCCTCAGGCTCCTGCTGGCGTCCCTGCACCTGCTCTCAACTTCTTCCTCCTGTCCCTGCCCCGCGCCCCCTCCCCCCATCCCACCAGAGACATCTCACTCCCTTGCTGACAAAACCTCAGAAATTGCCCACTGCGGCAGGAGGCCATCTCCACACCTTAGCCCAGGCCCTGAGCCCAAGGCTCTTCCGGTCATGGCCCCAAGCGGCCCTCCAGCTCTCTGCCCACCTCTCCCTGCCAGACTGCTCTCTAGGAGTGCTAGTCGCTATTCCCCACACCCACGCTGCCTTGCATGCCTGCCTGCTTTTGCTCAAGGCAGTTGCTCTGCCTGTAATGCCTTTCTCCCTGTTCTCTGCCGGGTGATCCGCTTTGTGGCCCAGCTCAAATGTCTCCTCCTCTGGGAAGCCTTCCCTGACCTCTCCAGGCAGAACTAATTATTTCTTCCTCCAGGCTCCCATAGCAGGCATGCTACTGTTTTAACAATTACTGCACTATAGTCTAGTTGTTTGTAATCCCTTGTTTATATCTGTCTCTCTTCATTACAGGAAGTTCTAGCAGGAAGGGAGGGATGGGTTGTATCTTGCTCCTCTCTGTATCCCTCACGGAACTAGACATAGTTCTTAATAAAAATACTAGCTAGCATGTACTGATGGCTTATTCAGCATTCTGAATGTCCTTCATATACATTATTGAGACTTGGAGAAGTAGAGGGACCTGTCCAAGGACACGGGGTTAGTAGATGTCAGAGTAAGAAATAGAAGCCAGGACTGTCTGAGCTCAGTAAATGTTTGTTGACTGACTAAATGACTGCACCCTCTGGTGCCAGTAGTCTCTTAGGTGGACTGGCCGAGGGACTGTGCTGATGTCTAGCTCCCAAGCCAGATCCCATCAATCTGGCCCTCTGTGCTCAGGCTTTCTCTGCCTCCAGGACATCATACCCCTTGCTCTGAAGGCCTTTGTCTATTCTTCCCCAGACAAGGCAAGGCCCTAGAGAAGGATCTTTGTCACCTTCCCGGAACCAGCCCCCATCACTCAACCGCCTTCACTTTCCCTCCCCAGCCCTGCTATGCAGCCAGCATCTCAGCTCCTCTCCCTGCAGCATCCCACCCCTGTGTTCCTGTAGCCTCTGGCTAAGGCCTGGAAAACCTGTACAGGGCAGTGTTCTCGCTCCCGGCCCCAGGTTTCAGGTAACTCTGGAGGGGGACAGAGTCCTGGGCACTTGTCACAGCTTCTTCCTTCACTGGAGGATTCAGGAGTGCCTCCTCTCTTCCTAAGCCCCAGTTTTCAAGACCAACTCTGATTTTACAGCTTTATGAGTGTTCTGAGAATAGTAGTGAGTTTTTTCATCTCTACAGACCCCACAATCCCCAGTCCAGACCCGTGCACCCAGGTAGATGCCCAGTAAATGGTAAAATGAATGACTTCATGAAAGACACTGAGAACTTCTAGGCATGCATTCCCAGATACGCCACTCTCTATCTTCATGTATCTTCACGTATCCCTGCATTCAATCTTCGTGTCACTCCCTCTGGTTCTAGAGAGGATGGTGTCTCCTCTCCTCTCCTCTCCTCTCCAATTCTGACTCTCCATCTCTGCTGTGCCCACCTCCTAGGGGTAGCAAGTCTCCAACTGCTCTAGGGCAGGTCAGTGGGCCCTGATGGCCTTCCCTCCTCTATATTCTCTTAACCAAAAGTAACTAAATGCCAATCAGATAGTAGGACCTGAGTGGTTCAGGGCCACCCTGCAGGGTGCGGTCTAGGTGCAGTAAATCACACTGTTTTGTTCACTGTTGGTTCCCTAGTGCCTACCACAGAGCCTGGCACGTGGCTAAAGCTCAGTAAGTATTTGTTGGGTGAATAAATGAATGGATGGCCATTATGTTTATAATAATTTTTGGTTCATTCCAAACCTGTTTATCTAACACCGCTGACCTTCTAGCTTTTTTACTCCAGGAACCTCTTTCCACCCTCCCCCTCAACCACACCTCAGTCCGTTCTTCTCATCATCCCATGGCCCCCAGTTCTGTCATGCCACCCAAGGACCCCAAAGCTCCCCCCTACTCACTTCCATTAGCGTAACCCACCCCCTCCAGGGGTCTTCAGTCTCTCCCCTGCCCTCCACTGCCTGAGTGCCCTTATCTCTTCTGTCTTTGCTCACCTCCCTAAAAGCCTGCACCATAAGGAGCTATTTAGCAAAGAACTTGGTCATCTCTTGCCTCGATTTCTCCCCCCTGCCTTCCTGACCTACCACCTTACCAGACTTTGGCTTTGAATGGCTCTCACTCTTCGTTTCTCTGCAGAAGGAGATTGCCCGGGAGCCCTGCAGATCAGCATCACTACGAATGCACGCTGACTAGCTCCAGCTGCTTGACAGCTTTTTAAAAAATATGTATTTGAGCCATTTTATAAAGGAGGAAAAAAATCTCTTCACCTCCTCACACCAACTGTTTACATAATTCAGTGACCTTTCATGAACCACAGCATTGTGTTAGCATCATTTTCTGGGGGTAGAAATCAACGTATCCGTCCTATTTCGTACTCTACCTTGTTCGCCTAACATTTTTCTGTGTACGCTTTCTCATGTGTTGACAAGAACTGCTATTTATCATTGGAAATGGTTATATAATATTCCATCGTATTAATGTTCCATAGTTTACTTAACCATTCCCCAATTGTGGAGCATTTGGATGGTTTCCAGGGTTCTCCTATTATCAACAAGGCAGCAATAAACATCTTTTTGCAAATAGCTTATATTTCCTTTTCAGTTGTTTTCATGGTATATACTCCCAGAAGAGAGATTATTGGGTCAAAGGCTAGAAACACTTTTATGGCTTTTGTCGCAAGGTGCCAGACTGGTCTCCAGGAAGACTACTAGTTCGTAATTCTCCGGTCTTTTTATTCCTATTTTTGTAGCCTCCTAATGAATTCCTGCAGGTTGTTCCAAATCTTCTGGGCCCGCCTGCGGCATCCAGCCACCCTCACCCTCCAGAGGTGATTTTACAGGCATGTGTCCCTGAGTTTCCTCAGCTTCCTGCTATTTTCACCCTGGCTCCCCTCTGAGGCCAATCTCCGAGGAAGAGGTGCCAAATTTCCTCTCCAAACAAACCTCACTGCCTGCATGGTTGACCTTGTTCCTTCCCGTCTCTTCAAAACCATGCTGCACCTGCCTTTCCACTCTTGCATCATCTGTCCCTCCTGCTTTTTCTCCAAAGCCTGCAAATATCCCCATCTCCCTTTTCCTAAAAGCCACAAGCAATTTTTCCTTCTCTCCCGAACTATTCTCTTCTTCTGTCACAATCCATCATTCTGAGGGAATGATCTCCACATCACCTTCTCACCTGCCACTTCCTTCTCAGCCTTTTGTTCTTTCACTGATGACCAACGCTCAGCTGAAGCGGCCATCTCAAGGTTACCAATAATTTTCTTAGTCACCCGAGCAAATGATTTTTTGTCAGTCATCATCCCCACCACCTTGTTGACTGTTGTGAAATTATCTCCTGTCTGGGGTTCCGTGGCAGTGCAATTTCCTTAGAGCTCCTTCTCTCCTACCAACGTTAAACCTCAAGAAGAATCTGTTCTTGGACCTTTTAGTGAACTTTAAATTATCTCTACATCCCACTCTATGTCAGCCAGAGGAATTGGGTGGAATTGATCCCACATCCAGCTGTAGTGGTAAGCGATGACTGACCTAAGGCCATGAGTATAAGCCAATTCCTCCTACCGCAGTGATAGTTCAAGGGAAAGAAGACCAGAGCAATCAACATGTGACATTTACATGTGACCAATGGTGATTGGGTGAGAGCAAAGCTCAAGACTTTTGTTTCGTAGTTGAGGGAAGCCAGTTCTTTCTCTCCTCTTGGGTATAAATGATAAAGCATATAAATCTGATTGCTAATTGCGGTTGGCCACCATCTTACAACCTTGAGGCAATCTAGTACGAAGATGAAGTCAAAACACAGACTAGATCAGAGTTGAGAGAACTGAAGCCTGGTGGATCCAGATCCCTGATTGTGTGCGGTGGTCAGAAGCTAGGATTTTTCAGTTACATGAGTCAATAAATTCCTTGGATTGTTTAAATCATAATGCTTAGGGCTTTCTGTTACTTGCAGTTGAAACTTGTAACCATTATAGCCCTCTTTGCTATTCTCCCTTTATACTTTTTTATCTCATTGCTCTCACCCATCCTAGCAGCTTCCATGATCACATCTTTGTGGATGATTCCTCTACATCCCTAGCTAACCCCTGTCTCCTCATCTCCAACTCCAGCATGGCCAGCTTTTTGATAAGTAGTTGTATGTGTCTAGGAAGCTGTCATCTTAGCATTTAACACCAACATTTTCACCATTACCCAAGCCAAATCAACTTTACTTCTCTGCTTCCCCATGCCTGATTATTCAGTTGTCCAACTTTGAAACTTCGAGGTCATCCATATGCTCCTGTCCTTTTCCCGCCACAGACAATCAACTGTTATGGTCACTTTTGCCTTTGGTCGTGTCCTCGCCTTCATTACTTCTCTCTCAAGTTGACTATCTTCCCGGGTGATGTTCCTGCCTCCTAGCTCTCCCACCTTCTGATCCCCCTACACAACACTTTTATCAGAAACATCTCCCTAAAACATCAAAGCAATCAAACATTTTCAATGATTTCTTAATGCTTCAG
The DNA here is from genome assembly GCF_018350155.1 of Leopardus geoffroyi. NCBI lineage: Eukaryota > Metazoa > Chordata > Mammalia > Carnivora > Felidae > Leopardus > Leopardus geoffroyi. Next base: position 57,608,115 of record NC_059334.1, read on the forward strand.
ATTTAGTCCAAACTTTCCATCCTAAATCTGTAAGTCTTCCACTGCAGGGTCTTTCCTGATCTTTCTGATCTTATAATCCCATTACTTTCTCATTGGTTCCCAAGCTACTGCCAAAGTGAGCTATTTATTATTTCTTTCACATCTTGCTGGTCCCACCTGGATCACCTTTCCTTCATATTTCACCCAATGAAATACTGCTTATTCTTTAAGACTCGTCTCAAAACACATCTCACTAGGGTATAGTCTGATTTCCCTGAATAGGTAAATATTTCTTTTTTGAACCCCTACAATGCGTCACTTTTGTGGCACTCATCCAATTAGACAAGTAGATTTTTACTCTTGTATCTCTTAAGCACAAGGCATAGGGCCTTGAAAATAGAAGTTGCTTAAATAAATACTCATTACATTAGCTTGAATCAAGGGTAACCTTATGGAGAGGAGATGCTGTAAGAAGGTGCCTGAGAAGAGGGCTTATTCTTTTACCTGTAGATTCACTGAAACGTCCTGTTTTCTTTTTGTTTGTTGTATTCCAGCTAGCGAGTTATCAAGTAAACCAATATTTATTTAGTGCTAACTATTTGTGAGTTAACACTTGAATCTGGGTAGCAAGCTTAGAAATCTTGCACCCTGGGGTGCTTCAGAACCCTGATGCTCAGAGCATGGTCCATATGGATGTTCCTGGAAGCTGAGGGCTGATCTACCTTCCTACATTATCAATATGTAGGGCAAAGCCTGAGGTGTATAGCTAGTAATGCTAGTGGGGGAAACAACAACAACAACAACAACAATGGACTAGGAGTCCGTAGACCTAGTTCTGGGCCTAGATCTTTCACTAATCTAGCTGTGTGACGTTGAACAAGTCTTTTGACCTCTCTGGGACTCCTTTACCTGTGAGACAATAGAGTTAGGCTTCAGTGTTTCTCGAAATGTGGGCCTCAGAGCACTTGCATCAGATTCACCTAAGCGACTATTTCAAGAATGAAACTGGACCACTTTCTTATACCATACACAAAAATATATTCAACATGAATGAAAGACCTAAATGTGAGACAGGAAACCATCAAAATACTAGAGGAGAAAACAGGCAAAAAGCTCTTTGACCTTGGCCAGAGCAACTTCTTACTAGACATGTCTCCAGAGGGAAGGGAAACAAAAACAAAATTAAGTATTGGGACCTCATCATGATAAAAAGCTTCTACACAGCAAAGGAAACAACCAACAAGACTAAAATGCAATGGATAAAATGGGAGAAGATATTTGCAAATGACATATTGGATAAAGCGTTAGTATTCGCGATCTATAAAGAATTTCTCAAACTCAACACCCAAAAACAAATAATCCAGGGAAGAAATGGACAAAAGACATGAACAGACACCTGTTCATCCAGATGGCACAGACACATGAAAAGATCAACATCACTCGTCATCAAGCAAATACGAATCAAAACCACAATGAGTTACTACCTCATACCTGTCAGAATAAACAACTCAGGAAACAGCAGATGTTGACAAGGATGTGGAGAAAGAGGAACACTTTTGCACTGCTGGTAGGAATGCAAACTGGTGCAGCCACTCTGGAAAACAGTATGGAGATTCCTCAAAAATTAAAAATAGAACTACCCTACGACCCAGCAATTGCACTTCTAGCATTTATCCAAAGGACACAAAAATGCTGACTTGAAGGGGCACAATGCATCCCAATGTTTATAGCAGCACTATCAACAATAGCCAAATTATGGAAAGAGCCCAAATGTCCATCAACTGACGAATGGATAAAGAAGATGTGGTATATTATACAATGGAATATTACTGAGCAATCAAAAAATGAAATCTTGCCATTTGCAACAATGTGGGTAGAACTAGAATATATTGTGCTAAGCGAAATAAGTCAGAGAAAGACAAATATCATATGATTTCCCTCATACGTGGAATTTAAGAAACAAAACAGATAACATAGGGGAGAGAAAGGAAAAATAAGATAAAAACAGAGAGGGAGACAAACCATAAGAGACTCTTAAATACAGAGAACAAACTGAGGATTGCTGGAGGGGTGTTGGGTGGGGGGATGGGCTAAATGGGTGATGGGCATTAAGGAGGGCACTTGTTGGGATGAGCACTGGGTGTTACATATAAGTAATAAATCACTAAATTCTTCTCCTGAAACCATTATTATACTATATGTTAACTGACTTGGATTTAGATTAAAAAAAAATTCCCTAGACTCAAACTAGTACTATTGAAAATGAATCTTTGGAGAGAAGGCCTAGGGGTCTGCATTTGAGCAAGCTCCCCTGGTGATTCTTATTCCCACTCAAGTTAAAAACCTCTAGAGTTTTGCAATCACAAGGTTTCTTCTGATCTAAGATGTGGGGGTTACCGGATTAAGTAATAATTTAAATTATTTTGCAGTGATAAGTAAAATGCATGAGTGAGTAATCCAGAGGCCTGCTTGCGCTAACAAAGTGTCTGTGGAACAAAAGGTTAGAACACCCATTCTGTGGCCTGCTACCTAGGCCACAGCCCCGTGGCCATGCTGCCCCTGCATGCCCGTATGCTTGCTCACCTCCTTTCTCCTCCCTTCTTGTGTCTCTCCCTTTCTTTTCTCCTTTTCCTTTCTTCCCTTCTCTTCCCTTCCCCTCCCCCATCTTCCCTCCCTCCACTCTCCTTCCCACCCTCCCTCCTTTCTCTCTCTCTCCCTTCCTTCCTTCTGCCTTGTCTTTTTCATTTTTATTTCCCATTCTTTCCAAAATCCCATTGGCATCTGGGTAAACACATCATTAGCACTACATTCATTTGCACTTACCTAATACACTTTTTTTTTGATGAAGTCTTTCCGGCTCCCTCAATCAGTTGTGAACATTTCCTGCTCAGAACTCTCAAAGCACTTTGAACCTGTCTTATGCCATTAATCATACTTTGCCATGTGGTGTTTCTAGGTCTACTTTATCGTATGCCCCTGAGCAAAAGGCTGCTTTATTCATTTGTATTCCCCCCTTCTATAGTGCCTAGTGTGGGGACTTGCACGTGTTGATAATATTTTGCATGTATGTAGTATATCCTGGTTTAATAAGGATTTTCACAGACATTAGTGAATAACAGACACTGAATAAGAATTTTTTGAATGGATCAATGAATGAATTCCTCTATTTTCCTTATCCTGGCACTGAGCTTGTCTTATCTCCTGTCTAAGAGGCAGGCTTGTGCCGTGGCAAGGCCACTGAGCTTGGAATTAGAGGCCTGAGTTTGAAAGCTTTCTCTATCTCTTAATAGCTGGGTAGTTCGGGCAAGTTGTTTAACCTCTCTGAACTATGATTTTATCTGTAAAGTACATATATGACTACCTTATTTTTAGGGTTGGGGATGATGAACTACAATTACTTGTGAAAACATCTGGTACATAGCAGATAATTTAAAAATACTGGTTAAATGAAATTCTTTCCTTCTCCTAACCCTTCACTTGTATTAGAATGTCCCTTAGGACAAACACAGGTTTTTCTAAATCTTTCCCTCCTGATTTGTATGCTGGGTCTTGGTGCCCTGCGTACAAAGATGTGCAGAATACATTTTGTGGGCTCTTAAAAATAGTCAATGTGATAAGGTGAAATACATATGGGAAACACACAAACTGAAATGAACAGACTGTGTTTGTCAGGATTCTTTGCTGCAAGGTCTATAAGCCCAACTCAAACAAGCTTAAAGGAAAAAAAAAAAAGAATTTATCGACTCCCATAAATGAAATGTTCTAGAGTGGGTCTGGGTTTAAGCACTGCTGCATCCAGGGGTTAAAATACCGAAGTTGGCATGCTATCTCCTTTTCTCTAGCTCCGGGCCCTGCTTCTGTGGCTTCCTTCTGACGCCGGATCTGTCTAGTTGGTGGGAAGGATGACTCCTTCTTATGAGCCAAAAGGACTCACAACCTATCTTTGCATCTGCATGCAGATCCCATGGAAGGATTCTTATTGACCCTGCTTGGGTCCTGTACCCACATATGGACCAGACAGTGGGTCCAAAGGATGTAGTGCTATAGTTGACTCAACCAGAGTCATATGCCCACCCCTGTGGCCCATGGTGAAGGATGCAGTGGTTGACCAACCGCAGGAATGAGGGAGACACAGTCCGTCTAAAGGAGGGGATGTCAGCAGACAAAACTTGTTTCGTGAACAAGTAGAAAATACATCCTTTCCCATAAGGTGCTTGATGCTTAAAACTGCCTGCTTTGTGTTATTCAAGAGGCCCAGCTTCATTCACTGTTATTGGGGAAAATAAAACCATTTTGAGTGTCTCTAAGCCCCAGGCTCAGGGCCAAGGTCTGGGGTAAAGGAGTGTTAAAATAAAAAACAAATGGAGACCAGCTTTGAAAATTCCCTCAACAGACAAAAGCAGTTTGGTCATAAAAACAAAACTTAATTTAGCTTATTTTGTGAGACTAACTTGACCTGGGTCATTGCGTGGTAATGCCTCTGAAAACTATAAGCAAAACTGAAGCTGCTTCCCAAGGTTGTTACGAGGTGACCACTGACCAATTCCCTATCATGTAAGGAAATTCTAGCATTATAGCCAATCATTGTGAAGAATAAGCAGTGACCGCTTTCTCACTGTAGATGTGCTTTCTAACAATAGACCTCTGAGCCCCATTGCATGTTTTGACTTGAGTGCTCCCAGTTTGCAAACTGCCTTTTTTGGTGTGTGCACACTCAACTTCTACTAATGACTACTTTGGTGAGTCATCGGTATTGCTGCTGTTATTTCTGAACTTTTGACATTTCATGGTGTGAGAAGTTGAATTCAGAGAAGACGCCTGATGACTCGGAGGCCGGTGAGCAAACAGGTGCCGGTGCCCACAGAGTCCGCCGAGCCCCCTGCTTTCTTGCCGACCCCAGTATTTGAGGGTCAGTCTCTCTTGGATCCAAGCTCCACTTTCTTTGTGTTTGGAGCTCTCGGACTATATTGTGATTTTATTTGTGGAAGTGTCTTGGTAAGTCACCCTATTCTGTTTAAAAGGGTGGGGGCACGTGACTCTGTGTTTTGGAACTGCTGTTGAAAACTAGGACCCTTCATAGTTAAGACATTTTAGGAAACCTAAAGGTAAAGACGGGTTCCACGTGGTCTATGAACCAAAATCTTGTGCCTTTTTGGAAAATGGGTGAACTTTTGGAACTGTAGTGACCACTTTGGAGAAACTTTAACTTAGATAAGTTTATCTTAAAGGGCATCCTTAAAAGAGAGATTCCAAACCTCTCAGAGACAATGAAATGCATTCTTTGATTGGTTTGCAGAAGCTTCTAAAAGATTAAATGACTCCACAAACAGCTCTAAGTGGGTCTTGACAGCATGCAAGTAAAAAATCTTTAGTGAAAACTCTTTGGCCATTGGAATAAATAGCCTTAACTTAGCCCCTCTGCCAGAAATGTAATTTGAATACAATTATTCTTTTAAGTTTTTTATCTGAGACATGGTTAAAAAATTTTTAAAACAACAGCTATGAGATCTGTTTGTATGTTGATGTATGTCCATGTATATATATTATAGATATGTGATATTTTCCTACTTCTGGATGGTATTGCAAAAATTAATTTGTAAAGAGCTCCATTTAATTGACTTCAAGAAAATCAAGCATTTATATACATCAAACATAGTCTCAGAAATATAGAAAGTAACCTAAAATTTTTTTTTTCAGTTTATTTATTTTGAGAGAGGTAGAGAGAGAGAGAGAGCAGAAAGGAGGGGCAGAGAGAGGGAGAGAGAGAATCCCTAACAGGCTCCTCACTGTCAGCGCAGAGCCCAACACGGGGCTGGATCTCACAACCCATGAGATCGTGACCTGAGCTGAAATCAAGAGTCTGATACTTTGACTGAGCCACCCAAATACCCCAAACCTAAATGTTTTTTAAGTTCACACAATCTGGGATGTTTGATAAATAAAAGCTAGTTTGAATTTGTTGGTTTAATAAAAGCAGGCGTGTCTTCAAAATTTGTAAACAAGAAAGGCGCTCCTGGGTGGCTCAGTCGGTTGAACTTTGGACTTTGGCTCAGGTTGTGAACTTGCAGTTCCTGAGTTTGAGTCCCACATCAGGCTCCCTGCTGTCAGTGCAGAGGCCGCTTCAGATCCTCTGTCCCCTGCCTCTCTCTGCCCCTCCCTCTTTGGTGCTCTCTCTGTCTCAAAAATAAATAAACACTAAAAAAAATTCGTCAATAAGAAAAATAACTTAAGGTGATGGTTAGCTGTTTAATATGTAATTAAAGAATAATTGTTGAAAACAAGTAATTTAAATGGATGTAAATAAAATGAATGTTCATACTAAGTTAAACTAAATAATGAATATTCATTAAATATCTAAATTATTTCCAAAGATGATAAACATTAAATGCTAAATATAAGTTTATCTACTTTTAGCTTGAAAATTTCTTTTACATAGAGCCAAAAGCTATTGGGGCCCATTAATAAACATGTTTTGTGCCACATTGAAAAATTTACTCTGAAGAAAATATACTCCCACAGATTATGAAATGTATTTATAAATTTGCCAGTCCACAATTGCTTACTTCTTAGTGTTCACTAGGAACTAAGGGTTCTCATAATTAAGAGTTCTAATAATATAAGTAATTAAAACCACTAGAGATAAGGGTGAAAGAAAATGACTATATAGGCAAATAGGTAAGGAAAATAGAATATGTTTTGTTTATTTGTTTGTTTTGTTTTGGGTAAGGAAAGATATGGAGGACATAGGAATTTTTTTTTTTTTAAACAGAGTACTTTTGTCCTAAAGTAAAATGTTTGTTCTAGAATAAGAAGGGAAAAGACAGGGGAAAAGCTGAATGAATATAGAAAGTTACAGATGGTTTATGGAAAAAGAACATTGAGAAAGGAATTTTAGGTGTAGTCAAATAGGATTGGATAAGATTTGAGTTAAAAAGAAAAGGAGAATTTTAATATCTAAAGTACACTGGTAGGGGCACCAGGGTGGCTCCGCCTCTTGATTTCGGCTCAGGTCATGATCTCCCAGTTGGTGAGTTTGAGCCCTGCATCAGGCTCCACTGTGCTGACAGTGTGGAGCCTGCTGGGAAATCCTCTTTCTCTCCCCCTCTCTCTCTGCCCCTCCATCCCTCCAAAATAAATAAATAAATAAACTGTAAAAAAAAAAAAAAAAAGTACACTGGTGAAAAATCAGAATTGATTTTCTCTTCGTTAAAATCACAAACTTTTCGATTGTCTGCTCTTAATAAAAAAAATTGTAAGCCAAGTTTGTTCACCTTTAATGTCATCTGCCTAGAAAACAAAGACTATGTTTTGTCTTTATCAGGTTTTCGATTACTTAAGAAAAATTAGTCTTCTCTATCAAAAGAACTGTTTTTTACAACCATGTAACTTTTTGTGTATGTTAAATTGCATGGGAAGCATTGTCAAATAGGAAGTGATGCCAAACTTTCTTTAGATATATGTTTGTATGAAAAAAAAATTTAAGCGTTTTTAAAAATTTTATTTATGGGGGGAGGGGCAGAGAGAAAGAGAGAGAGAAAGCCCCAAGCAGGGTCTATGCTGTCAGCATGGAGCACGATGTGGGGCTCAATCCCACGACCCACGAGATCATGACCTACCTGAGCCAAAATCAAGAGTTGGATGCTTAACCAACTGAGCCACCCAGGCACCCCTATATTCGTATGAAATTCTTAAAAATCTGACATATCCTAGTATAATGTTTTTAATCATAATTCCAGCTACTATCTTAAAATATTGTACATCACAAAAACAACCAAATTTAGTTGCCAATTACATCCTTTTGGTGTGTGTGTGTATATATGAACTCTCATCAGATCTTTCACCATGGTCATTTTTAAGTCTTTTGCCATATACAGACAGCTTTTCTCTGAGGCTTTTGCAAAGTGTTCCTGCAAAAATGCTTCATGTTCAAAAAGATCCATGGAAAAGCCCCTGATGAGTATTCTAAAACGTAGGTTTTTGATAACTTTAAGATCATAACACTAAACTTGGTAAGAATTTCTAAAACTTTTACGGAAAACAGATTGATTCATAAAGCTGCTGACCCAAGATGAGGCAAAAATGAGAATTAATTGTATAACATTGAATGAACTGATGAACATGATTATAATTTTTATGACTTCATTCAAAACATTCTAGTTCTTTTTTTTTTTAAATATAATTTATTGTCAAATTGGCTCACATACAGTGTGTAAAGTGTGCTCTTGGTTTTTGGGGTAGAGTCCTGTGGTGCATCGCTTATATACAACACCTAGTGCTCCTCCCGACAAGTGCCCTCCTCAGGTATTATGCTAGTTCTTTAAGATAGTGTTTCCCGATTTAAAGGACATTTTTCCTCCTCTCTTTAAGCTGTCTATACCTTACAGCAATTTGATAAAGTGTATTTTTGCAACGAAGGTTGAAACATTTCTGTTTTTCTCCTTCTCTGATCCCTCCAGAATTCTGAAACTCTTTTTAAATATTCTTTTTTTAATGACAATATATGTATTTGCATAACTTCAGTAAGAATCTATTCTCCTTGTTACAAGACACAATTGGACAAGTCCTTGGCTTGGCTTCCAAGCCTTGCGAAGCTTTTGAAAGTCCAATCTGAGATTCCTTATGAAAAGTTCCAGCAAAGCAGATTTAAAAGAGCCTCTATGTTCAATCACTATTCTTGCTGCACTTAAGTAAATAATCAGGCCAAATTTATTGAAACTAGAGTTCATTTGCAAACAAATTAGCCTTACTATGGCTATCTTTGGTAGAAATGGGGATGATTATAGAGAGAAAAATTATGTTTCAGTAACGTGCCTTTGTGGATATCAGATTTGATTGCTGCTAATTGTCTTTGAGGTTTTGTTTTCTAGCTGTAAGCTGGACAGGATTATGAATTCTTCCAGTTTCCTCTAATATTTGGCTAGAACTCTCCAAACAAACATTTCCAATCTTCTCCCATTCTTTGGACTTGGAATCACTATGAAACTAACATTGCCCTTTTCCAAAGCCATGCAAGCTGAAGCCGGACAATTTGATGTAAACTTCAGGGAAACCACTGCAACAGCTCACGTGTGGACAATTTTCATGCCTGTGGCTGCGTGGCCACTCAGAAGGATCACCAGAGACATTCACACTGCAAACCAGAAAAATTTGTCCGATTGCCGCTGCCTGCCCTCGCTCCATCGGAAGATGCTTAGAACCCGACATCTAGACATCTTCTCAACTGGCTGTGATCCAAACTCAGAAGCTGAATTTATAATTTTCCCAAACTATTAACCTTTGTTTTTCTTATGTTTCTGTAGAAATGCCTCTCATTAAGTCACCTGATTGCTCACATCATGTAGAGGTCTAACTTAATTGGAAGGTCACCAACAATAGCACCTCCTGAAAGGAAACACCCTCATGCTCATGCTGTCCTGAGTAGTCATGAGGATGCGTGTTTACTAGCATATCGTTTTGTGCTTATGTAAATAACTTAAAAAAATTATAACCTGTTTGCGTTATATAACTGGTTAAACCTTGGCGCTTTTGGGGAATCTCTACTCTGGGGAATTTCTCAATCCTTGGCTGTTATTCTTACAGTCATCATCTTAACCTCTCTGGTGCGTGATATACTCGTGAGGGTTTTAGATGCCTGCCAGCAGCCACTCAAATGCCAAATGGTATCCATCAGATTCAGAGAACGGGACGAAATAAAAAATAACCACAAATAACGAAGACAGTGACTGCATGGCCCTCTGTCCTGACAACTCAGTGGGAACACTGAAGGTGTGACTTTTCGATCTGGCTACATCAGCAGTGGTAAGTGAGGACAGCATTCCACGGGTTGGTCAGCTGCCTGAGAGCGTGACCAAAAGGGAAGAAATGTTAAAATAAAAATTGAATGGAGACCAGCTTTGAAAATTCCCTAAGCAGACAACACCACTTCAGTCATACAAACTGGGCTTAATTTAGTTTATTTTGCAGGACGAGCTTGACCTGGGTCATTTCTTGCTTATGCCTCTGAAAATTATAAGCAAAATTTAAACTGTTTCCCAAGGTTGATGTGAGGTAACCACTGACCAACTCCCTACCATGTAAGAAAATTCTAGTAGTATAATTAATCGCTGTGAAGAATAAGCAGTCACTGCTTTCTCACCATATATGCTGCTTTATAATGATATTCCCCTGAGCCCCATTCCATGTTTTGGTTTGAGCGCTCCCAGTTTGCAAAGTGACTTTTTGGGATGTGCACAACCAACTTTTACTAATCACTACTTTGGTAATTGGTTGGTTTTAATTCTATTTTTTTTTCCTCCTGAATTTTGACAACAGTGATGAAAAGCACCAGCTTTCTCTCACAGAGCTTCCAGTCCAGTGAGGTCCCCCAAACCTCTCTCTGCAAGGACTACTGCAGCTCCTAAGTGTTCTCTGCTCCATACGACCCTTGGCTTCCAGGAATGATTTCCAGAAGATTCCAGTTACGGTGCACTATCTGGGAGAAGTATCACATTGTCCTGTTATCGTGCATTTCGAACGATCAGTTTGTTGGCTGAACTAGCATCTGTCTTGGCAGAGATCATAGGATCAGAGACAGTGAGATGTGAGGCCAACTCCCTCCAGAAGCTTGTGCTCAGTTCTGGAGGATCCCACCACGGGAAGATTGGGGGAGTTTTGCAATTTTTTTGGTTTCATTTTGTATTGATAATTTAAAAAATGTTGAATTGTGGTAAAATACACAAAGCATAAAGTTTACCATATTAGCCATTTTAAGCATGTAGTTCGGTAGTAATATGGTACATTCCCACTGTGGTGTAACCAATCTCCAGAACTTTTTTGTCTTGCAAAACTGAACCTCTGTAAACATTAAACAACAACTTTCTATTCTCCCTCCCCACCCCACCCCCCCCTCCCCCCGCCCCACCTCAGCCCTGGCAACCACCATTCTACTTTGTTTCTGTGAATGTGACTACTCACGTAAGGGAAATTTGTCCTTTTGGGATTGACTTATTTCACTTAGCATATGTCCTCCAGGGTCTCTCATGTAGCGTGTGTCAGATTTTCCTTCCTTTTTAAGGTTTAACATTCCACTATAACATTATATATGTTTATATGAATATATAATATTCCATGTGTTTATAGCACATTTGGTGTGCACTTGGTTGCTTCTACTTTTTGGTTATTGCGAATAATGCTGCCAGAAACATGGTGGGGAAGATCAGTTCTGATGGGAGCCTGAAGTGTTCTGGAGTTTGGCAACATTCACTTGAGGTGGGGCCCAAGCACAGCCCTAGTGGGCAAGCCCTGTGTTTGAAGGGGACCTTCAACATCGCGTGAGGCCTCAGAGCGCCCTCTTCTGGTGTAGGCTGAGGTAGAGGAAGGGATGGTTTTCCGGGCCTAAAGAAGTGTGTCCAGGTTGGAGGCAGAGAGGATCCAGGAGGAAGGGAAATGCCAAACTTTATCTTCCTCACAACACGTCCAGCCCTGGCCCTGATTTCACACTGTGTTGACCAATCTTTGGAACTCTTGTCAGGTCGTTCGAGATGACTTCCAAACTGTAACATTGAACTAATTACTTTAGGAGAGCTCTTTACTCATTCTCCTAGACCCACCTCCCTCCTCTTCGGAGCCTCCATCAAGGCACACCCAGCAGCAGCTGGCCACCCCAGCCCTCTCCTCTGGCAGAGCATGGCCTCCCTCCTCTGCCATCGCCCAGCCACAGTTTCACTTTTGTTTGCCAGAGTTGCCTACGTCAGACTTGGTGACTTATCCGTTTATCTGTTATCTACATGAGACTGAAGTTTGGAGCCAACCATACGCCACGTGCTCGGTGCCCTTCCTGGCACTGAAGAGGCAGGTGTTCGATGTGGCTTTGTTGGAAGCTGGAAAAATCGTAGTTTTACGTACTGACGAAACTGGGGGCGGCTTGGTGGTGCCTAGCACGAGGAGACTGTTAGCTGGAGGCTGAGCCAAATAGAAGTAGAGTGTCTAGGGGACTTTGAAATGGCTGCCAAAGACAAGGGAATTGCTTGTTGGAACCAGGCAACCCAGGAGCAGGTTTCACGGTGCGGTAGATCAATACTGTTCTTTCTACGGAAACAAACAGAATCAATGCCACCTGCCCCAGGTCTCTGAGCAGATCTGAAAGCCATGGAGCTCATGGATGGGGGCTTCATGCTGACTTTGCAGGAAACAACCATGTGTACCCATTTGGGAGACTGGAAGACGCTTTATTGAATTTCATACTTGCATTTGTACTCGGGCCACCGAGGACCCGATACACAAGCATATAGCGACAGAGGAACATACGATTGAAGGGTCGAAAGAGCCCTTTGCTCTTATGGCTGGCATTCTTGCTGCCATTCCCTACTTCTCTACAGCAGACATTGCCCATTGCCATCCACATGCTTGCTGAGCAGAGAGGTAGACTCAGAATGTTCTCACTAGTGTTTCAGGCAGCCACAGCCAAACATTCATGGCTGGACTTAATGCAAAAGCTTTCCACCTCCCCTGATTTAATTCAGTCTAACATCATTCCAGTAGGTGTCCCTTCTACAGCTCTCTGGAAGCTGCTCTAGAGGCTTTGTGAGACTATTTGGGTGTTGAATAGCTTGAACTGTTAAACCTCCCATTCAATTAAAACACACTGTTCCTACTGCAGGAAAGGCCTTGGTTAGGTGTTGAGAAGGGGCTTCTTTAAGCAGGACAGAAATCTGCCTTCTTTTAATTCTTCCCATTGACCTTACGCCTGCCTTATGAAGAGCACGCAGTATGGTTCTGCCCTGTTCCATGAGAGCCCTTTCACTACCTGCAGATGTCTGTGCCTTCTGTTCCTCCTCCCTCCCTCCTTAGTGTTGTTTTTTTGTTGTGTTGTTGTTGTTGTTGTTAGTTTGTTTTCCCTAGAGGAAATCTAAGTGCTTCTAGCTGTTTCTTACAGAATTTGGTTTTCAGACCCTTCACTCTCTGGTTAACCTCCTGTGGTCATGCCCTAATGTGTCTGCTTTCCTCTCAAATTGTGGTGCCCAGAATACACACAGAATACAAGCCAACACAGAGGGACATTTAGGTAAAGGCTTGATCGATGAAAAGGAGTTCGCCAAGTTGACAAGGCACATCAAGGTGTCTCCAAGCACAACTTGTTTGGGGTGAATCATGCAGACTCTTACACGGACCAACTCCTGTTAATTTTCAGGATTTAACAATTATTCTTACAATTATAAAAGCTCAGATTTCTGAAGATGCTTAAAAAGCATGATCACCCATCTGATGATTCAATTGCCAGGCTACACCATGCCCTACACACGGCGGAGGTCTTGAGTATCTTCTCTAAGAGAAAATTGTGATCTTTGAAGGCAGGCCATTCCATTTTTTTGACTCCTCTGTTCAAGAGTTCCTCCTTTTCAGTTGAAACCTGCCTCCTTGTCCTGTTAGTCATTTTTCAGAGTTATTGAGGGTTTCATTTGCTCAGCAATATTCTAGGCACTGTGTGCGCATGGGTGTACGTGTGCCAGTGGACCTGAGTGCTCCAGGGGTGGGGGGGGGGGCAGTCAAGGCCAAAGGACAAGGACAAGTAAACTTAGATTTTTCTCTCCAAGGAAATGCCACTCTTGTGGGGGTAGGGAAAGACACACACCCAGAAATCACAAAAACCAAGGCTAACAAGCATGGGCTAAATATTGTGGACGTACAAAGGAAATGTTACTTCCAACGAAGAGAGCAGAGATGCCTTGTTCTTGTGTCTACACAACAGCCAGAGTTATCTCTTCAAAAACCAAAGCAGATGGCATCACTGTCCTGCTCAAAACCATCCATGGCTTCCTGTCATGCTCAGAAGTCAGGCTGAGATCCTCACAGTGACCTGTAGGACCCGGCATGGCTGGGCACCAGGCCACCTTTCACTGCCCATGTGACCTTTTCCACTTTTCTGCTCTGGTCACACTGACCTCCTTGCTGTCCCTTAAACCCCCGGGTTCCTGTCTTCGGGGGCTCTCAGCTGTGTGCATTCCCTCAGGCCTCGCTGTGGCTTGTCTCCTCACTTCATTCAGTCTCTGTTCCATTGCCAGTTGTGCTGAGAGACTTAAAACACACCTCCCGCCATCCTTCCACCCTGTCTTATTTCCTGAATAACATTTCTTACTGCCCGAAATTATGTTTGTTTGTTTATTTATTTGTTAACGTTTATTTATTTATTTTGAGAGAGACAGAGACAGCATGAGTGGGGATGGGCAAAAAGAGAATCCCAAGCAGGCTCTGCGTTGTCAGCACAGAGCCTGACGCAGGGCTCAAACTCATGAACTGTGAGATCAGGACCTGAGCTGAAACCAAGAGTTGGTCCCTTACCTGACTGAGCCACCCAGGTGCCCCATGTTTATTTATTAATTAACAATCTCCTAGTGGAATATAAGCTATAGGAAGACTTGGGTCTGTTTAGTTCCTGTCTTTTCCCTAGTGCAACAAATAGGACCTGACATGTAACAGCTAGCAAATAAATATTGGCGGAGTGAGCGAATGAGTTAACCTTCTTGATAACTTACTCTAAAAAACTAGCAGCAGTTGATATTAACATCCCGTGTACTTGATTACAGTTTCTAGAAACAAGTACAGTCTCTTTGAAAATGAGCCCAAATAGTTTCTCATTTGAAATAGTGTGGTATGTCCTACTTTTCAGGATTTCTCAAAGATTATAACTGTGGCTCTGAGATCTGCAAATTCTTTCAGCTGTCTGGGAGATTTCCACCTAGGCCTAGGCACCTAGGCAAATTGCATGCACAGAGAATTCACATCCAGCATGAGGGTTACATTCTCAAGTCAGCATAGAAAGCTAAAAGTGACATATCATTGGAAGTTTCCTTTAATACACTTGGCATTGCAACAAATCACCGATTCTTTAGTTGTGCACCCAAGGAATCGGTTTGTCTGCATTAGGAGCCCTGCAGTTTAAAAAAACATGGATCTCGGAATATCCAAATCACTCTCATCTGGTTTCATGCTTTTCCTATAGGAGGCGTTTGTGAGCGCTTGAGCCAGACTGTCTCTTTTTGAAGCCCGGTTCCACCACTTACTTATTGCTATATGACTATAGCCAAGTTACTCAACCTGCATTAGTTTCTTCATCTGTAAAATGGCATAATAGAATATCCCATTTCATATAATAAGAAATTATAATGCTTATAACTTCATATAACCTCATAGGGTTGTACCGGGGACAAAGTTCATTAATGTGTATAAGGTCCTTAGACCAGCAACTTGGCACATAGTAAGTATTCCAGTTAATATCAACAATTATTTTATTGTCTCCCATCTCATGTTCAAACTGGGACATAATCTCAGTGAGTGGAAAGGCAGGCAGAATGTGCTAGACTATTTGAATTGTAATTGCTTGCTCATTTTCTCTCTCTTTGTTTCTCTCTTTCTCCAAATGCCAATAGTTGAATTTGTGTGATGTGACCCTGCTGTAAATTGTTTAGGGGCTTTCCTTCTATTTGGATTCTATACATTCTTGTATTGATTATCATATGATTTCTAGTTTGTTTGAATACCTTCATAAATACTGGAAAGGTGGGGAAAAAAACTAACAAGGAATAGCTCAACTTCCTCGTCTCTGTTACCTGTACATTCCATAGTTTCCACCACCAGTGAGTTCAGCCTTTTCTTACTGTTCTCCTCCAAACAGAGCTATTGTGTCCTTTTGGCTCCTTTTAGCTTTTCCTGGACAACTGGCTCCTTCTCTAGCTTCAGCTTTTCGAACACTATTCTTACAGATTCATGTTCTTTCCTTTCTTTTAGCACTGAGAAAGTAAAAAAAAGTCAGGAAGAAAGGCAACACTGCAGAAAATTCATGAAAAATAGCCAGCCAGTTTTTTTTTTTTTTTTAATGTGAAGAACAGAAAAAAGAGAGGAGGCCAGAGGAATTGGCATGAGGAGGAAGAAGCATTTGCTGTTAGATACAGCAGGAGCTGCTGTCATACCCCATGTGATAAATTCCCAGAGGCCAGAGCTGTGGGAGCCATGCAGGGCTCCCGGAGCAGCCTGCCTGGGATGTAAGCTAACCATGAGGGTGTGTAAGCAAGATTTGGCCACATCTGGTCAGTTCAGTTATTACAGGTATTTGTTTTCCTTCTAAGCCCTGGGACAGAATTCCTTGTTTCTGACCTCATATTGAGAATAGTGAGGGAAGAGCTTAGTAAGCACCAGGTAATATTATTAATATTATCCTTTGACCCAATACTGGACCCATTCATTCATTCATTCATTCGCTCAACAAATATTTACTGAGCACTTATGTTCCAGGCAGAGTGCAAAACATTGAGGATAGAAAGAGGAAGCAGACCAGTCTCTTCCCTTAAGTCACTTATGTCTAGTGAGCGAGAGAGGTACAAACAGGTAACGCTCACAGAGTGGTGTAAGTGCAGTGTACCCAGTTGGGTGCCCCAGAAGCAGTCCCTGGCAGGGATCCCTGGAAGTACCAGGAGAGGAGTGAGCAGCTGAGACAGGGAAGGAAACGAAGCCAGGACAGGGTGTGTTGATGAGCAGGTTATGGCTGCGAATGATTGGGGCTCAGTCACTTTGGGATTTCTCAGAGCTAGTGCAGAAGCTGTTTCAGTGTCATCCCATCTGAGGGTGAGAATCTGGAGTCTTTGTCCATTAACTCCCCCCTTCTGGCTCACTTTGCCCTCTGGCAGAGCACATACGTGGCCATAGGCAGCAGGAAGCCATGGGCGTGTAAGAGATGATGGTGGCAAGAGGCGGTAGGCAGGGTTCTGACAGCGTCAGGGCACTGCACTGTAAGCTGCACTTGTAGGAGGAAGCACAGGCCATACCCAAGCCCCAGCGAGGAGCTCTCAGCTCAGCCTGGTTGGGTCCAAGAAGTCTTCCTGGAAGAGGAGACAGTTGAGCAGTGTCCTAAGGCCAGAGCTGTTTGGCGATGGCACAGGCAGAGAGAGCCTGATGTCTGATTCCACTAAAGATTTCAGATTGAGAGTTCTGGCTAAGGTAAAAAGAAATTCCTATTTATCACCCTACCCATGGGGTTTGGAGGTTGAGAGCACGATAAGAACTCAGATGGCTGACATCCTCACAGTGCCGTCCTCTCCCAAACTGGAGAGTGAGAGAGAGAAGAGCAAGCAGTGAGCTTGTGTTTGCTTTTTGTAAGGAAAGCCCGAAGGCTTTTCTGGGTTTGCCCCAAACGTACCCTAGGTTTCTGTCTGTTTGTAGTTGGTTGCTTCCTCAGAACATCCTTCCTTCCAGAGTTGCCATCCCACAGCCCTGCCCAGCCCCCAGACGCGCGCTGCGCTCACTCCTTCCTCAGCACCACCTCCCAGTTAGACCAAGGATGTGGCAATCGGCTGCCCAGAATTGCTCTCCCCACCTTCAGCTTGCCCTGAGCAGAGTTCAGATTGCACATTTCCCGACATTCAGAGAGACCCATTAATATTTAGCATGTTACATTTCCAAAGCACTTTGCTAACATGAATTGATCTTTTCAGCACCCCCTTGTGAGACAGCTCAGTACTGCTGGCCCTACTGGGGACCTCAGGCTTTGGGAAGCGAAGCTACTCAGGCTAGGGCCATGGTTGATGAGTGATGGATCCAGATTAGAACCAAAGGTCGATGACACCAGTTGTCTCAGCCTCCAGACAGAACTCCAGAGTGGCCCCAACACCCCCTCCCTGCCCAGGATGTCCTGGAACAAACCCAGCCTTCTGAAGGTTTCAATAGAATGGGGTTGTCATCTTTAAGACTAGACTGCTTACAAACCAGCTACTGCTTATGGAGCCCTTTTTATGTGCCCAAAGCTGGGTGCATATCATTTAGTTCCCACACCCCCTGTCCACCTCCTGTGATGTCACTACTATTATTATCACTGTGTGCATCTCCAAACTGGGGCACAGAAAGATTAAGTAACTTGCTTAAAGTTGCACAGCTAGTAATTGCTAAAGTTAGGATTTAAACCCAGGATATTCCACTTCAGAAATCTTTAACTACGACAAACCAGCCTGAGGGTGGGTAATAGGGACCTAGTTAAGGAGAATTACTCTTTGAGAAGTTCTGCTTACTCCCAGGCAATTCATCATATGCTTTGCAAGATTATTTCTGGAGGTAAAGGAATTGGGGGCAGGAGGTTGTCAGCTAAAGTGTTCTCGAGGAATGGGAGTGTGAGCTGAATTTGTTGGTCACTTGATTTTGTCTGGTTTTACCCTTGGCTTTCTACTCCCAGCCTTAAAGGACAGAGAAAACCAGTTCATCCAATGAAGTAGTGTGGGACCCGTGTGACATCCACCGTGCTTGATTAAGGTACTCACTCTCGTGGGATAGAGACAAACTTTAATTATGATTTGGTGGGGAGCATTATGACCAAGGACTATGAGAGCTCACTGGGGGAGGGTGCAGAAGTGACTCGGACCAGAGAAGTTTTGTGGAGGTGATGTGAGTTGGATCCTGATGGAGGTGGAGGAAGGAGAGAATGGGCATTTCCGGCAGAGGGGCCAGCATGGGCAAAGGGAGAGAGGTGTGAAATAATGTGGATGTTTGGAGAGTAACAAGAAGTTCTGTCTGCCCAGAGTTGGGCTTCTTAATTGGGCCAGTTTTGAGCCCTGCTGTCCTAGATAAAGGATTGGATTTTGAATTCTAGGATATCCCTGAGAATGCAATTCTTTGTGACATGCCTAGCCAAATCCTTGATGTTCTGTTGTTGAATAGAAAAGATTATTTGTGTAACAAATACTATCAAGTTTTTACTATATATGTAAGGCACTGTCCTGGGTGCTATCAATAAGGAATTACAGTTTTTTTGAGTGATATGGGGCAATGGGAAAATAGTCTGGGACTGGGAAGGAAATAGAAGAAGGGATGCTTTGCCTCTACCACTCTCTTAAGGGAAAAAAGAATTAGCTTTGAAATTAAAAAAATCTATTTGTTCCCTACTCATCTCTGTCTCTCTCTTTTTTTTTTCAACGTTTATTTATTTTGGGGACAGAGAGAGACAGAGCATGAACGGGGGAGGGTCAGAGAGAGAGGGAGACACAGAATCGGAAACAGGCTCCAGGCTCTGAGCCATCAGCCCAGAGCCTGATGCGGGGCTCGAACTTACGGACCGTGAGACTGTGACCTGGATGAAGTCGGACGCTTAACCGACTGCGCCACCCAGGCGCCCCTCATCTCTGTCTCTTATGAGCACAACTTTGTGTAACGCGTATGCCCCTCTCCTTGTTTAGCCCAAACCATTTCCCATCCCTTTTATGACTGAATCCTCACTGCCCAATGAGGTAGTAGCTTTGTTGGGTCTCCATTTCGCAGATGAGGAAACAGGTACAGTGAACCATCTAAGGTTATATATTGTGTAACGATAGAAATTCTAAGGGCCAGAATTTACTAGACTATTCCTCAGTTATAGCTCTAAGTAGTCAACTTGTTTTCAAATCAGAATGAGCATGCTGTCACCAAGCCCTTCCCTCCAAGTGGGCACTATGGCATTGGATAGTTTAGCCATACAAACCTTGAGATCAGGGGGCAGATAGAATAGCCCTGGTGCTGGAAAGCTAATTGTGAGGTTGTGTGTGCGTGTGTGTGTGTGTGCACGCGCTGGCACAGCCACAGTTGGATAATAGCATCAGATGCTGTGACATCACAGCCTAGAGAGGCAACCAAAACAATAACTGCTGCCATCCGTACCTTTTGTAAGGTGGCTTCGATCAGAGCTGAAGAGTTGAGGGAGAGTTTTCTGGGCTCCTAACTTAGGCTTTGGGGGTTTGGAGTCCCTGCTGCACATCAGTGTTTGCTATTCTGCTCTTCTTCATGAATGCAGTGGGAGCCATCTGTTGATACCATGCCCTCCTATTTACCTAAAAAGTCTCATCCTTGCTCCACTTGATGCTTCATATCCATACAATTCCAGATAGTAGGAGAATTTACTGATACTAGTCATGAGGGCAAGATCCAAGTACCCAAAACCCCAGTAAGATCCGGGTCCTTCTGTACTTATTGGCTGAAAGTCACCAAAGGAAAGAATTCAGACGTTAGGAGGTACCGATCAGGCCCACGTTTCCAAGGGATAGACTAATTTACTCCCTCTCTCCTGAGAACATTTTCTCTCCTATCTTTCATATCATATGAGTAATGATGGTATTATCTTGGGAGGATATTGAAACTCCAGGGAGACTGTGAAATGTACCCCCAGCAGAATTTTTCTCACATATGCTTTGTTCAAACTGTCCAAATGGACTGCTCGGCTGGAGATGACCATGCCCTAAATGTTGAGCAGACAGGCAACAGGGAATCGCTGGGTCTGAGAACCAGATATCCGAGGACTTCAAAGGGTCATGCTACTGACACGAGGGACCTGGCATCAGGAACATCTGTATGAGAGGCAATGTAATTTAGTGGTGGAGAGCTCAGACTCAAGAGCCAGATTGTCCTGCTTTAAACCTCAGATTTGTCACATATTAGCTGCATAGCTTTGGGCCTCAGCTTCCTCCAGTGTAAGATGATGGTGCTGTTCCCCAGAGTTAGATGGAAAAGGAAAGAAGCCTCGGTTCTTTTTGCTGCCACTGGAAAGAATTACAGGACAGTGAAATGAAGGTAAAGCAGAGCCAAGTTTTACTCAAGTACACTTCAAGGGGGGAGTGGGCCAGTCAGGAGAGACAGAGGCCCCTAGGAACTCCGAGGTGTGGGCTTATATCAATATTTTTTTGGGGGGGGGGTGGGTCCTAGGGTGGCAACATCTGAGTGACAGGCCTGGATTATGTAATAATTAGCCAACCATGCATGTCCTTTCCCAAGATGCACTCAAAATACCTGCAGGGTGTAGGAAACCACAACATTATTTCTATTCTAGAGACAGAGGTCAAATAAGAACAAGGCTGCTGTTTCTGCACAAGCGCAAGGAGCCCAACAAACTTAACTCTTCCTCTGCCGAGGTGCTGTAACCCCAACCAACTGCTAGAGGGGTGGAATGGGGTGGTCCTTGGGCTGCCCCTAGGTTGGGGCCCGCCATCAGGACATCTAAGGTCCATCCTCCTGTCACTCATGCCTAGCTTCCTGCCTAACAATAATAATAGAAGGTACCTTGTAGGGTTGTGTGAAGATTGACTCACACCGGACACGTAAAGGGCTTAGCACATCTTCTGGCACACGTTAAGCACTTGTTATATATTAAGTGCTGTTATTTACTAAAGGGACAATCCTTTTCTCCTCTCCGGGTGTTTCCTTCTCTTCCTTAGGTCCTTGACCTTCTCCCTAGTTTGCATTTCTGAAGCCAGCTGCTCCGGTATCCTCCCACTCCTGGTCCTGGGCGCAAAGGAGAAACAGCTTGCACACAGGCATTTTTTTTCTGTATTGTTTACGGTATCACCTTAAACCAATATACCACAGTGCATTTTAATCCAAGAGCTAAGGGCCCTTTAAACCAGCCATTCCTTTTATTTATTCTGTCGGTAAAAAAATCAAGACCCTTTGGTTTCATGTTCCTTTATTGTATTTTGTGAGGCACTGAGCACATATTGGATACTATGTAAACGTGTAACAGTCTAACAATAGTAACTGAGACACACGAGAAACTGAAGGAAGCAAAGTCACCATTTTGAAGTTAGCCTTTTATTGATGGGCTGAGTGATTTGGGAGAGACAATGTGGCTCCAAGGCTAAAGAGCCCACAGGGATTCAGAGGGCAAAGGTTTGAATCTCAGTCACGGCAGCAGCTCCAGTGACCCCAGGCAGGCAGCTTTCTTTCTCTCCACCCCAAGTTCTCTCCAAGAATACTGGGCTTAATGCCACAAAACCAGCTCCCAGGATTGTTAAACCAGAGATGCTGTATGTGGTTGTGCAGATTACACACACCACAAGGGTGCCAGCTGAGAAAGCAAGTGGGGGCTGAAATGTAGACTACAGGTTCATCAATCTGTATACCCTGGTGATGGGCTATGTGCACCTGTAGGAAGGGGCACCTTTTTTTTTTTTTTTTTTTTTTTTTTTTTTTTTCTAATTTTCACAAAGTTACTATATGGGCTAGAGAGGCCCTGTACGAAGCAATGTGACATTGATAGGGCACAGAGCTTAGCATGTAGAATGGATAAAATTGTTCCACACGCAGTTATTGAACACCTGCTACGAACCAGGCCCATTCTAGAGGTTGAGGATATGGAGATGAATATGAGCAATCTCTGTCCCTGGGTCCTCGCTTCTCTTCACCAGCCCATTGTCCCCTACATTCAATCCATCGGCAAATCCTGTTGACTCAGTCTGCAAAATAGCTGTCCAATCCACCCATTTCGTTTGACTGCCAGCATTTCATTTCATGATTTCTCACCTAGACTATAGCAACAAGTGGGCTCCCACTTCTATTGTGGGCCTCCAAACAAAACGAAGAGTGATTGTATCAAAACATGAATCGGCTAACATCATCCCCTTGTTTGAACCTTTTTGTGTTTATAATTTAACCCAGGGTCCTCACTGTGGCCTCAAGGCTATGCATACCTGGTTCTAATGACCTCATCTTGTAGTCTGGATCACTCAACCCACAATTAGTCAGGGTTCTCCAGAGAATTAGGAACCAATAGGATATCCATCTATCTATCTATCATCTGTATCTGTATTTCCTATTTATGGAAATATGTGTATATAAACAGGAGATATAGATCTCCTACTAATGTTTTTTATGTATATGTACACTTATACGTATATATAGAAGAGATTTATGTATTTTTTATATTGTGAGGACTTTGTTCCTGTGATTGTAGAGACTGAGAAGTCTCACAATCTGCCCTCTGCAAGCTGGAGACCCAGGAAAGCGGCTGGTGTAATTCTAGTCTGAGTCCAAAGGCCTGAGAACCAGGGGAGCTAATGGTGTGAATCCCAGTCCAAGGGCAGGTGAAGACCAACTGACCAAGGCCTCAGTTCAACAGACAGGCAAGGAGGGAATGAATCCTCCCTTCCCCAGATTTTTGTTTTATTCAGGGATTTAGTAGATGGGATGATGCCTGACCACACTGAAGAAGGGAATAATCTACTGAGTCCAACAAATGCTAATCTCACCAGAAACATCCTTGAAGACACAACCGGAAATAATGTTTAATCTAGGCACCCTGTGGCCCAGTCAAGTTGACAAATACAATTAATCATTACACCATCCCAGTAAAACTGACCATTCTGTCCTTCAAACAGCCGACCTCTCTTGTGTATAGCCTGATTCCTTTGGTTGAAACACTTTTCCCCTTGACCATCTCTTTCTAACCCTTTGGTGCCCAGTAGAAAGATCGTCTCCTCAGAGAGGTGTCCCTGGACCACCTTGTTAAAGTAGTGTAGTATTTTCTGTCCACTACCATTCATTGCCAGGATGTTTTGTCACAAAGCAGCCCAGCTCAATTTGTAAATGTAGAGGTCTTTGTTTATTTTCTGTCTAATCTGCTAGATTGCAAGCTCCTTCACAGTAGGGACCAGGCTTTTTTGTTCTCCACTGTATACCCATCCCTTCAGCATCTTGCTAGTTTCTGGTGCATAGTAATAAATAACAATAAAAATTTGCTAAGTGAAGCTGTTACAAGGGATTCATGTAATAGGGGAGTAATCACCACGATACAATGTAGAGATGCATGAGATGATAAAGGCAGTGATGTGCTGGCAAACTGGCTCTCCAAAAAGGAAAACAAAACAAAACAAAACCCAAAGGCCCTCATTTGTCATTTGCTTATTTCCATGGTGGTGTAAATACTCCCATCACTGCTGATTTCAAGCTTCCAATGCTTTAGAAACTGACTTGGAAAATTCCCGAATATTTAACAGTTGGCTCTTCAAACCTGGTGTGATCTGGGTGTAGTGTTTCACTGGAAGAGAGGTTGGCATGGATGCAATGAATACCCAGGAAAGAGGCAGTATTTCATCTTGGCGGAACTCGGCAAACACTTCCTGGAAGAGGTGACACGTGATCTGTGTTTTGAAGGATGTGTGTTGGCTCAGGCCCTGTGCCTCTAAATTGGCTAACATAACCCTGCTCCCAGTAGCCCACATTCAACTGTTCCTGGCTCCCCTGTTTGCCTAAGAGTTATCAGCTGACTCCGTTCAATCCTCAGAAAATCCTTCCATGTGGCTGGTGTTCTGTTGGGTTTGCTATTAGTCCAACAGAGGAGAATTAGACAGGGTAGAAGTTAGCACAGGGAGAAAGGAAAGGGTTTTCCAAACAGAGGGACAGCTTTTGCAAAGGTGAGCGAGCAAGTGTGATCAGGCAGTCTGGTAAATCTAGATGTATGTGGGAGGGAATGGAAAGAGATTAGCTCCTGACAGGTTTTGTTTGATAGGCTGAGGATTCCCACCCTGGGCTGGAGCAGGTGTCAGAAAGAAAGGGAAAGGGACTGATTGTTTTTCCTGTACAATTCTTACCGCAGCTGGTAATTGTGTTTTTTGTTGTTATTATTGTTGGTTTTGTTTTTTGTATGTAATCATTTGATTAAAATCTGTCTCTTCCAAGAGAATGTAAACTCCACAAGGGCAGGGACTGTCTTGTTTACTAGTATTTTCTCAGTACCCAGAACAATGCCTGGTGTAGTCAATAAAAAACACCCTTGTTAAGTGATTCAGTCACCTGGGGAACCTTTGAAGTTTGCCTATGCACATCTACCCTAAAATAAGATCTGTTATAAGTCTCCTTTCTTTGAACCTCCCAACCACAATACAGGATAGGGAGGGCGGGGAGTAGTGCGGCTGGCATTCTCATTTTATAAAAGCTACGGAAGGGATTCACCTCCCTACCTCTTCCCAAATTCAATCAAGTGGATCCTCTAGGGGATATTACTAAAAGTGTGACATGATTAAATTTGCCATTTGCATAACTGGGCCAGATAGCAGTAGGGAGGACTAGAGGTGTTGAGGTGCTGAGACCAGTAAGGAAGCCAATGCAAGAAATAATGCAGGTCTGAGTTAAATCCCTGGCAGTGGTCGTGAGGAGAGAGCAGAGTCAAGAGATACTTGGGAGATAGACTCTACAAAATTTGGTGACTGTGTGGGCATGGGTGGAAGAGGAAGCAAGAGAAGGAGAAATGTAGGTTGGAAGTTGGAGTGAATATTAGTCAATAGGGGATGGGTGGTTTGCTTTACAAATTGCTACATTTGAGATGCCTGTGGGACATGGATGAAAAGGGTTGTTTATGACGTTGGGAAGCTCAGGTTTCTCGGCCCGCACCTTTTACTTCATTGCCAGAACTCTGGAGAACACTAATAGTTAAGAGATGGGTTAGAAAAAGAATTCTTGAAGGAGACTGAGAAGGATGGCGTGAGAGGAAGAAAGAAAATCCACAGAGTGACATAGAAAATAAATGATAAAGAATGTCCAACAGCCTCAAATGGCGTCTAAAGGTTAAGTTAGAAGACCTGGAAATTCCTCACGTGAGTTTGGCAATTAAGATAATGATGGCCACATTGCCATTTTCTTCGGGAGCAGAACTTGCAGGGCAGAGCACGAAGGAGGAAGTGGAGACGACGGATTATATTGCCTTTTTCAAAAAAAACTTGGCCGTTAACGGAAAAGGCGGGATGGTGTAAAAGCGGGACGGGAGGACGTCTGAGCACGTTTATAGCTAAAGCGAAGCCCAGAGGGTTGAGCAGACGGAAGCGCAAACCCCTTCTCGCCCTTGCAGCTCTGCCAGCCCTCCCCCCACGTGACCGGGAGGCAGCCTGCGCAGCCCCGGCCTGGAGGGACTACAGCCCCCAGAAGGCCCCGCGGCGCGGGTGGGGGGAGGAGTCGAGGCCTGGCGCGCGCCCCAGCGGCGCGAGCGGAAGAGCAAGAGCTTCGAGGAGGTGGCGGAAGCGGAGAGCGACGGCGCGCCCGGTAACGAGCAGCCCCACGTCCCTGTCCTTTTCTGCCTCTACACCCTTAGCTGGGGCTGGTCGCTCCCACTTCTCCCCACACACTTTGGACAAGACTTCCTTTCTCTTTTTGTTAGTTACCGGTATTTTTTTCCCTCACGTGACTCACGGGGCGGGTCTCCGTCTGGGGCGGAGGTTACTGGGAAGCTGCCGCCCTTCGACCCCTGCGGGCCCTGGGTTGCAGGGATCCTCCCGAGGCCCTTTTGCTGTCCTAGAGGCTGAGCGCCCGCTTTGGGGCCTCTTCCCAAATACTCTCTGCGGAGAGGACATTCCTTTCCCGGGTTTCAACAGGTACTGAGCGGGTCCGTGGCGATCCCCCCAGGGGTCAACGGGGCTGTGGGCCTCAGAGGCCGCCCCGAGAAGACCCCGGGGCTGCAGGCGATTTCCGGGCTGCGAGCATTTTGAGGGAGTCCGCTCGGCTGTCCAGGAGCCCCGGGCTATGGGCATGAGCTGGGAGTGAGCTGTCTGAACGGGAGGATGTACTTCCTGGTTTGTTGGGCGGCCCTC
Organism: Leopardus geoffroyi; assembly: GCF_018350155.1. Lineage (NCBI taxonomy): Eukaryota > Metazoa > Chordata > Mammalia > Carnivora > Felidae > Leopardus > Leopardus geoffroyi. Next base: position 57,634,427 of record NC_059334.1, read on the forward strand.
GAAACCCCCCAAGTCCGATTATTAAAAGTTTTCTTTACTCAATAAAGCCGCCTCTCAGAGTTGAGAAAGGAAAGAAGCACAGGGTTTGGAGACTAATGTCCTGAGACGAGTCTCAGGTCTGTCACTTGCTGGACTTGTGATCTTTTGTAACCCGTTTTCCGCAGCCTCGGTTTCTAGATCTGAAAAATGGGGCTACTAGTCTTTGGCCTGCCTGCCTTCCAGTGTTGTGGGCGTCAGCGGATAATATGTGATACGTGGGAGAAAGCATGTATCAGATATAACTTTATTCTCCTGTCTCCAGTCTAGGTCAGTTGAATTTTAAAACCACGTTCATGTCTTTGAAACTCGATTATAAACATGACCATGCTCTTTGTGAAAAGCAAATGATTTAATAAATAAGGGGAAGTGACTTTGGAAACGAATACAAGCCATTCAGACGTTAAGCCATGTACCTCTTGAAGAGGTGACTTGAAGGCCCTGTCACCTGTGGAGTCCGTTTTAAACTTCATCTGCAAATTAAGGTCTCCCAGAGTTAGGACACTTCCCTACCCCCAACACACTCGCCTGTCAACCCATTTTGCTCAGTTATAACCTTCCTTCACCACAAAAGTACAAGGATCTCAGCACTTTCTGTTCATCAGTTGTGCTAAACTGATGCCTGTCTCCAGCAGGTCTTGTATTTTTTTACCCCCTTTAAGATACTTCTGGTGCTAAGTCTAGCTCTAATTCTAACACAGTTCCACTGACCTTGTGTGCACAGTAGCTGAAATACTGGGGTCATCTTCATCTGTCCTAGGTATGTATGCTAGAAGTCTGTTTCCTCATAGTTAGAATTCAGAATATAAATAGCCCACATTCCAGTCTTCTGCCAGTTAAGATCTGAGACTCTAAGCAGGTAGCTTTTTTTGTCTTATTTTTCCCCTTGTAGAGAATGGGATTTTACAATCAATATAAGGGTTTGGAGGTGTAGTAATAAGGTAATCCTAACTTGTATTTATACTGATATCATCGGTTGGAAAATGCTTAAATGTGGTTCAAAAAAACAGGATGGCGGTACAGTGAATTAGTCCAATGTACAAAGTTGAACAAATTGCGTTCAAATCCTGGTGTTGTGACTTACTTTATGACTTTTGGCAAATTAGTTGACCCCCCTGAGCCTGATTACTAGTTTCTAGGATAGATACAATAACATTTATCTTGCAAGGTGTTCATAAGGATTAAATGAGATGTTAATATAAGAAACTTAGTAGTGCATAGAGTAAGTGCTCATTGCTTTGTTACTTTTGTAATTGTTGACTATGATGATCAAAAAATGCTAATTTAGATAATGTATTTTCTTGAGATTCTTTTTTTTCCCCAAAATACTGTAAATAGAAGTTCTCATTCTGCAGTGTGTTTCTTAGCAATTGTATTTTATATAAAGATTATATTAGGCTATTTTTCACTTTTAGAGGTTTCTAAAATGCTATTGTGAAAAGATTGTTGTTTGGGATGTGCTTTGGTGCTTCATTTGTAACCTGCAGTAAGGATGCTGTTTTCTGTCTGCACATTGTAGCTTGTAGTAGAACAATTATCTGTGTTTATGACTTAGTTATTGACTATTGACTAGGACATAGTTTTATAGAGCCATTTTTTGGTCCTTCCCCTCATTCCTGCCTTTTTTTTTTTTTCTTTTTTTTTTTTTTTTTTTTTAAGTCAGACTGTTTGACTCTAAAAGTTAGTTAGCTTAGTGGGTAGGTTCCAGAGAGCTTGGTGACCTCATTTTTTATTAAGGTAAAACTCTTAGTGACATAGGTGTACACATTTGCAAGGAGTGAGAGTTGAGAGAAACCAAGAAGGATAGTCTAATAGAGAAAATTGATCTGTTGGTCAAAGCAAAATCTTAGGGTTAAGAATTGAAAATATTTATTTTTATTTCCTACAAATGAGTTTTGACTACAAGATACCTGCAGACTCAGATTTTCAGAAAATGTTTCCTTTACTCTGTTTTAATGTGGTATCCTCTGGCTCTGCCCTGGTAATTTCATTCTTCCAGTTATGAATCTGCAAAATAACTATTTTTTCACTATAGACTTTTATACAAAGCTATGACAATAGTCATTTCCATTAAAAATTACTTTGTATGCTATAATGTATTATTTTTTCCTTTGTCTTAAATGCTTGTGTTCTTAAAGAACAAGAATCTTTGCTGTTTTGCTTAAAGAAGTTTTGAAAGGTAAACTCATTCTCAGCTTTAGCATCTAAGTGTACGTAGTGGATATGCTCAGTAATGTCTGTGCTGAATAGTTCTGAGTAAGAACATTTTGTTGATTGTCGTACGTCCCTAAGGCATGCTGTTGAGAAACTATATGGTATTGTGGAAATAACCTAAGCTTTGGAGTCAAATCAAAGTTTGAATTCAGGCTCCACCACTTAATAGGTTACGACTTTGGTTCATATTATCATTCTGAGTTCATTTTCTTATCATCTGTAAAACAGGGATAATAATAACCAATCTTGCATGACTGAAAAGATTAGAGATTTTTTGAACTAGGCACATACTAACCAGGCTTAGCAAAAGGTAGATTATGTTAGCATTACTTTAAAAAATGTTATTATATTTTTATGATAATCATTGATTTTGGTCAAACATTTATAATTCATTCCTCTAATACTTCACATGATCAGTGTATTTTGTTTTGTTTTGTTTCTGTTAGCCAAGGTTAAGGTTGTTGACTGTAACCATCAACCCATGAAACACAGCAAAGCTAATTGGCCAAGATTTTCCAATCTGTGACCCTGTCCTCATTAGCTCCGTAGACTAACCATTCACAAAATAGCTCACCAGAATGAATGATAAAACTGGTGCATTGTCGATTCAGTACTTATGGACTCATTAGACATAATAGAATTAAGTGAACTAGTGCCAGAATAAAAGTATAGATTTTTAATGATAAACCTGTATAAATATAAGACTAGCCCTCACACTCTGTATAAAATTGGGGACCTACAGGGTGATCTTTGACAATCATTAACCTGAGTTATAATTTAGACATTTCTTCTTTGTTGAACTGTATTTGTTGCAGACTTCCCACTTATAGAAGTGGAAAGAAATGGAACTAGGCTATTGGTAGCTTGAAAGAGAACCCTACTTCTATGCCACCCATCAGAAAATGTGCCCTTAGCTAGTGGAGAAAACATTTAGAGTTCCTTGGTGATGAGCCCAGCAGGATGGATGAAGTCTGGGTAAGTCATAAGAGTTTATTGAATTACGGAAAGATTCCAGTTGACAGAGCTTTAGATAGAAGAGAAGTTATAGGGTGTTGCTCAGCAAGCTGTAAGCCTGCATTTGAAGAGGGTTTTCTACTCTCTCAATAAAACATAGACCAGTTGCTTCCAGTCTGTGGTGTGCATTTTTCACTTGTCTCATGCTAGCTTTCTATATAGCTTTCCATTCTTCAGATTCACTCTTCAGTTTTATTAACATTTGTTGTCCCTCTTATATCTTTTTTTTTTTTTAATGTCAAACATGGTTGTTTCCAGACTAGGGATAAAAATAGAGAAGCACTGTTGGAAACAGCAGGTCTGGTGTCTAGTATTGTGAGATTCCCAAATAACACTGTTAACCTGTTAATATAATGGTATAGATTTCTGACAGCTCCTGACCATTTTACTTGGTACAGAGGCAAAAACAGAGGCAAAAGGTATGTGGCACTCCTTAATAGGAGATTTGCTTCTTAGGAAAGAATACATGTAGTGTTAATACTGGCTTGCAGTTGGGCTGTTTCAAGTTTTTTTTTTTTTTTTTTTGCCATGGAATACCAGAAGAGTATTAAAGAAGAGAAGCACTTGGATATAAATCCTAAACTCTCAAATTTATCAGTAGTCCAGTATGTGTTTTCTTATCATCTATAAAATAGGGATAATAATACCATTCCTGCTAGTTTATCAAGATTAGAGGGAAAAGGTAACAGAAATGTCTTGGAAATGGAGTAGGTAGCTGTGGGGAAGAAACTGACCAAAAGGCAGAGTCCATGAGAGTAACACAAACACCTATTCATGCACACACACACAGACATACGCACTGGAGGGAAACAGAAAGAAGAACACACACAATAGACAGAGAACGAGGGTCATCTAGAGACAGGAAGTCAGAAACACTGAGAGAGACAGTCTGAGGCAGAGTTAGAAAGAAGAGTAATCAGAGATGTAGAGAGAAGGGCCACCTTAGAAATGATAGATGCAGAGAGGGAGACAGAATGCCGGAGGGATCTGGGAGGGCATGACCAGGAGATGGAGAGCTTATTGAGGTAGTTGTTTTCTGTTACCTGAGGAGACCTTCTAAATATTTGTAATTAGCAAGGAAAGGGAAGAAAAGTAGATATTAATAGCAAACAAGTAACATGTTTATGCAGTTTTTATTCTACTGAAAATTCTCCTTAAATTCTAAATTTATTTTGTATATTTGGCATGCTGACACCAGAATAGCTTCTGTTACAGATCTATTAACCTCTTGCTTGACTCTCTTCATAGTGTATTTTAAACACATTTTTAAAAAATTAAATAAAACTATTGTTTTCTTTTGGAGTGCCTGGATGGCTCAGTCAGTTAAGCATCCAACTCTTGGGGCACCTGGGTGGCTCAGTCGGTTAAGCGGCCGACTTCGGCTCAGGTCATGATCTCGCGGTCCGTGAGTTCGAGCCCCGCGTCAGGCTCTGTGCTGACAGCTCAGAGGCTGGAGCTCGTTTCAAATTCTGTGTCTCCCTCTCTCTCTGACCCTCCCCCGTTCATGCTCTGTCTCTCCCTGTCTCAAAAATAAATGTTAAAAAAATTAAAAAAAAAAAAAAAAGCATCCAACTCTTGATTTTGGCCCAGGTCATAATCTCATGGTTTGTGATATCAAGCCCCACATTGGGCTCCGTGTGCTGTCAGCACAGAGCCTGCTTGGGATTCTCTCTCTCCATCCCTCCCCTGCTCATGCTGCTCTTTCTCTCTCTCAAAATAAATAAAAAACATTTTTTTCCGGGGCACCTGGGTGGCTCAGCCTGTTAAGCATCTGACTTGGGCTGAGGTTATGATCTCAGAGTTCCTGAGTTCAAACCCCACGTTGGGCTCTGTGCTGACAGCTCAGAGCCTGGAGCCTGCTTCAGATTCTGTGTCACCCTCTCTCCCTGCTCCTCCCCTGCTCAGGCTGTGTCTCCCAGAAAAATAAACATTAAAAAAAATTAAAAATTTTTTAAATGTTTTTTTTAATTAAAAAAAATTTTTTTAATGTTTATTTTTGAGAGAGAGAGAAAGAGAACGAGTGCAAAGCAGGTGAGGGGCAGAGAGAGAGAGGGAGACATAGAATCTGAAGCAGCCTCTAGGCTCTGAGCTGTCAGCACAGAGCTGGTCTGGGGGCTGGAACTCGGGAACCCAGAGATCATGACCAGAGCCCAAGTCGGATGCTTAACTGACTGAGCCACCCAGGTGCCCCCCCCCCCCAAATTTTTTTTCTTAATAAATCTGGTACATGGTTGCTGTAGAAAACTTGGGAAATAAAGAATTAAAACAACAAAAAACAGCCTCATAATATAAGCACATAACGAAGGCCACATTTTTCATGTTTTTTTAGTCTTTTTTTCTAGGCATCTGCAAAGCTCTTCTACTTTCCTAAAGAAATCAAAAAGCTTTTTATGAGTCCAAATGATTTTATAAATTAACTGTGGTGGAATTAACTTTATGTACCAGTTTTGGCACTTAAATACTTCTGTAAACTATTTGTATACTTGTTTTTATTTCCTCCCATTCTAGATTAGATTAATAACTATATGTTATTTACCTTTGTGTTTTAAACATCTAGCAAAGTGTTCTACATGTATCAGGTACTCAGAATATATTTGACATGAATTGTTGAGTTCCCAAGTGGAAACTGTCTTATTTAAACAGGTCTGTCCAATTTCTCATTGGCAGATTAGACCTTCAGTGTTGAGAAAAGCTTGATATTAGAGTGTATGTGTGCACGTACGTGTATAGGTTTCATATGAATGGAGCTACTGAACTAGGAAGGGGCGCTTTTTCTGGTTAGCTTTTTGTGTAGCAAGCCACTCCAAAACTTAGCGGTGTAAAATACCCATTTTATTATGCTGTGGATTTTGTCTGAATTCAGACAAGGTAGTGAGGAGATGGCTTACCTGACCTTTAGGTGGAAAGACTTATAATTAAAAGCTGGTGGTGACCTGCCGGCTCCTGGAGGTGTCAGCATTCATGTCTGGGGCTAATGTGGCTGTCCCACAGAACACCTGCCTACAGTTTCTCCACATAGACCAGTGGAGCTTCTTGAGAGCAAGGTGATGACTGTTTCCTAAGAATGAGCATCCTAAAAGAACCACGCGGAAACTGTATTGCCTTTTGGGACCTACTCGTGGAAGTTACATAGTGACATAAACTTGCCAGAGTCAAAAATAGCAGTTACACTGAACCCACTTCTCACGGGAGAAATGTCAAAGTCACATTGTAAGAAAGGCTGGGGACAGGAGATAGGTGCCATCTTTGGGACCTACTCGTGGAAGTTACATAGTGACATAAACTTGCCAGAGTCAAAAATAGCAGTTACACTGAACCCACTTCTCACGGGAGAAATGTCAAAGTCACATTGTAAGAAAGGCTGGGGACAGGAGATAGGTGCCATCTTTGGGAAAAACAGTCTGTCACAAGCACTTAATTGAACTGAAAAATAGTAAGTTACAAATGAGTTAATACAGTTATCACATTTTGAATTTCAGTTCATAAATTTCCTGTTGAGTCTTAATAAGGATTTCCCCCACTGTTGATAGCATTTTTATTCATTTATTTTAAATACTTATACTAAACTTGTAAAAACTTTTAAATTTTTTTTTTTTTTCAACGTTTATTTATTTTTGGGACAGAGAGAGACAGAGCATGAACAGGGGAGGGGCAGAGAGAGAGGGAGACACAGAATCGGAAACAGGCTCCAGGCTCTGAGCCATCAGCCCAGAGCCCGACGCGGGGCTCGAACTCACGGACCGCGAGATCGTGACCTGGCTGAAGTCGGACGCTTAACCGACTGCGCCACCCAGGCGCCCCAAAACTTGTAAAAACTTTTAAACTCAGAGCTATTTTAAGTTACTTTTTTGGCTTTTGAAATCTGAACAAGATCTTCTTTTTTTTAACCCAGTTTGCAAGTTGGTCAGTATCTGTATTTGGGCTTTTTCACATCCCTTTTTAAATTTCAAGTATTGTTTTGTAAATAATATGGTACATGTTCACTGTTGAATATGTGGAATATCAGGAAAGAAACAAATAAAATCCATGCATAATTCCATCTCTTAGATGTAACCAGTTTCAGGTCCATAATTTCTTATCCATGTTTCCTAAATTCAAACTGTTACGAGAATGGGAAGTCTTTAAGAAGTTTGTGGCAAACTGTGTTGGCAGCAAAATTCAGTCTGCACTGATGTCAGGCTACTTGTAGTCTTTATTTTACATAGTGTAGTGATTTATACTTTTCCCATAGAAGTATTAATGTGTTTAATTAGAGTTTTGCCTGAAGCCCTAGTTGGAATATTTTGTAACATATGGAATATGTACCATATTAACCTTTGTAAAATATAAAAAAAGTTCGTGAATTGTGAAGCCTCTCTGGCCCCAGGTGTTTTGGGTAAGGGATGTTGGACTGGAATTAAAAAAACTAGTGCCAGGAAGAGATGAATTTATAGCCTATTTAGTGGTCCTAAGTTTTTTTATCCTATGAATCTATTCAGAACTTTTGTGCTTTCATTTCACATTTTCATTTTAGGAGACTACCCAGAAGGAAAATTAGTAGTCTTGATTTGTTTATGTGGTGTGTAATTCTCTACAACTATCCCAAATAACAGTTTCAATCTCAGTGTGACCATCTTTCAATACATTCAGAATTTCCAGTGACCTTTTAGGCCTCTTGACTCTTCTAGCGTAAGAACCAATGATTTATTAAGTACTGGAGTCAACAAGCCCCAGGAGCCATGTAGCTCTTGGTTTCTGCGACCATTGTTGTTAATGTGACGTTGCTTTTCTTTCACTTATTGCTGTAGTGTTTCTTTTTTGTACTGTGCTTCTTGTTTATTTCCTTGGGTAGCCTGAAACTTTTCTTTGCTTCTGACACTTGAGTTCAATGTCAAGGAATTTATCTTTGACTTCATAATGTCATATAGTTTTAATTTTTAAGTATTTCTTATTATAAATTCAATATGTGCTCATTATAGAGGATTTGGAAAATATATCCATATTTTCACCATCTGGAAGTAACTATTAACATTTAAGATTATTTCCTTCCTATGTATGCCTATTAATGTAATACAGATGCACTTAAATTGGGATCTCTTGCTATTGTATATAAATTTTGTATCCTGATTTTTTTAAAGAAAGGTAACATGTTTATGAGTAGTGTCTGGCAGTTTCTGGAACTAGCATGAATTATATTCTGGGCAGTGATCTTTAAATTTGTATTCACTTTGAGTGGGAACCTAGGAAATGGCTTCAAATTCTGGCTTTCCCATTGCCAATCTGAATACCAGGGCAAGTATTTCCCTGAATACCAGGGAAAGTCATATGATAAAAACAGTGAGAATGGTTGTCCTGGCAGCTTTGTGGGCTAACCTCTAGTTGAGAGTGGCTGGGGAGTATTTCAATACAGCAGTAGTGGGGTAATGTGGAAACAGAAAACATGATAGCTCTCGTGGAGGAAGAACAGTAAATATGGGGTTGGAAAAGCTGAAAGAATCAGAATATCTCAAAGTTTTGAGCCTGACCTAGCAGGTATATTGTAGTGTCATTGATAGTGACATTGGGAAAAGACCTCAGATAGGCCTAGGGAGAAAGATAATGAGTTCAAGTGCTAATATAAATTTTAGGTTTTAGATCATTTGAGTGCTAGTTAAAAAAAAATCTGGTGCTTTAAAACTAAAGAACGTAAAAATGAAAGGTCTCACTTTTAAAGTATTTGTTTTTGAGGCCATACATTTATTTTAGCAAATAAGTATTCTTTGGAATTTGTCTTTTGAAACTGCTTTCAGAAACAGTAGAGTCAATACAAGAAAACCAGTCTCGTTGCTTGATCATATCCTTTGTTTTCAAGAGAGTATTTTCTAGCTTGATCACTCATCTTAATTACTTATTTCTAAGTGATATTTGACAGTTTCTAAAAATGATTCTGCAGAGGCATAAAACTTATTACCATGGTGGATATTTAAATGACTGTCATGTAGTTGCTGAAGACAACTTAAAAAGTCTTAAGCTGTGATAGCATCCTTAGAATAAAGTACTAGTGTACATTGGTTAGGAGGGTGGGTTCTAGACAGCCTAGGTTTGAATGATCTCTTTGATACACTAGTTATATGTTTTGAGCAAGTTACTTAACATGTCTGGGTCTCAGTTTCCTCATTTTTAAAATGGATATGGCACAATACTTCCTGCTTCATAGGATTGTTGTGAGGATTAGCTCTTAGACTTAGAACTGTGCCTAATAAATATTAAGAGCTCAGTAAATATTAGCTATTTATTACCCTCACAATAACTACTGCTGTTGCTACCACCACTACTTTATTTAATGTGTGCGTTTTAAAAATCACTTGTATTCCTGTTTAATTATGTCACATACAAGTGGAATGATAGGCAGCTGGAGATAAAACTAGAGCTCAAAGATCTGACACATAGAGATGTTATTTTAGAATGTTGGCCTAGAACCCAGTGGGAGAAGAGTGGAAAAGACCAACAATAGAGTATCGAGGAATACTCACAATAAAGGAGCGGCAGGAGAATGTTTAGAGAAACAAAACAAGGAGTGTGCCTTAGCATAGCGGTTATACTAATTAGGATTAGATTTGGTTGCAACCAAACAGCAGAGATTTAAACATCATAGAAGTGTATTTCGCTCAACGTCAGGAATTCCCAAAGTAGTCTAGGACTGGTATGGTCTGTCTGTCATGGTGTCATGTTGTTGCACTTCTCTGCATGGATTCTGTTCTTTTCTGAAGTCACTTTATAGTCTAAGATAGTTACTGGAGCTCCAGCTGTTTTATTCACATTCCATCCATCAGAAAGGAGGAAGAAAAGAACACATCTCCTTCCCTTTAAGGATACTTACTGAAAGTTACACGTACCACTTTTGCTCATATTCTATTGGTGAAAATTAGTCACATAGCGACACCTTTGTGCTGGAGAGATGGGTAAATGTAGACTATTCTGAGTGGTCAGTGCCTGGGAATAAAGAACAGGAACAATCAGGATAATCCAAGTGTGGCTAGATGAAGAATACAAGGTAGACAACAGAATTAATTGTCTTTAGGACAGTTTGTCATTATTGGTAATCCTTGATAGAGTTTCTGTACTTATAAAAATTATGAATATAAAACCACTCTTGTCAGATTGCGTTAACAGTACTTTGTTTTTAGGGTATAATCCTTTACAAATCCTTGTTTGTTTTTTTTAAAATTTATTTATTTTGAGAGAGAGCATGCACTCATGCCAGAGTGGGGGATGGGGGCAGGGGGAGAGAGAGAGAGAGAGAAAGAGAGAAAGAGAGAGAGAGAGAGACAGAATCAAAAGCAGGCTCCAGGTTCACTGCGGAGCTTGATCTCACCACTATGAGAACACAGCCTGAGCCGAAATCAAGGGTTGGACACTTAACTGACTGAGCCACCCGGTGCCCCACAGATCCTTGTTTAATTAGGATTATCAGTCTCTCATAAGGAAAAAATTATGTGTATATACGTATATGTATGCTTGTGTGTGTACAAACATACGTATACATAATGTGTGTGTTTTATGTATCTCCTCAACATTGGCATTGGCTGAAATTACTCCACGTTGCTACAGTGTGCTGTAAAATGATGGCAAATAAGCCTCTGATACCTCTCTTTTGTTGTCTTTAGCCCCTAATTTTACTTAGCTTTCCATCCACTCTCCAATTTGGTTGTTTTGGGCAATGTTTTAATTCGTCTCTGTCCTTTTATGTTACTACTCTCTCTCTCACTGCTGTTAATCGTACTTCCCCAAATAGATAAATGAGCAAATTTAATTAAATGTGTTATTTGCACTCTCCTGATCATTAATGAATTTGTAAGTAAGATCAGACCTACAATCTTCCTGGTATTACAATTACTGAATTTTGTCCACTCAAGTGGTAATTATTTGCCTTAAATTTTTTTTATTTTTAAAGCTTCTGTATTTTGTATGTTTGTGTTCTTTCAGTACTAGGAAAAAATGTGAAGGTCTCCCAACAAAAAGGGAGACCTTTTTCCTTAGGATTTTTTTTTTTTTTTTTTTTTTTTTACTCCTTTCAATTGAAAATATTTTATTTATCTATTTTTTTAAATGATGAACAATACATTTAAGATAAGAAATTTGTCAGTTGCTGTTTTTTGTATTCTATCAACAGACATATAGTTTAAAATAGACAAGCTTTAAAAGTCAAATAGTAAAAACTGAATTTATAACAAAACATAGTGAATCCCCTTGCTTTCTAGTTTCTTCCCTAAAGGTAACCACTTTCAGCTCTTCTGGCATTTATGTATCCATATTTCTAAATAATATATGTGTAGTGCTGTCTTTTGATTCACCAATTTTTTCATTATATGTTAAGTTTCTATTAAGATAGAGAAAGTTTTACTGTTCTTTTTTAAAAAAAATATTTTAATGTTTATTTTTGAGAGAGAGAGAGAGAGAGAGAGGGAGGGAGGGAGGGAGGGAGGCAGAGTGTGAGTGGGGAGGGGCAGAGAAAGAGGGAGACACAGAATCCGAAGCAGGCTCCAGGCTCTGCCTGATGCAGGACTCGAACCCATGAACTGCGAGATCATGACCTAAGCTAAAGTCGCTGTTTAAGTGACTGAGACACCCACATGCCTCTGTACTGTTTTTCAACCACCATCACCACTGCTATTCCTTCTCTACCTTCCCAATTTAGTTATATTACAATATCTGGTTAAATGAAATAGTTACTCTTATGTTTACGTTACTGTGCCTGTGCAAATTTTATTTGCTGATAGTGTCTTGAAATAGTAGCCTTTCAGTGCAGTTTTCTATAAGGTCAGTCACAGTAATGTGTTAGTTCTAATTTTCTTCCTTTTTTGGCAACTTCTCTTCTAGAGACCTTCATTGTCCTCCTATCTACACCTACTGTCTGGGCCTGCTTCACAGCTCATTTCTGGGGAAGATTTCCCTTTGTTATTCTTAGACTTTTCTTTCCTTTTCAATTTAGATTCCCAGTATTGTAACTCTTAACCTTCCTTATTCCTCATTTACCCTCTTGCTTAGGTAGAGCACATCCTCTGGTAGTTGTGTTGGATTTGAAAGATGCTACTGTGGCAGAGAACATGGGGACGACAGCCTTCAGCATGCCTGGCTCTGTCCTAGAGCTTCAGTCTGGATTGGTTGCCTTCTACTTCTGGTGCAATTAGCATCCTGGAATCCCATTCACCAATATTCCTTCACTTCTTGTTTGTATTGAATATCCTGTTTTCTATATCCATGCCTTTCTTTGTTGGGATTTATTTCTTCATTTGGTGTCAGGGTGATGATCCCACTATCTAGAATATCTGATCAGGCAAATCTTGAACAAAGCAGAGTGTTAATCATACATAGTGGTTTTTGGGAGTGTGGAGTTCAGGGATTGGAAGATTTTAAGAGGTGGAAGTAGGTTAACATCATCTGTAGATGCATGGTTACTTGGGTGACATTGTAGTTCATTTGTTGGCCCTCAGGCGGGGGTGTTTATTGGAGTTGAATCTGTCCCTGATTGTTTGGCTTAAAAGAGTGCCTTTTGGGTTAAGTTGTCCTTATCAATTGAATGGATTTGAAACTGATTCTCTTGGCAGTTTACCCTGGCTAGGAACAATCCGCCTTTTCCTAAATTTGTTAGAACTTTAAATTCTTAGTCCTCTGGTGATTTTCTAAGAAAGTGTATTTATTATATGGGAGGTAATTTTTAAGCCTTTCCATGTCAGAGTGTCTTTTCTTTCTGTCCTCACATTTGGTAAATCTAGTTTGTGTGAGTGTAAAATTCTAGATTGGGAATATTTTTCTTTGGAATTATGAAGGCATAATTATTTCTCCTTGTCCTCTGTTGCTATTGAGAAGTCCTCAGCAAATTTGAGTCCTCTTCTTTTGTTTGGACCTACTCATTGGAAACTTGTTCAGTCTCTGCTTTGCCCCCAGTATTCCGAAATTTAATAGTGATGTGCCTTGGTGTAGGTCTTTGCCTGTTTTTATGTAGTACTGGGTATTTGTAGGTATTTGGAGGTCCTTCTAATTTACAACAATTTGCCTTTTCTTTTCTTTTTTTTTTTTTTTTTTTTTTGCAGCTAGTGTGTGGGAATGGGAGTGGGGAAGGGTAGATCTTAGCTTTCAACCATGTGCACTTCATCACTGTTTTAAAGACCTCTGTACTTCCAGTTAGCCCCTAAACCAGAGATCATCCCTTTTTACATTCTGCAGAGATAACCTCAAGTCTTTTTTCAGGGAGCAGAAGAGATCTAAGGATCTAACTGCTCCTCAGACAGCTTTCACTCCGTGCCCTTTCTCCATTTCACTTCCAATTCCAGAGGCGGTGCTGTCCGTTCCTGATCCTTGTGTAGGTTTCTGGCTATAAATTGGGTTGGGTCTCAGCATTCTCTACTGCTGGATTGGGATTTGACTCCCCAGGATCTGCTGTAAATATTTGCATGTGTTCCAGCTTCCAAAGTTTTGTTACTTTTTTCTCCTTTTTCCACCATTGTTGTTTTATATCTTTAAAAAAAACAACAAAAAACACTTTACTATCTAGGCTGTGTTAGAAGGCATCATCTTCATTTATTATGGGTCCTTTCCCTTAATTCCCTGACTTTGGTTGTGACTATTCCTGACTGGTTTATAAAGTAACAGCATTCTTCTCCGAAGAAGATGCAGGTGCCCCCTTTCTTGGCAGTGAGGAGGTCAAGTGCCCATCTGTTCTGGAGGGCAACTCCTGCCTGGGAACTTATTTGGCCCTGCAAGGACACTAGGGAGTCAGCCACTCGTTCCATGTCTTCATTGAGTTCTCGGGACAGTTTATGATATCGTTCCACAGAAGAGCCTGTGCCTCCTATCCCCATGGCCAGTCCCTATCCCCGTGGCTATTCTTGTCCCTAGGGTAGTAACACTGCTCATTTATACTGGGCCTTAAGACTGAAGGTTTATGAATGGGGTCCAGATTAGAGGCAGTCAGTAAGAGGAAGGTGAGTGCGAACAGGAATCTCTCGATGTTTTCCCAGCTTTCTGGGGCAACCTCTGCCAATCTGATGGCAAGGAGTAAGGACGGTCTATTTATTTTATTGGACTGGCGATTCCACAAGCTTCTGCCATTTGTAGACCAGCCAGCTTCCTGGGTGTGGTTTGAGTAGGGCTGAAGATCCTAAGAATGTAGGACTCTCCAGAAGGTCACTTTGAGCGGTTTTGTCAGACTTGGGTCAGTCTTCCAAGTCTGGGGCTCCTCAGGTTTGGCCCTCTTGACTCTGGAGTGGTGGTCCCATGGAGTGATGTCCGTGACCTTGAGGGCAGTAGGGAGGTCACAGTAACGGTATGAGGCCCAGTCCACTGTGGTTTGAGAGGGTCTTTTTTCCAATCTTTGACCCAGACCAAGTCCTCTGGTGAGAAGGGGTGTACAGGGGATCCTAAAGAGATTGGGGCCCTATCTGTGGTATATCGTTGTAACTCATTTAGGGTAGCCTCTAAAGCTTGAAGTTGTTCTCTTATTCCCTTATCCCCTATTTGGTGTAGGTCCCCTGGGAGGCTCTTTAGACATGGAAGGGGCCTTCCATATATTAGTTCAAAAGGGGAGAAACCTTGAGTTTCTGGTGTGCAACGGACACGCAGGAGGTCCAGGGGCAATAGGTCCGGCCATGAGAGGTCTGTTTCCTGACAGAACTTGGCTAAGGTTCCATTGAGGGTGCGATTCATCCGCTCTACTTTCCCTGAGCTTTGAGGCCAGTAAGCAGTCCAGGTGATGTTGAGGTAGTTGGTTAAAGTTTGTATAATGTCCACCATGAACGCAGGGCTGTTATCGCTGTGGATTGTGGCTGGTAAGCCAAACCGGGGGACAGTTTCTTTCAGGAGGACTCTAGCTACTTCCTGGCTCCATTCCGTCCTGGTTGGGAAGGCTTTGACCCATCCAGAGTATGTACAGACTATCACTAGGAGGTATCTAAGTCCTCGGCTTGGCTGGACATCTGTGAAGTCTATTTCAAGGTCCTCAAAGGGGGTAGCTCCTATTTGGACTCCTGGTGGGAGTCGCGGCATGGATCAGGCATTATTCTTGGCACAAGTCACACATTGTTTGCTTATTGTCTGACACAACACGGGCAGCAGACTGATGTAATACTGTTTTTTGAGGAGGGCCTCTAATGCAGTTTTTCCTAGATGGGTGAGTTGATGGTATTTGCTGACTAGATGCCCTCCCATTGTTGCTGGGACGAAGATGCGTCCATCTGGCAGTTTCCACCATCCTTTCTTGGTCTGGGTGGCCCCTTTGACCTCAACCCATTTATTTTCTTTTTTAGTGTATCTGGGTGGAGGGCTGGAGTTGTCAGACACCATAGGGCCATAGTAAGGGCCATATGTCATGGCCATAGTAAGGGAGGGAGCTGTGTCTACCACCTTATTTTCCAATGTCCTTTCTCCTTGCAGTAGACACATTGATCCCTTGCTGAGGAGGCTCTGGGCTTCCCCCCTTTTGGCAGCTGGACCTTCCTTGTCCTTTTGTTGTCCTTTTCCTTCAGAGCAGCAGCAAGGAGGCTGACCTTTTTTCTCATCTTTTTTTCGGCTTCTCTCTCAGCAGTGACCTTCCTGTTCATGTAGACCTTGTTAGCAACCTCGATCAACTGGGTGATGTTCATTCCAGTGAAGCCCTCGAGTTTTTGGAGCTTCCTTCTGATATCTGGGGCAGCTTGGGCCACAAAAAGAGGTGTTTACCATCTGTTGGCTTTCTTGTGCCTCGGGATCAAACGAGGTGTAAATGCGGTAAGCCTTGCATAGCCTCTCATAATAATCCCTGGGGATTCCCCTTGCTGCTGGGTGATTGACGGTATCTTGGTCATATTCCTGGTCTTCTTAGCCCCTGCTCAGATACCCCAGAGGGGAGTCTCTTGGTACCTGCGGTTGTGGACTTGTCCTTCTTCTGTAGTGAAGTCCCCTGTAGGACGTTCTTCAGATGTGGCTGTCCTAGCTCAGGTGCCAGGATCGACAACCCTGCCTGGTGTAGGTTCTTCAAGGTATTGCTGAGCTCCTCTCATAATTCTCTGTCTCTCTTCAGTGTTAAAGTGTGGAGCAGCTTTTGGCAGTCTTACCAAGTTGGTCAGTGGGTCTGAAAGAGGGACTCCATTAGGTTTGTGGTTTTTTGGAATATGATGGTGTGTTAAGGTTCCAGTTGAGGAGATCAGTAGTGGGAAAGGCTGGTAATGCATCATGGAGCTGCCAGGCTGGAGGGTTTTGTTTTCATCGTGTCTCTCAGGTTCCCGCGTCTCCCATACTGGCATCTGGAGAGCGCCTGCGCCTGGCCAAGGGCACAATCTGGCCGCTGGTTCTGGGGGAGAGAGGATCTGCCGAGTCTGGAGGTGGTGGGAGACCGAAGGTGGCAGAGTATCGGGAACCAGGGGGTTAGGTGCTGATGGTCTCAGGGGGGCATATGGCAGGGGCAAGACTGGTTCTTCTGCCGGATCACTGGCGAGAATTTGTGGAAGTGGGGAGTTCTGTACCCTAGCCTGTCCCTGTTCGTTGCAGGAAAATCACACCCAAGGGGGAAGGCTTTGGGCAGTCTCTTAACTAGGAGTCGATATATGGGAACTGATCTGGGTGACCTGGGTCTCTGGTGACAACACGCCAGACACAGTGGACTGTTGGGACATCTAAGGTTCCCTGTGAGGGCCATCCTACACCAAAAGTGGGCTGTTCCAACTCACATAGGGGCCTTAACTTGCCGGGGGTCGTCTTAATTCCATTGTCTCCCAAAAACTCCTTCTTGAAGTTCTTGATCATAGTCTCAAGAACTGTGGGTGTGCTCTGTCCCGACCTCATAATGTTCTCATGAGATGGAGTCACAAAGACAGACAGAGGGATAGGGGTGCCCCCTGAAATGAGGAGACCAGTCAGATGCCCGTCTGTCCATGTCCCAAAGGAACTTAGGTGACACTTAGCCGTAGTGGTCTCAGCTTTGTGACTTACGATCGGAAACTATTCTGATGCCGCCATAGACTGTATGGTGTTCACTACGGAATCTGACGGACCCACTCAGACTCCGTGGGCTTTTGGGGACCTTAAGGGTGCCTGCCCGTGGAGCCACAGATTACGTCCTAACTGAAGGACCAGATTGGGCTGCACATTCACTCACACACTCAGACCAGAGGTTAATACATTCCCTCCCTGGGAATCCCTACCTGTGAAACCTCTGAAAGGTCTCTGGGAGGTGATCAGGCTCCCCTTCCAACCTGATGGGTGGGTCTGACTGGGTCAGGGGCCCCAGGCCTTACAGGTGTCTGACATTGGGTTCAGATCCTCACCTACCAAGTCTCCTCGAGTCTGGTGGGAACAGCGGAGCGGGGCTGGCCTGAGGTGACCAAGCAGGAGAGTGCCGAATATCAGGCAGGGCGCGCCTTCTCCATTGAGATTACTCACCGCCTTGTCATTTTCCCCAACCGGTGGCAACAATGGGCCAGTGCAGTTGGGTTTCCCGGTCAGGGAACCAAATGTTAGAGAACCTGGTCTGGATCACCCAATGGAAGAACCAAGCGGCGCTCAGAGATCTTGGAAGGCAAGAGTTTTATTTCACACAGGCAGGCTCAGAGGAGATCATTCTCCAGAGGTCTGAGACCCGAGCGCAAGAATGGGGGACAATTTATAGTCTGTTACTTCCACATTAGTAATAATTTGGTGCACGCTGCAAGTGGGGTAGGAGGAAGAACCCGGAAGGGGAGTCTTCGGGCGGGGACTGGAATTCCCCTATCAGTCCTGTCCGACCATCTTATAACATAATTTTTCCCTATCAGAATGATACTACATGATCATTATAATTTTAATAAATGAAAGGCAAGTAACAATATGGTGCTCAAAAACAATAATTAAATATGGGTCTGCAAAGAGGGTATTGTTATAGAAAATGAAGAATGCCATGCCTTCCTTGATTGCAGGCTATCCTTTTAATTTCTATAAGTAATTTTTAGAAAAAAACATAAAAATGATTCATCTTCATTATAAGAAAGCTAGCAAATACTGGTAAGTATGAGGAAGAAAATAAGAATCACTTTGATTCCTCAACCCAGTGCTAACCACTATTAACCATTTAGTGTATATTTTCTAGTCTTTCCCGTGCATTTACGTGTATTTGTGTGAGGATGTTTAAATGGAACATATTATATGTATTATTTTGCTTCTCTCCCCATTTTTTCCCACCATAAATGTGTGTATCTGTTATGTCAAGAGAATTTTTTGTGTAGAATCTAGAGTCCATATTAACATCTAACAGCTGCTATTCATTTGACTGCAGATTATGTGCCAGGTACTGTACTAACATCTTTTTCTTTTTTGAGGGGCGTTTAATTTATGTTGACATTACTTCAGACTGCAGAAAACTTACAAGAATCTACAAAAAATTTACTCAGATACCTCAAACATTAACACTTTACTACTTTTCCTTTTTCTCTCCCTTCCTCCCTTTCTCCTCTTTTTTTCCTACTTTTCCTCCCCTCCTCTTATTTATCCTCCTTCTCCCTCCCTCCCTCTCTCTCTCTCTTTCTTTCCATATACATACTATCTAAATATTTCTTGAACTGTTTGACAGTAAGGTGCTGACCTATTTCCCTGTATACCTAAATACTTGAGAGTGCATTTTCTAAAAATAAGGTTATTCTTTTATGTAACCAAAGTATAGTTTTAAAAATCAGGAAATTAACATTGATTTAATATTATTGTGTAATCTGCAGGCTTGTTCAAATTTCAGCCCTTGTCCCAATAATGTGCTTTCATGGCAAAAGAAAATTCTGGATCATGGAGTGCATTCAGTTGTCGTATCTCTTTAGTTTCCTTTAATCTGGAGCATTTCCTCAGTCTGTATTTTTTTTCATGACATTGACATTTTTGAAGAGTGCAGGCCAGTTATTTTGTAGAATGCCCCTAATTTGGGTTTATCTGATGTTTTCTCATGATTGGATTCAGACTATCCATTTTTGGCAGGAGTACTGTAGAAATAATGTTATGCTTCTCAGGACATCATGTCAGGTGGTGTAGGATGTTGAATTACTGGTAATGTGGGGGCGCCTGGGTGGCGCAGTCGGTTGAGCCTCCGACTTCAGCCAGGTCAGGATCTCGCGGTCAGTGAGTTCGAGCCCCGCGTCAGGCTCTGGGCTGATGGCTCAGAGCCTGGAGCCTGTTTCTGATTCTGTGTCTCCCTCTCTCTCTGCCCCTCCCCCCGTTCATGCTCTGTCTCTCTCTGTCCCAAAAATAAATAAACGTTGAAAAAAAAAAAAAAGAACTGTTTTAAGAATTACTGGTAATGTGATCTTAGATCACTTCATTAAAAATCCATCCTTGCTGATTTTACCTTTAAAAAAAAAAGATTTTTTTTTTAAGTGTTTTAAATGGTACTGTCTGCCAGGTTTTCCCGTGTAGTTACTATTTTTCCTTTTGTAGTTTTGTTGGTAAAATATACATAATATAAAATTTACCAGGTTAGCCATTTTTAGGTATATAGTTCAGTGGGGTTAAGTATTCACATTTTGTTTCTAATTTTGAAATACGTTTGAGAAAACACTTTGAGACTTTATAGATGTTACTTCTTGAACTTTTTTTTAAATTTTTTTTTTTTTCAACGTTTATTTATTTTTGGGACAGAGAGAGACAGAGCATGAACGGGGGAGGGGCAGAGAGAGAGGGAGACACAGAATCGGAAACAGGCTCCAGGCCCTGAGCCATCAGCCCAGAGCCCAACGCGGGGCTCGAACTCACGGACCGCGAGATCGTGACCTGGCTGAAGTCGGACGCTTAACTGACTGCGCCACCCAGGCGCCCCTTAAATTTTTTTTTTAACATTTATTTATTTTTGAGAGTGAGTGAGAGCATGAGTGGGGGAGGGGCAGAGAGAGAGGGAGACACAGAATCAGAAGCAGGCTCCAGGTTCTGAGCTGTCGGCCCAGAGCCTGATACGGGGCTCGAACTCACGGACTGCGAGATCATGACCTGAGCCGAAGTCGGACGCTCAACCGACTGAGCCACCCAGGCACCCCACTTCTTGAACTTTTACTCACCAATTTTAGTATTGATTGGTGATTTCTGCCTGAATCATTTTCATGATGGTTCCAAAATAGTAGATTTAGAAATTCAACATATAGAATATGTGAATCTACCATTTCTTCTACACTTATTTATAATAATACTTTATTTCATAATTATTTATTTTGATGCTGTTCCCCTTTTGGCCTTGCTGTCCCTTCAAGCCGATTCCTGTCTCCCTTTGGCTTAGCCTACTCATTCTTTGAGCACTGCCTCACTTTTTACTGCAACAAAATGTAGGCTCATCTTGCACTTTCCCAGCCTGAGCCCTGGAATGAGTTATTTCTTTAAGGAGCTCTGGTTGCTTTTGGTAGAGAATAGTTTTAAAAGCCGTGATCTGGACCCTAGATGCCCTCATTGCTCTAGGCCCTCTCAGCAGGTACGTGGAAGCAGTTGTGTTGTGGTGTAAGTGTGTGTCCGTCCACACACACTCAGTACATCTTCATCTGTCTACTGAAAGCAGTGAGTTTATACTGATAACCTCTGATTCCAACCCAGTACTACAGGGTTTAGTCTGTCCTTCCTTTATTCTGTATTTAGAACTCCCTCTTCCAACAGGGAAAAATCTAGCCCTGTTATTCATATTTTTACTTATTGGCTCAATCTTAGAATAAACTTAAGAATTGCTAACTCATACCACTATTTAAAAGACACCTGAGCAGAGTTCAGTATTTGTTGATAGGTTTTTCTTTAGCCTAAAGGTATATACTCTAAATCTCCAGTGTCCAATAGGGTAGCCACTACACATGAATTGTTTTGTAAGTGTAAAGTATACACTGGATTTTGTAAATTTAGTATAAACTAAGGAAGGTAAAAGATCTTATTAGTATTTTAGTAATATTTTTATGTTGATTATATACTGAAATATTTTAGATATATTGGATAAGATATATTAATAAAGTTAATTCCACCTATTTTATTGAAATGTGGCTATCAGAAATACTAAATTACATATGTGATTCTCATCATGTTTCTGTTGGACAGTGCTGATCTAAAAACCATGTTTAAAAGTTACTTGGATTTGTTTTCTCTCCCTAGCATTCTTCCCATCCTCACATGGTTATGTTAGTCATTTGAAATACAGTTCAGTTTTTTTTTTAAAAAAAGAGACAGAGCATGAGTGGGGGGAGGGGCAGAGAGCGAGGGAGACACAGAATCTGAAGCAGGCTCCAGGCTCTGAGCTGTTAGCACAGAGCCCAATGTGGGGCTTGAACTCACGAAACGTGAGATCATGACCTGAGCCGAAGTCAGACGCTTAACCGACTGAGCCACCCAGGTGCCCCTGAAATACAGTTCTGAGTTTATTTTCATTCTGAGTTTTTCTCCCCATCCTAACTGATCTTCCTTATTTTGGAATATGTGAAACGTTAACATGGTTCCAAAAGTAAGAATTGTACAAAAAAATGTATACTCAGAGCAGTGTTCCCCCCCTTTTTTTTTCCCCCCTTTCCACCGGTTTCTACCCCACTCTGTAGATAACCAGTTTCATCATTTTCTGAATTATCCTTACTGTGTGTTTTCCCTCCGGGAATGATGAGATACATGTATATTTTCTGATTTCTTCTTTTTTACACAGAAGATATATACTATAGAAAACTTTTGTGCTTGGTTTTTTCATTTAACACAACGTATTTTGGAACCCATTCCATATCAATTTATAGACTCACCCTCTCTCCGTCTGTCTTTTCCTCCCTCTGACAGTTGTGTATCACTACTGTGTTGTGAGGATGTTAGCCATTCTTTTATGATGTTTCCAATATTTTGCATTTACAAACAGTGCTACAGTGGCTAACCTGGTCATATATATTTTTGTATGTTGGAAATATATCTTTGGGTGAATTCCTAAAATGGTATGTTTGGGTCAAAAGTTTAGAAGCACGTGTAAATTTCTTAAATATTGCTGTATCCCCTTCTGTGGGGGTTGTATAAATTTGAATTCTCACCAGCGGTATGTGAGAGTGTTTGTTTTCCCATAACCATCAGAGTGTTGTTATACTTCTTAATTTTTGCTAACCTTAAAGGTAAGAAGTGGCACCTCCATATAGTTTTAATGTTTATTTCTTTTGTTAGTAGTGAGGTTGAACATCTGTTCATATGTATAAAGGTCATTTAAATATCTTTTTTGTGTTTGTTAATTGTTTTGTATCTTTTTATTTATTTCTCTATTAGATTTTTTTCTCCCTCAATTTTTCTGAGTTCTTTTTTTTTTAGGGATGCTAGCTATTTTAAGTTCTATATGTTATAGGTATTTTCTCCCAGTTTGTCCGTTGTTTTTTGGTTATGTGTGTGTGTGTGTGTGTGTGTGTGTGCGTGCATGTGTTTGTCTGTTTTTAGGCTTTTATCTAGTTCAATTTTTCAGTCTTTTGTTGCATCTGAATTTTGGGTTGTAATTGCAATACCTTTCTCTTTCCCCAAGGTAGAGAAGAATTTACACGTTTTAGTTGTTACATTTGGATCCCTGCTTTGTTTAGAGTTTTTTTTTTTAGTGAATATTATACAAATTTAATAATCTTCCAAATGCTAATTAGTCATCCAGTATATTTTTTCTTTTAAAAAGTACAGTTTTGCCCCAGTGTTTTGAGATGTCATGTTTAGCATACATTAAGTTTCCATTGAGTTTATTTCTGGACTTTCTACTCTTTTGCACTGATCTGTCTATTCCTGTACCATTATCACGCTGTTTTAATTATAGAGGCTTTGTAGTATATCAAGGGATAGCTTTTAACATTTTTAATGTGTCATGTTACATCTTTATTTTTCTGTTGAACTTTAGTGTCAGCTGTCTATCTCTAGAAGAAAGTATGTTCAAAATGGGATTTTTATTGGGATTACGTTAAATTCATAAATTACTTGAGGGAGAACTGACGTCTTTATGATGTTGAGTAATGTTGAGTTTTTTTTTTATCTGAGAACAAGGAAACAAGCTTTCCATTTGTTCACATCTACTCAGGAATGTTTCAAAGTTTTTATATTGGTTTCGTACACTTGTTAAATTTTCCATTTTTAAAAAACTCAATATATTTGTAGATCTTTGTATCAGTTTTTATAGAGCTACATTATTCTTTCTAATGACTATTTTTGTATAGCTTAGATATACCATAATTTATTTAACCTTACCCATATAGGTGGACGTTAAAGTTGTTTATAATTTTTCACTATTATAAATAGTTTTGGGAGAAGTATTATGGTAGAGGTCAGTTATTACCTTATGATAAAGTATTTGAAGAATTGCCTGGTCCTAAGCCCCTTTGATATGTAAAAGATTCTGAAATATTGTTAAAATGCTTTATACGTTATTAAAAGGTATACCTCCATCAACAATGTGTGAATTCTTCTGTCTACTTTACCAAAATAGGACCTTATTGCTCTTTCTTTAAGTCTGTCAGTTTGATGGGCAAACAAAAGTACTGTGTATTTATATATTTATTTTGCATTTCTTTGGTAACTGATATGATTTATTTTTTCTTTGCTAGCTGATGAGGTTTATTTTTTATCCATCCATCCAACCATCTGGCATATTCGTATTGAGCATCCACCATATGCCATCCTGTAAGTTAGAACTGTAGTTATGACTAGAAGTTGAGCATCTTTTTGTGGTTTTCATCATTTGTATTATTTTGGTTTTTTTCTTTAAAAAAAAAATTTTTTTTAACATTTATTCATTTTTGAGAGAGAGACATAGCCTGAGCAGGAGAGGGGCAGAGAGAGAGGGAGACAGAATCTGAAGCAGGCTCCAGGCTCTGAGCTGTCAGCACAGAGCCCGATGTGGGGCTTGAGCTCATGGACCGTGAGGTCATGACCTGAGCTGCAGTTGGACACTTAACCGACTAAGCCACCCAGGTGCCCCACTTTCTCTTTTTTTTGAATACAATTGATAGGCATTTCTGCCCCCTCAGACTAGTTCTCACAGGACTGAGAATGAGAAAAGATGACATTTTCTTATTCTGTTTGGTTGATGAGCTACTAAAAAGTATTTTCATCTGTTTGTGTTTATTTTCATTGCACATTCTATGGTAGGTAAATGTGTTAAACTCTTAGCATTCGCGAAATGAGATAATGAAAGTTAAGTGCATAGACTAGTGTCAAAGAAGTAATTATATATTTTTATAAAAATAACTTTTATTATTTTCCAGGTGAGACTGCTGTTTATCAGAAGGAAACTTTTGTACCATTTGCCTTCAGATAAAATCTGTCTGCATGTTCTAGAGTTTTATTATTCAAAAAATAAACGTCATTTATTTGGTAAGTCAGTTGACTATACTTGTGCGTATTTTATAGAACTATTGTTTACTCTAAATATTTATTTGCTTATATTTTGTTTCTTTTAGTGTCATTTTAATTGTAACTCATTTAAAACAAGTTTGAGAGTGGCAGTTTCCTGAAGGACTGAGGGTCTCTTAAAGATTTTCTTCTATTCACTGTTCTTAATTTTGGTGTTTGCTGTAGAGAGAACAGGGGCTGGTTAAATATTAGAATTAGTTCTCAAAGCTGGGATACTGGTTTTGCTTTGTTTAGTCTCTTCCACTGTAGGAACAGAGAATTGACATCCTTTCAAGCTCTAGAACTTCCCTCTCGTTCATATATGGAGCAGTGAAGAAGCTATGTTATTATAGAGGTGTGAAGAACTGACTCAGGAAGATTATATCTTCAGTAAAGCATAAAGAAGCAGAGTGAATAATGCTATGAAAGAAATTAGAAATGAAAAATAATGAGATAGCTAGTGAAACTGATTTTTATTATTTCATATTACTCTATAGGTGTTCTTTTTCAATTAAATTTTTTTCCAAGAAGACTTAGTAAGTTGATATAACCACTGTTATGTAAGACTTTCTTAGTCACATCCTCTTACGGTCTTTTCAGTCTGTTCCAGCTTCTGTTTCTAATTTTTTGCCAGTGTTAACTGGGTGGCTGATACGTAGGGTGAAGGCTTTAGTGGCAATAAGAGGGTCAGTCATAGCAAATGTTAGAAGATAATTGTACTTGGGTGCTGCTGAAGCATGTGGCAGAAAATTGGAAACTGTAATGAAATGATACTGGTGACTTGAAGAATTTTCTTTTAAATGGTTTTACACAAAAATAATGAGAAGTAAATATTGACGTTCAGAGCTTAAAGTATTCTCAAATGGAATCTACGGATGAGGACTATAGCTACAGAAAAAAGGGGAAAGAAGATTCTCCTTTGATATCTTTTTTGGTGGTGTCTTTGCTTTTGTTAGCATCAGAAAGCGTACTTCTGATATTCCTAGAGGGGGTATATGGCTGCTATGAGTAGAGGCATGAGATTTCATTGTGCATGAGTCTGAAATGGCCCCAATCTTAGAGCAAACCAAAATGAGTTTTAATCTTGGTTATTTAAAATCTCCTTGTACCTGTCTTATTAGGAGTATTATTTTTTTTAAGAAGAAACTAATTTGCAACTGGCTATAAAGAGTGACATTGTGTCCGGGAAAATGGTGTACTAACACACTGCGCTGTCCCACAAGAGTACTTCTCAAGTCCCTGAACGCAGTGCTGACAATCTGTGAAGGCCTGTGAATCGTTGGGCAGCAGTTGGGGAAGACGGCCAGCTGAGTGAGGTGGTTGTGTTTAAGTTACAGAGGAGGTGGGAGGGGAAGAAATGAGAGAAGAGCAGGGCAACTCTGGTTCTGTGGGCAGTTGGAATGGAAGCTATTCTTGTTGGTACTACCGAAACGATTGTGAAGTGAACAGCCAGAGGTTGTGTGTGAGGCGGAGGGGTTTGGTGGAGTAGAAAATTGTGTATTTCACTTTTCCTTTCAAGGTGTCAGTGTTTCATTCTGTCATCAAAACTGTAAGGCTACGGGGCGTCTGGGTGGCTCAGTTGGGTGACTGATTTTGGCTCAGGTCATGATCTCACAGCCTGTGAGTTCGAGCCCAGCGTTGGTCTCTGCTGGCAGCTCAGAGCCTGGAACCTGCTTCAGATTGTGTGTCTCCCTCTCTCTCTACCCCTCCCCTGCTCACGCTCTGTGTCTCTCTGTCTTTCAATAATAAATAAACGTTAAAAAAAATTAAAAAACTGTAAGGCTGCATGTTCTGTTGATGAGAGTGTGGATTGGATAGATTTAAAAATTTTGAAGAGACTACAAATATCACTTCCTACCAGGAAATGAGACTATAAAAGTCAGGGTGATAGGGATGGGGCTTATCTTTTCCAGGAATTATTGTAATGGTAGGAAGGCCAGTTACCATATCGAGATCCCCAAATGACTGGGCCTTTATCTCAGACGAATATATATCCTGTTATTTATTTATATATTAGATCTTACGTACACATACCATCAACTAGTGTTGTTTAGAACCACTTGGCCAGCCATGGCAGTCTTCATCAGACATCAGTACATGGGTTTCTGAATATTTCTGGGTTGTGGAATAGACTTTAATGTGGGGTGAGTTATGGTTCACTATGGTTCAGCCTTTGGCTCTAGCTAGACTAGTTTCTGTAAGTGTCTCCAAAATATCACTTTCTGACTTACTGCGTCTTCATATTGTTCAATCTTCTTGCAGTGTCTCCCTTCAATTCTCTTTCTCTATACCAGCTTATAAAGGCCTAACTCCAGTTCCACCTATTTTATTACATCTTCAACCATTCTAGGCCCTTACTGATATCTCTCTGGGTTTTTATCATTTACTGCTTTTCTCTTTACTTAGCTATCATATATTATTTTAAAACATTTTTTTTTTTTTTTTTTTTTTTTTTGAGAGTGTGTGCTCGTGTGTGAGCAGGGAAGGGGAAAAGGAAGAGGGAGAGAGAGAATCTTAGGCAGGCTCCATGCCCAGCAGAGTCTGATGGGGGCTCAGTCTCACCACTGTGAGATCATGCATGGCCCGAGCTGAAACCAAGAGTCAGATGCTTAACTGACTGAGTCACCCAGGTGCCCCTAAAATGATAATTTGAAAAAAAATATTTTATCTTCCCAATTAGATGGGGACAACTTAAAGGGGAGGCTACATTATTCATGTGGTTCAAACCATGTTATATTATTGTAGTCTTTATAATCTGTACTGTCCCAACATAGTATCTGTATCAGTACAGTATCTGCACTTAAAAAATATTTGACTCCAAGAAAATGCCATTACCTATTGTTAGCTTTTACCAGTCTTTAACATTTATCTTTCTTTTTGTATCATAAGAAAAATAGATTAGAATTGCAGTTTTAGTACCTGAGTCATGTTTGTTCAGTACATCGTACTTCTTGGAAAAGCCTTCTGTAGTGCTCTCTACAGGCTTCCTGATTTTTTAAAGGAACATTGCTCTGAAGAGATTATATTCTAAGTTAATTACAGTATTTATTCTTGAATCTCTAATTAGTAAGCTTTCAATCTGCATATAAGAGAAGCTCTTATTTGTTAATTATCTAAT
Organism: Leopardus geoffroyi; assembly: GCF_018350155.1. Taxonomy (NCBI): domain Eukaryota; kingdom Metazoa; phylum Chordata; class Mammalia; order Carnivora; family Felidae; genus Leopardus; species Leopardus geoffroyi. The sequence continues at coordinate 57,662,091 of NC_059334.1, forward strand.
GTTTTCTTTGCCTACTTTGAAGTGTAACTTGCTTTAGTTTCTCAGTTTCTCACCAGCCACATTTGGCCTTCACGCTTGCTAGCATAGCTTCAAGGAGGGGGAGAGAGACACAGATTTGTAACTATATCTCTAACATAGGGATTCCACCTCCTTTACAATTGTTCTCCTATTGCTATTGCACTTTTTTTGTTTTTTTAAGCTTTTCTCTGCTGTTTTACCCCATTTTTTAGGAGGCCTATATTCTAGTCTAGTACACTAGTTCAGGGACTTTGGAATCCTAACCAACGCTTGAAGCTGTGTGATTTTAAGTAATTTAAGTTTCAGATTTCTCATCTGCAAAATTAAGATACCTAGCTACCTCTTAGTTTGTAGTTGGGATCAAATGAGATAATATAGAGGCACCTGGGTGGCTCAGTTGGTTAAGCGTCTGACTCTTGATTTCGGCTCAGATCGAGCCCCACATTGGGCTTTGCATTGACAGTGTGGAGCCTGCTTGGGATTCTTTGTCTTTCCCTCTCTCTCTGCCCTTCCCCTGCTCTTCTCTCTTGCTCTCTTAAAATAAATAAATAATTTTAAAAATGAGATAACATATATAACACTCAGCACAGATTAAGTCTGGTTGCTTCTACTTTGAAAATTTACTGTGTGGTTTATTAGCTTTAGTCTGTGAATCCTAAAGGGAAAGAAAGATCAAGTTTAATGCATGTCATGTTTGAGGTACAGCCCTCAAAGCGTTGTCAATTTCAACTCTGTTGTCAACTGTAGGATATTAGGGATGAAATCCAGATAGATCAGTAGAGGAACTAATTTCTAATAAGTCTAGAAATAACAGACCAACCTCCAGATGTCTGGTAAGGGACATAACGTTTTAGGAGGGAGTTTTTCCTTCTCTCTCCCCCCTGCCACCAGGTATATATGTGGAATAAGAAGCAGAGCTATCTCTCCACCTTTCAATTACATGTTATATTGCTGTTGTGTTCAGTTATGTTACAACTTTGGTCTATATTACTGCCTTTTGAGTTGGTCAGTAATAGGTGCACTAACATTAAACTGGGAATAGTTAAGTAGGTGAACTACCGGGATACCATGTTAGTGGTGTGTGAAAGAGGCTAAGCTACGGACTGTTTCCCAGCCTATAAAGCGTGAAATCAGTTGGTACCGATGCATGGTGACTATAGTCACTGGAGTGTAAAATAACTTGAGGACATGAATTGTGTTTAGTTGTGAGAAAAACCTTTTCATGCCATAATTTGTTTATGTATTTTGGCACCCCCAGGATCCTGCTGGAATCATGCATCCTATATCTTTCATTGTCTTAATACTCAGATTTCTCATGGAATGTTTCTTCATTTATGCAAACCATATTCTTGTCCAATTGCATGCAGAGACGCAGAGGCTGTAAATCTCCAGATTTATACTAAAGACTAATACTAAAATACTGTAACTATTATATTCTGTTTAAGATGACATCTGAAAAAACCATCTTCTACAGGGATTTGATGTACCAGTTTCTTCTGTTTGGAAACTCAAATTTGAAGTGCACTCTACATTCTGCTTTGAAGCTTCCTCCAGTCTAAGAATTGTGTTACCAGTTTCACTGGTTGCTCTTCCCATGTTCACATGTGTCTCTGGAGAAAGGGAAGTATGTAGAGAAGGATAATGTTTTCAAATGGTTGGGGGAGTTGGTAGGAAGACGTATAGCGATTATTCTTATGGGGAATAGAAGAGAGGGAGTTTCTCTCCTGACACCTGGTGAGGTTCTTCACCATATGGTTTTGAGGGTGAGGCAAGGTGAATGAGGAAGTTTCAGAGACTATAGTGAATTATTATTGTCAGCACTTTTAAGTCTGGAAGGTTATTGGAAATAGGCATGCCATGAAAGCATTAAAGTTCTTTCATTCTTACCCTTGTTGGTTTTACTGTTTTACTGCAGCGGTCTTTGAACTCTGGTTGCTTTGTATTTATACATTCTAAGCAAATTGTGAATAATTATGAAATTAATACATTATTGTGAGACACCATCCTGCTGAATGTCAAGCAGTGAATTGTAGCAGTTAAATGCAGGGACTTTGAAGTCTTAACTGACACTCAAAACTGTGTGATCTTAAGTTACTTAAGCTTCAGACTTCTCATCTGTAAAATTGGGATAATAATAACTACTTCATAGTATTATAGTTGGAATCAAGTGAGATCTTTCGTACACACACACATATATATAAATGCAACATTTAGCATAGTCCTTGTCACATGGCAAACACTCATTAAGTGGTAGCTGGGTTTTTCTTCCTCTGCTACTACTTTTGGTACTACTCTACGACTTCTTTGGTTTTGCTTGTAGGGCCTAAACTTTCGTGCAACAGAAAACATAATTAGATACGGTTCATAGCAGCAGATTGTGAAGAATATGTCATTGTTCTCTTAGACATGGCTTAATAGATCTTAACCAAATAGAAGCTCTGTAAAAAGACTTTTTTCATGAAAGGAAAGGATCGTTACTATGTTGACTTAAGATAGCTTTGCAAATGAATATAAAAAATTATTTTAAAATGTATTTGGTTAATGCAAATAAAACAACCTATGAACTTAGGGAGTTTATAGGAATAAAATAAGAGTTCAAAGTATTGTCATTTCTTATTATTCACTTAAAACAAGCCATCTTTTCTGAGGAAGTGCCTTTTTCAAAATTGGTAAGAGAAATGTGTGTCTGGTGTTAAGAATAGTTGTAATAGAGATCTTGCCCAGTGTAAGAGGCACATTTTTGTGGGAATGGGATGGAAAGTCTTTCTCATCATCTTATACTAATAGAAATGAGCATTGGTATGGATAATGTATTTGGTTTTGGTCTGCATTATGTGATTATTTTTGCAGCACAATTAACTTACTGATTAAAGTTTGTCCAGCTGGTATATCCAGAACTTATACTGACTGAAAAACTGGGTAAGGCAACTATGATGGTGATAAAACTACTAGTTTTAGTTGATAGGAGACCTGGGTTCTTGTCTCAGTTCCTACTCAAATAACTGTAAGTCTCAGATAAATTCCTCAACCAGTTCCTTATCTCTCTGTCTTTCTTCCTTCCTCCCTCCCTTCCTTCCTTCCTTCCTTCCTTCCTTCCTTCCTTCCTTCCTTCCTTCCTTCTTCTTCCTTTCTTCCTTTTCCTTCAAAAAATTTCTTTTCATGTTTATTTATTTTGAGAGAGACAAAGAGCAAATAGGGGAGTGACAGAGAGAGACAGGGAGAGAGAGAATCCCAAGCAAGCTCTGAACTGTTGGCACAGCGCCTGACACTGGGCTGGATCACATGAACCGTGAGATCATGAACTGAGCAGATCAAGAGTTGGATGCTTAACCGACTGAGCCACTCAGGCACACCAGTTTTCTCATCTTTAAAATGAGGTGATACCACATGATTTTCAAAGGTCTTTTTTAGCTCTAAGCTTTTGGGCTATGTATGGAGGTGGCTTGGCAATCAGGAAATAGAGCAATGACGCATTTTGGCCACCAGACAGACGGTAAAGTCCAGTCAGTCAACTTGTGCTGTGTATTTGATCCTTGCAAACGAGGTCACGTTACTCTTCTATCCATTTAGTTTAAATAAGTTATGGAGCTTCTTGCTTTTCTGATTCTAGTTGGAGTGAATATCTTTCTGCTTTTGTTATTTTCAACCTTCTAGATAGGACTGGGACAAGTACATAAAGAAGGGAGAAGAGTAGAGGTTTATAGTTGTCAGGGATTCATTTAATTTTGTTCCCAAGATAGCGAGTGGCTCTCGGATGACCTGTGGGCAGTTTTCATGGGAGGCGCAAGAGTGTGGGTGACCAAATTTTAATTTGTGGTCACCTTCCCCCAAAATACACCGGGCACACACACAAATGACACTCAACCCTATTTATCCCCACTCTCTCTGAAATCATAAAAATGAAAATGAAATGTCTGAAAAATAGAATGAGCACAGCACTTTTAATTAAAACCTAGATTCCAGCCGTTCTTTGTCACTTAATATCTATTTAGCCATGGCCATCACAACCTCGGATCCTTAGTTTCCTTATTTGGAAAATTAAGATCTTGAATTCTGACTTACGCAATCCTTTTCCGTAATGTAATTCTGAGATTCTGTAAAGATTCTTTAATGTTTATGTGAAGGGCAGTGATATTTTTGATACAGCATTATAATTAAGTAGTATATTGTAAAAATCTATAATTTTTTTTTTTTTTTTGGCAAGGAACAGAAGTATAGGTGCTGTTAAGGCATAAATATTAAAGTATTAAAGTTAGCTACCATAAGAGCAAGAAGAACAACACTCTACTGAGACATTTTTATAACCCCACAAACAAATAAAAACAAATTCTCTAGACTGCAGACTCATGGTGCAACAAATCAGTTGAAAGGGGCCATACTAGGCGCCAGGCCAACCTGATTTGGGGTATAGTTGATAACGAAGCATTCATAGGAGAAGTCATTTGGGGATAAGTGAGCTTGAAAAAAGAGGACATCTATATCACAGAGGGAAACTGTATCAAAAAGCTGGAGTCAGAGTCCATTTCTTCCAGTCACACAAGTGGAAATAACTTTGATACTTATATGTCCAGTTATATGAGTCTGAGTTGCTGTCTGAGAGCACTGGATAATGTGGAAGGAACAAAGGGGGCATGGGGCCCAAATAGACTAGTTCAGATGAGTGTCTAGAAGGAGACAGAGCAAATGGATACAGGAGTGTGCTTGAAAACAGGCAAGGATTAGTACTTACACAAGACAGTGAAGCCAGCAAGGCAGACGGGATAGAAAGAGAATTTTAAGATTATGAGCAAAAGCCAAAATTTTAACCTGTCCAGGGTTTAAGCACCATCCTTGGTGTTGGTAGACAGGGTCTGCTTGGTATATCCACAGCTCCACACATTTGAGGTTAGTGATTATGTCACTGACAAACTGTACATGGTTTGTATGGTTCTGATGGCTTTATATTCAGCTGGATACACATATTCACAGATCTGCTCACTGATACTGCGGAATTCATTACACAGAACTGGCTAGTAAAAAATTTGGCAGGCAAACTAGCTTTCAGAGTGCTCTTAGGAATGGAGCCCAGCTGTTCCCTTTGGGCTTTGAGCTGTTGGAATTCATTGGGTTAGCAGCTAGAAAGAATGAAACTGTAACATTTTTAGCCCAGTTCATGACAGCAAAGCAGAGGTGTTAGAATTTCTGTTCTAGAGGTTTACACTGCAAGTAACTTAACCTGATTGTGTGTCTTAATATTACTGGGCTTCTGACCGCTGAAATATGGCTTGGATCGATGGTGGTTTGGAGAAAGTAGAAAGAGGGCTATCCATCATTCGGAGGCTCCATAGAAGCTGCCTGATAATGCTGCTTTCACCAAGCAGCCATCTGTCCATCCATCCATCAGTAGGATGAAATGAGATTTAGCGGAACAGGCAGCCGTAACTCTGAGACACTTTCTGACCAACAATTGCAGCCCTGGCCTGAGTCTGACCACAAAGCACAGCACTGGGGTTTGGCGGGATGTGGCAGCAAGTGCAGTCTCATTCCCGTCAGTGCAAAGCCTAGAATGTGTTCAGTATGAGGCCAGAGCCCAGCCATACTTCACATACAAAATTTGATAAACTTGGGATGACCAGCAAATAGTAATTTTCATCTCCATACTGCTTTATAAGTTGAACAGTCCTTTTGATGGAGAGTTTTTTGTTTGCCTTGGAGAAGAAACAGAGTTAAGACCTGATTTCATTTTGCTGGAATCCCACCACAGTGTAACCTTTAACCTGTATCTTATATTGGTGGAATGCTCTGTAACTGCTAATGAATCAGGACGACCACCTTTCGAAAACACTGGGTGCTTCTGGCAATTCCCAGTTTGTCATGGTAATGAGGGATAAGTCTAAATTAAATTGAAGGATAATTCAATGATTTTATTTCATACAAATTCTTTTTCCTATTAAGCCGAAATTTGTACCTAGGTTATTAGGTAGCAGAAATTGAATTTTCTTTCTCTTACTTCTCTCTGCATTAGTGGTGTTGATATGAAGAAAAGAAAAGAAAATATGGACAGGAAAATGGGTAAAAGACTAGAAGCAAGGAGCTGGATTGCCCATAAAATGGATAGTCAGGTTCTGAGTAATTGAATATTAACTGTTGTCTTCCTGATTCCCCTGCTTTTCCAGGGCACTGAGCCTTCTAAGAGCCTCTTGGTCGGTACAGATCTTCCTTGACTTATGATGGGGTTATGTCCCAGTAAACCCATCCTGAGTTGAAAATATCGAAAGTTGAAAATATGTTTAATATACGTTACTTACTGAACATCATAGCTTAGTATGGCCTGATTTAAATGTCCCTATTTGTATTAGCCTGTAGTTGGGCAAATCGTTTAACACAAAGCCTATTTTATAATGAAGTGTTGAACATAATAAGGTGTTGAATATCTCATGTAATTTATTGAATACTGTACCGAAAGGGAAAACAGAGTGGTTGTTTGGGTGCAGGGTGGTTGCAAGAATACCAGTTGTTTATCCGTGTGGTGGCGTGGTTGGTTGGGAGCTGTGGCTCACTGCTCCTGCCCGGCATCACTAGAAAGTATTGTACCGCATTGTGCTAGCCCAGAAAAGATCAAAATGCAAAGTATGGTTTCTACTTGGTGCGTATGTGTTTGCACTGTTGTAAAGTTGAAAAATTGTTAAGTCCATCAAACCATTGTAAGGCAGGACTGTGGGTATAGCTGTGTGCTCATGTTGCCTGTTCTGGTACCTTTCCTACCATGGCCAGCTTCCTTGCCTGTTTTCTTGCAGTGGTCACTTCAGACCTCAGTTCCTGCTCTTTGTTCTGAAGCCTTGCTTTTCATTTCAGATTGGGGGAGGGGTCAGGGGAGTCTAATGTACCGGAGATGCCTCGGAAATGAGAGCCTTGGATGAATTCCTGGGCCTATTGATCCACCGGCAGTTTATGCATCCTGACATTCATAATCTCAGTAGGCTGCTGATGTTCCTGATTAATGGGCCCAGGGGCTGTCCATCCGTCACTTCACATTAATTACTGAAGAGGTGTTTTTCCAGTGATTTACCTGACAGCGGGCTGTGATAAATACCTCTAAGCAGAGTGGGCAGTGATTAATCATGGGGCCACACCCCTCCCCCCACTTTCCCTTCCCCCTAACCACAGGCCAGCACTGGGACCTGACCAAAGAGTGCCCCCTCCCCATAAGCTATCTATCTCCATAATTGCTTGTGGATGCATATTTATTGGGGCAATGGACCTGGCAGATAGCATTCTAGAATTTTTGCCAAAGATGATGAAAAATAAATCTTCCCAGTAGGAAGAGTAACTAATATGTTTTTACATGGGGCAGAAAAGTATATATGAGCTGCCTTTATGTTGCAGCTCATATATGTTTAAAGAAATCTAATAGAAATATTGCCCACCTACTCTGCATGTGCTCAACACTGTGGTAGTTGCTCTGTGAGCTTTAAAGGGAGGAGAAAGTAGAGTTTTGATTTTCGTGATTTTCATAGTCTATTTAGGGAGAATCTGTGAACACGTATGAGAAATTAGAGAACATTTCAAGGCACTAATATAATATAATCTTTGGAGAATTGGGATAGAACTCCAGGGTTTCAGTTCTTACTTTGACCTTAGGAAATGAAATTTAGTAAAATACTTGAATATTGAGTATTTTCCATGTGTTGGGCACTCATTCAACCCTGGAACTACGGAGGTGAGTGTGATGCAGCATAGAGCTTGGGGAGCAAAGTCTAGTGCCCTGGGCTTCAGTTTCTCAAGCTTTAAAATAAGCTTTTCTGGGAAGTTAAGTATTTTAAATTAATTTACAATTAATTTAAATTTAAAATGATTTAAAATTACTTTAACTTCCGCATTAATTTTTTTCTTGGAATATTTATTGAGTACTTGTGTTCCTGGAGATAGAAGAAGCATGTGAAAAATAGCATTTGCCCTCAGGAACCTCTGTTACAGAGGTGACAGTCGTAAGTGAAACATGTAAAGAAGAATATAAGGTAGTATATAATGTCATGAATACCATAGGTATGAATGCACATGAATTCACAGATAGGTGAAGTCAATGTGTCTTCAAATAGTTAAAGGGAAACACTGGACTTGAGATAAGCCTTTTGAAGGAATAGTGACTAGGAGGTACTTTTAAACTGAGGCAGTTCAAAGAGAGCATTTCAGAAATTGGCGTGAACAGATCATGAGGCTATCCAGTGTAGAATGGAGGACGTGTGTCTGAGGTAATAGAAATATGATTAGAACGGTAGAGTGACACCATATTGTGTAGAACCTTGAATGCCAGTTAAGATGAATTTAATTTATATCTTGTAAACTCTAGTGAGTCACTAAGGTTTTGAGCAAGGGATTTTGAAAAAAAAAAAGAAAGGTGTGTTTTAGTAAAAAAGTATTATATATTGATGTGCATAACATTGTTTGGAATTATCAGAGTATCTTAGAATATTCTCTGTGTCCTCTTTTCTAAAGTTGTTCAGAACAAAACTATCCAGATGAAAAATATCGTTCAATGGGGCACCTGGGTGTCTCAGTCAGTTAAGCATCTGACTTCGGCTCAGGTCATGATCTCACAGCTCCCATGAGTTTGAGCCCCACATCAAGCTCTGTGCTGACAGCTCAGATCCTAGAGCCTGATTCATATTCTGTGTTTCCCTCTCTCTCTGCCCCTCCCCCGCTCACGTTCTGTCTCTCCTTCAAAAAATACATAAACAGGGCGCCTGGGTGGCGCAGTCGGTTAAGCGTCCGACTTCAGCCAGGTCACGATCTCGCGGTCCGTGAGTTCGAGCCCCGCGTCAGACTCTGGGCTGATGGCTCAGAGCCTGGAGCCTGTTTCCGATTCTGTGTCTCCCTCTCTCTCTGCCCCTCCCCCGTTCATGCTCTGTCTCTCTCTGTCCCAAAAATAAATAAACGTTGAAAAAAAAATTAAAAAAAAAATACACAAACATTAAAAAAAATTTAAAAATATATATAGTTCAGTATATCTCCCTGAGTGCAATGCATAGATTGTCTGGTTTGGTTATATATAGAGAGTCGATAATAGAGATGACAAAGGAGACTAATTTTTACAATCTTTACTCATGCTAAGTTGAGTAAGTCAGTGGAAGTTTTAAGTAATGACTGCAGAATTAAATTAGGAAAGACTGTAGCCTCAAGTTTTAAGAAACAAATTGATCTTTAGTCTTACTAATATAACTTCATTAAGGTTGTGCTAATTACTCACTGACTTCTTAAAGCCAAGAATCGAAATTAAAGAGCCAGTGCTGTCATCTATATTTTGGTATGAATTTCTAGGGGATGTGATTTTTTTTTTCTTTAATAAAATTAAGATATAATTTTACATGCCATAAGAAAATTTACTTTTCTTAGAGTATATTGTATAAATTTTGACAAAAGCATGTAGTCCTGTAACTCCCACACAATTAAGATACAGAAGAGTTCCATCATTCCAAATATATGATGGAAGAGTTCCATCATGCCCTTTTGTAATCAGCCCCTCATCTGAACTTGAGCTTTTGGCACCTATTGGTATATTTTCTGTCCCTCAAGTTTTGCCTTTTTCAGAATGTCTTATAAACAGAATTGTATTTCCTTAGTAATAAATGATGTTGAGCATTTTGTGGTGTGCCTGTTTGCCATTTTTATATCTTTGGTGAAGTATTGTTCACATTGTTATAGGATATTGAGTTTTGTGTGTCTGTTGTGTATTCTGGATAAAGGTCTTTATCAGATAGTCATTTTGCAAATATTTTCTCCCAGTCAGTGATTTGTCTTTTCATTCTCTTCACAGTGTCTTTGAAGAACAGAAGTTAAATTTGCTGAAGTCCAGTTTATTGATTTAAACATTTTTTCCTTATTTATGGATCCTATTTTTGGTGTTGTATCTAATAAATCTTTGCTTAACCCAAAGTCAAAAAGATTATCTCCTATGTTTTCTTCTAGTAGTGTTACAATTTTAGGTTTTATATTTAGGTCTGTGATTCATTTTGAGTTAGTTTTGTATGTGGTGTGAGGTATGGATAGAAATTATCTTCTTGTTATCAATAGGAAATTTTAATTGTTTTAGCACCATTTATTGGACAGACTCTCCTTTTACCATTGAATTTCCTTTGTACCTTTGTTGAAAATCAATTGATCATATACGTGTGGGTCTGTTTCTGGATCCCCCCCCTCCCATTCTGTTGGTCTGTATATTTACCCTTTCTCCAATACCACACTGGTTTAATTACTTTATAGTAAGTTTGAAATAAGGGTGGTGTAAGTTGCCTTAACTTTGTTCTTTTTCAAAATTATTTGGGCTATTCTAGTGTCTTTGCCACTCTGTTATTTGTTTTAGAATGAGCTTGTTAATTTCTATAAAATTCCTTCTGAGATTCTGATTGAAATGTAAAGATAGTTTGGAGAGAATTGACATCTTAATATTGAGTTTTCCTATTCATGAACTTTATTTAGATATTCTTTGCTTTCTTTTATCAATGTCTTACAGTTTTCAGCATAGATTCTACATATATTTTGTTAGATTTATACTTAAGTATCTCATGTTTTTGAGTGCTGTTGTAAATGGTACTCTTTACATTTTTAATTTTTATTTGTTCATTGATAGCATATAGAACTACTACTTGTATCCTGTTACTTTGCTAAACTCACTTATTAGTTCTAGTAACATTGTTGTAAATTCTGTAGGATTTTAATTGTAGAAGGTTATATCTGCAAAGACAATTTTCTTTCTTTCCAGTCTGGAAAGACTTCTTCTTTTTTTTCCTTGCCTTATTGCATTGGCTAGAACCTTCAATTTCGCTGTTGAGTAGAAGTGGTGAGAATGATCATCCTTACCTATTTTTTTTTTTAATTTTTTTTTTTTAACGTTTATTTACTTTTGAGACAGAGAGAGACAGAGCATGAATGGGGGAGGGTCAGAGAGAGAGAGGGAGACACAGAATCTGAAACAGGCTCCAGGCTCTGAGCTGTCAGCACAGAGCCCGACGCGGGGCTCGAACTCAGGAACCGCGAGATCATGACCTGAGCCGAAGTCAGACGCTTAGCCGACTGAGCCACCCAGGTGCCCCCTTTACCTATTTTTTGATTTTAAGAGGAAAGCAGTTGATTTTTCACCATCAAGTGTGATGCAAGGTATATGTTTTAATCAGCTATTCATTTTTGCTTTTGTGGATATCCTTTATCAAGGTGAGGAAATTCACTTTTGTTCCTAGCTTGCTGACGGTTTTATTAGTCTGTTGTTATGGGAAGAGGAGTTTTATTAGCCTGTTGTTATGTCTTGTTATAACAAAAACGTTACGGCATTTTTGGTGGTTTGGTTCAGTCTCAGTTTTGAGTAGATACTCTCCCCTGATCTCAGGAGTGGGGCTTTTTCAGTAACCTTGCCTCGATTTGAGGGGTAGAGGCGTTTTTGTTTTGTTCACTTCTTGTTTTGTTTATTTTACCTACCTGCAGTGGGCCTTCACCTGCTGCCTCAGGGCAACAGGATTTGCTTCCTTTCCCCAGCCTTACTTAATTTCTTTCATGTAGGGGAGATAGGCAAGAAGGATCTAGGTACTTTTCCCCCATGAACTCTTACTTCTTTCTCCCAAGTCTGCACCACAAGGCTGGATTTAGACTTCTCTGTCTCTTGCTTAGTCCTTAGTCTTTCTTTTGAGCCTCTGAAGTCTGTGGGAAAGATTCTGTGAGGGGGTGAGAGTTCACCTCGTTTCTGTGTTTGCTAAGGGTTCTGTCTTCTCGCAGTCCACATTTGGCCTTTAGCAATTTTTAAAACATTTTAACTGAGTTCTTCATACTGGCTTTTATGGTGTCCATTGTTTACTACAGCTAAGGAAGCATTCATGTTCCATCTCTTCTTGAGGACCCTGTCTTCTCTCCTTAGATTTTGGGTTAGTTGCTTGTTCCAACTTGCTTCTCTGATCTTGCTTCTCTGATGAGCTCAAGAAAATTTGTGATTGTGCACATTTTCCACCTTTGTTTGTTTAAGATGGAAATGACATTCTCCATCTTTCTACATCATAATCAGTGTTCAGAAGTTCTGTTTATTTAAGGATGTGATTTTGACATGGGATTCTTTTGTTGATCAGAATACCATTTAAATCTGTCCTTTTCAATTTCTACCCCCCAAATTGTTATTTTTGTTTGTTCGTTCATTCATTCATTTTACCCAAACAAAAAAATTTTTTTTGATTCTGCGCTATATGTTCAGGCACTGTACTAAGTGTGGGACATACAGTGCAGTGGTAAAGACCAGACAACTAAAGAAGGAATTGTAATCAAATATAAGAGCTGTAACAGGAGTGGTGTATGGCAAAGGTCTAATCTAAAATGATTAAGTAAAGCTCTCAAGGAAACAACAATGAATAGAGGCCTAAAGATTACGTAGAAATTAGGCAAAGTTGGTTAGGCTGCAGGGAAGTAGACTAGGTAGAGGGAAGAGATTGTGTAGAGACTAAGATGAACCCTGCCCCCACCCCCCAAACGAATAGTATGGAGAGTTCAAGAATCTCGAAAGAAGTTTGATGTGGCTGTATGGCATATAAGGACAGAAGTGACAAAAGTTAAGAGAAACTCATTGGGAGCCAGGTTAAAGTGTCTTGTAAAGGGGCATTTGGGTGGCTTAGCCTGTTAAGCGTCCAACTCTTGTTTCAGTGCAGCTCATGATCTCTTGGTTCTTGGGATCAAGCCCCTTACTGCTCTGTGCTACAGTGTGGAGCCTGCTTGGGATTCTCTCTCTGCCCCTCTCCCATGTTCATACACATATGTGCGCGCTCTCTCCCTCTCAGATATTAAAATAAAAGTCTTATAAGCCATGTTTAAAAATTGATTTTATCATAAGAATGATGGGGGGGGGGCACCTGAGTGGCTCAGTTGGTTAAGCATCCGACTTCAGCTCAGATCATCATCTCACAGCTTGTGGGTTCAAGTCCTGCATCGGGCTCTGTGCTCACAGCTCAGAGCCTGGAACCTGCTTCGGATTCTGTGTCTCCACGCTCTCTGGACCCCTTCCCTGCTCACGTTCTGTGTCTCTCTCAAAAATAAACATTAAAGTTTTTTTTTTAATTAAAAAAAAATGATGGGAAGTCATTGAAAGGTTTTAGGGAGGGGGATGCCTGAGCAGCTAATTTTAAGGGTCATTCTTGATGCAAGGTGAAGAATGAATGGAAAGGAAGCAACACAGAGAGACTGGTTAAATGGGTTTTTATAATAGTCTAGGCATTTGTGTGAGTGAGTTTAACCTAGAGTATCTTCAGGGATGGGGAAACCAGACAGATTAAAGAGATACTCAGGTGTAAAGATCAGTGAAACTTGTCAAGTGATTGAATATAGATAGAGAAGACTTTTGAGGTATATCCAGTAAAAGTCTTGGTATGTTTCTGCAGAACCTTCAGATTTTCTTTTTCCCTAAGAGAGAAAGCAGGAAGAAAAGATACTTGGTTTACTTTAATAAATACCACCATTCATGGCCCATGATTCAAAATTCATTGAGGCTGTGGGTGGAAGTCAGTCAGAAAAGAAGAAAAGGAGAAAAGGAAACAATGTGTAAGCTATGGTGAATAAAGTTAGTTCTTTTCCCCAATTGTTTTTGAGAATTGAGAAAACCAGAAGACAGTTTGATTTCTTCAATGTTAATGTTTAGCCTGTTGGCACCTAAACAAATAAAATCTGCAAACTGGCTTCCTTGCTCTTTTGGAACAAAAATAGTGTATAATCGATCTTCTGAAAGAGCTGCTCCATGCAGAGAGAAATTTACTATATTTAATCACGTAATTTCCTTGTTTTTCCCAGATGTTTTTACTCAACATTTAGTGTGGTAAATACTACAAAAACCTTTAGAACTAGCATTAGAGAGGTCAAGTCTTCTAAGACTCCAGTGTCACCAAGGTAGTGACCTTTACTACCAACAGTTGTGGCAAATTTTATACAGAACACGGTGGATGCCAACAGTGTTTTCATGGTATTGGAGCAGCAAAGTCTTAAGTTTTAGAAAAGGGAAAGTTAGTGATAAACAGCCCCTATATGATTCAAGATTTCACTGGTTAAGATAGGAAGGTATGTGTAGAGCTCATGAAGGTAAACAATTTTCCTTATTTTACTTCTCAGAATGATGAAGTTAAAAATAATATGGTGTGTTATCACAATGTTAATAGGCAGTGGGATTCAGAAAATTCAGAGCTGTTTTGATGAGGATATGCTATGGGGTGCAGAGTTTTGAGCAGTTATTTAAGTGCTTGAATATCAGTCAAAGCAAGGTTTCAATTCTAGCTCCAATGCTTACTAGCTAGATGTGCAACCTTAAGTCTTAGTGGCTTTATTTGTGAAATGGTAATAGTTGTACATACCTCAAGAACTTGTTTATGATTGTTAAATGAGATAATATATATGAACACTTAGCATAGTACTTCATTCATTGACTTCTTTTGTGCAGCACAAATTTAAATTATGTTGCCATGTATAGTTCTTTAAACCCAACATATTAGAAGGTTTTTGGAATCTCAGAAACATTCATAGTCTTAGTGCTTTTTAGTGTTTCTCATAATTGGAATAATCTGTATGTTAACTGTAAAAATGAGTAATACTTACAAAATAGAGGGCATCATTTCTTTGATGGTGGTAGTAGTACATTGTGGTATGCAGGAATGAACTGGGTTTGGAGGATAGGCCTTTAACCTGGCTCTGGTTTAATTTTGCTCTGTTAGTTTGCATATAAGATCTCTTTCTGTAAATAGAAATGTGCATGTGTCATATACAAGTTAAGATAGGTGAAAGTTCTGTTTAGTAGTAAATTAGCTAATGAATTGAATTTAAAAATAGCACAATGATAAAGAATTCTTAACTTTCATTGAGAGTACACATACTTTCACGTATTCAGAGTCTCAAATTAAGGAGAAACATCCGGATTAATACTACTTTGTGTTAGGAACGTTTATTGTTCTACGCATTTATTTACCTATCATTTATTGAATGCCATCCATTGCCAGGAATGGTGCTGGGCACTGAGGATCTAACATTGATAAGGCATTTCTTGCTTTCAAGGAGCTCAAAGTATCACTGAGAGTCAGGTGAGCTAATAATAGTTTGGTATGGCAGCAGGGAGCAGAAAATACCTACCCCACATTTACTCAGGGAATGTTTATTGAAATTTGCAACGTGCAGCAGGCATTCAGAGAGATCATTTAGGGCTGCGTCTTAAAAAGAACAGTCATCCTTGGCAAGTAGATCTTCAAAGGGTAATGGAGAGTCTTGGATTTGGACTCCCTGTAGAACAGGCACAGTGTAATTTCAGACAAGGCTAGACCCCTGACAACTTCCTGGTCAGCTTTGTCGACCCAGTGGTGCTCCTCTGACTTTTCACTTCCATGACTCAATTTTGTTTTTTGGAGCAGCTTTTGAAATAGTGAAAGGAGGTAGTTAAGGCTTCTGATCTCCTAGACATCAGCTAATCGATGCAGTTATCCCTAATGATTTTTTTTCCCCAGGGACTTGTCAAAGATATTAAAGTGGAGGGTACTAAACACACTGGTTTTTTTTATATTGTCATAAGGCAGCAAAGCATATTGCCAAGAGAGTTAGGAGCACACACACTGGAGTCAGATAATCTAGATTAGAATCAGCCACATTCTAGTTCTTTGGCCTTCGATATATTAATTAACATCCCCTTGGCTAGGTTTTCACATCTGTAAATTTGGATTTGTAATAATACTGCTTTGTAAGGTTTTTGGGAGGGTTGAGTGAGGATGTTACTATTATGCATATCGTCAGATAAGCAAATAATATCTGATCAGGGGCCAAAATAGGCATCATAAAGTTCACATATTAAAGTTCGTACATTTTGCTCAAATAAGAGGCATCTCCGATCCTTACTTAGAACTTTTATTCTTATGTTGTATATACTTTGAACAATGGAATTTATAGCACTCATTATATTGAAAGAAAGAAAAATGCTTAGAGTGGCAAGAAGTGACAGGTGGAGAAGAGACAGAAACAATAAAAACAGGTGTACTGTACTAAAGAACAGTTATCTGGAGGTCACAATATAGTTGTGTTGTGTGTGGGCTGAGAACAGCCTTTCACAATGAATAAGGCCTTTCTGTGTTTCTTTATATATACACGGCCAGTTTAGCAGTTTAGATAATGCTTTCCATTAATGAATCTGTTTCCTGCATACCTTTGAGTAAGGTCTATGTAAGGTGTCCTGAATGAGTGTCTACTTGGTTGGAAACTTACTTTTTCAGTCCAGGTATGTTAAAAGAAGGTGTAGAGTAATCGCTTCAACTATAGGTACTAATGTCACAAATTACTGTCTTTATTCTGTTAATTTGAAATGCAGCCTATATTTTGTAAGCCCGGTATTCAAACCAGAAGTGAGAATAAACCTTCAAGTGGATGTAGGAATTATTTTGTGTTTTCAAGTATAAAATATGTCATTGTATTAACTAGTGCAAGTGCATTTACGGAAGGATGCGTTAAGAAAACTACAGCAGCATCAGTTGTGGTTCATTAGCAGATTTTATAGTTTTTAAATATGAAACCATTTCTCTGCTGTCCAAGTATAATTTTTTATGTTATTATATCACACACAAGTGCCTCTGTGTTGTGTTTAGGTCAAGCATATTTTAAAGTGAATCTCTTTTGCAGAAGGACATTTCTTGGTTTTTCATTTGTGGAAATGTGCTCAACCATGGAAATAGAGGACCTTAAAAGTGTGGAAAGATTAGGTATAGTCCCAATTTTATTATTTTTGCTAAACACCTGTAAGGTGGTATAACCTTCTGATGTTTTACTCGTTTTACTTTCCGTTTTAGCTTGCTCTACAACAAAAAATCCCCATCATTTGACATAGAGAATGTTTTCTATGCCTGCTGTGAAAATTTCTGACATGATTATACTGTTTAGAATAGTATTCTACAAATTCAGTCAGTAAAACAACTTAGTGAATAAATTGATTTTAAGTTATAAGAATCTAAATTTTTTTCATTAAAGTAAAATAAAATAGATTCAAAAAAATAAGATCAGTGCAAATAGTAAAGATATTAATATGGGACTTTTTGTCAGTCTCATCTATGTATGTGAATCTGTACTGTGTCATGATGTGAAAGATCTTGAACTGGAGTACAGGAAAAAATTTGAAGAAAACTGGCTTAGCAAGTCTAACAGGAATCTGTGCTCATAGCAGATAAGTCTCATTCACAACGCTTTTTAAAAACTTTTAGGTCTAGAAAAATATGCAGCAGTATGTTAATAGTGACTAAGGTGAGGATACAGCTTTTTTATTTGTAGGTTTATTTTATAATGCTTTTGCATTAAGGAAAATACAAAAAAACACCTTACTTTTTTAGTTAGCTTTATACTTTATTAAATTTTTTCTTAAAATGAGATTTTCTTCTATCACAGACCTTTGAGCCATCTATTATCTTCAAAAAAGTAACCTGTTTAAAGAAATCCCCCCCCTTTTTTTTTCTTTTACTTAGAGACTTCATTCTGCAGGTAGTAGCCCAGAGTGACCTAGATAAAGAACTTTGTAATCTAGTTTTGTTATCAGAACACTGAACACTCTATAAAAGTTTATAAATGAATACTAACTGCTACATTCCCAAGATCATCATCCAGTACTGCAAAGTTATATATGCCCATTGCTGAAGAAGTAGAATTTATATGTTTGTGACTGAATTCAAATGACTGAAGAACTGATTTTGTACAGACTTTAATGAATCCTGAACTTTGCTAAGGTACAGGTAACTTTTTTTGTTTTTACTTCATTGCTGAACTTTTATTTATTTTTAAATTTTATTTAAATCCAAGTTAGTTAACATACAGTGTAATAATGATTTCAGGAGTAGAATTAAGTGATTCATCACTTACCTATAACACCCAGTGCTCATCCCAACAAGTGTTCTTCTTAATGCCCATCACCTTTCTGGTCCATCCCCCACCCAGCACCCTTCCAGCAACCCTCAGTTTGTTCCCTTTATTTAAGAGTCTGTTGGGGCGCCTGGGTGGCGCAGTCGGTTAAGCGTCCGACTTCAGCCAGGTCACGATCTCGCGGTCCGTGAGTTCGAGCCCCGCGTCAGGCTCTGGGCTGATGGCTCAGAGCCTGGAGCCTGTTTCCGATTCTGTGTCTCCCTCTCTCTCTGCCCCTCCCCCGTTCATGCTCTGTCTCTCTCTGTCCCAAAAATAAATAAACGTTGAAAAAAAAAAAAGAGTCTGTTATGGTTTGCATCCCTCTCTCTTTTTATCTTATTTTTCCTTCCCTTCCCCTATGTTCATCTGTTTTGTTCTTAAATGCCACATATGAGTGAAGTATTTATCTTTCTCTGGCTTATTTCGCTTAGCATAATACACTCTGGTTCCATCCATGTTGTTGCAAATAATAAGATTTCATTCTTTTTCATCACCAATTCATATTCCATTGTGTGTGTGTGTTTGTGTGTGTGTATATAATGTATATATAGTATATATATACATAATATGTGTATATGAGTATAATATATATGTATTATATTTTTATACCACTTCTTTATCCATTTGTCAGTTGATGGACATTTGGGCTCTTTCCATAATTTGGCTATTGTTGATAGTGCTGCTGTAAACATTGGGGTGCATGTGCCCCTTTGAATCAGCATTTTTGTATCCCTTGGATAAATTCTAGTAGTGCAGTTGCTGGGTTGTGGGGTAGTTCTATTTTCAATTTTTTGAGGAACCTCCATACTGTTTTCCAGAGTGGCTGCACCAGTTTGCATTACCATCAATGGTGCAAAAGTGTTCCCCTTTTTCCACATCCTCGCCAACATCTGTTGTTTCCTGAGTTGTTCATTTTAGCCATTCTGACAGGTGTGAGGTGGTATCTCACTGTGGTTTTGATTTGTATTTCCCTGATGATGAGTGATGTTGAGCATTTTTTCATGTGTCGGTTGGCCATCTGGATGTCTTCTTTCAAAAACTGTTTATGTCTTTTGCCTATTTCTTCCCTGGATTATTTGTTTTTTGGGTGTTGAATTTGATTAGTTCTTTATAGATTTGGTACAAGTAACTTTTAGGAAAGATGTTGAATATGTGAACTTGATCTTTGTAGAAATACCGAGGCTCAAGGTATCTTAACTATCCTGAGGTGAATAATTGAGCACTTCAGAATATCACATTCTACTTAACACTACCCTTGTGTTTCTAACAATGACAGAGGAAGTATTGATAGATTTTCTAATCTTATAGTTGCTAATTTTTTGCTTCAGAATTTGAAAATTATTGTAAATGTGGCTTTACTACAATTGACTACCCATCCTGCTCACCATAATTGGTTTCTCCTTTCCTGTTGTTGGATCATTGTTTCTTACCTTGTATTTGTTCCCTAACCCATTCCAGAAGGTATTTATCTCTTCAACTCAACTGAAACCTTTGCAGTGTCACCAACAATCTCTTTCCTGCCAAGTCCAGTTGAAGATTCTCAGTTCTTCCTACTTGACCTTTCAGCGTTTAATACAGATGACTGCTCTTGCCTTTTAAAATATTATCTTCACTTGGTTTCTGGGACACAACATGCTTCTGTTCTTCCTGTTTTCTTCTTCATTCTCCTTTGCTGGCCACATCTCCTCTTCCTGACATCTAAAGGCTGTAGATGGCTCAATCCCTCTGGCCTCTTTCTCTGTTACCGCCTAGGTGTTCTTACTCTGTTCCTTGGCTTGAATCTTTATGATGATGACTCCTAAAATTTTATCTCCCAATTCTTGCACCTCCCTGAGCTTTAGACTTGTATTTCTGATTGTTTCCTTAGCAACTGCACAAGATGTCCAACAAGCGTTCAAATTTAAAATGCCCAAATCACAACTCTTGATTCCTCTTTTCCTGTTTCCTTCCCCCAGTCTTCCCTATCTTAGTAAATGTAACTGTCTTCACCCAGGTTGATGAGACCAAAACTCTCCCAAGTGACTCCTCTTCCCTTCACGTCCCATATAGTCATCCCACCAAGTTTTTGTTAGCTTTGCCTTCAGTGTATATCATTAACCTGGCTACTCTTGTGACCTCCTCTTGAAGTAGACATGCTGCATACCTCATAGTTCTTAGACTTCTTTTTAAAAAATTTTTTTTCAATGTTTATTTTTTTTTTTTTTAATTTTTTTTTTTCAACGTTTATTTATTTTTGGGACAGAGAGAGACAGAGCATGAACGGGGGAGGGTCAGAGAGAGAGAGAGGGAGACACAGAATCGGAAACAGGCTCCAGGCTCTGAGCCATCATGAGCCATCAGCCCAGAGCCTGACGCGGGGCTCGAACTCACGGACCGTGAGATCATGACCTGGCTGAAGTCGGACGCTTAACCGACTGTGCCACCCAGGCGCCCCCAATGTTTATTTTTGAGAGCGAGCGAGAGAGAACGAGAACAAGCAGGGGAGGAGCAGAGAGAGAGGGAGACACAGAATCTGAAACAGGCTCCAGGCTCTGAGCTGTCAGTACACAGCCCAGTACACTCGGGACTCGAACTCACAAACCGTGAGATCATGACCTGAGCCAAAGCCAGACGCTCAACTGACTGAGCCACCCAGTTGCCCAGGTTCTTAGACTTCTTTACAGATTTTCCTTCTTCTGCTCTTACCGTTTGTAGGCAGTTCCTCACATTTTTGCCAGAATGATCTTTAGCAAAGGTAGGTCAGGTCATGTCCTCTTGCTGAAACCTAGTGATTTCTCAAAACATTCAAAATAAATCCCACATTCCCTTGGCCTGCAGGCCCATACTTGTTCTGGCCCTTAGCTGTCTCATAGTGCCCCTTCTTACCCTGTTGTCACCAAACCTGTTTTCCTGTTATTCCTTGAATGTTTCAGGCTTGTCTTGCCGTAGAGCTTTTTGCACTTGCTCTTCTTTTTCCTAACATTCTCTTTTCCCCGGATAATTTGTGTGACTCAGTTTGCCTCAGGTATTGACTCCCCAGAGTGGTACCCCCTGCTTTACCGTATAGTTTTCTCTTCTAAAACAGCAACACACCCCATCACTCTGTGTCTCTGTCCCTGCTTCATATTACTTCATCACATTTATCGCTATCAGACATTATGTGTTTAAATGTTTATTTTTTGTCTCCATCATTACGGTGTAAGGTCCATGAGGCCAAAGACTTTGCTTTGTTTCATTGTTGTGTTCTCAGTGCCTACGATGGGACTCGGTACATAACAGGTATTCAGTAAATGTTTGTGGAATGAATAAATGAATGGAGCCCCAATTCATTTGAGGAGGTTAGGGGTGTATCATCTGTTGAGAAGTCTCACTTGTCATGATTGAACCAGGTATTTATTTAGAGTCAGATGTAGTGCTGTAGCATTGTAGATACAAAGATAAAAAGATACTAACCCTACACTGAAGGAACTTACTGTTCAGAAGAGAGCCAGATATGCAAACACAAAACTGTAAAGCAATATGATAATTGTTTTAATGAAGGTATATGTAAAGGTATATAGTGGGAACTTACGGATCGTACCAGAGCATATCAGGGAGAGTCAGTGACAGAGTTACAGAGGAGGTAACCTTTAAGGTGAGAGTTGAAGGACAGGTAGGAGGCCATCAGGCAAGCATCTAACAGAGAAGGTAGTAAGTCGTAAGTCACAGAGGTGTGGGAAGGCAGCTGGGCATGATTCTGGTACTGCTAGGAGTTGGAACTGATGAAATACAAAGTCTGAAATTAGGAGTGGCTGGAGATGAAATTCGGCACATAGGTAGTTTTAGGGGTGGCAGGGGAGTTAGATCACCTAGGGCCAAATACGCTATGCAAGATACTTTAAAGTTTGTGATAAAGAACCACTGAGAAATTTTGAACAAGGAAATGACCAGATCTAATTTGTGTTTTAGAAAATTACTGGAAGCAGCGTAGAAGTAGAATGAACAGGGCTTGGTAATTGATTGAAATGTCAGGAATAATGACTTCCAGGTTGCTGGTGTGAACAACTGGGTTGACAGTGATACCATTCCCCCAGCTGTGAAACTGGGGAGGGAAGAGCAGTGAATCTGAGAGGATGGCTAGAATTTAAAAGTACAGTATATAATAATTTTAGTGCTCAGAAATCTGTTAGTTTACTTGTGTCACTTAATATATTTTGTATATTACATTTAATTATAAACGTTATTAAACTTCTAAGATATTTTTTATTTCTTACAAATGGACATATATGATGCTGAACTGAAGGATGTTGGCATCTCTTAGTTTTGCCAGTTTGCAAGTAGACCAATGAGAATAAGAATGCTCTTGACAGAATAGTAAAACAAAGGAAGTTTTATTAATATGCAAAGAAATGATTCAAAATGTAGGCTGTTGACAGTTTTAAACATACATGAAAAAATGCTCTTAAATTTGAGTTGAGGATAACTTCTACTACAGTTATGTTTTTTAATCAGTTTTATTTTCTAATTTATGAAATATAAGTAGACTTTACTTATTTTGATGCCTTTTTTTTATCATCATGAACTTACGAAACATTAAAGTATTTTTGTCTCTGTCAGAGATAAGCTTATCTACACATTTATATTTTAGTTGATTTCTTGGTTTAGTATATTTCCTTGTTGTTGAAAGTGGAAAATTCTGGAACAGGCAAGATATAAGAGGAAAAGCACACTGTGTTTGTTCTTGTGGTGTTAAGGATATGGCAAAATCTTAGACCAGTGCTATCACATTACATATGTATCATAGACCACAAATGGGAGCCACATATGTAATTTTAAATTCTCTGATAGTGGCATTTAAGACTACAAAAACAGATGAAATTAACGTTTTTTATTTAACCCATTGTATTCAAAATAGTATCACTTCAACATATATAACTTTAAAAATATTAATGAGACATTTTATTTTTGTTTGTCTATTTATTTATATTTTTGGTGTACGGGTCTTTGAAATCCAGGGTTTATTTTACATGCACAGCACATCTCAGTTTAGTCTGGTCACTTTTCAAATGCTCAATAGCTACATGTCGCTGGTGGCTATGTATTGAACAGTGTTGTTCTAGATCATTCCTAGACCAAAAGGTAGAAGTTGCTCAGCATTTTGCAACATTTGAGGGTATCTTTCCAACATCAAGTAGTTTATGTACTATGTGTTTTATTATACTGTCAGGTATATTAAAGAGGCCTCTCTTTTCTCCATTCATCATTTTCCTACTTACAGTACTTTTGTCCAATAAAGGTCTGTTTATCAATTTTCATTGCCTTTTCTTTCTCCTACAGCAATTTATGGTACTGACCTCTTATACAAAAATGATAGCATATCTTTAAATTTTAGGGATTTTGTTTTTAATTACAAAAAATACTACATTTATTGTAACAAACTTCAAACAATACAGAGTGTATGTATAAAAAGATAGTTAAGTAATCCTTAGTTCTTTTTCATCTTTCATTTTCTATTCTCTGAGGTGTAAACCACTGTTTTCAAAGGACGATATCCTATCTGTTCTTAGGAATATACATTTGTGAGAAATTCTTAAAGTGAGGAAACTGATACTTGGGAAATACCTCTTAAAGTGGACCTATTTAAAATGAAGACTAAAGCTTCTTAGTAATAAATAAAAGATTTGTTTGGGACAATTTTCTGAAATAAAAACATTTATTTTACCACATATTTAATAAAATTTGGGTTTTAATTATGGCTGTGCTAATTCTCAATTAAGAAGGAATGATACATTGGTATAATTTTTCCACTAAAATTGTGTGATAGTCTGATAGCATCCTTCACTTTGTTTGACTTTCTTAGTATTTATCATACAGACTAGACCAGTGCATCAGTTTTAGGAAAACTATTGAGAGCTTTAGCGGTTTCTCAAGGGATTTTTCATAATCCTTTGACATTTCCTTTCTTGTTTTTTTATTCTGTCATCATCCTTGATGCATTCCCTTTTTCAGTTGTTACTGGTTTGATTCAGCCAGATCTACATTCCCCAAGGGTTTTGCTGTAGAATGAGTACTTCCTTCAGCACTATTTTCATAGACTTCATGAAATCCTACACTCTTTTCAAGATTTGTATTTTCACTTTACAATTGAGTTGCATTGTGTTTAGTTTGTATTTTTGGATGTTTAAAACATTAGACTGTTAGTAAGAGGTAGATAGGCAAAACCAGGATACATAGTTGCAGTAGCTGTTAGTGTTAAGTAGAAATGGATCTTATAGGTGGTCAAGGCACATTTGAATATTATTTTATTATAAGGGCTTTTGATTCTCTCTGCAAACTTGTAACTTAAGGAACTGAACTGCCTGTTTAAATAATAGCTTTTATTGAGACTTTACCATGACTGGAAAGTTTGTATTCATGTATCATTTTATTTAACCTGTTCAGTGTGCCTATGAAATAAGCCTGTTATTATAATACCTCATTTTATGCTTTGAGTAAACTGAGGCTTACAATGGTAACTTTTGCCCCAGTAAAGTTATTTGTCTAAGGTAAGGGCTAATCAAGTGTGGAGCTGGGATTCTAACCCAGGAAACCAGCCCATATTGGCTGCTCACTCATGTACATGCACACACACACACACACACACACACCGTGCAAAAAAAAAAAAGAGGATTGAATTATAATTTTCTTTTTTTAACTTAGTATTATGTTTTGGATATAGATTCATTGTATGGATGGGCCATAATTTTAAGGAATTACCCCTGTTTAGATTGTTTGCAGTTTTTGTTTATTTTTTATTTTGCTAATGTTGCTGTTCTTGATAACTAAGAAGCTTAGATTATAATAACCGTGTGGGAAATAGAGGAGAGGAGGCATTGGGCCTGGGAGAGATGAGTTAGAAACTGGGTTCACTTCCTAAAGCCTTAACTTCACAAAGAGTTGTATCCCACTCAGAGGATGTACTAGGAAAAAAATTACTCAGTGTTACAGAAAGAAAATAAGGAAGCTTGTCTATTTTCACCTGGGTTCTGAGTGAAGGGAAAAAGTGTTCTGAGATTTTGTAGCTACTGTTTTACCTCCATGTGGTTTGTGTTTCATACATATAATTTTACTGAACAGTCCAGAAAAATCTAACTCTTAAAAATAGACATTAATGTAGAACCAGTTCATAAAAGAACACTTACAGTCTGGCTGAATGAAATTCCCACAGATAAAGCCCCACTGAGGTTGAGCTCACCACCCACCCAAAATTACCAAAAAAGAAGAAGAAGAAGAAGAAGGAGGAGGAGGAGGATCATGCCAAGACACATCAGAATTAAATCCTCAAGAATTTCAGAAAGTAGAACTATTACATAATAAATATTTAATATTATAATAAAAATTGAAGTATAAAACTAATAAAAAAGTAAATGCCACAATTGTAATAATAAACATTAAAAAATAAAATGGAAATGTTAAAAATGATTAAAGGTAAAAAGAAAACAAGTATCAGAACAATATCAACACAACTATTAAAAAAGCATAAGACCAGGGAGATCAGGGGAGGGTGGGGGTAAATAGGACTTATATAATAAAACCTTATTCATTAAAATTTAAAAACTGATAGGATAGGATAAAATGCATTATATGCAAATTTGAAGAAAAAACTAGTGATGTGGAAGGTGAATCTGAAGGTATTGCCCTGAATGAATAGAATTGGTAAAAGACTCAGAGATAAAATACTCAAATTCAAGAAGCACAGTGGTGTTCTAGTAGAAAAATAATACTAAACACACACTTAAAACACATAGTAGACACTTGAACACCAGGTACCTAAGAGAATATCAAGAGAATCACCAGAGAAGAAAGAGATTACCTACAAAGCAGTGACACACTGACAACAGATTTCCTAACAGTAACAACAGAAGTCAAATCTGTTAAAGGATGGGAGCAGTGGAAAGATATTTTCAGACAAAAACTACAAGTACATATGGAAGATATTGTGAAATAAAAACACCTGTACAGTTGTTTAGGAGACAGATACAAATAATAGTTAACTTTAGGTATTGAGAGAAGTACTCATGTTAAAATGCTAACAGACTAGAAATAAGAGTATGGAGCCTTTTGAGCAGTAGGAAAACAAACAAACAAACAACTTGGTCAATCTTAAAGTAGGGAAATAAGAAAACTACAAAAGTAGGATAAATGGAAAGGAAGCACAAAATAAAAAGGTAGAAGTACTTCCAGATATATCTATAATTGTAATAAATATAAATGCACTAAATTTGACAATTAAAAGACTGACATTGACAGAATAGGTAAAGAGTACACAGTTCAGTTGTATGCTGTTTGCAAGAGATACATCTAAAGCATGGTAACACAAGTTGAAAGTAAAAGGACAAGAAATAAAAGCTGCCATAGTTAAATTACTTTTAGACAACATAGACTGTAGCACCCCTGCCCCCAAATTCAGCAAGAGAAGAGATTGCTGCATAATGGTTAAGAGTAACAGTTTATCAGGAAAATAGAATAATTTTCAATGTAAGTATCAGGTAACATCAGAAAATTATATAAAAGTATAAAAATTAATATACAGACTCAAACCAATAATTCCACAAATACAGGTATTTCATAAATACACTCCAATGATTAGTTAAGCAAACAGACAATAAGATACGATTTGAACAATACTTAATAAACATGATTTAATGAACACACACACATGTAACACCCATGATTGATTAAGCAGACAAACAGTAAGTAAGGTTATCATTTGAGTATGTGTGTAATCACTGTTAACATTACAAAGAGGAGACAATCAGACATTATAGCTCTCTGATGTGATGTAATAGGAAGTGCATAGTTGGATTTAGACATATTCTTGTTTTAAAAAAAATTAAACCCAAATCCTATCAAGCCTCTAGATCACCACTTTTTAGGAAGTACAGAGACTATTTATAAGAGTTTATTGGACAATACTACAAGAATGCAGTCAGCAAACTCCACAGAATGTGAGAAATTCTATAGGACAAATAACCAAGTTTCTTTAACAAATGAATGGCAAGATAGGAAAACATAAACAGTTTGATTAGCACCTATAAATTAAAAGACCAGTGTGTAGATCTTTTGGGATCCTGATTTTAACAAATCAAGTGTTCAAAAAAAAAAAAAAAAAAAAAAAAAAAAAGTTGGCCTCAGAAGTTGAGCACTGGATATATAATGATTTAAGGAATTATTTCTCTCTCTCTTTTTTTTAAGGTGTGTATGGTTTTGTTGAAAAGAAGTCAGTCTTCTAAAGACAGATACTGAGGTACTTAAGGATAGAATGAAATAATATTTGGGACTTTAAAATAATCCAGTGAGGGTGGGAATATATGCACAGATAACATGAAGAAACAGTGGCTCTGATTTGAAGCTGAGTAATGGGTATTTGAGAGTCATTATAAATATTTTCTAATACGTGCTTGAAAATTTTTGTCATGCAAAAGTAATAACAGCAACAACAAAAACTTTAGAATATAGCTAATTAAGTCACTAGCTCAGGAAGTTAATCAAAGAAAAATGGCATTATCCTAAAGAAAATTGAAGGAAGAGATTGAGATGAGAGATGAAGGCAGAAATTAATGATATGGAAATGATACAGAGAAGATCCTCTTCCTGTTTATTAACATACATTAATTGTGCCTTGCCTTCTTCCCAAAGGATTTTGAGATCCCCAAAGGGATAGAGAAATAAATGTTACCAGACGTCTGGGATGGATTAATCATTCATTGTATTTGTACACCAGACTTGATTCTGTGTTTTCTGGAAAAGAGCAGAAAGGGACATATTTGCTATACCTGATAAAGGGACTGTGTAACTTTGAGAGACATGCTGTTTTCCCTTCTATTTTATACATGGGAGATGGGATAAGATGGTAATTACTTTCAACTTTGGTTTGCAAAAGTTAGAAAATGTTTTGCAAGTGGACATTTCCTGTATCCACCAGCTGTGAAAATCAAGATTTTTAACTTAGAAAATCTAATCTTAGCTTTTGTAGTGAGTGAAGATACATAGTTTACTTTTGCTTTCAGAAAAAATGCTAAGGATTTACCGGTAAACGTGAAGGAACTTGCAGAGTTGGAAGATCATTTTGCAACCATCATACTAAAGATTGGGTCAGATTAGACTTGTTAGTGGATGCTAAATCTAGGGGAAATTTTGATGAGGAGTAGGATATTTGTATGCTCTTGAAGTGTTACTCCACAGACTGCTTTTAGTTGCAAGGGAGAAAATACACAGTAATTATACAGTAGAGAAACTGGACAGTACCTTGACCAGGTACTCAAAGCTAAAGTCACCATTGAAGGACAGATGGGAATCATGTGCCTCCAGATGTGAGGCTCTGAGAAGGACACATGACCATCTATGTACTATTCTGGCTGAGAATGTATAACCTCAATCCAGTCATGAGGAAACACCAGATAAACCCTAACTGGGGGATGTTCTATTAAAAAAAAGGGTGGGAGAAGGAACAGTGTTCCAAATTGTCAATGTCCTAAAAGACAATGAAAGTCTGTGAAAACATTCTAGAAGGTAGGAGGCTAAAGAGACGTAACTAAATGCAGTACCTGATTGTAAACCGGATCCAGTATTGGAGAGGGAAATATACTAAAAGGTCTTTAGTGGGTCAGCTGACAAAATTGGAATATGTATGTTTGATTTGATAAAAGTATCCATGTTAAATTTGCTGACATGATAACTGTATTAAAATTATCAAAGAAAATATGCCAACTTATAGGAAATATACTCTGAAGTATTTAGGGATAAAGGGCCATGATGTCTGTGATTTGCCCTCAAAAGGTTTAGAACAAATATTTGCGTGTGTGTGTAAAGAGTGGAAACGTGTACGATTGCAAATGATAAAGCAAATGAAGTAAAAATAACATAAATCTGGGTAAAGGATTGCAGGATGCTGTTTGTAGTATTTTTGCTTTTGTAACTTATCTGTAAATTTGAAATTATTTCCAAGTAAAAAGACCAGATATATGCTGTTGTTATGATGCATTCTAATGAACAAAGTGGTAGTGCTTAATTTGTTCTTGAAGAATGAACAGTTAACATGCCCATTAGGCAGTTTCTCTCAAATATCCTCTGTCTCTAGTGAGCCATTGGTAAGTACTGGATCATATCAGTTCATGGTTGAATTATCCAGTGAGTGCCTTAAGTGCCAGTATTCTCTATTGTTGATTGAAGAAGGATCCCTATGTTTTATATACCGAATGTGGGCCAACAGCATTAAAATTCTGTTATAAAAATTGTAAAAGCCTGATTTGTTCTATGCTAGTTTACCTATCATGAAGATGGGACAGAGAGGTACTTAGAGGAAGTTACTGATTATTTTCTCTCAAGAAATATTTGAAACTTTAGAAGCAGTTGGACACGTTCTCACAAATGATCCTAGTCTTCAGAAGTATAGGATAGAAAAAAATGATTTGGCCTAAAATATTTGAAAGGTGTATATTAGCAGTTAACTGCCCACCATCACAAAGGAATCTTAAGTTTTTATCTCCTTCAGAAAATATAATTCTCTGCAATATAATTGCATGCTGATGGCCATTCCAGAATAAATTGCAAAGTACACCCCAAATAACCTGCCTGTTAAGAAGAAAACTGGACCAATAAAAAGCATTTAGAATATTGTAAAAAAGTTAAAACCATATTAAAGAGCGAAAGAAAACATCAAGTGCTATTAGTAAATATCTGGGTGGGAATTTTTTAATCTAAGATTTAAAAACTTGTGTATGCCAGGCATCCCTTCTCCCCTTGTTAAAGGCCTTTCATGCCTACAGTTGCAAAAAAAAGTTCACAAAAAACATAACAGGGCTTTAAACTGATTTGATATTATCTTAAAGGTCCACAAGATGGGGATGCTCCTCTTTTTTTCTATGTCTGTGAGAAATTATGAAAGAATTGTTCTAGCCAGTGGTGTATTGGAGAATCTCCTACTGGTCTGAGAGCTGATTGTTAAAGTTTTAGGAATTTTGCAAACTGGTAACACAGCCATCATTAAGAATTAAATTACATAGCTTATTATTAAATAAATGGCATTAAAAAAGGTAATCAATATTTAAAATTCACTTCCTAATTATTTTACTATGATTTATGTTCTTGAAGTTATTTATGAATATCGAACCTTTAGGTTGAGCTACTGTATCATGGCGTGTTACTGCGTGTCTTTCCCCAATTCCATTTTCAGTGAAGTTACATCGATAGCTTAGAATTAGCTACGGTAGGAATATTTACATCACAGAGTTAAGCAAATGCCATAAATCGGGGCTTGATTTATTGTTTATTGCTCGTCTATATGTAAAGTGATGGAGAAAATGCTAATAATGCAAACTTAAAGTGTCAGGTCTTTATCTATTACATTGTACATAGCTCAAAAATTGAGAATATATTTTGCATTTCAGAAATGATTATTCACTTCAGCAAAGAAGTTACTCACATTGTTGACATCATTGATGCGAGTGAAAATATCAACCAGTCCTCTGAATTACAGTGGAAAGCTGGTTGCTAAACATTTACCAGCGCGTTGCTGGTCATGGCCTAATTGAGTTTGGTGTTCTGGTAAGAAGTGGGTGGTATAAATTTCTTACACTGTTTTCAGCTTTAGGAAATCGTATCATGACATGTGGGCATTAACTTAAAAAAGGAAAATTATGTTTTAAAAGTCATTAGCAGTAGCACAAAATAATTTTAAATTTGAAGCCTTTGATACATATCTATTGTGGAAGAGAAAAATAGAATCATAGAATTTCAAGTCTGAAGAATGCTTAAATCCTGACTTACCTACAGATAGAAATTCTTTCTCTAGTGTATCAGTCAGTCATCCAGACTGTAGAGACAGAGCTCATTACCTGATTAATAGTGTTGGAAAGTTCTATATATGGAGCTAAACTTTGTTTTTCTTTAATTTCTACCAATTGGTTCTGGTACTGACTTCTGGAGAAGCATAGAATCATAGAAGAGAACATTTATCTCTTCTGTAGAGCAACTAGCTCTTCAGGTTTAAAGGTAGTTTGGATGTTTCCAGTTAGACCTCTTTAGGCAAGAAGTAACCTTTAATTCCTTTAACCATATTTTGTGTGATATATTTTCTGAGCTGTACAATCTAAGATTGTGTTGCTTTTGTAAACATCCACATCACTACCTTTTGAGGTTTATTGACTTTACAGATGAAATTTAATTCTTTTTTTGTGCAATTACACACAAATCAGTTGTTCTGTGGTGTTTGATTTTTTAATCAAAGCAGATCTTTGTATTTATTCGTATTACTTCAGCACAGCATTCCAGATTGGAGAAATGATACTAAATTGTAATTTTATCATTTTGGGCATTTATTAACCATGCTGATTTTGTATTAGTTGCAGATTTGATAAGCACTCATTGTTTATTGTTTATATTCAAATTATTGTTTAAAATGTTGAATTTCAAAGGCCTGTGGGGACACAGATTATCTTTAAATAATCCTCTCTAAATTCATTTCTGCCTATTACTACTTTTTGCTGCAAGTCCACCTTCTAGTTCTATTAAGTAGCCCACATTTTCCATCTTATAATGCAAGAGTTCATCATGACATATATTGTCAGATGCTTCGTTAACTGAGATCAAGATACACTGTCTATGGGCTTCCAGTGAAATACACGTTAGTACTTCTGTCTTTGTAAAGTAGGCATTTTTGAAAAATCCTGGCATGTCTAAATGTTAAAGTCCTATTCGTCCACAATTGGAAAGCTAGAAAGAAAATCTACCATGAGTTGTAGGTTAGATGATAATTAAGACCTCAAAAGAGAAAAGGAATGAGAGGATTTATGGGAACATTTGATGCTCAGGGCCACGGTAAATACCTGGGCTGCAAAGAAAACAGCCTGTGCCATGAGAGCAGAGCTTCTTCACTGAGAAGGTATTCTGGAGCAGGTGAGAATTGAGGGATCTGGAAATAGTTTCCCTAGTATTATCTATTTTCTTTGTAATGTGTGTGGTGAAATCTTAACAGTGAATGCTTCTGAGTGTATATGGGTGTTTCTTTGTGATGTATCTCCTTATTCTTTTTGCTATGGATACAGTAATACTTCATGGTATAATTTTGAAGATTAAAAACTCAATATGAAGTCATCTAGCTCATTTTCTTGTATTTTGTTGATGGTAGATAAAGCCTTATTTAACCATTTGTTAAGTTTTTTCCTTTTTTTAATTTCCATTGGCCAATTGTGGTGAGTTTCTCAAGAAGTTACTAAATGTGAGTTGTTGCATCACATTTCTTGGTCTCCAGTCTTCTTCATCCTGTCCAGACCCATTTTATTGCTGCTGGAAGAAAAATTTATGACAGGTCATTTGATTAAATAGTATTAGAATAATGATGTTCTTTTTCCCACTACCTATTCTCCCAAAAATCATAGTTCAAGAGCAACAGGTTCTAGAAGTTAGTCCTGGATTAGTTGTCTCATTTTCTAGCCTCCATTCAAGTTACTTTTAAAAATCATATTTATGTGGATACATTTATGTTAAACAAATGTGTTTTTAGAGGTCCTCCTTGAATATACTCTTCAGTGTAAATTCTGGGCCCCAGGAATAGGGAGATAGTAGTGTTTCATGAGTACTTAATAGCTGGCAGTCACTTTTCTGATAATCTTTTAATTTAGCCAAGTCAGGGCTACTTGTTAAAAAAGTAGAGAGGACTTCAGATGTAGAAGTAAAGGGTTTGGGGCATATGAAGAAAGAGAGTTACATGAATAAAATTCATGAGCTCATGAGTTATTTTGGAATTTACTTTCCTTAGTGGCATAACTTATTACATTAATTATTTTATGGCAGGTTTTACTTTGTTTTAACTTGAGGGTTTCTATAGGATGGGTTAGTTGGCCCTCTACCTAGTCTTTAAAGAATCTCTTGGTTCAGCATGTTGTACTTCATTTTTGGTAATTGATTTATTCTGTCTTCTTGCAGATTGAGGTGGTGCCATGCAGCAAGCAGCAGAGAGATGCAGAGTTCGAGCCAGAAGGCCTGACATGGCACTTTATATACCGAAAGCTCGAAGGGGTATAGTGCTGCTTAAGTCAGGTGATGAAGAAAAAAGCTGTGGTCCACCTAACTCTGTGGTGAAAGAAGAACAAAAAGAAGATGGTCTCTTCCAAAAGGAGATCTTTAGAGGCAAATCTGAGACTCAGACACTAAGCATTAATCCTGATGATAAGGAACACAACCATAGGGAAGGAAAGAAGTTTTCAACAAAATTAAGAAAAGACACATGCCTTCAAGAAAGAAAGAAAGATAGGGTTTGTGTTAGGAGGGGAACCACAGAATCTAAAGAAGCATTATCCCAAGGACATCAGCAAAGTGTCCCAAATCCTGGGATGCCACCTAGTGCACCTTTACAAAGACACGTTAAACCAAAGAAGGTGGAGTGTTTGGAGGTCGAAACCACAAATGTGATAGGACCTGGGAAGTTGCTTCTATCTCAGTCTTGTTCAGAAGTGGGTGAGGCCCAGGTTCTAAACAAACCATTCCAAAATATGGAATTCTGTGATTTCAGTAGGCACAAAGTAAGTGGCAAAACGTTCAAAGGCAGAGATTTGGAAAACAGAATTGAAACTGATGTCAAGGTGGTGGAGATACTATCCCAGTTTCCTGGAGTTTTTAATTCTGTATTGAAACCTGAGAGTAATACTGTGCCAGTAAAACTAAGTTCTGATTCTGAAACTGTACCAGAAAGTATGCAAACATCGTGTGGAATGTTGACTCTCGGCAATGGAGGCATCACTGCCATTTGTGTTCCTGGAAGTGCGGATGCTGTCACTGATCAAACTTGTGTAGACTTTGAAGCTGAGAATGTTGGTGATACAGCCAACAGTACAGATATCATCTTGGCTCAGAGAGGTATAGATTCCATTCCTGAGACTTTGGGTCACATCTCTCATAAAATGACCATAGTCAGCAAATTAGAGAGTATAAATGGCATTTTTGATCCAACACTGATTAGAGAGTATGAGAAGAATGACAGTACTGCTGATGACTTGTGTATAAGGTATGAGCCTTCTGATACAGCTCTCCTTGCTCATGAAACAGATATAGATAATGGGCTGAAGAGTGTAGGTGACATTACCCATAAGGCATGTAAGATGGACATTACAGATGTCCTGTCTGATCAGATAACTGTGGGCAGCCCTTGTGTAGCTGCAGTTAGAACAGCTGGTGAGGCCTGTAGCAACACAAATAGTTTCTCAAAATATTTAGAAATGAGTGCAGATACAGCCCCTCTTCATGTAGCTGGGAGTGGGAATGACATAGAAAATTTCAGCAGCCTGACTGCTTGCTCAGATATTTATGCTGAGAGTATTTCATCTAGTTTCACAGAGTCAACAGGAAAGTTGATAAAGAGCTTGTCAGATTGTGCTTCCTCCTTACCTATAAAGAAGATTGCTGGTAGTAATTGTAGCACTTTTTTGGACTGTGAACTCAGTATGTTAAATGGGACAAAAGTACTTTCAGACAGTGCCTTGGGCATTGATCTAGATTGTACGGGTGATATAACAGAGGCATTGCATGAACTAAAAACTGCCGAAGAGTTCGAAACAAAAGAGGAAGATAACTCAGAGAATATAGAATTTGGTGTATCCTTTCCTGATACGGAATCTGTATCTATGGAAACATCTATGGAACCGAAAGCAACGGAAACATCTCATGTGGAGGGAAGTACTGCTACTGAGGACAGCTGGGAGTCTCTGTTTAATGATGATGGTGACTGCTTGGATCCACGTCTTCTACAAGAGGTCTGTTCAGTGGAAGTTACTCGATGCTTACATAATTTATAGATTCATAGAGCCTGGTGTTTGGGGGGGTAATTTTGATGGACATTTGTGCACATTCATACATTCACTCATGTTACATTCAGTGTAAGGGTTCCTGCAATAAACAAATAGGACTGTAGATTGAGAAAAGAATGTCTGATAGATCTTTACAAAGTAAAATATACCAAATTGAGTATCTATTATAACCAAGTTGTGAGAGATCTTACTGAATAGATTAAAGATGAGTTTAACGGATTCTGGCTGTTGAGGAAATAAAGAGGGAAACTTCTTCAAAAGGGATTTTCTGCATTGACAAGATGTATTTTACCCAGGCCTATCTGAGGGGAGGAGAGTAATTTATTATTCACAT
Organism: Leopardus geoffroyi; assembly: GCF_018350155.1. Classification (NCBI taxonomy): domain Eukaryota; kingdom Metazoa; phylum Chordata; class Mammalia; order Carnivora; family Felidae; genus Leopardus; species Leopardus geoffroyi. The sequence continues at coordinate 57,697,143 of NC_059334.1, forward strand.
TTATCGTATTTTTCTAGGAAATGTTGGGATGTTGTCAGACACTGGAGGGAAGGAAGTAGAGAAGGGAAGGGTAAAATAAGGAAAGGTATGATCGTTTCTTAAGTAGTTTATGCTGAGTTACAGAATAAATGAATGTTGAGTACGTGTAAAGTATGAGTAAAGAATGACATGCTGGCTAGTCAAGAGTTCATAAATACAAAATGTTGGGTTAGAAGTCATTTTAGAAATTATTTAGTTTCATCTTTTTATTTTCCTAGTTTAGACATTCACTCTATCCAGTATTTAAATTCCTTGCCATAAATAAGAATCATTGGTGTTAAATAGTAAAACCACTTCCCCTTTCATTCCTTATAGGAGTGTCTGGAAGGAGAAAAAATAGTTTCCCAATGAAATCACCAATTTTATAAATGAGGAAATTGAAGCTTAGTGGTCAGACCTTTAGGAAAGGCAAAATCAGGGTTTCCATTTAGTTCTCTCTTAATCCAATGTTCATGTTCTTTCTACCAGACCATGTTGTTACCTATAACATAGTTTTGTTTGAGTGATTCCAGAGAACCTTTTAAATATGAAGTGATTGGTTCTTTTGTTTCTCAGAATTAAACCCTAAGTACAGAAAAACGGTCACATGCATGTGAAGACACATGTGAGAATGAAGAGGGTGTAGCCCATTGGACAGAGCTGACTTTCCAATACCAAGCAGTTCCTCTTCATTCTTAGGTGTTTGCATGTGCACATGTACCACAGGTAGCACTTCTTATGGTCAAGTCAGGAAGGACTATGTCCTAAATATTCCTTAGAAAGAAATACAGGACAGAAAATAATTACAAATGGCATCCATGAACCCCTTGAAATTGCATACAAAATTTTATATGTATGTGCAGTTTTTCATCAGATTCTCAAAGGCAGGGCTTCCCAAAGTACGAGTATCACCTGGAACTTGTTAGAAATGCAAACTCTTTATTTAGCCCAGTAGTGTGTATATTTGTGTTTTTCAGGTGACTCTGATGCATACAAAGTGAGAACCATTGCTGAAAAGGTAGTAACATACACTTGAATGTTTATCAGAATGTGAGTGTGATAACTAGAGATGGCTGTCCACACATAACTAGAAGAAAAACAGAAGTTTTAGACACAAATTAGGTTAATAAATACTAGTAATGTGGGAAGTGAGGTGGAATATAGAGAAGTTTTTAAGGATCCAAGCATTGGGGGCTCCTGTGGGGCTCAGTTGGTTAAGCATCTGACTCTTGATTTCAGCTCAAGTCATGATCTCACAGTTTGTGTGTTTGAGCCCCGCATCAGGCTCCTCACTGACAGTGTGGAGCCTCCTTGGGATTCTCTGTCTCTCTCTCTCTCTCTCTCTCTCTCTCTCTCTCTGCCCCTCCACTTCTCGTGCTCTCTCTCTCTCTCTTTCTCAAAATAAATAAATAAAAATAAAAACAAAAAGGATTCAAGCATTGGAAGGTCTCCATGTTCAAAGAGATTATCTGAGGGAGCAGAGAGCACACATGTGCACAGGAGAGAAGGAATAGCTTCCTACCAAAGAAAGGTATGGCAAGAGCCCTTTACACATAATGAGGCTTAGTAAATAAATATTTATTGAATGGATGTAGATGATAGGGCAGAGTTGGAGCTCTGTGCTTTTTTAGGGTGGACACCAGGGGCTTTCAAAACTTGATTGCTGCTGGAACTTGGATTCTGTATGGTAGCTTAGGGATACAGCTTTTATAACGGGGCAAGAGGGTTCAGGTGTGCAAGTCTGTTTTTCAGATCTTAACACTGTTTGGAATAGGTGCAGAAGAAAGTAGGCAACCACTCAGTGTTTTGAGGAGCATCGTAATATAGCCAAAGACGATACTTGTATGACCTAAAGCTTGGAATGGCTAGAGAAAGGAGTATGTAGTGTTTTAAGCTGGACAGCCAGTGCCTGGGTGTTGTGTTTGGATATCACACACTGGGTTGGTGCTTGGTAGGGAGTGAGGTCTGCATTGAGGGATAAGGGTTGAAGAGAGCAAGAAGGAAGGAGGTAGATTGAGAATGCTGGTAGCAGATCCAATTCCAAACTATGATCTCCTGTGCTTTGAGTTTTAGGAGATGTAATAATAATGTTATTAAAAGATGTCACAAATTCAATAATGTTAATAGCCTTTTAGTGACTATTACTCTTAATTTATTATTTATATTGCTCTAAACATACTTTATTAAAGGTCAAATCAGAGTGTCTGTCTCTTGAAAACTTTCCAACCAATAATTTTTGGCTCTTTTCCCAGTGGGCCTGTTTCTTTGTTGACAGTGGCTACACATGGAGGTATGTCTAATACTTCTAATAGTCAGGGAGGTATGCTGTAGAGCAGGGTGTGACAGCCATTGGCATGTGAAGCAGTTTCCTGTGACATTTGAACTTCTAAAACTGCCTGAGTGGGTAGAAAGCATAGATGGGTCATTACTGAACTCCTGGAACTACAATTCTTGATGAGTCTCTAAAGATCATGGTTTGGAATGCTCAGAAATTTACATTGGTAATTGATTTTAAAAAAAATGTTGGCATGACTTCTTTTAACCCTTTGAGATCTTGGTATAGGAACACAAGAATTACTGTTGTCTGGATAAAACTTTCATGGCTCCTGCTGCCTCCCGTACTGATCTGCAGATCTGTTGTTTGGTAGGAGGGTTAACCCAGCAACATAATATAGATATTGATAGAGTGTGGCATCTGGTCCCTTCACTGGCCATTTCTGGCCTTAATTTGACACTGGTCATTTCTGGCCTTGGTTTAGGTAGGAGTCTCCTTTTGTTACAGAAGGCTACTAACAATATATAACCATGGAAAAAAGAAGAGTAAAGGGACACCACCCATTCCCAGACTATCTCCTTTTGTGTGTAGACTCACGTTTATACACTCCTTCTCCCTATAGACTTTTGCAAAGATGCGGTCTGTGTTTAAGTAGGGAACCTAAAAGCGAAAGGAAAAATTCATAATCCAACCACTAAAAGCAAATTATATGAAGTGCAAAGGGAGGAAAGTCCTTCATATTCCACCCCCTGGGGACTTCATTAATAGTTGGTAGTTCATCACTTTGCAGTTAAATGCAAAGTTTAAGTACCTAGAGTTTGATAAACTATAGGTTGTAAATAGCTAGATATAGTTATCACTACCATTTTAAAGGCACTGGGTTACATGCCAGCTTTTTTCTCAGCTTTATCTGAAGTTTCTTATATTTGGAGAGACAGCGTGTAACCATGTGATTATCACATAATAATCTAAAGAATAATTAATATAGGGGTGCCTGGGTGGCGCAGTCGGTTAAGCGTCCGACTTCAGCCAGGTCACGATCTTGCGGTCCGTGAGTTCGAGCCCCGCGTCAGGCTCTGGGCTGATGGCTCAGAGCCTGGAGCCTGTTTCCGATTCTGTGTCTCCCTCTCTCTCTGCCCCTCCCCCGTTCATGCTCTGTCTCTCTCTGTCCCAAAAATAAATAAACGTTGAAAAAAAAAAATTTTTTTTTAAATAAAAAAAAAAAAAAAGAATAATTAATATAAAACACCCATATAAGAGATGTCCTAAATTGATTGTCTGATGGGTGATCTAGACAGTGGCTTCAACAAAGGATTAGACCCTTGAGGGCTAACCTGGTTGACACTGGTTCATGTTGCTGAAGCCATAGAATTAAACAAGATTTGAAGCCCCACTTCAGAGATTGTTCTTATGTTCCTAATTTATATTTTTCTATTTTTTTTAAATTGATAGACTCTCTTTTTTTGAGCAGTTTTAGGTTTTCAGGAAAAAATGGAGTGAAAAAAGTACAAGGTTCCCATATACTTTATACTTCCTCACTATTTTAGTTTTTATTTTCACAGTATCTTTTATTATTAGTTGCAAATCATTTTGACAGACTTATGTTTAATATTTTTATTAAAACGTCTGAATTAGGGGCACTTGGGTGGCTCAGTTGGTTAAGCATCCAACTCTTGAATCCAGCTCAGGTCATGATCTCATGGTCTGTGAGATCGAGCCCTGCATCAAGCTCTGTGCTAACAGCGCAGAGCCTCCTTGGGATTCTCTCTCTGCCTCTCCCTGGCTTGTGTTCATACTCTCTTTCTCTCTCAAAGTAAATAAATGAACATTAAAAAAAATAAAACGTCTGAATTAACATGTTCTTGACTGCCTAAGTGAGGATTCCAGATGCTGTATTTTCGAATGCAGTCACTTGGGACATCCAGTGAATAATCTGGTTGAATTATATATTCCGTTTATTGTTCAGTCCACTAGTGGATGATGACTAGATCTCTGGTTCATACAGAAAGAGGGGACATTAAGACGATACCATTGCTAACAGTTTGTTTATTTCTAAACCAAACAACTCCTAAAATGAAAAATCTCCCTTCTGAGTTCCATTGGGTTTGTTGCATAGTATTTTTTTCCTCTGAATCTGCATTCGCATCAACAGCATTTTAATTCCCGATGCTTTTTCAAAACTAATGAGAGGTAAACAGTTCTAGGCCTCTGTTGTCAGTACAAGGAGGGATTCTTGTCTGAAGCTTCAGAGATTCCTGGTGTGCCCTACTCTGTCCTTGCCAGTGCTTTCATGTTAGTGAGCTCCATGAGATGCCATATGTGGGGTATAGTTGGGGCAGATGGGGTAGGAATAGTGATACGACTCCTCCTAATGTTTGTTCCATTTAGTTCATTCCCTGTTGAGCGACGATAGCAGGGAGGGGAAATGGTAGGGTTGGCAAAGAGAACTAGAGTGAAAAGAAACACTTAATAACTGTATCCCAAAATTGAAAATTTATTTGTGTTAAAAGTTTGGTTAAGGATAGAAACCTACTTTTAGGAGAATTAAACTCATCTATGCTTTGATTTAATATAATCATTTGTATCAAAAATTGCTTGTAAGGCATGCTAGATACTCTGTTGCTGGGCTTTGGGAAGGAGTACTAGAGGAAAAAGGGGACCCATCTATAGGCCTGGCTGCTGAAGTGAGTAGCCAGCAGTCAAAATATATTTAAGTTAAGACTGTTTTGTTATGAATTTGGGGTTGGGGTGTAGGGAGGTATAAATTTGCAATAATGCCTAGATTTGGGACAGAGGGAATTTAAGTGCTAGTCAGCAACCTGTGCAGAAGATCTTTTGTATGAATTGACCAAAAACTGAGATTGTTGAGGAAAAGCCAAGAGGATGCCCAGGCATACTGGATACTAGGCTTAATGCACAAACACTGTGCTTCTGATCCTTCAGATGATGGGTCGTACTATTATATTGCCTGCCCAGAACAAGACTGACTCATTTCTTTTTTTTTTTTTTCAACGTTTATTTATTTTTGGGACAGAGAGAGACAGAGCATGAACGGGGGAGGGGCAGAGAGAGAGGGAGACACAGAATCGGAAACAGGCTCCAGGCTCTGAGCCATCAGCCCAGAGCCCGACGCGGGGCTCGAACTCACGGACCGCGAGATCATGACCTGGCTGAAGTCGGACGCTTAACCGACTGCGCCACCCAGGCGCCCCTAGACTGACTCATTTCTTAAAGCAGTGGTTCTGAGTCTGAAGTTTGAAGGTCAGAAGTACATATGTATTACCTGGTAGGGACAGATAAGCCAGGACTAATACTCTCTAAAGTAATAAGCAAAGAAAACATTTTATTTGGGAGAATTGGTATGGGTATGATGTAGGATCTTAGGTAGCTAAAGGGAACATAAGGAAAAGTAGATCAGGGATTAGAGAAATCAAACAAGTGGAATGGCAATAAATGCTAACTTTATCTATTTTACAATTTTTCCTGGGTCTTGTGGACAGCCATTGTCACTGAGGTTAGTTGTCACCGGTAGTTTGGGAAGGTTCAAACCTCTAGCAGTTTCCTATTCCTGGGTAGTCTGGTCTTAGATCATTCTAGTTCATCAGTGACATCTCTCAATCTAGTCATTTCAGTGATGCTGGGAAAAGGAGGAGATACAGATGTCTCCCTGCCTTCTCAGTGCTTCTCTTGACTATAAATTTAATGTTTTCAGGGGACTGTATAGCGTCTTCTCAAGAGCTCCAACATCAGTCTGCCATGTTAACCTCTGTACTATCAGAACAGGAACCAGGCCCATATTGGTTCAGGATGTTCACTTGGTCTCTGCCCATATATTCCTATGTCCTACATCACCATCTGTGGGAGGGAACTAGAGTTCTCAGATTTACCCTCTGGCCCTGAGGTCAGTAAATGATCATATGAACCAATTGCTGGGGCACTATACATGTCTCATTACGGTAGTTTTTTTCTTATTTCCTTTTGCCCTTTTCCTTTTCTGCTTCCTTGTTCACTTCCTCTCTTTCTTCTCTTTAATTATGCCTTAATCCAAAGCTATGGACATGGCTTTCTCCCACCGATGATAATCAGAGGTATTGAGATATTACTTAACACCTATTCTAGAGAAGTCTTTAGATGGCACCTTAGATGGGGAGGACATTTGAGCCATTCTTGTTAGAAATTTAATGAAGCCAAAGTTTGCCTTTATGGCTTTGGTTTCTTGGTAAGTCAGTAGGGGCACAGCCTAGATACATTAGAAGTCTTATTTGCGGGTATGGAATTTCATCGGAGACATTATCTATTCTTATACTTACTGTGTAAAATGTTAGAGTTTAAAAGTCTAAATTTATCCTTCTATTGAAAAGAACTCAAGCCCAAAATAGTATAAAAGAGGGCTAGAAGCTGTAATTTATACAGCATAGCATATAAATATTTATGCTATAATACTATAATGGTAGTATCTTTTTAGGAAACTCCTTATGGATGTTTTTGAACTTCGGTCATGAGAAATTTGAAAAAACTTGGAATACTTTTTATTTTTTTAAATAGTGTTATTTCCCTGTTTGCCAAAGATAAGTCAGATGAGTAAAACATTTTAATTCTAGCTTTTGGTTTATTCATAGTACTATAGAGCACCATGAAAAATTTCTTGGCTATTACTCTGTTTTCTGTGATCCTAGAATACCTTAAATAGAATTAGATCCAGATAATTCAAAATCTTACTTTTTGTTTATAGCTTAAGCCTATTCTCTAGCCAAATCTTTTAATTTATCAAGGTTTATAGTAAATAATGACATTTTAAATTGATTTTGTTCAACAGAAAGTGAATTAGAAGCAGTTAAGTAGCCACAAGATATAAGTGGAAGAGAAAAACAAAAACAAAGAACTTGAATAACCTAACCTATGTAATTGAGAATTGACTGTGTGGATTAATTCTTTTTTTTTTTTTAAGTTTTTTTATTTATTTTAAGAGAGTGAGTGGGGGAGGGGCAGAGAGGGAGAGAGAGAGAATCCCAAGCAGGCTCCACACTCTCAGCACAGAGCTGTGGGTACTTTTAATTAAACATAATAAACCACCTTAAACTATAGTTATATCTATAACAAATTTAAATATGGGGTATCAAGTTACAGGGACAAGGACAACAAAGACTTTACCACAAGTTGGTTGTATAACGTGATTACATTATCTACAGAATTAATCCATGCAGTCAATTCTAAAGGTACCTGGGTGGCTCAGTCGGTTAGGCATCTAACTCTGGACTTCAGCTCAGGTCATGATCTCACAGTTGGTGGATTCGAGCCCCTTGTCACGCTCTGCGCTGACAGCACTGCTTGGGATTCTCTCTCTCCCTCTCCCCCACTTGCACTGTCTCTCTTCATTGATTTGAAAAATCCATCGATTGTGAAATACGTCATCATTTTATGTATCACTAAACTTTCACACAACCCTTACCCTTTAGAATTTTTATTTTACAAAGAACTCTGTTAGACTTAATTAGATGCAAATTTTTATCCTATATCATTTCTTACATAAAGAGAATGTAGGTGAAAGAAATTGGCTAAAGTTTTCCTAAAACTCATGTTTATAGTGCAACTCTTTATAATAATTCCTTGATTCAGTCATTGATAGGACGCCTTTCCATCCTGTATCATGTTCTGTGCCATCAAGAACTTTGATGGTGCAACATTTCTTTAAATTTTTTTTTTTTTCAATGTTTATTTATTTTTGGGACAGAGAGAGACAGAGCATGAACGGGGGAGGGGCAGAGAGAGAGGGAGACACAGAATCAGAAACAGGCTCCAGGCTCTGAGCCATCAGCCCAGAGCCTGACGCGGGGCTCGAACTCACGGACCGCGAGATCGTGACCTGGCTGAATTCGGAAGCTTAACTGACTGCGCCACCCAGGCGCCCCACAACATTTCTTAAAAGAATACATAAAAGAAGCAAAAATCATTGTTGCTGGATTCTTTTTTCTTTTTTAATTTTTTTTAACGTTTATTTATTTTTGAGACAGAGAGAGACAGAGCATGAACGGGGGAGGGGCAGAGAGAGAGGGAGACACAGAATCCAAAGCAGGCTCTAGGCTCTGAGCCATCAGCCCAGAGCCTGACGCGGGGCTCGAACTCACAGACCGCGAGATCATGACCTGAGCTGAAGTCGGACGCTTAACCGACTGAGCCACCCAGGCGCCCCTTGTTGCTGGGTTCTTAAGCCTTGTTTGCATTTATTTAGAGCACTTCTTATATCCAGATTTTCTTCCACACTGCTGACCACCCTTTCTGCTGGTTTTGGTACTGGTACTTTGATGCTTTTGCATATGCAGGCAAGCATTTTCTACAATATGCATGATTATAAGATGCATCCTGATGTCAGAAGTGTTAAAGTGTGAAAAAAATAGGTGTCTTAGAATTGATGAAATGTGGTATATAGTAAAACCTTGGATTGTGAGTAACTTGTTCTGTGAGTGTTCCACAAGATGAGCAAACATTTCTAATAAATTTTAACTTGATAAAATGAGCGATGTCTTGCAGTATGAGTAGTATGTGATGCCGAACATCACATGATCACAATCAAGCCATTTGTTCTTGAAATTTGCTTTGATATATAAGTGCTTTGGATTATAAGCATGGTTCCGGAAAAAATTATGCTCGCAAATCAAGGTTTTACTGTGTATCCAACTGCCAAGTGTTACAGTGTAGTAGTATAGGGAAGGGAGAGACCACTAAACTGGAGTCAATAAGGAAAGCTTTAAGAGGAGATCAAGATTGAAGCTAGGTCTTAGAGGAAGGACCCAAAACAGACCAGGCATTCTAGGATGTGAAAATAGCCTGTAAAAAATACAGAATGTTCCCATACTTCGGTGCTGAATTTGTCACTATCAGAAGTTGAGATGATCTGTTTTGAAATTTTTCTTTTATAATTTATTTTCATTTATTTATTTTTATTTATTTATTTATTTATTTATTTTAATATTTCTTCATTTTTGAGAGACAGAGCACGAGCCAAGAGAGGAGCAGAGAGAGGAGACACAGGGTCTGAAGCAGGCTTCAGGCTCCCAGCTGTCAGCACAGAGCCTGATGAGGGGTTCCCTCAAACCCACAAACTGAGATCATGACTTGAGCTGAAGTTGGTCACTTAACTGACTGCGCCACCCAGGCGCCCCTATAATTTATTTATTTGGATTTTCTGCATAATTTATGTAAGCAGAGAAATTAAAATTATTGGTAAAAGGAAAGAAAAGAGTGTCAATTTTTTTTTCAAATTTCAGAATGCCATCCAGAATCCTTTAAAAAATATATGTTGTGTAAATCAAATCCTTATTGGTGAGGGTTCTGTATAGAGTTAGTCCTGTTAATCATGCATTTGGACAAAGTAATTAACTTGAGGCATGTGCATTTTATTCGTTCCACAAATATTTATTGAATGCCAAGTTTGTGCATGATAATATGTGCAATAGGGGACTATCAGGATAAATATGATATGTCCCTTATAGTTGGACTATAGAATCCAGATGTTGATAAGGCAACTGGAACTCCAGCCTTTCTCTCCAGCCTTATACCGTGTAGTAGTTGGCCAAGGCTGCCATACTCCAGTGCCCTAAACCAACTGTAGCGTAGTAATAACCCTTGCAATGCTAGGGGTTAATGGTACAGATGAAGGTGTCAGCAGGGTTAGTTTCTTCTGAGGCCTCTCCTTGGTTTGTAGCTGGCCTGCTTGTCCCTGTGTCTTCACACGGTCTTCCTTCTGTGTCTGTGACCACTGTCCCTCTTACAAAGACACCACTTATTTTAGAGCCCACCCTAATGACGTTACTTTAATTAACTTCGTTAACCTCTAAAAGCCTTATCTCCAAATAAGTCCTATTCTAAGGATCTAGTTGTTAGCACTTTAACATATGAATTTGGGCAAGACAGTTAAGCCCATAACACTCCCCCCAAGTCCTGACATTATTCAGTGTACCCACACAGGACTATTTGGTGAATACTACACTCCTTGTGTGCCTTTGCACACTTATACTGATGGCAACCTCGTCTGCCTTGTCTGTGTTTTAATTACTTGGGCAGTGAAGAAGAGTTAGCAAAGTTCTCTTCTACCTTCTGATAACACTTTATTCATCTTAAAATTTTATTACATATTGAATTTGAAGTTCTTTTTCTAATGTATGTTTAAACATTCATTAAATGTTTGTTGGAGGGGCAGTTAGGTGGTCAGGGTAAGTTTGGAGGAAGAGGCAGGTCCAGCTGTAACATAAAGTGTCATGTAACAAGTATTACAGAAGTAGTGCAGCGGAGATAAATGCTGTAGAAATGTAGAGGAAGGGGCAGATTATACATGCTTTCGGATGTGTAGGGGAGGAATCATAGAAGAGGTGGTATTTGAGTATGTCCTTGGAGAATGGTGTCATATTTTGAGACATGCAGACCAACAGATGTCAGCCAGCACTTGCAAAATAATATGACCAAAGCAATAGACAGGAGGAAGTAAGATCTGTTTAGGCATAGTGAGTATTACTCTTTGGTTGGAATATAGCATATTAGATTGTGTATTAGTTTACTATTGCTGTAATAAATTACCACAAACTAGTGTCTTTTTTTTTTTTTTAACATTTATGTATTTTTGAGAGAGAGTTTGCACGTGCATGTGTGCATACAGGAGGGGCAGAGAGAGGGAGACAGAGGATCTTATAAGGCTCCTCCTCACTGGGCTCGAACTCATGAACTAAATTCCAAACCTTGAGATCATGACCTGAGCCAAAATCAAGAGTTGGTCGCTTAACCAACTGAGCCACTCAGGTGCCCCAGCACAAACTAGTATCTTAAAACAACACCAATCTATTATCTTACAGTTCTGGAGGTTGGAAGTCCAAAGTGGGTCTCCCTGGGCTAATTAATTAAGGTGTTGGCAGGGTTGTATTCCTTTCCAGAGGCCATAGGGGAGTACCTGTTCTCTTGCCTTTTTTAACTTCTGGAGGCTGCCCACATTCTTTGGCCCACTTTTAAAGCCAGCAAAGGTCAGTTGAGTCTTTCTAATATCTCATCTCTCTGACTCACTGTCTCTTCTCTGGGCTCTTCCTGCTTTTAAGGACCCCTGTGATTATAACTGGGTCCACCCAGATAATCCAAGATAATCTCCCTAATTTAAAGTCATCTGATTAACAACCTTAATTCTCTCTGCTGCCTTAATTCTCCTTTGGCATGTATCATAATCACAGGTTAAGGGAATTAGGACACGGATGTCCTTGAGAGGACATTATCCAGCCTACCACAGGTAGGTTGGCGCCAAATTATGGGAGCTTTAAGTACAGCCACTGAAGAGTTTTGATCAAAGGAATGGCATGATGAAAGCAGTGTTTTGGAAAGTTTAATCTATGCTCTGTATGCTATCTAGAATATACGACTAGAAAAATCAATCCTGGGGGCGCCTGGGTTTCAGCTCAGGTCATGATCTCACAGTTTCCTGGGTTCAAGCCCCATGTCAGTCTCTGTGCTGGGAATGTGGAGCCTGCTTGGGATTCTCTTTCTCCTCTCTCTCTGACCCTCCCCCACTTGTGCTGTCTCTGTCTCTCTCAAAATAAATAAATCTACTTTTTAAAGAGAAAGAAAAGAAAAATCAACCCTGAATTTTCAGCTTTGTCATTGATCCTCCCTTCCTCACTCCTTTTCCCTTTCACCCTTCCCTTCCTTCTTCTTAGAATAGCTTATATCCACAGATGCTTAATCAGACAGAATTCATTGTCCTGAACACGAATACAGCACTGTTTCTGATTGTGTTCACTGTAAGACCTTTTCACCATGTTATGGCAGGAATACTATGCTACCAGTCAGGAGACGTGAGTTATGACTCAAACTCTGTCAGTAATTTGATTTGTAATCTTTAGATCCTTTAGTCTCTCTGTGATGCAGTCCTCCCTCTTTGTAATCAGGATGATAATAGCCTGTCTGACATGCTCATCTGACAGAGATATAAATATGAATTTATTCCAAAATAACGTAGCATATTTTTATTTTTTTGTCACAAGTAGTTGGCTTGTGACTTTAGAACTTTTTGTTTTTCTTTTTGTATATTGAAGAACCAAGGATCAAACAAAAAACAACAAAAAATAAAAAGCTCAATGATCCATGCCTAACTGACCTTCTACTCTCCTCACCCTTTTTCCCTACAGATAGATACCAGGGCAACTAAGTCATAGACGGTCAGGTACTATTTTATAGACCTGTTTTCAAGACCAGACTGCTAGGCAATAAGAGTCTTAAAACCCTCACTTTGAGGAAGATAATTTTAATTTAGCTGAATGATTTTGTGGAAGCTGGTTATGCATATGAAGGAATAACTCAGATTTATGTTATGCTTTATAAATAAACAACACAGACCACTGGTAAAAATCCTAAAATGTTTGTGATTCATAACTCAAAATTGTTTTGCTCTGAGCTGTTTGCAAAACTTTCTGTTGGTCTAATAGATCAGAATGCATCAAATTCAAAACCTCTTCTCTCTATTGTTGCTCTGTCAAAGTTTACATAGCAATCAAAAAGAAAAAAATATATATGCAGGTTTTACAATATGAAGGCTTCACATTGACAGTATAGTTGGTATTGCTTCAGTACACGTGACTCTTAGAGTAAATGTTTCACTTGTCTATAATAGAAATATGACGTAAGCTATAAATATGAGCCTTACTATAATTAAAAATTTTCTAGTAGTCACATGCAGAAAAGTAAAAAGAAAGAGTTGAAATTAATAATATATTTTTAATCAGGAATATCATGTCAACACATCATCAATATAAGAAATTATTAATGGGATATTTTACTTTTTTTGTACTAAGTCTTTGAAATTTGATGTATATTTTACACATAAAACCCATCCAATTTGGAGTAGCCACAGTTTTCAAGCACTCAGTGGCTACGTGTGGCTGGCAGCTGCTGTGTTGGACAGTGTGGGTCTTCTGCGGATGTATCTACATAATTCATGCATGAAATTTTAGAGCCTTTCCTTAAAGCTGTCTATATCGCCTTGTCTAATCCCCTCACTTCCCTTCACAGTCTTGCTCTGATCCTCATTTCATTCCATATTGTTCTCCCTTAGACGTTTCCTTCCCTTCGTTGAAACATATTCCTCTCTCTTGTACTCTGTCAAGTCTCCCTATCCTGTTTTGCTGAGATACTCAAGAAGGAAAGTGCTGTTAACATTATGACCTCCTACCGACCACCATATCCCCTCAAAATATGTGTTACCAGTAGATCTCACCAGTGTCAGTACCATGGGGAAATGAAATTAAGTTCTTCCTCCTCTTTGGCAAAGTCAGGAATCCCTGATAACAGTGGTGTCTGATAGGAAAAACTAGTCAGGAGTATATAACTTGTAGGCTTTAGATCTATTATTACAAAATACAGAATAAGAATCGTATGTTTTGCTATTACTAACACTTTGCATTTAACCAGTCCCAGAAGCCAAAACAGTTAATAGTTACCTCAGAAATGGGATATAAGTATATAGTTCAATTTTGCTGACTAGGTTAGAGCAAAGGACCATAATCAGATGTTCCTGCTAGACCATCTTGCCTCTTTTCCTTCCTCTTTGTAATCATTTCTTAGAATTTATAATTCCTACCCATGGGGGAGGGGGAGGAAAAAAGAAAAAAAAAAAAAAAAGAGGTTAGAGTGGGAGAGAGCCAAAGCATAAGAGACTGTTAAAAACTGAGAACAAAATGAGGGTTGATGGGGGTGGGAGGGAGGGGAGGGTGGGTGGTGGGTATTGAGGAGGGCACCTTTTGGGATGAGCACTGGGTGTTGTATGGAAACCAATTTGACAATAAATTTCATATATTAATAAAAAAAAAAAAAGAATTTATAATTCCTAGGTGTTTTGTAGTCATGCATTATTTACCTCTCACAACACATTATATAGCCCCAGTTTATAAATGCACAGCCATCCAGTGGTTTTGTTTTTTGCTAAGTAACTCAAAAAGTCAATGCCAGAAATCCAAAAATGAAACTAAGAAAATTCCATTTTTAATTGCATTTAAATACTATTTAAGAATAAATTTAACAAAAGAAGTATATAAAACATGTATTCCAAAAACTACAAAACACTGTTGGAAGGTCTGAATAAATGGAAAGTATCCCATATTCATCTTTTCTTAATATTGTTGAGGTACTTCTCAAATTGACCTACATATTCAACAAATCCCAGCTGTCCTTTTTTTTTTTCCTTTCTTTTGGCAGAAATTGACAAGCTGATCTTCAAATTTATATGGAAATCCAAGGGACCCAGAATAGCCAAAATGATTTTGAAAAGGAAGGACAAAATAGGAACACTCAAACTTTCTGATTTCAAAGACCTATTATAAAACTACAGTAATCAAGACAATGTGGCACTGGCATAAGGATGGACTTGGAAATGTTTGCAGACCTTCCTGGTGTCTGGGGCTCTGAGTTATTTTAAAATGATAGACCAGCCCACTTTAGGCTTTTAAGATTTTTAAGTTCAGCTGATTTCTTGGTGCCCACTTCTTTCCATGCTGTGCCAGAGGCAAAACGGTTTCTGTGTCCTGTCTTTCTTTGGAGGAACTTGTTACTCTGTGGCTTTCTGGGTATTTTTGGTTGTCTTGCATACTCAGCTGTCTGGTGAATTCAAGAATAGTTATGATTTTATAGATCACTTAATCTTTTCTCATTGTTATGGTGGAAGGAATATTCTCTTCTTGCTTTCTGTATCCTAAACAGAGTGGAAGTAACATGGTGCTTATAGTGTAATAGATTCAGCACTTAGTTAAAATTTGCATAAGTAGGTTGAATTCATTGAATACTTAGGTATCATATAAGTATTATGCTTAGTGTGCTGAGCACTTACAAATCATCTCATTTGATCCATACACCTATCTGTGAGGTATAGGTGCTGCTGTTATTCCTAGTTTTTTGGTTTTTTTGTTTTTTGTTTTGTTTTGTTTTTTTAGATGAAACTAAAGCTTCATGGAGAAAAGGAACTAGAGGCACAACAATAAATATTTTTGTTGATTTTACCTAAGTCACCTTCCGTCTCTCCTCCCTCCCAAATAAAATTCTTGAGTCTTTTTTCATTTCTGCAAGGAAAGGAGAGGTGTCCTTGGCATTGCAAGTTCTCATTTCCTCATTTGATGGGCAGTGAGGCACAGTATAAATGAAGGAAAGGCTTTGAAGGGATCTAGTTGGACTTTTGATTAACAGAGAGAAGACACCCTCAGGTCTGAAGGCTTTGGGTGGTCAGTACTAGCAGCTAGGTTTTGTAACAGGTGAATGACAAAATGACTGTTACAGCTTTGCTGCCACTTTACATTTTCCCCCCTTCCCTTCTGCCTCTGGTGTGCAGTAGATAATAGCCTTCGGTTTTCTTATGGGATAGTAGAATTTTAAGTATTTTCCATTACTGTTAAATTTTTGTACTAATCTGCTATGTGGGAATTCCTGTAGGTAGCCATCGTGCTAGAGACCCTATAATTCTACCACTTAACATTTGTCTTAACAAATTTCCTTTGTAGGCTACATTCAGCAAAAGGTGGACTAACAAAATGTTTTCATTTTTTTAAATTTCTGTTTTGTTCACTTCCATAAAAGAAACTATGAGATGAGCCTGATCAATAAGCCCAGATAAAACAAATGTTATTAATTCATCTCTTCAGCTATTTTCTGAAATTCGTTTTCCAAGATGTACTATTTGTAACTCACCACATTAATCATTCTACATTTTCTCACACTCTGGTTGATAGATGCAAGTGAAGCTTCATGTATTGCCTATCTTTGTTGGAATTTCGGCATCTTTTAAAATATTCCACACGTTAATATAAACTGGATGATAGACCCCTGGCCATTATTGTATTCGTGAACAGCATTAGTGCAGAGACAGTGCTAAAGGTTAAAGAATTGGAATATGGAGACAAGGAGGAGTATTTATATATGATAGTATATTTTATAATGTTCTAGCTTGATGTAACAGCTACTTATATGCTGCTTCTTCCCTAGTTATCAGGGAATATGAAGAATAGAGAAAGCATCCAGGAACCTAGATTTGATTATTACAACCATGAAGTTTCTGATATTGACCTCAGTGATTGTGAATTTCCACATGTCATAGAAATTTATGACTTCCCCCAAGAATTTCGTACTGAAGACCTCCTGCGGGTTTTCTGCAGTTACCAGTAAGTACTTGCAAATGGTTGGGCATGTTTGGGAAGGTGGGATGAAGTTTTCTTAAAATGTCTTCTGAAAAATCATCTCTTTAGTTTGCATTACTTGTTGTTTACTTTAGCATCAGTTTTGTTTATTGTCTTTACCAAGTTCGTTAGAAATCTTCTGTATCAAGCCAGTCTTCTGAGTTCTTTAAAAATGCCAAAGTCGTTCTAGACCCCATGTTAGCATTTAAGAATGTCCTCAGTGATGACTTCTGAATGTCTTCATGGTGCATTTAGTCCATTTATATTTATTATAACTATTGATATATTTGGATGTATGCCTGCCATCTTTTTTTGTGTTTACTTGTTTCATCTTTTTTTCTTCTTTCTTGCCTTCTTTTGGATTGATGAGGTATTTTTTTCTCATTCTGTTTTGTTTGGAAATGATACTTTGTTTCTATTCTTTGGTGGTTACTTTAGAAATTACAAAATGCATGCTTAATTTATCAGTGGCTAAAGTTAATATTTTTACACTCTTTCCAAACATGATAAGAGCTTTTAACTCCATTTCCCAATTCTATTTCCTCCCTTTTCGCCACCCCCAACTAATATGCTGTTGTGACTATTCTCTTAATTTTATTTTTAAACTCCATTTGATGTTACTGTTTTATATATTTAGCATTCAGATTTATCCACGTTCTGTGTTCTTTATCTATACGTCTTGCATCTCGTATATCTTCCATCTGAAATATTTTTCTTCCTGCATGGAACATATTTCCTTAGTATTTAATTTAGTAACAAATTGCTGTTAACAAACTCAGTTGGATTTTTTGTTGTTTTTTAATGGCATTGTTTCAACTTCATTTTTCAGACATTTTTGCTAGGTGTAGAATTCTAGGTTGACAGTCATTTTTCTCTCAGAAACATGTAGATTTATTCTACTGTTTCCCGTCTTTCTCTGTGGAGAATAAGAAGCCAGCTAAAAGTTCACAACTGTTGCTTCTGAATGTAATCTGTCTTTTCTCTTTGGATGCTCTTAGGGATTTCTCTTTGTCTTTGGTATTGTGCGTTGTAGTGTGATGGGGCTTTGCTTTTTTGTTTGGTTGGGTTGGTTTTTTTGTTCTTTTGTTTTTTTTTGTTTTTAATTCTTGAGATTATTTGAGCTTCTTAAATCAGTAAGTATTTTTCATTGGTTTTGGAGAACACCCACATTATCTCTTCAGATAGAGATAATGGCTTCTGTGCCAGTCTCTCTTTTACTTTCTCTAAGATGCCAAGAAAATATATATTTGACCTTCTCATTTAATCCTCATGTTACCTCCTTTATGTTTTCCATGTTTGTCTCTGTTATATTCTAAGTAGTTTCTTTAGCTCTTATTTCCAGTTCACTAATTTTTTCTTTAGCTGTGTTTAATTTTCTGTTAATTCTGTCCATTGAATGTTTAAATTTCATTTTATGTTTTTCTTTTTTTCAAAATTATCCATTTCTCTTTAAAATCTGCATGGTCATTTTTTAGTTTCTTTTATTCTAAAATATTTTCAAGATTTAAAAAAATTTCTTCAAGTATATTAAACATAAACCTTCTGTGGTCTGTGTCTGGTAATTCCTTTACCTGACGTCTTTTTAGTTCTGCTTCTGCAAATTCTTACTTGTAGTGCCTTGGCTTTTTTGGAGGCTTAGTTACTTTTCTTACTGTGAGCCAACTCTTTTCCTTGGAATTTTATTTATGGGAATTGGAGTCTACAGTAGAAGAAGAGGATTTCTCCTGAAAGGATATGCATTTTCTTCTAAGCACCAAGGGCCCTAACGATTCAGCAGCACTATAAATTAAATTATTGATTTGAGGTTATTCTGACCACTGAGATAGAAATAGTCAAGTGGAGAATGGTAAAAAATGATTGTTATATGTCTCAACTAGTTTATTTTAACAACACATATAAACACTTGCCAGTCTTTGATGTAGTGCCAAAGCCTTTTATTTCTTTTAAGTTATTGGTCTATTGATAAAAGAGTTCCTAAATGTTATCTCATAATATATCAACTGAAGTAGAACAAGAACTTTAATGTACCTTTAGAGTCATCTGAGTGCATATTCCTTATAGGTTAAAATGTTTGTCTTTTATAGCTGTTTGCCCAAGCATAATTGATAATTGTTCTTGGATTTTTTTAGTGACTTCACCATTCTCTAGTCTTCCAAAGCATTCAGTTAAGTTTTTATAGACACAGCAATTCTTCTTTTTGACACTCATATTTCGTTGTTTAAATTTTATTAAATTATGTAGTGAAAATATAAATAAAAACTGATATAAGTGGGTTTGAAAACAGTTGCACTAACTCTAGTTATGTATATAGTTTATACATATATAGGACAAGGTAAAAGAATCAGAAGTGTACCTCTGTATCTTTAGCTTATAAGAAGAAAATAAGTTTCAGGGGTAAAGAAACAATCCAGAAAGAAAGTTATTAAGAAAAAGATCTTTAGGATCTTGAAGAAGTCAATACCAACAAGGATTATACTTTAACATTCTAATCCTGAGAATTAAAAATGAACTAAGTCCGTTGTCCGATGCTACAAATTTAAAATTTGTAGCATCGGACATTTAAATTTGTAGCATCGGACAACGGTCTTAGTTCATTTTTAATTTAATTTAAAATTAATTTAAATTTAAAATTTGGGGCGCCTGGGTGGCTCAGTCCATTAAGTGTCCGACTCTCGATCTCGGCTCAGGTCATAATCTCGTGGTTGTGAGATCGAGTCCCACGTCCGGTACCACACTGGGTATGGAGCCTGCTTAAGATTCTCTCTCCTCCCTCTGCCCCTCTCCTACTCATGCGTGCTCGTGCTCTCTCTTTCTCTCTGAAAAAATACTCAATTCATATGTATCTTGAATTTTTAAGATTCTGTATCAGTTAGGGTTTAGCTCCCCACTTTTTCTTAAAGGGTCAGATAGGAAATATTTTAGGCAACTCTGCCATCATTGCACAAAAGCAGCCACAGACAATACAAATGAGCATGATTGTATTCAGTGAAATTCTATGTACAAAAACAAGAACCCTATTTTTTTTTTTTTTACAAAGTTCTAGAACAGATAGAACTAGCTAGCGGCCATGTACCTCACCTAAATTTGAATGGGGGCGGGTATCAGTTCTATAACTAAAAGAAATAAGGGGGTGACTGGATCATGGAGGACATTTAATCTTCCTATACACCGTACGCTAAATTTATAGGTTTGCTCAGTCTAATTCATTAACATTATATTAAGACCCTGTATCAGGGCCTGTTGCACATAAAGTGCCTAATAGATTTTAAAAAGCAGTCAGTGAGATTAAATCCCAAATTAGAACTACCTTAGATTGTTATTAGTAATGATGATTTTTAAAACCAAGGATTAGTTTGTTGATGTCTAGAATTTCCTGAAGGCTAGTTAATTCTTATGAATTATTAATTTCCCTTTGCTATATTTCTTCCTAATCTTACCTGCAAGTCCATTTTTCTCTCAAACCTAAAAACAGTCCCAAAAGAGGAGAAGCATTTTAAAGGATTATAAAATTCCAGTCTAAAAGGCTCTCCAGAACCCATCTAAGGTCTTTTTCTTACCTTTTTGTAAACTATTATTATATAGACTCTTCTGCTATTGAACTTTTTTAGTCTCCAACCCCTGTGGTCATTTTATGCCATGGTCAAACTTACCCTTACATTCGGGAAATTCTCTAACTAACCTTGAAGCCTCCTTCATTCCTTTTTTCCTCAAAGGAATTTTTTTTCTCATCTGAAGGAAGATATTTTAGCTGTTGTCTTTTTCCTTTCTTTATAGTGCTTTATAAAAATAAAGTCAAGGTCATGGTACAAAAGCCTATAATAACGTCTTGAGAGTCAAATACCTGAATCAACTTTGTATTTTAGTCACTATCTTTATCAATATTAATAATATTCCTGATGAATATTGCTATTAGTCATAAAAAATAATGAGCAACATTCATTTATTAAATGCCCATAAGTGCTCAACACCGTGCTCTTTGTCTTGTCATAGATGATCTCATTTCCATTTTTACAATAACTGGAAGATACTATGCCCATTCTACAGATGAGCAGACCTAGCTTCAAGAGAAGTTAAATCTGCCCAAGGTCTCAACATGGCAGAACCCTGAGTCCTTATGCATCTGACCCTTAACCCTGTACCCTTTCTATAGAACGGTTGAACCTATGAGCCGTTTTAAGTTCCTAGCTGAGAAAAATAATGTCATCATTTTGATAGTCATTATGCTCACTAATAGCTCTGCTCCAAAATAAAGGTGTTTTTTTAGTACTTCGTGGTCTTTCTTTTGATTCTGTCTAATCCTGTCTGATGTTTCTCTGAGCTTGATTTCTTTTATCCTGAATTTTTCTGACTTTGCCACAATTCTTTCCTTTTTTCCCCTTCGTACTTTCTTTTACAACTAGAAAGATTAGTCAGCCTCTCTGATTAGAGTTGTCTTTTTTTCTCTATTACTTACTTTTTTTTGTCTTTGGGGTTTTTTGTTTGTTTCTTGCTTTGAATGACCTGTTTCCCTCTCCCTCTCTGTCTCTCCGCGAGTCTACATTTGCATTAAATCCAGGTGACCTTCCCTGCCTCCCTCCTCTTCCAGTATTCTTCTACCCCTCCTCTACTTTCTCTTTTCACCTCTTCTTGTTCTGTGCCCACAAGAACATCTCTTGTAAATAGTGCGATAAATACTTTACCTCCCCAAGGGACATGTGAGGATTAATTAGTTGATGTCTATAAAATGGCTGGGAACATAAAATACTCCCAGGTAGTTCTTTATGATGGTATTATTGCTTTTAAAATTCAGTGGCTTCTTCTGTCCTCCAAGCTGTTTTTTGTGTCATTATCCCCATTCCACCTGTGCTCGTTGAGTGTTTATCTCATCATGAAATGCTTTATGAGACTCTATTTGAAAGCTGTTTCATAAAAGTAAATTTTATTTTAAGAAATAAAATTGTGTTCTTTTGTTGCAGAAAGAAAGGATTTGATATTAAATGGGTGGATGATACACACGCCCTAGGAGTATTCTCCAGTCCAATTACAGGTATTCGCCCAGTGGATTGTGGTAGTCTTTTCTCATTGTCCCTTTTCTCCTGCTACTTGTTCTTATTTCCCTTGTATTGTAGCCAACTGGCATTTTATTCAGCCGTTATAGGTGAATGGCAGAAACAGGTTTTTGAGGCATAGTGCTTTGGTACCCATGTGCTCCCTCTCTTCCTTTTCACCTTAATCCAGTGGTGTTTGGAATGAGAGCCAACTCCTTCCAAGGTTACATGCTGTATAATGGTCAGTTCGGATAGTACATAAGCAGACTGTAAGTAGAAATTTAAGAAACCAGTGTGACTGAATCTTAAAATTTTTGTGATGTTTTTCCCTCAGACAAATGAATTCGAAATAGCCCTTTAACCTTTCCAGTGAGAAATCTCTCACTGGAAGTAATAACTCTCACTACATAATACCTACTTTCTGAATATATGAGGGGGCCTCTTGAATTACATCATTAGCCTCGTGATTGATGTGATGCAGAAGCATTCAGAGAAATGAGAGATGTTGGATCCTGTCCGAACCACTTAAAATAGGGATCTGCAGACTTACTCTCTAAAGGACCACATAGTAAATATTTAGGGTGTAAGGTCTCTGTCACTACTTAATTCTGTTGTAATAAGAAAGCATCCCTAAACAGTATTCAAATGAATAGGAATGGCTCTGTTTCAGTAAAATGTTACAAAAATAGGTGGTTGCCTGGATTTGGTCGCAAAACCATAGTTTGCTGATCCCTGATCTAAAATAATCACTTGCCGACTCGTTAATGGATTTTCTAAAGCTTGCCGTGGGGGGAAAAAAAAAAGCATAACATCTAGACATCTAGGAAATAACTTTCTGAGAACTAGCCTTAAATTTTCCTTTGTATCACTCTTCTTCATGTCATCTACTTCCTTACATGTATTCTTCTTTGCAGCTCGTGATGCTCTGGGTAGTAAACATACCATGGTGAAAATCAGGCCATTGTCACAGGCCACAAGAGCAGCCAAGGCCAAAGCTAGAGCTTATGCCGGTGAGCCTATAATCTCAGGGGCTTTTCTTGTTGGTAGTGTATTATTATTTTCTCCAGCACTTACTCCTCATCTAGAATTCTAAAGACCCATCACTTTTATTTTTTAGTGTTTAAGGTAGTATGTTCTTAAAGAGAAAATAGAAAAGGTTATGTTGGAAATATGGCATTTGAGCAGCCACTTGGAGAGAGTGGGAGATCTGGCCAAGCAACGCAGCAACCGTTTTTTTGTTGTTGTTGACATCCTTATCTGGTTTACCTCACTGTTGAGCTGTTTGAGTCATGGTAGAAATTGTATTAATACAGATAATGAAGCCAGGATTGTTTGTGCTTTGCCATTTTAGTTTCCTCTGATGATCATCTATTGGCCCATATTAATTACTGCTGATGCAGCCCTTGTTAGTCTATTTTATATGTTAATTATGGAGTTAAATCACTTGGCACTAGAGTGCCTTCTCTTCCTTACTTCCTCCTGCCCCCTCTGTTTCTCCCGTTCAGAGTTCCTCCAGCCAGCAAAGGAGCGTCCTGAGACTTCAGCAGCCCTAGCCAGAAGGTTAGTCATCAGTGCCCTTGGGGTTCGAAGTAAACAGAGCAAAACAGAAAGGGAAGCAGAGCTCAAGAAACTGCAGGAGGCCCGAGGTGAGTTGAAGTGATGGTGTTCTTCTCTAGTTCTCTAGAGCTCACTATAAGACATGTGGTAAAAAAAAAAAAAGGAACGGAGCCCTTTCCCTTTTGTCATTTCCATTTCCTGGAAGCCTCCCAAGTGTATTAAAATTGTTTTCATGCCTTATATTTAGGGTGGAGACATTTCAGGATTTCTCTTCCTGTTCCATACACCAGGCATCCTAATCCATGTTTCTACTGTGGTTTTCTAAGAGATAGGTTCGGTCTTCTCAGCTCATGATCCATGGCTTTCGCTCTAGTTGTTGCTCCTAACTCTGAGCAAACTTCTCCTGTAAAGACACAGTAGTCTTTCAGACAGAAAACATTTGCTGTGGTTTTATGGGACCTTGATTGCCATGATATTATCTAATGGTTTAGATTGTAGGTAGAAGACAAATTAAGGAAAAGCCATCGACTGACACAGAT
Source organism: Leopardus geoffroyi (assembly GCF_018350155.1). Taxonomy (NCBI): domain Eukaryota; kingdom Metazoa; phylum Chordata; class Mammalia; order Carnivora; family Felidae; genus Leopardus; species Leopardus geoffroyi. The sequence goes on from NC_059334.1 coordinate 57,720,745, forward strand.
GATGATAACTGTAGGAGGTATTTTTTCCTTTAAAGGCAGCTCTGAGTGGCTCCCTTAGAGTACATATGGATTAACCTATCTTCTGATTATTTTGCAGTACCTATGAGTTCTTAGAAAATATTTCCACTGATCCACAGCAGGGTTTTTCTTTCCCTGTAGTTTGGAGTTGAGGTTAAAATCTCTCTCTTCCCTCCTTACAGGCTGTTGACTTAAATGTAAAGGCCTGGGATTCTGGCTTTACACTTAAGTACTTTTTATCAACCTTCCAGGCTTTAAACAGTCTCATTGCCTTAGCCCACCATCTGTGGGATCTGTGAAGGCCATTTATTCTGAAAATTCCACTTACCAAAAAGTAACTTCATTTTTCCATTAAACGAATTGAAGTTTCAAACTCCTTGTTTATTGCCGGTCTAACAAGGCCATTAATACTTCCTGTCCACTCTGCTTTGGTGATAGCAGGCGGCTTGCGGACTCTCAGCTGCACTGGCCAGATAACCAGTGACAGAGTGTGTCATGGCAGGTGCTAGAGTTTCAGAGTTGAACCCAACTAATTTTTTGAAACCTTAATGATTATAATGAGGCAGTTTTGATTTTTCCAATGCATGTTCACTCAAGGGCCTTTTACGGACTATAGATAGTTTTTATACACGGCAATAACAGAACTAGAGTAAAGCAGAATGTGCAATGTCCTTAACCCTTTATTAATGGTTATCTCTGAGGAAAGTGTTTTCTCTGTGATAACCACAATTATCTCAGAAAATCGCAAGAGGGTAATAACTGTGGTATCTATAAGGGAAGATGTGGCTCTTTTTGCAGTGTATTATGTTTCCTTACCCTACGCATGTAATGTTACCTGTATTTCCACAGGTACTGCAGCAACAGTCTTGCACAGATGTCATCTTGAGTATTCCCCTCTGTTTTTCTGTAAGCACATTAGCATGTAGCTTCATTTGAAGTGTTTGTTTTAAATGTCCCCTTATACAGAGGACATTTCAGTGATGCAGTTAAAAATGAGACTATTGGCTGAGTACCCTGTTACTTAACTTTTTTAAAGAAGGCCTTGATTTGTGAATAGAGACTCACTGTGATAAGTTCCTCTCATCCATTGGTGCTGAGGCTGTACAGATTATAGAAGATTTTTCCTTTATTATGCTTCAGAGCTCTCCCATTCTTCATATCTGAGAAAACGCATATGGAAAATTCCTGATATATCTCTTTCTGACTTCTTTATGCATTAAGCAGATATTCTTGTACCTGCCTGCATGGAGCCCAAGACTTCTCACTTAAAGATTTTTTCTCTCTGGAAATGAAAAGTACTGTTTAGGTATTCAACAGAACAGATATTTTTGCTCCAGACCTTTTTCCACTGGAGGGGGGAGGGATCAGTACAGCTTGGTGGATAACATAATAGATTCTGGAATCAGACTGCCTACGTCTACCCATAAGCTCTACAATTTACTGGCTGTGTGACCTTGAGCAGATTACTTATTCTCTGGAGGCCTCTGTTTCCTCATCCATAAAATGGACATGAAGTGAGATAATCCACAGAAGATGCTTAGTCATCTTCAGAACCTATAGAAATGCACTCTGTCCTGTTTCTATAGGTCTGTAATAAGTATGTGATATATGTTAGCTGCTGCTGTTTTTAGTAATAGTAGTAATATTATGAGTCTAGCACAGATCTCAGTGCACATTTTTTGTCATTACTTTTTTTATTTTAAATTTTCTGTAACACTCCAAAAGCAACATTTGACATTCACTAAGCACCTGCCCTGTATAAATTATGCATTATGCTCCTACTTGGGAGAATTAGAAAGACGGCAAAATTTTGTTCCTCTACTTAAGGCTTAGTCTAGTGAGGATATCTACCTTGAGTAAAGAAGAAAATAATTTTTTCAGCAGTTGTTTCTCTTCTCACTTCAATTTGGAAGACTTTTAAAAAATTCCAGTATAGTTAATATACAGTGTTAAATTAGTTTCCGGTGTACAATATAGTCATTCAACAATTCTATACATTACTCAGTGCTCATCAAGATATGTGTACTCTTAACCTGCATCACCTATTTCACATCCCTCCCACCCACCTCCCCTCCAGTAACCATCAGTTTGTTCTCTATAGTTCTCTATAGTTAGGAGTTTTTTGGCTTGTCTTGGTTTTTTCCTTTGTTCATTTGTTTCTTAAATTCCACATGAGTGAAAAATCATATTTTTTTATGCTTAGCATTTCATAATCATATTGCTTAGCATTACACTCCCTAGCTCTATCCATGTTGTTGCAAATGGCAAATGGCAAGATTTCATTCTTTTTTAATGTCTGTATAATACTCCAGTGTGTGTGTGTGTGTGTATCACCTCTTCTTTATCTGTTCATCTATCAGTGGGCATTTGGGCTGCTTCCATAATTTGGCTATTGTAAATAATGCTATGATAAACATAGGGGCACATGTGTCCTTTCAAATTAGTATTTTTGTATTCTTTGGATAAATACCCAGTTATGCGATTACTGGATCATATGGTAGTTCTGTTTTTTATGTTTTGAGAAACCTCCACACTGTTTTGCTTAGTGACTGCACCAGCTTTCATTCCCACCAGCAGTGCCCGAGGGTTCCTGTTTCTCCACATTTTCATCAGCACTCGTTTCTTAGTTATTTGTTCCAATAGTTAGCAGCTTTCACTGTCAAAAAATTCTTCCTTAGGTCTAACTTATATCTGTACAACAGTTTAAGCCAGTTTCCTCTTCTCTTTTCCTTGTTAGAAATAGGGAATATATGTGGACACCATTCTGTTCTAATTTTTAAAGATCAAAGGCAGATTATTTAGGAATAAGGGAATTTGGGCTGTAATAGGGTTTTTGCCATTAACATTACTTGTGTTGCCATGGGCATGTCTCTTACACCTTTCTGTGCGCCAGTTTCCAACAAAGCAAAACTAATGCCTAATTTACCCTGGAGAATTTTTTGAGCATAACCTAAGGTAACGTGTAAAAATGTTTAGAAAGGTGCTTTACAAATTCAGGATACTATTATTTATGTGACTCTTAGAAAATTAATATTCATTATAATGAGACAGTAATGACACCTATGTAATTTGTACTGTTGCTCCCCATCCATTATCCATGACAAACAGTGCTAATCAGTTATGGCACTCTTTTTTGTGACTTTTGACTTGACCATTGCCAATTGATCAGAATTTAGCATGGAAATTGAAATCTGTGTACCATCCTGATATAGGTACTCTCATAAGCAGTACTATAGAATAGCTAGGATTCCTCTACCCACCCACTTGAAGAGTTCTCCTGTCTGGCATAGTGTCTGGTTCATTAAAAAATACTCAATGTGCATTGACTGAATACGTGAGTGACATTGGTCACTTTTTCTTCATAAATCTTATTTCATTCATGATTCTACTCTGAACTCTTTCAAATCCTTTATGTTTTTCTTTATAAAGCCCAGAGTTGAACATTTCCTATGAAAACCTTGTAATTAATGAATTTGGGATTTGTGATTTTGAGGTTTAAATACTTCCTGCTAAGTTTCCTCACCCTACTTTGGTCTTCTTACCCTTCTAATGAGAAGTCTGTGTCTGTGTCTTAGTCCTTAATTAAAAATTAGATTCAGAAAACAAAGCTACTCTGGGAAGAATCAAGAAAAAAGAAGTACCCAAATCATTTTAAGCAAATCATGTGTATATCTGGAGGAGATAAGAGCTTTTTAAAAGTTCATAGTCTTAGAACGTGGAGAAGAGGTTTGTCAGTCTGACAGAGTGCATAACAGATCAGAGCTGCACTAAGAGTGGGAAATCAAAGCATAGATCATCCTCCATCCTTTGTATTTGACTTAATCATGTTTTAAACCAGTGAGTCACATGAAATAATAAAACTACATTTTAAAGACCAGATTCAAGAGTATATGTAAAATTTCCCCATGTTTCGTTTATCAAAACACTTGATTCCCACCTAAAATTGGAGATAGAAGATATCATTACATCTCAGAATAAGCTACTCTCTCATTTTCAAAGCTTGCTATAATTCTGTTTCTTAGTTCCATTTACTCTTGGGGGTAGGTGCTTAATTGACTGGTTCTAAAAGGCATCTTTTGGGTCACAGGCCTGAAAGGCAGAGTAAGTAAACGATCATTTGATCCCCTAGTTTGCTTAATTAAAATCACTGAGAACTTAAAAGTAAAATCATCCCTATAGAGTACTTAGTCAACTGTAATAAAAAAATTTAATTACAACTGCTACCTTTTGAAATTCTTTTTAGGCACTCCATTCTTCTGCCTTCAATGGCTCTGCTGCATTGCTGACTCATAATCTAGGTCGTGTGGCATTTTCTTGGTGTCTTTTCTTTCCTAATGTGAAATTCCCTTCATTTCCAATCACATTTCTCTTTTCATCTTAATGTGATCTTTTTCTCTGAGATGCAGTATTTACCCGTATTTTTGCTGTCACTTGCTGTTTAATATTCTTATATCACAGGCCAGTATCAGATGAAAATGTTAATTAACCCTAGGATTAACTGACCAGTTTACCAACTATTGCTAAATAAAGAACACATAGTTCTTTGTGTTGACACTTAATACATTGATGCACATTCTACTCTCGAGAGTTAAATGCTCCCCTTAAACACTTATGTGGTCCAGACTATCTTTCCTGGTATATTAATGATTATATAAATAGTTGGTAAGCCTAAAATCTAAAACCTTGCTAAAATTAAGAGGTTACTTATATTATTTCACCTTAATCTATCATGTCTGTCAATCCATAAAAGAAGGCAATTAGATTAGTTTGACCAGACTTGTGCTTCAAGTCTGCGTGTTGATTATTCCTCTGTAGGGAGTTTTGTGATGATTTTTCTCCATTATTTTCTTAGGCGTAGAAGTAGATTTTGAACATTTTAATTTACATTCCTTTTCTTTGTTTTCTTTTGAGATGACACTGTATTGGCTCTTTTTTAATCTTTATCCCTTTCCATTCCCTGAGTGGTAAGTGGTGATTCAGTCAACTAATTTAATAAAATCATTTATGCAATTTATTTATTATATTGGGAAATGAAAGTCTTTAGGGACAGCTTACATGCACACTTTAAGTTAATCATTTCATACAAATTCTTCTATTCTGCCTTTAGTTCCTTGCCCTTATGGCTGCTGTTGGGCTTTCTCTTTACTTAGTTTACTGTTTTCTAATTGTTAAAGGTAAAGGTTATAGGAACTCTTCTCATGCAGTCTGTCAAGTTAATATAGGAGGTCCTTGCAGGCAGTCTATCAGATATTATCTGCTTTCCTTTCTCCCTCTCTCTCTCTCTCTCTCTCTTTATTTATTTATTTATTTATTTATTTATTTATTTATTTATTTATTTTTTTGAGAGCAAGCACGGGAGGGGTGGAGAGAGGCGGGGAGAGAGAGAATCTCAAGCAAGCTCCACACCCAGTGTGAAACCCGACGTGGGGTTCCATCTCACGACCATGAAATCATGATCTGAGCTGAAATCTAGAGTTGGATGCTTAACCAACAGAGCCACCCAGGCACCCCTCCTTTCTCTCTTTTGTTTTTCATTTTCCCCTTTTCTTTGTGGATATATTCATATGTCAGGACAGTAGAAAGTATGCTGGTTTAAGAATTAAAGGCCCGAGTTCCAGCTTTAGTTTTTCACTGATTATGTAACCTTAGCCAAGTCACTTAACCCCTCCAAGCTTCCATTTCCTCTTTAAAAAGTATTTCTCGGGGCGCCTGGGTGGCGCAGTCGGTTAAGCGTCCGACTTCAGCCAGGTCACGATCTCGCGGTCCGTGAGTTCGAGCCCCGCGTCAGGCTCTGGGCTGATGGCTCAGAGCCTGGAGCCTGTTTCCGATTCTGTGTCTCCCTCTCTCTCTGCCCCTCCCCCGTTCATGCTGTGTCTCTCTCTGTCCCAAAAATAAATAAAACGTTGAAAAAAAAAAATTAAAAAAAAAAAAAAAGTATTTCTCTATTCAGGTTCTGAATTACTAAATGTATGCCTCACATTGTTACTATTTCTTTGTGCTTCTCAGTCTGTCTCCCAGCCTTCACTGGTTAACCACCAGAGTTTCCTCATATATTATTTTACATGTATTTGGCAGTGGAGATCCATAATCTTTTATTATAAAACATTAGGGTGGGAAATGTTTCAGTATTCTGAACTGTATTCAATTTTAGAAGGATAATATCGTTATCTTAATATATATTTCATAACACCAAAATCAGACACACTGACAGTATTTCTGCCACCAAGTGTATGATTGTTCCATTAAATGGCATATGTAAGACCATAAGCAGCCTTTTATCTTTTCAGGTTATATTTACTACCAAATGAATTTTGGCCCTAAACTTTAAAAAAAAAAACAAGTTTAAAAAAAACCAACTTTTCCGAAGTGCTTTGAGTTTAGAGTTGCAAATTGTGGTGAGTGGTTTATTTTTCTACTACACCTGGATTTCTTTTGTTAAACTTCCCAGATAGTCACTCTGATTTAAATTTCTGAGCTTATTGAAAAATTTGAGTTCTAGTAGTTCACTTTTCTGGTTTCTTCAGTTTTCTAGGAATCCAGAACCAATTTTTGATTGCTTTCGTCCAACATTGCTTTTGCCTTTAGATCCCCTTCTAATAACTTTACCCTGTTTATGAGAATCAGAACCACAGTGCTTTCCTAAGAAACCCTGGAATCCTTTAGACAAGCCAATTATCCTCAGTGCGGTCTCCCTGGAGAATCCCAATCCCAATTGAAGCCTGTCTTAAAGCCAAGTCACAAGGCACTGAATTAATTAGCCTTCAGTTTGGAATTTGCTGACCCTCTTTTTTTTTTTTTGTCTGTTATAACTTTACTGTTATATTCAGATAATGCCACAAGGTGGTGCCCAAATAGCAGTGAATTTCTCTATCTCACATTTCCAAATGCCAGTCAGCTTCCTGACCAAGTTCTTTGCCCTTAAAGTACAGTCAAATACATTCAGTAAAGGAATTTTGTAAGGGATTCTGCTGATTTGGAAAGGTATGTCAAAATAGCAAGTGTTAACTCTAAACTCACCTTGATTTCTGTAGTAATTCCCCTGGTTCATGACTTGCAAAATCTTTTACAGACTTTATTTGAAATAATAGCCCTTGAGAGGAAGCACTTAGGCTTATCATCTATATTTTATGGTAAATGACTAGCCATGAAATTAGAACTGGTATTGTGGCACCTAATGAAGTGCTCGGGTCACCAAATCATGTGTGGTCTGTATTATCTCAGGTCTTGGTCAAAGTATTAAATGGAAACCCAGCTTCTCTGTTAAAAATTGAAGATGGATTGCCCAGATTTCTGATTTTTTTTGTTTTGTTTTGTTTTTAGAAATAATTCTTTATTTCCCTCCATTATATGTGGTTGTTTTCCCATGTTGGAATTGTGTATTGCGGAAGGTAGGCTCTTGAAAATGCTCTAAAAATACTGAAATTTGATTTGCCTCTGAAAATTTTTTTTCTGTAAGACTGTAGTAGGGAGATCCAGCTAGAGCCCAGTGGCCACCATTTCTATTTGAGCAAGAAGACAGAAGAAGAATATTCAAACCTATTCTTCATCCCTATTGAAATATTTTTAAAGATCAGTGAAGTGGGAAGAACAGGCAATTATATTGAAGCACTAACACAGTTGAGAAATAGAATGAAAATAAATACATTATCAGCAAGACTGGAGTCTGGTCTTGCTAGGTTCTGACTTACTCCACATACTTTTTATTTCTGTTAGCCCCAGATCTTTCTTTTTTATTATATGGTACTAATAACATTGCTTCCACTTATAACGCACTTGGAAAGTTAAAGATATTAACTCTTGGAGTCAGGTAAGAGAAGACCAGGAAATTCTCCTGTCTCATGACTGAAGTTTGCTTATAATTTGGATTAAAGGAAAGTCACTGGTTATATGGAGCGTACTTCCACTTTTCATACTGTCCTTACTTACAGAGAGAAAGCGACTGGAAGCCAAGCAACGGGAAGATGTCTGGGAAGGCAGAGACCAGTCTGCAGTTTGAACATCACTTAAGGAAATGGATAGTTCCATGAATTCAGAAATTAATTCCATAGTCTTCGGATAGGAGGATCCTTCTAGAGTTCTGTGTACATGCAGAAGTGCGTGTTCGTGAAAGAACGAGATAAAGCCATTGAGGCGAGCACTGACTGGGTCTAGAAAGAAGGTGGACTCCTGTCCGTCTTTGCTTCTAATTGCAGTCATTTGGAATTGCCATACTGTGTTGGGCATAGAAAGGAGCCATCAGCTAGGAAGCTGACTTGTGGCAATTTGGATATGACTTCCAAGAGTCCTCTGGGCGTGGCAAGCCCCACTGTTACCATGGCTCATGTGTCTAAGATGTCTGAAGCAGATACAAAACAGAGGATTCAAACCTGCCATGATGGGCCATTCCGGCCCTGAAAAGGTAGGGTGTTCTTTCGGGCCTCACAGAGCCGAGGGGTGGCGGAGGGAACAGTGTTTGAAGTACTTGGTACTCACCGAATCCACACTGTCAATTCCAGAACTCTGGAGCTGGTGAGCTGCAGCAGATGTAGGTGTTTGAGCTCCAGAGTTTGTACTGGGCCGGGCGCCTGGGGCTGCTCCAGCTGCACAGCAGCCAAGGGCATGCCTGCTTCAGCCCTCTAGAAAGCCAGCCTTGGGAGCCGTGTGCTAGTCCCCGCTGAAAGTACTACCGTGTTGTGAGAGGGAGACATTAAAGCTCAGTCTATGACCTACATGACTGCTATTTGTCACTTTTGTCATTCCCACAAAAAAACTGGGGAACAGCTCTCCTCGAATCTTCATCCCTATAAAGTTGTGCCTGGGTTCAGTGGATCTGTTGGCTTTATTGAGCCACACTGAGTAGACTGCTGGTCCTCTATCTCTCTGCCTGAGTATACTACAAAAATGCCTCTCTCGGGATGGGTATGTGGTAGCTCCCCTCCCCTTCTTGCCCTCCCTGGACATGCCCACCCGAGCCTCTTGCCTTCTTCCATTTCTGTCAAACCTGACATTCTGCAGAAGGCTTCTGGCACACAGCATGTTCTTGGTATCATCTTCTCAGCCTGTGCCAGAGGCACCTGGCAAGCAACACCAGATGATCCATTACAGTGAAGAGTTGCCAGAATAAAACAAACACCTCTGGGCAGTGAGAAATTTCCTAAAGGACACTGACAAGTCTGAGCCGCCAATTCAGGCTTTATCCATCTCATACCTGCGCTCATTGTTTTTGGAAGGAAGTTCTGCACTGAAGAACTGGGAGTGCTAGACTTTAATAGGTTGAGCTAGCAAGACATAGTGTCCCATCGTGCTTTCATTGAGGGCGGCAGCCTCATATTTGTATGTGGTGCCCATGACAGTGATGGATTATTAGCACTGCCTAGAACATGGTAGAGTGGGGGCTCTGTTCAAATGTTCCTCAGATGACACTGGCCTTGGGTCTTAGCCCTGACCCAACTATCCCTGCTGCTATTCTGGTCTTGGAGGCTTCTTGCAGCTCCTCAGCATTGCTTTTCTCATTCTTGGTCAGTTCTGAAAGTGTCCCTTGTTCCTATTCAGGGCCTCCCTTTCAAGTTGAGAGGATTAAATAAAACCTCTTGATCCTCTGTCCTAGTGTCTGGTCCAGTGCACTTCTCTGACTTGTAGCCACAGGGCTTGCGCTCTCTGTCTTCACACAACAGACTTCTTTAAGATAGATAGCTCTGTTCGAACAGCATGGCTACACTGAAAAGGAAAGGCAGGGAATCGTAGCCAGGCTTCATACTGAATGGTACACTTCTGAGGTACACCTTTGCTCTGTTTTGATTCTTCAAGGCTAAGAGTGACCTTGGGCAGTAAAAAAGATAATTGTCCCTATTACTTGTCTTCCCTTTTCTAATAGCATTTTGGCTTTTAAGGGCGTTGGTAACGTAGAGCTGCATGTTTATTACCCAGTTTTCTTAATTACTCCTAGCTTTTAAGGTACTGTTGTCATTCTAATGCTGTCTACTAAGTGGCTAGTAGCGTATGCTTTTTTCCAGCTTGCGATCAGCCACCTAACTTTCAGACTTATCCTTATAATTAGACCCACAGAACGGATTTGTGTTTAGCCGGTACCTAAAGCTGTGAAGTGTTGCTGCTTCCACCATTAGTAGAGAACGTGCTGTTCTTTTCTTGAGAGAGAGACAGCGAGCATGCGCAAGGGAGGGAGGGGCAGAGAGATAGGGAGACAGAACTTCCTTCCAAGGAAGGAAGGATCCAAAGTGGGCTCTGTGCTGACAGCAGAGAGCCTGATGTGGGGCTCGAACTCACAAACTGTGAGATCGTGACCTGAGTCGAAGTTGGACAAGCCACCCAGGCGCCCTGAGAGTGTGCTTTTTAGGTATATTTTCCATTGATGTGTACGGGTGGAGGTAAGAGGACCTGCCACGGCCCAGCATGGACTACACTGAGCTTGTGCAGATGGAAACCACATCCTTGGCCCCATCCATATGCCTTCACAAGCTGAGCCAACTGGACAGCACCCTGTAGCTGCCCCTGGCTCCTTTGTTAGATATTCCAGAAGACTATGAATGTACTCTGCTAGGTGTTTTTGTTGCTTCATACATGTTAAATGACTAAATCCCAGTGTCACCTGGTATCTGTAGTAGAAATGTACATCCCCTTGGAGTTCTAACATGCTCCCCATAGAGTGAAGGTCTTGGTGGAATAGAAATAAATTAGGCCTCTAATTAGTAAGCCGAGGTTCCTGGCACTTCGGCTTCTCAGACTACAGAATGCCGGGGTGAAAGACATTTTTGGTTCTGTCTGGAATTTGGTGGTTGGTATTCTGTTAACATTCCTCATCTAGTTACAAGCCATGCCAGCCACCAGTCTTCCCACGTCCTTCCCTTTCAACTCGGTGGTGTAACAGCACAGCCCTTGTATAGCTTTTTCCAGGAATTAGAACGGGCTGCACCTATCAAGTGTGTGATGTGGCCAGCAAGACTGAGACCGGAGCCAGTGGCTGGCTGCCTGGCCCGCTTCTTCTGGCCCTCTCGGAAACTGGATGCAGGAAGAAGCGGTGGGTGCCTCCCTGCCTGAGTCTAGTCATCAGCCGCCACACGCTCCCCCACGAGCTGCACATTCTTTCACAGACCATTAGCTGCATGTGCGAGTATAATGTTTTTACTGTTTGGGAGAGGTTTGCTGGATCCAACAGGAAATCAGTCCTTCCCTTGTTTACCTAAACTGCCATGCCAAGATATAATGCTCCCTTTGCCTGATGAAGGAGTGGAGAAGGTAGAAGAGAAGGGGGAAGAAAGCACTTCTTTGTATTCAGAGAGGATAGCTCAAGATCATGTCCCTTTTTACCCCGTAAGGAGGGAGGGGATAGCTCACATGCTGCGGGGAGGGGTGTACGGTTGTAAATCTGCCCCATCTGCTGCTGTTCATTTCAGCTTTGCAGCCTCAGTTGTAAAAGTTTACGGTCCTTGGGCTTTTCCTTCTTGCCTCCTCCCTTTTGTCCCTTAACCTTTCCAGCCCACGTTTCAGCCCTGAGCCTGGGGAGAGAATTGGGAAGCAGACTATAGTCTGCTAACATCAAAGGCTGATTTCAGAGAAGTGTGGTGGGACTGTTGAGTAGTATGTGTGCCCCACATGTACTAGTCACCAGCTCAGCAAGTGTGGAAAAGGTTAGATTCCATGGGCCAGGGACCCCAAAGAGCTATATAGCCAGTCTTGTCTTTGTAGCTGTCCATACTGAGCAACCTTTATTGGCACTAGGGCATCAGACCTGTAAGGATCATCTCTTAACGTGTGTCTAACTTATTCCATGCAAAGTTCACTCCAGAAACTTGGTTGAGACCTGAAATTGAGGCAAGTCCTGAGATGCACAGTGATCTTGAGGGAGATTGGATTGCCTGCCAGGTGTATGGCATATTTTCTCCTTGGCAGAGGCCCTGGCACGGGCTGGGGTCCATGTTATCGCAGCAGTCTTTCTGCTTGGACTTCTCTTGCTGCTCTGTAGGAAGACCCTATCTGGCCACTTCTGCAAGTCCTGCCCCTTCTCAAGCACTCAGTAATTGGTGGTGTTGGCCCATCAGGAGATAAGGGGATGCCTAAGGCCTAAGCTTCCAGGATATTAGAAACACCCATATGTACAGTAGGATAAAGCTAAAGGCACTAGAGCAGACTCTTAGAATGACAGGTGAGTTCTAAATGAGCGCAGATCAAACAAGGGACTCAATTCATCAACTTCTCTGCCAGTTGTGACTTTGACACAAGTTGTGTTGCTTTGAGCTTCTAGCAGAGCTAATCCTGCCTCCTGTGTATTTCTGTCCTTCGTCCTCTACTCCAAGACTTTTGCAAAGCACTGTTTAAATAGGGGGTTGGGTCACAGCCCATCTCTAAGGAACTGATTGCTCCTGAGCCAAGAACACTGGGGCAAGATCCGGGAAAGATGGGGTCTCCTTGTGGAAGAGCAGCTCATCTGAACAAAGCCTAGAGGCCACAGACCGTAGACCAAAGGCCTTTACGGGACAGGCCCAGAGTCATCCTGAGGGAGCAGTACCATTTTCGTTTGATGATCTTGTCATCGAAGGGCTTCCTGAGCAGTTCTTGGTGCCACTTGGCACTGGCCCCTTTCCTTCTGAGTTAGGGCTCTGTGAAGGGCATGGCTCCAATAAGCTGAGGTATCTGGTGTGTGGGCAGCAGCCGGAAGTGTGCAGTGATGGCCTCAAATGAGGTTGTTCCTGAGACGCTGCTCCTGCTCCAGGGAGAGCTCTGCATTAGCTCGGTAAGAATCTCCTGTGGACCAAAGAAGAACAGGTAAGTAGCCAACCCTACCGTGCTCTCATCCCCTCCCTAACAGCTTCACTCACTCACTCACTCACACACACACACACACACACACACACACATTCTGCCCTGCTCACCCTTTACATTAGGTCACTCATGGGCACAAACACCAATCCATTTTGTAGAAAGAGACCCTGACGTGTAGTTTCATGGACATAAGAAAGAATAGGCTACTGAGTGGAAAGGGTTGTGCTGGTTATTCTTTTTTGCCCATCCTCCATCCCCAGATTCCTTCTCTACCCTTTTTGTATTTTTTTGTGCTCTACAGAATTGTCCCCTGGAAACTGCCTCACCCTGGCCCCCTGAGCCTCTGGTCTCTGATTTAGGTCAGTGGGGAGCAAGAGCAGGAGATCAGCAGATGGCAGGTGGGAGAGGCTGGGGTATTTCTTCTGTATTCTGTGGTGATGGCCTCATCAGCTCCCCCTGACCCCAAGCTCGAGCTTTCTCCTGGCTCCTTCCGGTGCCCTTTCAAGCCAAAAGGTGTTAACAGTTTTCCACTGTTGCTATCCTCTCATTTCCTTAGTCCTATTCACATCTAATTCTTTCGTCCTATTCACACACTATATAAATAGTCCTTTCATGAAATACCTTTGTACTCTTACCTGGTTTGCCCTAGCTTTCTGCAGGGACCCTCACAGTGGCCAGAACAGCACTATTTTTCTTTCCTCCCTCACTGCCTGGACCCCCAGCAGCCTGCTCTCCACTGTGCAGTCTGAGGTTCCAGTTCCGATGTCGCTCACGTCCCTGTCTCCTTTAATGGCAGCAAAATCGACCCAGTCACACAATTTCAAATACTTGGACTATTTCCTCTTACTGTCTTCCATCTGTTGCTAGACTCACCTTTTGAAAACATAAATCTGATCTTTTTGCTCCCCTTGACTGAAATTTGTCAGTGGTTCCCAGAAGCCCACAGGATAGTCGTTCTCGTAGCAAGAACCATCATAACCCTGCCCGCAAAGAGCTTTAGCGGGTTTGAAGTATATAGCTCCATTTTAAAACAAAGAAAACGTTTTTGTGGTTGAGATTTTCCTTCAGTCTTACAGCTCTACAGAAAGTGGTGGACTTACACTTAATTTTTTTAATGTTTATTCATTTTTGAAAGACAGAGACAGAGCACAAGCAGGGGTGGGGTGGAGAGAGGGGGGAGACACAGAATTTGAAGCAGGCTCCATCCAGGCTCTGAGCTGTCAGCACAGAGCCCGACGCGGGGCTCGAACTCACAAACCGCGAGATCATGACCTGAGCCAAAGTTGGGCACTCAACCGACTGAACCACCCAGGCGCCCCTGGACTTGGATTTAGATCCCGATGAAGCCTTGTCCCCAAATCCAACGAGGCCAAATCCTATGCTCTTTCTCCAGTTCTTCCTTTCTTCCCTGACTTCTGCCCCTCCTTTTGAAACCCAGCTCAAATGTCACTTTCTCTGGGAAAACTTGTTCACCCCCAGGTCGTTGCTTTCTCTCCATGCTTGCTCAGCATTGGTTCATATTGATTTGGAGTACTCAGTATTAGGGTTATCCATTTGCATGCCTGCTTACCCTGTTCACCACTGAGCTCCACGTTTTACTTCTATTTATTTTCCTAGTGCCTGGCATAGTGTTCAACACAGAAGTGGGTCTTAAATGTTTGCTGACTGAATAAACCAGACTTGCCCCACCTTACCCCATGTGTGCAAAGGTGTGAATGCAAACACCCCATAGCAAATATAGGCATTTCATAACTTGAAGATGGATTGCTACTTTCCTTTACAGACCAGGGGAGCAACCACCTCCTCACTCTGTCCCCCCCTGAATCATTGCGTCTTCCTCTGTCCAATTCTACCAAATCTGCAAGTGTGCTGAGCCCTGTTCCCTGTGGCCTATGCTGTGCTCACAGCTGGGGACAGCAACCCAGCTGGCGGACTTCCGCTTTTGCCCGTGAGGCGTTCAGCTTAAGGTGGGGACAGCTAAGAAAGACCATGTGAATGGGGGAGTGAACAATAACGGGCCTGGCAAAGAGAAATCTTGACTTGAAGTAAGAGAAAAGACCCCCGGATAGATGGGGGACGGAGTTTATAATCCACGCCACCTTAAGGACAAAGAGGGACACAGAAGTAGTTACTGGGTGAGGCTGCCGGTGGGACCAGCTGGATCTAGAAATCTACCTGGGAAGACATCAAAGGAAACTCCTCTCTGTTCCATCCCTGACCTTCTGCACGCCCAGTCCAGTCACACACAGACATGCATGCAGCCTCCCCTGGCTCCCTGAGCCCACAGATGCCAGCCCCACACAGGCTCGCGCTTACCTGTGTGGCAGTTGTGCAGCCAGACCCGGTGCCCGTCATACTTGCAGCGGCACCGCATCATGTTGTTAGAGAAATCAGACTCTGCCACCTCATATTTGGGGTTCACAACCACCTGGAGTGAGAGAGGGGGACAGTTGAAAGCAGGTGATGTGGCTTCTGAAGTTGGCAGTGGCTGGAATAATCCTTTATATTTCCTGTCATCTCACAAAGGGTATTTCTGTTCTTCACTTCATTCGTCCTTACAGTCACCCAGAAGGCCGGCACTCTTGTTCCTATTTGACATTGTCCATTAAATCAAGACTCAAACCTAGGATCCTCTGGATCCTCATTCAGTGTTCTTTCCCCATAGCAGAGCTCCTTCAAGTGCCAGGCCTGTCAGAGGCCCTATTTGTGAGACTCTCTTCCTTCATTTGACCTCAGGAAACTTCTGGAATATGTGCAGGAAATGGAGTTCCTGTGGGGAATCCCCAAACCCCCTTACCTGGAAGATATAATTCCCAGGGCCCACATCTGTGATGTCCACCCACTGGCAATCAATGTCATGCCGGTAGGTGTCCCAGCAGCCGACAGTCACTCCCTGCTCCCCAAAGTTGGCACACGCATAGCGCTTCTGCAGTCCTGTGAGGAATGGCGCTGACAGTTAGTGAGGCAGTGATAGGTGCTCAGGACCAAGCATTCTGCTCAAGTTACTGTTTAATCCTCACACCATTCGTACCATTCAAGTGCAATCAGATTAGGGACCTGCGATTCCATTACATAACTTGCATGACTATCAGAGCCAGATTTCCTACTAACCATGAACCCAGCTCTAGCAAACCTCCATCTATGGCAGATTATTTCTTTGGATGCTCTAGTGGAAATTCCTGTTGGCTGTTGGCCTCGGAAATACGGTTGGAAGGTTCCAGCCCTACATGCTAAGGATACATTGTCCAACCCTTTGAAGAGCCAGTGTTTGCCATGCTGTCCTTAAGGGCTGGGAACTGTGGGTATGCAAGTAGGAATCTGACGATCTGTGCCCTCAAAGAACTTAGCCCAAGTGAAATAGCCCTGCAACTACTACCCAAAATAGTGTTAAGTATTTAGAAGCAGTACGAAGTCCGTTGGGAATGCAGAGGCAGTGGACCTTCCACCTAAGATGTCAGAAGGTAAGAAACCGATCTTTCTGAATTGCCTGGAGTGCTGACTGTTGCCAGGCCAGAGTCTCCAGGTGTCTGAGGTGGCTTCATCTGAGGGCAGAAGGGAGCCTCACCCTGAAGGGGCTGAGGAGTAGAACACAAGGAGGAGATGCTGACAGGAAACCATATACCTGTGGGGCAACTTGTGTCCTCCAGGCAGAAGCTGGCCTTGTGCCCCTCAGCCACCTTGGAGCCATTGAGAGTGAGTAGGTCATAGTGGGTGAAGACCTCAATGCTGTGGTAGTGCCTGCGGAAGGGAAAGAGCTGTGAGCTTGAGAACAAGAGGAGAGGGTCCTCTCTGGAGGAGCTGGCAGGTCAGTGCCCTTCTCCCTTTCCAACCCAAGATTAGTGGGACCCAGGGTCTACTTTCCCGTCATCCCCACCAGGCAGCAAGGCACAGCTGCCACCACCCTCTAGGGCGTTAACCCAGGTGAGGAGGGTAAGTGCTGCCCTGGTAGCCTCCGGGAGGCTGGTGCCTGGCTACCAGGCCTGATCGGAGGCGGCAGGAAGGGACACTTCGAGGGACCAGCCTAGGAGCCCAGCCGCTGAGGAGCGGGGCTCACTCTCCTCCCTGTGAGCCTGGGACCAAATTGCTACCATTGTTTCCAATCCAGTTCTAATGACAACTGTGTTCATGCTGCAGGGAAAGGTGCTCATTATCTCAGCAAGGTCAAGTCCCAAAGTCGCTGCCCCTTCCACTCAGCTTTCCCCACCCTACTGTGTCCTGAACAAGAAAATACCATTTTTCCATTCTGCCTTTGTTACAGGCATCGTCTGTCCTGTGTGGGCTGGAGACTCCTGACAGGAAAGAATGCCCATTGTCTCCTTTTAGTACAGTGTTCACACTTTTCTTTGGGGGCCTTGCTCTGCTGTGGCAGAAACCAGCAAACTTTTTCTGCAGAGCTAGCATCCTGGATGGGATGTCTATTTTGGGTCTCCAGGTTTCTAGGAGTCCCCACCTTAATGTGGTTTTCAAAGACAAGGCCCAAAGTCCAATGTAGAGAAATTATCCAATATTCCAACAGAGACCAGCTCAGCCGGCAATGACTGCTCCCCTGGCCGTTCCTGGGGAAACGCACCATTTGAGCGCCATCAACTGGGGTACATCCAGGACAGGCAAGGGAGTGACCGGCTGGCAGGGCCGGTCGATGCTCCTGGGGCTCCCTAGTGGCTCCTGGAGGCAAAGCCAGTAAGGTGTCTAGGAAGGAAGGCTCTTAACCCAGAGCGCACACCCCTCCGGGAAAGTGAGTGGGGTCAGGGAAAGACCAGACTGGTTTGGTTCCTGGACTCTGCTTTTTGTCCCTCCAGAGCCAAGGCAGGAGCAGGCACTAACCTGTGGCACTGGTGCCAAATCCAGCTGTGGCGGCCTGTCTTGGGACGGAAGTCAGCCCGGCCCAGGTTGTAGATCTGTGAGGAGAAGCGCAAGAGGCGCCGGTGCCCGTAGGGCCAGTCCATGAGGTCGGCAGACTGGGACAGGCAGTTCTCTTCGTGGGCACAGTACAGCTGGCTGAGCGGGCGGTCCTCCAAGTAAGCCGTCTCCTGCACCAGCTGGGCATTCATCACAAGGTCCGGAGCACCTGGGGCCACAGGAGGCACAACGCCGTGCAAAAGGTAGGAAGGCGGCCAATTTGCTCTTGGGCATAGGGAGACAGGCATGCCCCCAAACCAAGCTCTTAGAGGAGCTACCAGAAAAGTGGAGCTCTACCCAGAAGAGTAGGGAGGTTTAGGAGTTAAGACTGGGGAGTTCTAGCAATAGAGGAACGATCTATTGCCTTGGCCTGGGAAGCAGGTAGTGCCGCTGTTAAGCATGATGGCTTTGGAGCCAGGCTGCCTGGGTTCAAATCCTGCTTAATTTCTGACTGCACCATTAAGTAGCTCTGTGACTTGCTTCACCTTTTGCACCTTTTGTCTCTCATCTTCCTCATCCATGAGAGAGGGATAATAATAACGCCAATCGTGCCAGTACCTGGAACGTGCTTAGGTCATTGTCGGGTAAGCACGCAGTGGATGTAAGCTAGTCTTTTGTCAGGTGCTTCTCAGCTCCCGGGGGCCTTTGTGTAGCCTGGCTCACAGTCCCTCCTCAGCCCCGCTGCCTCCAGCTTGGCGTTCTCAGCTCAGTCACTCCCTCTGGGTCTCAGTTCCTTCAAGGAACTGGCAGGGAGGGTCAGAAAGGTTCATCTCTGGGCCTGCTCCTGAGCTCTGCCATTCTGGTCCATTCCGCTGAAGTTCTAGGCCTGTGCCTCCTCTAGAGCTCCTGTTCTAATAGGATTGCTATCCTGGGTATTCATACCAGGCCATCCCGTGCTCTCTCCTCGGAGGCATCGTGGACATTTCTGGTGCTTCTCTGTGCATAAAAGTCCCCGTTGCTGGAAAGGCTGCTCAGTGCCTCTCCTGTTCCCTTCCTGTCACAGGGGCTCTTACCCACCCCACCCCCCACCCTTGGAAAACACATGTTCCCTGTACAGAAGTGTGGAAAGCTGCAGCTTTTACCATGTAACATCAAGAGAGACAAGTTGCCCATTCTCAATGCTTGCTCTTGGAAAAGCTGGGTTACAGTTTAGATTTTTGGTAGAGGCATCCCCTGGCGGAGCCTAGGTACTGAGGCTGGTGAGACGGGGCTGCTGGTTTATTTCAGTGGCGGGCGGGGGGGGGGGGGGTTGGGGATGGAGGGTGATAGCAGGAACTGGCTGGGTTGCCAGATGATGCCTGTACTGTCACTAAATGCTCCTGAAATTTCTGTGGTGTGTTTTGGAGAAAGCCAGGCTATGCCCACTGACAGACCCTTGTGCTCCTGAGGGAAAGAAGGAGAGCTTTCAGAGAGACCGAGAAGGAGAGAGGGTAAAGGGAAAAAAGGAGTGAGAAAAACCACGGAGGAGAGATAGGGATGGTCCCACAGGCAGCAGGTCGCCTGTCTGTGCTCAGCTGTTGTGAAGTGTCCAAAGCATTCACCAGGCAGTAGACCAGGGAGGGGGTGCAGGGTTCCCAGGATGGGGAGACACTGGGGAGCAGGCCCCCAACGTGCTGTGAGCCTTAGTGCTGGGATGGCCCACTCTGGTGCCACATGATTGCAGGCGAGGGTGCACTGGACAGAGAGGAAGCCCCAGAGCTCACTGACAAAGGTCAAGGCTGTCTTGGCATGCAAGTTTGGCCGGGAAGAAAGTCAAGTAGTTGCACGCGTTGGTGCCAGCTTGAGCCTTTGGACTGGCCACAGTTATCTTGGCATCGGCCTGGTTGGCAGATGTCAAACAGACGCTGCCGCCCCGAGAATCTGGGTGTGGGGGGCGGACCGATGCCTCAGAACAGGCTTGGGCCTGTTGGGCCAACCCCACTGCTCCGGGGGAGGACACACAGCAGAGCCTTAGGCCGTGCACGCTCCTCACAGTTGCATTCTCCGTACAACAGCTTTCAGACTCTTCTTACTACAAGCTGCACTACGAAATACATTTTACGCCGTGGCCCAGCACACACGTACATAATCCCAGGATGACTGCCCTTACTAAGTGTGACACATTCTCTCGTTTTCTATCCTGTTTCATTTTTTTTTTTAACGGTCACGACAGGAAAATTGAAAATCACTGTTGGGTATCCTGGGGTTTTCTCATATTCTCTGTTTTAATCCTCACAATAACTCCACGAGCTGGGCAGGGCAGGGCTGGATCCTCACGTGACAGGGGACTTGGCCACACACAGCCGGTAATGGCAGAGCCAGTGCTCCAAGTCCCGCCCTCCTACCCCCCACCCTTCCAGGGTTGGGGCTGGGACCAGCTCTCGGGCCCTCCCGGAGAATGGGAGGTGCGGGCTCACCAAACTGTCCCACCGGCGCCGTGGACTTTACTCACTGTCTGTGCAGGAAACTCCGGCCGAGAAGCGCCCTGCGCCGTGGGAGCAGTGCACCGGCCCGTGCCGCGAGCACTGCTGCAGGGCAAGCTCTGTGCCTGAGCAGCGCACGCCGCTCATCACCACCTCTCCGGCCCCCGGCGTCCCCTGCCAGTACCAGGTGTCCTGAGAAAACAGCCAGCAGCCCCTGGTTCAGGCCGAGGGGTGCTTTGGAAGCCTCTCCTCTGATGCTCGTGCTCTAGAGCCCTGTCGGACCACCCCTGCCCAGCTGTGTCCAGCCTTGGCTCAGAAGTCTTCAGGGATGGGACGCTCCCTGCTACTGTGCGCCCCTCCGAGAGCAGAAGTTTCTTCCGTTGCACTGAGGCAGGAAGATTCTTCCGCCACTGGCCTTGCCCCCACCCTGTTCCACACAGCTGCCCTTAGCTATTGGAGAGGGGGCCCTGTCCCCTGTCCCACTCAGGTGGCCTGCCCCGTTTCTCCAACTGTGCCTTGTGTCGCCCTGGGCGGTCAGCTGTGGGTAGGGTTGGCCCCAGTTCTCTAAGTGAGGAATACCCGGCAGCCCCACCGGCCAGGCAGGCCCAATGGAGGACGAGGTAGCATCGCAGCCATGCCCCGGCCTCGTGATTTTCTTTCCTTGGTGCCTCTGGAATCTCTCTGAATTTCCCCCAGGATGGCCACTAGCCTGGGCCACACCAGCGTGACTTCTCGGCTGGGCTACTGCCATGTTAGGTTTCCTGTATCCATGCTGATCTCCACCCCAACAGTGTGCCACACAGCACAGAAGAGATTTTCGAGAAACGTGCACTGCAGACTTCACGGTTTGCCTGCCACCTCCCTCACATATCACACACACCACTGGCCCTTGATAGCCCCACTCCGGCCCTGGTCCCTGATTCCCCCAATGGGGGCAAGCCTCCGTGGGCCACAGGGTCTCTGCGTGGGCTGTTTATCCCCACCCCACCTTCTCCCGGTAACTTCCAGTCCTCTTTCCTACAGACAACATACAAAAGTATGTGTCTGCTGTGTGAATGTTTTCTGGCAACCGCCTTCCTCACTTTACTGACTGTCCCATGAAGCAGGGGCTACATCTTGTTCTCCACACTGTCCCTGGCGCCCAGCATTCTACCGGCCCCCCAGTTTCACTCAAAAATTCATCACTGAATGAATGCAGGAAGGGTTAGCACTTGTAGCACAGGACGTTGGGAAGCACAACAGGAACCTACCTTGATCGCGTGGCTGGCAAAACCCAGGCCGAGCTGTCGGCAGGCCACCATGGCTTCGCTGAGCCCCCAGTGATCGCTGCACACGGCCCCCCAGCGCTGGACTCCGTTCACCTCTACCTGCACCTCCACCACACCCTCCTCAGGGCTGCGCCCGCCGGCCAGGCGCACCTGCAAGGGTCACAGGTGTGTGAGGAGTACAGTGGCCTCGGGAGGAGAGGGCTCAGGACAGCCAGCCTGGATCTGCCCGGCCTAGTTCGCTGTGCAGCCCTGGGCACGACACTCCTCCGGGTTCATCTCCTCTGTTCCTTGGGGACGTTTTGCTAGTGTCTGATGTCCCTGCCCACAAGGGACACCTGACTCCAGGTGCCTCACCTGCTCTGGTTTTTGTGCTCCTCTTACCTGAAATTCTACCATTAATGATGGCTTTGCCAATGGCAAAGGGCCTTCATATCTATTGTCCCATTCACAATAACCCTGTGAGATAATTAACCCCAATTTACAGAAGAAAGCCATGATCAGAGACACGAGCGAGCGACTTGTCCACCATCCACGTCTGCAGGGCCCTTGAACTCTGACCTTCCCACGCAGCCTTGCCAGTGCCTCTCCCAGCACTGACAGTCCTGCGGCCCTCTGTCCTAGCCACCTTCTTTCGCAGCCTCACCGGGGGCCTGAGAGGCTGTGGTGGGACAGCGTATCTGCCTCAAGGGTGCCCGCCACCACTGGACATCTCTGAGAGGATGTGGGCCAGGCCAGGGGACTTTGAGGAGAGGGCTTTACAGACTGGCTCTGAGAAAGTGCCCACTGGTTTGATGTATCCTGGGGCTCTCTCTCAGGGCTTCCCAGCCCCCCAGCCTGAGGTCATGCCCAAGTCTGAGCTCACCTGATTCTGGAAGCCCATGTTAGGGACGTTGCACCTGACGGCAGCATCATTCTCATGTTGACAACCATTCTGGGACCCTTCCAGGGAGGGGCAGTCACTGAGGGTCCGCTCATACCCCCTACAGCGCACCTCACTCAGGTGGATGGGCCCCAGTCCTACGGGGGAGAGGGAGAGGTGCTGTGCAAGGCCCCATCTCTGTAACCCCACACCTTGGTTTCCCCTCCATAGACAGGGAGACCTTCCTGTCCTGGGCCCTGGACACCAAGGGATGGAGCCACGGCACATCCAAATCCTCCCGCCCCACCCCAGGTCTCCTCACCTACCTTGGCCCAGCTGCGCCCCAAAGAGGGCCTCCCGAGCAGAGCCAAAGCCAAGCTGACGACACACAATGCTGGCGGAGATGAGGTTCCATCCGTGGTCACAGACGGTACCCCACTGGTGGTTCCTGAGCACCTCCACCCGGCCTTCACCCACCTGGGCCCCAGAGCGGAGGCGCACCTTCGGCTCCTGCTGCGAGAAAACTAGCTTCAGGGCAGGCTGAGGAGGGGGCAGCAGGCAGGGGCTGAGCCATGGCAGGGGGCCTGGGCCGGGCCCCTTCAAGCCGGGCGAGCCCATGACAGGGAGTTCCAGTCCCACCTCTGACAGCTCAGAGATATTACCTCCATTAAGCCAGTTTTCTCAAGTGCTCTTTCTTCATGACAAAGAACCACCACACTGGTGGTAGTAGTAACAAGGGAACCTTAGGAGTTGGGGTTCTTGGGCTTCTCAAGCCTTCCTGATCTCTGGGGGGGGGGCAGGGGGTGTTCCTTCCTTTTGTCCAGCCCTGGCTTCTTCCCTGTTCTTTGGGGCTGAACTAGATCGATGCTTCCCAAAGGGGTGTATGAGATGATTTGAGAGCTGCGCAGGGGCATGGCATTAATTAAGCTGACTCACACAGTGGGGAAGTTACTCCTCCGGTCCCTCCTGTTTCATGGAGGAGGCCATCCCACTGTGGGGCCGCCATGTCTGTAACACCTCACCGGCACTTAGGCGTTGCTTTTTATAACAAAGGGCCAGGCTCAGGTTCAATACCTTCGGGCCTCAATTGGGTGTTAGCTACGATGTAATTACTGTTTTTATGGTTGCCTTCTATTCATGACAAGTGATGTCAGCTTTCCATTTATGGTTGGGACATAAATGGTTCCTTTTAAATAAATCCCAAGTTTCTACCATGCTGTGTCCTCCTCCCAGGCTGCACCAATGCCTCCTCGGTGGGAGCGGGCCTCCCCTCCCCTCCCCTCCCCTCCCCTCCCCTCCCCTCCGGCCTGTCCTGGAGAGCCCCTCCCCACCTGGAGAGCTGAGGTCCTGCTCAGACCCAGCCCAACCCACCTCTGCCCAGGATTCCTTGCGCCCAGGCTTTGCCTTCGCAGGGCGGAAGCGGGGCCCTGCCACACAGCTGACCACAGCGTGCATGCCACCTGGGCAGGCTGGCCGCAGCTTGCCCCGTGCTGGAGCCACCTGCACCTGGCAGTTGGCCATGTGGGGCTCTGTCCCCAGGCAGTTGACCTGGTGGATCCAGAAGGAATTCTTCTGTGTCAGGCTCTTCAGCCTGGAAGACAAGGGAGACTGAGGGTGGGGAGGGGTTGAGGGAGCTCAGGAGTCAGGGAGGCCAAGGCACTGCGGAGGAAAGGGACATGCCCTCCCCTTCATGCCACACCCCTCTGCACCCTCCCCTAAGGATGCTGCTCCTCACCTAGACTTGGGGTCCTTCATCTTCAAATTCCAGACTTTCCTAGGTGGGAGAAAACAGGTGGGGATGGAGTGGGTGCAGGAGACCCCCTGGGCCCTGCCTCCTCAGAACTGTTCTTGAGTTTGCACTGGAACTCTGTCTGTAAACTTGGCCGCATTATGTCAATGCTGAGCTTCAGCCCTGGCACAGGGTCTCTGCGCAGACACCGATGATCTCCATTTCCCAGGGAGAAAAGCGGGGCCCAGCAAGGTACCTCGACTAGTTCCCAACGGGGGTTTCTTCGGCACTGGACCGCCCCTGAGTGGGCAGCCCCCAGCTCGCCCTCTCCCCACATGCAGATGAAGGGGAGCCTTGAGGGAGCGCCCTGAGAAAAGGGGAGAGGTCCTGGGGGGCGGGTGCAAGCTGGAGACCTTGGTGGTGGGGGCTGCCCACTCAGAGGCTATAATCAGGGCTGCCCTCCTCCTCATGGGTGCTGGGCCAGTCAGCCAGGCCCAGAGGTGCAATTACCAGGCAGTAGGGAGTCAGGGGCCCTCATCCCAGTCATCCCCAGGGACAGAGCCACGCGCGCCTGGTCTTTGGGAGTGGGCCCAGGTAAGACAGAGACACAGGACAGAGCCACCAAACCAACTGGGGGTGTGCAAGGGGGCCACCACTCGGATGCAGGGTGGGAGCTTTTGCCCTTGACGAGAAACACATATAGTTTTCACTAGCACAGAGCTAGTACCATTTAGAGGCTGATGCAATCTTGTGACAGTTCTGTCACGTTTTGACAGAGTATTTTTATGTTTCCTCTCCCAAATGCTGCCCCACCCTATGTCCTGCTCACACGCAAAGCAGTCAAAGCCTGGCTCAGATCAGAGTGGAGGAAATTCCCTGCGGACTGGCTCATCGAGGCCCCGGGGGCCCTACAGAGGGCCCACAGCGTGGAGTTGGCAGAGCGGAGACCAGAGCTCAGGCTGTGTATACTTGTGGGCACCACCGTAAGTATCTTCAGTCAAGCCCAGTGTTTAAGCAGGGACACAGGTTTGCGTTCGGTTGTTTTCATCTGGGAAGCTTTCTGTACTACGGTCAATTCTTTTCATACGATTAGCAAGTAGAGTGCTTTTCTGTTTCGAGGTTCTTCCCAGGGTCTCCAAGTTCATCCTCACACTCCCTTGCATTATTCTGAGAGGCCCGGAAGTCCAGCTGGGACTGTTTCCCTCCCAGCCCCACACCCATGGCCATGTCCTGCCACAGACGCCACCCTGCCCAACTCCCTGAACTCTGCAAGGTCCCACATGTCACAGCCACGCACATGTACTCATACGTGTCTCTCTCATGCACAGACGCACACACATATGCTCATACATGGGTGCACGCACTCGGCCACCGCCCCACAGCCCCCTGACCCCCGCAGCTCTCCGTCCAACTGTCCTCCTACCTGTAGTAGTGACTGTTGACAGGTGCCTCGCTGGGGAAGCCCAGCATCCCACACACCACCTTGCTGTTGTTCCTGGTCCAGCCCTGGTCACACACCTGCCGCCAATGTCCCTCGTACCTCACCTCCACTGCTCCCTCAGTCACCAGGCTATGCCGCTTGGTGCTGGCAAGAATGGGCTTGAGCCGCACCTCCTCCAGCCGCCGGCCCTGCAGGGTACAGAGTCACTGTGGGCCCCAGGATTTCTGCGCCCGCTGAGCCTGCTACAAGGTCTTCACATGGGAGAGCCGGGGCTCAGAGCACTTAGAGATCACTCCATCCAGGCTCTCAATGGACAGACCAGGAAACAGAGGCCCAGAGATGAGGTCATCTGTCAAAGCCACATAGCACAAGAGAACCTTGGTTTATCTACAGTCCTCTCCTCAACTCCAGAGAGAACCAGGCAGGTCTGTGCTCCCCCTGGGATCAGGGTCAGGCCCCTTGGAGTTTGGGAGGCTTCCGCTGGGCACAGAGGGGCCTTCTCTGTGTTACCCTGGGGAGAGCTGAGGATGGGCATGGACCAGCTGTTTGAGACTCCCAGCAGGATCTTTGGCCCATGGGACCCCCGCCCTGGCCCTGGGGTGATTCAGACCATGGGGACCACCCCACCCTGGCCTGCTGCATTTGTGGGCCAGGGCCAGCTGTCCTTAGACTGGGGCTGCCTGGCAGTGGAGGGTAGGAGCCAGGACCTGCCCTGCCTGCTCCCGTTGTTTGGCTTGAGCTGTTTTTAGCTCGAGGTTGTTTGTGCCGGGAAGAGGCAGCAATTGTGGCCGGGCCTTGTGGGTGAGGCAGCCCCTCACCCCTGCTGCCTCCCTTGTGGGGAGTAGCTTCAGCGATCCCCAACAGGCCCAGCCTGAACCCCCAGCCTGCCCTGCTGTAAGCTGGGCCCTCTGTCTATGCACCTGTTCTGGGCCGCCAACATGACGTGGGGCTCCAGGGACGCTTGTCAGCCCACTCTGCTGCTTTTCCCTTCCCTCTTCCTCCAGGTTCATCACCTGTCCCGTGACCCAACACTTGGCTCCGGCCAGGGCCTGAACAGCCTCCTCACCTGGGGTCCAAGGGCATTGGAGACCCTCTCAGAAAGATAGCCACGCTGGCGCTGGGGGTGACACACCACCCCAATGTCCTCCGAGTGACTGCAGTCACTGACACCCCAGCCATTGGACATGCACTGGTCCAGGGAGCTCTCTGTGCCCATACAGCGCACATTGTCCAGCCAGATGGGTCCTGTGGGCGGGAGACGGGTGATGCTTAGGGACAGAGAAGCAAGTCACGGGTTGTGCCTCCTTCATAGGACCCCACAGTTATCAACTGTCTTCTTCCAGAGCCTGAGTAGAAGTGGGGGAGGGGAGTTGGTTCTCCTGGGATCTTGGTATCTACAACCCTACTTGCTGCCTCCTTTTGGCAGCAGCTCCTGTAGAATCTGTTTTTGGAAAATGCCAGGTAGGTTTAGTGATTAGATCTATCCACCCATTCATCCATCCATTTGTTCACTCAACAACATTTGCTGAGCACCTACTGTGTGCCAATCACTCTGTAAGAATGGAGTAGGGTGGTGGTGGTGGTGACCTCACTGTAGGTGAGAGTGGGAGGGTCGGAGCAAGGGTCTGGTGCAGCCAGGGCACTCAGGAAATACCTCATGGACGAGGTCATTTGAGCTGGGTATTAAAGGATGGGCAGGAGTCTGTTGAAGCCTCAGGATGCTCAGCCTTTGAGAGAAACCCACTATCATCTCCTTGTCTTCCTGCTGGGCAGCACCAGGCACTCACCCTCCCCTTGGCCATACTTGGCACTGTGGGCCCAGGTCAAGGCTGTTTCAAAGCCCAGTTGGCGGCAGGCCACCGTGGCCTCCTGGAGAGCGAAGTCATCGTCACAGACAGTGCCCCACTGGCCCTGGTACAGCACCTCCAGGCGGCCCTCCTCTGGCCTGCTCCCTGGGCCCACCAGCCGTAGCTTCGTGGTGCCCAGTGACTGTAGCCTGCAAGGAGGGGCCTGGAGCAGGAGCAGGAGCAGCATGAGCAGGGAGAGGGCAGCTGGTAGGGACCACATCGTGGTGACTTCAAGGGCAGCTGGGGCCAAGGCACCTGAGGAATGAGTAAACGTGACAGTGATCACCACCTCTACCCCTGACAGTGATCACCACCTCTACCCCTGACCTAGGCCTCTTCTGCTGGCTGTCAGGGACAAAAGACGGCAGGGCCCCTCCAAGTGTGTGCGCGCATATGTACATGTGTGTGTTGTGGCATCGGTGGAGTCTGGGCTCTGAGATTAGGCAACTTGGTCTAAACCCACTGTTCACTGTCCATGTGACCTTGAGGAAGTTTAACCTTACTGAGTCTCAATTTCCTCATCTGTAAAGTGGGGATAATAATCCTTGTCTCAGTGTTGAGAGTGTTAAACACTGTAGGTAAAGTGCTTAGCACAAACCTACCACACAGCACTCAGTAACTAGCTGTTCTCAATACAGTCCTATATGTTGGTAGAAGGGGTGGCCCACCCTTTGAGTCATAGGGGCGTCCCCAG
Source organism: Leopardus geoffroyi (assembly GCF_018350155.1). Taxonomy (NCBI): domain Eukaryota; kingdom Metazoa; phylum Chordata; class Mammalia; order Carnivora; family Felidae; genus Leopardus; species Leopardus geoffroyi. The sequence goes on from NC_059334.1 coordinate 57,748,658, forward strand.
GGTGCCCTCAGGTCCAGAATAGCTACCCCAGGGGCACGACTCTTGCACCCTGGCCACCCTCACCATGGAAGGCACATGGAATGCTAGAGGGGAAACAGTCATGTGAGGGGGATCCAGGCCTCTACCACTCATTTGCTGTATGGCTTGAGCAGGTGTCTCAAATTCTCCAGGTCCTAATTCCTTATTACTAAAGTGACAAAACTAAGCCAAAAATTGTCTAATACTTCCTCTAGCTAAGATAGTCTATGATATCCTCAAGCTCTGGGTCCATCTAGACACGTGATTCACTGATTCAACAAACATTTTTGGAATACTTGCCTCAGGCCAATTATTAGGCCAGATGCCAGGACACAGAAGAGAAGACATCAAACACTTACCCCCTGCTCTCATGAAGCTCAGAGAAGGGGAAGCAGGGAAGGCTCTCAGAGAGGGGATACTTAATCAGGGCCTTGTTGGCTGAATAAGAGTTCTCCCTCTGTGGGGAAAGGGGCATTGCAGGTAGACAGAAGAGGGGGTAAAAGAGGAAAGAGGGCAAGAGCAGAAAGCGTCCTCTCTTTCCCCGGTACTGTAGTATTGGAGGCCTGGAGGGGGCAAGAGTGGAGGCACAGGCTGGGGCCAGATGAGCAAGGGCCTTGGGCACCACGAGAGGGTTGCTCTTCATTCTGTAGGAAGTGAAGGGCCACGGGAGGGTTTGAGGCAGTGAGCACACACCAGAGACAGGGTTCCTGTAGTCACATCAGGTGCTCTTTGGGTCCCTAGAGGGGGCTGAGGTTAAGGGCTGGCCTCCCCCTCATACATTAGCAGCCTGGGTCCCGGGAACAGGGTAGGGGAGGAGCAAAGGGGAAAGCGTAGAGCTGGTTAGGGCTGCCAGAGTGTCCACAGCCACCAGTGCTGAGGCTCCCCCACCGCCAGGCTCTGCAGCTGGTGAGGGGTTGAGGCTGGCCTGGAACAGGGTGGAGAACGTTGGGTCCTTGACTCCCTGTTCAGTGCTTGAGTCTTGAGAGAGCTCGTTCTGGGGAGACCCCCTCTTCCACGGCCACCGCTGCCACTAGGAGACTGCATAGCCGGTCACTCTCAGCAGGGAGGGCCTCACAGGGCCCGCGCCACTCCTGTCCCCACAGACTGGTAGTCTGGCTGGGAGTCAGTCCTTGCTCCTTCCTGCACACAACCCCTCCCCCTTCAGCCACTGATCCTCCTGCTTTGGTGAGCCCAGAGCTGGGTGGAGGGGGCTCCTAGGAGTGTACTAGATGGGCTCAGGAAGGATGCTCCTTGGGGACGGTGCCCCCAGTGCCCAGATAAGTGCCAGCTATGTATGTAGGTGACACCAGGAAATATCACGGCCGCATGGATGACACTGCACAGCGTGTACACGTACAGACCAGGACGTACAGACCAGGAGTCAGACCACCTGGGTTCACATTCCACTTCCAACAATTAGTTTCTGGGTCGTCTCGGGCAAGTGATTTAATTTCTCAGTGCCACAGTTTTGCTTCTGTAAAATGGGGATCGTAAATAGCACCTACCTCATGGGATTCTTGTACAGATTAAATGAATGATGAATACATGTTAAACCCTCAGAAGAGAAGCTCTCCATTGACAGGTAACTATTATCAACAGTAACCGTAACAGCCACTATAGAACCATTGGTCTGGCTTGGTCGCAGCCCCTCTTGGATAAAGGAATGGAGGCTACACCCTAAGTCATCAGCAAGTTCCCAGTACCCTTCTTTGTGACATTCTCCAGATGTGCCCCTTTTCCCTCGGAGCCCAGGTTCTCCTTGCTCCCCTCCCTGGGGCGGGGTATTATCTCCTCTCCATCCTCACCACTAAGTCTCTTCCCACCGGGATCCCTCCTGCACTTCCTTTCCAGACTTAAACACTGTTTTCTTCATGTGACTCCCCACTCTGGGGCCTGTGGGGCTCCCGACCCACTGTCACCATGAGCAGCCTGCTCTCTGCTGCTTGGGGTGTGCCATTGCCTCCTCTGAGCACCCCTAAGGAGGAGGTGGACAGCTAGGGACTGAGCCAAACCCAAGTCACTGTGGGTAGGGACCTTCCACAGATGGTGAGAGGGTGAGAAGGACTGGGTTCAGGGCCCTCCAGCTGTTAGGACCCACTGGGGCGGACCTGAGAGATGACCCCGCCCCCTGCCCTTGCCCCCATCCCCTGGGAGCCCTCACTCTGCCACCAAATGGCTATGTGACTTGAGTTAGGGGCTTCCCTCTCTCTGGGACTCAGATGCAACACCTATAAAATGAGGGTGTAGCACCAGGGGTCCTGCTAGTGATGGGCCAATGGGTGGGCCAGGCAGGTCTGCTGTGTGGCTTGTGGCTGATGTCCCACAGCACCATGGAGAGCTTACTGGAGGCTGAGCATAGTCCAGGGCGGGTAGGCTCCCTCCTCACCAAGGGGCCTGCCTGGAGGCGGGGACAGGCTTCTGCCGCAGGACCCAGGGATGGGGGCGGGGTGAGGCTTGCTGCCAGGAGAGCTCCCAGGGGAGTAGATGGGACCAAGCAGGAACTGAGAGTCCCTCCTCCCAGCCTTCCCACCACTGCAGGGCCCCCTGTAGTTTCTGCTCACCCCAAACTTGCCTTCTCACCATTCTCCAAACATACGCTTCAATTCTCTGCTTCCGCATCCCAAGCCTCTGCTCTCACTGCCCCTTCTATTTGGAATACCCTTCCCTCTGTCCCTGATTGTTCAGTTCCGACACCCAGCTCAAATGCTGCCCCTCCACTGAGCCCTCCCGGGCCCTCACCTTCCTAGCACTCTAGGTGTTTGCTCCCTATCTCCACAGCCAGCCTCCACAGTGTCTCCCCGGAACCCTTCCTCCAGTGCCCAGCACAGGGAACACGACCAGGCTGGGAAGCCTCCCTCAGAGAAGGAAACAGCCTCAAAAGTGGCAGTTCTTTTCGCAAGCGAAGGAGAAGGACACAGGGTAGGAAGGTGGTGGTAGTGGTGGCAGGCGGTTAATAATAATAATTAATTATTAGAGTACATTTAAAACTATCCATGGAATACTTGTCTCTACTTTATAGATGCGAAGCTGAGGCCCAGAGAAGCTAAATAACTTGCTCAGCTGGGATTCAAACCCAGGAAGTCAGGCTCCAGAAGCCAGGCTCTCAGCCACAAGAGAGATGGATGCCAGAGGAGGAGGGGAAGGAGGAAGGGAGGCAGGGAGATGAATGAAATTCCACCCTGGTGCTGGCTGATTGATGGCCCAGCCATGGTGTGAGGGCACTGGGGTTGGTGCCAGCACTGAGTGCAACCAAGTGACAGATCCAGGACCTTGCCAGCTTGAAGCTGGAAGCGGAAAGGCACCTGCTCCAGGTGCTACCAGGGGACTCTGGCACCTGGCCTGACCTGGCCCCTCTAGGATGGGCTGGAAATGCTCAAGGGTGTTCTGGAGAGAGCATGGGGTGGGTGCTGCCCTCATGGGCACCAGCCTCAGGGTCACTTGAAGCCCTTCTCTCTGGCTTTTGGGGATGGGGTCCCTCCCTGGGATCACTGATTACGGTGACCTGAAGCAGTGCCAGCAAATGGCTCTGAGCTCTACCATCCAGGCCCAGGGCGTGTGGCAGTCAAAGCCCTCTGCCCACCCTCATCCTCTGCCTCCCCACCCCCTAGCATAGCCAGCTCTGGTTTATTTAGTTGAAGAGATTTGCTCCACCCTGCCTCTTTGTCCCCCAAGTCACAGGAATGACATGGGAACCCACCTTGCCCCTTCCCCTGCCTCCTTCCTGGGTGAGAGGGCAGAGAAATGGTTACACTCAGCGTGTTCACAAACAAGACACGCAAGCACCCCAGGCCAGGGCGCACCACCCGGGGCGGGCCTTGGGCCAAGCTCCCTAATTTGGTCACTTCCACTGGAAGCAGGTTGGTGAGCTACTAGGGGACTAGGCCAACTGTCCATGGGACCCCTATCCCTCCCAGACCCCAGCCTTCAGGAACCCTCAGAAGCTTGAAGCCCCACAGAGAGACAGAAGTGGGACAGACAGGACGGCAAGAGACAGACCCGGGGCCAGGGGCCAGGCGCAGGGTGGGGGGACGGGCGGGGTGGGGGGGCTCACCAGCTGGAGCACGGACGGTCGGGCTGGGACTGGGGCTGGGGCCGGACTCCGCGGCCGAGCAGCGCTTACGGGCCTCCCTGGGCGCCCTGGGGCCTTTTTATCCGGCTGCTGCCCGCGGGCGCCCCCCACCCGGCCGCCCGCGGAGGAGGCCCCACAGGCCCCGCCCCCGGGCGGCCCTGTCGACGCGGGAGCCCGGCCCTGTCGGCCCCTTGGCCCTGCGCCCCCCGCCCCCCGCCGGGCCGCGGGCCAGCGCGCAGCGGGCGTTCACACGCCTCTGGCCCGGGAAGTCCTGGGGTCATGAAATTGCAGGGGGCAGCGGGGCGGGGGGGCCGGGAGGGCTCAACTGTTTCCCCTGGAGGAAGCTGGCGCGCTGCAGCAGGAGAGACTGTGGGAGGATCAGAGTCCCCGCGAGAGACCGGCGGCGCGGCACCAGCGCGCTGCGTTTGCCTGGGGGTGCCTGTGGCCTCGGGAGCCCCTGTCCCAGACGCAGTTTCCTCCTCTGCAAAGCCGAGTGACATGCCTGCCCCCCAGAATCCCCCCATTTAGTGAGTCGCGGGAGGTGTCAGTGCCCAGAGCACAGTATCCTTCACAAGGGAGTGTCTCACTGTCATAGGGACCACTAGACTCCCTTGGTGGGGGACGGCCAGCGAGGGAGAGGGGAGCTCAGTTCAAGGGAGCTCCGGATGGTGTGGTGTCTGGAGTAACAGGTCCACTCCTTTGCCCTGGTCCCTTTAGATTTATTGAGTATTTCGTGGACACTAGGTCTCTGCTCTGCCCATTGTACAGTTGTGAACGCTGAGCCGCAAGAGACACAACCTGCTCCCCCCAGTTATAAACAGTAATTGGGAGAACTTAAATCCTCCTCTACAACTCCTTACAGAGTTGAATGAGGCAAGTCCTGGCCCTTGGCAGGCCCATAGCTGGAGGGTAAGTGGTGTGTGTGTGTGTGTGTGTGTGTGTGTGTGTGGCGCGCCCCATGGGGAGCAGGAAACTATAGAATAAGACAAAAGTAAAAAAGGCTGAAAGAGGGGAGTTCCATCACCTTAACTGAGCTCCCAGGCACCTGAATCCCAGCCTCTTTCCTCCAAATTCTTTCCCTTAGTCCTGGTCCCTCCCAGTGCCTCAGTGCCACCATCTATAAAATGGGCAGAGAGTTCCAGCCTCCTAGCTTCCTCCCTAGGTTCAGATCAGTACAGCCTGGTACCCCCCTTCCCCCAACCTTGTCTGAGTGTCCTTCCAAAGCCTCATTCAGCAGATCTTTATCACTTTTCTGCTCCTTGCTAGACAGGGTGCTGGGGTGCTAGACACTGCTGGGGTGGGAGGGGGCTTCCCCGTCTGGTAGGGGAGGCAGACCTGTAAACAAACACAACCACAAGGCAGAATGTGATAAGGGCTAGGATAGCAAGGTGGACCTTTCTCATCCCTGGGTGACAGCCAGGTCACACTGACCTGGCTGCTAGAGGACTACTGTCCACCCCTGGCCGCCCACGTCCCAGATGTCCCCCCAGTGCCCCTGCCCCGCCCCAACAGGGCCCAAAGCATTCCCTGCATGAATCAACAGGAAAGAATGCTCCCAGCTTTGGGTCAGTGGCAGCAGCAGCCCAGCCCCACCCCTGGGGACAATGAGGCAGCTGTGGGCTGGGGTGCCAGGTATGCCTCAGCCCCCTCCTCATGCCCAGCCACCTCTCATGCTGAGCCAGGAACAACACAGAGGGATCGGAAAACGTGGGCTCCACCTGCTGCCAATCACCCGCCCAGGCCTGGCTGCCCAGAACTAAAAATACCCTGGAGGCCCCGCGGCTGGCCGGGGCTAGAGCCCAGGGAGTGAATGGATGTGTTGCCCGGAAGTCCGTTGACCTACAAGATTCTGGGCAGAAGCTGAGGCTAGGGAGCAGTAAAAGGAGGAATCTCCCGGGGGGGGGTTGGTGGTGGTGGTCACTGTGAGGCTCTCTTATTGACAAGTAACAGGCTTGGTCCCAGGCCCAGCCCTATGGCTTACTGGTGGTGGGATTTTCACAGCTGAGTGGCTATCTCCTCTCCCTTAAATTCGATTGCTGTGGGGGTCAAATGGGACAATTCAGTTCATCTCAATAAACTTTGACTTGATGGAGACTGCCTGCTTCCTCCTTCGTGCCTGACTGTACTCACAGCCTCAGCCAGAGCCAAGAACCTCTTGATATACAGGTCTGTGTCTACCTCAACTCTGGGGGCCCTGGAATTTCTTATATATCTCTAAACCTAGATTCTGTCACATGGCTCAGTGCATAGCAAGCACTCACTATATGCTGGCAGATTGAGTAAGTGGGCCTGCCTCGTGCTGGTCCTTGAGCTAGACTGGTCAGTGTGTGTGTGGGCGGGGGCACAAACAAGCAGATATGATCCCTGTCCTCACAGAATTTGGGGGTGGGGGTGGGGTGGGGAGACAATCAATCAACAGATGAGGCATTGTCATCATCAGAACAACTAACAGGTACAGAGCAGTTACTCTATCATCTCACTGAATCCTCTTAAAATCCCTATGGGCAACACTTTCATCACCCTCCTTTACAGATGATGAAACTGGGCACAGAGAGGTTAAGTGATTTGGCCAGAACCACACAGTCCTTATCTGCAGAGGGTAGCAAGTGGTAAATTGTAGCAGACATACAGTTAGCTCTGTGCCCTGGGTACCAAGTGGGGAAGTTTGAGGATTGAAGGCTTCATGGAAGAAGTGCCTTGGCTGATTGTGGGTCTGTCTCTATCACTCTGCAAATTCACTAAGTAGAGAGGTAGGAAAGTGGGATAGTCATGAGTAAAGCTTTGGAAGCCATGGAGCACTGGATGTCAGAAGTTACCCCATCTGCCCTCCCTCAGGCCCCCAGGGCCCAGGGCATAAGCATCACCATCTGCCCGCCCCTTCCAGGGTGAGGAGCTGAGAGGCTGAACAGTAGCTAAGAGGAGTCTCTTCCCCCACGGGGTATTCCTCAAACCCACCCAAATAAGGGCCTGTGCTTTCCTGACAAATGGGAAAGCAGAGAGCTGTGACCTGGGATGTTCCCAGCAGCCCGGGGGGAACCTGATGAGTGTACGTACCCAGGGCCATGGCTGCTGGACAAGCTTTCCTCCTCAGTGCGGTGGCCCTCGAGACTTGGTCTGGCCCCACCTCCTTTGACACTCAGTATGGCAGAAACTGTACAGTTTGGGAATGGCGGGACCTGAATTCTTGTTCTGACTGTCTGAACTGTGTGGCCTCAGGCAAGTCCTTTCGCCCAGTCCAGGGTACAGCCTTCTGCATCCATTTGTGCTGCCTTTGTACCCTGGCCCTCTGACATCCAAGGGCCAAACTGCTCTCCTCTCTTCCTGCATCTTGGCTGTCCCTGACTTCAGTGACTCCTGAGCAGACTGATCTTGTCGTGCCTTAGCTCAAGAATCCTCAGTGGCTCACTGTTGCCCACAGGATATGGAGAATCCACTTTTCTTCCTCCTTTTCCCTCTCCTCCTTTCCCCTCTTGACTTCATTTTTTTATATTCTACCTGTCTTTGGGCCTCGCTGTATCCCAGCTCCTCTACTAATTTGCCTATGAAAGTTTATATGAATGCTCTCTAAGTATCAGGTGCTGGGGGAGTCTTGGAGCTGAAGCAGATACAGTCTGTGCCCTCGGTTGTGCACTAACCTGATGGGAGCTGACTCACAGACATGGTGATGATGGACAGTAGACTGGGATGCAGAAGGCAGGGCACATGGAAAGGCACTGACCATTTCGACACAGGACAGACTTTTCCTTTCCTGAGGGCTGTTTAACCAGGTGCAGGGCTTTTGTTCCAAGGGAAGAGGTGAGAGCTGAGATTTTGAGAAGCTTGGGGGTGGGGAAGTGAGGAGGTGGATCTGGCAGGGATGGGGTGCCAAGAGAGAGGCTGGCCTGGGAGATGGTTCCTGGGGAGAGAGAGTGATGAGCTGGCTGCTATGGGGAGAGGAAATTTGGAGGAAGACAGAGCTGATTAAAGAGATATTTTATGAAGTTTTGCTTTGTGATATGCAATGTCACCTTCCCCCACACTGTTCCTCTGAAAGCTTCAGAAAAATTGTTACTACTTGATAACATTTGGAGTTGGGCAGGCCCACCTCAACATTTGCAGGGCCTGGGCATGAGTCAAAGGGGGCCTCCTATCACATGTCTCGGAGTTAAAAATCAAACTAACTCCTCATTAAATAAAACATGGTCTATCTTCCTGCTTTGACAAATAACACTTTTGGAAAGATCTTGAATCCAGATCTTTCTACCCCCTAGAGTTTGGTGTGGAACATATTATTATGGGGAGCATCTACCCCTGTCCCTGAGCCCCAATGTGGCCCACCCCCTTCCTCTCCCACCTCTGCTCCATCCCACACAGCAAGGGACCCTCTGCTGTGACGGGAACATGCACACACCAGGTTCTGTCCAGACCTCCACAGCCGTTGCCCTTTGGCCGTCCTGAGCCGCGGTGCACAGCCTAGAGGTTTGGTCTGCACTCTGGAGGAAGGGCTGGAAGCGGCCTTGGCCTCTTGGACAGGGAATTTCTGGAGCATGGATTTGGAAATGGGGTGGGGGCTCCAGTGGGCACATCCCCTTGGCCCTGGAAACTCTGTGTCCTGTCTGCAGGTGTGTGATTCGACAAGAGCCACACGGATGCCCTCTGATACGTGGAGGACCAGAGCAGGGAGTGCTTGCCCAGGTCTGAGGACAGCTGTGTGTATGGGTGGGGACCAGGAGGTGCCACATGGAAATGGGAATGTGGCTTAGAGGTGGGCCTCAGGGTGGACGTGGGATGTCTAGTCACTCTTGTGGTGTTTAGAGAGCTGTGGGTCATGCAGCCCCAGAGCCAGGTGGGGCCTCACCTCGGCAGGTAGGGGGCACTGAGGCTTTCTGAGCAGGGGCAGGGGTGGGGGGCACTGATTAGAGCCAGGCTGTAGGAATCTTGATCTTTGCTGGTGCCCTCTCGAGCTGGTATTTAACACTTCACAGATTCATACCTTTGCTGGGGGCGGGGGTGGTGGTGGAGGGTCTGGGAAGGGGTATTCTGGGGGCGGACAGGGAGGATCTTAAATAATCTGTAAGCTGTGGAAAGAAAGAGAACCCGACTTAGACTCTCCACTTTCTGCCTTTGTCTCTGGGATCCCCAGCTCAAATTTGCTACCAAGAGTTTACCATTCCCCTCTGCCCCCTAGCCTGTTTCGACTCCTGCCTCTGTCTCTCACTATATTAGCCCTCTTCTCATAGCGAAGCCCTCACCTGAGAAGGGTCACCACCAGTGTTCTCCCCATCATCAGGTCCCTCCCCTCTCCAGGACCTCGCGCACCCTGTTCACCCTTCTCCCTTTCTCTCCCCACCTCCCGCTCTCGGCCACGTGTGCCTGTCCAAACTACCCCTACCCCCCCACCCCCCGCCAGCCCTTCGCCAGTTCCCTCTCATTGCCCCTCTTCCCTGCATACCCTCACTTGGCCTGTTCCAGCAGCTAACACGGGCACAGCGCCTGGACGTGTTTCTGTTCAGGTAAATTAAAGTCATAAGTTCTGGGGGAAATGAGACGGAATGAAGACTCAGAGTTGCGGCCCTGAAGCCTCCCAGGCCCCTTCAGAATCTCACAGAAGCTGGGCTGCCCTTCTCACCCGCCTGTAATTGAACCCCTTTTTTTCCTCAGGCAACACCAGACGAGTTAAATTAAAAAACATTTCTTATTCCACGCTGTTTTCCTGGACCTTTAGAAACAATGAATACAGTCACTGCATTACTTCCCCCAGTGTCTTGTGGCAGATGAGGGCAACAGGGCCTCAGTGGGGTGGCCTGGAAACCTCGAGGCCTGCACAGCATCTCTGCTAGCCCAGGGTCTCGCCTCTCCTTAGCTTCTTTAGGAAGATCATTGACCATTTGGGGGCAGAGCCAAAACGAAGGCTAGGAGCCACTTCTAGCCCCGGATCAACCATTCGTGAATTACTTTGGAATTAACTGAGGCAGTCAGTGGGAAATATGAGTTCAGGAACAGAGCTATTGATTAAAGAGAGGTACACGTGACCTGAACAGTTTTGTATTCTCTTGCATCCGGTTTGTTGATTTAGAACTTTACAAATATTTTCAAGGTTCTTTGTGAGGAATGGTCCTCTCCCTCTGGTTAGAATGTAAGATCCTTCAAGGCTGGGACTGACAGACTCCAAAGGGTTAATTTTCATGTAACCGACGTTCATCTTCCAGGAATGAGGGGAGGCAGCAAGGAGCTGTCTGGGTGGAGAATTCCCTTGACCTGGCCTGCCAGGGGAGGTGACAGTGGGAACCTGCCAGGATAGAGGTCAAGGGAAATCCCTGGATGAAGCAGGAGCTGAGCCGAGACCAGGGCCAGAGGCCTGGAGGTGAGATGGGGAGACACTGGCATCAAAGACCACACCAGAAGTGAGGACTGGGGCTGCAGGGGAGAAGGACAAGCCCCACCGGAAGACCGGGCTTATTGATGGGCCTATTCAGACAACAGTAGACAGAGCAAGAGGCTGGTCTGGCAATCTCACACTTTAGCCCAGCAGTTCTTTGTGGTCCTAGACCAGCAGCACCAGCATCTCCTGGGAACCTGTTAGAAATGCCAGTTTTCAGGCCCCACCTCAGACCAGAAACTCTGGGGATGAGGCCCCAGCATCTGTGTTTCAACATGTCTTCCAGATAATTCTAATGCCTGTTAATATTCAAGAACCGCCTCTCTAGACTATATGCTTGGGAAATGTTTGCATTGACAGAGTCTAGAGCCCTGTGGTGGATGCCTTTTTCCTTAGAGTCCCTGATGTGCCTGGTGAGCTCAACCCTCTTGGGGTCCTCTCGTATTATGAGGACACTCCTCCACATATGATGGGCTGAGCCCTGGGGAGTCACAGTCTTCTACATCCTTTCACGGTTGGGTGGGAGGGCCATATCTTCTGTCCTACGCAGAGTTCTACAAGGACCTCTGCGTCCCCAAGGAAAACATCACTGGGGTGGTGGTGGAGGGATTCCTCATTATTGTCCTCAGGGGCCCTACCCATGTGGGCCAGGAATAGGTGGTCAGGCCAACCTCTAGATTCTGGTAGGATCTTCCTGGATGACAGGAATTTCACTGTCATTTCCATACCACAAACATCTATGCCATTGTGACCATCAGCCTGAAATCTGAGATCTTCCGGGAGACCAGTTGGCCAACAAGTGTCTTTGATGCCTATCAGCTCCGGGCAGGCGGAAGGGACCTAGAGCTTGTGCCAAAGGCCCCCTCCTTCCTCCTGGAGCTGGTCCTGGCTTTCATAATTCATAGTATATCTTGAGTGAGGAACAATTCTTCCTCCTAGACCAGTCTGGACACGCCAGTGGCTAAAAAAAAGTTAAGAAGCTGCAAGGTTGTTAATTTGTTCACAAGGGAAACTGCCCAGAAAGGACAAGAAAAGCTTCATTTCCTAACCATTAACTGAAAATCACTTTTCTTAGGACAGCTTGACCTCTAAAGTGTGACTGAACTACCCAGGAAAAAATGTAGATAAGCTATGTCTCCTTTTAGCATTGAGTGCCAGTAAACAAAGTGGGAGAGAAGGAATATTCCACCAAGATATCAGCAGAAACTTAACTTCTTAGGGGAAATAATTTCCTCTCCTAATTACCAATTAATGAGCATAAGCTTCTGCCCACCAGCACTCTGAATTACTGTCGCTGTGGTGAGGTGGTGTGATGGGAACTTGGTGTAACGCCTCGTGCCTTTGGCAGGGATTAGTGAACCAGAGCTAATGCGTGAATGCGTCTCATTCAAGTTGGGGTGTTATCTTGTACTAAATATCGGGCACGGGTCCATCATATTTGTACAGAGAACACTTTGCTAGGCTTGTTGAGGACGCAGAGAGTTAAAAACCCAGTTCCTACCCTCAATGTAAGTCACATAAGTTATGAATTATATTTATATCATTATATGAATTACATCAGCCAGTGGAATCTGTTTGTATAGACAAGATCATTCATTTATTTGTTTGTTCCACAAGTGTTTATTGAGCGCCTATTATTTATGTAGCCACTTTGGGAAACCTAGAAAAGTAAACATAACCCAAATTTCCCAGGCTCTGCATGCTACTGGGGTCATACCAACGGTAAAAGTCACATTTTCTAGATTCTTGTCTCTATTATTTAGGTAGCACTTCCAGCATTTGTTTTATTTACAGGCAGTTCTTGTCCCTGCCCCCAAATTCTCACCCAGTCTGCAGCTAGAAATTTCCAGCAGGTGGTCAACATGTGCTCATAATAAACCAGGCTATAAACTAGGGTGAGACTGCAGCATCTTCCTTAATCTTCCACTCCAGCTTTGCACTCTCCCCACCCTGCCATTGATGTCCATTACCTGAGAACTTCTTTGAAAACTTTTCAAGTATTTGTGGCTAGTTCTCACCGGGAAAAATGCTGAGCTCCAAGCCAGAGGGGCTAGCCCTCGAGGCTTCTAAAGTTGACACCTTTCAAGGCCCAGAATGGTGCTACCTTCCCTCAAGAGTGAGGAGAATGCCTCCCACCCCCCGCACCCCCCCCCACTCCCCGCCACCCCTCTCCCATGTTTCTGTGCTGTGTCACTTGAACTCTGGTATGTTTCATTGGCCTATGGCCTACCTTTTCACCAGTAACACACTGTGCTGATTATTATAGCTTTATAGTAAGTCTTATATCAGAGAGTATGAGTCCTCCAACTTTGTTCTTTTTCAAAATTGCTTTGGTTTATTCTAGTTCCTTTGCCTTTCTATGTACATTTTAGAATCAGTTTGCCAATTTCTGCAAAAAAGCCTGCCAGAATTTTAATTGGAATTGCACTGAATTTATACATCAGTTTTGAGAAGTGATATTTTAAGATTGCCTTCTAATACATGACCACAATATAGTTCTCTACTTTTCTTTGATTTCTTTAATTAATAATTTGTAGTTTTTGGCCTACAGATCTCGCATATGACATATGGTTGTTGGATTTATGCCTAAGTATTCCACATTTTGATGATATTACAAATGGCACATAAACATTTTAAATTTTCAACTGATCATCACTATTATATAAAAATTAATCTCATTTTTAAATTAAACCATTTTTAACACATTGACCTTGTATCCTGTGAAATTGCTAAACTCAATTCTAATACCTTATATATTCCTTGGCATTTTCTACATAGAAAAATACGTCATCTGTGAATAGAGACAGTTTTATTTCATCCTTTACAATCTGTATGCCTTTTCTTTCTTTTTCTGGTCCTATTGCATTTTGTTGGAACTCCAGTATAAAGATGAAGAGAAGGGTAAGTATGAATATTTTTGTCTTATTTCCAATCTTAAGGGAAAAGCATTCAGTTTTTTACCCTTTCACCATTAAATATGATATTACCTGTAGGTCCAATTCATCTGTGTTGTCAGAGTTATGTGTGTAGTGCTGTTCACAGTATTCTCTTATTATCCTTTTGATGTCTGCAAGGTGTTATAATCCTGCTTTATTCCTGCTATTGGTAATTTGTGTATTCTCTCTCTTTTTCTTTGTCTTTTTCTTGCTAGAAGATTGTCAATTTTATTGATATTTTGAAAGAATCAACTTCTTGTTTCATTGATTTTCTTTATAGTTTTTCTGTTTTCATTTTCTGCTCTTATCCATATTATTTCCTTCCTCTGATTTGTGTTTATTTTGTTCTTTTCCTAGGTTCTTGAGGTATATTATTGATTTGAGACTTTTCCTCTTTTCTAATGTAAGCATTAGTGCTATAAATTTTCCTCTTAGCACTGCTTTATTTCTGTCTCATGAGTTTTGTTATATTTTCATTTAGTTCAAGGTATTTTTTTTCACTTGAGAAAGTGAAAAATTCAATGAATTTTTCATTGAATTCATGAATCCATGAATTTTTTAGAAGTGTGTTGTTTAATTTCCAAGCATTTGGTGATTTTCCAGTTATATTTCTGTTATTGATTTCTATTTGTTTCTATTATGGTCAGATAACACTCTGTATGATTTAATTTTTTAAAAATTTGTTGAGGTCTGTTTTGTGGCCCAGGATATGGTATATCTTGGTATGTGTTCCAAGGACACTTGAAAAGAAAGTGTATCCTGCTGTTATTAGGTAGAGTGTTCTATAAATGTCAATTAGATTCTGTTGGCTGATGGTGGTATTGAATTCTATATCCTACTGATTTTCTGTCTGGTTGTTCTATCAATTGTCAAAAAAGGAATGTGGAAGTCACCAACTATAATTGTAGATTTATCTGTTTTTTTCTTTTAGGTTTTCCTTAACATATATGCAGCTCTGTTGTTTGTACATACATACTTAGGATTGGTCTTTTTGGTGAATTGGCCCTTTTATTATTATATAATGTCCCTCTCTGTTTCTGGTCATTATCTTTGCTCTACACTGTACCTTATCTGTTATTAATATAGCTACCCCTGCTTTCTTTTGATTAATTCTTGAGTGATATCTTTTTTCCTACCCTTTCCTTCCAACTACCTATATCATTATATTTGAAATGAGTTTCTTGTAGACAAAATAAGTTGAGTCATATTTTTAAAGCCATTCTGTCAATCTTTGCCTTTTAATTGGTGTATTTATACCATTTACACTTAATGCAATTATTGATATATCAGTGCATAAGTCTGTTGTTCTGTTCTGTTTTTTGGGGGTTTTGTTTTTGTTTTTGTTTTTGTTTTGTTTTATGTTTGGTCTGGGGTTTTTTGTTTGTTTTTCCCTTTTCTGTTCCCTGCTTTCCTGTTGCTACCTGAACATTTTTTTAGAACTCCATTTTGATTAATCTGTAGTGTTTTTGAAAGTATCTCTTTGTGTAGCATTTTTTAGTGTTTCTTGAGATATTACATTAAACATATCTAATTTTTAAGTCTACTGGTATTGCCATTTTCCCAGTTAGAGTGAACTGTAGAAACCTTATCTCCCTTTATGTCTCTTTCCCCTTTTCCACTTACAATACAGTTGTCTTAAATATTTCCTTTATATAAATTTACAACCATAGCAGACAGTGTTATAACTTTTGCTTCAACTGTCAAACATAATTTAGGAAACTCAAGAACAGAAGAAAATAGGTATTTACCCATCTTTTTATTTTTGTTTTTCCTTCTTCCCCCCTGATGTTTCAAATGCTTTCTTTTTTATCATTTCCCTGTTTAGAAAATTGTTAGCTGTTCTTTTAGGATAGACCTCCTGACAACAGATTCTTAGTTTTTCTTCATCTGAGAAGGCCTTGACTAACCCCTTCATTCATGAAGAATTTTTCTTGCTGGATATAAAATTCTATCTTGACAGTTCTTTTCTTTCATTTCTTTTCTTTCTTGAAAATACGCCATTTATTTCTGGCCTCCTTAGTTTCTGATGATAAATCTACTGTCATTCAAACTATTTTTCCCTTATAAGTAAAGTCATTTTTCTTTCACCGCTTTCAAGATTTTTCTGTTTTAGTTTTCAGAAGTTTGACTATGATGTGCCTTAGTATGAGTTTGTTTGGGTTTATCCCATTTGGAGTTTGTTCATTTTCTTGAATTTATAGGTTTACGCATTCTGCTAAGTTTGGAACATTACTTCTTCAAGTACTTTTTCAGTCCTGCCCTCATTTTCCTCCTCTTCTAAGATTCCAGTGACATGAATGATGTATATTAGATCTTATGTTATAGTCCTGCAGTTCCCTGAGGCTTTGTTCACTCCTCTTCTTTCTTTAATTCTATTTTCTTTATTGTTTTTCAGATTAGGTCATTTCTATTTTTCTATCCTTGAATACACTGATTCTTTCCTCTGTCCTCTCCATTTTGTTCTTGAGTTAACCCATTGAGATTTTAAATTTTGTTTATTGTATTTTTCTGTTCTAAAATTTTCTTTTGGCTTTCTTTATATTTTCTTTCTTTCTTCTTTTCTTTTTTCTGAAACTTTTTAAACATACACATACTCAGTATAGATGCAAGTCCCAGGTCCCTATTCAACCTTATATTATTCCACCCAACATGTGGGTGGGGATTAGATGTCTTGTTACAACCAGGTAAGGGTGGAAATCTAGACTCTCTACTTGGCTTTTGCTAGTGTGTGTGTGTTTCTCAGGTTGTGGGGGAATGATGCCACAGTTCTTTTTTTTTCTATGGTACTTGCTGCAGTAGAGCAGTCATTGTCTAAAAGTTTTCTGTCTAGATAGGCTTCCTGATCCTTCGGCTAGAAAGAATAGGCTTTTGCTGGGGCCTTTGTGGTCTGTGTCTGTTGGTGCTGCCAGGTTGCTGGCTTCTTCAGTAACAAGTCTGGGATGTTTGAGGCAAAAAACAAAACAAAACAAAACAATAACAACAACAACAACAAAAAACCTCAGGGAACTCACCATCATGTTGTTCCTTGGGTCCCAAGGTCCTTAGCTAGTTTGCCTTCTTCTCTCCACCTTTCACAGTCTTTTTATGTGTAGGGCTTTTATTTACCACCTCTTTCTCTGATTTCTATATCGTGGAGGTTGCCTATGGGGATGTGGAATGGTGCAGAAAACGCATCTGCTATATTCTCTTGCAGTGAGTATGGAATCTTTGATCTATAGTATATTTTACTCTGTGACATACCCCTGACTATTGTGCCAAAGTTGCTCCTAACCTGATTCTAACTTTACTGGCCTCTTAGTCAACCAGACTTCTTCTAGTGTTGACTCTCCTATGGCATACAACCTGCTTTTTGATGCAAGGTGGGGGTAGGCATGGACTGGATTCCATTCCCAGATACCAGCTCTGGCAGGTTGAATAGTGGCCCCAAATGCAATATGTCCAAGTCCTAACTCCCAGAATCTATGAGGGTGAACTTATTTGGAAAAAGGGTCTTTGCAGATGCAATTAAGGACATAGAAATGAGAACATCTTAGATTTAGGGTAGCCCCGAATCCAATGACTAATATCTTTATAAGAGAAAGGAGAGGGAGATTTGAGACACATGAACACAGGAAAGAAGTCCAGGTAAAAATGAAATTGGAGACTGAAATTATATGGCTACAAGTCAGGAAACTTCTGGAACTAACAGAATCTGGAAGAAGCAAGGAAAGACTCTCCCCTGGAGCCTTCAGAGGGATCATGGCCTTACCAACACCTTGATGTCAGACCTCTTTTGAGAGAATGTATTTCTGTTGTTTTAAGTCACATAGTTTGTAGCAATTTGTTATGGCAACTTCAGGAAACCATAACACCAGCCACAGGTGGAAACTTTTGCTGTAAGAGGACCAAACACTGCAAAGATGGAGCAGCTGCCCCATTGCTGAGTCAATGGCTGAACTTGGCCATACCTACAGGATTTGTACCCATTCACTATGGCCTTGACCTGCATGGTGCCTACACTCAGGCTAGCTCTGGGGTGGCTTGCTTGCCCCACCCTGCCCTGGTAGAAGACACAGGATACAGCCTCTTATCTCTCACCCCTTGGACCTTTCCTAGTAGGACCCTTTTGGGTCACATGGTTAGCTTGTGTCGCTTAGAAACAATAGACACACACTTTGGCTAATTTAAAAAAAAATAACAGAATTTATTGCAAGGATACAGGACAAGCTGAACAATCCAGGCTGGTAACAGGCTAATAGTGCAGGGGACCTGGTTGTTAGCCAGAACTAAAGGGCAGTTGATTACAATTGCTGCCAGTGAAATGGTCTCAGCTCATGTCGCTCCAGTAGAAATTCAAACAGAGAAGGTCTGACTGGAGCAGATAATGCTAAGGGGCAAAAGGGTGGAGGTGGAAAGGGGGAAGTTTGGCAGTGCAACCAAGATATCAAGGAATGTGGGGGCCTAGGTCCTCTAAGGGAACATGAGGTGCTGGTACCACAAAGGGGAAATGACGCTGGGTAAACAGAAACCCCAGCTGCCTAGGCAAGGGACAAGAGCTGGTTCACTGTTCCTCCTCTCCCCCAATTCCCCACCCCCAATCTCTACCTCTTCCTGCTTAGTTCCTCAGAAGGAGTAGGGAGAAACCACAGATGGTGCTTTACAACTTTAGAGTATACCTCGAGTCAGCCATGAGTGATAATTAGACTGTGATTGTTCTTTTTAAGCACTTCATTTAATCAATTTACAATCGCCTATGCTGTCTCCAGGTATTGATTATGGAGTCCTGCGTCTTGGAAGTCTTAAAGTACCCTCCTGGGATGTTACCCCTGACATTGTGATTCTCATAGGCGTGTGAACACCCTGTGCTCAAGTCGACCTTTCCATGTGGTTGCTTGAGACACTTTTTCATCTTAATTGTTTCTGAAGACAGGACAGAATAGCAGCTCCTTCTATCGCTGATCTGAATCTAAGTGGGAAGGAGATGCCCAGTTAATGGGGCATACAGCTATTCCCAGGTGGGAAGGATGGGGTTGACTGCGCCAGATGCCCTCTCAGAGAAGACACAGCTACAGCCTAGAGATTGACCGTGAACCCTTGTGAGGATGATAATTGAAGAGAGATGACCCTGGACAGACACCAAGCCATCCCATCCACCCATATTCATCAAGGCAAGCAATAGGGGCTAAGGACTGGCCTGGGGCCTCACTAAGCAGAAGGGCCTTGAGAAGGGTCTAGGCAGTGTGGAAAAGGGAAGAGGGGCTGGTCAAAAGGAAGGAGGCAGGTTGCAGTGGTTTCAACTTGGCCGCACATTAAAAAAGACTCAAGCCTCCATACTACCCCAGACCTATTGCATCAAAATCTCTGAGGTGGTGGTGGTTATGGGTATTTCTGGGCATCTGTATTTTTAGATTCCCAGGTGACCTTGCACGGTGAAGGCTGAGGATCACTGAGTTAGAGCAGGGCCCTCAATCTGAGATCCTTGGTGGGCTTTGGGGGCATCTGTGATGTTCCCCCAACTTGCATGCAAAATTGTCTGTATATATGTTTTTCTAGGGACAGGAGCCCATTGCTTTCATCAGATTTGCAAAGTGGACGGTGACCCTCCAAAGGACACAAAGCACTGAAATAAAGGGGATAGGTAGCCTGTGCCAGGGATGAGAGGGGATTCAAGCTATGGTGACTCCGATGCTGGTGGCCCCTTGAAGCAAATCCAGTCACAACTCTGCAAAGCTTCCCTCCCACCCTTAGCTCAGCAGCCAGGTGACCAGCCACCAGCCCTGCTGGGAACCTTCCCTGTCAGCTGCATAAAACCAGCTGCAAAAAGAAAGGAGTAAGACTTGGCAGTGGATGTGAAGTAACTAGGGACTTCCCTCAGGCTCATCTCACCCAAAACTAGGGCAGCAGGAACCAGTTCCAAACCCTGTAAGGCAGCGGTTCTCAAAGTGTGTTCCCCAGACCAGCAGCTTCAACATCACCTGGGAACTTACTAGAAATGTCAGTTATCAGGCTCCACCCCAGACCTTCTGAATCAGGAATTCCGGCTGGCCCACCGTTCAGTCTCAACAAACGCCCTGCTGAATGACTCCCATGCACCCGAAGGCGAGAATACTGCCATCAGGGAGTGAGCGCCTCGTCATTTGATGATGGTTGTGTTGTGGGTTAGCCTAGCGCCTGAGTGAGGCTGACCCCGCAGGGTGAAAGCTGTCAGAACCCACAGCTGAGCACCCTCAGCAGCTGCTGAAAGGTGGAAGGCTTCAGGGGCCTGTAGCTGGGTCAGAGGAAGGTCTAGGCTATCATTTGCTGAATTAGAGAACATGGAGGCTGGGACCAGGACAGGTTTTATGTCCTGTTTCAGACATTCGGAGGCCTCTGCACAGCTAGTTCTAGCCATCAGCTACGAGGTGTCCTCTTGACTTGTGGAGAAGACGCAGCAAGCTTTACATCACGCAGGGAACTTGTGAAGAAAAGAGGGGAGAAGGCACCCGAGTCCTTCAGAATCCCCTTGCTGGTCACAGTAGCGGTACCGAAGTGGCCCCGGATTAGGACATGTGCAGGCTGCTGGCTGTAGCACTACCTGGAGCAAGGGACCCGACAGGAGGGGGAGGTACGAGTGTTTGGGGAGCATGAAGGCTGGAGGGGAGGCTTGCAGCAGGCATCATCTGAGGGGGTCTCACGGAGGAGCAAGCTGTGGTGGGGTTTGAGGAGCAGGTAGTTATCCAGAGGGACACAAACTGGGCAGGAAGGCGTCTCCAACAGCCTCCTGCGTGGCACTTAGCGGAGACTCCCAGCTGGTTCAAGCAGCTTGGCCACCAGCCTTGCAGGGTGACCGGGCAGGGCAGCTTCTCTTTCAGGGGGCGGGGTGAGGCTGCAGGCATGTAGTGTGGGGTAGCCCTTTGGCTCTTCTGTGGGATTAACACCATTCTTTTACTTTATTTATTTATTTATTTATTTATTTATTTTAATTAATTAATTAACTTATTCATTTACTTTGCAAGGGGGCAGGGAGGGACAGAGAGAGAGGGAGAGAGAATCCCAAGCAGGCTCAGAGCTATCAGCACAGAGCCCTATGCAGGGCTTGATCTCGTGAACCATGAGATCATGACCTGAGCCAAAATCAAGAGTGGGACGCTTAACCAACTGAGCCACCCAGGTGCCCCAACGCCCTTAACAACCACCTCTCTGTCTCACGCACTCACTCACTCACACTTAATGCCGCTGCTTCCTCTAGGACCTTCACATGTCGAGGGACTCAGACTTCCCTGGGCAGTTTTCAAAAGTGATCTGAGCTGCCCAAATCATCCTTCTCAAATTCATTTGGAATTCAAAGCAAGTGGGGAAAACTGGCATTAATTAAATATGTAATTGATGTCCATTAAGTCTGGAATATTGGTTTTAGTTCAAATTTATGACATGGTTGTATTTTTTATAGCTGCACATATATTGCATATAGGCCATTGGTTCCCTTCATGTAATAAAGTGTTCAGTACATTTATGCCCATTTTATAGGACTTGGAGCATAGCTGGAATATCGTAAGTGATTATGGAGACATACAGTATTTGCTTTTATGACATTGTTGGGGGTATAAATTTGCTGTTAAGTCACCACTGATCAGACCAGTAGCTACCAATTACAACCCTGGGCCTCTGGGAAAATGTGGGCTGCTTTACAACGATACATTTTATTATGCAGTTTTCAGGTACCTGTGAGGCAAAATGGAGTCTGTTTGTACATTTACGAGTTGAGGGAGAGTTGAATGTCCCCTCCCTGCGTGTGGCCAAGTCCAGAAAAAAACCTCGATGACTTAAAACACGAGTTTGGAGATTGTGAGCCCAAGGGGGCGTGAGTGACAGATGTCTGCAGGTGAGATCGGGACCCCAGGCTTCCTCTGGCTCGTTGGTCAGCCTCCAAGAGCCCTTGACCTGACTCCTTCCACCAGCGATGAGGAGTTCGAGAATTTCTGGTCCACAATCAATAATATGGATGCTGAAGTCAGTCTGGATTCAGTGGTGAAAACTAGGCTAGACCTGGCCCTTCTTCCAGGGCAGCCCTCATATCCCAGAAATCAGTTCTGCATAACTTTAGATTTCCAGAAAGATGAAGCAGGGCTCACTCTGTTTTAATCAACACCAGAGCTGGGAGAGAGTTTAGGGCACTGGGGTCCAGCATCCTTCCTTGAAGTTTAAAAAAACGATAACAACAACCGAGCAACAAACTGACTTTCCCGAAAACATACCAGGCCCTCACTAAGGGTTGTACAGGTGTCGCCTCATTGGACATTCAGGACAGTCCCACAACGGAGGCGCTGTTATCACCCCCACTTACAGATGAGGAAAGTGAGGCCAGCAAAGTCGAGGGGCTTGTCCGTGGCCAGCCAGCCAAAAAGTGGCTCAGCCTTGAAGTAGGCCTCCTGGTTCAAAGCCTAATCTCCAGACCATCTGCTCTGGAGATCTCCCTGCCATTGAGCTGGGGGGTAAAGGGTTAGATTCTGGAGGTCCAAATTTAGGGAAGTGAGGAAGAACAGAGGTACAGGGGCGGTCCAGAGAGAAAGTTCAAATTTACTCACCACTTTCACCAGAGGGGAGTTCTCTCCTGTGGATCAGATCTGTTCCCTGGCCCTTATGTCCAAGAACTGTTCTCCCGCCATCACCCGCCACCAGACCCTGCTTAGCTGGGCAGCACAGATTTTGCACGGCTACAAAGTAACTTTTCTACCATATTTCAAGAGAGGTTCTCTCTTCCAGCATGGCTGGGAGGTAGGCACACTCGGGGCCTAAGCCTTGATTTAGACCTGACCACCTCACAACTGAAACACCCTTGTCAAACCTGCAAGCATCAATCCCAGTAAATTGAGGTTCAGAGAAGTTAAGAAGCCTGCCGACAGCACACAGCTAAGTCCAGGCTAAGACTCAGTTCTCCTGTGATGAAGGCCAGTCTTTCCTTGCTGATGCTCTTGTTCCCCTGCGTCCACCTGAAGCCCCCGCCTGAGGTGCTCTTGACCTTATGCACACCTGGTGTTTTGGGGAATGACCCACCATAGAATTCACCGCAGGACTTCGTTTCTGTTTCGGCTCGTTGGGTTTCTCTCTCTACCTTGGCAGGAGGTCAGTGGTTGCCGGGGGTTATGGTGGGGGGAGAGTAAATCTACAAAGGGGCAGCATGAGTTTTGGGGGCGATGGAACCATCCTGCGTCCTGACTGTGGTGGATGTGAATCTATCCACGTGTTACTGTGCACCCAAAATAAAATCAAAATGGAAAATCAAAGGATCCTTCTGTGCTGGAACACATCTAGCTCTGACTGTACCAGAAAGAGGGACTTCACGGGGAAGAAGGGGGATCTGGGGTCCATTCTGCGGGACCCCACCTTTAGCTCTCCAAACCAGCAGGACAGCCCTGCTCCAGACCCCGGTCTGTCAGCGGGTCTGTCTATTGGTGACACTTCCCTCGACTCTCTAAGGAGTGTCCACACCAACTGTCCGCCTCCTTCCCCCATGGGGTTGGGCTGGTGGGACCGGCAGGCTCCAGGGCTCTCTCTGGGCTCCTTTGGGACTGGCCAAGAGGCTCCAAAGCCCTTTTCCCTCTGGATGTTGGGGAGCAGCGGATGGCTGTGGGGGACAGAGATGTGACCTCCATGTGGTTATTCCTTTGAGTTATGCTCCCTCCCTAGGGTCCCAGAGAAAGAAAGGCCACCCTCGGCTCCCATGCCCCAAATCACACACATACTCAGAGAGAACAACGTGCAGTCACTCCACCTGCCACTGGGAAAAGTCCCCCCCAAATGGAATTAGCCTGAATTGGCCAACTGAGCCAGGAGCCCAGGGCACATGGGCATGGATGCAGGGAAGAGACCCAGGGCGGTGGTGCAAATGCTGGCACTGCCCTCCGGCCCTGTCTGGGCCGGGTCGCGATTCTGAGCTGGAGTTCTGTGGATGGTCCGAGCACCAGAGGGTCATATCGGGAGGCACGGGGAGAAAGGGCCAGGGTGGTGACTTTAACCAGTTGTGGTTCCCAGAGGGGAGTTCTCTGAGCAGCAGCTCGTGGCAGGAGCAGCTGGCAAGCCCTTGGCACTGAGCCGGGCCATCTAGGGCAGGACTGGGCTGCCAGCCTCAGCTGCCAGTACTTTTCCTCGCTTACTCATCAGACTCAAAAACAACTCCACCCGCTTGCGGTGAGCGCTGCCCTGCATTTTTCACCTTCGGGCTATCATTCTGAGGAAGGAATATCAGCCCGGGAGGAAAGTTTTGGCCAGGTTCAAAGGGAAGGGCTTGGGGAATGGAAAGTCCTTTGAAACATTGCTCGGATGGTGACTGTCTGACCCAGATGTTCCCTTTTCAAAAGTATGCTCGGAGCTCAAAGCCCAGGGTGTCTTGTAGATATGGGTGTGACGGAGTCTCGGGGAAAACAGACCAACCGAAGCCCAGCCACAGCCTCACTCAGAGAAACCTCAAGCCTGAGTGTCAGGCCAGACTCCAAAGGGCGGCCTGGCTGTGGGCACTTGCTGCGGGGGCTTCTGGGGCCACCTGCAGAGGGCAAGGCCGGAGCCCATGCATCGCCCCTGGCTGGTCCTCTAGTGGGGCCAGCTCCTCTCTGAGCATGAGGCCGTCTCCTTTTCACCTTTTGCTGGGTGTCTTAGTCCCCCAGATGTGGATGATGAGGCCCAGGAGGTGACCTCAGGCAACACTGCTGTGGGGGTGGGACAGGGAGGCATGGGAGGCAGGAGGGGGGTCTAATTCTGCCGGACACAGTGGGGACAGGCACCTCAGCGTCAGCGCACCTGGGAGCAAGGGAACTGGGAGCTCACACCCCAGCAGGCATTGCGAGGGCCGCCGATTCCTTCCCTGCTGGTACTTGGGGGGAGCAGGCTGTGGTGCTGGCCATGGGAGGTCCGGCCACCACACCGGAGTGAGTGTAAAGGCTGAGGGACACAGTGTGGCTGCTCCTCTGGGTTACATTTCTGCACCTGCTCTACACAGGCAGGTCTTCCCAGACTCGGCACTCCTACGGTCAAAAAGGGCCAACGCAAAGTTTTACCCGTGCCTCCCACACACTGCCACCTCTCTAGGACCTCGCCTTCCAGAGATGAGTGGGTTTGACTTGGCAAGGGCAGTATCTGGTGGAGGCGGAAGCCTTGCCCGCGCCCCCCCCCTTGCCCCCGCCCCCTGCCCCGGGGGCATTTCCCAGGACAGGATTTTCCCTGGGGGTGGGGGATGCTCCTTTCTCACCCACATCTGCAGGGAGGAGTTAGTTCCTCCGGGTCTGTTCCCGCTTCCCCCAGAGGAACAAGTGTGGAGACTGAAGGGGATGAGGCTGCAAGCCAGCCCTTTCCGGTTCCTATCTCTAGGATGGGGTTGTCCAGCCCTGAGTTACTGAGGCACCACTGCCATCCGAGGCTTGGGTCTCGCCCCAAACCCAGCCACCAGGGCCCCAGCAGTTCCCTGGGCCCCTAAGCATCACATCAAAGCAAGCCTTAGCTGAGTTTTCACACTGCCCCCCTGGCCTCCTGAATTCTGCCCCTCGTGCCGTGGACCCACAGCTGCCACAAAGACGGCTCCACATGGTTGCTCAGCCCAGTGCCATTCTTGGACATTCAGCTTTGTGGTGCCCCAGCTGTGCCTCTGCAAACCACATGTTCCCTTTGCCAGCCAGTCACTGGTAGGTTCTTCGAGACAAGAAGGCAAGAGGAGGAGTGAACTGGGACTTGCTCCTTCCGGATTTGCTTCTGGTTCCTGTGAACCTCTCCCAAACGAAAGTTCTGCATCCTGGCAGCAGAAGTTAGTTCCAGTTTCTAGACTTTCTGGCACACTTCTAGAATGAACCTCCCTGTGCCTGCTCAGACACATCAGTCGGGCAACAGATATCTGGCCCCCAGCTCGTCCTGACCCAGCCCCCTTTCCAGGCTCCCACACTCTGGTGACCTTGGCTGTCCCTTCGCTCCTGCCCTGGGGGCGATGGCTGCATCTGTAGTTAGTCACTCTCACTCTGTTTCCTCATCCAATACGGCTTTAACCAATTCTCTAGATTCAATTCTCTCTGCTAAAATAACTTCTGTGGTTTCTGTTTTCCCCACCAGACACTGACTGATGCAGACCCCACAGCTGCCAAACAGACTGCACGAGGAACTTGTAATTCTATATCTGTTTTTTATCCACCAAAGGCGTGGGTGGTTGCCAGTGTAGCCAGTTACCACACTGTGATGGGGCTGTTCCAGCCCAAAGCAAAAACCCTGATGCCTGGGTTGGCCTGCATAGCCCGATCCTGAGCAGAGTTAGGGTTTCCCTTCTTCTTCTTCTTTTTTTAATGTTTATTTATTTCTGAGAGAGACAGAGAGAGAGCGGGGGAGGGGCAGAGAGAACGAGGAAGACACAGAATCTGAAGCGGGGTCCAGGCTCCAAGCTGTCAGCACAGAACCCAATGCGGGGCTTGAACCCACAAACTGTGAGATCATGTCCTGAGCCGAAGTCAGACACTCAACCAACTGAGCCACCCAGATGCCCCTACGGTTTCCCTTCTGTCGTTAGAAGTAGTGAGCCCTCTTTGCAGGGTTCCTTGAGATCCTTGAGGTGGGGCTATGGGGAGAAGCCCATGATGGGAATGTTGGTCTGGCCTCAGGTCTCCTTATGCTTGAGACTCCTCTGCTCCCCAAATGTCTGTGACACCTCTTGGGGCTCCCGACGTCCATGGCTCCCTCACAGGATGCCACCCTCCCTTGGTGCCCACTGTTGGTCATTAGGGGCGGTACCCTCAGTGTGGTGGCATCCCCACAGGGCCCAGCCTGGGGTGAGGGGGACATGCCAGCTCACAGCACAGCTTGGGTTGAGTCTTCCCCCACTCAGTGACAACATCACCCAGTCTCAGAGCTAGAATAGGACCTGGCATTCCACTACTCCCACTCTGTCATTTTACTGATGGAAAAACCAAGACCTGGAGAGGCTCAGCAGCTTGTCCTAGGTCTCACAGCTTATTAGAGGCAAATTTTGGCTAAGGCCAAGTTCTCTGCCTCTGGAGAGCTCCCAGCTCTTCTGAAATTTCCCCCCAAATTAGTCTACAAGTCTCTGTAGGCAGCTGTGGTCAGCTTGTTTCTGCCCAATACCCTTCTTCTCTCTTAGACTTCCCAAGAAGTTAGTGTTTTCTCTCTAGTTCTCTGTTTCCTCTGATTTAGCCCTGAGTTTTCTCCAAGCTTCCCTGTGCCCTTAAGCTCTTCCATATTCTCTACTTGTGGTCTAGCTGCTCTGATTCTCTGCTGATCCTAACTGCCCTCTCTTATCCAATCTCAAAGCCTTTCTGTCCTTCTTAGCTGGGCTGGGGGTTCTCACTTTCCCATTACCAACTGACCCTTAGTTATTACTCCTGGCTGTTGGATTATGTAAGCAGTGGCTCAGTGTGGAGTATGTCCCTGTCATCACAGGCCAGTCCCTGCCCCACAGGCATTCATGTAGCTGTTTTTCACTAAAGCACTGTTCTCCAATTGCAGGGTTTTGGGGACTTTGAGGCATCACCTTTCACGATAAAGAAGCAATCGTTCTGTTGATCAACCTGGGGTGCTCCCCAAGGCATTGCACTCTGGCGAGCTTGCTAGTGTAGCACGAAGGAAAACCATCATTTCCCTTTGAGGATTGAAGCAAACGAAGTTCTTAGAAATCATATCTAAAGACTTTACCCCCCGGGCATAGCATAATAGAGCCTCAACTTACGTTTGTGCTAGGAGACTTGTTTACCCTAGTTCAGGGCTCTCAAGTCTGATTTAAATCCAAATCACGGTGGAAGCTGTTTAAAAATAAGTTCCTCCTCATTCCCCCACCCCCCCAAACAACCCTAATTCCAGCTTTCAAAACAGTTCCTGGGAAAGGAGGGGGTGGTCTAAGGATCTCCACATTTTAAACACTCTCTACATGATTCTAATAGTCAGCTAAATTGAGAAGCACTGCCTAGATAGAGAGAACAGAGGCTGCTGCAAGGTTGTTAATAGATACTGGTAGGAAAAAAGGGTGCAGAGAAGGGTCTGAAGAGCATGGAGAATGAGGTTATGCAGTTCAGCGTTTTGAGGCTGAACATTTATCCTAGAACAGGCTGTATGGACACAGATTCTAGGTTCAGTTTTATGTATGGCAGTTCTTCTTGGTCAGGAGTATCTCTTTTGGGGTCATGTGGCCTCTGGTACACAGACAGAGAAATCAAGAGGCCTGGTCACTCTGACATCTTCCCCTGCCAGGGACCAGGATGGCATGCCTTTGGGGGCTTCTAAGCAAAGCTTATATCTTCAATATTTCCCACCATGGCGCCACATAGTGAAAGTTATTGAATAGCATTGGTAAGTTTCCCTCTGGAAAAACCTTTAGGTTTTTATTCTTTGTGAGTCTGATGAAAAGAAAAACACATTTTAAAAATATGAGACTGACATCCCTTTGCCTCTATCATTTCCAAAACCCTATCTATCTATATCTATACCTATACCTATATCTGTGTCTGTGTCTATATCTATATCTATATTATCTATATCATCTATCTGTATCTAATCTATCATCTATCATAAAACAATTTAGCAGCTTTATAAACCAACCAGTAACTGAAGGTGGTTTGTATTGGAAACCCAAGTGACAACATTGGATGTGCGTTCACTCTGTCTCTCCTGGGAAGGGCCCTCCCAGACCAGTAGCCATGCTCCTGCTTGGTGACCTCCCCCTAGTCTGACTTGTTTGAATCAAGGGTCATTCCAAATAGGCCCAATCTTATTTTCTATTCCAACAAACAGGAATCAGAACTGAGAAAATGGAACCAGTGTATGAAGTGAATACTCATGAACACTAGAGTGCATTTTCTGCCAAGTGGATGGGAGAACAGAGACAATTGCCTATAGAAGAAATAAGGAGATGCCAGAGGGGAGCAGAGATGGGAGATGGTGAGGGCCCCAGTGACCTCCCAGTTTACAACCACTCCCAGTTTACAACCCTATGGAGGTGTGGTGCACTCAGGCTCTTGGCTGCCATTAGATACTACCATGTTCTTGTAATGCACACACCCCCCTTTCTTTTTTTGTACATAAGCCCATGCCTATTTTCTGTTGCTTGCACCACTGGGTCCTAACTCATGAACAGGTAATAGGGTCACCAATCCAGGGATTGATAGGTTGCTAAAGCAGCATATGAACACCGTTGGAGGTAATATGCATAATAATGGAATGCATTTGTTATTGAGACCTGCTTTATGTCAGACACAAGGTAAGTATTTTCTACTCACCAACTTTCAAAAATTTTACAACCCTAGAAGGCAAGTGTTATTATCTAATTTTACAGAAAGGAGAGTTGAAGCTCAAGGAGAAGAGTTAACTTTTTCAACTCACATAGTGAGTGGTAGAACTGAGATTCAAAACCATGTCTGACTAGAAAATCTAGCTTCTTTCAACTCACCATCCTGCTTTTTCATGTCATGTAAGACTGACGAGAATGCGGACACTGGCCAGCTGTTCATATTAGGTGTAGCTGGTATCTGGAGGGCAAAAGCCAGGAAGGCAGAGGCTACAGCCCAACTCATGGCCTGAGGGTCCAGTGGGTCAGACAGTTTCAGGCAGAGGTTGTCCAGGACCCTGGAGAGCTCCTAAGGAGCAAGGAAAACTAAACCCTCCTGCTTGGCAGCCCAACCCCTACCCTGAACCTCTGGATGCTGAAGGCTGTTCACTGGCATGCAGGGAGGGTTTCCTCCCTGGGATCCCAGGGATTATCTTCGACCATCCTCTGTACCCTCCTTCCCCACCATAAATTTTTCTCTGCATCAGCTTTTGGGCAAGAATGCTGACTTAGGGCGCCCAAGTCTCCATGTCCAAAGAGTTGAAAATAACTTAAAACATCTCTTTCAAGCCAGCCCACCTTTTCATAGATGAAGTGATTGACAAATGTGATCTGTTAATCATGCCAAGCTTCCTTTGGCAATGTAAGACCAAACTGGCTGCTTTGCATAATAAAAGGTTAAAATTATGAGCCATACAGAGAACAAATAAAGCTTGATCATTCAGGCTCGAAATTTGTGACTGAACATCCTTGCACTTGCCTTTCACATTCACTCCATCGTCACATGTCTGCCCTCAACTACGGCTGTTTATTTTTAATCCACGTTTCCCAAAAATAGATATTAATAATTTTCTTGCAGCTTCTCTGGCAGCACCCTTTGCATCGACCAAAGCAACAATATTTCTTCAACCATATGCATTTGGGGTTTTCTTTGACACTGTAAATGGATCTTTTGCTTGGTTTTTAACTTGGTTTTTTGTGGGAAGCATTGGCTGGTTCCAACTTCCTTAATACGTTCTTCATGACTGCGTTTGTGATGACGTTAATGAAATCGTTCTGAATATCAGTGGGCAGATAATGAGCCCAGAGGCAGTGACAAGGGTGAAGGCTCAGATGGAGGGTGGGGTGGGGTGAGTGAAGGGAAGTGGGAGCCAAGCCTTCTTTCTGGTTTTGAAAGGAAGGTAGAGATAAATTTAACAACCCCCCCCCCATGCCCCCAGGGTCTGACTTATCTTTTCTCCTCCTGATTAGAGAAATTTTGGTGGGGAGTATTTCGGAGTATGATAGTTCTGCCCTCAGTGTGTGCGGGAGAATCATACCCAGGAATCTATTCTCCCCTCTCATGTTCTCCATCTGGAAAAATGAGGATATTCCTTTCCCTACTTAGAGAAAGGCCCTGGGGGTAGAGTCTCAATGCTGTTGGATGCATTTAGCTTTGGACCCCATTTATTGCTCTCCTTACATTCGCCTGTGCTGGCCTGGCACTCTATACCCTACCACCCCTTCAACACCAGAACAGCTCCCGGCCTCCTGACCCACTCTTCCTGTTCCAAGCAGATGTTGGCCTGAGCTCCTACCTCTGCCTTGGGGCCTCTGGCCATTTCCTTGTGTGGGGAGGGTGGAGGAGGCACTTAGGGTCTAGCATAGGACCCCCTCAATCTGTTCACTGAGTTTACGGGTCACCACAAGCTGTCCATCCCAGGCTGAGCCAGCTGTTTAGGGAATGGAAAAAGAGAATCAAAGGCCTCAAAGGGGCCATTTTGGAAGGGTCTGAGGTAAGAGGCAGTGCTGAGCCATTGCCCCAGGCCACTGCACACCGCCATGCAGGTGATGCATCACGCAACTGTAGTGGCTCCCTTTATGACGTGTACATTGCAGGTTTGTAAATGAATTATGACCATTTCCTGGCAATCAGGTATCTTGTGATAACAAGATCAATATATCACAACAGTTTTTTTTAACAACTGGAAGCAAAATGAGTTGTGCAGGAGAAATTTTTTCTGCTTTGCACAAAGATGCTGTGTAGATTGGAGTGGCCCTCTCTTTGGAAACCCCACAGATTTTGAGGTACTTTCTGCATCTCACATAGAGTAAATCTCATTCTGTCGGTTGTGCCTGGCCTGGAAACATGAAACTAAAGTGGTTTCCAAACCTTCCATTCAAGATGGGAAGAGTGAGAGCCAGAGACCAGGCTGCTCCGTTAACTGGTTGATTCTCAAACTGATCATTATAGACTGTGGTGGCTGTAAAGTCCATTGATCTTAACCTCTCAGGGGCATTGGGAGGGTGTGAAAATGACGCACACGTGCTTTGAAATCTTGGATGTGGTATTAAGAACTCTGACCTCATAATATACACAGGGCTGAAGCCAGGTCCAGTTCACTCCCCATCTTTGCAAATAGCAGTTAGTTCCATTTCATCCTTCTAGACATTCCAGAGCTGCTGGAATAACAGTCTGCTCTTCAGAAAGGCTGTTTAATAGCTGTGGCCCTGCCTGGCCCCTCTGGCTCTTCCCATAAGAAAACAAACAGGAAGGCGATGCTGGCAGTAAACAGAGTGGACCAGGGGCCAACCAGATGGCTGGAGAGGGGCGCTGGTGCAGCCAGATGTGGCTGTTACTCTAGGCAACAGATGACCTGGCTGAGCAGTCTCGTCAGTGAGTCCCCCAGGGAGGTCACTGTGAGGCCAGGAGCCGTGGCTTCGCCTCACGGAGGGCTCAGAGAGCACCTTCCTTCTCCGGCCTTAGCTCCCCAGCTGTTCAATGGAGAGGCCTCAAGAGAGGATTTCTGCGGCCCTTACCAACTCTAATAGGTGCGGTTCTGGGCAGCTCACTTCCTGACATGGCCCATAGGTGCCAGGAAAGGAGATGGTCCACATGTGGGTTTGTGTCCACCTTGGCCTGGTCCCTGGAGCCTGGAGCTCTCAGGCCACCCCAGACAGTTGTGTTGGAAGAAAATGCATTCCTGTCCCATCCGGGGGCTGCATGCCTCAGCCCAGCTCCTCAGCCCCAGCATCCAGACAGCTGGTCTCCCAGCTGGAGCACACAAAGGTGCCAGAGCAGCAGAACCATTCTTGCAATTGATTTTAGAGAGAGGCTTAGAGGTTATGTGAGTTTTTTTTTTTTTTTTCCCCTGGAGAAGCTGTTCCCTGCAGCCAAATATCTCAGCTCAGGGGAGTACAAAGCTGATAAAAATAGATTTTAGCCAGGGCAGCAGAAATGAGAAGAGGGGAAAGGGCTCAAACCATCTTCATCCCAAAAATTCAGCACAGGCCATGTGCTCCCCCCTGGGGGAAGGGACAACTGGTTCCTGGGAGGGAATCACTTCCTGCCATTTCCTATCTCCTGAAACACCGTGTGACAGCACCCGGGCCAGTTTCCTCACTCAGGGAGGGACAGCAGGGAGAAGAAGCTTATGTCAGGAGGGAGACTTCTATCATCATTTAAAAGAATGGTAACTTGGTTGTTAAGCAAATCACACCTAGCCAGGAATAATAATAGTAAGCATGGTAATAATAGCAACAGTAGCTAACATTTATTGAGTGCTGGCTATATCCTGGGGACTGCTAAATGTATTATTTCATTTACTTTTCATAGCAAAAAGATAAGATAGTCACTGTTAGCTTCATTTCCCAGTCGAGAGACTGAAACTGAAAGAGAGAAACTCGCCTAAAGCCACCCAGCTGGTCCTTAGCAATGCCAGGATTCAAACTCGGGCCTGTCCAACCATAAAACCCATGTGTTTAGCCATGAGCCAGTGTGGGAGGTAGATCTGCCTATGGGGCTTGTGGATCCCAAGCAGCAAGGGATGAAAAGTTGACCAACCAGGGGCCCTGGGGAGGAGGACTCAGTGATAGGTGTTGGTGGTTCAGACAGATGTCCAGCATTCAGGGCGACATCCCACAAGAAATAACTTGGGGTATGGGCCTGGCAGATGGGCCTTGGCTACTCAGAGTCTGGGAAGCTGGGGGAACCTTGGGCAGGTGGTCTATGTTTGGGTGCCCAGAAAGAAGGCGAAGCAGGAGAACCAGCAAGCAGAGTCAGTCCTGGGGAGGCATGCCAGGAGAAGGAGACCCCACCACATACTAGGATATTCTTCTGAAGCCTTCAGAAGCTTCTACAAACCAGGTCTGCTCAATCAGCCTCTCTTGGGAGTTGGTTTTGCACAAGTTCCTTGGGTGATTCTGATTCAGATGCTCTAGGATGATACTTTGAGATACTCTAGCTCAGGAGAAGTGATGCGAACAGAGAGGCCCCAGTCTCAGAGAAAATGGTCTGCAGGGCAAGTAATCAAGTCTGGAGCTTACACACCAGGACAATGGGGTCCAGTCACCAGGATAGACACGGGGCTTCCAGGAGGAGCTTGGAGGAAATAGGTGAGTGAGGTCCTCAGATCCTTCCACGTGGGGCTGATGGGGCAAAAGTTAGGATTTGGGCTTGAAGTGATGGGGATGGGAGAGATCTTGTCATCCCTCAGCTTGAAACTTTGTAGGCATTTTCTACACCTGTAAAATAAGCCCCAGTTCCTTCCATGGCTGTCAAGACCATGAGACTGAGTCCTTGGCCGTCTCACTGGCTTCATCCCCTCCAGCCTCCTTGTCCTTATCACGCCATATCCACATTGCTCTTCTTCCAATTCTCCTAACATTCTACTCCTTCCACCTCTGAGCCTCTGAACACACTGGTCCCTTTGCTGGATGAGCTTCCTTTCATTTGTGACTGTCTCCTTTTCTTTTTTCTTTTTTTTAAAAAAATGTTTTATTATTTATATTTGAAAGAGAGACACACACACAACATGAGTGGGGGGAAGGGCAGAGAGAGAGGGAGACACAGAATCCGAAGCAGGCTCCAGGCTCCGAGCTGTCAGCACAGAGCCCCAC
This sequence comes from Leopardus geoffroyi, assembly GCF_018350155.1. Taxonomy (NCBI): domain Eukaryota; kingdom Metazoa; phylum Chordata; class Mammalia; order Carnivora; family Felidae; genus Leopardus; species Leopardus geoffroyi. Next base: position 57,782,176 of record NC_059334.1, read on the forward strand.
ATGGGGCTCGAACTCACAGACCGTGAGATCATGACCCGAGCCAAAGTCGGACACTTAACCGACTGAGCCACTCAGGTGCCCCTACTGTCTCTTTTTCTGAAGGAAAATGAGGGGCTTTCCTTAGAAAGGCTTTGGATATCTTATGTAAGATGGATGCCGCACCCTCTACCCCCATTATTTCTCATCCCCCCTTGCTGAGCTGTCTCATGGCTCTCACCAACATTTGTGATGTCTTGCCTCTTGTCCCTTACCCTCTCCCAGTGGACTATCAGGTGTATGAGGTTGGGAGGTGTGTCAACCTTGTTTACCTGTATATCCTCAGTACCTGTTTCTTTGCTGATACCTGATTAGTGTTCAGGGTAGTGGGAGATGTGGAGAAACTGCAGAGCTTAAGAAAAATCTCTCTGGAAACTTTCTACATGTTTTCCTTAACACTAATTTCATCTTTGATCACAGGAAAGTAGGGAGAATTCACATCATCTTCTAGATTTATTGTCCAGGTATGAAAGAGATGAGGTGGGGGAGAGGATGTATGTTCTCGGTGTTTAAAAAGGTAAAATAAATAAATACAACACCCATTGACAGGTTACCCTTCTTGGAGGTTTTGCTTGAAATGCTACCTCCCTCAGGAAGCCCTTCCTGATCATCACCTGCTTCAGCCAGTTAGACTCGACTGCTCTCTTCCCTGTGTTTTTGCTCACCTCTGGTATGTTTTCTGTGTTGCTTATTACATTCTGCTTGGATTGTGCTATGGTTGTGTGTGTACATCTTACGTGTTATGAGTGCATGTCTCAACTCATCAAGATGCTTTGGATTGCAAACAGCAGAAACTCAACACAAACTAGCTTAACCCATGAGGAATTTATTGACTCATATAACCAGGAATAAAGAGGTATTTGCTAGCATCAGACAAGGCTGATGGATCCAGGGCACAACTATGATGAGAACTCATCTCTCTCTGTCTCTCTCTCCAACCCCCTTCTCCGTCCTTCTCTCCTTTCCTATCTCTCTTTTTTTCTCCCTCCTCCCCCCTCCCCCCAATCACTGCCTCTCTTGGCTCTTCTCTCTACACAGGGACCTCCTTCTCTTTCATTGAAGAATTTTATCCTTGCAGTAGGAAATAATATTGCTGTCAACTCCAGGCTTATGACATCATTGGTCACTCTCTATGGAGGATGAAACCTTTCTCTCACCATCCTTATTGCAAATCCCATGGAAGAGTCCTGATTGGCCCTGCTTGGGTCACATGCCCAGGCAAATGGGTGGCCCTTTGACCCATCACTGTGAATGGAGAAGAAGATTGATGAGGACTTGGTTCCATGCTTGTCCTCTCAGCCAGGACACAAGCCACTGTGATTGGTGGTCTCATTGGAATCACATGATTAGAGAGGGAGAGAAGTAGTTTGCTACAGGAAAGGGGCACAGACAAGAGATGCTGGGAAGATAAAAGAAGTTTACTGACGTATCTATAAAGGCTTCTATTTCTGAAGTGTCTATATATTAGACTTGGTGCAAGACCTTTTCTATATGTTATTTCTAATCTTTTTAATAGCCAGTTGAGGTAGGTATTATGCAGAAATTTAAAGATGAGGAAACTAAGTTCAGAGAAGTAAAGTAACTTGCCCAAGCCACAGGATTCAGACACAGGTATGTTTTTCCCCAAGGCCCAAGCTTGACTCATGGTACGATTATTCCTAGTGATATTATCTAGGAATGAAGTGATAGATGATCTCACATATTCCCACGTGTGAATTATATCAGTCAAGATAGGCTTGGGTAAGATACAATAACAAACAGGCTCCAAATCTCTGGTTTAAAACAGTTTTATTTCTTACTCAGTCAACGTGTCCATTATGGGACAATAAGAGTGCTGTGCTCATCATCGTGGCCTGGGGAGCCCAAATGATGGAATACCCACCATCTCAAATGTTGCCAGTCACTGAGCCAGAGGGAAAAGGAACTTTGGAGGGTCTAGGAACTTCTACTCCTAACTCATTGGCCAGAAGGAGGCATACAACATTATCTAACTACAGGGGGCCTGCAAATGCAAATCTATCATAGAACCCAGAAAGAAAAAAGCTGGAAAGATTTAGAGGACAACATTAATGAATTTTTAAAAATAATTCTGGGGGCGCCTGGGTGGCTCAGTCGGTTAAGCGTCCGACTTCAGCTCAGGTCACGATTTCGCAGTCCGTGAGTTCGAGCCCCGTGTCAGGCTCTGGGCTAATGGCTCAGAGCCTGGAGCCTGCTTCCGATTCTGTGTCTCCCTGTCTCTCTGCCCCTCCGCCATTCATGCTCTGTCTCTCTCTGTCTCAAAAATAAATAAACGTTAAAAAAAATTTAAAAAAATTCTGTAATTTTTCTGTGGTATGTAAAAGAGTGATTTTTAAAAAATGTAATAATATAGTTTTAGATCGGGGAATTATTAAAGGTTGTATTATAAAGTTTATTTTAATCACTCTTTAATTATATCCATAACGTTTAAAAATGAATTTGTGCATTTTCCCATTGAGTAAGTGATAAATAATGTTTAATTTGCTTTAAGTTAATTATGCAAAAAGGTGATTTGTTGACAAAACTGTAATTTCATGTTTCATTTAGAGACCAAATATATTTTAAAATGCAAGTTGTAATTATAAGTTGCAGCATAAAAAGCTGTAAGCTTTTGTTACTGAAATTTTTGTTTTGAAAAATCAACTTGCTTTTTTTAAATGTAAAGGGTTCACTTCCATTGCATATTGAGACTAAAGAGAAAGCTCGAAACTGCTGTCTGTAAGCGCTTTTCAAAAACACATTACAGGAGTGGATCATCATTATTCTTAATAAATAAAAAAAGCCAAATTGGCTATAATTGCCACGGTGTGTTTGCCCTTTTTAACAATGGTTTATGGAGTACTGGGAAATTTTTGAGAATTATTCTGTTTTTTATGTTCCTCATTAACTTGATATCATATTTCCATCTCAATGTTCCTTATGCTTCTTGTCTTAAACCAATGGTCCATACTGGGTGTCAATTAAGCTGATTATGACTAAACATAGAAAGAATTTAATACTGCATGATGGTGAAAACCACCAGGATGGTTCTCGGTGGTCAGCTATGTGATGAGCCAACGAGCTGGGGATTGAGTCATGGGCAAGCTTCCCTGATCTCAGCTGAGTCAGGGGTGCACTCTCCTGGCATGCCTTCAGAGCACTCGTGCCATCCCATTTAAAAAAGCAAATATTTCATTTTTGACTTGGTCAAGAAATGGGAACATAATATCATTGCCTTTAAGCTCCTAGATCCCTTACACTATCTTCATGAGTCCTTGGGCTCACAATCAACCCTTGGGAAATGCTTCGCTCCAGCTTCCACCAGACCATAGGGCTTGGGGGCCCATCCCGGAACTCAATCAGCTTTGCATGCAGCAGTCTTGAGGGGCCAGCCCGGTGTATTGCCCACAGCATAGACGCTTGATATTTGTAGATCAGAAGGAGCAAAGAGAGAAATGAGGAAAAGGTCAGTGTTCCCTTCTTAAGTATCTTCTGCATATCACCTGCTTCCCATTTTACAAAGGGGTGGACAGCATTGCCCAGGTCTGCAGCACATCCACGTGGCCAGGGACCGAGAAGGGCTGCTGGGCAGAAGGACGCAGCTGGGGCTGGAAAGAGAGGCAGACATCCCCCAGTAACCCATGTGTGAACTCCCGGGCCATGCCGTCGCCCCGCCATGAAGAGCCGAGATAATGAAGATAGAACAAGTTCAGAGAAGGGCGGCAGAAGCATCCAGGAGACATGACTTACGGGAGGAGAGTTTAATTGGTTTAGCCTAAAAAGCCCATTACGCTCTCTGGTGGACACGGTGATGCTATAAATATCTGCAAGGTGACAACAGGAGACAGGATGGAGTCTGTCTCGCCGGCACTAATGTGAAGACCGAGGCTTGGAGGGAGTGCAGAGCCTGCTGACGGTTTGATCCCACTTTGGACTTGAAGGCTTTCTCTTGCTCAGAAAGAACCCTTTGTTCAAATGAAAGCATACATGGAATTCTGTAACATGAAACAGATTGACAGCTGGACCTCTCGAGTAGCAGTGGAGAAGGGGGCCCAGAGCCCCTCTCTGTCCCCCATCCTGGAGGCACCTCCCCAGGAACCCCACATCCCCACCCCCAGGGCTTGGTTGGGAAACCTCTACGCTGGGTATTCTGAAGCCTTCTAGCTCAGGGAAAGGGCACACGAAGAAGGGGGGATGGGATGCAACTCGAAACAGGGCTTGTGGCGGGGTGGCGGGGGGAGGTTTGAGATGAGATCCCAGCAGCTGAAACAGTCCCGGTCAAGTCCCTGGAGAACTGGGTTCATTCCATGGTGAGCCTTCCTTGCTGACAGCTGCAGCCTCAGGGGCAAGAGCTGGAGGGAGCGGGGGCCTCGTGTGCATGCCTGTGGGGTCTCGCAGGCTTGGTACAGGAGCTCAGCTATCAGGGAGAACCTCAGGGTATACAGGCAGTAGGGAGTTAGGGGTGAGGCAAAGGGTGGCATCCTCTGGGCTTAGGGATGCCCAGAGAAGGCAGAATGACAGGGGTGAGGAGCTGGGCCCAGAGGGGAGGTCTGAGCTGCAATCCCAGATCCCTACGAATCTGCTGCGTGACTTAGGGGTGGTTGGGTAAGACCAGTCAGTGGAGGGGAGGGATAAGTCATGGGCTGTCAGGTCAGACAGCCAGGATGTGAGAGCCAGTGGGAGGGCCTGGGAAAACCCCTGAACTTCTCCATGCCTTGGCATCCTAGTCTGTGAATTGGGACAGTAGTTCATATGCCTGCTGTTGAGGATTCCATCAAGTGTCCCCATGTAAAGAGCTTAGCAGAGTGCCTGGGCATTCAAATGTTAGCTCTGCTTATTTTTATTTTGTCAATCACTTGGCTTCCAAGGTTTTTCGCAGCTCAGTGCTGAGATCAGGGTTTTCTATAGGAAAAGGAATGGGTCATGCAGAGGAGAGCAGAGAAGAGGGCAAAAACAGTGCAGTTTTGAGCATTCCAGGGTGGGCCATGGCTTCTATTCCTGTATAAGCCATCCATGTGCCCATTCAACATACTTTTCTGGAGCATCTGTCTACCACAGGCCAGGTACTGCTAAGGGTTGGGGCTCCCATGGCTCTGGCTTGGTCCCTGTCCTTGTGGAGCTGGTGACTGAGTGGGGCAACGAGTGACTAAAACCCAAAGTGGTCTGTGCTTTGACAGGGGGACGGAGGAAGCAGAGGGGCACCGGGCAGGGGCTCCTGACCTGGCCCTGGTGAGAGGGGACAGGAAGGCTCAACAGAACATGTGAGGTTCAGGTGGAAAGGTGATGGGCACCTGGGAGCTGGAGAAGGGCAGGGAGGAGATGGGGAAGAGAAGGCAGGGCTGGGGGTGAGGATCTAGGAAGAGCAGTACACATCCAGGAGCCCCACGCCCTTGGAGAGTATGAGAGGTAAGCGGAGGGGTGGGCTAGACCTTGTGGGTCATGTTAAGCTGTGCGGTTTTTATCCTGGAGGCCACGGGAGCCATGGAGGAGGTTAAGCAGGGGAGTGACATGATCATTTTGGTGTTTTAGGAAGAACCTGATACTTTTTTGAGAAGGGATTGGAGGGGCAAGGCTGTGGACAGGGGGCTGTTGGAATCATCCAGATGAAAGAGTGAGCGAGAGCAGGACAGAATTGAGAGATGTCTAAGGGGTGATGGAGTGGCTGCAGGGGGGTGGGGAGAGGGAGAAGCCCAAGGTTCTAGCCTGGGGGGCCCGTGGCATTCTTGGAGACAGAGCTTGAGGGATGAGAGAATTGGGGCAGAGGATACAGTCCTTCCTTTTATGCCCTAGATAAGATGCCTGGGCCTCTAGCATTAGCTCTGGAAGGGTCGAGGTTACGCACCCCCTCAGGGCCTAGAAGGGAGGCTGTCCCCAAAAGAATTAGCCACTGTGCTTCTGACCTGCACCCTAGCACATGTGGGCCTTAAACAACTTGATAAGGTGGGCAGAGCTATTATCATTGCCGCCATTTTACAGATGGGAAAACAGAGGCCCATAGAAGTAAGCTCATTTGCTTAAGTTCGCAGTCTGTTCTGGTCCTCAGAGTTCTTTCCAGTCCTGATCTGCTGATTCTCAGGGTGAGCAGCATTCCTGGGAGCTGGGGCAGGGGGTCTTGCCCAGAAGGGCCCATGAGTGGTCCTTGGTTGGGGGATCCATAAGTTCTCTAAAAACGTGTGCAGAAAAGAATGGGCAGATGGCTTTTTCTGGGGAAAAGGGTCTATGGCTTTTTTTTTTTTTTTTTTTTTTTAGTATCGTTCATGTTCAATGTTATGTTAGTTTCAGGTGAAGGGTCTTTTGCTTTTAACTGGTTCTCAAAGGGGCCCATGACCCTCTAATTGCAAAGACCTAGAGATTACTGGGGAGGCAACCTGGGACCAGCTGCTTCTGTTTGCGTGATCTGGGGTGAGGGCAAGGAAGCTAGCGGTCCCCAGTTGTCACCAGGTAGTAGGAACATAATCTGATGACCCGTGGTCCGCAAATATGTATTAAGGTAAACTGGCAGGCCCCTGTCAGAGGCTGGGAACCCAAAGGAGAGTGACCTTTGCCTCCATTCCCCAATGTCACTCTGTGTGCATCCCTCGGGGCAGTCAGTGACAGTGGCACCCTCTTCCCTAGCCTTGCAGCTTGGGGAGCAAAATCCTAAAGGGACAAAAGTGGGGACATGTAGGAGACAGAAAAGGAATGAGATTAGAGCCCTGACTGATCCAGGCAGCTCCCCAGAGAAGCCTTTTTCTGTGGGGTCTGTGCTCTGAGACTCTGTGTGTACATGTGTCTCATAGACTCTGGACTCAGTCTACTCTGGGGAAGTGGCCCACGCAGGGTTCTTAGGTCACATCTGGGGCCCTAAAGCTGGAAGGAATTCCTGGAAGGGACGCTCACACTTGGAGGCACATTCTGGCAGGTCCCAGCAGTCAGGGGTTGGGGTGGGGGCAAGTTCGCTTGGGTTGCTTGGGAAAGTAACAGGGGTGAGGGAAGGGAAGAGGGTAAGGAGTATGATCCAGCAGCAGAGAGAGGCCCTTGCGGGGCGGGGGTGGGGGTGGCGGTTCTGCAGGCAAGTGACCCCAGTGGACTTTCTTCCAGTAAAGGTGAGAGAAGCCCCCGCCCCGGACCACCTTCAAACTTCCGTCTATGCACCTGTATGTAAGACAGGCATTGGCCAGTGCCTTAGGATCAATGCAGGACTGTCTCCCCACCCCCGTGCTTCTTCTTTTTTTAAATGTTTATTTATTTTGAGGGAGACAGAGAGAGTGCAAGCAGGGGAGGGGCAGAGAGAGAGGGAGAGAGAGAATCCCAAGCAGGCTCCATGCTGTCAGAGCCTAAAGTGGGGCTCTATCTCTCAAACCTTGAGATCATGACCTGAGCCAAGATCAGGAATTGGACGGTTAACCAACTGGGCCACCCTGATGCCTCCCTTTCCCCGCACCTTCTTCCTCCCTGACTTCCTTATTAACGTTTCCTAATTTGCCAAAGAGGAAATGAGGCACAGAGAGGTCAATTAACACATCCAGGCTCATACAGCCAGGAAGTGGTTCAGCTGGGAATCTGACCGAAGTCTCTGACGTAGTCCAGTCTTCATCATGGCGTTTGCCTCCTGGAGTAGTGTTAGCCCTGCCCCCCTCCTTTCTCCCCCTCTTTCCCATTCCCCACCCCACTCCACCCCTCTTTGCCAGCCTGCAGGGCTCCTAGGGCCTCCTACTAGAAGTCAGGCCTGCACGCTACAGAGGCTGCTGCACGGCACACGGCCCATTACCAGCACTCTCCTGCCCTCTTATGGCCGCCCCTGAACCAGCTTCTGCTACCAGGCTCCCTCGGGCCTCGGAGTCCAGCATAGAAAAGCTGGGCCTTGGGTAGCTAACCTCCACAGAGCTTGCCAGTGACCCTGGTAAGTATACCCCGGGTCTTGACTCCTAGCGAGAGACAGAGGGTTCAAATCCACCCTCAGAGAGGGGAGCTGGCAGAGTTCTTTCTTCAAGAGACCCCCCTGGGGGTAACCCTTGGACCCTCTTTACACTGGGGAAGAGAGACAGCTCTGTGTGTCATGCTATGCTCAGAAACACGGCTCTCCGCTGCCCGGAAAGCAAAGCAAACACCCAGGGATGGGGAAGCACGTCTATGCTCTGGTGTCTCTGCTCAATCCTCCCAATTTCCTTCCTCGTGCTCTGTGCTCTATTTAACCCTCTGGACCCGGCCAACCCCAGATCTCTGCTCAGTCAGTCCCTTCACCTGGAAATGCTGGTTCCTGCCACCAGCACCTCCAGTCCCACCTGGGAAATCTTAACCTTCACTGTGCTCCCCAGACGTGGACACCTGTGCCCTCTGCTCCCTACTTACAAGTCGCGATTAATTCGTGTTGAAATCAACCTAAAAGCCCACTACTCATACCTAGGAGTATAATTCCTCAGCTGGAGCCATGGTGTACCTGGGATTTTGCTCTTGTTTTTTTTTTTGTTTTTTTTTTTTTTTTATCATTACACAATCACTTTCTTTTGTTGCTACCTAATGCTTATAATAGTTATTTAGTGGCTGATGATTCATCATTTCCATTCATTGACCAGGTAGTAACTGACACCCGCCTTGAAAACAGATCATTTCTCTTTCTTTGCCTCTTTCCCTCTCCCCAGTGTGGTCTCCGAGTCTTTGTCTCCCTAATTGTGATGTGAAGATACTCTTTCACAAATCACTGGGCTGTGCGAAGACCCGATGATGTACAGCACCCGGTGCCACCTTCAGCTTGTAGTATGTGCTCAGTAAAGGTCACTTTTGTTTAAAGAAGGAAGGGAACACATCCAGGTTGTAGGAGTGCTGGGCTGAAAGTCAGCAAAATCTCCAGGGATGAGGTCACCGGCGACCTGTCCCCGAAGGGTGGCACTGGCTTTGCTGCAAGATGCAGAGAGAAGAGCCTCCTCGCCTGGGGCAGCCCCTGTGACACATGGGATGCCCTGGGCATGTCATGGGACTTTTCCCAAGAAATAGCATCAAAACAGCTTCTCTTTGAAAGGCAGGACACTACGCGGTGTATAAAGTCTTTTCATTTTGCTCTAGCTCATTTTATCTGTATAATAACATTCTTAGGAGATGGCACTCATGATTCCCACTTCATAGGCAAGGAAAATGAGGCTCAAAGACCTTAGCGTGCCCCAGATCACACAGCCACTAAGCGGCCAAGTGGGGACCCTGGGGCAGATGTGTCTGTCCCTCTTTGCCCGCCCCAAGCTGATGACTGCACAGCGTACGTTTAAGTGCTCTGAGCGGGAAGCCGGTTTGGTGATGAGGGTTATGAATTATTTGCTAAAACCTCAGGCCAAGTACCAGGCATTCTGCGGTTTTGAGTCAGTGTAAATGCCTTCCTTCCAGCAAAGGACCTTTGTGAGCGGGGCTACCTCAGCCGGGAACTCACAGCTGGGGCCCTGGGGTATGTCCACCTTTGTCATTTGTGGAGTCCACATTGTCAAGCCCTTTCTTGGCTTTCATACTAATTGTCAAAGGTCTGTGTTTCCCTCTGCAAGGATCTTGCCCAACCTCTTAGGCTGCCCCTGTCTCTGTAACTTACTCAGACTTTGGGAAGCCCTCATATAGAGACAGGAGGGCCCACCGTGTGCCGGGTACGTCCCTTCCATTCTCTCGGTAAATCCTCAAGGTGAGCCTAGGAAGTGATCACGTTTACATTTTCAGATGAGAAGCGGAATGTGTGCCCTGCTCGAGGCTACATGCGAGGAAAAGGAGGAGCTGGCTTGGGAACTCGTGTGGCCAATTGCTTTTCTCCGGGTATACCAGGGAAGAGTTCTCGGAAGCCAGTAACATTCCGGGCAGGAATTTAAGCTGCATTTAATTGGGGCTAAAGTAGACCCTGCTCCGAGTGTTCAGGGACACTTGGGAGCATTAAAATCCGTTGCTAGAATTCCAAGGACAAAGACCTTGCAAAGCCGCTGACAAACAGCTTTAGAATTAAAGGGGCTTTAGAATTCAATTAAATTCAACCAACTTTTATTGCTATCGCTGCAGGACAGGTGTGGTGCCAGGTGCTTTAAGGAAGCAACGATGAAGAAGGCGGGCTTTGCCTTTATGGAGTTCTCGGGATGGGGCCCCGGGCATTTCTGGAACTACCGCATTGTGTGGCTCCATGCCACAGGGGTGGGAGATGGTGATGCTTGTCAAACATGTTTGGGAAGCATTGCGTTCTGGATCCTTCTCTTACAGCTCACCCCCATTAGCGTTTTCAAAGGCTTGAGAAGGAAGGACACCAGTTTAACTTTCTTTAGTCCACAGTGTCTCAAACTTATTTGACAATGGCACCCCCTCTTTCAATGCCTTATTGCCCCCGGTGGGTTGTTTATTCACATCCTTGGAATATTCCACGGAGCTCACATTAGGACACGGTGGTCTGGGGCAACTCCATGGTGGGGCTGGGAGGCTAATGAACACATTCTCTTCTTTTAGAACAAACTAGAAGGATCTCTGTTTGGGGCTATTGGTATTTGTCACTCTTTGCTCTCCTCCAGAAGACGTGTCTGCAAATGCCTGGCTTTAGCTTTGGCTGCTTTCTTAAAAGGGTCTCTTTTGAAATTGAGGGATTACTCAGGCCTTTGAGACTTTTAGCTAACGGGATCCTTCGGGTCAGCAGATGGGTGTTTGGGGAACATGAGAACGGTCACGGCTTTCATTATATATGCAAAAGCACAATTTCCAACAGGGGATTGACGCAGCCTGCATTTTAATAGGGAGAAGATACTGGAAAACAACAGAGGAGGGGCCGTTTGCCTCCAGCTTGGGGTGCGGGTTGTCAACAGGGTTCTGCTTTCATCGATACTGAGGTCACCCTGGCCCTGGCCAGACTCCAGGCATTTATTTGCAGGATGAAAATGGGTGGGCAGCTGTTTGCCGCATGTCAACATCCAAGCTTTGGCCTTATAACAGTGGCCTCTTCTCAGAGGCGACATGTAGCCGAGCTGTTTACCCAGCAGATCCAGGGCAAAGAGGTGACTTAGATCCCCAGGGCTGTAACAATATTAAATGGCCCCATGGGTGTGGTGACATTTTTTTCCTTGGTTGGGAAATAGCCTGGCACCATGATTAAGAAGATGCTCTCCGGTGTCATAAGGCTTGGCCCTGCCTTAGGCCTGTCATGTGTTCTCTCTGAGCCTTGAGTTCTTCGTCCAACAGGGATAATTCCTACTTTGGAACGTCTAACACTTGAATTTGAAGGCTCCAGGGGTCTGCCATTACGATTAGATTGTCAAAAGGACAGACTGTATGTGAAAACGTTTTATAACCAGCGTAAAGCACGGTACAAATAGAAAGGGTTAGAGCCAGACTCTACCGAGGGCTCGTGATTTGTCAGGGTCTGTTCTAAATGGGTTACGTGCATTATCTCATTTAAGCCTCAACCCTAGGAGGTTGGATACTATGATTCTCCACACTTTACAGATGAGGAAACTGAGACCCAGAGAGGTTAAGTAACTAGTTTATGGTTACATGTCATGGAACTTGGGTTCTTGCCCTGTTGGCTCTCTACAGAGCCCTGAACTTGAGTCCCTGAATCTCTGCGAGGGCAGAAGTGTTCTGTGGAGGGTGTCGGGGGCTCTGAATATTCTGAAGGAGGGCACAGGGTTCTAGGGGCTCCAGATTCTTTCCTAGGGCCTTTGATGTCCGGTGCTCCAGAGTGAGGAGTAGAGAATGAGGAGGGCCCTTCTTACTCTAGTCCTTGCAGAAGACAGCGCACTATTTCTGGTGATGAGGTTGGGGTCATCCTGAAAATGCCACCCCTACTGCCATTGTGACATTACTAGTCACAGGAACATTTATCCAGCCCTTTGCTTCATTTTACCCTCACAACTGTGAAGGAGGGAAAAGTGAACACCTCATTTTACAGCAGGAGAAACTGAGGCATAGAGAAAAATTGTGAAGTCATGCAGCCAGCAAGCTTCAGAGCAGAGGCCCTAAGGCATGACATCTGGCCCTAGGGCCTGTGCACAGAAGCACCATTCCATATAATGCTGTGTTTCAGACCCACCGGAGGCCAGAGGGGAAAGACTCGGGTCAGTCCCTAGGCCAGGCCTGGAGAGAACCAGCTAGGCCCTTTACGTATTTGTATTTTATCAATCCTCATAATTAAGGTCTTACTGTCCTGTGTTTACAGATGAAGAAATGCGAGCTTTGAATGCTGAGACTTCCCTGGGGCCACCCAGCTGGGAAGGAGCGTCAAGTCTGCCTGCTCCGAAGGCCCTCTTGTCCCTCTACATCTTGGTCATCCTTAGGAGCCCTCTGCTCTCTGAGGCTCTGATTTCTGGAAAGATCCAGGTACACCAGGTCTCAAGGGGCACCCTGGGGACCAGGCCTCTCACATCTACTTTATGCCTCTTTCCTCAGCAGCCAAGGCCAGGGGCAGGTGATCTACAAAGGGAAAGGTGGGGGGTAACCATGAAAGGGGAAATGTGTTGATGAGGTGACCCCAATCACCTGTCTTACACCTGTGATGGCCGCACCCACAATAGTCTCAGCAGAGAACCTTGGTTTCTCTCTCCTCTTGTCTTCTGGATTTTCACCGTGCAGAGCTGTGACTAGCTCTTCCCCACCCCCTGGAATCACATGGCAGCAACACAGAAGGCACGGGGCCGGGTTCTTCAGCAGGAACCAGGCACAGATCTGAGGCCTGGCTGGAAAGGCCAGGCTGCGGGCTCTGTGCTGAGAAGAGCTGACAGGGTGGAGGTGCTGAGCCTGGGCAGAGCGGGGAAGCAGGGAGAAGGCATCCGTGTCTCCACTTGCTCCTTTCATCACTTATTCTTAAGTGCCTACTGTGTGACAGGCACTGTGGTTGGTGCTGGGAGTTAAAAACAGAGGTTTTGAGTCGGTCCGACTGGATTCCAACTCCAGCTCCATCCCTGGGCCACTTAACCTCCCTGCAAATCAGCATCCTCATGTCCAAAAGGAAGACAGCAGCAGTACCCAGCTCACCGAGCTGTAACGAGGATTAGACGAGGTCATGTGCATTAAATGTTTAGAACAGTGCGTGGCACATAGTAAGAGCTGAATAAATGGTAGCTATTAGTGCTATTATTATCTCTGTCCTTGGGAGTTCAGTCTGGTGAGACACAAGACATAAAAAAAAAAAACAAACCACACACACACACACACACACACACACACACCATTTTCCTAACGACTCGGCCAGGAAGTGATGCTGAGGTTCACCTAGGAGTGGTGTCAGAATTTCCTGCTCCCTGCTCTCCCTGAGATGCACTGAGGTCATGCTGTTTGCTTCGTGCCGGAGGCGGGTCCCTCCACAAGCGATCCCTCCGTCCTGAGCCCTGAGGGTGTGAGGGGTCCAGGACCGGGGCTCTCGCCACCTTGTTTCAGTTTCACCTTTTGAAAGGAGAAGAAAAACTGTGTTGGGATTGGAAAGAGCTTCTGAGGCTTCTTCACAATTCCGCATTGCAGATAAGAGACAATGAGATGGAAAATCCAAATGGCCAAAATGGATATATAAGAACAAGAAGTTTAACAGCCTGATGACAAGCAGCACATGAAATGATAATCCTCTGGCAGATGATAAGCATTTCAGAAGCAACAAAGCAGAAAAGGATTGGAGGGGTAAAGTTGGGGACCGTCACTCGCCGCCCTAGGGGAATTCCTCTGGGCGGGGTTCTGTCTAGACTTGGCAGAGGCTTCATCTTTCCATTGTGTTGCACCTGGAAGAATCACCCAGAGGTGGAACTCAGTTCTCAAGCATCACCTGCTTTATTATTTTCACAGTCTTAAGGACAATATTTCCCCAGGGGCAGAGGGGCTGAGACTTTCCAGTGGCCCTGGAAATCTCAGGAGCTAGCTTTAAGAAGATAAACTAAACAAATAATTTATTTTTCATTTTGGGGTAAATCGCAATTGGTATGGAAAATCTACTTCCTTCTAGAAGATCAAGTATGCTGGTCTTAGAATGAGATGGGAGAGAAGCCAAATGCAATTCTTAGGTCTACCTGTTGGTGGGACTGTTCCTTCCCTGGGGTGGCTGCTATCAGCTCCAGGCATGTTCTAGATCCTACAGTAATCTAAGCTAAGACTGAGGATAAGAGTGGGATGGGGAAGCAGACTGGGAGAAAGGGAATCCACAGAGGAGGGCTGTATGGGTGAGCTAGCATCATCCCTGCTGATAATCTTGGGTGATCTTGTCTTGGGTGTAGGGAGCTGAATTGAGCCCCTACTCTCAAAGACATGTTCATGTCTTAATTGCCAGAACTTACGAATGTGACATTATTTGGAAAAGGGTCTTTGTAGTTGTGATCAAATTAAGGATCTTGAGATGAGATCATCCTGGATTATCTGGGTGGACCCCAAACCCTATAAGAGACAGAAAAGGAGAAGAAGAAGACAGAAGCAGGGATCGGAATCACGCAACCACAAGAACACATGGAGCCAGCAGAAGCTGGAAGAGGCAAGGATTCTCTCCTACAGCCTTTGGAGGGGGTGCAGCCCTGCTTGATTTTGACCAGTGATACTGATTTGGGATGTCTGGCCTTCAGAACTACGAGAAAATAAATTTCTGTTTTAGGACCCCAAGTTTGTGTTCATTTGTTACAGAAGCCCTAGGAAACTGATAGGAGGGGTTCAGAACTAGGTGGTGAAGACATTGGCGGAAGACCGGAATCCATAAACATTGGGGCTCTCAGAGCACAGGGTGGGGCTGTTGTGGGGAAGAAGGGAATAAAAATCAAGAGCCTCTCACCTTCCTCAGGTGGTATGTACTCAGGCCAGGGGTGAGATCATCCTAGACTATCCGGGTGGAGCCTCTTCTGCACGACGTGGGTTGTCAGGTGGTGACTTCCTGCCTCTCCATCCTTCCAGTTACGTTTATCTGGCTTGTTCTGGTCACAAGGGAGGGATTTGCCCAGGCAACTTAAGGTTGTATAAGTACATGAGATAGCAAGGGTTCGGCCTCCGCCTCTGGCCACTCACCCTGGAACCTAGGGCTTCAGCCAGAGATCTCAGTAGCCTCAAGGTTGGGGGTTGCCGGAGTCTCTGGGGGCACTGCGGACACCATAGCCCCCTGTCAGGGTGGCTGGAAGGGGCCTTCTGACCCTCATGGACTGGATTCCTGTTCACACCTGCTTGGTCTTCTCACCCCCTTCCTCAAGTCCCTTGTTAAGGCTTTGGTAGTGACTGCTCTTGGCCTGCTGGGCCAGCCTCCAAAGATAGCAGCATGAATGAACAATACTGAGCAAATACTAAAGAGAAATTGTGCACACAGCCCATCTCAGCCTGGCAGCTTTTTTTTTTTTCTTTTGGGACACGTGTGTTTGTGGTTGTGATATTATATTGCACACATTAATATAGTCATATTTTCTGCTAGTGAAATTGTTCCTGGCTCATATAATGGGATTAAATATATCAGTATTTCATGGTGTTCCGCAAAAAGCCCTTAACTTCCAGGTGCTCAGCCACATGGACAAGTTTGAGAACCACTGATCTATAATAAAGGGTAAAATCATCGAACACAAAAGTAAGCAGGATGTTTGAAAGAAGCCATTTGTCACTAATTCATCAGTATTTGGGGAGGTGGAAACTATCACAGGTCCGGGCAAACTGATAAATGTAAGGTATTTAAAATTTTCAAAAAGGATCTCATTAGACTTCATGTCGAATAGGGTTAATATGAGACACTCCTGAAGACCTCTTTTGGCCTTCAGAGCAAAACCAGAAAATCAGCTTCATTTCATGAGCCAAACATAGCCCCATTACTCCCTGGCTGCACTTTGATTCATCTGTCTCCGCCTGTCCATGCAAAGGGACATATCACAGATGTTGGCCTTAGGCTCCAGAGTCCATACACCCCACTTCTTGGTCAGTTGCCTTGGAAAGTACCCTCTGGGGAAGGGACTATCCTGGGATCAGGGCCATTGTCTCCCTGACCTAAATTACATCCTACTGAGCTGTCAAATAACACCCAGAAAAGGGACCCGGGGTCCCTGTGGAGTCTCTGCAGTTATTTACAGGGAGATATTCTGCAAAGGCCTGGACGTTGCTTGGCCTCCTGCCAGAAAACATTGTTCTACCTGTGAACTCAGCAGTGAACTAGCCATAGTGGAGTGTGGCCTGCATCTTGGTCACTGGATATCCCCAAATCAGAGACAGCTGGAAAAGTTTCCAGAAGACCAAGAGGGTGATGATTTGGGATGAGAAGACAGAGAAAGAAAAAGAATGATTAGACTGTACAAATAATAAAATTCTTTTGGGGTGCCTGGGTGGCTCAGTAGGTTAAGTATCTGACTCTTGATTTCAGCTCAGGTCACGATCTCACTGTCCGTGAAATTGAGCCCAGCCCTGCGTTGGGCTCTGCACTGACAGTATGGAGCCTACTTGGGATTCTCTCTTTCCTTCTTTATCTGCCTCTCCCCTGCTCGTGCTCTCTCTTGCTCTCTCTCTCTCTCTCTCTCTCAAATAAATGAACAAACATTTTTAAAAAATAATAAAATTCTTTTAATAATATTATCATAAGATGAGGATGAGAAAGAAGAAACTGGTTAAAAGGGAACCGGTAGGCAAGGGATACGCTCTGGACCTGGAAGAAATGACTTTAAATCAGACAAAAAAAAAAAAAAAATACTCCCTTGTAAAATGGAGTATCTTACAAGAAAACTTACGCAGAAAACATAGCTAGAGAAAAAAAAGATTCAGCAAAATCCCTCTTTCATGGATCCATCATAGGCTCTTAAAGACAATTATGAGATTGGGGGCATGGTGTTCCTTTAGTAATAATTAATTCAGCCCCTGCCATGTGTCAGGCTCTGTGCTAGACCCCAAGGAAACAGCATGCTGAAAATACACGCTGTCTTTACAGCGTTCGTTCTTTAAGGAACGAACCCTTAGGTGGGAATCCAGAAAGAAAGGTGGTAATTACGGGATCGGCTGTAATGGTGGGAAAGGTCACCATGGGATACCTAGAACCTGAGCAAGACGCATTCCCCTACACGGAGAAGGAGGGGACAGGGCGGACACCGCTGCAGTCACTGGTAACTATGGAAGGAACCCTGGCTCACTGAGCCCTGGGCCTCGCACTGGGCCAAGCCCTGCCCCTTGGAGAGGAGCACTCGGGAGCACAAATGGTTTTGAAAGCGTTTTAATGACTGGTCCCATCCATAATGCAGCTGCTGCAGCCCCAGAAGCTCAGACGACGGGTAGCATGATGGAGTCTACCCTATTATAAATATTTGATCTTCTGAAACAGTATTACCGTAAATATTATTTGCTGTCCTGAAAAGCTTCAAGCTCATAGTTTTAATTTCCCACATTAGGAGTCTAATGAAGAGGATTTCAAAGTGCCCTCTCTGGGGACAGAGTTTACTGGCAGGTTCCATGCTAGGTCCCAGGGGGAGGTTAAGTTCGGATCAGGTGGTGCCTGTTCTCAGAACTGGAGATGCGTGAGCGGGAGAAGCGTAGCAGGCGTAGATGAGCAAGCCCCTGTTAGGGGCTCCCCCAGGAGACGCTCATTCTGAGGGTCCTGGGGAGAGCAGCGGGGACGCCCTCCACCTGTGGTCCCCCCAGAGGCAGTCACGCATCACTGCCGGGGTCTGGAGCCAGCTCTGCTTCTGATTCGCTGGGTGGCCTCAGGCTGGATCACAGCTGCCTCACCTGCAAAGTGCAGATAAAGGCTCTACCTTTAGGGTGATTGCGCGGGAGGGGACGTGTGCTAGCGCCGTGCTCTGCGCGTAGTAAGCGCTCAGGACAGGCTGGCTCAGGACATGTGTGGGCACAGTTAGCGCCTCCAAGAGCCCCTGCTGCTGCTGCTGCTGCCACTGCCAATGGACACCCCGTGACCTCAGGTTGGATCCAGCCCCCTGAGCCCGCCCCTTAAGGCCCTCCGTAAACTCACTTATCTGCTCCCCCAGGCCCCAACCAGTCAGTCAGTGTGCAGTTGCCCATCACGGTCACCTTCCACGTGGTAGCCTCATCCTTCCTGTCCTTCCCCTGCTGCTCTCCCTCAGCCTCTTTGGCCTGGCTTAACCCTTTGGGTGGTCATGCTTTAGCTGTTCTTGCCTCCTCCGGGAAGGCTCCCTGACACCCAGGCACACCGGCTACTGTCCCCCAGGCTCCCCCAGACCCTGTCCTGATGACAGGAGTTTGCCAACTGCCTGCTTGTTCACACAGCGCTGAGCACCTGGTGAGGAGGGAGGCTCGCTCTTCTTTCCATACCCAAAGCTTGGCAGAGAGCTTGGTTCATGGTGTTCAGTGACTGTTGAATGAATGAATGAATTACACAGAGATTTACAGTTTCTAAAGGACTTTCAGCCTGATGCACTATTTATTCTGCCAAAGTCCCTGGGAGCATTATAAGGCTCAGAGAGGTTAAGTGACTTGTCCAGAGTCACTCAGCAAGTTTGGAGCATGAAGCAGCGGTGGCTATCTCTACCCTGGGCCCCAAGGCAACTCTGAGTGATTAGGGAGCATTCCAGGGCCGGGGCCATCCATGGTTGAGTCAGGGCATCTCTTTCTGACTGGCTAAGAGTTGAGGGCTTCTACAGAAGCGTGAGTCCTGGGCCTCCCGCATTCCAGGTCACGGTGGAGTGAGGTGGGCAGAGAGGGGTTCTTCCCGGGGCTAGAAGCTACCAAAAGTCCCCAGGGTCACTGCGTCACATAATAGCACCCTTGAACTTCCTAGGCATTCTCTTTCAAGTGCTTACAGCCCCACCTACAGAAGAGGAAACTGAGGCGCAGAGATGTTCTGTCACCTGCTCAAGGTCATACAGCTGGTAAGTGGCAGAACTTGGCAAGGAGTCCAAGCCCTTAACTACCGCTCATTTCCCTGGGTCTTTGACACAGAGATCATGCCAGGGCCTAAAACAAATCTAGCCCCCAGGATGGCTGGTGCCGATGATTTAAAGAGCCCAACAGTGCTTAATCTTCCTGCCGGGCTCCCTCATTTTAGTAAATGTGGAGATTTAAGAGCTCATAAAACTGAGCTATAATAGTGCCCTGCCAAGAGCTCTGCACAGGGCTTTCTATCCTAGGCTGCACCCGGCCTGGCGGTCCTCGCCTTGTCCCGAGTCACCCTGGGAGAGCTCTGCAGCTAACTTAGCAGCCAGGCTCCTCGAATCCTCAAGAGGCCCATCAGGTTGTTTATGTCCTTGCCAGGGCTAGATTGACATGCGGTGTGGCAACACTCACGGTGACTGACTGAATTCATAAATTGTTCAGGATGCTGGCAGCAGCTGCAGCAATGCTGACTGGGCATCAGGGTTCGGCCTGGTCACAAGAGCAAATGACTGTGAGTGGAGCATCTGCACGGGGACCATCTTCCTGTGGCCAGAGCAAGACAGAGGCTGCTCACGCCCATGGAAGCAACTCTGTGGCTATCGGCAGCCCTCCTCCTAATCTGCCTCAGTGGTGGCTTTCTTCAGATTGGAAGCCTTTTCTGAGGTCTAAGGCTCATGGCACTAACATGTATGTTCCCAGCCATGTCTCCGACGCTTAGCATGGTTCTGTCCTATAGTCAATATCCTGGCAGTGTGTATAGATGAAGGAAGGAAGGAAGGAAGGAAGGAAGGAAGGAAGGAAGGAAGGATGCAAGAGAGGATTGAAGGAAGGAAGCAAGGAAGGAAGGGGTAAATTGATTATTAAAATGTCCCAAATTCTTCATACCTCCCTATATATGCACCTTTTGCAATGTAATTTCTCAGCTCCTCACATGCAGAGGTGGAGGTTCCCCCACCCTTACTCTATAATTTGGGGTAGCCTTGTGACTTACTTTAGCCAGTGGAAGTGACAGTGGCCAGTTCTGCACCAAGGCCTCAAGACATCTTGGGCATTTCTGCCTTTTCTTTGGAACTCTATGGGGCGCTTGGGTGGCTCAGTTGATTAAGCGTCCGACTTCAGCTCAGGACACGATCTCACAGTCTGTAAGTTCCAGCCCCATGTCAGGCTCTGTGCTGACAGCTCAGAGCCTGGAGCCGGCTTCAGATTCTGTGTCTCCCTCTCTCTCTGCCCCTCCCCTGCTCACACACACACACTCTTTCTCAAAAATAAATAAACATTAAAAAATAAAAAAAGAACTCTGTTGAGGGGCCAAATGAATAAGTGGGAGCTAGCTTGTTGGATGCTGAGACACACACAACCCAGTCACCCCATCACCCCAGCCTACAGTCAGCCAACCGCCAGACATGTGCATGAGGGGACTCCAGCTGACCCGCTAGCTGATTGCAGGTGCATGATGGAGCTCAGTCAAGGCCAGCCGAGCCTGGCTTTGACCTGCCCAGCTGACCCACGGTCTCATGAGCAATAATAAATGCTTGTTGCTTTGAAGCCATTTAGCCATGGACTGCTTGTGCAGGGACAGCTGACCCAATGCAGAAACCTGGGAAATGAGCCCCTTCAAGTTCAGTATGGTCCCCACTTCTCTTGTTTCTTCCCCTTTTAATCCTATACCCTCATCACTCCTGTCACAACCGGGCTAGAACCTTCTGTTCCAGGTTTAGACTCTCTTCTTTTAAGTCTACATCTAAGATGCTGGGCAAGCTGCTGCAGTTCAATTCAACCGACAAATTTTATGGAGGACCTGCCGTGTGAAAGACATCATTCCAGCCACTATGGAGATAGAGAAAACAACCTTGGCTCTTGACTTCCATAAACATTCAGTCACCGTAATAAGAGCAACATTAACAGTAGCTGATATCTTTACAGTACCTGGCAATATTCCAAATCTTTCACATATCTGAGCTTGCGATTTGGGGGTGACATGACAGGTTAGATGCAGAATTAGCTCTTACCGAGCACCTACTGCATACACAGCACCAGGATAGAGAGTGGGGAAGGAGAAATAAGTGACGCAGGGTCACTGTTAAGATTCCTGCTTCACAGGGCACCTGGCTGGCTCAGTTCAGTGTCTGACTTTGGCTCAGGTCATGATCTCACGGTTTGTGGGTTTGAGCCCTGCATCAGGCTCTGTGCTGACAGCTCGGAGCCTGGAGCCTGCTTCAGATTCTGTGTCTCCCTCTCTGTCTGCCCCTCCCCTGCTTGTGGGCTCTCTCTCTCTCTCAAAAATAAATAAACATTAAAAAAAATTGAAAAAAAAGAGATTCCTGCTTCTCTAAGTGCTGGAGTGGTTGAGGCCATCCCCGTTACGCATGCATCCCTGCTTGGTCGAGGAAACGGAGACGCAAAGCCAAAGACTGCAAGGAACAAATGTATAAAGTTCCAATTCTATGTTTAAAAAAATCAATTTTGCCAATGCAGGTTAGGGGAGCCATGGCTGAGTATCAGTCTTGGTGAACAAAGACCGGACGAGGTTTAAGTTGTCAAAGCTACAGCCGAAAAGCCAATTCAAATCTTAACTTACAGAACGAATCTGAATTCCTTATAGTATCATAGTAAGGGACGTGAGAGCCACTGGGCTGGTCAGGCCACATCTAGATGGCGACATTCCAGGCTGGGCTCCTCACTCTAACGAGCAGATTAATGCTAGTGCACACACCCATTGTGTGGTTGAGGGGAGTGACTAGGACGGAGAAGAGTCCAGAAGCTGGACCTGGAATATTTGAGAGAATTTAGTTTCTTTAGCCTGGAGAAGACAGGGCGAGGGAAAGATGGGAGGGGAGACTCAAATATTTAAAAAGCCTGTTGTGTTGAAAAGGTCTGTTCTTTTTCAATGTTGTCCAAGAGGGTGTGAGGTGAGGAGTTGTGAGAGGACAAATGTCAGTTCGACTTAGGAAATAACTGTCTAGGGGCACCTGGGTGGCTCAGTTGGTTGAACGTCCGACTTTGGCTCAGGTCATGATCTCATGGCTAATGAGTCTGAACCGCATGTCAGGCTCTGTGCTGACAGTCAGCTCGGAGCCTGGAGCCTGGAGCCTGTTTTGGATTCTGTGTGTGTCTCTCTCTCTCTTTCTGCCTCTCCCCAACTCGCTCTCTGTCTCTTTCTCTCTCTCAAAAATAAATACACATTTAAAAAGTAAAAAAAACCAAACTGTCTAATATCTTGAGCTGCCCATCGACAAACAAGTTCTCTCTGTGGAGATCCGCAGTATCCTTTGACTAGTGTTTGTCAACTCCCGGATATGACGAGAGTTTGGGTCCAGTAACTCCTGAGGGTTCTTCCACCTCTGAGTTCCTGTGACAACTCCCCAAAAGTGGCTTCTAAGCCCCCAGCATTGGACTCTGGTGGCCGCTGAGAACACCTGAGAAATGGTCTGTGTCAGGAGAATGCACAGTAGCCTTTCTATAGGAACCTTCATAAATATTTTATCTATATAAAGGCTCCTATGTACATGTTGGAAAAACATTGCCTGTAATTTATATAGCTCTATGGCATCTACAGAAATGTGATGTGTGATTTATAGTTCTTCTCTGAAAAGGTGGGGGCAAAAGCCCCTCTTTTCCTTATGATGAGTGGCTGGCTTCTTCCAATCAAAGGGAGCAAGAAAATATGAAGCCACCGTGTCAACCAGAGGAAGCTGGAAAGGAAGGCAGACAAGGGACAGAACTAACAAGACACATGGAGCCAATGGAGTGGTCAGAATAACGGTGTTGCAGCTTGGAACAAATCAGTTGGGTGAAGGGACGTGAAGGGTGCAATGTTCACTGGCTTCCAACGTGCTGCTTCGGGATGATGATGTTGTCGATGATATTCGCAATAATAGGTTAACACTTATTGAGCACTTACTACATGCCAGGGAGTAGGAGTTATAAATATTATCTCATTTAAACCTCACAACAATCCAATGTAGTAGGTGTTCTTGTTACTTCTCTTTTACAGAAGAGCAATTCAAGTCCAGAGAGCTTAAGTAACTTATTGAAGGTCACACAGCCAGGAAGTGAAAGAGCTTGCATCTGAACCTAGAATATCTAAGGAGAGCCTGTACTTTCAGCCTCTTCCCAGCCACATCTTGTCAGTCTCTGTAGTGCTAGTGGAGGGCCATCTGTCTGTCTTTCAGTCATCTGCAGTCCCTAGAGTGTGATGGGATGGCGTCGAGAAACATTTCAAGAGCAGTGAGCGATCCCACCACCTCAATATATTGATTCCTCCTCCGGAATGAGACAGGCAAGAAAGATGAGTTCTGCCTGGTGGCATAAATGAGCTCTGTGCCCTTGGGGTTTTGTCTCACTGCGCCGCCTCCTTGCCATTCAGGTGGCGGCCTGCCTGCAGCAGAGTTTCGACTTTAGAGCGATTCACAGCCAGCGCAGGGCACATGCCGGGACAACAGCTTCCATGTGGAGCCTGGACAAATGGTAGAGCAGAGCAGAGGGCGATGCAATTTACAAGGAATCTTAGCAACCAGGCAACGGGCAATAAACCAGAAAATCGCCGAGGAAACTCGGCGGAGCATGGGCTAAACGAATTGCAGGATTTGTGAGCCAATTTACACCTGTCAGGGGAGGGGTGAGAGAGGCACTGGGCAGCTCCGAAAGCCAGAGGACCGCAAGCCCGTCACCTCTGGCAGACCTGTCGAAGGACAGTGGGGACACGTGTTCCCAGCTGAGAGACAGCTGAGTGGTGGCCTCTGGGGACATTACTGAGTGGGTCTCAGGCCTCCCTCCCTGAGAGGAATTTCGGGTGCTTAAGATCACTGTGGAGGCACAGATGTCAGGGGCGAGGGTAAAGATATGAATGCAGTGACTGACCCTCTTTTCTCCCAGGGGTTGATAAAAGATAGATGAAGCACTCAACCACAAGTAGTGCCCGCCTTTGGTCTCCATTCCAAGGAGTTAGTCTCTTAGGAAGAAAACGTCATCTCTCAGGGGAGACACCTCATTGCAAGGTGGGAAGCGGACTTGTGGGAATTGGAAAACAAGCGAAAGGGACAGGAGCCCCTTCTCTTCAGGATGACATTGGCACATGTCTGCTCAGAAACACATTCCCACCCCAAGAGACTTCGTTGGGGAGGGGCAAATTCAACTGTCCCTGGGGCCTGTGGAGTGGGGGAGGGACAGGTTTTCATGATGTAAATATATACACCTAAACAAAAGATCTGTAAGCGTGTCTGAAGCAAGATGTGCACCTTGGATCGTGTAGGGCCCAGAGAGGGTCTGGTTGGTGGAAGTCGGGCACATTCCTGTGTCAGCTGAATGAATGATCACACTAACAGTAATGCGCATGATGCAGAATTCGGATTAAGGGATATGATCTCAAATTAAGTTAAAGACAAAGGCTTATCATAAGTCTTTTTTTAAAAAAATTTTTTTAAACGTTTATTTATTTTTGAGACAGAGAGAGACAGAGCATGAACAGGGGAGGGGCAGAGAGAGAGGGAGACACAGAATCTGAAAGAGGCTCCAGGCTCTGAGCTGTCAGCACAGAGCCCGACGTGGGGCTCGAACTCACGGACCGTGACATCATGACCTGAGCCGAAGTCAGACGCTTAACCGACCAAGCCATCCAGGCGCCCCTCATAAGTCTTAATAAGGGGACCACCATGCTACCTTGGCAGTGTAATTCTTGCCGGTGCTGCTGGGAAGTGAGGAGTGAGAGCCTGCAGTGTAAAGAAATGGGCCTCAGTTTGCCCCTCTGTAACCAAAGTTCTTTAGGGCCCTATCCAGCTCTACCTCGCTGGGGTTCGATGCTTAGGGGCTGTAGTGGGGGCTTAGGCACTGACTTGGAAGGGCAAGTGTGATCCTTCACACAAGCCACGTGGAACACCTCCTTGAAGCTTCTGGATAGCCTCCCTGATGATCCATCTTTCCCTTGCCTCTGGCTTCTTTAGCCTCCACTCCCTAAGGCCTTGCTCCTGCCCAGCAGCACACAGCAAGAGGGTCCTGTGCAGGCCCTACACAGGTTCCTGTCACGATTCCCATGTAGGAGGCCACTTGCAGGGTAGGGGGCGGTTGGAGTTGGGGGAGGGAGCAATGGTGAGAATGGCAGTTACCCGTCCCAGGACACGGCCCCTCAGCCAGCCTTCAGGTCCCGAGCGTGGAGACGGGGAGAGCCTGGCAGGACCGAGATTGCCCTGTCTGCCAGCCTGGCTGGGATGGCACAGAGTGATTCACACAATTTAGGCAGCTAAAAGGGTGACGGCGTGATGTGGGCTCTGCAGCAGCACAGAGGTGGGTCTGAGCTCCCCCTCTATCTCCCAGGAGATTTGAGCAAGTTCCTTTCCTTTGAGTGCCTCTGCCTCCTCATGTGTACAGCAGACAGGAAGCTAATGCCTGACACAGAAATCTGAGGAGTATCTGACCTAACACCTGAAGGCACTTAGTGCAGGGCCTCTGGTGTTGTTAGCACACACTCGGTAACAGTTAACTATCTTTAGTGTCGAGGACCCAAATTCCAGGGACAGAGATGCACACGTTCTACAGCTGCCTGTCCTAGAGATTCTAGCCATGGGATGAGCAGGGGGCTCGAGACTCATGCCTCAGCTGGGGTGCTTGAGACAGGTTGGGATAGCACGTGAGAGTTAAGTCGAATTTCCGGGGCACTTGGGAATCAACCGAATGGTCTCCAGAATCAAGGCCAAAGGAGAAGGGAAAGAAAAGAACGAGATCTTCCCAGAAGGATCTGTCACAGAGTGCATCAGTCAGCTCTTGTGCGTAACAAACAACGATAGCATCTCAGTGGCACACAGCAATAGGTACTTACTTTGCTCGTGGGTCTACAAGTTACCTGGGGAAGCTCTGCTTCGTATGGACCCCAGGCTGAGGGGGCAGCAGTTTCCCCAAAGCTCTTCTCACAGCCACGGCAGAAGCACAGGGAGCAAGTGGAAGACTGCCAGGCCTCTTAAGGCCTTGGCTTGCAAGTGGTACCCTGTCACTCCTGCCCCTATTCTATTGGCCAAAGTGAGCCGCCTGACGGGAAGGGACAAGCATGACGTCAAACAATGGGGAAGGGCATTCGCCCATGTGGAGGCCAGAGTAAGGGTGGATTGCAGGGAAGGGGCAAAGCACTGTGGTCTCTAGTCTACCACCTAAAGGGTGGGCCCTGATGGGGGGAATTTAGGAGACAGAGAGAGCACCACGGTGACATACACCAAAGTGAGAGACACACACCAATAAGGCCCTTTGCATTTTACTTCAACAGTCGCCAAGTGGGAGGGCACGGCAGTGTCCAGGCTACCGTCCTTGCAAGGAAATAATGTACCGTCACAACAGTAAGAAGTGCATTTGACCAGAGAGGCTTCCCAGGACTTCAGCTATACAGGAAAATGACTAAGTGACACCAACATATTATAATTTATTCCTAACATAATCCAATTCCTCTCATTCGAGCCTAATGTACCCAACTGTATCTTATAATATCTCTGAGTGCAGCTGCCTGGAAATACCAGGAAGGAGCTTGGAGTTAATGAAGGGAATTATTAATTACTAAGGCAGATGTGACCTTAAAGAGATGACCTACAGGTCAAGATTCTTATTTGTTTATTTATGACCAGTGCTCCTACCAACTTCCAAAGAAATTTGAGATGACTGGAAATTAAAAATATAGGTCCTGGACAGTGGGATTAGAGATGAAATATCCAAAGTCATATGGATGAAGGGAGGAAATGATTAAACCAGAAACCTAGCAGAAGATAGTTACTGCAATTGCGCATTAAATTGAGCTAAAGCGAAAGGGGAGATATGATGAGTTATTGGATGAAAGGAAGTAGAGCCATTTGTCAGGAGAGGCAAACTTTTCCCTGACACTCAATGTGAGCACAAATTTATCACGAGAATCTCAATATAAGGACAGGGAGGCACATAACACACACTCTCTTCAAAGACCTCTGCAGGAAATGCAGAAACACTCTTCAGATGGTGGTTTATTATACTGACCCTGGATAAAAGCTGAGGTCTTAGTGATGAGCCCTTCTAGATTTCATGTAGCCCCTGCTAATGGCTTACAGATTGTTACAGAGGCAGGCCCAGAAGGCCAGGGTCAAGGCCAGAGGTCAAGGGCTTGAGGGAGATGTGTGGCTTTCCCCCTGGGAGTGGGCTAAGAAAGTGCTCCCCCATTGACGCTCTCTCCCCCTTGTACCCCTGAAAGCGTGAGAGACAAGCAAGGCCGTGTCCTGAGTGGCGGGAGGTAGGGAAAGCCCTTGATAAAGGACAAAATGTGACAACAGACCACCACATGGAATAAAACCAGTATTATTTCATTTACGCGGGTAAAACATACACGCAAAGGCAAACGACTGAAAGGAAATCTGCTGGAATGTTCTTGGTGCTAACCTTTGGGTGGTGGAAACTTGGAGGATTCTTTTGTGAATAATTTGCTTTACTCCCCAAATCTTTAGGATTGAGCTTGTGTAACTTTTGTAAACAGAAAAGGGAGGGGGGGGCGGCGGAGAAGGAGAAAGCTTGCTTTGTAAATCCTGATTCTGGAGGTCCTAGTGGTGGATGGGAACCACCAACCACAGCCCACGTTTGCTTCAACAGTGCTCTTTCAAGCAGGTGGGCGTCCGCACTTTTAGGAAAAGCATGCTCTCCATTCCTGCTTCTACTTTTCTCACGAGCTACTAAGCCTAACCCTGCTTTTGCAAGTTGTGTAAACAAATCACATGCAGTAATTCTGCAATGAGGTAAAGAAAGTGATGGAAGACACTGGCAGCTTCAATCTTCTGCAAGTAAGAATGTGTTATTTCACTGGTACAACTTTTCGGGCAGGAAAACTGGCAGTACGTCGCAAAAGTTTTTAAAACGTGCATACTAGGGGTGCCCGGGTGGCTCAGTTGGTTAAGCGTCTGACTCTGGATTTTGGTTCAGGTCATGGTCTCATGGTTCATGAGATTGAGCCCTGTGTTGGGCTGTGGGTGCAGAGTCTGCTTGGGATTCTCTCTGCCCCTCCCCCACTTGCTCTCTCTCTCTCTCTCTCTCTCTCTCTCTCAAAATAAATAGACATTTAAAAAATAAAATGTGCTTACTATTGCTATGCTAATTTTGTCTGTGGGAACTTATTCTAGTGAAATAATCATGGCTGCACGTGAAGACAGAGATGTAAAAGTATTGCTTACAGCATTATCTATATAGTAAAATGTGGAAACAACCTAAATAGTCACCGTTAGAGATTTAGTTAAATACACTGCGTTCCTAACGAACGTAGAACAACTACCACAAAGAATAGCTTGGAAAGGCTTTTAATGGCAGGGGATAATGCTTTGCAGGTTCTTGTTCAATGAAAAATTCAGGTTGTAAAAGATCAGGCACAGGACCATTCATTTTGGGGGAAAAAAGAAAAATGTTGATATCAGTAAGATTATGGATTATTTTGCTTTCTTTTCCCTCCCCCTATTTTGGGCTTATCTATATTTAGTAAAATTTCATGTATGTCTTTGGTAATGAGAAAAAAGGGGGAGAAGCACTTTTAAAGAGCAGTACTGTTTCATAGTTCTATATTCTGGAGGAAAACTAGAAGCATCTCCTTAGTGTTGGGATGCTCTTTAAGAAGCATATTTGGAAGAATTTCGCCACTTCAGGAGAGTAAGTGGGCTCTGAACAGAATCAGAGCATCTCTAGGCCATTTGTCTACACAGTCCTTTCCTTTCTGTCCCCCCACTCGGTTTGAAGCAATTCGTGTGAGAGCCTGAAACCCCAGCGGGTCCATCCTTCTCTCCTGCCTCTCTCACCCCAACCGATGTGATGGTAAGGGATCGGCCACGAGATGGTTATGAGGCCCTGTCCCCACCCAGCAGCTTCTGAGCCATCCCCCTACGGTGCGTGAAAAACGATGAGAGGACAGACCAAGAGCACTTGCTGGGCCTGACATCAGGCTGGCTTTTAAAAGATGACACATTCTTTCCCAGATAAACCAGCCTCTAAGAGACAAGGACCCAAAGCACTGCCCTGGGTCTTGTGTATCCACTCCTTGAGATTTATTTGGCTTTTTGCTATTAAGTTCAGCCCTTTGAAGATTCATCTCAGTCCAATTTCTTACGGTGCCGCTCCTCTCTGCAGACAGGCTGCGATGGACAAACATTTTTCCTCTTGGTCTCCGTAGCTTATAAGCCATGAGGAGTGAAGGGAAATGTCTTCCAGGGAAAAGAATAAATTTGGGCATGTCAGAAGTGTTGCCTGGACTTTGTGCTGTGAGATGAAGGGATGTCTGGTTGAAATAAAGACAGGCAGAAAAAAATGTCATTCGGGTGAAGGCAAGAGATCACAGCCTACAGGAGTCCCGGCTGTGTGAGATGCCAATGAAGCTGACAGAGTGCCTCCTCTCTGTGGACGCGGTTCTCAAAGCATGGCCGAGGGATGCAGGTGGGCCTTGAAGTTTTTCTGTGTTTCACAGAAAGTGAGGAGACAGGGATTTAGTGAGGGTCTTTCAAATGCAGAATGCTTGGAGTATGATGTCTCCTCAAGCCTCACCGTGACCGTAGGAAGCTGCTATTTTTATCCACACCCTACAGTCAGTTGAAGAGACCAAGGTACAGAAGGGTTGAGCAACCTGCCTGAAGACATACAGCTGAGAAGTGGAGTCTGAATTCGAGCCCAGCCACGTCTGACTCCCACGCGTGAGGTCCTTATGTTCCGCCACGCTGTCTCCTTCGGTGTCAATGTTTGTAACAGGACGGAAGTAGATGAAAATACTAAGGACGATGACTTTGCTCGGCACTGATCAGCTCCAACTGTTGCAAGAGGCACTTTTTTTTTTTAATTTTTACATTTTAATTTTTTTAATATGAAATTTATTGTGAAGTTGGTTTCCATACAACACCCAGTGCTCATCCCAAAAGGGAGGCACTTTTGTTTTTAATATTGATCTATATTTGAGAGAGAGAGAGAGAGAGAAAGAGACAGAGCACAAGCAGCAGAGGGACAGAGAGAGAAAGGGAGACACAGAATCCGAAGCAGGCTCCAGAGCCCGACGCGGGGCTCGAACTCATGAACCTGGGAGATCATAACCTGAGCCAAAGTCGGGCACTTAACCAACTGAGTCACCTAGGCACACCACAAGAGGCACTTGTAAAATTTTAAATGCTTTCTATTTTTGGCGTGCATCAGTTGTTTGCTTTTGAGTATGTAAACAAAGGGTTACTTCATACTGTCTTACCAAAGCAGGACCAGTTTCTCACTTATTCTCAGGAGAGATTTAAAAATTTATTTTAGTTCGCTTTTTGTTGTTGTTGTTATTGTTGTCATTTTTTGCAGTGGTCAGCAGAAGAGGGGGATGTAGTCGCTTCACTGACGTGGATAATGGCTAGCACTTTTTTTTTTTATTTATTTATTTTATTTATTTATTTTTTCAACGTTTATTTATTTTTGGGACAGAGAGAGACAGAGCATGAATGGGGGAGGGGCAGAGAGAGAGGGAGACAGAGAATTGGAAACAGGCTCCAGGCTCTGAGCCACCAGCCCAGAGCCTGACGCGGGGCTCGAACTCACGGACCGCGAGATCGTGACCTGGCTGAAGTCGGACGCTTAACCGACTGCGCCACCCAGGCGCCCCTGGCTAGCACTTTTTAAGAGACTCTGCTCAGCTCAGTGAAGAAGCATTCCCTTCCTTTTGTGAAGAGTCTGGGGGCAGGGATAGAAATTTTAGGCCGCGCTTGCTTTTTAAACACATTTTTATAATTTGCAGTACTTTCGAACTTCTAGGAACATTGCAAGAAGAGTACCAGGAATTTCCTTTAGATGCCTTCTCTGTATACTTTATATACCTGTAAATACATACTTCCTTTATTACGCCTTCACCCAGACTCCCCATCTGTTAACATGTTACCCCATTGCTCTACTGCCGTCTCTGTCTCCATGTATCTACTCATTATCATCATTCTTTTCCTGAACTATTTGTGGACAAGTTGCGGACATGATCCCTCATACCCCCCGAGTACTTTAGCGTGTACTTCCCTAAATCAAGGGCACTCTCCTCAGTAACAGCCACAAATCCTCCAAATCAGGAGCTAACTGCTGCCACAGGACCATAGGACTCATAGGTCTCATTCCGAATTTGCCACTGTTCCAGCAATGGTTCCTTTTCTTGTCTGGCTTAAGACCAATCCAAGATCACACGCTGCCTCTGTTTATCACATTTATTTCCTTTCAATATGGAACAGTTCTTCAGTCTTTTCCTCTCGTTCTTGACCTCGACTGTTTATAAAGAGTTTGGATTTCTCATTGGGGTTTTCCAATGTTTCCTCGTGCCCAGACTCAAGCCATGTGTTTTAACAGGGAAAGCACAGAAATGAAGGTGGGGGCACATCTCATCAGGGGGCTTGTGGTCAATTCTTCACATCGCTGGGATGAATCCTCAGTCCTCTATCTGGTCAAGGTGGTGCCTGCCAGATTTCTCTACTGTCAACTCACCACTTCCCCCTCTGCGGTTGACAAATAGTTTTCAATCACAAAATATGGTTGGGGAAATAGTCTAAGGTTATGCCAATATCTTATTCCTCAGGAAACCTCTACCCAGCCTTAGCATTTGTTCATGACTTTGCCAGCAACCCCTACAATCACTGCCAAACAGTGATAATTGCCATTGTCCCCTCTACTTTTGTCTGTTTGACATCTTAAGGTAAAGAAGAGCCACCTTTTCTGATTTACTTGCTTGCTTACCTATCTCTGTCCATCATCTCTTTCTCTCTGTCTCCGTCTCTCTCTTTCTCCCACCACAAGTTGACACCGACACTTCCAACCACAGCCCAGGATTCTTTCTGTCTTTCTCAGTTCCCTATTTGTAAATCCCTTCTCCAACAGTGAAAATCTGAGCTCCAATCAGCCTCAATATATTTACTTTTCCACTCACTGCCCCTTATGTCTCCCATCTCCCAACGAGGCCAGCAGCCTCTGAGTTTCCAGCCTTGCCTCCACCATCTCAGCCCATAGCAGCCTCCTCGCCCTTCGGCCATGCTCCACCTCCTTGGTCCTGCTGCCTCGCAGCCCCTGCTATACTGCCACCTCCAAGGGAAGACAAAGGAAAGAAAGAGAAAGAAGAGGAAGAAGAGGAATTTGAAACTTTGATTATTTTCTTCAGGGTCTTCCGCTATAGGTTGCTTCCCACTGTGGTTAACACAATCTGGGGCTATCTTCTCTGGGAATCCGCCTCACTCAAAGGCTATGCTAAAAGAACAGTTGGATTTTTATACCAGTGGATTCCCCTCCCCTACACTCTTCCAAGTGATTGGATGGGGGAGAGTCAAGGCATTGGTTGGCCAATAACTGGTGAGATCCTTTCCACCCAGGACTTGAGCTAAAGGTAGCGGTAACTCCAGGAGAGGTACCCAGGCCTTGTACTGAATGGCACACAGAGTCTGGCCCCAGGCAGCCGCCTCAGACACCGCACACAGGTAGGTAGGCCAGAAGAGGAGGCCATTCTGCAGAGAACCAAAGCATGGAGCACAGGAACAGTCTGGCTTTTGTGGGGCCCGAAGCGTATGCAACTCTAAGAATATATTCTTTAAGAAAAAGAATATGGATATTAGTATATAACCCTGTGACCTTTAGATTCCCCTCACTCTTTCCATAACTATTCTATTTAAATTAGCCCAAGTGGCTTTCTGGTTGTTTTTTGTTTTTGGGTGTTTTTTTTTGTTTGTTTGTTTTTGTTTTTTTTTGTACCAGGAAGCCAACACTCTGAGTAGTAAGGCACTGACAATGAGCACACACCAGCTGTTTTTCCCTCTTTCAATTTTGAAGGCGAACTCAGTTCAACATTTTTGTCCCTGAGAAATGTTCCTCTTAACCAGACCACTGAACTGACAGATAAGGTTTGGGATTTTGCAGTAGTAAATAAAGAAGATTCAGAAGTTATAGCTTTGGCATTGCTATCCCAGATTTTTAGTCTGGTTCACAAAGATGCTTCTAAATCAAGTGTCTGAGTGTCCTTCAGGATTGCTGTTGATTCAAGATTACTGGGGATGCTTTACATCCGGTTCCAAATAGCTTCAGAGTTCAAATCAGAAGAAAGTTTTCAGACTCACTCACTGAAGATACTTTTGCAAGTGGAAAATTAACCTCTTTTGCTGGAGGCGGTGGACTGCACGTGAGCAGAAGGAAAGTGTTAACTAGGGAAGCTCCTGAGGTTTAGCTGACTTGCCAACAGGGGCATTGGGGGTCCCTCCTGCCACTCTCACCTCCGCTTCCTGGCCAACAGGAGGTGATGTCCTACAGTGGGGATCCTTTTGCCCACTCTCTCTTCACCCCCATGACAATCCAAGAGTTGTAAGTGGGATTTGGGAGACCGTGTAGGAAGGATATCACAGAATTAACATTGCTGGTGTCAAAAAGTAGAAGAATCGCCTAATGCTAGAGTCGGGGGGTGGGGGTGGGGGTGGCCAATTCCAGGCTCAAGTTCTAGTTTTCATTCACTAACTAAGCAAGGTACTTAAGTTTCTTGGATACTGGGTCCCTCCTCTGTAAACATGGGTACAAAATTAACACCTAAAGCTCTTTGTAATTGGCAGAGTAATGAATGTCATTACTACAATTCAGTCACAGCTTAACAGGTGTGTATTATCGGGTTCTGTTCTGAGCACTTTACTTATAGTATTTCATTTAATGCTTATATAAGTCAAGTGACTCTATGACATGAGACAACTATGTGCAGTCCCATTTCACAGATGCGAAAAATGAGGCAC
This sequence comes from Leopardus geoffroyi, assembly GCF_018350155.1. Taxonomy (NCBI): domain Eukaryota; kingdom Metazoa; phylum Chordata; class Mammalia; order Carnivora; family Felidae; genus Leopardus; species Leopardus geoffroyi. The sequence goes on from NC_059334.1 coordinate 57,815,670, forward strand.
AGAGAGGTTAGATGATTTGCCCGATGTCTTTGACAAATGAATTATTTTTCTTGTAGCTGAAGGAACTGGTGCAGGGAAGAATGAAGTGACTTTCTCAAGGTCACGGCATTGTCTGATGAAGTGCTACTATTTTAGTTTTAGGGGGAAGTTAGCAGCGGGTTCTTTTCCTACTAACAGGGGAAAGCTGAGACTTGGATATTTGCAGGCTTATGAGGTGTGGGCACAACAAGCCCAAGACCCAGTGAAGAGAAGGAAAAGCTTCTTACCTCCTCCAGGCAGGATGGAGCACCGGGATATGGAGAAGAGCTGAGAGCTCTAAGATTCTGTACTTTCTCCTCTGGTATGGACAAGGAGCAGCTCTTCCCTGTGTTTAGCATCAGCAGCACTGACCACGTGGGTAGCCCGTTACCTCAGCTGCCCTGACAGGTGGCTGTGAGAGACTGTCGCTCAGGGGCCCCGGTAACCCACCCATTTTTTTAAAAGTATGAAGTGGAAAGTCAAATGCATTTTTACATTTCAAAATAGTGACTCTTACATTCACATTGGCACTTATAGTTAAATGGCATCAGCTAGCTTTTTATTTAAGACTTACAGGCAGGCTTTAACTAATTTTGGAAACAGTTTGGTGAATCTTCCCCCTCAAAGGGAAATATCCCTTATTATAAAGAGATACGCTTAAGGGGTGTTCAGGCCCTCAAAAGGATATTTGCTTGGGGACCTTCCCAACTCAGTTATTTGGCTGTTTAGTGGCAAAGCCAGGACTAAATACTTCTTTGGACTTAAGAGATTAGGCTGTGGAGTCATTTTGACATGAGCCCAACTCCAGATCTATCGCTTATGCACTGAAGGAATTTGAGCAAACTACTCATTGTCTCTACATCTGCTTTTCCTCCTAAGGCTGTTATGAGGATTAAATGAGATAATGCATGTAAAGGCTTGGCACTGGCTGTGCATGGTGCTGAAGATGAGCTATTCCTATAGTCTGATGTTCTTCCTAAGGCTCAAGAGTAAAGAGCAGCATAGCCTATCTAATTCTTTCGGAGAAGTCTTACTTTTTTCCATCTTTTTTGAAGTATGACTAATGTACAATAAACTGCACATACTTCAAGGGTACAATCTGATGAACTCTGACATATGTATCTACTCATGAAATCATCACCACAATGAAGATAATGAAAATATCCATCAGCCCAAGAAGTTTCCTTGTGCCCTTTTCTAAAATTTTTTTTTTTCAACGTTTATTTATTTTTGGGACAGAGAGAGACAGAGCATGAACGGGGGAGGGGCAGAGAGAGAGGGAGACACAGAATCGGAAACAGGCTCCAGGCTCTGAGCCATCAGCCCAGAGCCCGACGCGGGGCTCGAACTCACGGACCGCGAGATCGTGACCTGGCTGAAGTGGGACGCTTAACCGACTGCGCCACCCAGGCGCCCCCCTTGTGCCCTTTTCTAATCCCTACCCTCCTCCCTCCTTGTCCCCCAACAAATGAAGATCTGCTTTCTGTAACAATAGATTAGTTTTCACTTTCTAGGATTTTTGTAAATGGAATCCTACTATATACACTTATTTATTTATTTATTTATTTATTTATTTATTTTTTGGTCTGGCTTCTCTCACTCAGCATAATTATTTTGAGATTCATCCATCTTATCTGTTACTGATTTGTTTTGGGGGGATGTCCTTTTCTTCCACACATAGTGGACAAAGTATTTCCCAGTGAGAGACGCAGGCCCATGGAGTGCTTCTTTAAGGTCTCTGTTAGGGTTTCTAGGCACAGACTTGCCGTGACCTGGGGTTTCTACCACTTGCATTTTGATTACTCAGATGTTCCCGGTGTCCCAGTAGCATGCAAGTACAGATGGTTCCAAAGCAGTAGGACTGAAAAGGTTCAAACCAGGCCACCTTTTCACATTACACTTGCCCGGACCCCACCCCCAAGGATTCCTAGGTCTGAGGTGTGGTGTGGTTGAAAACTACTGTTCTGAAAGCAATGCCACTAATTTCCAAAAGTCACTTGCACGGTGAACACGAAAGCGAAAGGAATTCAGGTAGCACCTAGTGGTAAGAATCACGTTTGTAAAAGAAAATGGGATGTTCTGTGGTGTCTGAAGTACAGTGTAAGACATCCATGGGGCCATGATGAACGTGGCACCTACAGGTTTTCTGACCACGCGTGAAAATAAATCTGGTCCCTGGGTTTATTTCAACATCCTAAACGTAAGTGACCAGAGGGCCACCGTGTGTTGTGTGGACCAGGAAATAAACAAGGGTGGTGCCAGGACCTGCCTCCACCTGCGATTCCAGAAAACCACACTCGAGAGGGCACTGAAATCAATACCGAAAATGAGACACTCAAGTTTACCGCAAAGATCTATTTTCGCTCATTCCAAATTGCTCTGTTTCTCTAAGCAGTTATTTTTGTGGCAAAGCCAGCCTCTTCCCTGACTATGTATAGGGACAACTCAGCAACTTAAAAACAAGTGGGAAGAGAAAAGAAATCTGCAAATAGGCTCACACCCCACGGATAAATCTGGGGCAATTCAAAAGGTGGTAGGAGTTGGTGATTTTCCCAAATATCCGGCCTCTTCAAATTCTGGCCTTGGGTTGGAAACCATCAAGAACTAAATATACGTACACGCTGGAAGGTCACTTTCTAGTAAGAGCTCAGTGTTTAAAAATAGGGATTTGAAAGGAAAAGTTTCCTCTGCGATGAGCAGTGGCCGTTCCCCGCGCTATCGTTTGCTCTGCTGTCCAGGGACAGTGTTTAGATGGCAGGTGAGGGGAAGCTTGGATGTATTTTTAACGCTCTCTGGTTTTCTGACCGTTGCCAGGGAGAAGGTGGACAAAAGTGGAGCACCGCAAAAGGAAGGTCACCTCAAACATTGGTTCAGTGAGTCACTGAACAATTATTTACTGGTTTTACCTCCCCAAAATACACTGCATCTGCCCACTTGGCTCCACCCCCCTTGCTGCCCTATTTGCCGAGACAGCCATTATTTTCCACCTCGTCTTAGTGGGCTTCCTGTTTTTGCCCCTGGCTCCTCCAGGAGTCCATTCTCCACCCTGCAGCCAGAGAGAGCTTTTTAAAAGTGGAAAGCACACCCTTGATCAATGGAAATGCATAACAAGAGGTCTGGAAGCATACCTACCAAACTATTCATAGCAGCTATCCTAAGGGAAGGGGTGAAGGGAGAGTCTGTGGTTCGAATTTTATAGAGGGAGCTGTCTTTCTTTCATAATCGTAAGAGGATCTCAAATGTTTAATTTGGTCCCTACAGTCTAGGAGCTCTTAATCTTACGTTAGATTCCCAGACCCTGAAAAATGGAGGCGCTATGCTTGTTCGTTATGGCCCCGAGGGCCAGACACTATGATCACAGAGTGGAAGTCAGTTTGGAAATGAGCATTGAGAGACAGTGTGCTAATGGGCACAGTAGCCCAACCACCTGCTGGTCGGCCAGCATGGGGAACGATGACCAGTGCTGAGTTTTAGGCTCAGTGCCCTCTTCTGGAAATGGTGTCGGGGACTTCAGTGTCCCATGTCCCTGTAGTCCTATGACTTCGTGTGATGCCCTGAAGGCACATTTTTGTAGCCTGACTGCTAAGGGGGGTATTCTTCAGGGGCCTAGTCACCATCTGCTTTCTTTCATCTTTGTCTCCAATTTCGGTCAGTCAAGTACTACCCTAGGAGCTTTGAGTTAATCTCTGAGTTCTCGGTGCCAAGGTCTGGACAATGGTCCTTCCGTAAGGAAACAAACACGTAAGATACACATGGAGCCAAATTGAGTACTAAAAGTGGAAAGGGGAAGGGACTCCTGGAAACTTGGCCAAGGAGAAGCAAACAGCGCAAGTGTTCCCAACTAAGCTTTGCCTTCAACCCTGGAAGCCACTTCACTGGGAGCTGCCCTCAGCCATGTGCCTGCCCGCGGCCACCTCCCTGGGCTGCCTTCTGATCACCTGGCTCGTTCCCCCAGGCACAGTGCCACTTTTTGATGTAGCTCGTTGTTTGGTTTCTGGAACAGAAGTCATACCGCTGTCCAGAGGGATGACATATCCTTCGAGATGTCATTATTCTTATTTTGGAATAAATAGAGATAGTCTGATTGGACAAGCACTTTACGGAGCCTACCTTGTTCCCTGTAGTCTCTCCGACATTTACAAATTGGTTGAACCATGTTTTTATTTTCTCCACCACCTCAAGGCTGTACCATTTTTCTTTTTAATATACAGACCATGCCTTGCACAGAGTAAGTGCTCAATAAATATTTGTTGAATTGATTTTCCTGTTCGGAGATGTGGCAGAAAGACCCTCTTGCTGTGTGTGCATAATTCTTTTGTGCGGTATCTTTGAATTCCTTTCTCATGGATACCAGTCACACCATTGTACACCAGGTCTGAGCTGAGTATTGCCCGGATCAACAAAAACAAACACAATCCGAGGCTAACTATGGATTGTGGTGACGAAGGGAGCCCAGAAGTGATAAAAAGAGAACAAGCCCAGTCCCACGTGGACAGAGGATGAATATGACCCACAGGCTGGGGTCAAGGTCGAACGTTGAGAGCGTGCGAGATGAGGAACAGATCAAGTGAACAAAGCGGGATGATGTGGCAGGTTTAAGCCCAGACAAGGAACAACAAGGGCGTCCAGGTCAGACAGCCTGGGTTTCCGTGCTGGTTCTGGGATGCACGTCACCTTGGTCAACTCAGTTAATTCCATGCACGGAGCCGTATCATCGTCAGTGGAGGGAGGCTGCGCGCAGCCCCCATGAGGACTTAACGAGGGAGCTCCATATAAGTGAAAACACTGGAAACTGGGAAGTGCGATTATGAGAGCAGGCGAAATTAGCAAGACTTGAAAACCTCGAGCGTTTTTGAAGAAGTCTTTGCAAGCATTCCTCGGCTTTCTCATTTCTCTTGCAGCTTCATCAGGGGAACCCGGTATGTCTGAGCTCGGGGAGATCTCAGGGATCATTTGACCCCTCCCGTCATGTTGCAGACGAGGAAATGGCCTCACAGGGATTCAGTCATGCGTGTCTAATTAAAGAACACATCAAATGGCATGAAACCAATCAAAGGTTGTCTGAATTGGACTCCTCGGATTTACATTTTTACTTTGTTCTTTACCCCCCTGGTTTACATTTTACTGTCATCCCACATGTCATTTTAAGGACAAATCAAGCTGCTCACGATAGAAAAAAGAGGTCTAACCGTGGAGAGTGTGGCTCAGGAGCTCACTCAGGGGCGAGCAGACGCTGTTGTCTTCCTAAGAGTACTAATTACCTTTGAGTCTCTGCCGTGGGGCGGGCAGAGGTGGGGGGTGGGGGGCAAGCTGTTTCAGAAAGGATGACCTTCTACAGAGTCAGCAGCCCACTGCCAAGCCTGGGGGGGGGAGGTGGGGAAGAAGATGAGGGGCTTCTGCTCCCTGGAGTCCAGCACCCGCATTCCCTCCTGCGCGTCAGGGTTTCCTTCGATTTTCTCTGGTTTCTTGTGCAGAGCCCCCTCCCCGCCACCCCTGTTTTATCCGATGTCTTTGATGGAGCCGTGCACCGTCTCTGTGGCAAGAGCTTCCCTGTCTGGGCCCTGGTCTAGCCGACTCCACGCAAGCACGAGGGGTTGGTGATATATATCCATACTTGTGTGCATCTCAGAGAAGTTACACAGCAGAATGATTAAAGAAACAGAGAATGAATAAAACATGTTCTGTGTAGGATTGTTGTTGTTGTTTGTTTGTTTGTTTGTTTGTTTTTAAGCCTAAAAGACTAACAATGAGAAATCTGAAGAAAGATGGGTGCACTGTGCTCAGAGTTGTCCGTGGTTAGTGGGTGCAAGGAGGAAGGAAGGGCTGAGAGTACCCGCTAAGGCGAAGGCGGAGACTCAGCCAAGGGAGCCAGAAGCACTTTTTGTCACCTCATTTAGCAGACTGCCAGATGCAGCCGCCTCCTCAATTGTTAGGAGATGTTTCATTCTGCAGCCCCTGTGGCTCAGCCTGACCACCCCCCCCCCCCCCGGGACTCCCGCTGGCCCCAAAGTCCTGGCTGTCCAACAGTGGCCACATGACCTCCCCAGATGTCTCACCCTGCACTTCCTAACCCTGCTCTGTGATGATGTCCCCCGATCCAGGCAAGCCTCTTCCTGGCTCCCCACATCAGTGTCCTTCCTACAAAGGCTGATTATGATGGTGCGATGCAAGAGACATCTTCTAAACCACGAAAGGCATCAAATAAATATATGAATGCATGCATTTGTCAAAAACTGACATCCAGTGCTGCTAATGCCCTAAGAAGAGCTAGCTTGGGAAGCCCTTGCCAGCTGCCAGGTTGCTGCTAAAACAAGCCTCAGTTTTCTCCTTTGCAAAATGGGCTTAATCCTCAAAATAGTGCACATCTTTGTTTACTTTACCAGGTTCTTGTGAGGCTCCAAAAGCATAAAGCTAGGGGAGCCTGGGTGGCTCAGTTGGTTAAGTGTCCCGCTTCAGCTCAGGTCATGATCTCACGGTTCAAGAGCTTGAGTCCTGCGAAGAGCTCTGTGCTGGGGCCTGCTTCAGATTCTGTGTCTCTATGTCTCCCCCTCTCTCTACCCCTCCCTGGCTCATGCTCTGTCTCTCTCTCTCTCTCAAAAATAAACAAACATTAAAAAATTTTAAAAGAAAAATCATAAAGCTGTATGAAACCTATACCAAAAAAAAAAAAAAAAAAAAAAAAAAAAAGCCCTGTGCTTGCACACAAGGTTACTTGTTTCATAATCAGCAAAGTGCTTTGCTCAAGATACGTGTTCACTAGACTGGAAAACTATAGTTTGACCATGAAGGAAAATGTTATTATTTTGTGGCATTTCCTACCTCACGTTCTTAGTTGTTGATCTGTCTCCTCCATTAGACACAAAGCTCTGGGAGAGCAGGAATTCTGACCATGTCACTCGGCTGTAGTCCTGATGTCTTGGGAAGTCTGGGCGCATAGATGATGCTCATGAGGTAGTTTTTGAGTGTACGAACAGCAGCTCCCGGGTCCAGAAGGAAGCGATGGAAAGAGTAGTTAAAATGGGCTTAATTCCGGTGAACGTGTGCTTGTTTAATTAGAACTTGCTGCTGGTGTAGAAATAAAATATATTTTAGAAGCTGGCCAGTTCATCTTAGGGGTGGAGATATGGGTAGAAACACTGGGCATGAAGAACACGTAGAGGAACCATGAATTTTGAGTAGAGAGATTTGTTCTGAATGTCGTCTAATGGGCTGGCACCGTTTGTGTTGCCCCAGCAGGTAGAACCTGGGCCTGCGGGGAGATGGAGTTCGATTCAATTACAAATATTTGAAAATGGGCTGGCTCAGGAGATGGTGAGTTTCTTGTCAGGGGAGGTACTCAAGAAGAGGTTGAATGAACTTGTGGCATTAATGTTATAGGTGAATGAGCTGCTATGATACTAGACGAGGTAGAAGATGGTCTCCGTGGCCCCAATTAATCCCATCTGTCAGACTCTGGAGGCAAAGACCAAAATAAATAAATCATATAAAATAATAGGGAAATGGGAAAGAAAGGGAAAGGGGGAAGGGGAAGGAGGGAAAGAAAGAGGGACCTCTGCCCTTTTGCTTCTTTGAGAATCTCTTCCATGTCCAATCCCAAATTCCCCCTGGGGAACCTCAGACCACCCACACCATCTCAGAGGGACCCACGGCTCACGTGCTCCTTCTCCAGCCAGACTTATGCATCTCACTGGGATGCGTGGCCTGGGTCTAGCCTTCTACTCCAGTAATCCCAGTTCTCAGCCACCCCTCTCAGCAGACCCTCCCAGGTACAGTTCTCCACCTGTTCTCCTTAGAACAGGTGTAAGCAAGACAGCTGGATATGGGGGCTTTTCATGCATGACCTCAACATACTCCCATCAAGCAGGGATTGATAGCCCTCTGTTATGAATTCATATGTTGAAGTCCTAACCCACAGTGTGGCTGTATTTGGAGATGGGGCCTATAAGGAAGTGACTGATGTTGAATGAGGTCATGGGGTGGGACCTTGATCCAACAGGATTAGTGTCCTTATAAGAAGAGACACCAGAGCGTGTGCACACTCTCTTTCTCTCTCTCTCTTCCCCTCTTGCTCCCTCTCTCTCCCTTTCTCTCTCTCTTTCTCCCTCTTTCTCTTTCTCTCTGTCTCTGTGGTATGAGGACACAGCAGGGAGCCCTCTTTGCCAGCCAGAGGGGCTCCACCAGTAAATGCATTGGCTAGAACCTTGATATTGCACTACCCATCTTCCAGAACTATGAGGAAATATATCTCTATTGTTTAAGCCATCTAGTCTATGATATTTTGTTATAGCAGACCAAGCAGATTAATGCATCCTTTTAGAGGTAAAGTAACTTCAAGAAGGATGGATGAATTGAAACTCTATTCTGCCACTTACCAGCTGAGGGGTCTTGGGCATAATCTTTTGTTTTCTATGAGCTTCACTGTAGCCATTGGTTATTTTTTTTTTAACATTGTTATTCAATTTTTGAGACACCGAGAGAAACAGAGCATGAGCAGGGGAGGGGCAGAGAGAGAGAGGGAGACACAGAATCCAAAGCAGTCTCCAGGCTCTGAGCTGTCATGCTCCAGGCTCTGAGCTATCAGCACAGAGCCTGATGTGGGACTCGAACCCACGAACCATGAGATCATGACCCGAGCTAAAGTTGTCTGTTTAACCGACTGAGCCATCCAGACGTCCCTGTAGCCATTGGGAAACATGGATCACACTTGTGACAGAGGGCTATTATGAGGATTAAGTGAGAAGTCTTATGTAGGGTATCTGGGACACAGCAGAACTTTATCCTAGATGATGTTAGATTTAAAAGAAGAGGCTCTTATCTTGAGACAAGAACATCTATGGTGTGATCACTCGGAAGCAAAAAACAACAGCCATAACAGAAACCACCTGTCCCCACCAGGGCTGCCTCCTCTGGACATTGAACTTGAGGTTCCCACTGTTTTATCAGTTGCCTTTTGGATTGGTAGAAGAGTGGTCCTCACCCATCAACACCAGCCTCTCCTAGGTCTCTTGACATTCACGTCCAAGAACTTCGCATGTTCTTCTCCATAGAATTTCTGGATCGCAGCTAAGTGAATCAACCCATCTGCTGGAACATTTAAGTTCTTCTGCCCTTCTGGGCCCTGCATAGGTAACAATTCCATGTGCAGAATTTCCAAGTAATGATCATGGCCCCGGGGCCATAATTCATTCCCTGAGGCCACCCTCTTGAAGGACGGCTGGGGGTACCCCACGGAGGGGCCAACCTACCTGCTTGTCCCATGAGTGTGGGTAGTTTGCTAGATCCAATCAGAGGCAGGGAGAGATTTATAGCCTATCTCAAAACACCCTGACCAACAATATCAATTCCAGACAAACGGCAGGAGAGGGTGTGTGGTGCCGAATTACAGGCCTTGCTTCTGAACAGCAGCTGCCCTGAGTGTTCACCTTGAACACTGCTCAGCGTGCTGTCTCTTCAGAGTGTGCACATCTGGACTCGCAACTAAGCAAGAACTACACATTTTTCTTGCTGTTGAAGTATGGCTCCCTGGGGACCCAGCACGTCTGGCCAACACAGATACTTCCCGCATCCTGACCTCAAACAAGCCCACATTCTCCAGGATAACAGAGGGAAAGCTTCCAAGTCTGCAAGCTGCTGTCAGCTAAGAATTCAGGCATCCTTGCTTCGTGCTGAGAGGAGGCTCTTAAACATATCGCTGCCTGGGCTGAGCTTAGTGGAGAAGGGAGTAGAAAATGCGATTACCATGTAACTATAAAATGTTGGAGCCATAAAAAAAGAAGGGAAAGAGGTTACGTGTAAGTCATGGCTGCGTGGATGGCCACAACAAGCCACTTCCAAAAGCACCATCTCACTAAACAGCAGTGATCTGGCTTGCCAAGTGGAAACCACCTTAAGGCATTTCAAAATTAGTGACATTCTGCCAGCAGCCACACTGACTACACAGAGAATCTGACCATAGTTAACTTCCTAGAGTCTCAGACATCCTTGCATCTGGCTTTAAAAAATGTGACGCATCCTGCAGGAAAAATGGTGGGGGTTGACTCATTTTCAACCACGTTGTCATGATCAGGCATGATATGTCACAACTCATTTCTTTCAGATGTAAAGAAACCACGCTGGGGGGAAGAAAGAAAGAAACCGTATTTGAGATTTCTCTGTAATACACATCATCATCCCCCTTATATTCTGAAGTGATTGCCTGAGCGGGAGGGAAATACATTGTTAAAGGAGAAACAGAGGCCACAACAGTGACCAACTAAATGAGAGATAATCCGCTTGCTCTGTGAGGGAACTCACACAAGGGGAGAGATTCACAGAGTGGCTCCAGGGTGGAAAATGGTCTGGGGAGCTGATGTCCTAGAAAAGGGAGTTTCATTGTAGATATGCTAATGGAAGAATAAAGCTTACAGCCTGGATAGGGTGGAGTAAATCTACCCCGTAAGTCCATATGTGATAAACCCATACCCTGAATCCATAAGTCCATATGTGATGAATCCATGAATCCATACTATCAAATATATGATGATGAATCCATTAGTCTGTGCAAGATGAGTTAAAAGGAATCACTTTTTCACGGTTGAGGAGGGTCTTCCTTTGGGCACAGCACACTGGGATTGCTCACAGTTCACAGTCCTTTTTCGGTTTTGTCTGGTTGGAACCAGTGGGGGTGAAACACAGCATCCAGTTTCAATATCTCCATGGCAAATGAGGCTGCAGGTGGAAAGTTCTTTTACAGGATGGAGTAGGAATGAGGCAGGAACTGAGGCAAGTACCCTGGAGTCTGCTCTGAACAGCACCCTTCTTCTGTTTCGGCCTCCGGCTCCCACCTCTGCTTGCCCTTCCTTGCTAACCCGGAGAAGACATTCCTCTTACTTAATCCTGTCCTCTTACAAATCCATTCTTCCATTTAGGGTAGACTTCTCCTTAAATTATGCTGTCTTTCTATTTTCTGCCACAAACCATCTTCCACACTAAATGTTTGCTGATGTGAACCAGAAGAGTGTCAAGTTCTGGCGATGAGATCAGACAAGGCAGATGCAAGGATGATATTCTCCTCAGTCCCTATGTTGAAAGTGTCCAGGTTAGCCTGGTACTCAACGGGTGTAGGCTAAAGGGGCTCCAGACCCATGCCCTGAGGTGATACTGAATGGTTAGCTGCGCGATGGAGACGTGAAGACCCCGACTTGAGTCCGTTCTCCCTGCTACTTACTAGCGGTGAGACCCTCAGTAAGAAACGTGTTCATGTTGTGCTTCAGCTTTCTTTATCATAATTAATAATTCAGGAGACAGTTATAGGCTCTCTCTGGGTGTATAGGGTGTTAGAGGAAGTAAAGGAGATTCTGCTTAGCATAGCACCTGCAACATGTTTAGAACCCCATTAGAAGGGAAGCTCTATTTTTCATACAGATGGGATAGCTCTGTATCTTGATTGTGATGGTGTTTACACAAACCCACACATAAGAAATGGCATCAAACCATAGACACACACTGGCCCCGTGTCAGTTTCCTGGTTTGGAGATTGTGCAATAATTACGTAAGAATTTGGGGAAACTAGGTAAAGTTTTGTGCTTTCTTTTGAAATAAAGATCTGCAAAATGAAGTTTTGTACATCCTTGTACTATTTTGCAACTTCCCTGGGAATCTATAGTTATTTCAAGATAAAAAAAAAAAAAAAAAAAAAAAAAAAACCAGAAAGGTAAAGAAGAGGTGGGGGTCGGGAATAGCTATGAATAGAGTTTTATTAGTTATTTGTCTGTCTGTTTTATTTTTTTTCCAGCTTTATTGAGGTAAAATTGGCAAATACAATTGTAAGATAACTGAAGTGTACGAAGTGATGATTTGATAGATGTATGCATTATGAAAAGGTCCCCCCATGAAGTTAATTAACACATCCATCACCTCACATAGTTTCCTTTTTTTTTTTTTTTCCTGAGGCGAATCAGTTTTGCAATTTAATTTCCTGAACTACCTTACTCTGTGATTCCATAGCTCTGTCTTCTGACCCTGCTTTCCTTTTCTCCTTTGCTGGTCATCACCATGACCCTTGGTTGAGGGCACGTGACTGTCTCCCAGAGAGTTTTGCCTTCATCCTATCTCTGCAGGAGCTGTCTCCGAGCAATGCATCCACGGGCAGGCCCCACCCCCGCCCCATGCCCACGAGACAGACACTCCACGTGTTCTCGCTTCTCAGGGAGGCCCCAGGACTGGGGGGAAAGTGATACAGAGAGAACCCCGTGCCAGGAAGGACTGTCTCGCTGTGTGAGCTGGGCGCTCCCCAGTCCCACAGAGGGTGGCACAGAGGGCCCCAGAGGGTAGCAAGGGTAGATTGCAGGTATTGCCAAGACTCAATGTCTGTGTGCCCCCCAAATTCATATGTTGAGACCTAATCCCCAACGTGATGGTATTTGGACATGGAGTCTTTGGGAGGTGGTTAGGTCAGGGGGAGCCTTCATGACTGGAATTAGTGGCCTTATAAAAGGACCCCCAGAGAGCTCCCTCTCCCCTTCTATCATGTGATGATATACAGTGAAAAGATGGCCTCTTATGAACCAGGAAGTGGGCCCTCACCTGACACCAAATCTTGATCTTGAACTTCCCAGGCTCCAAGACCGTGAGAGATGAATGTTTGTGTAAGCCTCCCGCTCTATGGTAATTTCTTACAGCAGCCAGAGCAAACTAAGACAGGTGCTGTTGTTGGCTGCCACAGGCTCTGGATTGTGGGGATGGGCCAAGCTCATGACCTGAGCCCGGATGGAAATCCTGTCTCTGAAAGATGTGGTAGCTCAAGCCATGGAGTTCAGCTACAGCGAGGATGAGAAAATGTCCCGCGTCTGTTGCAGTCAAGAAGGAAAGCATCAGTTAAGAAGAACCTAAAACCTGGGGCACCTGGGTGGCTCAGTTGGTTAAGCGTCCGACTTCCGCTCAGGACATGATCTCGCAGTTCGTGAGTTCAAGCCCCGTGTCGGGCTTTGTGCTGACAGCTCAGAGCCTGGAGCCTGCTTCAGATTCTATGTCTCCCTCTCTCTCTGCCCCTCCCCTGCTCTCTCTCTCTCTCTCTCTTAGAAATAAGTAAACATTAAAAAGAAAAAAAAGAAGAACTTTAAACATTGGTAAGTTCTACAGGTGTTAAGAGCTAGGGCTAAAGTCCGGAAATTACAGGCAATCAGGAAAGATGTAGAGGCTCAGGAGGGGAGGGGAGGTAGACAGGCAGGGGCAAGGGTATCGAGGATGTTCAGGTGCAAGTCACACGTGGTATAAAGTGTTTTAAAATGTTCAGAAAGGAACACATAGACTCTATCTGTGGTAACCATAAAATGCAGGGGCTGATGCATTCTGCAGGGAAGACACCTCTAGATTTTGAGAAGGTGGGAAGGATGTGGGAGTGCTGCTGGACGAGGCCCCACTGGCGGAGGGGGGGTAAGGTTGGTGGCAGACAAGCATACGGAGGGGCTCTCACTTCCATTTTTTCCTCTCATTTGTCTCCCACAAAGCAGAAGAGACCTGAAACCTAGAGACTTAAGACAAAGAAGGGCAGATAGCACCCAGGCTTTGCAGGAGTAACAAGCAGGTGACCCCAATTCTCCCTTTCATGGTTGCTGAGCATATACAGAAACACTCACATGGTGCTTGGGTGGGCACGGAACAATGCTTTTGGACTTCAATCTGAGAAATCCACACATGCCCACAACTAGGTCTTTCCAGAGTAAGAATGTATCTTACATTCCTGGGCTCTTGCTGGTCACAACTGATGAGGCGAAAGGAGCAGGCACTTCCAAAATGCAGGCACCACAGTGGCTCACATGGGGGCCAAGCAACATCGGAGAGTCTCTGAACCTGTTTCCCGGCTGTGAAATAGGCTTGGGGTTGCTGGGAGGGTCACCTGGGGCAGGGAGCGGGCTTTGAACGCTGGACTCCTCCCACATTTTAGTTCAAATTGCTATCACAACAGATGGAGAAACAGAGGTCCGCAGCCTGGGGGCATTTTCCTGGGGGAGAAGAAAGGAGCGATGCTCCAGATGCCTGGAATTGCTGGAGAGGAGTTAAAATCGCAACAGAGGGAATAACTGAAACCCACACAGGATGAGCTCTGGACAGAACAGCTTCAGGAGGCTCAGGAAGAGCCCAGGAAAGTCTTCAAAGAGCCAAGCGGAAACATGGCAAGTGTGTGCATCAGGCCACGGAGGTCTGTGATTAAAGAAGAAAGGAGAGAACAAATAGTAAGAATTAACGACTTGCAGACAAGAAAGGAGGGGGAGGAAAGGCCTCTGCTCTCCCTGCAGCACTTCCTGCCTCAGGTCCCGGAGGAGGGAGGAGGCGAATGAGGCGAGGAGCTTTGAAGGAAGAAACAGGGCAAGTCACAACCACATCCTAATGACATAATGAGAAGGTGATAAGAGCAATTTCCAGATCTGTCAGAGAATGTGGGCAGGACTGCGGCTGCAACACAATTTGGGGGTCCCCTCTAAGATGCTACTGACAGAAGGGGAAAGAAGGGATTTTCATATCAGAAACCTTGCCCAGGGACACAGGAGCCCTGGACACAGAGGAAGGACTCTGGAACTTTCTCCAGGCAACTGGTGTCTCAGCATCCAGAGGGGAGGGGAGCTGGAGAGAGAGCAAAGGCTGGCTAAGCCCACGCTCACCTCCTGGGGTGAGCCTGGTAGTCACTTCCCTGCTCCATACCATGTCACATCTTCAAGAGCTTGTATTCGATGCCGGGACTGGTGTTCGAGCAGCACTACCATCAGTGGTGATGGCTGATAGAGGAAACTGAGGCACAAGCATGTTCCCTGAAGCAGACCGGAGCCTCTAAGAGGATGGTCGTGACAGACCCTGGGCTTGTAAGCACATCAGACCTGGCTTCTGATCCCTGCTAACCACGTTTCCTCAGAAACAGACTTGACCCCTCCATTTCCTTGCCGAATCTCAGTTTTCCCAACTATCAAATGGGAGTGACATTACCTCCCTCAGAGGGTGACGGGGAAAAGCGCCTGAGACAACAGGTGCCATGCCCGGGATTATTCCCCAGTACTTCACTCAAGAAAGCCCTTCCTTTCCAGAGCAGGAAGGGCAACCCAAGGTCCCTGGAAAGGCAGATAGAGTCTTAGTTCGCAGCTGCCCACAGACATCGATGCAGGCTCAGAAAAGTCACACGATTCCCCTTTGGCCCTCTCCTATCTTTCCAAGCCCGGGGCTGCCTTTTAGAAAGTGGGAGAGGCTAAACCTCTTAAAAGAAATACCAAGAGCCGGCAAATGGTGGGCAGTGGGTGCTTAGCCCCTGGGGTCTACCTTTTGGCTTTGTCGTTGGCCCTGTCTGCTCCTGACCGAGCCCCTGGTTTGCTCCTCTGGGGCCTGGTGGCTTCTTTCCTACTTTTAACTAGTGACACTAGTTTCACTAGTTTCTTAGAGTCTGACCTAGACTTAACATTTGCCCACCTCTCCTGGTTGGGCCCTTCCCCTTCTGAGCTCTTTCTTCCTTAGCATCTGGCTTTCGCAGTTCCCGAAGCCTCAGGTCTCAGACTGTCTCTCAAATGTGCAAAGTTCCCCATCTCACTTCAGCCGAGTAGACTGCACTTATTTACCCTGAAGGGTGAATGAGGCTTAACTCGGGAATGTATTTGCAGCCAAGAAGTACAGGAGGGATGAGACCTGGAGGGTGGCAGATGGTGTGAATGCACAGGCACCAGGCTTCTAGGCCAGCACACACCTTCCGTAGCAGCGTGATTGCCCCTTGTCCAGGAGGACCCCTTCCTCACCCCACAGACACATTCTTTCCAGGTTATCCGGGGATAGAATGAAGTGCTAGCTATGGGACTCACATGGGCCCCCAGGCTTTGGCAGGCTTCACCTTTCAGCTGAGATCAAGAGTGGATTCCCTGTGGGCTGAGGCCTTGCTGGGTGCTGGACTGGGCCAAGTCCCCCTTCCACCCCTGCCACCCTGGGGCACAGACTTCTCACCTGACAAATGTGACCAAGACCTGCCGGCAATGAGCTCAGCGTTTTATTCATTCGCCTGCTTTGACATGTAGTATTGGAGCTAGTGAGATCCCATTAGCTCTCCCCTGACCCTGGGGCTTTAAATTTTCCATTGAATTCATTTTAACCAACATTTATTGGCTGTGTGCAAAGCTCTGGGCTTTCAGCATAGAAAAGAAAACGGTGAATTGGCCCGGGGGGAGCTCACGGTATAACAGGAACAAACCTGTAAGTCCAGGCTTCTAGTACAGGGCTGGACATGGGGCTGGTGAGTGAGCCGCCCGCTGGAGAGGGCAGGGGCCAGGGCAGTGGGTGTGCCTCTGGTCCAGAACTCCAGGGGAGGGGAGATTTGATGTGGGCCTTCTTAGGAAAGGGTCTTCTGCAGACAGAGGGGACCTCAGGAGTAGAGGCCTGGAGGAGTGAGTGTGGGCAACGCCTGGGGCAGGTGGTGGAGAGTAGCTGGAAAGGCAGTTGGGGCCAAGCTGGAGAGGTAGTTGGGGCCAGACCACAAAGGGCATTGGTTAATATACTTGATCCTGAAGTCCAGAAGTGTAAGTGGCATCACGGGGGTCTGTGGTCTCCCAAACTGTATGGACATATCTGAGTATGCATGCATTTTTTTGAGTGGAAACCATACATTTCATCAGAGTCTCAATGAGATGCATCACTGCTGATATAGACCCTGGGAACCCATCAGAACATTGCTCCCATTTAAAAATATTATTTATTACAGGGGCGCCTGGGTGGCTCAGTCGGTTAAGCATTCGACTTCGGCTCAGGTCATGATCTCACAGTTTGTGAGTTCGAGCCCTGCTCGGGCTCTGTGCTGACAGCTCTGAGCCTGGAGCCTACTTTGGATTCTGTGTCTCCCTTTCTCTCTGTTCCTCCCCTGCTCACACTCTGTCTCTCTCTCCTTCAGAAATAAACATAAATTTTTTAAATTAAAAAATAAAAATATTATTTATTACAGAGGTTTTCCAAACATACCAAAAGTAGAGGGAACAATATAAAGGACTCAATATCCTACCTTTAACAAGGTCCAGCTCGTGGTCAGTCTAGTTTCCACTGTACCTCCCTTTTCCCCCTCCTGAATTAATTTGATGCTAATTTCAGACATCACATTGTTTTGATTATAAATATTTAGTATGTGTCTCTAAAAGATAAACACTCTCTTTTTTTAAGTTTATTTATTTTGAGAGAGAGAGAGAATCCCAAGCAGGCTCTGCACTGTGAGTATGGAGCTGATGTGGGACTTGAACCCCACAAACCGTGAGATCATGACCGGAGCTGAAGTCAAGAGTCAGATCCTTAACTGACTGAGCCACCCAGACACCCTAAGACTCTTAAAAAAACCAAACACAACCACAATACTCTTAAGTCATCTAAAATGTTTAACAATATTTCTTTAATATCATCAAATATCCAGTCAGGTGTTCACATTTCTCCCCCTTTCCCTTTTTAAAATAGTTTACTTAATTCATATAAAATTTGTAGATAGCTTTTTAAAGTCCCTTTAATTCAAAGGTTCCCCTTTCACCTCTTTTTATTTCCCCTTGCAATTTTCTGTTGACGAAACCTGGTCATTTGTCCTGTAGAGTCTTCCATAATCTGGATTTTGTGGGCTGCAGGCCAATGGTGTCACGAAACATGTACCTTTATCCGCATGCTTCCTGTAAATTGGGAGTTAGAGCTAGAGATGTTATCAGAGGTAAGTTAGATTCTTTGTTTTTTTTCCCAAGACTACCTCAGGAGGTTCAGAAAGCCTGGTTGTCTCCCTTCCTGCCATCAGTGAGATTTTAAACTGGGAAGAGAAGAGCTAGGCATTTCAGAAAGGTCTCTCTGTGGAGTGCAGCCTGGGCAGAGGTAGGGAGATTGGAGGCAGGAAGGCCAGTTAGGAGCTTCCTAAACCAGTTGCTGCCTTCCAGCCTCACAGATTATCTCCTGCAAACAAGGGGGCCTTTGTGTTTGCATTTATAAGGACTGCTGGAGCTGCAGGCATCCCTCTAAAGCTACAGACTTGTTTTTGTGACCTGGAGGGACTTGAGAGCCACCTGAGGGCTACGAAGCAACTAAATACAGCAAAATAAATGAGCCACTTTTATGGCGATGTTTGCTTTCTCTATGTCTGCCTGAAGTTTGCTAGGTGAATTAGATTTCCAATGTGTTGCCTGTCTCAGAAACATAAAATCCCCAGGGGTTAGGAGGTGGGATGGAAATGACTGGAGGACAGGGAGAACCCCCTGCCTGTGAGGTTTGGTGTGTGTGTTTTAAAGGAGAAAAACAGCAGCTGTTTTTTAATGGCAAATGCTTAAACAGTGAAAAAGCCCCAGATTGCAATATCTCATCTTCCCAAAAAGGTACAAGGAACTTAATGTTTGAGAGTGGTTTTAAATTTCTTCAGGGGCCAAAAATATTCTGTTGTCTCTATGCCCATCAGTTACTCTCAGACTCTCTTTGAAATGCAGGGGCAGGAGGTGGGGGGGGGGGAGGAAAGGAGGGAGGGAGGGAGAGAGGGAGAGAATCTTGTCCCGCCTCCTTTTGGAATGGGAACACATAAAAGAATTCAGTAATGTAATTTTTGAATGTAACTAGGCTTATTTTCTGATAGTCTTGAGTCATAAAACCAGACATTAATTTTAGAAAACATTTGGATTCCAAGATGCAATAAAATCATATTGGATGCTGTGAAACATTTTAAAGTGTGCTTTTAAAGGAAAATACACTTTGGATAACTATTAAGGAGTTCAGCTATTCAGAATAAATTATAAAAGGCAAATAAAAATGTACTTCGATTATATTTTGAATTTTGGCACCACACCTTAGAGTTCTGCTGTTGCAACAAGAACTGCGGCTAAACAGAGCAGACCCCACAGGGCCCATCGCCCCCCACAGCCCCCACTCCCCAAGTTCTGCAGCTCGACCTAGTACAAACTAATGTTGATGGCTCCTCAGTGTTCATTTCTGAGTGTTTCAAGGAGGCTGATTTTAAGAATGAACAGGTTATTGTGGAATGACCGTGTTGTGCATGGAGGGAGCAGAGAAATAGGAGAGGCCCGGCCCTGATGTGCATACCCAGGTGCTTTTTGGACAATGGTTGAGGAGGGGAAAGGAAGGACTCTGAAGTCTGATGAACCAAGGTTTTAGAACTCGACTACCACTTCCTGGGTGACCTGGGACATGTCACTTAACTTCTCTCTCCGTAGGTTTTTTTAAATCAATAAATATGTAAAATCAGCAAAAAAAAAAAAAAAAAAAATCCTGTTTCTAATACCCAGCAATAAGTGGGGACTAGAAATAATGGCTAGGAAAATTGGCTGTGTGCAAGGGGCCAAGTAATTTGTTCAAGAAATGATAAACTTTATTACCAGGACATACAAGAAAGTAAATCAATAACAGAGGAATAAATAGCTATCAATTGTAGCTGAGGGAATATTTTGTAATCTTGTTCTGTTATTCAGTAAAGGTAATATAAGGGATTTCTCTGATTTATAAACATTAAAAGTCTGTAGTGTGGTAACTAGCTTCCAAGATGGTGCCCAATGATTCTCTTGGTCTTCATGACCAGAGGAGGAAATATAGCCTCTTTCTACATTGTAACCAGAACTGGCCTTTATGGCCAACAGAATATGGCAGAAAAAAAATGATAAGTCACTTCTGACATTGTCATAAAATACAATGTGTCTACATGCAAATGAATGAAGTTGGATCCTTACCTCACACCATATGCAAAAATTTACTCAAAATGAATCAAAGACCAGATGGAAGAGCTAGAACTATAAAACTCTTAAAACATACAGAAAATCTGCCCGATCTTGGATTAGGCAATGGTTTCTTAAATATGACACCAAAGCACAAAGAACAAAAGAAAAAATAGATAAACTGGATACCATCAAAATGAAAACTTTTTGTGCTTCAAGATCAAAGTCTGATCTGTTGAGATTAAGAAAATGAACACAAAACACACAGAATGGGAGAAGTTTTTATAAATTATATTTGAAAAAGATCTTGTAGGGGTGCCTGGGTGGCTCAATTGGTTAAGCGTCCAACTTCAGCTCAGGTCATAATCTCACAGTTCATGAGTTCGAGCACCACGTTGGGCTCTGTGCTGACAGCTCAGAGCCTGGAGCCTACTTCTGATTCTGTATCTCCACCTCTTTCTGCCCCTCCCCCACTCATGCTCTGTCTGTCTGTCTCTCTCTCTCTCAAAATAAATAAACTTAAAAAAAAGGATCTTGTACCTAGACTATATAAAGAGTTCTTAACAATTCAATAATAAAAAGTCAAACAACCCAACTAAAAAATGAACAAAGGATATGAATAGACATTTCTCCAAAGAAAATATACATGCAGTCAATAAACTCATGAAGAGATGCTCAACACTAGTCATGAGGAAAATGCAAACAGTTACCATATGACCAAGGAATTCCACTCTTAGACATATATCCAAGAGAAATGTAAATATATGTTGACATAAAAACTTGTACATGAATGTTCATAGCAGCATTATTCATTATGGTGAAAAAGTGGAAACAACCCAAATGTCTACCAATTGATAAATGGATACATAAAATGTGGTATATCCATACAATGAAATGTTATTCAGCAATAAAAAGGAACAAAGTACTGATGCGCTGCCACAAGGATGACCTCTGAAATGTTATGCTAAGTGAAAGAAGCCAATCACAAAAGAACACATACTGCATGATTGCACTTAACGTGAAATGTCCAGAATAGGCAAATCCACACGATAGAAAGTAGATTACTGGTTGTCTAGAGCTGTGGGGCTTAGGGAGAAATGGGCTTTCTTTTGGAGGTG
The DNA here is from genome assembly GCF_018350155.1 of Leopardus geoffroyi. Taxonomy (NCBI): domain Eukaryota; kingdom Metazoa; phylum Chordata; class Mammalia; order Carnivora; family Felidae; genus Leopardus; species Leopardus geoffroyi. Next base: position 57,836,476 of record NC_059334.1, read on the forward strand.
ATGAAAATGTCCTAAAATTGTTTGTGGTGATAGTTGCAAACTCAGTGAATATACAAAAAATATTCGCATACCATTCACTCAAGTACTTACAAGTCAGCTTTAAAAATAAAATATTACGAAGAATATTACTCTTGTATGCATTCCCCAATGGAATTCCTCTCTCTCCTCTTGACTGTAATTCTGAATTTTATGTTAATCATTTCCTTACTTTTCTTTCCATCCATTTTTTTCTGAGATTTTTGGCTGTTTGTTTGTTTGTTTGTTTGTCTGTTTATAGTGACCAGCATGTTTGCCATGGGGAAGATTCTAGACTAGACTAACCAATTTCTCAGGTTTCTGGGTGAGAAATCTAGACAAGAAAAGTATAATCCCTGTCTCTGCCCTCCCATGACCACCCTAAGTATCAGGAATTCTTGGTGCCATGGCTGTATCTTAAAACACATGCCATTAGTCACGGACCATCAAAGATCAAAGGGACTTTAAATATCATCTAGGTCAGAGATGGTAAATAGATGCCATTCCTGTGCTCATGCAGACTTCACTCATCAATCATGGCATTCTCTCACACTGTCCTGTCTTGATGGGAAGCCAAAAAGTTTATTTGTTGTTAAATTATAGCCATTCCTTACAGTCTAAATTAAGCCTTTCTCCTTCAGAAATCAGTACAGAACAATTCAACTCCCACTTATTCCTGCACTCACTGTTCTAAATATACTTTTCTGGATCTGGTCGGCATGGCTTCCAAGGGACCTTGCAAAGCCATTCGAGGGCAGGGGCCTTAGCCTGCTCTTACATTCCGCAGAGTGCCTAGCCCAACCATGAGATATGGTCGGTGCTTCATTAGTACCCACCCATTCACTAATCTGCTAAAATCATATTCAGCCAAGCCTTGAGGGGGCCTCTGATAATTCAAAAACCAAAAGTCAACTGCTCCAAGATGATGAAATTGGGGAAGCCTCCAAATCATTCACAGTAAACATGGTTCTTGTCCTAAAAACCATTTAATATGATCCTCTTGGCTCTTTACTTCCCAGGTATTTTGAATTTTCCCAGACTGTGACCTTATGGCCCAACTGTCTGCTTCTGGCCTCCTTGCCCCATCAGCACTAGCAGAACCACTGTGACTGGGATGTGTGCCCTGAACCTACCTCTGGCCAGGGTTGCCCTGTCTGCCCTGTCTGCCCTGGGCAATGGCCTTGCTTGGCCCAGTCTAACTCTCCTGGGTTAGACCCTTACTGAGTTTGCCTGGCCAAATGGACATCAGGGCATTTTCCTCTCCATGGTCTATGGATTTGTCTGGATAGTGAATTTAGCTTAATTTTCAGAAAGTTTCTTTTCCAAAACTTTAATTTTTGCCATTTTTTTTTAGGCATCTGAGAAGCAAAATCTACAAGATGCAAGACGGCTGAACAAAAATCCAAATATTAAGTCAATCATCTTGTCCAAAGAATTCCAACATGAGCTAAAGCTGTGGGACCAATAAGAGACTAACCCTAAAATACTGCACATTTGGAGGATCAATGGCAGTTTGAAGTAAATCATCTAAAGACTTCTGTCTGTGCAAGCTAAAGCTGATAGCAAGTGGTGGGGCCACCTCGATCCCCTCCCTGTGGTCTCTCCCCCTCCACTGGGCCAGCACAAAGTCGGTCACAGAGTTGTGGCGGGGGGCTTCCAGGAGCAGCAAGAAGGCAAGCCCCCCTATGCAAGCACCCTTCAAGTTTCTGTGTTCCATCTGCTACTGTCGCACTGGCTAAAGACAGTCACGTGGCCAAGCCCAGACTGAGAAGGGGAGGGCACTTCCATGGGGACTGAAGTCAGGGAAGAAAGTAGCTATTTCTACCATCAACCAACCACAGGAAGGGGATTAACATTTATTAAGCACCTACTGTATGTCATGGACTGTGCCAGATGCTTTACCTGTTGTCTTATTTAATCATCGTCGCTCTCTGAAGCACTGGCTCCCTCATTTAGGGAGGAGCAAGCTCACTCAGAGACACTGAATCACTTGCCCATGCAGTTAGCAAATGTGGGAGCAGAGATGTAAACATGTGTAGCCGGGGAGCTAGGTGGAACCTACCCCTCAGAGAGAAACATAAGTTAATCACAGTAAGAACATGCTTGAGGCAACACTGAAGTCCACCCAAATCAAATATCTCAATGGAGCTACCAAGTAGATCCTGCTCCTTGCCTAAGAGGGCACAGTCTGTCTCTGGGCAGACATTAGTCACTAGCAATGACATCCACTGGTGCCCATGGTTCTCTATCCCTCACAATGGTAGATGAAGAGAAGAAGGAGGGATAAGGGAAGCAATGTGTTCTTTGGGACCAGTGTTCAGAGCTGATGCCCTCAGCAATGGGGGCATCAGAAGAATACCTCTTCTTTCTTGCCCTCTTCAACGTCAGGCTTTGCTCTCTGAGGACTCACTGGTCAGTCACCAAAACCTCCGCATTTTCACACACAGAATTTTAACAATTTTGAAAGTGCTAGGGTAAAAACGCGACTCGAGATGGGCCACACTCATGGCCAAATTCAGATAGTTCTCATCTGATCTAAAATCTCAGAGAGCCTATCGATGTAGGCCAATCTGTAGTGCTCACCTAGGCACACGCATCTAACCAGTAACAGATCAGAGGACAAAAGACCAGCAGGTCAGGACAAACCAGTGGAACTTCTGTCATTCCCACCTAAGAAGCTCCAGCCTTGAAGGCTGTCAGAAGCTGTGTGGGGCCAAGTCAATAGTTCATTACCATCTAAGACCAAAAAAATTTTTTAAATGCCGCTTTCAAGTTCAGTGGAAAGGAACTCAGATGGAAAAAGGCAGAGAAGAGCACAGAGCATGATGGTGGCCAGTGACCCAAACAGGCAGGGTCAAGTCCAGTATGTCCTGGGGCTTTGCCTGCACATTTCAAAAGTCTGAGTCAGGTCCTCCCTGATCTTTCAGCAGCCTGCTGACTCCCTGAAGGCTAATTACCACCCAGGGACCAATGCATCCCTCTAGGTAACACAGGAGGCCTGCACACAGCCCCAGTGACCCCTCTTTCTACACACAGTGTGAGGCAGGAGACAAATGCACAACAGGAAAGGGTTGTTCGGTCCCAAATACAGCACCCGACTCGGAGCCAGCCCGACCTAGCTGGAGTTTCCGACTTCACCTGAACCCACCCTCAGTATGTTCACAAACTCAGTGCCCTCTATTATCCCCGGGAGAAAAGGGGTGGTTGTCTGGTTGGTGCCCAGGGTGCCAGCTTGTTTACTCTTCTTCATGGAGAATTATTTCCGGACCTGCCTTCTTTTTCTTGCAAAGTGTCTAGGACAAAGATCCTCTTACAGATCAAGGCAGCACTGTGGATCCTGCTCCAGTTCCGTCTTCTTCCCTCAGGATAAACAGTTTTACCCTCAGCTTTTATGAGTTCCTTCCTTATTCTTCCTTATTTTATGAATTCCTTCCTTATTCTTTTATAAATTCTTCCTTATCTTAGGAACTATTTTTAATGGACCCGATGTCTCACGATCTATTGACAAAAACACCATTGATAGTGCCCTGTGCTCCTGTAACTCCCTTTTAACTTGCTGGTAAGTCAAAGTCTTGGCAGAGACTAGATTTGAACTCAGTTCTTGACTTTGATTCTAAGGCCCTTTCCTTTATATGATTCTACTTCCCCCAAGAGGGAGATAGAGGAGAAAGAGGGCATGGGGAGTAGAAGGAAGATGGAGGCCATCAATTCTTCTCTGGTTGCAAGACACAGAGACTTAGGTGGGAAAGGTTTTTCTTGGAGGGCCACCGGATGGCTCAGAATCCTGTAGGATGTAGGAGAGCAGGGCTTCAAAAAGGACAAGAACCAGAGTGATCTAAGGTCTGGGCAGGAGAAACTAATAGCTTCCTTGGGGCCCTGCCCCTGGAATAAATTTGCTCTATTTCCCTTTTGCTCTGCAATTGTCAAAATCCCAGGAGAGAGCCTGATTGGTTGTCCTGGGACCTCACGTGTACCTGCAAGCCAGGAAGACAAGAGACCTGAGATGACACACATGAGGGAGAGACATCTAACTCCAAATGCAATTAGCAAATGAAAAAGAAAGATGCTGAGTGCCCAAACAGCGGATGACCACTACACTAGAATGTTCCAGGTATGGGGAGCTAAGATTCTAGCCACCCTAAACCGAGTTGGGGCTGGGGCAGGCTCTGCAGGTTGACTCTAAGTCATGCCATTGGGATGGCTACCATCTCCTTCTCTCTAGCAGAGATGGGCTGGGCCCCACATACTCCACACCTGGCTGCTGGGAGGGAGCATATCTCCTTCTCTCCAAAAAAAACTTACAAGATTCAACCGCAAGGTTGAAGACCAATCAACAGCTTCTCATTGGTTGTGTAGATACACTGTCTCATAAAGACCACTCATACTGCAGGGGTCTTTATAGTCAAGCGACTTGGGCTGGAAGTCTTAGCACCATTCACCAGCTGTCAGGTGCCGAGAAAATACCCACCTATTCTCTGAGCCTCAATTTGTTCTGCTCTAAAATGGGGGAATAATATCGTGTACTCTGCGTTGTTCTCTCAAATGAGCCAAAAATTGTCAGAAGTTTGTAAGCTGTGAGCTATATCCAGATACAAGGAGGCATTGTTACAATTTTCACTGTTGTCAAGTGAGGCCAGGCTGCTTGGGATAAGCCCCCGGAAAAGCGGCTGCAAGCCATAGGACCTGAGTGGAGGTTTGAGGGTGGGGGATGGGAGTCTGGAGGATGCAATCTTTTGGACTTTCTGATCGCTCTCAACCTCAAGCATTGGGAATAGCTGAGGCTCTGCTAGCCTCTGTCACACACCCCAAGGCCAAATGGCCTGAGGGCGGGGTTCTAGATTCCACCAGCAATTTTGCAGCTGATTAAGCTCCGTCTCCTTCACTGAGAATCCAACTGCTAAACCCTTTCTGGCAATTAGGATCCTGAGGCTGAGCATTAACAAAGGTGGGGTCCCTCCGGGCAGGGCAGCCATCTTTGCCTTCGCAGGTTGGGAGGGCACAAACATGGGACCCGATGGAGCGCTCCCTGCCTGCCTGCGTCTTGTTGGCTGTCCTTCCTGCAGTTGCGCTCCGAGATGGGCACTTCAATCGTGGCTGCTAATAAGCTCCACCTCCCCTGACCGGGAGGATGCGAATTCCTGTCTTCACTCACATGCCCACTTCAAGCCATCTGCGCGCACTACAGGGGCTTGCCATCTGATGTCTTGATGTTCGAAACCATCCAAATCCTCTGGAACCTCACTGTTTTGCTATTTATGCTCCCGGACCATGAAACAAAAAGAAATCCCTCTCATCTCTTTATTCTAAGTGTTGATACAGGTTCCAGGGATCTAGTCTGTCCCAGTATGGGCCTGGTCTTACATCAGGCCTTCTACTAATGTCTCACTGTCTTCCTCATCCTTGTCCCTTAGTGATTATTCCAGACCTTCTCTTCCTAAAACCCTATTCCCTCTCATCTCTTTATTGCTTATTCACTTCCAGGAGGCTTCAGATTATGGACTCTTTTATTTTGTGCTGTATTGCCGGCACCTAGTACAGTGCGTGCCCCATTGCAAGAGTCAGTAACTGCTTGTGAAATGAAAGAATGCCTACACACATGTGCCCTCCAAAGCTGCACCATGTAGCACCCCCAGCCAGAACTAAGCTTTATCAAAAGCAGCATTCAGGGGGGCACCTGGGTGGTTCAGTCAGTTGAGTGTCTGACTGTTGATTTTGGCTCGGGTCGTGATCTCACAGCCATGAGATCGAGCCCCGCGTCGGGCTCCATGCTGGGCACCTGCTTAAGATTCTGTCTCTCCCTCTCGCCCTGCCTCTCCCCTGCTTGTGTGCACCTGCATGCAAGCTCTCTCTCTCTCTCTCTCTCTCTCCTCTCTCAAATAAATAAATGAATCAATCAAGCAAGCAAGCAAGCAAGCAATAAGAAGAGCAAAAGCAGCATTCTGGAAAGGGGTTTGTTAACCTGGTCCCCTCACTTTGGGAATTGGAATCTTGTTTGCCAGAGTCACTTAGGCCAACTTCCAGTACAGATTTATAATTATAATGATATCCACTAAGGTTTTTATTGTAGAATTTCTAAAGACAACAAAAGAATTGTTTGTGACTGTCTGAACCTACACTATGGAATGAGTATTATAGACAGCTTACTGTTAAGTAAACTTAAGTATAATTATATACTGTGAACTATGGATACACAGCGGGCTTCTGATATTAATTTCCAGTCACTCCTCACCAAGGATTGGTGAAAATCCTCAGCCAAGCGCGGTTAAGGAAGTGTTTCCATTTTCACCTGGTTTGGATTTATCATCTAGGCGCTGCTGATCCTCTTACTCGATCTTCTAGGCTGTTCCTGCCCCACACTGGTCAGTCCTGGGAGACTCCCTTCCTTGTACCAAGATTCCTCGCGTCAAGATCTGTACCTACAGATCTTGTGCAATTCTACACATTTCAGATTTTAAATTAAAAAGGTGAAAGTGGAGAGATTTGGGTCGGGTTCACAGAATATCAGCGTTAGAAGAGGCCCTAAACATTATTGGGTCCTGGCACGACATAGTTTTGTATCTCAGGCACCATGCCAATCAGTGCCATGGCCAGGCTTTGCTGGAAAGAATGTGGTGACCATTTGGTGATTTGGCCACAGGAGAGGAATGAGGAGTGATGTGACATGCCCTATATTTGCCTCCTTGCAGAAAGACAGGGATGCCACGTGAGTGAGGGGAGGGAAGGATTCAAGCTGAAAATATCACTGGTAGATTAGGAAAGTGGAGACCTGGTAGCAAAAATAACGTTTGTGACTCAATATCAACTGATATCAAAAATCGCTGTCAGTCCCACAAGGTTAGTAGCAAAGTGAAAAATGGCAGGAGTGTCTGGTCACAACCTGGAGGGCACAGGGCAAAACAGACCTAAATCCAAAAATTGGCCAAACCTCAACCCAGTTTGGCTGATCTCCAACTCACGAGTGTTGGCAGGAGCACAGGAGGCAGGCGGTGGACAACAAGACCCCTCCTCCCTTGGGCCAGCATTATGGGCCATTTAGGAGAATCTTGGCTCTCAACCGATTTCTGCAAAATATCTCATCTTTAGCAGAAGGGAAGTTGCCATTCCATGATGGCAAATCAGACTGGATGAAGGTTCACACATACACAAGGAAACCCCAGGTAAATGAAGGTTTGTATATCTGATGAGACTATATGCACCTATTAGATATTATGATTATTGTGGATGGAAGGGTTTAGAACAACATGGGAAAATGCTTGTTATGACTTTAAGTGAAACCACAGTTTTGTAAACACAGGATGATCCCAACTAGGGAAAAAAGTGCTTCGCTGGAAAAAAAGCTCTCTTTATACCTTGCTGGAGGAAGAAAAGGTTCGTGTTATATATCATATGCAGCTATGTTATTATAACTCTTGGAGTTTTCCTCTACCAGGCACCAGAATATTCATAGTATTTGTGCTCAAGAGCTGTAATCACGGGTGAATTTTTCTTTGGCTAGTTTTCTTACATCATTCCTTGTTGTTTAATGTAGCAATATTAGAAAAGAAATAAAAGTCAAATAAAATAAAAACATTCATAATTCTATCCTGGATAGATAACATTTTGGTGTTTTCTTTCCAGATACTTTCATATGCAGATAGACATTTAAGTACATTTATTTTATAAAATTAGGATCATACTCTGCATCTGGTGACTATAGCTATCAGCCTCACCGGCTGGTGCCACCCCCACCCTGGGGAAGCTTACTCTCTTCTCTGGGTGGAAGTTTATGGGCACAGTAATTTGAAAACCAACCAAGTCTGCGTGTTGCATCTAAAAAAGATGTTAGGCAAAAAAGCGAGATAATGTGCAAACTTCTCAGTTTCCGAGGTGGCAGCCCTCCCCCCATAATCTGATGAGCTCTTTGCTTTTGTCCTAGGAAAAACAGCGAAGGGCAGGATGGCTCATCAAATTTCTTGCCCTTGTCAAATGGCGTGTGAACAGGAAAATGTCAAGTAGTCACGCTGGAAGCACGTGGCCAGAACAGTGCCTTCATGGAGAAGGGAGGGGGTGCCCACCAGGGTTTCCTCACCCTCCTGGTGCCCAGATACAGGCACTGACATTATGCCACCCTCTCCGTGATTGAGATGTGTGCCCACTCAGTGGGTAGGGAGGCCCCAAGCTCTCTGATGCTGCTGTGGCAGGCAGGAAGGACACAATAAGGAGGCTGATGAAGACGGCCTCTTCTCTTTTGTTCCCAACCAGCTGCCAGGAGAGGTGCGAGAAGGGAGATACCCAGTCCCTGGGAGCTGGGAGCTACTTCGGGGTCCTGTAATGGTTTCCTGGGCTGCTGTCACAAAATTTCACAAATTAGACAGCTTAAAACAACAGAGATTTATTCTCTCATGGAATGGAGGCTCAAAGTCTGAAATCAAGGTGCCAGCAGGGCCATGAGTGCTCAGGGGCCACTAGGGGAGGATACTTCCAGGCCTCTTCTGGGGTCTGGTAGCCCCAGGTGCTCCTCGGTTTGTGGCTGCCTGACTCAGAGCTCCACCTCCCTCTTGCGTCCGGATCTTCTCATAGCACGATCCTGTGGACGTGTGCGCACGAGCGTGTGCATGTGTGTGTGAATTTCCCTCTTCTTATAAGGACGCCAGTCATATTGGATTAGGGCCCAACCTAGTGACCTCATCTTCGCCTGATGTGTCTGCAAAGACCCTCTATTCCAGGGAGGTTGCATTTACTGATACTGGGAGTGAGAGCTTCAACACATCCTTGTGGAGGCCAACTGAATTTATCTTTTCACTATTTCAGATACATCTGGAGAGATGACCATATATGACAGACTAAGTATCTAAAAATCCTACAATTCTGCCTTCCTTACACAGCTCAATAACATGCAGAAAATCTTTTTTGTGTGCCTTCATGACAATTACAGCTTTGGAAAAGTCATTTAACTTGTCTGGGCCTTGGTTTTCTCATTTATTAAGCAAACTAAAGCAGTGATTTCTTTTTCTTATTTTTTTTTTTTTATGTTTATTCATTTTTTTGAGAGAGAGCACAAGCAGGGGAGGGGCAGAGAGAGAGAGGGAGACACAGAATCCGAAGCAGGCTCCAGGCTCTGAGCTGTCAGCACAGAGCCCTATGTGGCACCCAAACTCACGAACCGTGAGATCATGACCTGAGCCGAAGTCAGACGCTTAACCGGCAGAGCCACCCAGGCGCCCGAAGCATCGACTTCCAAGGTGTTGGCCAAAATATCCTGGTAGAAATTACGTGTCATTCTGATAACTTTGAACTGATCCAAGAATGCAAATCTGTTCTGTGGTTCCTACAGGTGACTCACAGACATGTTTCGTGGACTTTCCTCCTCACCTAGAACTAAAGGCTATTTGCCAGTAACCCACAAAAATTTGGTATTCATAAACTAAAATTAGTGTTTGTATAGTTTACTAAGGACTCAAATTTGTTTTTCCTCCTCTACTTTGCATAGGAATTTCTCCAATTTTTGGAAGGATTCTTTTCAGTTGGTTTTTCAGCAGTTGTTATGAGCTGTTGTGGCTTTCAGTTGCCATTATTCATACTTTTTATTTATAAATTACTATTGATTTTGTGCCTTCATTATCCATTTTAGTCAGATGACAGGTTTTTGTTTGTCCTGAGTGGATATTTTTGGCCTATAAAATTGCCCACTATCTAGACATTGTATATAAATGAATTGCAACTCAGCAAGCCATGGCTCATATATCCGTATTGCTAACGGAGATATGTACATAATCCCTTACAGTTGGCTGGTATGGTAGAGTGACCAGTCATCCCAATTTGCTCAGGACAGAGGGTTTTTCTGGGATGCAGAGCTTTCAGTGCTAAAACCAGGAAAATCTAGGCAGGCTGGCATGATTGTTCCCCTATTATTTAGGGACACTTCATTGGTGTCTAGCTTGTCTGTGGATTTATGCTATTCTAACAATTGTTATCTTACACTCCAGGTTAGTAGAGTAAAATTAGTAGGGTTATTTTTGAGGCCAGAGGGCATTCACTTATAATCAAGTAGAAAATGTCAAGTTCTTCTCACATAAATAGGAAATGAGTCACAAATGTTGCATGTTCAACAAGTTCAGTACCACTGATTCATCTGGTTCCTCTGCAATTCTCATCTCCTTCCCCTGAACCCCATCCCCATAATTTACCAAATTCAGAAGAGACGTGGAATAGGTGGGGTGTTGGTGATCTTTGGCTCCGTCCAAGTGGGTATAGTCAAAAAAGTTTACGAAGCTGTGTAAAGGACTCATGATAATGCCCCTCCCTGCTGCAGCCAACACTGGGAGTCCACTTTGACTTGGTTCAAGGTCCTAAACAAATGCAGAGAAAGAATCACAGCTTCATGAAACATTCCTAGAGGTCCTTACTGAGAATTACCTAAAGCATTGTTAATTCTCCCCTACCTTAGGAAGATTTCATCATTGATACAGTCTCCTTTGGATGGTGTCCAATATGGACTTTCTTATTTGGCTCTACTGTATCATGGGGAAAAAGAGGAAGGAGAGCTGCCATTTATTTACTGTTCCTCTTCAGCATGTCAGAACTAGGATTAGAGGCCTTTTGCTTTTGACTTAATGTAATTTAGACCTCACAACAGCTCCATGAAGTATGACTGACCCTACCTTGTATATCAGGAGGCTGTGTTGAAATTCCAGCTCACCTGCCTTCGTCTGCATGAGCTCAAACCCTGGTGTCCACACCACAGCCCACAGACTCTGCGGTCCCCCAAACCCTGGCACTCCACTCACCTGAACAGAGGTCACTGTCAAATTATGAGAGGGCCAAAGCTTTAAAAAGCCCAAGCAAGCCATCAGGAGGTTGACAACTTAAAAATAAAACCAACAAGTTCTCAGCCTAGAACGGAAGCTCCTCATGGGTCCATCCGTAGACCTCATTGCCCCCAATTTACCCCAAATCCTGGGTGATCCCTCCCCCACTGCTCAGGTTGCATTTTAGGTCTCTGATGACTCATGGGGCACCAGGGCCACCATGAGCGGTGGCTGAACCATCAATGGAGGCAGGTCACATCTCATCTTTTTTTAACTTGGAATGCTGTTCTAACACAAACATTTTTCTGCCTTACATTCCTAGAGGAGTTGTCCTTAAAAGTGGGTAGCGACCATGTTGTGACCTAATTCCTACTCAGCCATAAGGTTTCTGCCCCCTGGCAGAGGACAGACGCTCAGCATTCCACACGGGGTTAGTGGTGGGGCTGCTATTTATTTAACTGCTAATCCCACTTATGTGAAATTAATTTACTCTACTATTATAACTCACCCTGCTTCCTGCCCTGGTGGGCTCCTGTAATTTACACCTGACTGCGCCATTATGCTCCTGTTTCCTGGACGAAGAGTTGGGTCTTGGGGTGACTCACATTAGGGGGTCGTTTATACAGAAGGGAGGTTTTCTCATTATAGACTGAGAAGAGTTACTATAAAAGCAGTGGTGTTGGGTTTTTTTTTCCCCTCTTAATAACTAGTTCCCCTTTAGGCCATCCCTTCAAGGAAGTTTGTTTACTATTATTAACCTTCTTCCCAACTCCGAATATGGGCTGCTCCAGTTCATGCAGGGTGCAGATGAGTCTCTTCCCCTGCTCCAGGGGAGCCAGCCGTTGGGATTTCACCTGCCCCGAACCTTGATGAAATGCAGGTCAGCTGGGGGTCATTACTTACAAGATGTTACAAACACCTCTAACAAAAGATCAGGGGCTGCCAACTGAAGCTCCCCAAATCCGGGTCACATAGACAGGATCTCACAGATTTCTTGGGTCAGGGGGTGAGCAAGGAGGCTTTGGCACTGAGGCTGCTGGTGACAGGGCTTTCTACAGAGACCAGAAGAATCCCTGCTGGCTTCCTGCTGACACCCCCTATGCCAAGCTCCTGGCTGGGGCACACAGCCTGGTGTGATGGTCTGAAAAACTGGTTCTAGCCTCCTGGGATCAATGTTCCATTCCTGGTTCACTTCCATCTCTGAACAGGTCACGTGAGTGCTTCAGGAGAGAGCCAAGAGAAGGGGTGAGGGAAGCCCAAAACTTGCCTTGGATGGTCTCTGCCAACACTGTGAATGTGGCCACTTAAATAAGTTAAGGGACTGGCCATTCTCCAACTTGTGTAAAATCCCCAACATCTTCTCAAACTCCATGTTGTCTGTAGAACGAAGCCTGCCCTCAGCCAGACGTGAAGGTTCCCAATACCTTGAGCCTTCAGCCCCGCCTACTTTCCATCATTGCTCTTCACAGATCCTCTTCCCAGCCAACTGTGTGTTCCCCAGCTTGTTTACGTGGCTTCTCCAGTGGAAACACAGCCACTGTATCTGCCCATTCTCACCCCCCTGCCTTTGCCACACAGCACCCTGGAGGAAGCAGAATGCCCTCCTCATCCTTTTGGCTTAACAAGCCTCCTCGCCCACCAAGTGTAGGGCAATCTCACTTCAGCTCAAGCCCCTCTGCTGGAGGAAACACTCCCTGAGCCTACCTGCTCACAGGCAGCTGTCTCTCTGTCACATTTCATTGGTGTGCTCTGTGCAGAATCACATCACTCTGGAGATGTTCATGATCCTTTATATGCGTGTTCTTTGTCTCCCCCAACTAGAGTGTAAATGCTTTGAGACTAGGGATCATTGCTTCACATTCATGTACAGTCCTATACATAAATCAGTCAACAATTAGTGGGACTTGAGTACAACATAACCAGTTGTCTACTAGTTGGATCCAGAGTGTAGCTTCTTGCTTAGAACATGACTTTTGGTGTGAGAAAGACCTCAGTTCAAATCTTGACTGTGTCAACTCCCAGCTTTGTGACCTGAGGTAAGCATGTTAATGTCATTGGCTTGTGTCCTCAGTTATGAACGCAGACAGCTAGTGTCACTGACTCCTGGGTTTGTTGTGGCTTTAAGGGAAGTAATGCATGTGAAACGCATGGTTGGTGCAGTGCCTGACACATTCAGGACTCAATAAACAGCACCAGTTAGTATTTTCTGTTTTAGGGGGGACCGGTGCCCAGATGCTTCTGCTACAGCAAGATTCAACAAATTGCAAATTAATGGAGATGTTGGTTTTAGCAGAGGCATCCTAGAGAGAATGTTGAAGTGAGTTTAGAAATAAAACAAGGAGAGAAATAGGAGGCTAACTCAATTCTATTTCTACCAAGTTTTCAACAGCTCACAGATGGACTCATTTTTAGCTGATATTCCAGATAGAGCAGAGCTCTTCCCAGAGGCAGGTGAAGATTGACTGTGCCTGACTCTGAAAACCTGTACTTGTCACCTGACCTTGAACGTAACAAACAGCCCCTGAGGAAGGTAGTTCCAATTACAGTCATGGAGTTGGAGGAACTCTTTCAAGGCAGATTGATTTATTGGACCAGAAATACAGCTCAACAGCCCACACACCGATTCTGTCTTTGGCAATCTGCCCTGCCTGCTTCCTTCTCTCTTGCCCTGACATATTGATCTGTGTGTGTGAGTTGGTGTAGTTTATTGTAGAGGGGTGTGTGTGTGTGTGTGTGTGTGCTGTCTCAGAATGGAAGCTCTTAACTTGGGGGCCTTCTTTCTGAGGGATCTCCAAACCTGAAACCGAAGGAAATCTCGTTGCAATTCTCCATGTGGTAGCTTTAATTTCAGTCCTTTGCTTCAGGTGGGCCCAGAATGCTCCAGAATGCCTCTCATCCTGTCTGAACACTCTGCTTCTGAGTGAGGCAACATGTCATTTTGTAAGGAAGAAGGAAAACTAGTCATTGTTGTGTGCCTGTGCCACGCAAAATGTCACAATCCACATTCATCAAAAGAAACTGAGACTCAGAAGAGTAGAGAAACTTTCCCAAGTTCAAATGTCAGTAGAGTCAGGATCCAAACCCAGGTGTGTCTGACTGTTGACCTCAGTGATGGCTGAGTCCAGGCTTAGCCCCACTGAGAGACTTCCATATCACAGGATCATTTTAAATGGAAATATTTTGAAATCGAGGGCCACAACTTAAGTTTGTATCATCACTTACATTTTGTACCCAGATCTGGCTGTTTGACCTCTCTTATATTATATGCTGCTGTATAACGAACTACCACAAACTTAAAACAACACGCATTTATTATCTCACAATTTTTATAGGTCAGAACTCCAGGCAGGTTTAGTTGGATCCTCTGCTTATGGTCTCACAGGGCTGCCATCCAGGCGTTGGCCAGGTCTGCACTGTCATCTGGAGACTCAACTGGGGAAGGATCCATTTCCCTGTTCACATGGCTGTTGGCAGCATTAAGTTCCTTCAGACTATAGGACTGAGAGCTTAAGGATTTTGTTGTTGTTGTTGTTAGCTGTTGGCTGGAGGCTGCTCTCAGATCCTAGAGACCACCTCAGTTACTTGCCATGTAGGGATTCCCAATGTGGTCCCTGCTTCCCCACAGCCACCAAGGGAGAGAGAGCTTCTTTTGCTTCTCTTTTGCTGTGTGCTTCCCCACAGCCACCAAGGGAGAGAGAGATGGGCATCTTTTGTGACACAATCACATACATTCCACCACCTTTGTTATATTCTGTTGGTTAGAAGCAAGTCACAGGTCCTGCCCACACTTGGAGGGGTCGCACAAGGGCATGAACACCAGGAAGTAGGGATCGTGGGTAGAGGCAACTTGAGGGTCTGTCCACCACATCCTTCTTGTTCTTTCCCCTCTTTTTTTCCTTTCTTACCTTCTCATCCTAGTCTAGACTCAGAGCTAGGGCTTTGCCAGTTAGTAAGAGCTTTACAGTAATGATGCCAATAAGTAATATCATTTTGTTCCAGGAAAAAAAAGCTAGTTTCCTTTTTAACTTTCTATTCAAGTATAACATACATACAGAAAACTGTAACATCCTAAGTGTAGAGCTCCATGAATTTTTTGGAGACAACATATGCATGTAACCATCACTCAAACCAAACAGCAGACTATTACCAGCACCCCAGAGCCCTCCTCAGTCTCCCTTCCAGTCCCTAACACTTCCAAAGGTGGATCTCTAACAGCACAGATTACTTTTTTTCCTTGTTTTCATACATTTAATAAACGGTATCCCACAGCCTGTATCATTTTGTGTCTGGTTTTCTTGACTCAACACAGTATTGTGGCATGTGGTTCTAGGTTGTTCATTTCTCATTGTTGAATAGGCTTCCATTATGTGGATATAGCACAGTTTACTTATTCAATCTACTGTTGATGGGCATGTAGGTAGTTTCCCGTTTGGAGGTGTTACAAATAGTGCCACTGTGAGTGGCTTAGTGTGGGTCTTTAATGAACACACATACGCAGCACTTCTGTTGGATATATACCAGGGACTGGATTGCTGGATTGGAGGAAACACATATTTTGGTGAGCTATGTTTATATATATAATCCTCCCCTCCCCTCTATGAAGAAGGCATCTCTAGCCCCTTTACGCACAGCAGCATGTGACCAGACCTACACTTCCTGCAGAGGTGCTGGAAGATCAAAGAGGAGGAAAGGCCAACTGGCACTGTGGAGAAAGTGGAGGTCTCGTTCCGGCGCTTTTTCACTATTGACAACGCTCTTTATTACTTTTTCTTAAGAGACCCACTGTTTTGGAAGATTTCTGCCTACCAAGCTACTAAGCAAGTGTTGTTGGCTCAGTATCATTTAATTCATCTTCCAGTTCTCTTATTAGTCAAGGACATATCTAACCAGCTACTGAGCTGCTGATCTGACAACCTGCCTAACAGAGCTGATGTAATTTCAGACAAGGCCAAAGATAGTCCAGGTTTGGGTTCACCTCTGTAGTCTCCTTACGAGAACGCAGGGTTTCTATTGGACTATTGAAACACTGACAACACGCTGCCCTTCCCCTTTGTGATGATGTTAATGGCACTTTAGGGGAAGGAGATCCCCACCCTCCCACTAAGAAAATCTCAGACCCTGACCATGTCTGAAATCCTGATTTATGATCAATAAATATACATCAATGTACAAGTAATTCACAAGTCATTGAGATCCGGCCTGGTTCATCATTTTAAACAAAATGTCAAAGCCCCATCCATTTATTCTGGGCTTGTTCTTAAGCTGAGATAGGTTGTATGAAGCTAATAAGAAACATTTTCCAAACTGCCACCAAGTGGCCAGAAAGACTTCAGGCTATTGCTAACATTTGGGTGTACTTGGTTCTTTCTCATCTGTCTCTCTGTTTTCTGTTCTTCTCCATCTTTCTTTTTTTCTTTTTAATTATTTTTAAAATTTTTTAAATGTTTATTTTTGAGAGAGAGAGAGAGAGTCAGAGTGTGAGTGGGGGAGGGGCAGGGAGAGAGGGAGACACAGAATCTGAAGCAGGTTCCAGGCTCTGAGCTGTCAGCACAGAGCCCGACGTGGGGCCCCAACCCATGAACTGGGAGATCATGACCTGCGCTGAAGTCAGACGCTTAACCAACTGAGCCACTCAGGTGCCCCCCCCCATCTCTGTCTTTCTACTGCCAGTCTCTCTGTATCTCTGTCGGTATAGGTATGATATACATGTTATACATACATCTCTTATACATATACGTAGATGTATACATACACATACATATGTATTAGGGATACCATCACATGCAATTATTATGACTCTTTTAACTAATTCTCTATTTTGGGACATATAAGCTGTTTCTGATATTTTGCCATTGCAAGTAACACTGCGTGAATGGGCATCTCTGATACCTTCCTTAAGGTAGGTGACAAGAGGTTGAATAACCCACCAAATGGGTTGACTTCCAGATGCTCGTTTTTGAATCCAATTATCAAATACAAATTTATGCTGCTGCCAACAATTTATGAGAGTGTCTTCTCTGCCCACACTAGTAATTTTCTATTACAATAATTTTTCTCAATTTTATAGGTAAAACATGATAGTTTAGTTTTAATTGCATTTCATTGATTCCTGGTGAGGTTAAATATTTTTGAGATTTGCTGTCCATTTGAATTTCTTCTCATTTGCATTTCATGTTCCTTTTTATTTCACATTACCCCACCGCCCACAGAATGCTGCCCTATGCTCCGACAAGTCTCATCTCTGCTTTTACCATGGAGGTAAGTAATATCTGCATCCCACGGAAAACCCAGCATCGTCCAATGCTTTGCAGACAGAACATGTGTGAGAAAAATGCACATTCACTAGGCCCGCAGGTGGCTTGGCCAGCCACATCTGTCATCTCTCTGACGAGGACGCCTGAATTCCTCCCAGAGCTATAAACCTCACTTCTCACCCGGACTCCGGACACCATCACCCAGGGGCCATGACAGCAGGAGGGGCTGGCATGTTACCTAATGACTTAACCAGGTGAGGTTCACATGCACTTCGGGTTTTTACACGATTGTGCCTCAGAGGAAGTGCTCCCTACTGCTCTGGAGAAATGGGCAACTGTAAATCAGGTAACGATATGGCACTGACTTATTTATCCTTGTAAGAGTTTTACATTGTGAAGTCAACAAGGGGCCCATCGCCAGATCCACGGCCAATTTGCAGTCATCACTTAGGGGAAGCTTGATCCCCCTTGCTCAGCCGGAGGGCATGCTGGGGGCTTGTAGGAGCCAAGGTTACCTGTGGTGCCGAGCCAGATCAATCGATCCTGTATCTTGGTCTGGGCCAAATGTTATCTTCCACAGACACAAGGCAGAGACGGAAAGTCACTAAACGGTGGGGAACTTTCCCTCTTTGTGCTAAGATGCTCTTTCTCTCCTTTCCATTTGTCCCCTGAGTTCCTTCTCCTTGAGGGAATGTTTGCCTGGACAGCAGCTGCACCCTGGGAGACGTGATGGTGACTTATTCAAGTAGAAGTAGACATGGTAAAAGAGTATGTGCTAAAAGACATGAATAGACACTCTCCAAAGAAGACATCCAGATGGCCAACCGACACGTGAAAAAATGCTCAACGTCATTCATCATCATGGAAATACAAATCAAAACCACCATGAGATACCCCCTTACACCTGTCAGAATGGCTAATATTAACAACTCAGGCAACAACAGATGTGGGCGAGGATGTGGAGAGAGAGGAACCCTTTTGCACTGCTGGTGGGAATGCAAACTGGTGCAGCCACTCTGGAAAACAGTATGCAGGTTCCTCAAAAAACTAAAAATAGAACTACCCTATGACCCAGCAATTGCATTACTAGGTACTTATCCAAAGGATACAGGTGTGCTGTTTCGAAGGGACACATGCACCCTAATGTTTATAGCAGCACTAGCAACGATAGCCAAAGTATGGAAAGAGCCCAAGTGTCCATTGACGGATAAATGGATAAAGAAGATGTGGTTTATATATACAATGGAGTATTACTCGGCAATCAAAAAGAATGAAATCTTGCCATGTGCAGCTACGTGGATGGAACTGGAGGGTATTAAGCTAAGTGAAATTAGTCAGAGAAAGACAAATATCATATGACTTCACTCATATGAGGACTTCAAGAGACAAAACAGATGAACATAGAGAAGGGAAGCAAAAAGAATATAAAAGCAGGGAGGGGGATGAAACATAAGAGACTCTTAAATATGGAGAACAAGCAGAGGCTTACTGGAGGGGTTGTGGGAGGGGGGATGGGCTAAATGGGTAAGGGGCATTAAGGAATCTACTCCTGAAATCATTGTTGCACTATATGCTAACTAATTTGGATGCAAATTAAAAAAACAAAAAGAGTATGTGCTAGCTAGCAATCAAGGCCAAAGCTGAACCCAATGTTCCATAATAAATTATGGTATATCCTTAAATGAGAATATTAGGCAGCTATTAAAAATAATGTTTTCAGATAATTTTATGGCTGAAAAGTGCTCATGATGTGAATTAAAAGGAAATAAAAATGGGGCACCTGGGTGGCTCAGTCAGTTAAGCGTCTAACTCTTGATTTCAGCTCAGGGCATGATCTCGTGGTTCGTGGGTTCGAGCATGCATCAGGCTCTGCACTGACAGCATGCAGCCTTGGGATTCTGTTTCCCTCTCTGTGCCTCTCCCCTGCTTGCTCTCTATCTCTCTATCTCAAAAATAAATAAACATCAAAAAACATTTTAAGAAAATAAAGATGTAAAACCCACATATTGAATACAGAATATGATCCCTATTATCTAAAAGACTATGTGGAAATACCGTAAATTTTTTTTTTACATTTATTTACTTTTGAGAGACTGAGAGAGACAGAGCACAAGTGGGGGAGGGGCAGAGAGAGAATGAGACACAGAATCTGAAGCAGGTTCCAGACCCTGAGCTGTCAGTGCAGAGCCCCATGCGGGGCCCGAACTCACAAACCATGAGATCATGACCTGAGCCCATGTCTGACACTTAACCGACTGAGCCACCCAGGCACCCCAAGAAAATACTGTAAATGGTAATGGCGATTTTCTCTGCAGGTAAGATTATTTTTGAGTTTTATGTTCTTACTGTATTTTTGAAATTTCCTACATTCCTACAAGCTTTTGTGACTTCTGTTCACCAAAAAATAAAAAACAAAACAATACCCCAATCATTGGTATTTTGAAACACCAAGCTGGATGTGATGTGCCCCAGGCCTCTGGGGATTTGGCAGGTTCCTATTTGTTATTCAGTTCTGCTCTCCTCATGCCCGCAGTTGGGAAGGGGCCAGTGTGCTGAGACCAGGTGAGAGGTAAACAAGGCAGCTGACTGCAGAAAATGAAGACGTGGTCTCACCAGAGATTTCAGCCAGCACTTGCCCTCAGCCCCACACGTTCCTTCTTCCTCACTTCCTTCCTTTTCTACCTCCCTCCCTTTCTTCCAAATGTTTTCCCCTGGGAAAAACATTTTTTGGGCCCTGGGATGAAGCACGTGGGGTTGAGGGCAAGTAAGAAACGGAAATCTCAGAACCCAGACCAGAATCAAATTTTCAACAAGCTCAGAAGTTCAGTTTGTCAACGCTGAACAGGGCGCCGTACTTAGTTTGGCGGCCGTTCTTGTGCGAAAAGCCCAGTGGACTCAAAGATCACTCTGCTCTGTCCTGGTCACACTGCTTCCAGCAGGCTGTTTTCAGTTCTAGGTGCTAAGTTAAGCAAAGAACATTGAAGAGACGCCCTTCCTCAGAACACAAAGATGACAATAGGACCTTCATGGATAATATTAGCAGCTGGACCATCACCGTGCCCTGAATGTGTATGGTGTGTGCCGGATACTGGACTAAAGTATGACCTATTGTCCTACCTGATCTTTAGAGCCAATCCTTTACAGATGAAAAATCTGAGTTGAGCGAGATTAAGTAATGAGGTGGTTATATCTATATCTATCTATATTTGTATCTATATCTCTGCATCTACTAAAACATACAAAATATATAGTAATGTATAGAAAAGACGCAAACCACTTATCTAAAACATTGTTTTTAATAACACAAAACTGGTTCACTCATGAAGACATGGGTACCAGGTTAACAAGTATCAAATGTAACCTGTACGTTTCTCCTAAAATAGTGCCTTGAGCATGAGGGCTTGTCTGCCATACTGCCATATCCTGGGAAACTGACCCAATGGGGACTTAAAATCTCAAGGGTGGATTCTTTGTCCTGGGTCAGAGTCGGTTCAGGGTCACATGCTCTTGAGGTCTCTGAAGACGACATGGGCTGCATTGCGTCCCGCGGCTCCCATGACGCCTCCTCCTGGAAGGGAGTCTCCCGTGAACCTAAGTGGTGCTCACGACCGTCCCCAGGGAGCAGGTGGGGCCAGAGCTCGTGGGGAAGCCAGCAAGGAAGCAGAGCATGGGCACCTGCAGGGCGGTGCTGGGGACGTGAGCATCAGAACTGGGACGACTATTAAGACAGATTCTGGGCTCGCCTCCAGGCTTCCTGCTCAGAGCTCTGGGCAGGGGGCCCAGTGCACAGTCCAAGCACCTGCCCCCTCAGTCTGGAAAGCCAACGCGCTGGATGGAGACCCTCCGGGCGTGAAACTAAAGCGTCAGACTAAAGGTTCAAGGGGCAAGGGGTGGAAGCTCAGACCTCTCTGGGGCGTGTCCACAGGGGATGGCAGCCCTGGCAAGGTCAGCGAGGCTTGGAATGGACGCAGGCAAGAATTTTTAAATTAAGAAACGTAATGTTACCAATTCCCACTGGTCTGACATCTGGAGGGGGAATTCAGGGACACGGGTCTTCCACAACCAGAGCTGGCATTTGGAGAGCTGCCTCTGGGGCAAATTTTTAAACCTCGTTTGGAGGAGGTGGGAGCTACCCCGAGGGTGTGGCCAGCTGGCAGAGTCCCCTCCTCCTACCTGTTTCCTGTGCACTGAGAATCCCCAATATGGGGGATGGCCTGTTCTCATGGGAGTTCCTTGCTCCCCTCCATCTCTCCTTGCCCCCCTTCTCCCCCGTCAGCAAGCTTCTGCCGTCCAGCCAGCCCCCACAGCCCGCACAAGGGAAGAGGGCCCACGTCACTCACCAGGGTGGGCACCGCTGCCACAGAGATACAGGCCCCGGAGAGGACAGCGGTAGCTGGAGTGCAGGGGCACGGGGCGGGCGAAGTAGAGCTGGTCCAGGGTCATGGCACAGTGGAATATGTTCTGCGGGAGGCAGGGCCACAGTTGTTGACATAGGAGTGTTATGGTCTTTCCGGCCTTTGCAGGTTTCTTCCCCTCCCCTTCTCCAAGGAAGGTTCTTTTCCTTCCGGCATGTTTTCTTGGAAAGGGGAGGGGAGAGAGAGGACAGTTGCATGTCCTTGGGCTGGGGATGGAGTTTTCCGGAGGCATTTTTCAGGAGGAAAGAAAGGTGAGGAGCACCTTCAGAGTGTGAGAGGGAAAGAAGAGGGAGATGTTAAGTGTTTGCCGAGGACTACAAATCCTCCTCAGTCTGTTTGAAAAATGGAGGATTTGACCTATTTTGGCAGCCGGCTCATGTTTCCTTGGCCGACACCCACCTGAGCCTGGGTCCCAGGGGTCCAAGCCCCAGCAGAGTCACAGTGGATGGCAGACAGGGACAGGGTACTCAGGCTTGGTCCTGCTCCCCTGGCTGGGGTCCGAGCAGCTGGGAAGGTATGGGGGCAGGAGGAGCAAGGGGAAGGGGAAGGTCAGACTCGCAGGGCGGGTCTGGACAAGAAGATCACACCTGCTGGACGTCCCTCCAGCTAACCACGTCAGCATGTCCCAAGCTGGGCTCCTCCTCCCCTACCCCCCAAGTCTGCTCTCTTCCACCTTCCCCACCTCGGTGGGCGACATCACCTTCCCCGCCTGGGCCTCCAGGTGGACCCTTCACGTCACCTCCACCCTGACCACATTATACTGAGACTTCTCAGTTCAGCCTGCCCTATGCCTCCCATATCCATCCACTCTGTTCCCTTTCCACCGTCTGGCCTCCTGCACTCTAGATCTGGACCAGCGCTGTCCAATAAAAACATAACATGAGCCACATATGCAATTTTTATTTTCTAGGAGCCACATTAAAGTTTAAAAAGAAAATGGTGAAATGAATGTCAATAATATATTTTATTTGACCTAACAGAGCCAAAACATTATCACTTCAACATGTGACCAATACAAATATTATTAATGAGATGTGTTCCATTTTTTTTTTTGTCCTAAGCCTTTGCAGGCTGGTGGGTGTTTTATGTCTACAGCCCGCCTCAGTTTGGCCTCACCCACTGAAACCACGAAGAGCCACGTGAAGCTGGTGGCTGCAATATGGACCTGGCCTCCTAACTAGTCCCTTTGCCTCCAGTCTCAACAAGGCTTTGTTAAATCAGAGAGGGAAGTCCAAGGACCTGCTACCTTAAGAGGGGAGCTCCCTCTGAAGAAAGCCAGATGGGAGAGGTGGCCATGGATGCCCAGACAGGGGACATCCTGGTGACCTTCTCAGCAGGCACTGCCTCTCCTGTCTGATCTTACTCCTCCCCACTCCCTAGGTCTGACCACTTCTCTGTCCCCTCTCCACCGTGGTCTCTGCACTGTCCTCCCTTCTCGATACGGGCTGGGTATGGAGAGACAAGATAAAACCAAGTGGGCAGCCCAGGGAGTGGGGGTGCAGGGAGAAGAACGTGATGAGGGATGCCTTATACTCACCCCTCCAGGAAGCCCAAAAATTCTCTCCAGATCAGGCGGTGTGAGGATGTCCCTGCCCACCACGGAGCCCTTGAAGCCAGGGG
Source organism: Leopardus geoffroyi (assembly GCF_018350155.1). Taxonomy (NCBI): domain Eukaryota; kingdom Metazoa; phylum Chordata; class Mammalia; order Carnivora; family Felidae; genus Leopardus; species Leopardus geoffroyi. The sequence continues at coordinate 57,859,567 of NC_059334.1, forward strand.
CGTAGGCCTCGATGCAGTCAAACACTGATTACAGAACAGCAGAGAAACGAGATGGTGTGAGCAGGAAGAAGAGGAGACGCCATGATTGTACAACTTGGCAAATGTATGAAAATTCATTAAACTACACACTTAAAATGGGTCTATTTTTATCATATGCAAATTATATCTCAATAAGCAAAAAATACATAAACAGTCCATGGGCAAGTAAATAATTCATTACAAAGGCCTCTGGGTCCACCCCACTTTCCCACCTGCTCACCCCAGCCCTAAACACAAAGTTACTTGTCTCCCATGTATATGCAAAGCTTTCTTCACCTCCTTGCTCTGCTCAAGTTGTTTCTTCGCTTGGAATGCCCATTGCTGCCTGGCCAACTCCCATTCTTCCTTTAAAACCCAGCTCAAATGTCTCTTCCTTATCTCTCTGGCACATACCTTCCTTCTTCGACTCACAGACTAAGTTGTATTGTAAGACTGGTTTCTCTATTCATCCCCCCAAATCCCGACTGGACTGTGAGTAACGTTAAGGTCAGGAATCGTGTCTTTCAGGCTTTCTTAGCCCAGTGCCGGACCCTAGCAGGCACTCCTTGTGTTGACTTGGGTTCCCTTGGGTTCTTCTCTCCCTTTGGGGTAGGACCTGGCATTGTTAATCCTGAATGTGCAGATAGGAGAGGGGTCCATTGGGGCTGCACGGCCACCGGTCACTCTGGAGACAGGACGGTCTGGCCCTCTTTACCTTTGTCTGCATAAGCGTTTCTCTCCTGCTCATCCCACACCTTGCCTCCAGCCAGCGTGTAGGGAGTGTACTGTGTGAAGAGCGAGACAACATGGCAGCCGGGGGGAGCCAGGGTAGGGTCCAGCGAGGAAGGGATGCAGAGCTCAATCATAGGCCTGCCACACGGGGGAGGAGAGAGTGTCAGGGGCAAAGAACAGCAGCTGCCCTGAAGGAAGGGCTGGGAGCTTCTCTGAGGTGCCAGGGACATGACGAAGGAAGGCCCGGGGTAACCTGGTGCCAAGGTCGCTGTCTCTTTGCGGCTGTGGTGGTTGCTTGCCTGCACGGGCTCCGTGTCCCCCAGAACAGTCCCGAATGCTCCAGAGGAGCTCCCAGTCCCTCACCAGCCTCCCCACCCCCCACCCCAGGGCCTCTGGTCCCCTTTAGCCTCCCTCCCCAATGGGTGCCTGTCCCCACCTTCCTCCACTACAGCCTGGGCTCTGCCAGGCCTCTCAGGTCTCCAGGGCCCAGCGGGCAGCACAAACAAATGAGGGAAGGGGCCAGGCCTAGGGCAGCAGGTGCTCAGGTAGCCAGACTTCATCCCCGGTCACCTTTCCCTGAGCAGGCTGGGGAAATCAGAGCGTCCGGGCTACGGCCAGCAGACAGAACCCTGAGCGGTTTTCCACCCCCTCCCCTGCTAACAATGCCCCGTCTCCTTGGGGCACGTTTTCCCTCTAATCTCCACATCTGACCACCCTCAGGCCACGTGAAATGGCCTTTTCCCTGCATCCCTCATTTACAATGTGTCTTCTGAACCTGGATGTCCAGTAGGCAGCTCCAGAGTAACCTGTCCAAACCTGAATGCCTAAAGCCTGCTCCTCCCCAGCCAGACACACCAGATTCCCCTTCTTCGTAAAGACAAACACCATCTTTTAGTGGCTCCTCTTTCTTGCTCACACCTGACTTTTGTCCAACAGCAGCTGCTGCCAGCTTCACCTTCAAATACCCAGTATCTGGCTACTTCTTTTGCTGTTGTTGTTTTTAAAAATTTTTTTTAATGTTTTATTAATTTTTGAGAGAGAGACAGAGCATGAGTGGGGGAGGGGCAGAGAAAGAGGGAGACACAGAATCCAAACCAGGCTCCAGGCTCTGAGCTGTCAGCACAGAGCCCGATGCAGGGCTCAAACTCACGAACCATGAGATCATGACCTGAGCTGAAGTTGGACACTTAACCGACTGAGCCACTCAGGTACCCCTATCTGGCTACTTCTTGTCACTTCCACCACCCCTACCCTGGTCTGGGCCACAGTCCTCTGTCTCTTGGATTCTGTAATAGTAACCAATTGCAACAGATGCCTTTTTTTCTCCAAACAGTGGCCAGAGGGGTCTTTCCAAAATGTAGGTTAGGCTCTGCACAAACTTTCCTGGAGTAAAAGCCAGGAGTAGCTTCCAGGGCCCAGCAGGATACAGCAGCCGTAGCTCTGGGACCACCCTGCCCCCCCCCCCCCCCTCCTCCCTTCACTCCCAGGTTCTCTTCCTCTGGCCTCTCTGGTCACATCCCTGTGCCTGCAACACACCACTCCATTCCTGCCCCAGGGCCTTTGCACCTGACTTGCCCTCTACCTGGGTGTTTTCCCTCAGATATTGATAAGATTTTTATTCTCAATTCTTTGGGTCTCTGGTGCCATGCTATCAGAGATGCCTTTCTTTCCTGACCTTTTATAAAGGCTAGCAAATCCTCCCTTCCTCTGACCTATTTTTCTCCTTATTATCAGTGCATGTTTGTTGATTGTCTTGTCTTCCACAACAGAAGGTCAGTGACCTGAGGGCAGAGGCCATGTTGACTTTGCTTGCTGCTCTGGGCCCAGGTTCTGGGACTAAGCCTGTTACAGAGTAGGGGCTCCAAAATATTTATGAGTGAATAAAGGGGCATTGCCTTTTACCCTTCTCTCAGGGCACTTGTCCTCTTTCCCTCACGCTATAATATTTATGTGCCTGCCTTACGATAAGCTCTGCGTCATGCCCCTGCCTGACCTCCAATTCCCCCAACCTGTACTCAATAGCGTCCCGCCCAGAAAAGGTTTTCAACAGGCTTTGGTGGAAGTTGACAGTATGGAGAGCCACTTGCTCCTGTAAGGTCCCTGCCTGTTCCCAGAAGGATGGAGAGACAGCTGGGATGGGAGGTAGGAAATGCTTTTTAGAAGTTTTCTATGAAAGCCTCTTATCAGAGACAAGAGAATATGGAGCAGGGGAATCGGGTGAGTGTGTGCCCATTGATGGGGCTGCCAAATCAGAGAAACCCCTTCTCTCCCAGAAAGCATTTTCTGCAATTCTTCTCCAAGGCCAGTGCTGTTTTCTCTGCAGTCCTTTGCTCTCCTGCTAATACGTGACACTTGGCTGAACCATGTCCTACTCTTTACTCCTTACTTGCCCTGGCCCACAGGCTTCTTGTCTAGATGTACTTCCTATCCTTGGACTTAAGTATGGGTTTAGGCAGATTCTGAGACACTGTGAATGTTTAACACCAGGAGGAAGAGGCAATCCTTGCCATGTGTAGACAGACCCCTCACCCACCCCTCACCTGGCCCATGTGTGTAAGATTGTAACAGGGGACATCAAAGCCCAGCGGCCACCCACCTGTGGGAAGGCAGGCCATCCATGGCATCTTCAAAGGCCCGGTGGAGGAGGAGGGTGTCTTCACAGTTCAGGTGGATGGAGCACTGGTGATGGGGCAGTGGCTGGCCCCCGGGAGCATTGGGGGCTGCCAGGAAGTCAGGCAGCCTGTCGACAGCCACTGATGGACCAAAGAGGAGGATGAGGGCCCAAAAGCCCATGTCCTCAGACCCCAGGATCCTCCTTTTCTACCCATCACCCTGCTCACCCAAGTGATGGACTGGAAAGAAAGAGTATGAAAGAGTGTTTCACCTTCAAACTAGGGGGCAGGCTGGAGGGCAGAGAATAGAGGTGATGATGTAGGCCAGTTCTTCCCAGACTTGGAAATTTCTCACTCAGGTAATGTCAGAAGAGACAGCTCTGCAGTCTGCTGTGCCTCTTACCATTGATCTTGGTAACAGGTGACTGGGTGTCTAGTCGGGAGATCCTGTCCACGAACTCCTCAGGAAGCCATTCCTGGAAGAAGGTTCCATGAAAACGCCTGGGGATGGCTGAGGCCCCAAGGGGCTGCCTTCTTCCTTTGCTCAGGATGGAACCTCAACCTCTACTGCCAGAAATCCTCTCCATCCTTCAGAGCTCAGCCAAAGCACCTCCTCTGTGAAGTCAGCCTGGATCCCCTCCAGCTTAACACTAACCACTTCTTCCTTTGAGCTCTGCCAGAGCAATGTATATGGCCCACACCAGCTCCTGCTTTGGATACGGCCAGTGGGCTACAGGCCCCTTTTCTCCTCTGGTCTCCAAGCTCTTGTAAATCTTGGTTATTTCAGAATTGTCTTGACAAGATGCTTTTGAACAGATGTTTGTTGAATTTTCTTAGTGGAATTACTCAGAAAAAGTGGTATCTTGTCCCCCCCGCCCAGGTAGTCCCAAGAATGGTTGGGACCTCATATACATATTATCATATTATCACCTTCTGGTGACAGGGAAGGTGTGATCAATTGCAAAAATTTCCCCCAATCCTCACCCCTCCCTAGATGCACACACCTCTGTAACATCCTCCCACTGTGATTCTGCGCTTGTGACAAGTTCATGTTAGGAAGTAGGATGCAAACAGAAGCCTGAAAAGCACCTGCATGAATGAGTTTGCTCACTTTTGTCCTCTGCAGGCCCTGAGAACATGCCTGGACTTACATTGGAGGATGAAGGACACATGGAGCAGAGCTAGTCAACCTGGTCATTCCAGCGGAAATCGTCCTGGATTAGCCCCAGCCAGCCAACCTGGGCACATGAGCGAAGCCAGCCAAGATGAACAGGACCCACTAGTTGACCCACAGCTGATGGAAGGTGCATGAGCAAGCCCAGATCGGCTGAACTCAGCCAAGTTCAACTGAATTCTCTAGTTCTGTGTGCTAAATCAGTATTCTTAATATATGCCCACAAGCTGAGCATCCATATGGCCATAGATAATTGACACAGATGCTGGAATTAGCATTGGCTAGAGGGGGAATCAGGGTAGTAGGGTAACTCTGGATTAAAAGTCAGACCCGGGTTCTAGCTCCGGCTCTGCCAATCGCCAGCTGCATGGCCTAGGTCATCTCATTCCTTCGGACCTTCCTTCCCACCCATGAGGCTTCTTCCCTGTTTGCTACCTGCCTGTTGGGTAAGGAAGAGATGGCTTCCCCCAGTGCAGATACCTGGCACTTACATCTCCCGTCCTCATGCAGTCCTGGCTCCCTTGACCAACACCCCCCATGTTGGTGGACATCTTGCCTCCACCCTCAGGCCTCACCTGTGGTGTCAGCTTCAGGAAGGTGACCTGTGGAGATGCGTTGGACAGCACCACCTTACTTCTCACCTCCGAGCCATCTTGCAGCACCACTCCTTGGACGTGCCCTTCGCTGCTCACCTGCACTTTGGCCACTGCCTAGAGCCCACCAGAGTGAGGCCCCAGAAACCCCCCAGGAAGAAAAATACAGTTGGATCTTGGAGGGTTTCCATTGTCTGTGCTGCTCTGGGGCACTGCCGCTTCCTCAGCCTGAAGCCACCCTGCTGAGCTCTGCAGCAAAGTGGTGAAGACTTAGCCCACTCACTCTAATGGAAAGGCTCAGCCCAAACGGGGTTAGGGGCCAGAGAATTCAAAGGGGGTGGTCCAAAGAACGGGGGCCTGGTTGACAGCTGCCCAGCCATTAACAGGCTACATAAATTCAGCCCCTTGATTCCAAGCCCCACGTTGTGCCTCAGTTAAAGGAGGGACCTTCTGAATTTGACATTTGGTTCTATACTGAGATCCTTGCAAATAATCAGGGTAAGGGGTAGGGGGACATTCACCTTTTCAGTGAAGACACTTGCTCCATGTGCAGTGGCTGAGCTGGTGATGGCATCAGAGAGGGCACCCATGCCACCCTGGACATAGCCCCAGGCCCCTTGCATCCCCTCCAGGCCCCCCATCACGTGATGTAGCAGCACATACCTGAGGACAGACCACTGGGATTTAATGCCAGAGCTTAGATGCAAATAGACCTCTCTTTCTGGTGCCATTAGCCTCTCCCTCCCCCTGTGCTGCCTTTCCCAACAACCTTTGAATGGGCACTGCCTCCATGCCATCAGGTGCCATCAACCCTGCCTCCCAAAGAACTTTCCAGTTCTTGCTCCCTGAGGCCTCTTCCCTGATCAAGGCCTCTCCTCTCATCCCTAAACTGCTGCACTGATATTCTTCTAGTTGGACCACTTTCTCCCACCCTTTCTTTCCTGCAGGCTTGGAGCCCAATCTCAAAACCTAGCTGAGTCCTGTCACTTCTCTCCTTTGATGCCTTCACTGGCTTGGTGTTGCTCTCAGGGTCATTGCCAGTCTCTGAAAATGACCTCCAGGGCTCCAGGCTCCTCCCTCACCATGCTCCCTGTTGCAGTCCGCACTCCTGCCAAAGCAAACCCCCGCATCATCTGTGCTCAGCCCCCAGTGTCTGCACATGCTGTTCTGGCAGCTTCAAGGCCCCTTCCTCCCTCGTGTTTGTTTACCTAATTCCTCCTGTCCTGAGAGTCTCAGATTAAACATGCCTTCCTCCTGGAGACCTTCTCTGACCCTGGACAGCATTGTTTCCCTGCTTTACCCCCATCCTAACCCTCACAGAACTCTGGTATCATCATCTGCTCTGTGTCTACCTCTCCTATTAGGATTTCAGCTCCATTCACTACCTGGCCCCAGGTCCTGGCACAGGGAAGTGCTCCATCAATATTGACTGAAAGAATTAATGAAGAAACAAATTACTTAAAGGCACACTTCATAAACTGGGCAGTAGCTAGGCCTCCTGGAGACCTACAGAGAAAAGGACAGAAGGCACCAGCTGGAACATCCAAATTGGCTGGTGGATCACAGAGTTGGCCAAAGTATGGCAACCGCTGCCAACTGCCTTCTTCCATGGCCCTGGGGAGTTCAGAGCTGGCTTAATGTGTGTTGAAAAACCACTTCCAAGGGTGGTTCTCATCTTTTGAGAGAAAAGCCACGTTGACAGCTTCTAACTGCATCTTGTGATACACCAGAAATGGCCCAACACTTGGCAGTATCCTCTATCCCAAGACACATACACGCACACGCACACGCACACATACAAACACACACACACACACACACACCCCACACACCCTCCGTTCCTGCTCCTACAAGTGGCCATTAACTCATCCCATAGGTACAGACTTCACTGTGTCTGCCTGCCCCCTCTTGGATCAGGCTGTCAACACAGCCCCCACCTATAGCGTTCCACCCTCACCAAGGTGTGTGTGTGTGTGTGTGTGTGTGTGCGCGCGCGCGCGCACGCGCGTGTGTGTCTTGGAACCCAGGGAAAGGAACTTTGTGTGTGTGGGGGAGGGCTAATGGGACTTTGTGGGAGGAGAAGAGATAAAAAGAGGAGAGACAGAGAAGAAGGAGTGAAAGGGAGAGACAGAGAAAAGGAGGAAGTGGGGGAGGAGGAGGAGAGTGGGAAGTTGTTCATGTTGAGATATAACAGTGGGAGAGAGGCTTTTCTCTCTGAAACAGTAAGGAGTAGTGGCTAAGAAGGAGGATTTTGGAGGGTCAGACAACGTGGGCTGGAAATCAGTTCTGCAACCACTAGCTGTGTGACTTCAGGCAAGACCTGCCCCTTCTCTGAGCCATGGCTCTCAGATGTTGCTCTGAGGGTTAGATGGGAGCTTGGCTTCGTGCCCAGCTCACCCAGAGAGTTTGGTGAGCGGTAATAGCAGCTGTTAGCACTTGTGGGGGATTCACTCTGCTCTCGCTGCACCCCTCACCACCACACCCCACACTCACCCACTCCCCGGAGTGTGGGGACTTGTCATGGCTCCGATCACAGCATCCGTTGCCAGAGTGGCTTTTAGAGGCTCGGACTCAAACCACTGATCCAGCACCTAGGACAGCAAAATGTCAGGGAGAAGGGCATAGGGACCTGGGGAGGACAGTCCCCCTCAATGTGGGGTCCAGCCTGAGGCTGGGGAGCCCCTCACCTTTGTAATTGGAGCTGTGAGGACCTGGTAATACTGGGGCAGCTGGGCTCCCAGCATGCGACCTAAAAGAGAAGACCCATAACACATAGGCTGAGATAGGCAAGAAAGAGTCAGTCCAATCCGTGATATCTCTGCTCCTACCTCTTTATCTGTAAAATGGGAGTAATATTTCATATCCCAGGAGCTACTGTGAGGACTGAGTGACATATGTAAAGCATTTGCAAGTTCATAGGCACTTAATACATTTTAGCTGTTAGAATTATTTTTGGAAAAATGTTAACTTGTACCTTATTCCCTTACTTCGAACTCTGTGAGGCCCATACCCTGGGAGGCAGCCAGCTTGGCCAGGCCATTGCTCTCAGGCTGATTCACACTATGCCGGAGGCTCACGGAGCAGGAGGGCTCTGAGGACACGGATCGTGATCTTTAGCTGTTGTAGCCCCAGTGCCTAGCTTAGTGTCTGGCACACAGTACTTGCTTAATACATTTTGTCACATGAAGCTTCTTGGACTGGTCATCTGAGAGGCAGTGTCTACTTCTGGCATTTGTGACAGATTCTACTGGCTCTGATCGGTCCTTCACTCCTCCCTGAATCCACACACTTTGTCCATGCAATTCTGCAGCGTCTCCCGCTGGAAATCTTTCCAGTTTCACTGCTCCTTTCCTTGGGGTCACCCTTCAAAACGAACTATTTGCATATAAGCCTTTTCTCAGGCTCTGTTTCTAGGGTGGCCTGGGCGAAAACCTTCTCCCCAGAGTACTCGGAGCCCCTATTAATTGGTGGCAGGTGGCAGGCTGAAGAAGGTTCAGGCTTTGGTCCAATCATCAGGAAAATGGGCTCGAGTCCCCAAAGGTCACTCATCATACCCAGATGCCTGCACTTTGGACTTACCTGCCTGCAGCAGGGGTTTGAGGGTGGAGAGCGACTTGAGCCTTTGCAGCAGGGAACCCTTCTGGAAGGCCTCTGCGTCCACCGGCGCTGCATCCAGCAGAGGGTCTATGGCTAATGCCAACCGATTCATGAATGCCTCATATTTGGGGAAGGCCTGGAACAGAGAGCCCTGAGTCAAGGCCCCATTGCTTAGAATCCCACAAGGACATTGCCCCACCGCTCTGCCCTCCATGCCGCCCCCATGTGGCCTGCTGCTCCTAGCCAGGCCTCCGTGACTCCTCAGGCAATTACTCCCAGTTCTGGGTCTGTGAGCTGATGTCAGCGCTAGGGGAGGTCGGAGAAATCCTGAGCAGTACATGAGCCAGTAGGGTGGTGGCAGGGACAAGGAGTTATGCTGGCCAAGACCAGTTGTCAGCCACAGAAAACTGGCAAGTATCCTAGGATGTGGTTTCTGTGATAAACCGTGAAACCACTTTAAAGTTTCTCTTCTCAGTCCTGTCTTCCCGTGTATTACTGGTAAAAGAAAGATCCCTTCCCCTGTATTCCAGCATGATGACTATTGTTTCCTGGCCTGCAAATCCCCTCCATCCTCTTGTCCTATGCAGAAATAGAAGCCTACTCCCCATCGCCCCACAAGCCCCCCCCGAGCCGAGTCCATTTCTTTCTCTTTTTTTTCAGAATCCATTTCAACAGAGTGGTTAGGACACCCACCCTTCCTTCACTGGGTGGGGTGACAGGAGCTGGGATGAAGGCCTCTGCCACCAGGGCCCTGTCTCAATCCTCAGCCCTCACCTTTTAATTTTTTGGTTCATCTATACTCATGAATATATCCATGGAATTTTAATAAGGTTACAGAAGGAAAAGTTCTGTGTGGAAGTACATTTGAGAAGTCTTGATAAAAATGACCTTAGCAGCCTTCTCTACAGTAGGCCTTTAATGTGACAACATGAAAAGATAAAACCGGAATTCGGTTTCCTTACTTTCCACCCCGGGATGTGGCCTCTGCCTCCTGTTCCTGTGGTCACTAGCACGCAAGGCCTCAGCCACTGTCCTATAGGCCTGGGACGTGGCCTTGTCCTGAATCCTCTCTGGTGCATCTGAGATGGTCAGGGTTTAGAGGAGAGGGTGGAGGCAGGCGTCCCCAACCCGCTGCACAAAAGAGAAGCACTTTGAAAAAGCAAGCTCCCCAGGTGATTCTGCTCATCGGCCAGGCTTAGAAACCACTGGCTGAAGAGAGATTCTGTGTGTCTGCCGTTCTCTTGGTTTTACTCAACAATAGAGTACAAAAAGCAACACACATGGATTGTATTAACCTAGGTTCTCCTTACTGTCCTCACTGAGACATGAGTTAATACTATGCCTCAGCTTGTGTCTAGGCTTGGTACAAAACTATGTCCATTTAAAGAATCTATATCTGCAACACCAGTCACACCAGGCCCATAAGATTATTCAATGACTCAAGGGGCACCTGGGTGGCTTAGTCAGTTAAGCATCTGACCTCAGCTCAGGTCATGATCTCACCGTTTGTGAGTTCGAGCCCTGCATTGGGATCTGTGTTCACAGATCAGAGCCTGGAGCCTGCTTCGGATTCTGTCTCTCCCTCTCTCTCTGCCCCTCCCCTCCTCTCTCTCTCAACAATAAACAAACATTAAAAAAAAAAGATTATTCAATGACTCATATACATGAAGGTACCCAACAAATTCCTTATAATGCAATCCCAAGGGAAAGCTATGCATTCTCCATCAGACCTATGTCCTTCCTTCCGGCAGACCGGCACGCCATCCTGGACAATTTCTTGCCTTGGGCTGCCTGGGGATTAATGCCAGATCGAATGAATATTACAAATCTCTTGTCCTAAATTCCTGATCCAATTCATTCTATCCATAATTGTCTCTGATCCTCCCTTCATTCCTCTTTTTTGGCTTTCATGGACTTTAATATTGATAACCACCTGGAGTTCTAGTTGTAAGCAGGAAAGATGGAAGGCACCATAGTAGAAGTACATACCGGTGTACTTCCCTTTTGAAATTCAGCCAGCAGAGACCACCTGAACAGTGGCCTCATAGTTTGAGGGTCTCCGGTCTCCACCGGCCTTAATCACTGTCTTCCATTCCCTTCTCTCTGAAGTGCTCGGAACAGAGGCTACCACAGACCGGAGCCCTCCTAGGGCAGGTGGGGTGGCCTGTCCCAGCCCTCGTGGCCTTTGTATGACATGCTCTAGGATGACTCCGACCAGGCCCAATTCCTTTCAGGAGCCACCTCCAGGCTGGCAAGGGAGGAGGAGACCCGTTGCCAGTCCCTTTCCCTACCTGCGCGTCTCTCCGCGAGAACTGGGCAATCTGCTTCTGGTTTTCCGCCATGTCTGTGCCCAGAAGAAGGGACCTGGGGACCTCGTTCCCTGTGCCCTCTTCCAGCATTGGGGTGAAGGAGTAGGGGTTCCGAAGATGAAGCCTCAGCCCGTGTTTCTGCAGGACACACATAGCAAAGCAACATTTTAAGGGATCTGTGGCCTCTGCCCTTGACCCTTCTCTGATTGGGTTTGCAACAATTTAGGTATCTGCAAACAGTTCCCCGAGGCACGTGGCACTGGTTCTTACATTTTCTAATGGAAGTGCATAAAAAGCGTGCTTGCCCAGGCACTCTTTGGCAGGCCACGCCATACCACAACATGTCATACCACACCATGCCACACTACACCACACCATCCCACACCACACTATACCACACCACACCAAGCTACCCTGTGCCAAGGACTGTACTAAGGTTTACAATGATCACCTCACAACAACTCTAAGTACATTGTCCTCATTTTACGAATACAACAACAGAGGCACAGGGCAGTGACATAACTTGTCCAAGGTCACCTTGGGAGGTGGATCTGGGTTTCAAAACCACATCTCTGTGACTCCAAAGCTCTGACTCTCAGCACTAGTCTATAACTGCCCCCACTTCAGAAATAAATAATTAAAATTTAGAAAGACACAATAAAGCAATGGTTATGTGAAAATCCATACTTACGAGGTAGATAAATTATTCACATCAAAAAATTTTATTTACTTTGCAGACTCATTTACTCCAGGGTCACTTTAAATGGAAGTTCCCTTGATGCATTTAAAATATGATTTGACTTACAAATATTTGACTGGCAAACAGAACTTTCCAAGAGCACATCTACTTCTTCAATGGAGGTACAGATAAAACACAAGGGGCCTGAGCTGGCCCCACAAATAAGACTTACTATTCCAACTAAAGACTTCTTTTTTTTCTGAAACCACTTTATTGAGGTATGAGTGACATACCAAAAGCTGTACGTATTTAATGTGTTTAACCTGATGAATTCGGCACCTAGAGACTTCTTTCCCAGATCCTTGGCCAGCTCCCTCTCCATTCTGACTCTCTGTTCACATGTCACCTGAGCAGCAAGGCCTCCCTTACCAACCCAGCACTTTCTGCCCCCTTGTCTTGCTTTATTTGTCTTTGAAGCACTTACTGCCCCCTGGCTAACTGCATACTTAGTTACCCAGTCTCCCCCAAGTGGAATGTCAGCTCTATGAGCTCAAGGGCATAGTTTCTTTTCTCAGTGCTATATCCTTAGCACCTAGATATAGTGCAATCAATACGTATTCTGTTGACTGAATAATATTGAATGCCATGTTGCAGACCAGGTACATGTCCAGAGACAGAAACAAGATCTGAGTAGAAGTTCTGGAAAACACAAGGAAACCAAAAAAGCCTTCTCCAACAATTACAGCTGACATTTCCTTAAGCCAGAGATATTCCAGATGGTGGGATCGCCATGGGGAGAGCATTCTGTGGAGGTGAGTCCAAAGGTTTGGTAGGGGTTTGGGCTGGAAGACCTCCAGAGTCCTTTCTAACACCAACATGGGGAAATGTATTTGATCCAAGCTGCAGAAAATTTCAGGTTGGTTTCTCTCAGGTTAGAAAACTCTTTCTCACCCAGGAAGTATCCTTAGTTTCTCCTTTTCCTTTCCCCTCATCCCAACAGTCACCAAGTCTCACTGGCCGAGTCTCCAGAAGTTGTCTACTTCTCTCCATCTCCACTGCCCCTCAGCCCAAGCCACCATCTTGTGAACTACCACAGCCACCGCCTCACCCATCTCCTTGAGACCACAGCCGCTTCTACCACATTCCACACCACCCAGCAGGTGGACTGACCTTTCATGAAGTCATAAACTCCATCCCTCCACTTCTTCTGCCCATGGCACTCAGAATAAAATGCAGTCCCTCCTTCACAGCCTACAAGGCCCTATGTCAACTGATCCGGACCCCCTCTCCCACACCCTCAGCTGCCCCTCTGCCATCACAGTCTACTTTCTTCTGCCTTGGGCCTGTCCACCTCTACTTCCCTCTGACTGGAACATTCTCTGCTCAGGTGACGACAAGGCTGGTGACTTCTTAGCATCCGCATGTCAGTTCAAATGTCACCTCCTCAGGGAAGTTTTCCTGGTTGCCAGTCCAGGCTGGACTTCTAGTCCTTCACTACCATATTGTCTTGTTTTCCTTTCTTTAGGCAACACCTACCTCTACTTGAAGTTCCCTTCCTAAGGCAGAAGCCTTGCTGCCCCCATTCACCACAGTGTCCCCAAGGGCTTCTCCCAGTGCGGGACACAGGGAAGGGGCTCAGAAACATTTACTGAATGAATGAATCAATAACCCACCCCAGATAAGGGACCCAAGAGTTATTTCAAGTAGAACTAATTGAATATGATTTTTTTTTCTTTTGTCTGACTCAGGACTTTCTCATCAATTGAACCTTTGCCATTCTTGATGGCTTTAATTATGTGGTGTCAGAATCAGAAGAGGGATGTTGAATCACCATCAGATTGGTTCAGATCGTGCATTTCTCTTATAAAAACAAAGCCCTTCTTCTGATTTCCCCACAAGTGTTCTCAGCATGCATAGCACCCCGGGTGGAAATCGCTAGGAAGGGGCAAGGTGTATATGAGGGACCAGAGGTAAGGGAGATCCAAAGGGTGTGGTTCCCGGGCCCCAGCATAGTCCTGCAGAATCAGCCCTCAAATCAAGGTCCCCCAGGGTTCCATCAGTTTCCCACATTGTTCTGACAGACCTGGAAGTTTGAGAGCCTTGCATCAGGTTTCCAGGGAGCAAAGTGGGAGCACACTGATCTGGTTGAGACCCGGAAGAACAGAGAGGGAGGGGAGGGAGGACAAGGGGTTGCCACTTGAATGAGGTCAAGGCTGGCCCAGGAAGAGCAGGATAAGGCAGCCCCTGGCTGATGAGGGAGAAAAGACCCCCAGGGCAGAACTCTGCCCTCCCAGCCTGGATTCCACTGCTTAATGTGGGGTGGCTATCAAAGCAAACCAGGATAGTGGATAGACCCGGGAGGTGATCCAATCTGATATTCTTGTTGACAGCTGGGGAAACTAAGATCCAGAACGCAGGCCCCATTGAGGCCCCGAGTGGGTGGGGTAAACCACCCTCTGGCTCAAGGATGGAAGAGACGCAGTGGCACGAAAGGCTAGCCTCACACTTTAGGTGAGGGCTTAGTCTAACCGGGGACAGGCCTGTAGTGGCCAGGTCTGATAGGCAGTGGCTGGCCCGGGTCCCCGGGTCGGCTGCCTTATCTTTCTGCGGCCTCAGTTTTCTCAGCTGCTACATGGGAGTTATAGTGCTAGCTGACAATTATTGAGTACTAACCATGCCCCAGGCACTGCACTAATGATGAGCGAACCTATTAAAACCACCACAATAGCCTCACCATGTAGGTACTATCACCTACACCCCACCTTACAGATGAGAAAGACGGGGCGCTGGGAGGCAGCTGATAAAACCATCAAGCAGGGATTCAAAACTGTTAGGTCCCAGGGTGTGTAAGCTCAGCCCTGTCCTCTGCCCAGGCCCCACCTGGAGAGCTCCTGCCTGTGACCTTGTCCATTGCAAACTGTAAAGTGCAGGGTCGCTATCAGGATGCCTGTGGCGGCACATTGGACCTCAAGAACAGGGAGCAGGAGGCAGGTAGACCTGATGCAAATTCTGTCATCTCCCAGTGTGTGAACTTAACCTCCCAGCACCTCGGTTCCCTCGTCATAAAACGGGAACACTAAAACAATTCTTGTCTCACAGGTGCAGCCCAATTGATAGAGCATTAGAGCTTGTAGCCCAGGTTGTGACACTGGTAATTAAACTGTTCTTTATTGTTGTCTGGAAAGAGGACATTCCTAGAACGACTTCAGTTGCCCTGTTGTAGACACCTTCCAGGTTGCCAGTGTCCTGTTCAATAAGGTGCTCCAGGCTCCGCCCGGGATTAATTCTGTGCATCACGAAGCAGGACTGTTCTGTCCCATGATTTGGGCACCACGCTCCTATTAATGCAGCCTAAGGTTAGGGGTCAAGTCATACACTCAATTCGCTTGGGAGTTTCTAATTAAAGGAACCCTATGACAGAAAACATTTTCAAATGAGTAACTTCTATAAAGAGAACACTTGTGGAAATTTCCATTCTGTCATCCTGGGTTTTCAGAAGTTACATTTTTCAAAAGGAGGGTCTACCCACAGCCCCCATCCGCAGCCACATCTGCCACTACGTATAATGCGTGCATTTGCAGGTTGCCTTCAGCACTAATCTGGTGTGGACTGCGGACCAGAGACCCTTTCCCAGGCCTTGGCTAGATTTTATCCGGTCCTGCCTGGTTGGCCATGATTTCTCTCTCTAAGTAGGCAACAGTGGTTGAAGATCTTATTAATTTCAAACTTTCAATTTAGAGCAAAGTTGATGCTAAAGTGCTCACAGCTTCTTGTATGGATGATACACAGGATCCTTTTCCCTGAGTAGTGGTGACCCAGGCACAAGCAGGGAGAAGCTAAGTGGGCTCCAGAAATGCGGGGACCGAGTTTACAAAAGAGGCAGTGATCTGCCAGGACAGGGGCAGAGCTGGGTCAGCCTGTGGCCCAAGGTTAAGCTGACTAAAAGGAGTCATCTAAGGGCCAGTCAGTGTTCTCAGGACCCCTCAAAGCAGCCCAGGAGCCAGAGGAACTGAAAATCCCTGGGGTCCAACTTCCTGCTCAAGAGACTGAGAATGGTAACAGGATCTAAAGATTAATGAGGGAAGAAATCGAGCTCTTGTCAGAGGCCCAGGGGTTCAGGCAGGTACCCAGTGAGGGCCAGGTGACATGCCAGGAGGTGATGGGGCCGGGCAGAGCTGGAACCCCAGTCCCGTGCAAGGCACCAGCCAGTGTTGCATGCAGGAACATGGGCCTGGTGTTGACAAGGCTTGTTCTTCAAAAGATGTCCAAGTTTTATGTGAAATTTCCCATTTTTAAGGCACTGGGTAGGCTAGACAAAACCCATCTGCGGGAATGCACCAAAGAGAGCATGTGGGTAGACAAACCCTTGGATAGAAGAGAGACCCCAGGTGCAGGGAACCATGTGGGTGCAAAATAGGGAGGCTTCACCCCAGGTGGGGAAGCTGGAACTGCCCCTCCCCCACCGTCAGGCCATGGGTAGAACTGGGGGTGGGGGGGTGGGGGGAGGGGCGCGGCGGGGGGCAGTTCTACCTTCAGCTCCAGGTCGGTGTAAATCTGTGGCCTCAGCAGGCTGAGAAGGTAGGATGCTCGGGAGAACTTAAACCCTGAAATGGAATCCGATAAAGACAGTCACCGGTGGTCACCACTGGTCACCCTCTGCCACCCCCACACCACCTCTCAGGGCTCACCTGGGATGATCTCCTCGGTGACAGCTGCACCTCCAATCACTGGGCGTCTCTCGAAGACTGCCGTGTTCACCCCCAGTCTCTGCAGGTACGCCGCCTGGGGGGTACACAGGGTCTTCCCTTCATCGCTGGGGCCCACCTGCCAGCTCAGGGTCCTCGCTACAGGGCCAGCGTGCTAACCCTAGGCTCATGCTGTTCCCGCCTCTGGGGATGCCATTCCCCTTGCTTCCTCCGTAAATTCGCACTTTCCCAGATGTCTTGCAAGATGCAACATGACTGGTCCTGCCCCTCCATGTCTCAGCTGAAGGTGACCTTCCCTCCTGCATGGCCTGGGTGGCTCTGGGAAGTCACATTGTACCCTGCCCAGGCCCGCTCAGGGTGTCCATCTCCTCTAGGTGAGGGTAAGCCTCGTGCCTCCTCAGAAGCACAGAGGCAGCGCGTGAGCTTGCCCAGTGAGCACCAAGCTAGACCGCCAAGCTCTACTTCCTCTTTCTGCTGGATCGGCCTCAGCACCTAATCCATCTGGCCTGTTTCCTCCAGTGCAAACACGGGCCTGATGATGGTAACACCCCCTTGGCCTGCTTCACGCACTGATCCCTGACACACAGCATGTGCCCAAGAGAGGAAGCTACAGTTATAGCACAGCTTTATTTGGGGGGCGAGGGGACAAATATTGCAGGGATTTTATTAATTTTTCCTAGCACTTAGTGGGAAATCAATAAGTATCTGTTAAACTGAACTGGACCTGAGTCTACAGACTTGCAGTGCTGGTCCTCCCACTACCATCCCTGCCAAGATAACAACAGAAACGGTGTAACTCAGAAAGCTTGTTTTTAAAAGTTTACTTGGCAATGACTCTGTGCCAGACCCTGTGAGTGCATCACCCCATTTAATCCACCTCACAACCCTAGGGGCGGGCGCTATGATTCTCCCCATTTCACAGATGAGGAAACTGAGGCCCAAGGAGGTAGCTTGCCTCAGGCTCACAGAGTAGAGGTGTTGGGAATTGAACCCAGATGGTCTGGACTCAGGATCTATACTCCTGACACATCTCAGTGTGGAAGAAAAAAAGCCACTCTGGCATTGGGAAGCTGCCTGGCCCTTGGCCGTAAACCATACTCTCCCATCACACTTGAGCAGCCTCACAGAATGACAACCTCAGACTGAGACCATGATAAATGGGACAGAACAAGCCCATCTCACAATTTTGTCTGAGTACAAACATAAAACAAGGGCTCTGGGTCACCCACAAGATACCCAACACCGCCTCCTCTCTTGGCCAAAATTAGTGGTTGCTGCTTCCTTACCAGTTATCCTCTCCTCCTACTGGTCCCTCTCCCCATAGATAAGATTTATCGAGATGCTAGTCGCAGGGGCATTCCTGCTCTGACAGTATCCAGTCTAGAGCAAACCCCTCTTTTGCCCCCCAGATCATCCAACCAGAGTTCATATCCTAGAATAGGCTCTTCTTAACCCCCTTCTCCTGAGCTGCACCCCCCCATCCTCCGAAGCCAGTCATCACCCAACTCCCTGAATGGCAGGGCTGCGTCTGGGTGGGTCTTCGGCTTGAGGGCACTGACACCAACCTCCCTTGGGCTGGGAACCTCCAATAACAAGAGTCCCCATCTGTGAGGCTTTGTGTGGCTGGTCCTTAAGGCACGTCACTTGCTGGCTTTATGGCAACTCTGAGACTGGGCATTTTTATTCTTTTACCGTGGTTGAGAGAGCCTAAATGACTTGCCTTGACCTTCACAGATAGAAAGTGGCAGAGCTGAGGGATGAGCCTGTGTTCATATTAACATAAAATCAATGTTTTAAATTACTGATCAGTTGAGTTACATAGCACTCCCTGTAAAATGTTCAAGTAAAACTAATATGTCAGGGAAAAAGATTAAGATTTCACGCAAGTCTCACGGCCCCCTCTCCCCAGCATTGCGAAGTCCTCCTGTATGGATATTCTAGAGCAGCCTCTGCTTCAGGAGGAGGTACCGTGCTTGTCTTGTGAACACCTCTAGCACACACTTTAGCTTTCTGGGGGTACAGGGACCAGCGTTTGAGAAGCACAGCCTCAGGATAGCCCTGACCTGGCTCAGCTTTGGACCTAGAAGCCAGTGGTGTTGTGGCAGGGCCCTGCCTCCTCTGCTAGCCTGGCTTCCTCGCTGTCTCCAGGGTATACCTGGGGCTGTGTGGCTGCTGGGTACTTCAGGGTGACACATGGCGGAGACCCAGCCGTGCAGCACAGGGACTATATACACAAGGACCGCCCCCTCATCTGTAGTCAGAGGGCCCCACCCACCAGGCCTCAGCTCCCCAGGCTCTGACATGTCTCCCAGCCTATGTCAGTTACATATGCTCCCACCTCTTCATCATCTTGTTTCTGAAAGCTCCCTGACTCTCCCAAAGTCATGGGGGAAATGCACATATGTTATGGAGAGGAGAGGAAAGAGAGCCTCTGATACTCTCCTTAACTACCAAGGAAATCCATTTGACAGCCACCGATCAGTGCCCTGGAGAGGAGGCTAGCCTGCCTCCCCATGTCTCCTGTGGCCCACACCCTGCCTGCTTCCTCACATTCCGGCGACAACCTCATGTCCAGGGGTCATGAAGTGGGGCAGAGGGGGAGGTACTCACAGCCACCAGCCCATTGTGTCCTGCAATGAGACAAGGGAAAGAGGAGGAGAACAGCAGTGGTCAGCAAGCAGACAGACATATACCTGAGGAACGTGGTCACCCATCCCTGTCCCCATGCTCGTGAAGATCCTGGGGAGGTAGCAGAGAGTTGGATGTTGCAACAGCATCTAGCTTGATGCCATAAAACACCTGGTCTGTGGGGAGTCAGAAAACCCTGGTTTTTGTCCTGGCTCGAAAAATGTCCCGTCACCCTGGCCTGGCCAGTGGCTCCACGCTGGAGTGATGGGTGAGGAGAAATCCACAGTCATCAGACAAAAGCTATCTCATGAAGCCTCGCATTGCTGGGCTTCCCAGCACCTGGGGATGAGCAAGTGACTGGTGAGGGAGAGTCACGGTTTCCGTGGCAGGGACAGAAGGGGAGCGTGGCTGGTATGCTGCTAGGCAGACAAGCCCTCCTTGTCAGGTGTGGAATCACCGGCCGTCCAGGTGCGTGCTGGGCATGTGGACAGCTGCTGTCCAATATGGCTTGTTCTCCCCAGGCGTGGTTCACTGTAGTGCCCCGGAAGGCTTTAGTCACATGACTTTGTCTTTGTCAACCACCGACATTCCTGGGGTAAGATGGGAACAGTTCAAAATGAAGTAACTGAACACAGACAGCTTAAGGAGTGCCAGCTGATTGGGTGAACTTTGCTATTTTACATGTTTAAATTTCTTTCCAAAGATCTTAGGAGGGCTGCCCCTGGGTTAGGAGCCCTAAACTTGACTTGGGATCCCATGTTGCACACCAGGCCCCCCTGGTAGCAAGTGCTTCTCCTGTTTCGAGAAGCTTCAGGACCACCCGAGAACCCCTCCCCAGAGTCAGCTCAGCAGGGTGAAGGCGGGGCCCTGGGACGGATTTCTCACAAGCCCCCAGGTCATTCTGATGTGGCCATCAGAGCCAAGCACAGCGGGTGGGGTGGGAGGGCCTCTTCTTCCCTCACTCTCAGGATAACGCGGAGCTGCTGATGAAGAATCCCTTGTCGGGCAGAGAACAGGCCCTGGTTGTTTTCAAGTAGTGGGGACAGGCCTTGTCTGGAACACTTGGCACACATTCCTCCTTGGTGACAGAAGGTCACTCTGAGTCTTCAGGGATGTCAGTAGAAGACTATGTTCTCTGAGCACCAACCTGAACCCGGCGTTCACTCAAATAAAACGTTCAGCCATTAATTTGACAAACATCCATAAATAGGAGGCAGCAATGACCCACATGATGGATTTCTTCATGGCTGAGCTGATTTTGTTTTACATTTTCCACACAGAGACTCCCAGAATTTGAGAAGTCATTGAGCCAACTTCTCTTCCATTAAAGGAATCTCTAAAACAGAGCTTTTCAACTCCCTTTGACCATGAGCCACAGGAGGAAGTGCGTTTTACACCGTGACTTGGTACACAACCCACCTAGAAATGTATTTAACAGACAAAAGCTTCATGAACAGTATCAACTCATCCACGTGATAAGCATGTGAAGATCCATTTGATTATATTTCATTTGGAAAGATGAGTTAACCTACTGTTTTTATATATTTTGAAAAGTTTCTTAATAAGGTTTAAAAAATATGCTGGATGGGATTCAATGAATGGGTTGCAACCTGCAGTTTGAAAAGTCCTGCTCTCTAATATATACATCAAATTAAAGGCAGACTGTCCTGGGCTCAACCTGGTTTCTGCTATTTACAGAACATGGCCCTCAGAGAGTCACTCTGACCTGCCATGAGCTTTGGGCTTCTTGCAGTGTTGGAGGGAGAAAAACCAATAATATATGTAAAGCACCTGACCCTGGGCAGGCCCACAATAAATGGTAGCTATTTGTCTCTTGAGTAGTGCTGATCATAAATCTCAGAAACTGAATAAAAGCTTCCAGGCAACTCGGTCCAGTTCAGTCATCACGCGTTAGCCCACAGGTGCACAAACAGACCTCAAATGACAAAGGTCAAGATTCCATCAGCCCAGGACCCTCTTTCCTCCACTAGTCCATCCCCAGTCCTGCCTGGGCCCTCCTGTGGCTTCTGGTGACCTCTCCTTCCCCTGTGAGGGGGTCTTAAGCTACAGGCTCTGATAACCTCCGGCCTGACTCCAGGGATCCATAGATAGCCAGGCACATGGGGCTCGTGAGGGAAGCTGCTCTGGACTCGGACTTTCAAATGTGGCCTGCAGCCGCCCGCGTCGGGCCCACTCCAAATTCTGGTCAGATGTGCTGACTTCCACTGAATCCTAATCACCAGGGGCAAGGCCCAGGAACTGCATTTTAACAAGCTCCCTGGGTCACTCTTAGGCATATTTAGTCAAGTGACTAATCAGGGTCATCTTCAAGGTGGCTCCCAGGTAGGGGTGTGACCTCAGGGAGCAGAGATAACCCTTCTCTCGGAAGATGGCCACTCTGTTCCTTACTTGGTCCCCAAATGCCCTTAAACGGGGCTTCCCTTTATGTGTAGCAATTAAACAATGTCAAGCAAAAACTCACACCTGAGACTCACACACATGTGGGCTATTCACCCTGGCATCTGGTGACCTGGAGTCAACTGTCCCTGCCAGAAGGCAGCAGGGGTGTGCTGTCACCAAGTGCAGAAAGGGAGCTGGGGGGGGGGGCGCAGTGCCATTTACTGCACCCAGTTAGGTCTACAGCTGGTTTCCCCCCAGCCAGGAGGTTTGTGACAGTTGTCAAACACAGCCATTGCTACAATTTAAATTATATAAACTTATGGTGAAATAAATTATAAACAAAGGTCATACATACTCAAAACTTGTCAACTTCCCACATCATATTACTATGTGTCACAATTACCTATGCTCTTGTGGTTTTTTACCTCTGAGCAGCCGTCAGCAGGCTGCACTGTGTCACAGTGTCACAGTGGGCTGCTGCGACTCTTTTCCAAATTCACATGCAACCGCGTCACCGTGGTAACTTGAAGGTGGCCATGGTGGGAGTATTTGCACCATGAAAGTCAGTGAACATTACATATCGTGGCTCCATGTATTGCTTTGTTGATGGTTAGAGTTATGAAAGCAACGGAGAAAACGCTAACAATGCAGATGAAACCCAACCATGTGCTGTGTCCCTGGCTGTTCATCATGAAAAAGCACAAAGAATTAAGAAAGTATTCTCCCAGAAGGGGAAAAACATGATCTGTTTGAGCGAAGTCTCTCCCGTCATGGAACAAGTGAAGTTCAGATGTACCTTTGTTGCTTTGCTTCGCTTCTACTCTTTGAAGCGAACATTCCCTACTTCTACTACTTCTACTCAAACATTCC
Source organism: Leopardus geoffroyi (assembly GCF_018350155.1). Taxonomy (NCBI): domain Eukaryota; kingdom Metazoa; phylum Chordata; class Mammalia; order Carnivora; family Felidae; genus Leopardus; species Leopardus geoffroyi. Next base: position 57,881,885 of record NC_059334.1, read on the forward strand.
CTTGGACACTAGACTTATTTGTCAGTAGGAACCAGAAGGTTGCTAAGTGTAGCAAAAATCCCAGAAATTTGGGGACGGCCAGTTGGCCACCTGGAATTTAGAGTATTGCGTATCTTATTTGTAAAATCGTGTGCTATGCTTCTTTCACTTCAGTATTTATTCTGAACTTATGTATATATATTTGCACACATTTTTCCCTGGAGAGGCGACCGTTAAAAACATTAACTGGCCATGACTGCTCTTAGAACATACAAAAATGAAGAGATGTCAGAACAGGATGCAGCTTTAAAACTGTGTAACGAACGTCTTCTTTCAATCCTGCCATTGTCTGTCTAAGCCCAGTGGGAGAGAATGCCAGAAGATGCCCCTAGGGAGTGTGAATGGAAGGATCTGAGCAAAGGTAACCTTCTCCCAGCCCCACGCCCTTACACAGTCACGTGTCAGAATCAGACACTCTGTAGCCTGCGGGTCAGCGGAGTGCAGCAGATGCGCAAGAAAGACAGCAGGGGCCGTTAGTCTCTGCAGACATGAGACTCATTTCTATTTTTCCCTAACCCCCCTTTATAGAACCATCCAGTTTCCTTGGGGGATACATGGTCTTACTGGCGAAGTGGTGGCGACCAGAAGCCAGGGCACTTGGTATGACTGGATTTCATGGGTCTGTTATCCCAAGGCTCTTTCTTTCCAATCCTTGTGTACCATACGCTTTCTAAGAATGTGGTGCCAAGGGGCTAATTTTGCAGGAGACACATGGAAACCCCTGCGCTCACCTATTCTTCTCTGGCCATTCTAGAAGGGAACACCAAAGCCCAGAGAGGGCAAGAGTCTGCCCCAGACCACACAGCAAGTTGATGGCAGAGCCAGCCCCACAACCTTGGTGCCTGCTCGCAGACTAAGTGGGCTCCACCCCCGCCCCGCCCCCTGACTCTGTTCTGGCCCAAACCCTGGCCATCCTGTGGACAGAGGAGAGGGAGGGGTGGGGCTTGGGAGTGCAACCCCAACTCCACTCCCCCACCCCCCGGGCTCTGAGCAGGGCCGCCTTCCTGCCCCTCAGCTCCAGCACACTCTGGTTACCTGCTCCTATCACCACGGCATCGTACTCAGGCTTTAGGCGTCCTCTGGCTTCCCAATGAGCTCCTCTCCAAGCAGGGCAAGAAGAGGCACCTATGCCCCAGCTGAGTCCTCGGCCACTTGCAGCCATTTCTGCCCAGTACTAGGCCAGGAATTTGCTTACAATCAGCTTTCTGTGCTGCCTGGGCAGGGGGAGGGGCAGGGAGAGAACAGGAAGAGAGGAGGAGCTGCAGTTCAGCTGCCATACTTGGCTCTGGGCCAGGACTACTCAGAGGACATGCGGCCTGCAGAGTCCACGCAGGGCAGAGTCTCGGGAGGTGACCCATTCACCGGGCAGAAGTCATGCCACCTCCAAAACGTGGAACAGGCACTGTGCGGTTAACTCTAGGGCTCCCATGTGCGGGGGGCTGTGCCGACCACAGTCCCCAGCCTCTCACGGAAACCCTAGAAACCCCATTTTATGGACCAGGGCCGCTGAGGCTCAGAGAAGGACCGGGGAGGTCATGCAGGCAGAGAGTATGCTGGCAGGGCCCCCTCCCCAGCACTGTCCTGCTTCTCATTAAGGGGTTTAATGTCTAGGATTTGCTGGGGAACAAGTCCAGAGGACGTGCTGTGAGACTGCTCTAGGGCCACAGCCTTCCGCCTGCAGGATGGTGAGGGGCTCGACACCCACCGCAGGCCCAGGCAACCCCACAGGGTCTCTGTGACCAGAGCCTCAGTACAATGAGGGCCACATCTGTCGCTGGGGTCCCCCCGAGAGCTGCGTGTTCTCTCCCAGACACTTGAGCACCCTGCACTCAACAGGCCGCCTCAGAAGCTTGCAAGGGATGGGGGTTCACCTTTTTCTTTTGAAGGCCTGGTCATCTGTCTTCTGGCACCTTTCCCATTTCCCCAAATCCTCAAGGATTAAAGATCACATCTGCAAAGATCTTCAGCTAACACCCTTCCTTGGTACCCTCTGGCCTGCCTTGTATCAGGTGCTCCTTTGTTCTCTGCCCATTGGCTAGCAGGCCACTTCTCTACGGTAGGAAAAAAGCACCGTAGGAGTTGAGTGTCTGTACTGCTATGACATCTGTCAGTATTCTAGAAACCCACTATTAGAAATGCATCTTAAAATTGGGAGAATTTGTGGAGAAGGTGCATCTGAGTAGGAGAGCTTTCTGTGGAACCTTCTACTTGTGACTGAGACACCCTGACACTCCAGGTTTACACCATGTGTGAATCTCTGCTGAAATCTGATGCAGGATGTCCACCCCAGTGTTACAATATCCAAACATTCAGGGGACTGGTTAAACCAGATGTGTCACATCATGTAGCTGCTCAAAATTAAGGAAAACTATCAGGGGACAAAAGTGGATACCCTACACAGCAGTGGGCTTTTACACTTAGTTTTCCCCTTCGTGCTCTTCTGGGTCTTACACAATTGAGGTTTGAAATCTCCATTCATTAAGTCAAGATATCATGAAGGAATGCAGTCCCAGTCACCTCAGCTGACAATGTCCCTCACTGCCACCTTCTGAGGACGTTAGTGTGAGATGTCCTTCTAGCTTTCAGTACCTCTGTCCTCCCCCCCACACCTCCACCTCCACCAGCTATTCCCTTAACAGAAAAGAACAGTCTTCTCTGCATGAGTTTCAGCTCAAGACTAGAGACCCGAAGGCCTGGCTGCTGTCAGCATGTCATACAGGGGGCCTGGGTGCCTACTTCTGCCATGGCGCTTCTCTCATCCCTGCGGCGGACGCTCCCCAGTCCCAGGGCTCTGGTAGTCTCTTGTTCTTGTGTGTCTCCTGGGGTGGGAGCTTCTAGGTTAGAGGAGGGGCTGCACCCCCCGGGGCTGGGGTTCTCAACCCAGGGCACACAGGGGTCGGCTGGCATGTTTTCAAAAACCTATACCTGGGATCCACAGGCCCAAGTGACACAAACCTCTGAGCGGGGGCTGGGAAGGAGTTGAGACAGAGCAGGGTGCAAAGGGGCCAGACTGCTGGGCACCAAGGACAGCCCAGGAGCCCAGGCACGTTTGGCTTGAACCACCACCACCAGCATTTATTGAGCACCTGCCACGTGTCCGGCAGCCCTCACGGCCACCCTGAGAGGTAGGGGCTATCGGTGGAGGAAACCTGCCCAGGGTCGTAGGGAGGAAGAGGCACAGCGTGAATCGCAGCCCAGCTAGGGCGGCACCTTTCATCTGGAGAAGGAAATAGCTTCGTGAGGGAGCTCTTTCTCCACTCCAACAGCATGAGGAGGCATCTTCAGACACCTGCAGGCACTGGGGACTTCCTGTCTCCTGGGGATAGATGGAGAGGCAGATCTGAAAGCAGCCGTCCCAGTTCTAACCTCGCAGCCACTACTGTTTTAAGGAGACCAAGGGACCCTCTCTGGCCTCCCTCCTCCTCCAGAGACAAGGATTTGGGGGTTTGTTACTTGGAGGGGAGACTAGTCTAAGGGGTTTAAGAGACCCCGGGGACTGTGCTATCCCTAGGTGAGTGCTATACGAGGGGACCAGGATACACACAGACCGCGCCGGAGCACTGTGCCCTGGCCTAGAGCAAGGGGACGCGGGAGGTTTCCCACAGGCGCCGGGCCAGCTCGCCGGCCTGCTGCACCAGCACGTCTGTGGGGATGACCGACAGGTGGAGGGCCAGCAGCTCATGGCACTTGACAGCCTCAGCGGGATGGCCCTTGCTATAGTAGCGCAGGAGCTTCCTGGAGGAAGACGGGGGACAGGATTCAGGTACGAGGCCGCGGCAGCCCTCCCAGAACCAGGGGCCTCTCCCAGCACGGCACAGGCACTGCCACCTCGCGAGGCCCCAGCACCTGGCTGGCAAGGCCTTCCCGCCCCTCGCTGACCTAACCACAGGAGGATCAGCCCCAGGCTGCACGGGCCACCCCCTGGGGTTCCCCGTGTGGGTCTGGTGATGGCAGTGTCCAAGCTAAGGGATGCCACAGAGCCAGCGGGGAAGCCCTAGGGCCCCAGCGCAGATGCCGGCAGATGCTGCCGAGAGTGTGGGAACCAGGAGACGGGCAGAAACCTGGGTGTGCTCCGCGCCCACCCCTCTCTCACTGAACACGGGGCTGGGCAGGAAGGAGCTTCTAGGGGGGCATTCCTGAAGGAGGAGCTGCTCCTCTATGGGGGAGTGGCACTTATCTGGGCACCCACTCTTCCCAACAGTCTTGTAAACTGGGGTCACCTGTAGTAGTCTCCTCCCAGCACGCCGATGGAGGCCGAGTCATCCGAGAGGACGGGCACTTCTATTATCTGGAGTTTGTACCCCTGAGGAGGAGAAACGTCTTGAATGGGAGGTGGAGGTACGGTGGAAAGAACATGGGCACGAGTCAGACACCATGTTCAAGGACTGGCTCAGCCCTGCTTGGTGAGTGCTTGCTGTTTGGAGCTCTTTTTGCATCATTTTCTCATCTGTGCAGTAGGAATAACAGTAACCACCCAGTGAACACTGGAGGTGACGTATATAAAGTTCCGAGTATCCTGCCTGGTCCACGTGTGGTAGCCGTCACTTCCATCAATGGGAGCACCTGGGTCAGTGGCCAGCATGGGTTCAGGAAGGCTGCCAGGAAGGCGACCCAAGGAGGTGTCATGCAGGGTCTGGAAGGGCAACACATTATCAAAAGGCCCAACTCCCTGTTTTGGAAGTGACAGAAATCTCCAGGGTAGGATGAGGAGGAGAAGGAAATTAAGACCTGCTGGGCAGCTTGTGTCCCAGTCCTGGTCACGGGGTTCCTTCCAATGCCCACGTGGGCACTGTGGGGCCCATCGTGTGGGTGAGGTGCCCTTGGCGTATTAAGTGGCTGCCCAAGACGGCACAGGTGCAGGCAGCCCCCACAGCCAGCTCTGTCCCCCACACTTCTGCTTCAGTCTGTCACTCTGTCATGCCAGCCACACACACGAAGCCCTGTCTCCCCCTAGAAACCCAGGTAAAGGTTGTACACACATCCTGGGCACCGAGTGCAAAGAGGAGCCTGCAGGTCAGGAGAGCCGAGTCTGGGCTCTGGCTTCATCATTTATGATCCTGGTGGCTCTGGCCACGGAGTTTAATCTCCAGGCATCAGTGTCTCGATCTGTAAAACGGGGCCAGTGATACTCGCCCCCAACCATGGCCCATGGGAGGATGTGAGGTTGCCAGAAGAGTGGTGAGGGACCCAGTAAGCACCCTACATTCCGGAAAGCACTGGCCATCGCTCTCAGGCCAAAAGGAATGGCCCCTACAGAGCTGGAACACAAAACAAAGAGAAACAGGAAAGAGAAGAGAGAGCATGAGAGAGACACCAAGCTCCCATGACCTGTGCTTACACTGTTGAAACAGTGAGTCTAGAGAGAGAAATATGGGAATAGGAGGCCATACTATCATCTTCACCTCGGGCAGGTTGCTTCACTGCTTTGAACCTCAGTTTATCCGCCTTTACCCTGGGAATGACAGTGTGCCATGCTTCGTTAAGAGCGGCTGTCAGCTGATCACCAGACCCCGAGCAGCCCTTCTCAAGGGGCACACACCCATTCGTCCACGTGTTACCTGGACGCTGCCTTGCCTGACAGCCTGAGCTTTTCAGACGGCTGGTGGAGGGGTCACAAGGCGCACATGAAAGTGGGACCTCTGAGATCCGGGTCCCAAAGGCTGTGCTTACCTGTCAGTCCCACTAGGGACAAGAATTGATGAAGAGACAGAGGGACTGAACAGAGAGCAAAAGAAGAGTATCAGAGTCAGCAGAGAGAAGAGCATTTCAGGATGGCCGGCCCCAGGCCTGGCCACACCCACCATCTCGTTCTCAAACCACAGGAAGTAGGAGCAGCAGAAGTCCCCCTCTCGGAAGAGCAGCGTGGTGTAGCCCTTCTGCAGGTATCTGCGGGCCAGCCGGATCAGAGACCAGACCTGGGGAAACAGGGAAAGTGCTCGAAGCTGCCCTGCCCACCATGGCCTGCGGGGCCAGCCCCCTTCCCACAGTGGGGCTAGGGCTCACTCAGGCTCTTGCCTCTGGAAGAAAAGCACTCAGAGAAGGAGCTCTCGGTAGGCCAGCGGCTGCTCCTTCTCCCCCTTTTCCTTAGTGTCAGGGCGTGACCTGGGTCAGAGCAGGAGCTCAGAAATAAATTATTGGATGGATGGACTAGGACGGATTACCCCTCCAAACACTGTGACAATAAAATATACATAAAAACACGTAAAGTAACTTTACACCGAAGCCATCCGTTAGTAAACTGATCACCAGACCCCGAAAATCGCCCAAGGGCATTGTTAAGTTAGTAGAACAGGAAATGAAGGTGTGGCCACCCATTTCCCACCCCCCCCCATCCCCTCCAGGGCCCGCAACTCTGGCATAGGTTCTGTGCCAGGAAGGTGCTGGTGAACTGTTGGAACACACTGAGTACCCTGAGTCAGGCATGTCATCTGCTTCAGGGGTGAAGTCCCAACTAGGGTTCACCAAGGAGTTTGACAGAAACACAGTGACCGGGTGCTCATATGGGCTACATCCCCCGGGCGATATTCTCTTGCCTCATTCAAGGACTTCCTAATGTTGACTGTGAACTGCCCACGGGAGGGCAGCCTGGACAGCCTGGGTCCCCCATTTCCCAGGGCTGCAAAAGGCCTGATGAGCTCTCTCACCAAAGAGCTTAGCAGAAGGTATACATGATTCACTGCAAGCCAGACCACAATGTCATGTCTAATTACATCTGCAAACAAATACATGGATTTGCTATATTTTTCAGGAAAGCAATCTGACAACAGGTATCAATAACCTTAAAAACATTCCTCCCATTTGCCTTAATAATTCCATTTCTGGGAATCCATATTGAGAAAAGAATCAGAGATGAGGGCAAAGATGGACGCACAAAGGTGTGCACTGCAGAATTATTTATGACCACGAAAGCCTGGAAACAATCTAAATGCTCAACGTTGGGGAAATGGCTAAGGAAATTATGTTACGTTCACATGATGGACTACTGTGGACTTGTTAAAAATCATGTTTATAAAGAATTAATGACATGAGGAAATGCATCAGATGGAAAGTGAAGTGAAAATGTGGGTAAACACACTGCATACACAGAATATGCAATTATAACCAAGGACAACGAGCTGCACAGAAAAACAGTGAAAAGAAATGCGGCGAGAGAACTCCAACAACTTCCAGAAAGATGGGTGAAGAGGATGGTATCAGTAAATGCTCAATGAATTGTATCATTTGTGCCATGTACTGTGCTAAACAGTCAACATGCAGCATCTCACGCATCTGTAATCTCTGCAACTCCAGGACGTCAATAGTATCACTAGCCTTTTACAGATGAGGACACAGGACCTCAGACTAAGTAATACCTCAACCCCACAGCCAGGGAAAGGCAGAGCCGGCACAGGCCTTCTGTTGCCCTCTTTACTTTAACCATTGGCATATACTTTCTTTAGACAACTCTAATATATGTTTATATACTATGCTACATGCTATATATATTGTATATAAATATACCTATACTAGTTTACTATGAAATAGTCAGTTAAGGAGAATGAATACAGGACCCCCCAGGGAATGGTTCTTCAGTACAAACCACCTCCTGTTAAATCGTGTATCCAAACTGACTGACCTTGTGTCTCGTCCTCCCACGTGAGTTAATTCAGCAAATACTTACTGGAATTTATTTAAGCCAAGCACAATGTTAAGTCCTGGTCATTTCCCCCTTTGAACCCACTGCCCAGATGTGCTTATGCAGCATATTAGAAGACACCCAGGAAGGTGCCCATGTGGCCCCGAGGGCCAGGGCCCTAGAGTGACAAAGACCAGCTGCTAGCCTTAGGAAGCCACGGGCAGCTGGGGGCAGATGCTGACAGAAGAGTACGGTACCGGTTAAGGGGGGCGGGGTGCGCTTGGGGCCTCACGGGAGCCCCAAGGGTGGGGCATCAGTCCTTCCTGAGCAGGGGGCAGGCCGCACATCTTGTCCGACAGGGGTGAAGAGTACCCGGGCCGGGCAATGCTTACCTTGGTTCTGATGAAGGCGGCCAGCGGTCCCCTGCCCAGTTCTGATGAAGTCCTTTTACTACTGCTGAGGGAAGGGGCCACCATCTGGCCGGTCGTGCGGTCCACATAGATGAAATGCACCAAGCCTGGGAAGTCTTCTAGGTAGGTGAAGGTCAGAGTTAAGGTGCTCATAAAGCCAGGGACCAGGGAAGGTGCTACTCTGTCCTCCACCTAGGATTCTAGCAAGGCTAAGCAGTGGAGTCAGGAGACCAGGCCCGCCAAGCCCTCCTTTCCCCACAGGTTGCCCTGTCAGTCAACCCCTGGTGTCCCTGTTTTCCTGGATCTCTTTACCTCTGAACTCCCCAGCGCTGAGAAATTCTATGATGCAAATAAAATGGATCCCTTGATACTAGCACACTTAACACAGGGAATTCTGGACCTAAGAGCAATAGGGTATTGTTTGTATTTTATCATTTTCATGAGGGATGAGCTTAAATCTTACATGTGGTGAGGCTGGTGTGAGAGCAGAGTTACCTAATGAATGAGCCTAGCTGACTACCCAACCCAAACACCTCGGCGTGGTTTTGTTCATCTCTCCACACATCACCTGTGAAGCTGGAAGGTTCCCACTGGAGAGGGGAACAGCCAACATGGCAGGGTGGTGGCTGCTGGCTAACGAGGGCCTCTGTCATCCCTTTCACCCGCATACCACAGGCAAGAGTCTTGGGAGATTGAAGGCCTGACACTTTAGAGATCTTAATACAGGAAAGACTCCTTATATAAAGTTCCAGGGAAAATTAGTATTTGATAAAACTAGTGTTCCAGAATGAAAGGGTCAAACAGGTCTTGCAGATGGTTTTTTAAACAGGGATAAACATATTTGGTGCAGGCCTCCTCAGAGCCTTCATGTCCCACTGTGTATTGCGACTTCTAAGGAAGACGTGGCCTCTCAAACCTCCCTGACCCCAGGACCCCTGCCCGCCTGCAACACCTGTTACCACTCCGCTGGCTGGACGTCAACATAAATGCTCTCTGAAGCTATGAAGCAACTGTGGGACAGCAGGGGTTTGTGAAGTTTCAGCCTTGGGAGTGTTCCTACGGACAAGACACCCATGACAACATCTCCTATCATTTTTCTTTGAAGAAGCTGAGGCGGTGGAACGTATACACTCCTTTCAGAAAGCCAGCAGTCCTTCAGAGTGGCAGGTGGCGGGGACAGGCAGACGTGAGGGGCTTCTTGGGGCTCAGGCATCAGGATATGACACCATGGTGATGTTCCTCCTGCTCTTCACCAACAAAAAGTCCTTCCAGTCCGTCAGCTTTTCTCTGCCGAGGAAGCAGGGGAGGCAGGGTGTGGTGCGGGGCCCCAGCTCCCACTCTGGTGACCCAGGCGCCACACCCACACTTACTGCATGAGTGTCTGCACCTGGTCCTGCAGCTGCTGGGGCAGATGCGGGCCTCCCCGGCCCGGGGCCGCGGACAGGAAGCTGAGACGGTAGACGGCGCAAAGCTGCCGCTTCACCTTCCCACACGCCTGAAGCAGCCTGGACACCGAGAGAGGAGAGCATGACAGCACGAAGGGCCCTGGAGGGTGGGCCGTCGCAGGTGTGCCGAGGACACACACCTAGGACCACCCTTCATCCCAGGAGTCGCCCCTGCTCCTGACGGGCAACAGACAGCTGCTGAAGCACACCCTTGCCCTCAGAGGGACAGGGCAGCTCCCCGGTTTTCTGCCAATGTGGTGCCTGTGTACTTGGGTTGAAGATTCTAGAATCTCCCCCCCCGCCCCCCGCCCCTATTTTTTTTTTTTTTTTTTATCAAGAAATGAGGGAAGTGCGCCCTTCAGTGCTGGAGCTGGGCACGATGCTGAGCCTCTGTGCCACGTTAAGTTCTCCAGGCTCTCGCCTCCACCCGTAACTCCTCTGCTTCCCAGCCTCCCTCCAGCGTCTAGAACCGGACTCCACTGTCCTGAAGCCCCCTCGGCCCTCGTAAGCACCTTCCTGAGCATTCTCTGCCTCTTGGCCTGGAGGAAACTGTCCCTCTGTCCACACGACTCCCCCCATCCTCAGAGGCCCCCACTCACTCCCAGGACGATCCGGGTTCGCTCCTGGAGAAGGCCTTGCTCTTGAACTCCAGCCAGGTGCTCTGTAGGAGGACAGAAGACAGATCAGCTTCCTGATGATGTCCCCACAGTGCGGTCCAGGGGACACTCTTGCGATGTCGAGCTCTGAGAGGGACCCACGCTCCCTGACTGCTCTGTATTTAGGCTCAGAGCACATCTGCCTTCACATACTCAAAGCTGGCTCTCCACCAGGTCCCCCCCAGCTCTCTGCACCCCCTAACACACCATTCTATTCACTCAGCAGGCACTTCTTTAAAGAGCAGTATCTGTGTGGCAGGCACCGGGCTCACTGCCTAGCTGGTACAGACATGTAAAGTAATACTCTCAGAGTGACAGGTGAGTGCACCAAAGAGGAGTGGACACAGGGCAGGCGCCGGGGTGCTGAGGTGGGTGAGCTCCTCAAAGGGGGACTCTGCATTCTAACCCAGTGCTGTGATGGCCCGCAGCACGGCGAGATGCTGGGCAGACTCCTCAGAGGTACCTGGGTCTGCCTGGGTCTCGGCTCCGCTCACTTGCTCGGCCTCCTCTGATCCTTCTTCTCATTTCAGACCCACGTGCACTGCAGCCACAGCGCATCTCAGGTCCTCAGACGGACCCAAGGACCACCAGCTGTGTCCCTTGGGTGGCCTATCCCTCCTGAACTTCCTCTAGGCTCCCGGCATAGCCTGTGCTGTTGCTACTGCTTACTTAGCATCGCTAGACCTCATCTCTGACCTGGGCTCTAAGCCTCCTTCCCTGCCCCGCCCAAGGTGGTAGACTGTGTCCTGCATTTCCGTGTGACCTGACACAATGGGAGGGGTGCCACGGGCAGGCGGCCAGCCCTCACGGAGTCCTAAGGCCAGGCTCTGGTCCCACCAGCTGAGTAATCTCGGCCAAACCATCATCTAGGTGAGCTCCAGTCTCCTCTATACCATGGGAATTACAATTCGTGTTGTGCCAAACTCACGTGAAAATGCTCTGAAAATGCTGCTGTAAGTTTCTGTTATCATTTCGTACTGGGGGAAACAAGGGTTACACACCTACGGTGGGGCAGGGCCAAGGCCTAGAGGCTCCTGAAGGCCCTGCCTCCTCTCCCGGAGGCCGGCATGTCTGGGAATCAGGTCTCACCTGAATCTCTTGCCCCCCACGATTCTTGACAAACTTGTCCATCCTCTGGCGCAGGTCCCCCATGAGGGGGTGGGACCGCAGGGTGCTCCCGGCCTCCTGCCCCTCCTTCAGCTTCTTCTCCAGGAGGGAAAACCCGTCCAGCAGCTGGTACAGGACCAGGGCCAGGGGGGTGTTGGGGCACTAAGGGGAGGAGCACAGGGCAGGATGAACGGGGCAGCCTGTGGGGAAGGCGCCCAGGCTGGGGCATTGCCGAAGCAGGTGGGGGTTGCTCATGCCTTGGTCAGGAGCACCATGTTGATGCCGGGCCACAGGGGCAGGCAGTACATGGTGTGGGGCACCATAGGGCAATAGCTCTCTTTCACGCTGGCATCCAGGAAAATCCTTCTGGGGCTGGAAGGGACCGGGGAGTGAGGGACCAGGGTCTGGAGGGTGTCTTCAGCGATCTGTGGAGAAAAGAGCCATCGGTGGGGGAGCCGCCTGGCCTCTGCCTCACATACCTACCCATGGTTGCCCATTCGCTGTGCTCCCTGTGAACCATGGGGATAAATACATCAGCTCCAAGAAATCCAGTTCTTAAAAGTCCCCGAGCTCTGTCACAGCGGCCCCAGCAGCTCCAGGGCTGCTACTGTTTGTCTCCCTGTTTCTTCTGAGCCTTGCGGCCCAGAGTCAGGTCTGGAGGGCAGGCAGGGGCCATGGGCAACAGGATCTGGGGAAGGTGGTAGAAGAGACACTGAGAAGGCAGGAAAAATGGGGGTGGGGGGAGCTCCCTCCCAAGCCTTCACTCGGACAAAAGCATTTCAATAACGCTGTTATCCTACCCACCCTCAGAGCATCGGTCGGCCAGTACCATGGAGGAAAATTGAGGCATAGATGGGCTAAATGAGCCGGACTCCAGCCTTACTAAATGAGTAAGAAAGCCTCTGGTGGGGAAAAAGCAGAACATTGAGATCAGCAGAGATGCCACAAGCCATTGTCTATCAGGATGGCACAGCAGTCCTAGCTAGAACAGCAAAATAACTGGAGACAGCACACCAGCTGTGCCGCCGCTCTGCTAAATAAGGAGCACAGGCACGTGACCGACTTCTTGTTTTTAAGTTTATTTATCTTGAGAGAGAGAGAATGGGGGAGAGGCAGAGAAAGAGAGGGGGGAGAAAGAGAATCCCAAGTAGGCTCCGCACTGTCAGCGCAGAGCCTGACACGGGGCTCGAGCTCACAAACCGTGAGATCACGACCTGAGCCGAAGTCGGATGCTTAACCGACTGAGCCATCCAGGCACCCTGGCATATGATGGCCTCTTAAACAATCCTTAAAAACCAGTGCTAAGTAAATGGAAAAACGTTTAAGGAAAAAAGTGTAATGAAGTACATTAGGACTCAGATTTGGTAAATGAAAAAAAAATATATGCAGTGTGTAAGTACACATACATACGTGATTGCACGTATATAAAATCATAGGGAAGATTAGAAGGGAAACACCCCAAAATCATAATAGTACTTAACATCTGGGAGAGGATTCAGAGTGCTTTTTTACTCCTTTTCCATACTTTTGTATTTCCCAATTTTTCTACAAGAAGTATATTTACTATCTAATTTTTAAGAAGTATTAAAACTTAAGCTGGACTTTCACTCCCAACAAGTGTGAGGAAGGTGGAATTTCTCAGGAGCTGAGGTCACCCTTCGCCCAGCACCTGCCTGGCCCCTGCCTCTGGGATGAGCTCTGTCCACTCCCCCCACCCCTGCCCCAGGAAAAACTCACCTGGATCTGGGGAGCATCGGTGGGCGGGGTGCCCCCATCCAGCCAGACAGTGCTGCCTACAGGACATAGGTAATAACATAACATGAATAACATGAAAATGTGAATAATGGCCCAGCAGCATGTCAGGAGGGGAGGATGGGGCGGAGTACCTGGCAGGGACAAGAGCACTTAGTATGGGCCGGAGCAGCATGGCCCTGCTCAAGGGACCCCAAACCGGAAGTACAGGGTGAATTCTGCAGTCTCAGGGCTAAAGCAGCCTGGGGAAGAGAAAGCTCATCCCAGGGCCGGCTGCTGGGTCCAAGTTCCTGAGGATGGACCTGGCAATGGCGCCAGGTGTGTTCCTCAGCAACCCCCCTCCCAACGTGGGCCCCTTAATCCCCTCCGCCACTCCACCCTCCAGACTCCTTCAGGTCTCTATCACAGCGCCTCTTCACCAGGAGGCGGCAGTCACATTTCCCCAGTTACTCAGTTGGCAAACTCGGAGCACCTACTATGTGTAGGGAAATGAGCTGGATTTCCTTTGCCAGCCCAGCTCACAGAAACTTACTGAACCCACTACCTATCTGAAATATTACATGTTTGTAATAACATCCTTCTCCCTTATACTTCATTGCAAATAACGGTCATCTATAATCATGTTTCTCTAGGGAAGCCTGTTTGTATGTTTTCAAACACCTGATTTACAAATGAATGAGTACAACTCAAGCCATTTGTAAGCGGTGAGTTCCAAGCACTTTGAAGTGGCATTATTTACAGCTTTGAGGCATAAAGACTAACCACTGAGAAAGAGGCCAGGAGGAGGATTGTGATGAATGAGGGAAGGGAGCAGCAAGAAGAAAGGAGCTTCCATGATCACCCCAAAGCAGTGTTTCTCAATGTGCTCTGGGCTCATGGAGAGCTCAGAGAGCTGAGGGTGGCTAAGGACCCTCAGAAATGTGCAAGCCTATAGGAGGTGGTGCATGACCTCAGAGGTCCCAGGCTCCCTGGAGCCCATCCAAGGACTTAAAGTTAAGAACATCTAACCCACTGGTTTTCAACTGTGGCTGCACATGAGACCTTTTAAAAGTCTTGATGCCCAGGCCACATCCCAGACCAATTAAGTCAGAATCTCTGGCACAGGCAGGCCCAGCTTCAGCAGTTTTTAAAGATCCCTAGGTGAGCCAGCCCCCTGTGCAGCAGGGCTGAGAACCACTGTTCTAACTTAAATCTGTGCATAGTACTGGTTCCCACTCTGATGCTCACTGGCTTCTTGGGGGAAATTTCTAGAAGTATTCACACCTGGGGCCCAGTCTGTGGACTATATAGCTTAACTGGTCTGGCTGAAGCTGCCTGCATGATTCTAATGTGCAGCCAATGTTGAAAACTGGTGGCTTAAGGGTACCACACAGTAAATTCTGTTCAAAACTCAGTCCCTGAGAAGTTTCTTCTCCTGAAATCATGGCTTTTTTCTATCAGGTGAAATGAACCATATGATCCTTCCTTTTCCCCTAAGAAATTCACAGATAAATGTGAGCCCATTTAGAGGGACTATAACAGTACAGATTTTGGCTTATCTGTTTTTTCTAAGCAATGTTGTCAATTTTTTTTGTTAGCAACATTTTGAATGTATATATTTTTTTATTGTTTACCCACCCAAATACTCTGGAAAAAACAGCAAAGTACAGAAATGTTTCTATTTATAATTTAAGTCATTATACTTGAAATCAAATGATTATTAATTTTAGTTACTTATTAATTGATTACAAGAAAATAAAGGCAGAGAATATACCTTATGGTAAATAAATTTTTAAATGAAATCAATTTGTCACAAAAAGCTTTAGGACTCATTTGAAGGGCCATCCTTGAATTCATGCCAGAGCCAGGGGGGCAGGGGTTGGTGGACAGAGCAGGACCCACAGGAAGCATCAGGCTCTAGGAATCTCTGCACCTGCCCCTGTGCCCTCACAAGGTGATGCCAAGGGGCCTCTCCCCCCTCCCCTCCTCCTCCTCCCTGGGCCTCACCTGAGCTCTGTTCTCCAGGGGAAGGAGCTGGTGTGAAGTACTCCTCAGGGAGGGAGAAGCTGTCTGTGTCCTGTGTGTGTGGGGGGGGGGGCGGGGAGGCAAGAGGGTGTCTTGGGCTGACAGCCAGGAGACCCTCCCACAGGCGGCTCAACCCCAGCCCCTCTCCCCTCTGCAAGGTGGGTCCACCACACACGGTTGCTGCAGAACTCCTCCTGGTGGGGGCTGCAGAACCAGGGCTGCAGGCCTGCTGCATGGGGATGTTCTGGCTGCTCCGGGGCCTCCGTGGACAAGGCTGCCATAGTCAAGGAAGACCTAGTTAGACCGTGTCTGACCAGCTCCTCCCCACAGAGCCCAACACCTCAGAGCACAGCCTCTAACCCTCTGTGCCTCCCACGACAAGGCAGCCACGGGCGAGCTCACTTTCCATAGAGGTTTCAACTCTAGGTAGCCTGATCTGTCTCCAGACTACAGAAATTACAGAAATTCCAACACACTGACAATCAAACCACCACCACTGAGGATAATGGGGATGGCGGTAAGCGAAGGTGCTGGCTAGCACTTATCAGACGCCCCAGGCACTGCTGGGCTCTAGGTAAACTGTCCCCTTCACTCCTCCAAACCCTGTCCCACTGCACAGATGAGGGACACGAGGCTTAGAGCAGCAAGCACTCCAAAAATCTGCACTTTTCACCGACTAAACCGCATTCTAGAATTCCTGTTACATCTGAAAGCAGCAGAAGTCGAGCCCAACCCCAGGACCAGTACTGTGACCCTGAACTACGGCCTCCCTAGATTGCCTGCCCAGCGTGCTCCGGGGGGGGGGGGGGAAGGGTGGGTTTGGAGCTGCCCAGGGAGCTGGCCTAAGACCTGAGGGTCGTCATCCTCCACTGTGCTCTCACTGGGGTAGAGGTCCTGAACCAGGAGAACGAGGGCGAGGAGGTCGGCTGGCCGCAGGGAGCTGGCACTGTGGCTGCAGAGAGAACAGGCAGCTGTCAGCACGTGCCTGGGGCACGGGGCAGTGGTGCATGGGGCAGGGCATCGTAGCGCGCTTCCTGACTTCAAGGAGTATGGGAACATGTCAGCTGACCGCATCCTTCTTGGAGAAAGGCAAGGTGCAGATAAAACTAACCAATTCATTAATTCTAAAAATAAAACTTGGTTGTGTTAAAGAAGAAAAACTACCAACGAGAAATCACCAGGGACCAGTAACAGCATGTCAGGAAGTTCTAAAATTCAGATTTGGAGACAGTGTTCCAGAAAGACATAATTCAGAGAAGGGAATGAGCTGAGAGGGGTCACAAACTGAAGAGTCTGGGGAGGCTTCATGGAAGAGATGGGTCTTGAAGGTCTTCTTGGCTGGGGAGGTGGTGCTTTTCAGGTAGAGGAATAAGGGGCAAGGAGGAGGGGCTGGGGGGCCTCTGGGTCACTGCCTGCTGGGACCAGGGCTCACCTGGAGTAGAAAGCCAGCAGCTTGGAGTGCACGAGCAGGAAGGCATGCAGGGCCTCCTCACCGGCCCTCTCAGGGCTGGAGTTGACAGCGTGGATGACGTGCCGCTCCAGGGCCTCTATGCACAGCTCACAGAGCTGAGGGTGAATCAGCCGCTCCACAGCCTGGCCAAGGGTGAGCAGGGAAAGGAAACCACGTCACCGACCACTCTCTCCTGCTCCAGGTCCTGGCTGGTGGGTACATTCGCTCAGTCCATGCTGAGTGCGTGCTCTGTGACAGACACTTGGGAACGGGGAGACTCAGACCACCACGGTCCCTGCCTTCCTGCAGTTTATGGTCTGGTCACTAGACTCCAGTGGATGAGACAGATAATATGCAAGGAAACGGACAAGATTAAAGCCAATTCTAATAAGTGCTGTGTAGGAAACACACGGTAATGAACAGCAGACCTACTTGGGTAGGGTATTTAAGGAAAATGTCCCTGCAGAAGGGACCTTTAAATTGCTATCTAAAGAACAAGAAATCCTATCAGAGAGAGTGGAGGGGGAGAATGCTGCAAGCTGAGAACAGAGCATGTGCAAAGGCCCTGAGGTGGGGAGAGAGTTTGGAACAGTGCTGTCCAACCAATATATAAGGCAAGCCCTATGCATAATTTAATATTTCCTAGTAATCTACATTAAAAAAGTAAAAAGAAACCGGTGAAATTAATATTAGTAATTTATCGTGCCATTTCAACATATAAAAGCATTATTAATGGGGCATTTGATGCTCTTTTTTTGTACTAAGTCGTCAAAATCCAGTCTGTATTCTACATGTACGGCAGAACTCAATTTGGACTAGCTACCTTTCAAATGTTCAATAACCAAATGTAGCTAATGACTACTAGACAGAATTAAATGTCAAGCACTCTTGAAATGGAAAGAAGTCCCAGAGGGTCAGTCCCCAGTGAGCAAGGCCAGAGAGGCACGAGATGAGGCTGGGGTGAGATCCACGGAGGCAGATCACACAGGGCCTGGTAGGTTCAGGAAGGAGTTTGGATTTTATCTTAACTGCATTAGGCCAGCTCTTACAAGAAGCTCTTCTGGATGTCTCCGAAAGAGGTGACCATGTCATCCTTCGTGCCACCTTTGATTTTGACAGGAAACCCAATATGGCACAACCAGAATGCTTTGTTGGACGTTCAGGTATATATGTCTGGCTCATCTCCTCTCAAGGGCAGGGACTGTGTCTTTATTCATCTCCATTCCCAGGGCCTGGCACACCTCTTAGAATACAGTGGGTACTATACATTTATCAGAAGAGTGAGTAAGCGGGGCGTGAAAATGAATCCTTCAGATCTATTTTCCAGTTCACTAATTCTCTTCCTAGTTATGTCTCATCTACTATTTAACCCATCCCTTGAGATTTTTATTTTAATAATTATGTTTTCATTTCTAAAATATCTATATGGGTTCTCTTCTGGCTTTTATGTCTTTAAATATTTCACAGTTATTTTATATTCTGTACCTAATAATTCCAGGATATCAAGCTCCTTGGGATCTAAATCTACCGGTGATTGATTTTCCTCTCACTCGTGGTGGCTCATTTCCCTGTGCATCTGACTGTTAATTGTGAGCTCATATTCGTTTGCTCTTCACCTGTCCTCTAAAGCAGTGGCTTTCAAAGGGCAGTTCCTGGACCAGCATAATCGGCGTCACTGGTGAACTAGTCAGGAATGCAAATTCTAGAAACCCCCCCCCCCCCAACTATGAGAAAAGGGAGGCCCAACAACCCCTATCTTGCAAGCCCTCTAGATGATTCGGATGAACACTGGAGTGTGAGAACCGCCACTCTGGAGAGAATTTGTGCTTGTCTCTACGGGGAGCCCGGGAGTCTACCAGCAGTGACCACTTGAACTCCTCAGGTCCGGGCTTGACCAGGGAGTCTTGGGCTCAGTCCCCAGTGCTGCTGGCCTAAGTTAGTCTTCTGGTGGTGGTGTTATCACCATCTACACTCAGGCAATCTTGCCTTTAGTGCTGCTTATTTATCACTGCTTTCCACAATTTACTGTGAGCTCAGAATGACATGAAAAAGTCTGTTGTATCTAGGATCTGTTTTATTTCAGGAAACCCCATCAGGGTGTCCAACCCACCACGTGACCACAACAAGGCGCAACCTTCTAAATGCACGAGGTTGAGGGTCTGCCTATGACCTCACTCATGATGGGGATGTGTGTGTCAAAACGTGGCCTGAAAGCTACACAGCCCTCTGACCTGACACTCCTCTGGCCTGAGGACTCCCACGCCCAGTAGTCACCTCCACGGCGAAGCACTGTTCCTGCTCACGCAGGCGGCCATAGGTCCGCAGCAGGCTCTGGAAATGCTCCCACACTTGCATGCGCCGCTCCAGGTCTGGGGGCCGCAGCCTGGGGGCAGAGCAGGAAAGACCCATGAGAAAGCTGCTTGTCCCAACCTTCAACCAAAGGGGCATAGTCCTAGAAGACAGTCAGGGCCAGGAGAGCTCACGCAACATGAACAAATGAGTGGGAGGGCCCTCTAGGTACAGAAGGGCCGAGTCCGGGCTGTGGCCGGGGCCATAGAGTGGGATGGGCACGGAATCAGGAGTCGGGCACCCAAGCAAATCACTTCACTTCTCAGTTTCCTTCACACACAGACATATGACATGAAGCCAGCCTGAGAGATCCGGGAAGGTACCAGGAAGGAGCCAGGAGGAGAGTGTGACTGGCCAGTTTCACAGAGGCCGGACACACCCTGCACAGCCTCGAGAGGGTGCTTAGCAAAGGATCTAGAGGGGACCGCCACGAGGACTCACTCCTTCCGGATGAGCTGGCCATCCACCGTGACCAGACCAAAGTGTACTTCGAACAGGTACTTGAGCACACACAGCTTCTGCCGCAGGTCGCCCTCACCTTCCGTGTGGTCTCCGTTGATGGCAATAAACAGGCATTCTCCAAACTGCAGGCAGAGGGGGCTGATGTCAGCCAGCCCCAGGGGAGCCCTCCCTGTCCTGATCCCTGAGGACAGTGAGGGGAGGCTTAGGTCCCAGGGGACTTTGAGAGGGCGCAATTTCTGCCTTATGAAGGAGTCTAAAGTTCAAGATCAGGGAGAGGCATGTGGACAGCCCACAGAACTGAGGGAAGAGGAACATGGGCCCCAGAGCTACACGCTCACCAGGTGAAGGACATACAGGTAGTTGCCATTTTCTGTTGAGAAGCAGGTGTATGTATCTGAGAGCTTCTCCAGCATGGTCATGGAGGAGATGATCACTGGGGCTAGCAGGGTGCTGAGCTGGTCCTCCAGGGCGGGAAGCTGCATGAGGGGAAGGAAGTCACACTGCTCAGAGTGCCAGACCATGGGGACAAAGGCACGGAAAAGACCCGAGCCTTGTAGCAAGGCCTCTGCTGTTCAGGCTCTGAATCTAGAAGGAAACACTAAGGAATTAGGCCACATCTCCACAGTGGAATGTCTGGGGCATTTAATGGGAGAACTGAATGACTCTAAGGAAGTTCTCTACATAACCCAAAGTCCATGCTTTTTGTTGGCAGTAGGTCTACGTTGGGGAACATATCCTAAGGAAAGTGATCTGGGATGGGGCAAAGACACACGCATATAGACGTTCACTATGGAATCATTTACAGCAGCGAACAACTGTAAAAAGTGTAAATGCCCAGTGCCTGGGAAACAGATAAATAACAGTCCATTTAATGGTGGAAGAATATATAGCTATGTAAAATACTGGAGTGTTTCAATGACATGGAAAATTCCTCTGCTATGATGTCACGTTAAAACAAAAAAGTGAATGGTCTGTATTTTAAAATGCATAGAAAAAACAAAGTATTGAGAAAATATTAAGAAAGGCAACACTATTAAAGTTATTCCTCCTGGCAGAGAGAATATGAGTGATTTGCCCCCTTTTTATGCTTCCATACTTTCCCTATTTCCATCACAAGCCAACCTTTACTTCTACAAGATCTTCCTTCAACCATTCTCTCTGCCTTGCAAAGAAGGAACAAAATAAATAAAAACCAAAGAGAAACTGAACAAATTTGGTGACAATCTGCAACTACAACTGGCATGAAGCCAGTAGAACGGTCACCACTCAAACCCTCCATACTGGAATGACAAGAAAGAAGAGGTGACCTTCCCTACAGTGATCTCCGGAGACCTGAATCATGGAGAAAGCCAAGTCCCAACTCTGAGCCTGAGAAATCTGAAAGGAGAGGAGTAAGACCTTGTCTCGAAAAGAAAAATAGGCAACCAGCCAGGGGCAAAGTACAGCATTTACAACAGGGCCAAGACGCAGTACCGTGGCGGGTATTTTCTCCCAACTTCCTCAGCGCTCGGGAACCAAGCTGTGTCCAGCTGCTGCGGGAGTCTGTCAGTCAGGATTTAGCAGTGGTTTCTGCCCATCACTCAGGCCCCAGCTCAGATGGCTCCTGACCACCAGGCCACCCTGCCCCCACTGCTCCCCACCTCTCTCTCTGTTTAACTTCTTCAGCCCATTTATCATTACCTGCACTCATGAGTTTATTTGCCACTGGGTTCACTGTCTGCCCTCCCTCTTTGGCCCGAAGTTCCACGAGAGCAGGATCATGCTATGTTCATGGCTTCACCCCCAGAGGCTGGAGCATAGTAGGTTCTCAATGAATATTTGTTGAATGAATATCCCTCCACATAGGCAAATGTTTGTTAAATTATTCACATGCCACAATTTTCTTGGACTGTCATCAACAAATTACGCTAATAGAAAGTCACTTAAAAATCTAGATTGTGTGTACAGCAACTCATTTTTAGAGTAGCAGCTTTTTCTGCAGGTGTAGCAAAGCAAGAATTTTTTTTTTTTTTTTTTTTTTGGTTGGGGAAGGTGAAAATATTTGGCGTAGGCAGAGTGTAAGGGAATTACTATTACTTGGAATTATAAAGTGGTACATTATCTTTGAATGGCTTCTGAATCAACGTTTCTATTTATAGGAAATTATCCTAAGGAAATAATGAGATGTGGGATCAAATTCAAGCATAAATGTTCCCTACAGCAATAGTTTTAGCAAAGTAGAAGCAATATACATGCCCAGGATGGGAAAAATGGTTAAATAAATGATACATTTATTTATACACTGGAATATAATGCTTCCATTAAAATTTATGCTTTTGAGACTATTTAACACAAAAGAATAATGCTTTTGATATAATGGCAAATGGAAAAAAACAGGAAATAAAACTGTAAATGTGGTATGATCCCAACTACATATAAAAGATAAAGACCCAAAGGAAATACATAGAAAAGCTAATAGGTCTGGTGCTAGAATTATGGGTCATTTAAAAACGATTTCTCTGTATTTCCAAATTTCCTACAATTAATTCAGTTATTTATAGAATCAGAAAAAAAATATGTGTCGTATACATAAAAAATAAAACTTTAAAGACAATTTTTTCTTTACATCAGTCATTTAGGAACTGAAAAATCAGGATTTTGCTCCTTTCCAAGGTTTTTGATAAAGAGGAAGATAAACACCAGCAGATAATTTGCTTCTTTTATTTTATTTATTCATTCATCTCTATACTGTGTGCCTTTATGTCAATATTATGGCAGGTTCCAGAGATATAGAGGTCTACTGATGGTTTGCTTCTTACATTTACCTGACTGAAATAGCAAAGAACTAAAATATATAAAAATTCTTAAAAAAAACTATATGTGTTGACTGCTAAAAATAAAAGAGCCTAACAAATAGACTTGCTTTTTAGCTTAAATAAAACCACTAAAATGTCATGATCTCTGATATCTTTATTCCTAAAGACTGTGACAAGAATATCGGCGATGTTGAAGTGGATTAACCCGCTGAGGTGGAACTGGCTCAACGGGTAGTTAAGCTCAGCAGAGCGAGGAGGGGGCTGGCAGGCCACCAGTCTGTGCTGCTGCAGAAATGCAAGAACGCTCTCTACTGCTTCCCCTGCAAAGATTTTTAATACGAAATTCACCTGGAAAAAATGTCCAAGATAAATTACCCCTTTAAAACATAGAGTAGAAATTATTAGTGGAAAATGACAACTATCTCCAAGCTGTAATATTTCAGTGTTGCCCTGGATATTCATATGCAAAAAATAAACTTTAATCCATAATTGCCATCATATCCAAAAATTCAAAATGGATCATCAGACCTAACATAAAGCCTAAAATGATAAAACTTCTGGAAGAAAATACAGGGAAAACTCTGAGATCTTGGGTTGGGCAAAGATTTCTTATATATGACACCAAAAACATGATCCCTAAAAGCAAAAAAATGGATACGCTGGAGTTGTCAAATGAAAACTTCTGCTTTTTGCAAAATACTGGTTAGCGGATGCGAAGGCAACACAGAGTGGAAGAAAATACTTGCAAAAAACCTGTACCTAATACAGGACTTGCATCCAAAGTATGTAATACTCTCAAAAGTCATTAAGAATAATAAGAAATAACCTACCCAAGACATAGATGGGCAAAATTTGGACCGATTTCAATTTAAGAAGATACAGATGGCAAATAAACACATGAAATGATGTCAAAATCATCAATCATTAGGACATGAAAATTAACAGACAATGAGATTTCAATCGATACCTAGTAGAATGGTGAAAATGAAAAAGACTGACTATTGCCAAGGGTTAGCAAGGATACGGAGGAAGTGGAGCTCTCTCATACATGAGGAGTGGACTATGAAATGATACAACCCCTGTGGAAAAGTTTGCTAGTTTCTTAAAAAGTTGGGGCGCCTGGGTGGCGCAGTCGGTTAAGCGTCCGACTTCAGCCAGGTCACGATCTCGCGGTCCGTGAGTTCGAGCCCCGCGTCAGGCTCTGGGCTGATGGCTCAGAGCCTGGAGCCTGTTTCCGATTCTGTGTCTCCCTCTCTCTCTGCCCCTCCCCCGTTCATGCTCTGTCTCTCTCTGTCCCAAAAATAAATAAACGTTGAAAAAAAAAAAAAAAAAAAAAGTTAACATATACCTACACGATCTAGCCATTGTGCCCTAGGTATTTTACCCCTGAAAAATGAAAGGCGATGTCCATACAAAGACCTGAACGTGAATGTTCACAGCTGCTTTATTTTTAAGAGTCAAAAACTGGACAGTCACCATCAACGGTACACGGACATACAAACTGTGGTGTGCTGATACAATAGACTACCTCCCGCTCAGCAACGACAAGGAATAAACTATTGATAGACACTGCAACATGGATGAATCTGAAAATTATGCTGAAAGAAGCCAGACCAAAACCAAACCAACCCTGAGAATATACCGCATGCCTATAAAATACATTTATATAAAAGCCCATAAAATACAAACTCATCTACTGTGACAGAAAGCACATTGGTGGTTGCCCAGGTTGGGGGAGGTGAGGGAGGGGTCACACATTTTTGAGATGGTGAGTATGTTTATTTTATTGATTGTGATAGAATCACAAGTGTGTGTATCTCAAACTGTACACTTTGTATAGTAGGCCAATTATACCTTAGTATAGTTATTTAAGAAATTAATGTGTTAAACTTATGCTAAACTTTTTAAGTAGAGAAGGCGAGGGCACCAAATTTCTCTGTTGTGTGATTAAAATTCTACCTCCTCCTCCTGTTCTCATGTAGCCTAAGGGGCCCTGGTGGAGTAGGGGTGAGGTCACTAACTCGAGAGCATCAAGAGGCCAACCTCTGAGGATGAGCAGCTGGGTGTTTAGGATGCTGGGCCACACGCACCACCCTGTTAGTTCCTCAGGCTGGGCCAGGAGTGGGTGGACAGGTTCACCCGCCTCCTGGTAGTTCTGTGCTGTTCTCTCCCATCCTCCCCCTGCCCTGCACTCACCTCTTCTCCCTCATTCTCCGGCTGCCCAAACTTCAGCCGAAGACTCTCTTCAAATTCCTCATCCGTCCAGTAGAAGAGGACCTCTGCACCTTCTGTGGCCACCAAAACACACTTCATCTGACAGGGAGAAGCAAGCTCAAGGTCACCTCCTGGCCCCTTCATCCACAAGCTCGGCCTGAGTAATGAAAACGATCACAATCCCAGCAGATACCTACTGAGCCGGCACAACTACAGGGGCCTTCCTGGTGTTATTTCGTCAGACCCTCACCACAACCTGATGAGGTAGGAATCTTTAGTTATTCTCATTTTTTAGAGCAGGACCTAGCACAGCTTGGCGTGGCAGAGCCACTGGGATTTAAACCCAGGCCTAAGGCTGGGGCTCTTGCTTCTGTGTTTTCCAGCCTCTCACCAAAGTGTCAGACTTACCATGGGCCTACCGGCACCAAGCGTAAGGAAGGACCCAGCTCTCGATCTGGACATAGAAGAGGCAGGCAGTATCATGGCTCACGGCAGACGGTCAGTGCCTGGCCTAGAATGCAGGGAGGCTAGTGCACCTCCCTTCAGGCAGTTCAGAGATATCCCCAAGGCAAACACATCTCCAGAAGACAAGCTTCAAAGCCCATGAGGAGTGGATTCAGGATTACATAATTTTATTAACAAGCTGCTTGTGCTCTGGGTAGAAACAGAGGCTGCCTAACCTTGCCCACTGTGCATTCTCACACCTGCTTGGCTGCAGCTTTCTCAGCCTCATCCCCCAGCGTCTCTGGCTCTTCCAAAGCACCTTCCCCACCCCCACCCCCCACACACCCTCTGTGGGGCACATTTTAATGCCTGATTATATAAAATGTGTTTCATTATTCATCAGTGGGGAGATTCTTAACCCAGAGCTTCCCACACTATGCCTTTCATTCCTGGGGCACAGCAAGACACTGACCTCTCAACCCTTGGGGCAGCCTGACCACGCCTGGTGAGGCCAGAGCTCTCAGGCCAGCTGCCTACAACTGAGAAAACCCCAGGCAGGGGCTTCACATCTTCTGTGCCTCAGTGAGCCACACGGGCATGATCACGCTATCTGTGTGCTAAGACGTGACAATGACTAGGGGACTCTGCTCTGACTGCCCCACGGGTGGATGTCCAATTTCCACAGGATCATAGCATCCTGAGGTCTGGGACTCCGTCACACTCTTCAGGATCCCCTATGTGCCCAGCTTAGTGGCACTTACTGAATTCCTCCCACATCTCCGGCTGCTTTATCAACTCTAACTCAGAGCACCTGGCCTCAAGGTGGTTCCACCCCAGTGAAAGAGTGCAGCCTATTCCCATGGAACCACAAAACACAAGGCAGAGACATGGAGGGCAACTGAACATGAAGTAAAGGTTGCTGGCTAAGGGCAGGTGGGCCTGGAAGAGACTGTTCTGGGACACCCAGGTGAGGGTGACAAAGACAGGGGTTCAAGGGGCCAGCCTGATGGGAAGGGAGTGTGTGTGCTGGGCAATGGAGGGCTGCAGAATGTGTGGCCAGGAGCAGAGAGCCCCCTGTAGGCTCGGAAGCGTGTGGGGAGTGACACACTGGTCACGGATGGGTGAGGTTAAGGTGACGGAGGCCGGCTGTCCTAGTGTGGGGTAACGAGGGTCCATTCCTTGGCGGAGGCCAGGACAGGAAGGGGCTGACTCAAGAGGTATAGCTGGGAGTCACAGGCCTTGATGGCCCGGATGCAGGGGAGGGAGGAGAAGATAGGCTAAGGTGACATCAGGAGGAAGAGCTGGGGCAGGGTTCTGCGGAGTCAGGGAAAGCTCAGTCTACTGCCCGCCTCATGCTGTGTACATCCCATGGCCCCAAAGCAGCCCTGGGGTGGGTGCCACCTGCCAGGTCGGGCAGGATCATCTACCTTGGCAAGGAGCACACCAGAGCCTCCAGACAGCCAGGGGTTCAGAAAGGGCTGCAGCAGACACACTCTCGGTGACTAGCTTATGGAGAGCGGCAGCACAGCATCTCAGGTCCTGTAAATGCTTAAAACAGAGAGGTCATGAGGGCAAGCAGAGCCTTTCATCCAACTGCTGCCCATTTCTGGGAGGACAGGCTGGTGAAGGTCTCTCTCTCTGGCCCTTTGGCAGTCTGCTTAGGAGGTGCCCGGTACCTGTATCCCGCTCACCCCTGGCCTCCCACAATGGGGAAGAGGAACCGGCCAGCACAGTTCTTTGGACATAGCAGATGCCCACAAACATTAATTCCCACCTACTGTTTCCTTCCAGGCACTCTCATTTCACGTGGGTCACTCAGAGCCATGGTGTGGTCTGCAAACCTGCCCTGAGCAGCCCCAAGGGGCTTGCTATGAGTCACTAGACACACAGCACAGCCGTCCCAGGCCCACAGGGAAGCAGTCCGAGGAGAAGGGGAGTGATATCCCAGGAGGATGAAATAAACCAATAAAAAAGGCGCCAGAGACGGGGTTCTAGTTTTGGCCTGACCAAGGCACTTAACCCTCTCTGAGCCTCAAACTCCTGCTGTGAAACAGAAACCCTTGCTCTGCCTCCCTACACGGTTATAGTGAAAAGACAGAATAACCAGGCAGGAATCCCTTAGCAAACTCTTACATGGACGTGGGCTTATTTATTATTCTTATTTCCCGGCCTCCCTTTGTCAAATAACAGGGTGAACTAAACTGGTTCCAGAATCATTCACATTTTGATAAGAGGCAGGAACAACATAAAGGTGTAACCGAATTAGGAAACCAAACGTTGTAAGCAAATAAGAAGCACAAAAGGGTTTTTAGGGGCTCAGCATCTTTTGCAACGTGAGACTTGCTACATCACCGGCATAACTGGCCTAAATGACATATTCCCAGAAAAAATGGAAATGCTTTTCAGTGGACATTAGGTTCTCCTTTTTTATTCCAAAAAGCTGTTGAAAGAGAACCTTACTGGTGTCATTTTATGATTTCCCTGTTCTCTCTATCCTGCTCTAAAGAGGCAACACAGGACTCACTGAAGGCCCAGATGGCGTCGGGCCAACCTGGGGAAAACCCTCAGCCCCCATTTTCGCCACCTTCCCCAGCAAACCTCCCCTAAGGCCTCGGCGCCTGAACCCGCTCCGCTCCGTCTGGGCCCCCCGCCTTGCCCCTGCCGGGCTGGAGGGCCCAGGAGACACGGCAGCCTTCCTGTCTGCCCCTCACTCCACACTTTATGCAGCCCCTCCCAAAACCCCGCGAAGCTCACAGCTACACTGGGAAGAAGGCCCGGCTTGGGGTTCCCTCCCAACTCCGTGGCTGCAGAAACTTAGGAGAAGCAGAGGGCCCAAGGCCAGCGGGGCGGGGCCGGTGCGGCCGGGGTGGGGCCCGCCCCCACTTCCGGGAGGACCGCGCAGGGGGCCTCGGAGGGAGCCCCGCAGCCCGCGGAGGGACCGGGAGGGCGGCGCTCGGACCACGTACCGGCTAGCCGCCCTTCACCGCCAGACCGCCGGGCTCGCCGGCGCGCTTCCGGGTGCGGCCACGTGACCGTCCGCGTGACACCCCCGCCCGGGAGGGGCTGGACGCGAGGGCGGGCCCGCCCCCGGACTTCGAGCCCGCCCCCGCCCGGCGTCGCCTGTGCCCGCGGGTCAGTTCGCTCCGCCTCGCTTCTGGACTCCCTCGGCCCGGGCGCCTGCTGTTCAGCGGCCACGTTCTTCTTGCGGTCGAGGAGCGCGCCGAGGCCTGCGGAATTGGGGGGGTGTCGCCCACAGCCGTCAGGGACACTGGGCTTGCCCTTCCGCTGGCTTGAGCTCTAGGGATTCCCCACCGAGGCATTAGGGACAGGCGCATTTTAGCCCCGTTTCACACAGGACGAAAGCCAGGCCCAAGAAGAACAACTAACTTGCAGAGGGGCTGAGTTAGGATCAGAACCCAGTTCTCCTGGCTCCCGCAAGGTTCCTTCCCACCCTCTGGCTTTAGCTGCCTTCCGTGACTGTTTTCCGTGGCCTGAGAAGACACGGCCTGCAGAAGGGCCTGGTTGTACCCACAGTGCCAACCCTTGAATTTCTTTATAAAGGTTCTCAATCCGTTTGGGGGTGGGGTGTACATTAGGGGCTTTGTTTAGAACTAGTGTTTTCAAGATTTTCTTAAATTTGTGTAATTAGAAGGGCTGAAGTGTGGGGTTGCTGATGAAGATCATGGAAGGGAGTAAATTACTTCGGAAGTCACCCCTCAGTGCCCTGGTGCTGCCAGGGGGCTGTGGGTGCAGCCCAGCAGGGGATGAGTTGTGCGGACTGGCCGTCTGGCAGATTTGCATACACCTTGGGGAAAGGCGGGGACCAGGAAATAATGCTCCCACCACCTGCAGACAAAGGGAGCCTCGCTACTCCCCGCCCCCCCCCCACCCCTTTCTCACCTTAGGGCCCAAACCTTCCAACTGCCCGCCTGCAGCACCTACCCGCTACAGACATGGCTCTCCGCAGTCCATGGTTGAGATCCCTCTGTGGGCTCTTCATCCTGCTACACTCCCCTTGATTCTCTCCTGTGGTAGGTTCTTCCTAAGCAGGAATTTCAGTGGTTGAATAAATTCCATCAAATGGATATGTTATTATTCACTCTAACCGCTAGTAGTTTCCATTTCCCACCAGCAATGTATGAGGGTACCAATTCTCCCCATCTGCCCCAACACTTATTGTCTGTTTTTATTTAGCCATCCTGGGGGAGGTGAAGTGATATCTCGTGATTTTGATTTGCGTTTTCCTAATGACTAACGATGTTCAGCGTCTTTTCATGTGCTCTTTGGCCATTTGTATATCTTCTTTCAAGAAAAGTCACTAATTCAATTTCTTCTCCCATTTTAAAATTGTCTTTTTATTATCAAGTTGTAAGAGTTCTTTATATATTCTGGATACAAATCCTTTAGTAGATACGTGATTTGCAAAAAACTTTCCCCCATTACGTGGTTTGGTTTTTGTTTTCTTAATGGTATCACTTCTGGCACAAATGTTTTCAATTCCGTTTAATCCTGTATGCCCATTTGTAATTATGTCCGGGCTTTTGTGTCAACATAAGTTTTTATCTTACTTGGGTGAATATTTAGGAGTAGGGTGGCTGGGCTGTATGGTAAATATCTGTATGGTATGGACTGTATGGTAAAGTGCAGGCACCATTTTACATCCCCCTGGCAATGCTGAGAGTTTTCGCTGCTCTGTAGTCTCCTTAGCACTCAATATTGTCCTTTATAACTTTAGCTATTGTAGTAGGTGTGTTGTGATATCCTACTGGGGTTTGAATTTCCACTTTCCTAATAACAAGTGATGTTGAATTTCTTTTCATGTGTTTATATGCCATGTGTAAAGTGTTCAAATGATTTGCCCATTTTAAAATTGGATTGTGTTTCTTCTTATTACTTATAAGATTTCTTTATATATTTGGATATTAATACTTTATCAGCTGTTTTGCTTTTTTTTTTTTTTTTTTTTTTTTTGCCAGTCTGTGACTTTGTCTTTCATTTTCTTTACAGTGACTTTTGAAGAACAGAAATCTTTGTGCTTTTTGTGCACTGGCTAAAACATCTTTGCCTAAACCAGAGTCACAAAGATTTCCTCCTGTTTTCTTCCAGAAGTTTCACAGCTTATTTTGCATTTAAGTCTATGACCCATTTCAAGTTGATTTTTGTAGAAAGTATGAGAGAAATGTTCAGGTTCATTTTTTTGCATATGGATATCCAATTTTTCTTGCACCATTTGTTGAAAAAAATATCCTCTCTCCATTAAATTACTTTGACACATTTGTCTCAAATAAATTGACTATAAATGTGTGGATCTATTTCTGGGCTCTCTATTCTGTTCAATAAATTTAGAAGGATTCAGGTCACACTAAAGATTTTATTGATTTTCTCGAAGAAACTGCTTTTGGTTTCATCAATTTTCATTGGTTTTTCTGTTTTTTATTTCACCAATTTCCGTGCTATTTACTATATCCTTTCTTCTATTTACTTTGGATTTAATTTTTTTTTTTTTTTTTTTTTTTTAGTTTCTTAGAAACTGACCCATTGATTTGAGACCTTTTGTCTTTTTTTCTAACAAAGGAGTTTGCTGCTATAAATTTCCCCCAAGGTACTGTTTTATCAGCTCCCACTTTTGATATGTTTTATTTTCATTTTCAATTAGTTCAAAATGCTGTCTAATTTTTCATTTGATTATTTTTTGGCCCATGGATTATTTAGAAGTATGTTATTAATTTCCAACTATTTGATGGTTTTCTGGGTATCTTTCTGTTATTGGTTTCTATTTCAATTCCATTTGGTCAGAGAATATGCTTTGTATGACTTGACTCCTTTTCAATTTATTTATGGCCTAGGATATGGTAAATCTTGGTGAATGTTCCTGGTGTACTAGAAAAGAATATGTAGGTATTTTTCTTTTGTTGGGTTGAGTGATCTATAAATGTCAGGTCAAGTTGGTTGAGAGCAACATTTAAGTCTTCTGTCTTCTTAATGATTTTCTGCGTACTTACTCTATCAAATATTGAGATAATGGTACTGAATTCTCTAAGTGTAATTATGGATTTGTCTCTTTCCCCTCCCAGTCTTGCCAGCTTTTGCCTCATATATGTTGAAGCTCTGTTATTTGGTACATAAACATTTATGATTGTTATGTTCTCTTAATGAATTAGCCCCTGTATCATTAGGAAATTACCTTTTAATCTTTGACACTATCCACTGCACTAAATCTACTTTGTTTGAGAATGGTATGGTCACTTCAGCTTTATTCTGATTAGTGCCCACATGGCCTGTGGCAGAGTTCAGGACATGCTCCCCCAAAATACACCGCTTTGGTATATTGATGCTTGTGAGCTAAAAGCACGCTGACTTTCCTTTTCTTTCTGCAAGCAAGAGATGAAACTCCCATGGGAAAGAGGCCCTCCCTATCCCAGGAGGAAAGGATCTTTCTTCTCACCAAGGAGGGAAAGTCTAGGCAAAGAGAAATCTGTGCAAAGAGACCCGGTTAAACTAACTCTTACCTTTCTTTAGTCTCCCCATAGAGTTTAGTTACTTTCCCACAATTGCCAATCTTTCTTCAACGTAGTATATACACACTGAGGCCTAGCCAGTTCTTTGGGTCTTCATTTTTCTTGTGGGGGCTCCCACGTTCATGTTAAAAATCACTAAATAAAATCTCTGTGCTTGTCTCCTATTTCTCTGTTTTATGGCAGCCTCAGCCAGAAACCCTGAGAGGTAGAGCAGACATTCTACCTCCCCTGCATATGTGATCTTCTATCCTTTACTTTTAACCTACTCATGTTTTCATATGTAAAGCACAATTTTTTTGCAGGCAGCATATAGTTGGGTCTTATTTTTTACCCAGAATGACAATCTGTGCCAGGCTGAATTGTCAGCTTGTATGTTAAGAACAACTCAGATATAATGTGATTATTAATATGGTTTAAAGTCTATCAGTCATTATCTGGCTATTTGTTTTGTATTTGTCCTATCTTTTCTTTGTTCCTTTTTTCCTCCTTGTATGCCTTTAAGAACATTTATCAAGTATTTTTGTGATTCCATTTTTTCTCCTTTATTGGCTTCAGGACCAGGACTGGGGTGAGGAGAACGACATGCTCACCTTGAGTGCAGAATTTAAAGGGATGGAAAAGGTTTGGTAATCAATTTAATACTGTTTCAATTAGTGGTTTTAAAAGTCAAAACTAGGGGCATCTGGGGGGCTCAGTCAGTTAAGCGTCCAACTCTTGGTTTTGGCTCAGCTCATGATCCCGTGATTTGTGAGATGGAGCCCTGTGTCGGGCTCTGTGCTGACTTGGTGTGAAGCCTGCTTGGGATTCTCCCTCTCCTTCTTTCTCTGCCCCTCCCTGTGTGTGCTCTCTCTCTCAAATAGAATAGATTTGTGTTCAAATCTATCATCTTACTGTTTTCTATTTGTCCCCCTGTTCTTTGTTTTCTTTTATTTCTTGCTTTCTTTTAAATCAACTATCTTTAAAATTTTTTTTTTACTGTTTATTTTTGAGAGAGGAGAGAGAGAGAGGGAGAGAGAAAGAGAACAAGAGAACGTGAGCGAGGGAAGGGAAGAGAGAGAGGGGGTGACACAGGAT
Source organism: Leopardus geoffroyi (assembly GCF_018350155.1). Lineage (NCBI taxonomy): Eukaryota > Metazoa > Chordata > Mammalia > Carnivora > Felidae > Leopardus > Leopardus geoffroyi. Next base: position 57,914,219 of record NC_059334.1, read on the forward strand.
CTGAAGCAGACTCCAGGCTCTCAGCTGTCAGCACAGAGCCCGACATGGGGCTCGAACTCACAAACCATGAGATCGTGGCCTGAGCCAAAATCCGACATTCAACTGACTGAGCCACCCAGGTGCCCATAAATCAACTATTTTTTTTATTTTGATTCTACTCTCCCTCCTTCCCTCCTCTTAGAAATAATACACTCTTTTAATATTCTTTGAGTGGTTACCCTAGAGATTAAAACATGCTTCCTTAACTTATGAAAGTTTAATATAAATTACCTCTTCCTTGAAAATGAAAGGATGCTAGAATACTTTCCCTTTGCCTGCTTTTAAAATGTATGCTATTGTAATGCATTTTTAATTTTCTGTATTTTAAATCTCATGAGACATTATTATTATTATTTTATATTTATTTAGATTTCCCCACATATTTGCCACTAATGTTGTTAGTAGAGGGCAGAGCATCCAGTACTAGATGCATCCTAACTGGATAGCGGTGGAACAACACAGATCGTTTTCTGCTAAAGTTCAGCCAAGTACTAGGAGTAGCAAGACTTAAGGGAATGGAAAGAGGCAAAAGAAAGCCTCTTTAGGTCATTCTGAAGTATTAAAAAAAATCCTTTGAATTTAGGTATCCTCACACATGGTCTGTAACACTCACTTGATGACACTCAATTAGAGGGACCCAACATCATTGATAAATTTTCTGGTTTCCTAGCTGTCCATCAAAGTTTTGTGCTCCTTTTTCATGAATGTCTTAGTCTGTTGAGGCTGTTATAACAAAAATATCATAGACTGCTTGGCTTATAAACAACAGAAATTTATTCCTCACAGTTCTGGAGGCTGGGAAGTCCGAGATCAAGGTTCCAGCTGCTTCAGCGTCTGCTGAGAGCCCACTTTCGATGTGTCCCCAAGTCGTGGAAGAGGCAAAAGAGCCCTCTGGGGTTTCTCTTATAATCCTACTCATGAAGGCTCATCCCTCACAACCTGATCACCTCCCAAAGGCCACACCTCCAAATACCATCACATTGGGAATCTATCACATAGGGTAAGGTTTCAACATACCAATCTTGGGGGGATCAAAGACATTCCATTTATAGCAACGAAATATAATTGTTGTTGAGAGATGACTGTTCGGTCAGGGACTTTATTTCTGAAACCCCAGCATCTAGATGGGATTGTGTAATTGACTTATGGCTAATGGAATTCAGTGGAAGGAATTTATGCTAACTCTAGGTTAGGTCCCCCAAACTACTCCCATGTGATTCTACACACTCTCCTTGTCTTCCCGCTGCATGTTGACGCCCATAGCAATGTTGGAGGCCAAGTGCTAAAATGGCACACAGCCTACCAGTCTGGATCCCTGACGGACTATGTGCATGGAACCACTACTTACCCCACTACCATCAATTGACCTTTACACGATCTGTTAGCAAGAAATAAACGTCGTTTATGTTAAACCACTGAGATTCTGGGGTTTATCTGTTATTGCGGTTAACAGGTACTTCAAACATCATCAATGACATCTAACTTGAAAAATAAAACTTAATTTCCACTTAGAGTACTTGAAGCAGGGCTTGTGGGGAAGAGGGAAGTGGGAGAGAGCAGCACACCATGAAATCAACGATACCCATCATGTGTTAGTTCATTGGGTCAAAATGTAGTGTGGACGACAGTGGGCCCCTCTCCTCACAGAACACCCTGAGAACAGAAAGAGTATTCACATTTTATTACTTACAGAGTATTACCTCAAAATAGAAACTACCTCATGGACCCAAATTCTCTGCAATCGCCAAGCTCATATAAACCTTAATATAATCTGTTTTTTGGAAGCAAATATTAACACCTGTTAAAATCCCCTGCAGAGAAGAAATTTTTCCTGGGAGATGTTCCTGCACTTTCTTTGCCAACTTTTAGATGAATAAAACTTAGGTTTCTTTTTGCTTCTTCCAAAAATATAATTTATTATGTAACATTTACAACTTGAAAAAAATCCTAGAATATTTTCATGAATAATAATTAGAAAAGTTCATGATGTGGGCCGCAAAGAAGGGCCTCCTTTTCTCTGCTGGGAGCATAGGACATGGGATTTATTCATGAGCCAGCCATTTGGAACTTGGTCAGCTCCTGGCAAATGCCCCAGGGCTTCCAGGCGGGGGTGGGGCTCTCTGGTGTTTAGAAGGAAGTGGGTATGAAAGCAGTTGGCTTCTTGTATTTTAGCTTTCTTGTTTTAGAGTGGTCTTTGCAAGTTCTACCCCTAAGGCAATAGTTAATGGGTTTATTATCTAGTCTGGGAAGAAAAGAAACTTCCAAATCTCTCAGTAGTTGGGGCAGGAGGAGCAATGATCTCAGAGGCAGTGCATGTGTGGGTGCTGACTGGCTCTGCCACTCACCTCCAGGACTTAGAAATATCAGGAATCATCACCTGTGGTGGGTGGTGGTGGTAAGACTGGTCCTTTATTCTACAGAAAAACATATTCCATTTACAGCACAGGCTGCTCACGGCCCTACTCACTACTCATCAGAACTGCGAGTTGGCTTTCCCATACTTGACACCAGCTGTTCTGGGCGAAGGCACTGCTAGGGTTCTCTGTAGACACACACAGGCTGGTAAGAAAGCTAGCTGTGGGCAATTTGGAGGTGAGAAAAAGGTGGCCACCACCAGTCCAATTAGAGAGAGCACAATGCAGTGAGAGCAGGCTTTGGAGTTCAATAGATGTGGGTTCGATATCTGATTCTGACTCTGCTTATCTAGATGGCCTTGGACAAATCACTTCTCTGGTCTTCCCCAGTCACCACCCGGGACTGGACACAGGAAAGTAGTTACAGAAGCTTCTGTGTCCCTGTTAGTGGAACTCAGAAGCAGTGATTATAAAACTCCAGTTGTTTGGGCTTTATAAAAACTGTTTATCTGTGAGTGCCCCTTACTATCTTATTTGCAATTCTGGCACATCCCAAGAAAAGATTGCAAACAATTCTACAATCAAGATTTAATTCCCTCTCAGTACAGCAGATTTCCCTGCGCTCCGGGTTGGGCGTACGTGGCAGAGGGAAGGCCATGGAACTGGAGAGCAGTTAGTGGAAAAGCAATGAGCAGTGTCCAGGCTGGGGCAGGGGCACTGAGGTTGGAGAGAAGGGATAGTGGAGGAGCCTTGCTACATAAATGTTTATGTATTCTTCCCTTGCCTTCTCCAAGCCAGATGTCTATTATTTTTGGCTGCTCTCTTGATGCTTCACATTTTTAAAGTCCTCTTCTGTCCTGGTGTTTTTACTGCCAGCGGTATCCACCTCGTTCACCTTTGCTTCTGCTGGATTTAAACACTGCCCTCCTGTTTTCCGAAATAAAACCGTTCTCAGCGGATTTCCAAGGGGAATCCAGCAGCCGCATCCCTCTCAGACACAGGGGCCTGGAGTGCAAGGGCAGAGCACACCTGCAGAGGCTGGGCATGGCCTGGAGCACTGGGCAGCTCAGCAGGTCACAACCCTGCGGGGCCCTTCCCACTCCCACCTCAGGAGGCCTCAGCAACTCCTAGTGCTAAAGGCCAGCGGGGGCCTTTCAGATGGAATCCACCAATGACCTCTGCCATTCTGGAGGGTACATGGCTTGGACCCATCTGCCCGGGGACTGGACAACTACTGGGGAAGGGCTGGGGCTACAAAGGCGAGTGGGCCATTGGGAATTGCGGTTCTGGGAGTGCTGGGCCTTACTTAGTCTCATTGTAGCCCAGTTCTGGGATTTTCAAGGGTTTCTCCGGCCAAAGATAAGCCAATATCCCACAGTTGCAGCTTTTTCAGGGTAGTAGAAGAATTGAGACTCTTTCTTCAAATAACAATGAGAATTTGTTCTGAGCCTTTGTGATAAGAAAGGAGAAAGAAAATCATTCCTAGAGGCAGGAAGAGCAGAAAATCGTTTCAACAAAAGGCACAGACTTCTCATTATACTTTTATTATGCTTTCAAATAAGCATTTCTGCAAGGCCATTCTTCAGTTTAAAGTAAAGTGGTTCTAAAGTCTTAGATGATCTCGGCCATGTCTTGTTTTAGGAGGAAATGTCTGATCTGGAAGGCTGGTGGCTGAACTCTCTTGTTCCAGGGCCCAGCCTGGCAAGCCTGCTCCCCTAATATGCACTGTGATGCTGAGTTTTGCCACGGGCTGTTTTTTTTTTTGGGGGGGGGGCGGAGTGTGATCGGGGAATCCCTTATAAGAAGTGATCCCTACTGATTTAGTAATCATGTTCCACTCCAAAATGAAAAAGCCAGGACAGATGCCCTGTACCGAAATCCTTGCAGAATGTGATGTTATTGTGAGTTTCTCAGTATCCTTTGAATAATGCAAATACTTCTTCCATGAGACAGTTGCAAAGTTAGAATTGCAGGACCCCAAAGATACATTTCAGTGATTCCCTTATCCCTTTATTAACTAAAAAAAAAAAATAAAAACCCAAACAAAAAAAACAAAAAACCCAAAAAAACCCAAAATACAAAACTTAAACCTCTTGGGAGCATTTAATACACAGAGAAAGATAAAAGAAGCAGAAACTGCCTGTATTCTGCAAGCTTAGAAGCTTAGTGAAGAACCAGCACTATTTACACAGAGTGTGCTTGCACAGAGCTCTGGAGGTTTGCTGCAGTGAATTAGCAGGACCTGTGGAAAGGTAAGGGAGTGAGGCTGTGAGGCGGGCGACCCCGGGGCCTGCTGGTTAAATGAGCAGGCTCTGGATTATTCTGAGCTCAGCAACCCACTCCCCTGGGTGGCCCCAGGTAGGCTATGAACCTCTCTGTGCTCACAGGAAGGTGGGGGTGAAACTGGTGACTCCTTCAGGGGGCTACTATGTTCGTAAAGCAAACTAGCCAGGCCCAGGCCCGCAGAGACAGCCACTTACTCGCGTCATCAGCAGGCACTTGCAGCTATGCCTGTACGGCACATAGAAGAGGTTTTGATATCTGCACACATTTTTTTAAAGCTTAGAGAAACAACTTATTTGTCTCTTTTCCTCTCTCTTCCTCACTTGGGCTGTCCTCTGACTCTGCTTTCCCTGCTTTCTATCCCGGGTCTTGGCACTTCTCTCTCCTCCCCTCGCAGAGCTGAGCCTTCGGCAGAAGGTGCCTGCTTCCCGAGAACAGGAGGCCCCCGTTGCTTCCAGGCAGAGCACACCCACTGACCGGGTCCAGCCCAGTCCTTGGCCCCCCTTTGTGCTGGCGGTGGCACCAACCTCCTGTGTTGTCGTCCTCCCACATCTGCTGACAAACAGCTCAAAACCGAGTCCACTCTCTGCCTCGTGCCTAATAGAATGCGCCCGTGGGCTTCCCTCTCCCAAATGCCCGGTTCTCCCAGCTGAGTCTCCTGGACTTCCTCCCTTGTGTAATCTTCCTCCCAAGTCTCACCTCAGACCTGGCCCTGTCCTAAGCCCTTTGGGCATCTTAGGCATCCGCCTGGCCCCTGGCCTCAGCAACCCTGCCCCTCCACTCCTCTCCTACCCTCTCTCAACAGCAGAAACCGGACTGCTCTCTTAATTGGAACCCTCTGACGTTGTCAAATATCTCCTCCTTCGAAAAAGCGCCATTCGTGTCCTTTATCCTGAGAAAGAAAATCAAACCCGCAAAAAGACGGTCATTTCAGTGGCAGCTTATTTGAGTCTTACCCCTTGAATCATACAGAAGTTCTTTATCATGAACTTTAAATCAGTCTGCTTCCCCCTCCCCAACCCAGGGGCTTCCCACCCACCACCCCACAGTTCCCCACCAGACCTCCACCTCCAGATTCCCCCTTGCCCCAGGTGGTGAGCTGAAAACTTTGTTCTGTGCTCACACTGGCTGGTCCGGGATAGCACAGACCTGGTCATCTTTCATGACCAGATTAGATTTCTGCCCAGTAAATGCCATTGAGAGGCACACAGCTACTTAGGAAGAGGCAGAAAGGTTAGATCCAATGACTTTTGATTTATACAGTTTTTTATGGTTTTGGTCAAACAAGCCATGAAGGGCTTGCTCTACAAGCTCTTAAGATTCTCTCAGATTTGATGCAGGTCTAATTACTTGCTTGTTCAGTTGGGGTGTGCGTGCATGTGTGCATGCGTCTGTGGTGGTTCAGCGTGCTTTCTCCTCGTACTAAAACTCTCTCCCTTCCAGACACATGACGGACGATGATTGCTTTTTGTGGTGCCTAATACATTGTTCTCCACTCCATGAATATTGTTACCTGACTCCCATTCCGACCCAAGGGGAATCTGGATTCACAGAGGAGTAGAACCCTTTTACAAAATCTGGAGTATGATTGCAATTTTACTTTGGAAGCGCCCGTTTCCCAGAGGAATAGCGAGTGATGGATGCCACTGTCAGAAGCCCAGATGCGCACACTCATACATCAGCCAGGAAATGACATAAACAGCTCGCCCAGCAGGCCGGCGCTGACCCACCCACTTGTTCCCCTGTGGGAAGAGGGGTGGTAGGAAACCCAGGGCAACAGAAGGGAACAGGCCAAGGAAAGGAGTTGGGAGAGGGCTGGGCTCTTTCGGGCCCACCTGGTTATTTCTTTCCTCATCTTCTGCGGAGGGCAGCCATCACAGGCTCAGAGCCATAGTTCTATTGCTATGTGACCAGGATCATGGAGAGTTGTTTCCTTGGTCCTGGGAGCGTGCCATCAGCTTGTTTTCATGGTACGTGTACATGGATACATACAGGTCTACACACATACCTTCATCCTTACATAGGTACGGGTGATGTCTACATGTTCCTTCGGGGCGGATGTGGCCTACCTAGGCTAAGCTCATGCTACGGCATTTGTCTCTTTGCAGAGCAAGTCTGTGCTGATTCCAGCAGGATTGGGCAGCAGAGACTGTTTTGTTGCTAAGAAGATGTCTGAAAAATAAGGACACTATTAGGGCAGGAGAGTGGAAAGCAGTTCAGCAGGCCTGCTGGTAGCTTGTGACTGTGAGGGTGGTTTATCGGTAGCGGCAGGCCAAAGCGTTGACATTCTTGACCACATAAAAGCCCATGGTAACTGGAGGGATGACCAATGTCCGGCCGGCCCGCAGGGGGCGGGGCTTCAGTTCTGGGAGGGTCCCATCATCCACCATCACTAAGGGCTGGCCATTCAGCTGCACTGACCTGCAGTGAAGAAAAATAGCACGGGCTTGTCATTTCATCATCCCAGCAGAGCCTGTCTGATACTTGCCCAGCCGTCACTTACTGACACGTGCTGTGCCCAAGTGCTCACCTGGGCGTTTTACTTCTAAAAACTCATTAAAAAATTCCAGCAATGCCCTGAGAAAGAAATTGCCATTATCCCATTTTACCTCGAGTGGCTAAATGACTTGTCCAAGGTCACACAGCATGTAGTGCTGGGAGCCAGGATTTGAACACAGGAAGTCTAGTTCCAGAGACACAGCATTTAGACAAATGAGAAGTCCATGATGCAGAAGAATCTTAGGCCTATTTTTAAAATCATAATAGCAAATCTGTTTGACTTTATACCTAAAGAATTTTTTCCTGTGGAATGATCCGAAGGCTTATGATGGTCTCAGAAATCTCCTATTTAACTGCTGTCTTTAATTTATTTGAGAGATTAGAGAATTAACATCATGTCACTTGACTAGGGTTGTTCTGAAGGAGGACAGAGACATTTAGAGACTCCTTTTTCTAGTCTGAGTTTTCTTATCAAATATTTAACGGATGTTTCTGTTTTAGCAGCACAATGGAGTAGGTGATAAAGTACGCATTTTTTAAAATTTGAGTTCACCCATCCCGCTTGCTTTTATTCTTCCTGTGCACCAGCCATCTCCAATCCTGGAAAGAGGGCCACATACGGAGCACACTTAGGAGAAAGGGAAATAACTCATCACCCATCCTTGGCCTGTGGTACAAAATCCAGAGAACTTCCCAGCTGTTCCTGACCCAGAATGACTCGTACGGCTATGTACCCAGATGGGAGCTCAGTTTTCTGGGTCAGAAGAAAAGGCTAGAGCCAGGCCATCAGCTGGAAATAAGGCTGTGAGTCACCCTCAGAAAATGAACATTGCATAGTGATGGCTATTTTGGGGCCTTGCCCAATCTCCGACGTGATAACATTGCAGTGATATAATCTGAGCTGTAAAGAGAATGAAATGTTAGAAACTGATATAAAGGTCTTTGTTTCATGTTCCTTGTGTGCTATGAATGATAGGTTTAGAGAGAGATAAGCAGACCTCTCCCCAACAGAGCAGTGAACTCCCAGAGAGGAGTGTGTTGTGAATTGCTCCCAGCAGAGAGCGAGGCAGGGAGGTAGGTCCAGATCTGTCCCGCATGGGTAAGTTTGGGCCTGGTCCAGATCTGACAGAGGAACAGCCACCCTCCTCTTGTCAGTATGACTGAGGAATGAAAGAGGGAGCAGGGGACTGGAGAGCCAGGCCTGCCTCTGGAAAAGTGTAGAAGTAGGAGAACCGAGATCTGCTAAGTGTTGACCTCATCAAATCTGCAAGGAGCTTTTGATCCAAATGTGAGTGACCCTCTCTGGTGAAGACAGTCTGTCTACTCATCTACTCATTGGAGTGGGATGCAGGATGAGGAGAAGGGGCCCAGTTACAAAAAAAAAAAAAAAAAAAAAAAAAAAAAAAAAGCCAGAACAGGTCTTCACAGTATATTCTCATTATTTTATTTCAGGTGGTGTGAATATCCAACAACCAGACATATGCACCATCAAATAAAAGTTCAATAATGTAATTAGTCTTTCCAATGAATACTCAATTGATATCCCTGCTCTACTTGAAAACCTTCAGTGGTCCCTCTTACATATGGAGTTGGGGGCCAGCCCCTCCCGCTAAGGAATTTAACTTTGTGTGATCCCAGAGCACTGGTATCTCTGGGTTCTGGAAAGTGCAACACAGTGTGATAAGCAAGCCAGCCTTTGAATTTCTATATTGCTATCCTGGAACAGGCCCCATTCTGATTCCTTACTGGTTATTTCAAAAGCTAACCCGAGTATGGGTGGGACCAGGGAGCACGGTTGAGATTCTAGACCGATCTCTAATTCCAGGATCCCCATGACTGACTTGCTAGACGGTCTGGCAAATCTCTTCACCTCCCTTCCTGAGGTTTTCTCATTTCTGCAACTGCTATAGGCTGCAGGGCCAGAGACAGGAAATACAAAGTATGAAGGTGCTTTGAGAGCATAAGGAACCCGTAAGTGGGAGATGGTGTTTTGTTATCAATTCTTTTTGCTGTAGTTACGGGACACTTACTGGTCCTTGTACTTGACTGCTTTTGGGAGTGACAAGTTCATGGCTCCTCTTAAAGCCCTCTTTTCCCTTAGCTCCCATGGGACACCTCTCTCTCTCCCTCTCTCTCTCCCTCACGCACTCTCTTGATCCTTCATTTCTGCATGTGGTTGCCTTTTGAGGGGGGAATACTGGCTTCTACTTGTCTCTTGGATGCTGGTGCTTTGTCCTTGGATCTCTTATTCTCCCACACTGCACACTCCCACTGAGTGCGCTTACCCACACCCAGGACTTTGATTGTTATCCACATCAACGCTTCCAAACCAGACCTAAATCCTTCTAACTAGTGTATCTCCCCTTGGCTGTCCCACAGGAACTTCAAAGTCTCTATGTCCAAAGTCAAAATCTTCTCCTCAAACCCTGTCCTTTTCTCTGCCTTTTTTGTATTGGTAACACCATCTATCCAATTACCTAAGCCAGAAAGCTGGGCATCTGGGACTTTGCCCCCAATTCTCTGTCAGGGGCACTGAGTCCAATCAATTCTACCTTTTAATATTTTTCATATCTGCTTTCTCTCCCTGCACTGCTACTATTCTAGTTCAGAACTTGCCATGTAACCCATCTCTTTGCCCTCTGCCTCGCCTTCCTCCTGCTGCCTGCCATAGTGCTGACAGAGCAATCAATTGCTGTCACTGCTTTAACCTCTCCGGCATCTCCCCATCCTTTCTGCTTTCACATGGACAACGAGGCCTAGCTCTGGCTAGCTCTTCAGTCTCAGATCCTGCCAGCACCGCTTACTCCCCTGTTAACTGTGGCTCACTGACCTCAGGGGGTGGGTATGGGCTGAGTTGGCAGTTATAATCATGAATAAAGATTGTTTCACAATGAAAAGAGAGTTAAGTCTTGCACATAAATGAAATAAATATTTCTCAAATGAAAATGTAAGTAGACACATTTGGGAGTGTAAGTTCCCACTTACAATTGGGAATAAAGTACACAACTTCATTTGAAAGTATAGTAAATATTTTGCAAATGTAAATATCAGTACATTTGGGATTAATAAGACACAAGTTCATTTAAAATTGTTATAAAATTCCTAACAGACTTTTTGTTGGGAGAAGGGAGACATGATGTGCTTTTTTCAAGCAAGAGATTTAAAAGGACGCTAACTATAATGGGGGAGGGCCATGACATGTGCCGACATCACAGAGGAACCCTAGTCCTTTGCAAAGCCTACGCCCTCACCTGGAGTGACTGAATTCAACACCCTGCAGTCCCACATATGCGGTGCCCCTTCCTCCTGGAGCACAGCCCACCCTCCTCCCCTGTTAGACTAACCACACTGGGTCCTTGCAGAACTCCTCACGTGCTGTCCCCCCTGGGGAACCTTCTCTGATCCCTGGGCTGGGCAGAAGCCCCAACTCTGGACTTTTGTGTATCCCAAACTTCTCAATAACCATCTCCCTGAACTGTAGTGTCTTACTCTCTCCCTCACTGGGCTGTGAGCTTGGTCAGGAAAGGGATCATGTCTTTCACCCCTAAATCCTTGGTGCCTAACAAGGTGGTTGGCATAGAGGGACAAAATATTTTGGGACAAGTGAATGAGCTCTGAGGCTCTTTTGCATTACTTCTGATCTTCTGGGGTGGAGTTTCTCCAGCTTAAGAGAGGCTCCCTGGAGGTTCGTGGAGTGTCTTCACAGATTTCATTAACCTACCAATTACTCTCACTCTCAGTGGTTCTGGAGATGTTAGATAAGACCTGAATTATCGCTGATTCTCAGTCATTCACCAGATAACTTATCCCAACCTGACATGAGGCCATTGATCATGGATAGTATTTTTTATCCTTAAAAAAGATCTATATGACCATCTCTTAGCTAAGCCAACATGAGTTAATTTCCTGAGACCCTGAGTCCCCATACATCCTCATCTATAAAGTCCCTCCATTATAAAGAGAGACCATGTGCTTTACCACCTCCATTCTATTTTTCCTGCTTACATTTTTCTTTTAATAATTATCCTGTTACCCAATGAAGTCACATTATGCTAAATATTACAATAATCTTTCATTTTTGTGAAAAATTTGTAAGTTTAAAAACAATCACGTTGATGATGAAAGTCACTGATTAGTACACAATGTCTATGTAAAAGGCATTTTGTTATGATTTCCTTTGACTATTGCATTTAGTCCTTCCAATGACTAACTAAGGCGGGGGTTAGTATCCCTATATTATCCATGAAGAAATCAACGCTTAGAGGTGCCTCAACTAAGTTACACAGCCAGTAAGTGGTAGGAGTGAGATTTGCAATGCTCCCTCGAGATTGCTAAAGAGCCCTGTGAAGTACATGGGGCAGTTAGTATTATTATTATTGTAACTTTATTATTGAGGTGAGGTCAGACAGGTTAAGTGGTCTGGGCAAGGTCACATAGCTAATAGGTGGCTAAGCTAGGTCTCAAATTCAGTCCTCTGACACCTCTCTCTACTATTTCGTGTGGTGCTCCAATTCCAGATGGCACTCACCAAGATCATGTTTCTTTATTTCAAAACCTTTCCTTATCATATTTCCATCATATTTTGGGACCTCCTTTACTGCTCATGACTTTTCAAACCAAATGCTAAATGATCCAGCCCATGTTGAATTATTTTTCTTAATTCCCTAGCTGCTGAAGGCATTTAAATTATCCAAATATTAGGACAACTGCATTTTATCACCATCTGTTTTTACAAAGTCTGAGTTACTTTTCAATTCCTAAATTTGTTTTCTTTATTTTGCATGTTATTTGAAATGGGATTCAATGTGTCAGTGTGGAGTCAAGCCCTCTGCTCTCCAGGTCTCTATGGGAGCCCCTTGCCCAGGTCACCCTCCTTCCCCCCACCACCTGTCCACAGTTTCTGGTCATCATGTCTTGCCCTGTTTCTCGCTGGCCCTGGATACAGAAGCAAGCTTTCAACTATTCTGAGGTCCCAGAGAAGCAGGTCTAGTGAGCATACCCCTTGCCAGTCTTGAAGATATATGAAGATTGCTAGACTCTGGCCTGGCCCTGGCTGACCTTTTGTGGGGGCAGAGGCTGGGGGAGCCTGTGTATTATTGGGAGCAGGCTTGGGAGCTGTGTATGCTTCTGGCAGGTATACTTGGGACCTTGAGTGGGAGGTGAAGGGACTTAGAGATAATTGTTCTGCCTCAGCTACTTTGAGGGAGTGATTTGTCTTCTCTTCTCTCCATGTGTAAGACAGACTAGATGAAACCTAAGGTTCCTCCTGTCTTTTTTTTAGGTGGTTGTCCAGAGCCTAACATGTAGCTTGAGGCGGTGTTTAATGTCAAACTCAGAATGATCCTGCACAAATAGAACTGTGATCATGACATTCACCTACCTAGGGTTCAGTAGCTCCCTGCTGATCTTAAAACACTGTCCAAAGCCTTTACAAGAACGCGTAAGCAAAGCCTTTTACCCACTTCTCCAGCCCCTTAGAGAGGCTCGCCCTAGTCCCTGCCCATTCCAGCTCCCCACTCCCACCACCTCCTCTCATTCCATGCTGCAATTTCTCCAAACAAATCTCTGATCTCAGAATTTGTGGACATGTTGTTCCTGCTGCCTGGAACCTTCTACTCCCTCCCACTTCCATCTTCCTTTTTCTGGCCAACTCCTCCCATCTGTCCTTCAGGTCAGGTGCTGCTCCAAAGTGCTACCCCATACTTCTTGGATCTCTGCCCTCATCACAGGGTACTGGCATGCTGACTGCTTATCAGTCCACTAGACAGAAGACCATGTGTCTGTCCTGTTCATCCCTGCACTTTTCCTATACCAACTTACATAGCAGGTACTCAATAGAAGGATTGGATATAAATATGCCGGCAGACGAACCTAGAAAGAAAAGATACTGGACCGGAGGGCCAGAGACCGGAGTCTTGCAGACTTGCAGACTTGCAGACTTGCGGAATGAAAGGTACAGGCCTGAACATGTGAACAGTCCCTTCTGGTCTCAGTTTCTGGATCGTTAAACCATGAGAGAGGGGGAAGGCGGGAAAGAAGGAGTGGCGGCCAGGGGAGAAGGAGGAAGGAGGGAGAGGAAGGAGAATGTGTAAGAATCTGAGTGTGTGTTGGAGAGTGGGCACCAGCTCTGCTTGCTCCTTACTACCCTCCCACCTCCAAGCCGGACTCTCGTTACGGAGTACTCCCCTGGGCGCCACTAGAGGGCACTCTTGCTCTACACAACAGTGCCTGAGAGCCGACTGCAGTGGCTCCGGGGAAGCCAGAGCCTGAGCGTAGCCGCGACAGCCGGCACTCCGTCCCCGCAGGGCCCGGAGCGTTTGGCCTCCCGGAGGAAGAAACCACAGGGTCAATCACATCCCAACAAAAACTTCGTTGCGGTCCACTTGGCAAGGGGCCCACCCGAATGTGGCCAATATTAAGGAATCGTGCGCATCCGGGCTTCGATTCCCGCCGGGGTGCGGGCTTCTCCGCCAGTGTGCAGGGAGGGGGTCCGCGCAGGTGCGGGGCTGGCGGCGCCCGCGCGACCCGGCGCCCCACTCTCCCGGCCGGGTTCCCGGCGCCCCGGCCTCCCCGCCCGCCGCGCACCTGTGTGCGCTTTACAGGCCCCCGAGGCCCAGCTGCCCCCCTCGCGGCCCCCTCGCTGAGTTAGGAAGCTGGTATGCGCAGCTGCCCTGCCCTTCTCCGGGTCAGGGGCAGGTTAGAGCCTGGAAGTTCGAGGACAGAGGGGCCTTGCTTCTCTCTCCCCTGCTCCAGGCGCGGCTGTGCATCTGGGGTAGCTTAGAAAGGAAGTTCCTTTGAAATGGCCATGAGTGATCGCTACCCCGCTGATGAGGGCTGCTCAGGAGTGCCGCAGGCTCGTGTCACCCCATCTCACTTGCCCGCTGGAGCAAAGGCTGAAGGATGCTCATTACCCTCTGGGGGGGGGGGGGGTGCTCCTGCCTCAGGGGTTCTAGGGAGGATTACTTTCAAGTGTGCCCTGAAGTTTTCCTCCTGCTTGCTTTTTGCCTTGCCTGGAATGTGGTAGAATCTGTCAAAAAGTCCACTCTTCCCTCCAAGCCCCATTGGATGTGGCCTCCTTCACGGCGCCTTATTTGATAGTCCCAGCTGGAAGAGAGGCCCATTATCTGCCGCTCCCTCTTTAGCACGCGTCCTTCTGAGCTTTGTTTTATCTGTGTGCTGGAGTCATTTTGCATGCTAGACCCAACTGTTCTCATCCTACTTTTCAGTAGCATGTGGTTTGGTGCCTTCTTGCTTCTGAGAGTCATTCTAATTAATGTTCGTTGAGTTCCACCCAGTCAACCTCTCTAAGGAGTTCTCCTGACTGGACTCTCCAATCTCTTTCTCTAGTGTTAGTTACAGGACACTGTAAGAGAGAGAGAGAGCAAATGGAGACGAAAACTTCCTGTTTCCCTCACACCCCCAAGAGCCCACATCATATAATGAAGTTCCTGGCCACTGAGGCGTTTTGAGGTTGATATGATCATTTGCCCTTCATTCTGTTCTTTGAGGGGTCTACTGAAACACTGAGGAGTTTTGATCTGGCTTCTGTATCACTGAGCAAACACTGGGACTTCTTTACGCAAGCAGAGCTAGGGGATTTTATAGGTGAGTTGTTAGAGATATAGGCTTTTCCTGTTTGCAGTCAGGTTTGGGGGTCATGATTTGATCTGTGTTCTAGCCAAGTCTGTGTAATAATGGTCCAAGCCATAATGGGATTCTACCACGTGCTTCTAATGGCTTAAAATAACTTAGCACATTTGGCAGACAAGATGAGAGACCAGCTAAGGAACCCGGATTTATACTGATATTGTTAATTCCCAACAGATGAGCAAATCATCTGGGGGCACTTTGGGAAGAAAATCTGATTCTGTGACCATCTCAAAGCTCCATGTCATAGGCATATCACACTCAAACCACAGGACACAATAGGAACCAGCTATAAAAACTATGGGGAGACTTTAATATGTGGTTAACTTGGTTCCCTTCCTGTTGTAAAGAATCAGTGCCATGATCTCTGACGTTCATGAGTGGTGTGTAAGGGGCATTATTCATATCCCTACTGTTCTCTGCATTGTACAAATTCAATTGTAACAGGCATAGTCCTAACCTTACCCGTGAAGACAGAAAGCCCAGAAACATGCAAACGCATGGTCAGACACACCAGAATTAATACATTGTACAAGGAGAGAGATGAGGAAACTCACACTTCTCGGCCTGGATTTTGAGGTCTTCTGCATTCTGGCTCTATTATATTTTTGTGGCCCTTCCCCTCACCCTACAAAGTATTCCAGTCATGTAAGATGATTTGCTACCACCCACCCCTTTCAAATAAAATGGGCCTTGAACTTTTATACTTCTGAATCTTTAGTAAGCTCATCCCACTGTCTGGAATCTCCTTCTGTCTAGCGTTTCCTAGATGTATGGCTCATCCTTCCAGCTCCTGCTTAATGGGCCTCAGCCTTGAGGACTTCCCAGATTGCCAGGTCAGAATTCATCTCTCCCTTCCTTACACTCCCCTCTGCTATATTTACCCTCTTGTAGTCTGCCTTATCTTCTTGTCTCAGTCTCCTCTGTGGCAAGAGACCAGGTTCCCCGAGCTCTAGCTGTGTAGAGCTGGAAGAGGCAGTGTGGGGGTGAGAAGTGTACCCTTTACGGGCAGTCTGCAGATGAGATGAAGAGAGTCAGGAGGGCAGGTGTGTGCATGTGTAGTTGTGTGTGCACGCACATGCACATGTGCACAGATGGGTTTTCCGCATGTAAAAGTATGAGATCAAGTCCATAAGCCACACCCTGAATTAGTTCCATCATTCTAAAGTCACAGCTCCCTGGATACCTATTCAAATATGTTAAATCAAGGGGATAAATATCTCAGTTTTATGGGATTTTGATAAAGTGTTCCCTGTGATATCAGGTGCACTGGTGCACCCTCAAAAGTGAAAAATAGGACATTCCAGGTGTCACAGGCTCTGTTCCAGGGCCCACAGATGTCAAAATGCAAAGTGTGCGGTGACTCTGAATCATTCTTGCAAAGATGAGCAGAGAAGAGGTAGTCTGCCAAGTGACTATTGGTGTTTTCCGCAGCTGGTTCATAGTTCGGTGCTCCAAGCGCCTATTCTGGAATGAGCCACATGTTCCTGATGCTTGGCAGCCAAAGAAATCCTGATTCAGGGCCCAGGCCCTGCCACAGGGATGAGCTAGATTAAGACTTTTCAGTTTCCTATGTCTCGTCTGTCCCCCAAACCACAGCCTCTGGAGGGTGGGGAGAAGGGAGAAGACAAGGGCCATTTCTTCTCAGTCCAGCGGAACTGCCTTCATATTCTGCTTCCTTGCCCCTCAGTTTAGAATCGACTGCTTGGAAACGTGAGCTTTAGCCTAAGGTGCTCATTTACCAGTGTTTCATCTGGGTTATCTGGAACAGAATGGAAATCTCTGCCTGCAGCCAGAGTCCCCAAGGGAGCGAAGGTGGGGAGGGGAGACCACAGCCTTGATGGGCAGCTGTGCAGAGATCCCAGCTGCTGGGAGTGGGCTGCAAGAAAATGTATTCTGGAGCCGAGGGCAAATGAAAAACTCTCAGAAAATAACCCTGAGTGCAAAGTGAAAACCCTGAATTCCTAAACATCTTGGTTTAAGATGTCAAGTCACTGTAAAGTATAAAAGCATTTTATAATCCTCTAATCTGCACAGTGATCTGTACATTACTAATCTGGGAGTTAAAACAAAACAAACAATAAAACCTTTGGGGAACCGTACACATCCTTCTACTTAGTCATAGACAACTCCCGGGGGCTCATGGCATGTTCACACCTTTGGCAAAATGGCTTAGTGCCTAAATGAAGAATAGAATCTGGGTGAAATCAAAGATGCAAATCAGCTGGGATTTTGCTCCAGTATTTTTCTAGAGGGACAGTGGTTCTCGACCTTGGCCACATATTTGAATCACATGGAGAGCTTTAAAAACTACTAGTGCCTGGGTCCCAGGCCAGAGATTTTGGTTTAATTGGTCTGGGGTGTGGCTTGGGCATTGGGGTTTTTAAAGCTCTCAGGTGATTCCAAGTGCAGCCACGGCTGAGCACCAGGGGTAGAAGGAAGAGTGGGGATACGTTTGCAGCTGGGGGTGGAGGGGAATCACACAGCTTTCTAACCATTACGTTCCAAGTTTATTGTGAATAAAAAGAGCTTTTCTCACTGTTTTGGAGTACTGTGTCAACAGGCCCTGGTTTTTTATCCTAAAAGTCAGATGTGAACTTTTCAAAGGCAATTTTTTTTTAACAGTCTGAAGTGAGCATTTTTGCTATTTCAAAAGAACGGCTTCATCTCATGTTTCCCTCTAGTGTGTGCTAGAGGGGAAACTAGTGTGCACACTAGTGAGATGAACATGTTGCTCAAAACACAGCATAGAAGTGTGCACGTCGCACTTTATGAGAGGAATTAAGAACCGAATCAGATGAAGCATTTGCACAGATAATGAACTCTGCGTTTAACATTGAAAAAAGAAAAACATTGTGCTTTTCTTGAAGGGTAAGTTCTCAAAGGCATTTAGGTTTCTTTCAGGTCCTGGGCTGTGGCACGGAGAGTTCCCTACAGACAAAAGGTGGTTCAAGCTCTCTCCAGGCAAGAGGAAAGGGGGGGATTAAGTATATCATTCAGTTCTTTCACCGTATTTTCCAAATTATGTCTATAATTATTTACTTAGATAATGCTATATACCTTGGTTATGGCTACTATCTCTTTTTGAACCACAGGACACCCTGAAATGAGCACATGGGTTAAAAGAATCCAAATTCTCTAAGTTTCAATGAGTAGTAAGCTTACATTAACTAAATATTTGTCAGGCTCATTTCTGTATATAGTTACTTCTCTTTATTTTTTTCTACAGACTGACTCAGAGCCTTACGTGTAATATTTTTATAAATATACATACTCATATATATATTTGTATTTCTACTTGTACAGTGTCCGTTTCAGACTTTCTGAACTGAAACACTAACTTGAACATTGCTGGTTAGACTGGGTACCACCTTCCTGTTCGCTCAAGGCCAGCTCCTAAATCTCTCTAATCCCAGGCACCTTTCTTGCTCCAGCCTCTGCTGCTTATCTCTCCTCCTAAGGGGCTCTGAGTGCCCTTTTAAAAGGGCTAAAGATGATATGGTTGTGTCTGCAGAGCAGGGCCTTTTCCTTCAGGTAAAAGAGGGCTCCATTCTAATGCTTGCATTTAAAAAAGGGATCCTCTTTTTTTCTGACTTTTTAAAACCAGCACCTGTGTGGGTTAATAGCTTTCCTCACACACTTTCAGCTTGAACAGCACTATTGATGGTTCTTACCTCTTACAGAACATCAAAACAAATTCCAAAGGCATTAAAAAAGTACATATAAAAAAATGAAACAAAAAAAGAAACTAGAAGAAAGATACATATTCATCTGATTCTAGGAACATAAATACATAGACATATAAATGGAAAGGAAGAAACCACAAAGCAAAAGATATATAGATTTAACTATATAAAAAGGGAATACTTCTGTATGTCAAGATAATACCCTAAAACTGAAATAGTTGGAAAGACAGCAAATAAAATACTGGGGAAAATATTTAACATATGTGATAGTTAGCAAAGGGAAAACTGCCTTATGTTACAAAAAACTTACAAATCATTAACAAACAGATAATAACCCAAATGAAAAATAAGCAAAAGACATAGAAAATTGATAAAAGAAAAACTAAGAGACATGAAAAACTTTCAAGCTTACTAATAATACTCAAAGATACAAATGAAGATGAGAATATATTTTTCATTATGAAGTTGGCAACAATTTAAAAATAATACTGTTCTGTGTTGGTGAGGTATATCCGAAATAACAAAATGCTCACATTTCCTACTCCTCAGACCTCCACAACTAAGCTTGTCTGAGGTAAGAACATTGAAGAGCTAATTATAGGAGATAAGGTTCTATAGCTCAGTGGGTTCTAAGGTGAGCAGTCTGGAAACCAGGTCATTTGAGGAATTGTTGAAAGAGTGAGTGTTTGCTTGGAGGCTAGAACTCTACAGGGAGACCTTGAAAAACCGTTATGAAGAAGGTATAGATTTACTCTGCTTAATTTTTCCAAAGCAAGGGTAGAAATGGGAAGAAAACACCCTCTGGCCACATACAAGGAGGATCTTTCCTACAATCAGAACTGTCTAGTCCCAGAGTGGGCTGACTCATGACATGAGCAGTCTCAATAAACAGAAGCTGACGGGCTTTCTGTCAGGGACATTATAGAGGAAACTTCTTGATCTCAAAGAGTATTTCCAAATTTTTCCTCTATAAAGTCATCTTTTAATAACTGCAGAACTTTCATAGAGTGGTTTATTTTAAGAAGAAACTAATTTAAATGATCCCAGGCAAGTGGAGATAATGGAAACCTGCAGGGAGTACATCTGGTTGAACAGAGTTCAAAAACTCCAGGTACCAACTAATAGCAACAGTATAGAAATTCAACACTTAGATGTCTTGAGTCCGCTGAGGTAAGTGGAATAATGGCCCTTTGGTCCCAGAAAGCAGGTCTTCAGGTTTTGTTTCTGAGTGTGTGGGTGAAGTCTTGGTATAGAATTCTTAGGGTTAAGACTTTTCCCAAAGCTCCTTTTACCAGATCTGTCCATATCCAAAAATAGATGTGGCACTTCTAGTCATCATTAGAGAGAGATTGTGATAGGTCAGGTGGTAGCTAGTTCAACCCTCACACTTGCCAAGCTCTGAATCTGGAGATGAAGTATCGTAATGTGGTCTGTTCCAACAGGGACATGAAGATATTTTTAAAAGTCTCAGCACCTGGGAGTCAACTTGAGTATTTTCAGAACTATTCTGTTTGGCTAACATCAAATGACACCCTTCTAAAGGCAAGCAGTTAGATGCCAATGTTTTTCTTTGATATAGGATTTAATGAGGGTGAAATCAAAGCAAAAGTCATATCCCGAAGAGATGGAAAAAATAAGCAGTATGTAGAAAAAGAAAAAAAAAATATGTTAATTTCTTCACAGAATAGGCAATAAGATTCTGGGTTCATAGGAGTGTTAAGTTTCTTTCAGCTAAAATCACGGCAGCTGAAGGAGAGGCTCATGCAGATAGGAAATTTAAACATTTAATATGGAACCTACTAGCCTCAAAGCAGAAATATTCTACACCTCTCTCATGTGCCACCCATGCTTCCTGTTAGTTGTTTGTTTCTAGTAAGAGAGATGAACTCCTTTAGGACAGGGACCGCAAAATCCCCTTCCCCCTCCCCCAAACACCCCATATTAAATAGTTCTTGAAGGCTATTGATGATGTAGGCTGGCATTAGGAAGATCAGGAAATATTCTGAGAGAGAGAATTTGCATTGAACTTTATATTCAGACTTTTCCCCCTGATTTGTCTACTTGGGATTCCTGAGGCAGGTTAGACTGCTGAAGGGGAACAAGTTATGTCTGGAACAAAGTAGGATCTCAATAAAAGGTGATGAATGGACGAAGATATATGTGAAGCCTCACATGTCAGCATCTTTCCCTCAGAGATGTACTTCTGGGCTTGTGTTCCATTAGGTGAAGTGGAGCTAGCTAGAGGTGCCTATGTGTATGGGGTCAGAATATAATAAGTCAAGACTAATTTTTATAGGCCCCAAATTAAGGCAATTTATAGTTACTGCTGGCATTTAATAACCCTTTTGTTTGATAAGAGCATAGAAGAAACAAGGGAATTCCCCAATTTGGCTGAGAAAAAAAAATAGCTTTATCAAAATTCTGTGACTGGGGGAGGGGCACCTGGGTAGCTCAGTTGGTTAAGAGTTCAATTCCTGATTTCAGCTCAGGTCATGATCTCACAATTCATGGGTTTAAGCCCCAAATTGGGCTCTGTGTCGATGGCACAGAGCCTGCTTGGGATTCTATCCCTCTCTCTCTCTCTCTCTCTCTCTGTCCCTCCCCAGCCCTCTCTCCCTCTCTCTCTCAAGAAAATCCAATGAAATTTGAATTAAAAAATATTCTATGACTAGGAAAAAGTATCTTAGAAGCAGCTCAGAGAAAAATTTTCAAGAAGGCTCTGAAATTAGGACTTGTGAAGAAAAGTTGACAGAACTGGGATGAATTAGCTTAGGAGAGAGAATATTGTTGAGTAACCTGATACTCTTCACATCCATTCTGTGAAGAGCCTACGATGAAATGAAACCAAACAGTATTGTGACAGGGTTATCTGTACTGAGTATTTGTCAGTATGTCATTACAATTTTATATTGCTGGACTGTTGGGGTAGCACAGAATTGAGGAAGGTGCACTGGATTTGGGGCCAGGAAAATGGGGTGCTAGCTACTTTCTAGCTCTATCACTTAATAGTTGTGTGACTCTCTCTCTCTCTCTTTTTTTTAATGTTTATTTAGTTTTGTGAGAGACTGCAAGCAGGCAGGACTCGAACTCAGTAGCCAAGCCATGAGATCATGACCCGAGCCCATGTTGGACACTTAACCAACTGAGCCACCCAGATGCCCCAATAGTTGTGTGACTCTTGAATAAGTCACTTAATGCTCTAAGACTTGTTTTCTTCAACTCTAAAGTACAAGGGAGGCAGGAATTCTTCAATTTTCTTCATGGGGCTCTTCAGAATGTCAAATGACATAATGGCTATTAAAACCATTTATTTTTATCTATAAAGTCCAAGCTACAGTAGGCCACAGTGTTCTTATAAAATTAAGTGTTCAGACAGGACTGAAATTGTGGGCACTCCTTCCCCAGAGGTCTTCAAAAGTAGAGCATCCTCTAGTCTAGTTGGCTTTGCCACAGACTATCTATCTAAGGGAATGGAGAATGAACCAGATCACTGCAAAATGTCATTCTTCCCAAGATTCTTTACATCTACTGATTCCCTTAGGTTTCTGTGTTAGAATACAATACTCAATGTGATGAAAGTTCCTTCTTTCTTTTCTAATTTTTGGATAGTTTCCCCTTCAAATTGGAATTGAACAAGATACATAGGGCAGGGCACTGGGATGTGACCAAACACCTGTTCTTGGTTTGACTTTTCCCTAAAAACATGAGTCCTGCTTTTTGATATAAGTTGACTTCTTTGGCCCAACTTCATGTTGCTTCCCTGTTTGTTGAAAGACATTAGCGATATTTATGTCTTGGGTAGAAATAATTCTCTAGAGGACAATGTTTACTGCTTTGTGTGCACATGGGGCACTGGGCAGATTCTCTCCTTTGTGGATGACAGAGATGCCCCAAAGGTGCTCTCTGACTTATCCAGAATGGGAACTAATATTGTTTTGGGTGTAAATGGTCAGTCTTTCTCTCAGAAAGGTGAGAAACCAGGGAACAGGACAGAGGATGGACTTGCAGCTGGAGATTTTCTGGAGAAAATATTACTGCCACTCCCTCTTATAGCACAGGCTCTTTGTGTGGCCTTTTAGTGGCCTGAGGAAGCTACTTGGCTGGTGACCATGGAGACAACAGGCTCCAAAAGTGAAGTGGGAGTAGGGGAGGGAGAATGGAAGAGAATAATTGAATTTTGGAGTTCAATGGGAAGCAGAACTCTTTTGGCTCAACCTCCCACTGAGTGAGAATCTTGGAGCACCTCTGAGATGGCCATGGCCGCTCACTCTCTGAGTAATAGGCTACCTCCTAAGAAACCCTGTCCTCAGTCAAACCAGGCAAGCCTTTGGAAAATGAGCTCTTTTTGTGGTGAAATCTTTCTCTTTTAAATTGTACTCCTGGTTTGCTGTCATTTTAGAGGATTCTAGGCTAAATCTGTTTTCTTTCACTTAATCCCTGAAATATCTGAAGAAAGTCCTCATGACTTACCTTATTTTTCTTCTCTGAATTAAATCTCCCTATTTCCTTCAGCCATCTTTAAAGCATATGTATTCCAGGCACAGAATACCCTTCTCTTGTACACACTTCAGTTTTCTAAGTTTCTCTTCTCCTATCCTATGGGGTAGAGGGCACCCACCTTTTGTCTGATTCTGAGAATGAGAACTATCTCTCACCTAAAGACTTTAGACTAACTATCTCTCACCTAAAGACTTTGAGTAGCAGGTCCTATGATTGGTTTACTCACTGAAATGAGAAACAGGAACCCTCATTTATGGACTTGGATGCCTAGACTATGCCTGATTGTGGCCCTAAGGGTGCTTCCAGTACCTGACAGTACTTGACCCCCAAGATCATGTGGAAATATCTTTTCAGAGATTTCAAATATACCCAGTCCTGATGGCAGCTCCAAGAGAATGAGAATAACCCCATGTTTTCAACCAATCGTAAAAGTTTGCTGGCATTTCTCTACTCCTGAAACCCCAGGCCAAAAAGTCTAACTGGCTTATATGGCACCCTGACTTGCTCCATATCCTCTTTCTGGTTCCTCCAGACAAGAGCAATCACAGGTTCCTCTGCTCCCAGAGCCTTCCATCCTCTTCTGAGCTAATATGGCTCCAGGCTGCAACAAGGAATTAGCAGACACAGAACACAGAATCTGGCCCTAGAGGCTTATAAAACAGAGAAGGAGACACCAAAGGCTGAAATCACTTCCTCGCATTTCCTTTCATCCTCTCCTGCAGAGTATGCTTCACCAAAACCACACCCTTCCTGTGAGACCCCTATCTCAGAACCACTGAAGGCTCTTGCACTTATTTGTAGTTATGGAGCAGAGCACTGGGGGCACTGACTGTGCACCTGGTAGCCCCTACTGGCAGCTAACAGTTCAGGATGGCACAGCACAGGGTCAGAGCCACTGAGGTCTAGAATGGGAGAGGTGCCAAATTAGCAGTAGTTTACAGGAGAGAAACAGGCTTAGAGCATTAAGTGAAGGGCTCAAATTTTCACAGGGAAGTAGAGGCAGGATTAGGTCTGGAATCCAGTTCCCTAACTCCCAGTCCAAAACTCTCTTTAATACGATATATGTAAAATCATATGTGCATGTATTTATGCCTATATACATACGCATGTGCATGGGTGTGTGAAATTTTCATTTGTAGAAGGTTTCATTTCACCCACAGGCTCTAATTTGATTCTCACAATAACCCCCATCTGACAGGTAAGGGAGCCGAGGTTTGCCCAGTTAAATGGTAGCAACTGGATTCATATCCAGGCCTTCTGAGTCCAGTTCCCTCTTCTTTCAATTGCATGGCATTGTTATTTGATCTCAGTGGGCGTTACCAAATCCCTCTTCAGGACTCCTGTGGAATGAAATTCTCTTTTTCTCTATTCCTCTGACATTCTCAACAAAGCCGTAACACAACTCATCAAGGTGGTGACAAGGTGGGGTACGAGACGGCATAATTGGAATGTATGTGATATCAGTAGCCAGTGGGAGTTGCTTCAGTCACTCTTAAGGATGGGAACAAGCAGAAGGGCCAAGGTGTGGCCAGGTTCATAATCCTGGAGGTAGGGACTTAGGGTGGGGTAAACAGGGTTGGAGGCTTGTGCCCTCGGTTGGTGGGGGAACAAGCTCATAAATTGATCCTACCCTCTGACTGCCATCTCCTCCTGTTTCATGGATTTCCATCTGTACCTTTGTTATCATAATCTTAACAAGTGTTTTAGCAACATATTATCTTAAAAAACTGAGAAGACTCTGCTTTGGAAGAGCATCTTAGAGATGTCAGAAAGAGAGCAATTTTTTTCCCTCTTCCTCCCCAACGAACTAGAGTCCCGAGTTGAGGAAAAGGAACACAATGGGCATTTACTGCACACTTATTATGTGTCAGAAACTTTACATAGATTACCTTATTTACTCCTCTCCACATGAGATGAAGAAACTGAGACTTGCAGATTATGTAACTTGTGCAACGACACACAGCCAACAAATGGCCTGTTGGACTAAAGCATTTGGCCAGTTCCTTCCACGCAGTACACATGACTTTCCAACGCTGGGCAGGCTCAGTTCCTAGTCTCACTGGCTCCACTGGACCCTGCATATCACAATCACTGCTGAGGTGTCAGCCCTTCTGCCAGAAATAACTTTGCAGGTCATTAGTGAGTGGCAGTGGGAGACTTGAACATATTCATGGTCCTCAGAAAATCAGACCCAGGGTGAGAATTTGTGAGCTGGAAGGGACCCTACCAAATATACAGCAACACTTGAATTTTGCAGATTAGAACACTGAGGCCAAGGGATTAGGATTAGAGGATCTTCCCAGGTCAATAATTATTTAGTGAAGCTGGGACCAGAACTGGTTCTCCTGCCTGAGATGAAGACCAGGAATTCAGCACACTGGTCATGAACTACTGGGAAATAGATAGAGAGTGGATAAAATACTCAAGAGAATCTCCTAATACAGGTAGGATTGAGAGGAAAGAAAAGTAGATGCAATGTACATGTAGCCAAAGAAAAGAGCCAGTATGTGAACCAAGACTGAAAATACAGATCTAGGGTGGCCTGAAGAGACTCAATAAGTGACTTCCCAGATTGTGTTTTGTTCCCATTGCACATACAGTTGGAAGCCAAATGCAAGCCACCAAGGTTGCAGTGAAACAGCGAACAATTATAGCGCAAATAGTTGTGGGCAGCTGTGGGAGTGCAAGCCACCTGCTCCAAGTTTACAGCTTTGTTAAACTTGGTAAACATTAAAAATGCAATAGGAATGCTCCCAGTCTGTACAGCATCCCATACCCTGCCTGGGAGGCCTTACTCGGGGAGCTGAAGTGGCCTTGCCTGTGACCAGGCTCTTCTCACTGTGGCCTAGAGCTGTTTTCTCTTGGCAGAGGTCAGTGTTGTCAATAGTCTCTGGCAGAGATGGAGGCAGGTAGGGAGTATCACAGAATCATATATTTATAGAGTTTGAAGGGACCACAGAGCCCTCAAAATATAATTTCTCTTCAAACATTCAAATAAGGAAACTGAGATCCAAGAGGTGATGGATCTAAAGTTATACATTTAGGGGCAGAACAGACTCTTGAACTCTGAACTTTCAACCCTTTGTCCAGTGCTCCTCCTTCTAATGCCATGAGGTTTGTAGATGCTGACAAATAAGGAGTTATAGCATTATAGAATGTTACAGATGAAAGGGGCATGGTTTTCAACTACCAGAGTTTTTGGTTGTCACATGACTAGGGGATGCTATTGGCATTTAGTGGGCAGGGACCAAGGATGCTAATAAGTAGCTTGAAATGAGATTATCCTTCATAATGAATTGTCTTGCCCAGATACCAAAAATGCCCTTGTTGAGAAATATTGTGTCTACCATTTGACTCCACGGTTGAGGAATCTAAGCCTAGAGACAGGGAGGGGTTTGAGTCAGCAGTCCCCTGACTCCATTCCACTGAGCCCCCACATGAATTAGCAACACCAAAGGGGCAATTCTAGCTCCTTCCCCTCCCAGCTCCTGCTGCACTTGTTCTGAAGCTATTTCCAGGTTTGCACGTACTTGGACTTCAGGCCCTCCTGTCCATAGGGCTGCAGTAGATACTGGTGCACGAGCTTGTCCCTGAGGGTCCCGGCCAGTTTGATTTTCTTTCTTGATCGGTGCAGGTTGATGATAAAAAGTGTAATGGACCCTCGAACATAGTTGTGGCTGAGAAGGAGAGAGAGAGAGAGGGAGAGAGGGAGAGAGGGAGAGAGAGAGAGAGAGAGAAGGGAAAGATGGAAATAAAGTTGTCAGTTAGTTACTGCTAAATAATTTATAGGCTGCACCAGACAGGACTGCCTCAGGAAAGGGCACTTATTTTATAGTTCTTGGTCACCTACACCTTCAAAGACAGGAAGGCCTTGTTATTGTGGCTTCCTGCAAAGAAGATACCTGCTTCCCACCAAACTCTTTTTGTTTTTGTTTAAATGTATTAAAATGATTTTAGAAAACAAAATATCTTTTTTCTGAATATGAAAATAAAACATGCCGATTGCAGAAAAAAAGGGAAAAATACAAAGACATACAAAGAAGAAAAAGAAAATTATCCTATAATCCAAATATCTTGAGATATGATAATATTTTGGTAAACATCCTTCCAGTATTTTTTGTTTTATTAATTCAATATTAATTCAAATATTTACAGAGTACTTTCACACATACATATACATTTCTCAGTTTTCATTTAATTGGGACCATATTGTTTCTTCACTTTGTGAACATCTTAAACATATTCCCATGTTATTATGTTATTGTATTTCCTTCTATACTTATAGAAGAATGCTAAATTCTTCAATCATAGTAATGTTACATAATTTGTTTAGTTAACCCCCTACATTTGGGGACTTACATTGTTTTCAAATTTTTGCCATTTCAAATTACATATTCCATTATATAAACTTTTGCATATCACCATTATTTCGGATACAATCCTGGAAGTTGGGCACGTTAGGTCAAGGGGAATGCACATTGCATGGTTCTTAACCAAATCTCTGCTTCATTTCCAGTGATGCCCCTCCCTGTGGGAAGATTTTTTGTCCCTGCTCTGTTGAACCCTAGAGATTACACAATTGGCTTTGGCCAATAAAATGTGCTGTTAAAATCTTTGGGCATAAGCTTTAAGAGGCAGCCTGTGTTTTGCCATGTGTTTTGCTGTGTCACAAGACCATCGATGTTCATGACAGAGGTGACTCTATTGACCTGCATCCTGGAATGAGGAGGATGTGGAGCAGAGCTACAGCTGAGCCATGGCAGACAAGTAGCATGAATGAGAAATACACTTCCTTATGGAAAGCCGTGGAGATTTGTGGGTCCTCCATTATCATAGCATCACCTCACTCATCCTGATTGATACACACATTTTGC
This sequence comes from Leopardus geoffroyi, assembly GCF_018350155.1. Lineage (NCBI taxonomy): Eukaryota > Metazoa > Chordata > Mammalia > Carnivora > Felidae > Leopardus > Leopardus geoffroyi. The sequence goes on from NC_059334.1 coordinate 57,942,101, forward strand.
TAATATTGATGTTAATTCTCTAGAAAGCTTATACCAATTTGCTCTGTGCAGCTATCTATAAGTGTACCCATTTCCTCATACCCTTAAGAATAATGGATATTAACATTTTAAAATACCTTTCTCGGGCGCCTGGGTGGCTCAGTCGGTTAAGTGTCCGACTTCGGCTCAGGTCATGATCTCACAGTTTGTGAGTTTGAGCCCTACATTGGGCTCTGCTGACAGCTCAGAGCCTGGAGTCTGCTTTGGATTCTGTCTCCCTCTCTCTCTCTGCTCCCCCTACCCCCCAAAGTGAATGAACATTAAAAATAAAATAAAATAAAATAAAATAAAATAAAATAAAATAAAACAAAACACATTTCTCAACCTGAGAGGTGATAGTGGGATTTCAATGTTGTATTAATTTGTATTTTTAAAACATTCGTGCAGAGGTGCAGTATTATTTTCATTTGCCTGCTTGCCATTTCATCTCTCGTGTGAACTGACTATTCATGTCCTTTGCCCATTTTCTATTGATTTATAAAAACTATTTACTAAAGATGGTGATCCTTTGTCTGCATGTATGTTGCAAAATTTTCCCCAGGTTTCTTTGGCCAATTCAGTTTGTTTATATTTTATTTTGATGTATAGAAGTTAAAAACTTGGGGCACATGGGTGGCTCAGTCAGTTAAGTATCCTATTCTTGATTTCAGCTCAGGTCATGATCCCAGGGTCGTGGGATGGAGCCCTGCGTCAGGGTCCGCACTGAGCACGGAGCCTGTTTAGGATCATCTCTCTCTCTCTCCCTCTGACCCTCCCGCACTTGTATGTGCTAGCTCTCAAAAAAAAAAAAAAAAAAAAAAAAAGTTAAAAACTGTTAGGTAGTCAAATTTATCGATCTTTTTGATTTCTGCTTTTGCTGTTTTACCTAGACCAAGATTATAAAACTACTCACATTTTGGAATCCTTTTAAACCAGCACAGGATGTTCAGAAGCCTGGAAGAACTGTATGCCTACATGCAAGAGCCTTCCAGCATGTATCAACAAAACTATAATGATTTCCTTCTTTCTTGTAGGAAAAAAGACTTTGTTTCTAAGGGGTCCCCTAGGGCCCCATCTGGATGGGTTAATGAGAGGAAACAGAAGAAATGACCCAGTCCTGCCTTCAAAGGAGGATTTCAGAGAAACTCTAAGTCAACTTTGCCCAGAGGAAAATATCATTCCTTGCAGAAACAGCATCCCTTAGCCTCTGGGTCACTCACCTCTGCTTCTAAAGGTGCTAATGAAGAGTTGAGTGACTAAGGGCAGGTCAACATGATAACTTGGGTTGCTTTTGTTTTGTTTTGTTTTGTTTTGTTTTTTAATAATACAGTTACCAGGGCTCATCCTGGAGATGTTGATTCCATCCATTTGTGATGGGGGCTAGGATATATACATATATATCTAGGATATTTGGCAGATGAGTTGGGTTTGGAAACCACATGCTTAGAGTAATCCATTAAGTTTATTTATGAGAATAATTCCCAAAATATATTCCACTGACTGTGTGTCAGATGGTTCTTCTTGCGTCTGTAGGAGGGCACATTATTGTGTTCAAAGCTTTCTGGATGCCTGCACTGATATTCTGATAGATTGTTAAATGACTTCTTTCTGGCTCCTCCTCCTCTGGTCCTTCTTCTCAATATTCTGAATCATGTGAAGTAACTTTTAGAGCCAACTGAGTAGGTCAGAAGAGAATGCCTATTTACTGAGCAAGCTTGTGTCACTAGAGCTCAGAAGAGAGATGCTGCTAGCCTGTGTCAGCGTTACCATCGTTAAAAGAACACCAACTATATTCCATTGGTGGGTGGGCTTTAGGTTTAGCTTAGCTGAGGAAACTGAGGCAAACACCATTAATTACAGGCACTCTGGGCTTCAGAGTGTGAGCAAAAGTAGGCATGGATGGGTACCAATTTTGCCAGGCTGTGGTAAGCTCTTTTGCTAACTACCAGCAGATAACTTTCTCAAAGGCTAGTAGTGGAGGAGGGAAAGCTGTGTGCTTGCATTTACAAGTTTCTCCTCTGCAGAGCTGGGGCAGAATGAGCCCTGGGAGACTGCAGAGGAGAAGGGTGGGATGTGGGGAAGTGGTGGGTGGGAGGGAGACCTGAAATCACAGCATAGCTGCAGGGAAAGCTGTCTTTTCAAGCTGCTTGGCAATGGTCTGATTTCCATTTACATAGTTCCCCTGGGGGAGACAAACCTGTACTGAAAGCCAGCTCACAGACCAATGTGCAGAGGCTCTCACAGAATGCACAGAGCCTCCTCAGGTAGGAACTGGCATTGAAGACTACCTCAGCTGTCCCTTTTTCTGCCTGGTTGATGGGCAAAGGCATTAGGCAGAGGTCTTCTGGCTGCGAAGCCACATTCTTGGGTGGAGACTGCAGCACCAACCTGTGCTGAGAGTACTGTGTCAAGAATACAGATTCCTGAAGAATATGTATTCTCTGCCCACAGAAAAGTAAGCTTGGAGGAGTATCTGTTCCCTAAGACGATGGGGTCTGACAGAAAGCATGGCTGACAGGCAGTTGATCGTCTTCTGATGTCAAGTCCAGGTGGCTTTTGGTTCTCTTAGCAAATGTCCCTTTCTTTCTGGTGGAACATCTATCTTACTCCAAGTCTCATTGTGGTGAGACTTTTTCACCAGCAGACAATCCATGCATCTGGAGTGCATCTTTTTGGCTGTTCTTTTGCTGCCTGACATCTTCTCTGTGATGCCATGGGGGTAGGAGGAAGTGAGTCAGGGAAGGGAGGCTCAAAGTGGAGTATCCTGGATATAAGAGGTAGGGGACATCATATGGAGAGGTGCATGTTGACGTCCAGGTAAAAAACAGTCACCATTCTAGAAATGCCTCCAGTGAAGCTGAGAGACAGAGGAAAGGAAGAGAAGACGGTGCTTTGGAATCCATGGTCCATTTCCAGTGAAAGTCCATGTGTTTGAAAACTGGGTTGGTCCATTGTCTCCAAATCTAACTCAAAGTTTTTGGGTTCGGTAAAAGTCAGGCCATGTTTTGCCAAACATTTTTTCCCCTAATTTCAAAGCCCCTGTGTATTTTAAGGGAAATTTAATCCACATGTTTCTGATTCATTTACACTTAACTCATCAAAATATTGTTTTGTAAGAGCTATTTGATGTCCAAGAAGCCTCAGGAACCTTTTTTATGAGTCTTTAAAAAAATTCTTCTAAAAAACAGGAAGTCGTGTTTTGCCAATAATAAACAAACTTGAACCCCAAAAGGCTCAATTTTGCTTCAATATCCACCAGGTTCCAATTGGTTCTGAACTTGGCTAAGGACCTCAACTCCTCCCCAGAAACATACGTTATTTCAGCAGAATGGTTTATAAAAACAAGGTTTCCCAGTCAAAACTTATTTGTTCTCTGAACAAGAAGACCTAAGGCGAGAACTGCCACGCTGTCAGGCTCCTCATCTGTTAATTCTAGGAAAGAAGGCAGGAAAGCACCTGCTCGTGTTGGTATGCATACCTAACTTTTTATCCTAAATCCAGCCTAAAACACAACACTCTCCTAGGTCGAAACCAAACCACAATGCAAAAGTCTGCCAGGAAGGGCAAGGAGGTATTCAATTAGAGGTTGCATAACTGTCCATCAAGGAGGCTGTAAAAGGAATTTCTGTTGTATAGGACACCAGACCAAAAGATCTCTAAGGGTTCTTCCCAAATGTAAAATTGTTTGTATTATTAGTGTTGTTAGTTGTGTATAGTACAAATATCTGGCAAGATGCCTGGCATGTGGCAAGTGTTCAATATACACTGGAGTGTAGGAGTTGTTTGAATAGACACTCTCTTTGGGTCGTTCTTCTGATAAGTTTATACTTTCTCACCCAATCCCTGTTTTGGCCAAGGATATATATTTTCAGAGTACTGGTCAAGATTGAATAGTGGGAAGCCAACATGCCCACTCTGTGACCTTGACCTCATTGGCTATGAATAAACTAAGTGAATCAGTAGTGTTTCCTCATGACTGTTGTGGAAGATGAGAGGGCACATACAGGGCACGTGGCTTCCCAGGGAGAAGGAGCAGAGACACTTGTCCTATCCCTGTGCTTACCTGTCTGGGGCATTGAACATCCACAGACATGGAAGAGACCTGCAACTTCAGTGAGCTCAGTGCGTCCATTGTGGGCTTACTTTTCTAATAGGAACGTAAAGGTCTTCACCCCTATTATTATTGTTAAGGCCATATGTGCAATAGATTAGTCAAGTCTTGTCTTTCTTTTTTAATGGAGAAGAGGGATGATACTGACAGCAGCATAGCAGCACTGTTTCCCCAGCGAGGTTCGAAGTGAGTTCCCATAGAAAGTAGAGGTGCACTGGTGATGTAGGGAGAGTATTAGATCCATATGATTTTAGTAACTTATTTGAGGTCTCATGCTAGTGAATGGTAGAATAATTAACCACTCTACCACACCACCTCCTTCAGGATGCTGTGCTGATATCAAAGGGGAAGAGAGGCTAGAACTGGAAATCCTCAGTGATGTCTTGATGCTCTATGTCTGCATTCATTCATTCATTCATCAAACATTCACTGAGATTTTCTTCATGCCAGTCACCATATTAGACACTAAGAATAAATAGAACAATGAATGAGACACTGGCCCTGAGTTCACGGTATATTTGGAATATTCGTGATAACTTCCCACAAGAATGTCAAAGAATGTCAGGATGAGCACTGAGATGGGACTACGTGAGGAGCCCTCTGTGAGGACACCCAAATTCTGCTAAGCCCATGACTACTGACATTTTCCCCCTGGTTCCTCAGACCCATTGTAAACAGGGCACAATTGATGCTCTTCCCAACAGAGACAAAAGGTGCCAAGGGTAATTTTTCTCTCTTGAAGCTGGGGTCCGCCTTTTGAGTGATTTCCTCAGGGCCAGGGTGGAGACACGGAATACAATGTTTCCTTGTGTGGTGATCAGATAACTCCAGCCAAAGCCATAAAGTAGTCACTCTCTGTCAGGTATTGGATTGAGCTTCCTGTTGAGCAAAAGGGACGTTGAAAGCCTCTGGCCTCTGCCCAAACCAGCCTCCTCTCATCCACAATAGGCACTTGTATCTATAGACAAGACAACTGGCCCCTGGCCCTGCTATGTTCAGAGTGATTCTTTGAAAAATCTTATCATGATAAATTAATTGGCTTGGCTCTTCTCTCATCAAGGAAGGGGAAGGAGCGTCTATTGTAATCTGACCACTGGAGCTCTTTGTGCTATCCACTGCCCATGATCAGCGCCTGATAGGCCCACTGGAATTAAGGTCTGGCTGGAGGTGCTTGCTTCCTCCTCCCTCTCCCCCACCCCCAGGGTTTCTCTGCATTAAGAGAAAGAGTTCTCTTTTTCCAAGCTGCCTACTCTGCTCCTTACATAGGAAGTGATGTAAGAAAGCCATATTTGGTCAGATGGGTTTGGCCTTAGGCTCAGTTTTCAATTTTTACCTTATGATCTTCATGTTTTAAAATATTTTCGCTGCAAAAATTTATTTATCTAATGATAATTATTTTTTTGTTTGTTTACAGACAACTGTAGTGACAACCAGTGCTTCAGATCAAAAAGAGAAGGATTACCACACTGATTGTTCTGAGTCTAGCCCTGTAAAAAAAGGAAGACTAGATTTTATTAGCCTCTTAACATTTAAAGTAGCTGGAAAGATTTCTGAAATTCTGAAGATGGTTCTAAAGCTGGCATGACTACCTTTGGGCACTTCCGGTTTGGGACACACTGGTCTAGGGCTAGCTTCCTAGTGGTATAGCTCTCCAGCATGCACCTTAGAAATGTAGACTTATTTCCTCAAGCTCTGCCGGTGGATCAGAGGAAAAAAAATTTATATCTCTAGCCTTGGTTCAGGCATAGGTACACAAAAAATGCCTCATGGGCATTACATCAACTGACACAGAGAAAATGCTCAATAAAAATTTGTTGGATGAAGAAGTAAATGAACAAATGGCATGTATTTTTATGAACTTTTTGTGCATAAATCCTCTGAGAGTGAGAAAATGGTTTTACTTGGAAAAAAGCTTTTTGTCAGAGATCATATGAAACCCGCAAAAAGCGGGAGTAACGATTCCAGAAGCAGTTTACAGTAAGTCTTACAGGGGTCCCCAAATGTTATGGAATTTTAAGAGGGGTCCAAAGCCTGAAGCCCCTTGTGAGTGGCTTTCTGTGACATCTTCCTGAAGACTTACTTGTGGTGGTTTGTGCAGTGAGCATAAATCCTTAGTTTGTCCCGGATCACTCGGCCTGGCCGTGGCTTCCGTTGGAGCCCAGCCACATGCACAGCCAAGACTTTGGGGCCAATCAGGCGCTTGTAAAGGAGAGAGAGCCAGTAGTCCTGAGAAGAACAGAGAGATGGAGAGTCAGAGAAAGATACAAGTTGAGTGTCCTGAGTAAACATACCAATACCAGAAACCACTTCTTACCAGGGGTACAGTGAACCACAACTAATGAGACCCTAATCCTGTAAGCATGTCAACCCAATGAAGTGCTCACCTTGGGTTGATAATGAAATGGGCATTGTCTCAAGTGGCCTTTTCAAATGACCAAATGGGGTAAGTGGGGTGGACTCAGAACAGCCTACAAAACAAATGAATCAAAGTTTTTCACATATGAAATAATAACCTGGTATGGCCTTCCATTTTTAGCCTTCTTTTCCTATGACTTTACTTTCATAATGGTCTATGACCTGTATTTAACTGTAGAATAGAAGATTTCCAATCTTTAGAATTGTCATCAATATGAGAATCCAAAATGTCATCCTCCAAATATTGTCACTAAAGGCGATTAGTGTGGTGAGGGGAGATGAAGGTCCTCCAGGCAAAAGACCAGGGTTCTGGATTCCAGCGTCAGAAACACCAACAGAAGAATGTTTGCAAACCATGGTGCTAATCCTTGGTCATTCTCAATAGTTCTAAAATAAAAAGAATAATTCTAAGATAAAAGAATGTGATGCTTTTAACCATCCCAGCATCCATTTGTAACTGATTAATAAATACTCAATCTGTGGCCCACACATATATTTGAACTTACAAATGCCTATTCACTGCTGCCTTAATTTCTATGGCATTTGCTATTATCATATTTTGTTTTTACTCGATACAAGATATATTTTGTATTTTGTACTTGTTTTGTATTTGCTCTTATATCCAATTATGGGGCAATGACTTCAGTGTTCATAACTCGTCATGTAAAAAAGGGGTTCCTAATTTGTTTAGGGGCTTCCTCGCCGCTCTCTCCCCCTCCCAGTTCTGGAATTCCATAATCATGCCATTCAGTGCATTCACGCTACTCAAGGCCTTAAAGACATCACGCGTCTTTTCTCAGCCTTCATCTTTCCAGGCAGAAACCTTTTAATGATCTTCTCTTTTTTTCCCCCTCTAGTGTGGTCATCTATAATGTCAGCTGCCTAAAAATGTCTGTTGAAGTGCATAAAAAAGGATAAAGTCTCAAAGCCCCTTTGCCACCAGAATAGCTCTAAATTTGCCCTGAGTAGTGAGCTCTAAGCCTTGTCCAACCATCTACCTTAATTCATACTAAGTGTCCTCAGAATGGCTGTTAATTATGGCATCTTAATATTTAAAATGCCAAGTATTTTATCATTGTCAATCACATAAATGAAAAAAATCGCGGTTCAATCTCCTCCTATTTGACTATAATTTCTGTATTTTTGATTTGAAGTAAACTTCATGAAGTGATAGTCACCCAATTTCCAATGGGATATCCACTTTTTTCACATTGATTTATAATATATCTTTTAATACTATTAGTAAGAATCTTTGAAATGTATATGGAACGAATATTCCACCCAAATTTGTAGTTTACTTTTTATCACTTTTTATGATTTTTTTTGACATGGCCAATTTAAAAAAAAATTATAGGAAAATATATCAATCTTTTGATTTCTTTCACTTCTTTTATTTTTAGAAAGCCCTTCCTCACACAAGGATCAGATCAATCTTCACTGATATTTCTTCTAGTTCTTTTTATAATTATTTAAAAATTTAACCTCTTAATTCATTGAAAAATATTTTGCTGTATGGTACTAATTATTTTCTAAATTAGTCTACAACTAGTTGTAGCGTCATAAAGTTGATAACCTATTCCTAAACCCATCTTTCTCACATACCAACTTTTATATATATGTAAAAATATATAAATATATAATATATGCATTATAATTTGTAATATAATATATTATCCATTTTACATCATTTTCATTATTATAGTTTACATTTCAGTATCTAGAGTTTCAAGTTCATTTCATTCATAATTTTTCTTTCTTCATTCAAACTTTTTTTAATTAGTCATATCCACTTATTTTTCCAAATAAACTTTGAAATCATTTTTTGTAGCATTTGTTGTTACAGAGAAATTTGAGGCTAGTGTGAATTTTATTCTATGTTTATCTAGCCAGTTTATTTTCTTTCTTTTATATTCTGCCAGGGTGCTTATAGAAGTCATGTTTTATTCTTGATATCTGAACGTTTACCAGGAATATGTCAATATGGATTTCCGCATTAATTTGCTGATATTTGGGGAGTACTATTGTTCAGGAAGACTAAGGCCTTTTTTTAACCTGTAAGAATTTTCTTTAAGTATAGCTTTGAATTCTTTTTCTCTCTGTTTGTTCCAATCTTTGATTTAGGAATCTGTTAGCCCTCCATCCTCAGTCCTGCACTTCTATCATCTCCTTTCTCACTGTTTTTCATTTTTGCTTTCACTCTGCAAGAGGACATCTCAGGTTTGTCTTCTACATTTTCCCCAGGATCATTTCTGTCATCTGCTAAGTGCAATGAGTATTTTAATTGTTATTACAATTTTACTTTCCTTGTAATCTTGTCTCATTTAGCTTACCTGACTGGCACTCATTTAAAAAATTTTTCCCATGTGATGCGTGCTATGTGTATGTTTTCCATCAATTCATCAAATCGTTTCCAACAATTTTTCATGTACATAAAACTTACATGAGAGTTCAGAAGCATATGAGAACCCACCACCCACCTGAAAAACTACCATAATACCCACATGATGGTATCTAGTTATGTGATTCTTCCCTTTTCCGTTTTTGTGTTTTTCATTCTCTTGCTTCATATTTTAATTTTATCCATATAATTGCTCCAAAGCAATATATTATTTAATTTATTAGCTTTATAAAAGTGGTATCATGCTGTATATAATTCTGTGTGACATACTTTTTCACTTAACATTATGCTTCTAAGATTTATCCAGGTTGTTATATGTTCATTTTCAATATTTGTTCATTTTCAATATTGTATGATACCTTACTGTGTGAACATACTACAGTTTATTTATCCATTCTTCTGCTGATGGATATTTGGGTTGTGTCCAGATTTTTGCTGTTATGAACATCGTGGCTTTGAATATTCTTATTCCTGTTTCCCAAGACATAAGAGAAGCAATCTGGAGCAGTATTGTTCCAATCGTGATTGGAAACCAGCAGCAGACCCAGCACCCAGGCGCTTCTCAGAAATACACATTCACAGGCTCTATCCCAGACCTACTGAATCAGAGTCTCCAGGGGTGGGGCCCCCAAACTGTGGGGCTCTGCAGGTGATTCTGATATTTATTAAAGTGAGAGAAGCATTGTTCTAGAGTACAGACCTAAGAATGGAATTGCTGTGTCATACACAAGTACACAAATATTCAACTTTACAGGCTAATTGCCAAACTGCTTTACAAAATGACTTCAATTATTCCAACTTACACTTCATCCAGCAGTGTCTGTAGGAGTTCCCCTTGACCCATATCCTTGCCAACACCTGTTATTTTCTGACTTAATTTTTGCACAAAAATCTAGTTCTTTTTGTGTGTTGTTTAAGAAGTCCTTCCTCATGTCTGGTTCATAGATATTTTATATTTTCTTTTATAACTTTTGAAGGTTTTTTTCTTAATCATTAAATATTTAATCAATCTGGAATTGATCTATGGGTATGGTGTGTTAGGTAGGTATCTAATTTCATATTTTTCCATGTGGGTAGTCAGTTATATCAGCATCATTTATTTATTTATTTATTTATTTATTTATTTTTTAATTTTTTTTTTTAACGTTTATTTATTTTTGGGACAGAGAGAGACAGAGCATGAACGGGGGAGGGACAGAGAGAGAGTGGGAGACACAGAATCGGAAACAGGCTCCAGGCTCTGAGCCATCAGCCCAGAGCCTGACGCGGGGCTCGAACTCACGGACCGCGAGATCGTGACCTGGCTGAAGTCGGTCGCTTAACCGACTGCGCCACCCAGGCGCCCCTCAGCATCATTTATTAAATTGTGTCTTCTTTCTTTCATGATGTGCAATGTCCTCTGTGTTATATATCAAACTTCCATATATTCATGGGTTTGTTTTGGGGCTTTCAATTCCATCCCTCTTTTCTGTCCTGTATCACTGCCACACTGTTTTAATTGCCATTGTTTGATATATGTCTTGAAATCTGGTAGAGCAACCCCTCCTATCTTACTCTTCAGGAATGGTTTTGCTAATCTTGGGCCTTTGCTCAGCCACAGACATTTCAGAATCAGATTGTTAAATATCTAAACAAAATCTGCTGGGACTTTGGAATTTCATTGAATTTACAGCTCAAATGAGAAGAGTTTACATTTTTATCATATTAAATCTTCTTATCCATAAATACAAAAGGCAGCGAAACATAAACTCCTTCTAGTTATGGAATTTTTTTTCTTTCTTTGTTTCTTTTTTGTTTCGTTCTTTCTTTCAAAGTTCACAGTCATGTAATTTTTTTTTTCTATTAAGAAAGTGTCTTAGATCTTCCACAATGAAAACAAATCTTGAAAGGAGAAGAAAACATGGAAATGTTTTCAGTTCAGAGACTGAAATCAGGAAACATTTTATTTTTAGGAGTTTTCTGTTAACCATTTTGTAGTAAGCATAGCAATAAGGAGAATCTGGTGTTAAGCCCCAAACTTGCCCTGTTGGCAAATTCACTGATTTTCCATTTCTAGAGAAAGCACTTTCAAAGGGCTTCTATATTCCTTTTCTCCCTTTTTTTTCTCTGCTTTTGGTATTCTATGAAAACTATTTGCGATGATCTCTTCATTTCCATTTCCAAAACTGTACATGGGTAGACAAAAGCCTTCATTTCCCCACCTCCCATCCCACCCCACCCAGCCCCCAGAATTCAAGGATAGTGTGCTCGGGTAAAGCATGTGATCTAGGCAATAGCTGTGTGTTTCTCAGATGCTGGAGGCAAATGTCTGCTTTTTTTTTTTTTTTTAAACCTCTTTACATTTAGCTCATACATATATTTTAAGCGCACACACATTTGTAATAACATTGTGTATATAGGTGTATAAGCAATAGATTGATAAACATGAAACTTAGGATAATGGTCATGTCGGGTGGGGCAGGAGGAATCAGAGGAATGGCATAATGGGAGAATGCAGAGGCTGATAGTAGTGTCTTAGCATGAGACTGGGTGGTGGAATCAAGGTGCTGATTATATTGTTTTGCTTTAAAAGTAACGTAGGACTGATCATCTTTTAAAAGTGCCAAGTAAGATATTAAAGAGATAATACAGGAACATTATGGATGCATTTGCTTACCAGAGCTCCCTTCTGAAGGTGACCTTGTTAATCCACCCATAGGCTGGCATCTCTTTGAATTGTCTTGCCCATAGAGAGATGGCTTCATGGTGATAGTGTTCCTAGTCCACCACCTCTTCCCTCAGGGTAATGGAGGTTTGCGTTGGTGCCAGTTGATGGCAGGTTAAAAGCCAAGATGAACGTGAAAATTTACCCTTTACTTAGTTCCACGTGCCATTTTCAGACTCCTCTCTCACTTTGATCTTCTCTCACTTCCCTGTGTATCCTACCTCTTTTTAAAACTCCACCTTTCCTGTGTCTCTGTGTTTATGTCTCCCTCACGTACACCAGCTCTCAGCAGGATCAAACTGTATTTCCTACCTGCCTCCCTTCAATAGTCCCTCCCTCCTTCTCCTCTTTCTTTTATTTTACTATGAATATGTGCCGTTTACATAATCACAAATAAAACTAACCAAATGAAATGATTTCTGAATATCTCTTAAGGAAATGACATGAAAAGGCAGAAAAAATTACCTTTATGCATAGACAGGAAAAAATAAAGAATGCACATACATATCTAACAACAACAATAACAACAAAAAGACATTATATGAAAGAAAGGTGGAATATAAACATAACTTTTCAGACAATAAGTCATCAAGAAGAAAGACTAATATAATTTTTTATGTCAATAATAAAAAAAACATCCAAAGCAAGGAGTGCATCGCAATTTTCATGAGACAAAGAGAGACACAGACAGACATTCTTTAAGTGTATCAGACATAAGAAGAGGTGGAAGAAAAATAGTGTCCATTTATTAGCTGGAGAGGGAAAACTAATAACAGGTGACACTAAAAAGACAGAGGTTTTAAATCTTTTCTTTTTCTTTACTATTTGTCAAAAAGTCAATTGTTGTCTGAAAGCCAGACAATGCAGTATATGGAGTGAGTTGAACCAAAACAAATGGGAAAAGAGAAACAAACTGACAGTATTTTGCAGAATTTACTGGATTAATCACTGAACTGTGTGTTCTCTGAGGTCTAAGACTACTTACCCTTTCCTTGCAGGAGGTGCTACAATAAAATTATGGAATGTGCACTATGTTTAAGACTCCATGCCAGGCGTTAGTGGCATGGAGATATACAGTAGTGAATAAGACAAACACAGTTCTTGCTATTATGAAGCTTATATCTAGCAAGAAGAAGTCCTTAAGCCAATGAGTTAGGCAATTAATTAATTTCAATAGTGCTAATGGTAGTGGAGGAATCTATGAGCCTAATAGAACTTGTGACGCCCTGGTGGGGTGGTGAGGAAAGAAGTCTCTCATGGAGTGAGAGACTTCATTTAAGATTTGAGGGAAAGAGGGGAGGGGCTTGAAAGTGTTTTGGTCAAGAGAAAGAGGTTATGCAAAGTCTCTGAGATGGGGAGGGGTTTGGAATGTTTGAGAATCAGAAAGCAAACCAATTCAGCTTGGAGCTCAGCACTGACTACAAGATGAGGACGGCAGAGCCAGTTCTTGTAGATCTCAGGATTCTAGATTTTGTCTTAAAATCAATGGGAAACCATTGTAGAACTTTAACAGAAAAAGTGACATTATTCAATTTACATTTAGCAAGTTGACCCTCACAGCTGTGCAGAAAATGGATTGTAGAAAACCATTTAGGAGGTTAGTTTAGAAGAAAAATGATCATTTGATTAAGGTGAGGAAGTTAGAAAGAAGAAGAGGGATTTGAGAAATATTTAAGAGATGAAATCGATTGTGTGTGGTGATTGATTGGATACAGAGAATGAGCATGAAACTGGATTTGGAGCTTTTTAAATGCTCAGATCCTTAATTCCAGAGGATGGGATGGCTATGGCAGGACAACAAGAGCAGTGCATCCCTTCTACCCTCACCCCACCTCCTCCTAACCCAAACCCAGCGCGCAAAAGCTTAGTGACATTGAGTTCTGCCAGGGATACACCAAAGAATATACCTGAAAGAAAATCAAACAGAGCGATAGTGATACCTAACAAATGTGCACTGGTTAAATATTTCCTAATGCATCCCTAAAATTTAGTTCTGAAGTTTCTTTTTATCACTTTTAATGCATACAAGTCCAATGCACATTTTTGAAATGTTCTGTTTTTTTCACTTACTTTACTCACTATTTCTCACATTTACTATTTCCACTAACCTAAAGCTGGGTAAGGGGACCTTTGCTTTAGAAAGCCAAGGTCTGGTCCTCCTTCAGCAGTACCCTTCTCCATGGGGCAAGAAGTCCACAGAGCCAAGGGCCCATGCCTCTTTCTAAACCACATTCTGAGCCCCTGTGACCCTAGAATTCTCTGCTCAGATAGTCCCTAGCTTGTAGTCAGGACTTGCATTGACCTCAGCCAGGAGACTGGCTTCCTAAGAGTGGACTGTAGTTGGGAAGCATGCACCCTAGCCTGAAAAGGAGGTAAGGGGCAGCTGGTTATGGAGGTCTGATTGGGTCTTGGGCTTGTAGACTGGGTTATTTACACTGCATGACCATGACACCTTTGATGATACACTAGGGGTGGGAAGGGGGTGCTGGGTTGTGGCCCTAGGTGCTGACCAATCAAGTGAGAGCTAAGAATACATTCTTTACTTCTACAAGCATTTTCTGAGCACATATTAGTGGCATGCAAAGTATTCTGTTGAGTCTGGGTGATACAAAGATGAACAAGACATCTTCCCATCCTCAAGGAACTTAGTGGTCAAGATACATATAAACAATTCTTTGTAAAATGAGGCTGACTAAAGTAAACTTTACATGAGCAGAAACCACTGTAATACTTTGGGAGTTCAGAAGAGGAAATAATTATTTACAACCAGGAGATTCAGGGAAAGCTTCACAGAGAAACAAAAGTGGTGAAATAATTTGCTTAGAGTTGAAAGATACATATTCAAATCCTGGACAGTAATTTATTATCTCTAAACCTCAATTTCCTTGTAGGGGTTTAATGAGATAATATATCTGGCAACATCTGTCATAGTGCCTGGTAAATGAAGTATTTAATACATGTTGCTTTTTCTTCTCTTTATTCCTTGAAAGATTTTTTTTCTAGCCTCCTGAAAATAGTTATATTCCAGTAGGTACATAGTTATATTGCAAGTTGCCCAGAAAACATAAACAAAACTTGTATGTATGTGGGGGGAGGGGTTGGCTGTGTGTATTTGAGGGGGTGTGAGCATGTGTGTGTATGCACGTGTGCGTGTGCTGGGAGATTAAAGAAGGTTGGAAGGAACCTCATTCAGATCAAGGCTTACCTTTGCATCCCCAGTGCTAGTGAACATAGATATTGGTACTCAATAAATGTTTGATTGAATGAATGATCAAATTAAAGTTCACTTCCTGAAGCTGATGTGGGGGACTTCCAAGGCAGAATGGGAATGAAATGATAACTTTGCAAGGTTCAAAGGCCATGGATTTCCTGGGCACTGACAGGCCATGCTGCAGCTGCCTAAACTTGTTTAATCTCAGTATTTTCTTCTTGTGGGAGGTATATATGCCCTGAAGTGTGACAAAAAATGACAAATATTTTTCCTTCATGGAACCTCTTGTCTGACTTCCAAAGTCACAAAAACCTAGTTAAGTCCTAGTGGGCACAAATGCTATACCAATAGCCACCTTCATCTAGATATCTGACCTTAGAGAGCCATGAAGAAATGAAGTGGAACATCACCGTGGATGTTTGCATTAGACATGGCGGCATGCCAGAGCTCACATGTAAGGGAAAGAACCCTGCTGCTCCAACTTCCTCCACAGAGAGGGAGCTGCAGGGAAGATCCAGAAAGTTTCCATGTGACTAAAGCATCTTTGGAAATACTAAAAGCTACAATTTTCCCTGATGCTCTCCCTAGAGGGAATGAAATCCCCTCCAATCAATTTTTTTACCACCTTACTCACAACTATCAAATGGCTAGAGACCAGTGGCTAAAACTGTGATTTTAACTTGAATTGGCCCCTTACCACCCTGCGTTTATCTACCTGGCCCTTTGTGCTCAAGGACATTGATGTTTTTCTACCTCCCACCTCAGACAGGGCCTTCCGGTTTCTCTAATTACCTCCCAACCCCATCCCACACACCCCTCCCCAGCATGGGCGATCACTAGCTCACACACATACACTTTGTTATCTCGTAACTCAGATGTTAGCTTTAGGGTCACTTTCCCAGGGAAGACTTCCTGGACCACCCCCATCCCCTGCCTAGGCTGAGCCACATTTCTGTGTTGTATGTTCTCATAGAACCACAGAAATAGTTTCTCTTAGGACACCTGATTCAGTTTGTATTTACACATTTATGGATGGGATTTTCTGATTCATATGTCTCTTCTCTTCTAGACTATGACTTCCATGATGGTGGGACTGTGTTTTCTTACAGTTGTGTCCCCAAGCCTAACACAGCACCTAGAACATAAAAATGCTCAATGAAGAGGTAGAACTAGAAGGGCCTAGAAGTACCCCTCTTCCCCTGGGTCTGGCTCCTTGCCCCTTGCTCCTCTTACTCAGTCTTACCTACAGCCGGACTTTAATCTACTTTGAAACAAATTACAGAGTTTGTCTGTACTCAGCCCTATCAATCCTAGACCTAAGCGAGGGTGGGAGGAAGCACTGGCTGAGCTGGGGCTCTGCGGTGCAGTCAGTGGCAGCAGGGAGGAACTTCTAGCCCATTACAATGGGTATGATGCCCAAACTAGAGAAGTGGGTGGAATCGAGACCCAGGAAACCTTCAAACCAGAAATGCAGCCCAGATGGTCATCACTCAAGGGGCACCAGAAGTACTGGGGTATGAAATCAGAATTCTAGGAATATTTCAGGTGCAATTAATCATAAGCTTGCACAAAGAATTATAAAGGTCTGTATTGAATCTGCTCACTGAGATAAGTAGGTGATGTTGTCTGGCTTCAGAATGCCAGGGGAAGAACTGAGAAGTTTGCTGTAAAAAGAAGCCAAATTATATGCTTTCAGTGAGAGTTATTTTTGGCAAAATATGCATTTAAACTGTTCTTATTTCAACAACTTTGATAGTCAGATCATGAAAGTCCAGCATGTCATTGAAACATTTCCTAGTGTTTAATATTAAACATGAATTGCCAAATGGTGCGGCCACTGTGGAAAGCAGTTGGGCAGTTCCTCAAAAGCTTAAAAGTTAAACATAGAATTACCTCAACACAGCAATTTTATTCCTAGGTATACACCCCCAAGGAACTGAAATCAAGGACTTGGATAGATACTTGTAAGTGAAAGTTCATTATAGCATTGTTCACAATAGCCAAAAGGTGAAAACAACCCAAGCGTCCATTCACAGATGAATTAAATGTGATATATCCACACAATGGAATCTTATTCAGTCATAAAAAGGAATGAAGTTCTGACACATGCCACAACGTGGATGTACCTTGGGAACACTGTGCTAAGTGAAGCAAGCCAGACACAAAGGACAAATATTGTATGATCCCACTTACATGAATATCTCGAGTAAATAAATTCAGAGATACAGAAAGTAGAATAGAGGTTACCAGAGGCTGGTGGAGGAGGTGAGAATGGGGAGTTAATGCTTAATGGGTACAGATTTCTATTCAGAGTGATGAAAATTTTGTGGAAATAGCAGAGATGGTGGCACAATATTGTGAATTGACAATGAACTACATACTTAAAAATGGTTAAATTAGCAAATTTTATGTTCTCTATATTTTACCAGAATAAAAAAAAAATTAATTGCCAGAAATAACCTTTCTTGAGAATACGCAGTAATGTACATCCGAGTCTCAAATTGCTGCATACCCTTTGACCCAACAATTCCACTTTTCCCAAAGAAATAATCATAATATGTGCAAAGATTTGTCTGTAAGATGGTTGCAGTAGCCATTGTTGGTTTTGTGCCCTAAATTCCTCCCCCTTCTGATTACAGCATCTGGATTTCTACTGGGAAATGATTCGGCCATAATTGTTTCTCCTTGAGGAAACTAAGTGATCTTATTACGCCAGTTGGACTTTCTCTCCAGGGAAGTCTGGCAACTGAATGGTATGGCCAAACATGCCGTTTATTCTATGGAGTGTCATTTGTGCTGCCACCTGGGTTCCATGTTGTCCTGGATTCCATCCCTTCTAAGCTGTGTGCTTCAGCTTTTCATCTACCCCATTTCTTCTCTGCTTAAGTTCCCTAGATTTCTTCCTTCCCTCTTTTTCCTATGGCCAAAGAATCTTAACTGGTTCAATGATCATCACAGCATTATGTTTAATGGGGAAGAAAAGCTGAAAACAATTAAAAGTTCAATAAATAAATTACTGAAAAAAAATTATAATAGATCGAACTATGGATATTTTGCGGTCCCTAAAAATTATATTTTAGAAGAATAATTAATGATGTCAAAAGATGTTCATTATAGTGTATAGAAAAAGAGCAGTCTCAACACTTCCACACAACATCCCATGTTCATCACCATCACCTTAATCCCCATCACCTTTTCAACCCATCCCCCTACCTCTGGTAACCATCAGTTTGTTCTCTATGGTTGAGAGTCTGTTTCTTGGTTTTTCATCTTTTCCCTCCTCCATGTTTGTTTTGTTTCTTAAATTCCACATATGAGTGAAATTATATGGTATTTGTCTTTCTCTGATTGACTTATTTCACTTAGCATAATACTGTCTAGCTCCATCCATGCCATTGCAAAAGGCAAGATTTCATTCTTTTTTATGGCTGAATAATATTCATGTGTGTGTGTGTGTGTGTGTGCGCGTGTGTGTGCATGTGCACATGTGTGTACACTCTACATTTTCTTTATCCATTCATCAGTTGATGGACATTTGGGCTCTTTCAATAATTTGGCTAATGTTGGTAATACTGTTATAAACATCAGGGTGAATGTATCCCTTCAAACTGGTATTTTTCTATCCTTTGGGTAAATACCCAGTAGTGTAATTGCTGGATCATGGGTAGTTCTATTTTTAACTTTCTGAGGAACCTTCATACTGTTTTCCAGAGCGACTGCACCAGTTTGTATTCCCATCAACAGTGTAAGAAGGTTCCCCTTTCTCCACATCCTTGTCAACACCTGTTGTTTCCTATGTTGTTAATTTGAGCCATTCTGACTGGTGTGAGTGGTAATATATCTCACTGTAGTTTTTTTGTTTGTTTTGTTTTTGTTTTAGAGACAGAGAGAGCATGCAAGCGGGGGAAGAGGGGACAGGAGAGAGAGAATCCCAAGCAGGATCTATGCTGTCATCACAGAGCCCAATGCAGGGCTCAATCCCACAAACCATGAGATCATGACCTGAGCCAAAATTAAGGGTTGGATGCTTAACCGACTGAGATACCTAGGCACCCCTCTCACTGTAGTTTTGATGGTATTGGTATTCCCCTGATGATGAGTGATGTTGAACATCTTTTCATGTGTCTGTTGGCCATCTGGATGTATGTAAGTGTTGAATCACTAAACTTTACACCTGAAACTAATATTATACTGTATGTTAACCAACTGGAATTTAAATAAAAACTTGAAAAAAAAGAGCAGACACTAACATAGGGCAATCCCATTTTTGGGGGGAATTGTCTCTGTGGAGTTAAACTTGAAGGATATACACCTAAATGAAAACAAAACCTATCTCTGAGTAATGCTATCTTCTTTCATCCAATTCCTTGAAAGGTCCACTCTCCTACACCTCTGGGCCTTTAGAAGCACTGTTCACTGGAGTACTCCTTCCTCTTAGGCCCTGCTTGGCTAACCCTTTCACATTCTTTGGGTTTTTGTCTAAACTTCCTCTTAGAAGCCTCTCTGAAACCCCGAGTCCAGGTTAGTTTTTCTCTTTTATGTGATCCTGTGAACGCTGCAGTTCCTCTTTATAGCAGTTTTCCCAATGTATGCTAATTGCCTAATGACTTGTATGTATTGTCCACTGGACCCTTTGGTGAGATCAGGGTTCATGTTTTTCACCACAAGGTCCATGATTTCTTGAGTGCTTACTATGTGTCTCACATGTAGTATCTCACTGAATTTGCCAATGAATCCTCTGAGGAAGCACTATTATTTTTCCTTTTCACAGGTGAGGGTCTGAGGCTTAGAGATATACAGCAGTGCACCTAAGGGTTGGAGCGGTAGCTTCAGCACTAGCACGGTGTCTGGGTGTTTAGTAAGTGCTTCATAAATATTTGTTGAATGAATGAATGAATGAATGTACTAAAATTATGTGGGTAGAACTCACTACTGCAGCTCTCTGAATCTATAATTTAAAAATGTTATTATAATTAAAAGTGCCAGCCTGATCAAACGGGTAAGTTGTCAGTGTGCAGCCAAAGGGGGAAAGCATCTTATCTTACTGATTAGTGAATTCACGGTGAAGCGTCCTTAAAAATTCAGAGCCATTGCTGCATGGAGATAAAAATCAGTCCCATCTTTTCTCCTCCTCTGAAAGCTTCGATGAGAATTAGTGAACAGCAGCCACGCTTCACTGGCTAAATTAGGTGCAGGGCAAGGCAAGAAGTAAACACACTCCTCCTCACCTGAAGTGCCCACCAAGATGCCCTGTGCTCCTCTTGCTGCACTTAGAAGCTCAGAGCAGAGCTTGAACCCAGATGTGAAGGGCATTTTCCAGACCTCCTCACGGTGAGAAAAGGTCTGGAATATGAAGAACTAAGCTGGGACAAATTTTATAATCAATTGAGCACTGCATGAAGAGGAAAGGAGCAGGCTGTCAAAAATCTCAATTTAGGAGAGGGAGGAGGGAAGATGGCGGCGTAGGAGGACGCTGGGTTCACCGCGCGTCCTGCTGATCACTTAGATTCCACCTACACCTGCCTAAATAACCCAGAAAACCGCCAGAGGATTAGCAGAACGGAGTCGCCGGAGCCAAGCGCAGACGAGAGGCCCACGGAAGAGGGTAGGAAGGGCGGCAAGGCGGTGCATGCTCCACGGACTGGCGGGAGGGAGCCGGGGCGGAGGGGCGGCTCGCCGGCCAAGCAGAGCCCCGGAGTCTGGCTTGCAAAAGCGGAGGGGCCTGACGGACTGTGTTCCGACAGCAAGCGCGACTTAGCGTCTGGGAGGTCATAAGTTAACAGCTCTGCTCCGAAAGCGGGAAGGCTGGAGGACAAAGGGAGGGAGAGCTGCTGAGCCCCCGGATGACAGAGCTCAGTTTGGTGGGGAACAAAGGCGCTCGCCAGCGCCATCTCCCCCGCCCATCCCCCAGCCAAAATCCCAAAGAGAACCAGTTCCTGCCAGGGAACTTCCTCGCTCCGCGCAAACACCCAACTCTGTGCTTCTGCGGAGGAGCCAAACCTCCGGCAGCGGATCTGACTCCCTCCCGCTGCCACAGGGCCCCTCCTGAAGTGGATCACCTAAGGAGAAGCGAGCTAAGCCTGCCCCTCCTGCCCCTGTGCACCTTGCCTACCCACCCCAGCTAATACGCCAGATCCCCAGCATCACAAGCCTGGCAGTGTGCAAGTAGCCCAGACGGGCCACGCCACCCCACAGTGAATCCCGCCCCTAGGAGAGAGGAAGAGAAGGCACACACCAGTCTGACTGTGGCCCCAGCGGTGGGCCGGGGGCACATCAGGTCTGACTGCGACTCCGCCCACCAACTCCAGTTATACACCACAGCACAGGGGAAGTGCCCTGCAGGTCCTCACCACGCCAGGGACTATCCAAAATGACCAAGCGGAAGAATTCCCCTCAGAAGAATCTCCAGGAAATAACAACAGCTAATGAGCTGATCAAAAAGGATTTAAATAATATAACAGAAAGTGAATTTAGAATAATAGTCATAAAATTAATCGCCGGGCTTGAAAACAGTATAGAGGACAGCAGAGAATCTCTTGCTACAGAGATCAAGGGACTAAGGAACAGTCACGAGGAACTGAAAAACGCTTTAAATGAAATGCAAAACAAAATGGAAACCACCACGGCTCGGATTGAAGAGGCAGAGGAGAGAATAGGTGAACTAGAAGATAAAGTTATGGAAAAAGAGGAAGCTGAGAAAAAGAGAGATAAAAAAATCCAGGAGTATGAGGGGAAAATTAGAGAACTAAGTGATACGCTAAAAAGAAATAATATACGCATAATTGGTATCCCAGAGGAGGAAGAGAGAGGGAAAGGTGCTGAAGGGGTACTTGAAGAAATAATAGCTGAGAACTTCCCTGAACTGGGGAAGGAAAAAGGCATTGAAATCCAAGAGGCACAGAGAACTCCCTTCAGACGTAACTTGAATCGATCTTCTGCACGACATATCATAGTGAAACTGGCAAAATACAAGGATAAAGAGAAAATTCTGAAAGCAGCAAGGGGTAAACGTGCCCTCACATATAAAGGGAGACCTATAAGACTCGTGACTGATCTCTCTTTTGAAACTTGGCAGGCCAGAAAGAATTGGCACGAGATTTTCAGTGTGCTAGACAGAAAAAATATGCAGCCGAGAATCCTTTATCCAGCAAGTCTGTCATTTAGAATAGAAGGAGAGATAAAGGTCTTCCCAAACAAACAAAAACTGAAGGAATTTGTCACCACTAAACCAGCCCTACAAGAGATCCTAAGAGGGACCCTGTGAGACAAAGTACCAGAGACATCACTACAAGCATAAAACATACAGACATCACAATGACTCTAAACCCGTATCTTTCTATAATAACACTGAATGTAAATGGATTAAATGCGCCAACCAAAAGACATAGGGTATCAGAATGGATAAAAAAACAAGACCCATCTATTTGCTGTCTACAAGAGACTCATTTTAGACCTGAGGACACCTTTAGATTGAGAGTGAGGGGATGGAGAACTATTTATCATGCTACTGGAAGCCAAAAGAAAGCTGGAGTAGCCATACTTATATCAGACAAACTAGACTTTAAATTAAAGGCTGTAACAAGAGATGAAGAAGGACATTATATAATAGTTACAGGGTCTATCCATCAGGAAGAGCTAACAATTATAAATGTCTATGCGCCGAATACCGGAGCCCCCAAGTATATAAAACAACTACTCATAAACATAAGCAACCTTATTGATAAGAATGTGGTAATTGCAGGGGACTTTAACACCCCACTTACAGAAATGGATAGATCATCTAGACACACGGTCAATAAAGAAACAAGGGCCCTGAATGAGACATTGGATCAGATGGACTTGACAGATATATTTAGAACTCTGCATCCCAAAGCGACAGAATATACTTTCTTCTCGAGTGCACATGGAACATTCTCCAAGATAGATCATATACTGGGTCACAAAACTGCCCTTCATAAGTTTACCAGAATTGAAATTATACCATGCATACTTTCAGACCACAACGCTATGAAGCTTGAAATCAACCACAGGAAAAAGTCTGGAAAACCTCCAAAAGCATGGAGGTTAAAGAACACCCTACTAACGAATGAGTGGGTCAACCAGGCAATTAGAGAAGAAATTAAAAAATATATGGAAACAAACGAAAATGAAAATACAACAATCCAAACGCTTTGGGACGCAGCGAAGGAAGTCCTGAGAGGAAAATACATTGCAATCCAGGCCTATCTCAAGAAACAAGAAAAATCCCAAATACAAAATCTAACAGTACACCTAAAGGAAATAGAAGCAGAACAGCAAAGACACCGCAAACCCAGCAGAAGAAGAGAAATAATAAAGATCAGAGCAGAAATAAACAATATAGAGTCTAAAAAAACTGTAGAGCAGATCAACGAAACCAAGAGTTGGTTTTTTGAAAAAATAAACAAAATTGACAAACCTCTAGCCAGGCTTCTCAAAAAGAAAAGGGAGATGACCCAAATAGATAAAATCATGAATGAAAATGGAATGATTACAACCAATCCCTCAGAGATACAAACAATTCTCAGGGAATACTATGAAAACTTATATGCCAACAAATTGGACAACCTGGAAGAAATGGACAAATTCCTGAATGCCCACACTCTTCCAAAACTCAATCAGGAGGAAATAGAAAGCTTGAACAGACCCATAACCAGCGAAGAAATTGAATCGGCTATCAAAAATCTCCCAACAAATAAGAGTCCAGGCCCAGATGGCTTCCCAGGGGAGTTCTACCAGACGTTTAAAGCAGAGATAATACCTATCCTTCTCAAGCTATTCCAAGAAATAGAAAGGGAAGGAAAACTTCCAGACTCATTCTATGAAGCCAGTATTACTTTGATTCCTAAACCAGACAGAGACCCAGTAAAAAAAGAGAACTACCGGCCAATATCCCTGAT
The DNA here is from genome assembly GCF_018350155.1 of Leopardus geoffroyi. Taxonomy (NCBI): domain Eukaryota; kingdom Metazoa; phylum Chordata; class Mammalia; order Carnivora; family Felidae; genus Leopardus; species Leopardus geoffroyi. Next base: position 57,965,876 of record NC_059334.1, read on the forward strand.
GAATATGGATGCAAAAATTCTCAATAAGATACTAGCAAATCGAATTCAACGGCATATAAAAAGAATTATTCACCATGATCAAGTGGGATTCATTCCTGGGATGCAGGGCTGGTTCAACATTCGCAAATCAATCAACGTGATACATCACATTAACAAAAAAACAGAGAAGAACCATATGATCCTGTCAATCGATGCAGAAAAGGCCTTTGACAAAATCCAGCACCCTTTCTTAATAAAAACCCTTGAGAAAGTCGGGATAGAAGGAACATACTTAAAGATCATAAAAGCCATTTATGAAAAGCCCACAGCTAACATCATCCTCAACGGGGAAAAACTGAGAGCTTTTTCCCTGAGATCAGGAACACGACAGGGATGCCCACTCTCACCGCTGTTGTTTAACATAGTGCTGGAAGTTCTAGCATCAGCAATCAGACAACAAAAGGAAATCAAAGGCATCAAAATTGGCAAAGATGAAGTCAAGCTTTCGCTCTTTGCAGATGACATGATATTATACATGGAAAATCCGATAGACTCCACCAAAAGTCTGCTAGAATTGATACATGAATTCAGCAAAGTTGCAGGATACAAAATCAATGTCCAGAAATCAGTTGCATTCTTATACACTAACAATGAAGCAACAGAAAGACAAATAAAGAAACTGATCCCATTCACAATTGCACCAAGAAGCATAAAATACCTAGGAATAAATCTAACCAAAGATGTAAAGGATCTGTATGCTGAAAACTATAGAAAGCTTATGAAGGAAATTGAAGAAGATTTAAAGAAATGGAAAGACATTCCCTGCTCATGGATTGGAAAAATAAATATTGTCAAAATGTCAATACTACCCAAAGCTATCTACACATTCAATGCAATCCCAATCAAAATTGCACCAGCATTCTTCTCGAAAGTAGAACAAGCAATCCTAAAATTCATATGGAACCACAAAAGGCCCCGAATAGCCAAAGGAATTTTGAAGAAGAAGACCAAAGCAGGAGGCATCACAATCCCAGACTTTAGCCTCTACTACAAAGCTGTCATCATCAAGACAGCATGGTATTGGCACAAAAACAGACACATAGACCAATGGAATAGAATAGAAACCCCAGAACTAGACCCACAAACGTATGGCCAACTCATCTTTGACAAAGCAGGAAAGAACATCCAATGGAAAAAAGACAGTCTCTTTAACAAATGGTGCTGGGAGAACTGGACAGCAACATGCAGAAGGTTGAAACTAGACCACTTTCTCACACCATTCACAAAAATAAACTCAAAATGGATAAAGGACCTGAATGTGAGACAGGAAACCATCAAAACCTTAGAGGAGAAAGCAGGAAAAGACCTCTCTGACCTCAGCCGCAGTAATCTCTTACTCGACACATCACCAAAGGCAAGGGAATTAAAAGCAAAAGTGAATTACTGGGACCTTATGAAGATAAAAAGCTTCTGCACAGCAAAGGAAACAACCGACAAAACTAAAAGGCAACCAACGGAATGGGAAAAGATATTTGCAAATGACATATCGGACAAAGGGCTAGTATCCAAAATCTATAAAGAGCTCACCAAACTCCACACCCGAAAAACAAATAACCCAGTGAAGAAATGGGCAGAAAACATGAATAGACACTTCTCTAAAGAAGACATCCGGATGGCCAACAGGCACATGAAAAGATGTTCAGCGTCGCTCCTCATCAGGGAAATACAAATCAAAACCACACTCATGTATCACCTCACACCAGTCAGAGTGGCCAAAATGAACAAATCAGGAGACTCTAGATGCTGGAGAGGATGTGGAGAAACGGGAACCCTCTTGCACTGTTGGTGGGAATGCAAACTGGTGCAGCCGCTCTGGAAAGCAGTGTGGAGGTTCCTCAGAAAATTAAAAATAGACCTACCCTATGATCCAGCAATAGCACTGCTAGGAATTTATCCAAGGGATACAGGAGTACTGATGCATAGGGGCACTTGTACCCCAATGTTCATAGCAGCACTCTCAACAATAGCCAAATTATGGAAAGAGCCTAAATGTCCATCAACTGATGAATGGATAAAGAAATTGTGGTTTATATACACAATGGAATACTACGTGGCAATGAGAAAAAATGAAATATGGCCTTTTGTAGCAACGTGGATGGAACTGGAGAGTGTGATGCTAAGTGAAATAAGCCATACAGAGAAAGACAGATACCATATGGTTTCACTCTTATGTGGATCCTGAGAAACGTAACAGGAACCCATGGGGGAGGGGGAGGAAAAAAGAAAAAAAAAAAAAAAGAGGTTAGAGTGGGAGAGAGCCAAAGCATAAGAGACTGTTAAAAACTGAGAACAAACTGAGGGTTGATGGGGGTGGGAGGGAGGGGAGGGTGGGTGATGGGTATTGAGGAGGGCACCTTTTGGGATGAGCACTGGGTGTTTTATGGAAACCAATTTGACAATAAATTTCATATAATAAAAAAAAAAAAAAAAAAATCTCAATTTAGGTTGGGATCCAGCAAACAGAAAACTGATTAAGAACTCTCTCTGATTTTCAGTAGGATTTGTTAAATTTCACTGGGTTCTCCTTGATTTTCTGAGAGATTCTATGAAATATATATATATATATATATATATATATATATATATATACACATACATACATTTGACTCTACCTTTGGTTCCTGCTAATATTTGGTCTTTGACCCCAGTTCCTGACACAGAGCTTCTAAATCCCTTGTAATTTCTTGGGTGATAGGAGCATCTTTTGTTCTAATGAGGCTACTCTTATTGGGGTCCTGGGTGGGGGCTGGTCACTGGAAATACAAAGCTTGATTAGAAACTTGAAACTTTCCGCATCCCCTTTCCCATTCTCTAGAGAGGGGAGAGGGGCTGGAAATTGAATTAACAATTTATCATACCTATATGATATAGCCTCCATAAAAATCACCAAAGTACAGGGTTTGGAGAGCTTCTGGGTTGGTGAACACATCCATGTGCCAGGAGGGTGGTGTACCCCAGCTCTACAGGGACAGAATTCCTATGATCAGGACTCTTCTGAACCTCACCCTATGTATCTCTTCACCTGGCTGTTCATCTGTATCCTTTATCATATTCTTTATTACACAATAAACCGGTGAACCTAAGAGAGTGTTTCCGAGTTCTGTGAGCTGTTTTAGCAAACTGAGGAGACAGTCACGGGAACCCTGACTTATAGCAGGCTGCTGGTCAGAAGTACAAGGGACAACCTGGGATTTAAAACTGGCATCTGGGGGCGCCTGGGTGGCTCAGTCGGTTAAGCGTCCGACTTCGGCTCAGGTCATGATCTCGCGGTCCGTGAGTTCGAACCCCGCGTCAGGCTCTGTGCTGACAGCTCAGATCCTGGAGCCTGTTTCAGATTCTGTGTCTCCCTCTCTCTGACCCTCCCCCATTCATGCTCTGTCTCTCTCTGTGTCAAAAATAAATAAACGTTAAAAAAAATAAAAAAAAAATAAAACTGGCATCTGAAGTGGCGAAGTCTTGTGCCACGGAGCCTTGGTGGGACCTGATGCTATTCCAAGTAGACAGTGTCAGAATGAAATTGAGCTGTAAGATACCTAGCTGGTGTCAGATAATTGGTTGGTATGGGGGAACGCCCCTCTCCCACATCTGGAAGTGTGGTGAGTGTGGCAGAATATGAGAGTAAAGGAAAAAACAGTGAGTCTTTTCAGACAGATTCCTGGTCCTAGGAAGTTACTTTTTATCCACGATGCAGTGGAATATACTAGGAATAATCCCTTATCTAGGATCCCAGGGATCTGGAGAAATCATACCATTTCCCTGACCCTAAAACAGAGCAGGATTCCAGCCTGAGCACTACAGGTATTTTGGGCCTGATAATTCTCTTGGGACAGGCTGTCCTACATAGTGTAGGATATTCAGCAGCATCTCTAGCCTGCAACTACCGGATGCCAGTAGCACACCCTTCCTCCAGTTGTGGCAAACAAAAATGCCTCCAGATATTGCCCAGTCTCCTTTCAGGGTTCAAATCACCTTCCCTCATTTGGCAAACCACTGACCTAGACTACGGCCAGTGGAAAACACTGGTGCAGCCCCAGATTTCATACACTATCTCATAAATATATTGTGGACACATTCATGCTTCTGTTTATGTATGTGGTGTGGAATTAAGAGGCATCCCATTAACCTTGCACTTTATCTATGATGGTGGTATGTAAGAATGTCTAATATCTTGTTAATGATCATTTAAGAACTTTCTTTCCATTCACCCCAGTCAAATGATGTTTCCAAGCAGGGAAACTTGTGCTACAATCTTTGCCTTTGCAAAAGAGCTGGCTCCCTGAACCACTTTTGGAGTCCTGGACCCTCGGGTATGCTCTTATCAGAGGCAGAAAAGCCTAGGCTTTGGAGTCAGGCACCCTGGACTGGAACTCCAGGTAAAACTCATCTATCTGTGTTCACTGTAAGTCGCTCAACTGCTCTAAGCTGCAGGTTCCTCAACCATGAAAACCTTCCTTGCTCGATCACAGTGAAAATTCAGGAGGAGATGAGCCGGGGGCAGTGCCTGGCCCAGTCCTGGCAGGCAGAACCAGTTTCTTCTCATAAATGTTTTCTTCTCTTGGTCTTGGATTACGACCCAGAAAATAGGAGTAAGAGAAAGCTTCTGTCTCAGTGTCTAGTGCCCCAGAATATTCCCTCAGCTCTTCTCAAAGCACAGTGAGGGCAGGTGGTGAAGTCATGCTGGGATAATCAGGGAAGGCTCTTGAATGTACTTATAGCTTTGTCCTGGACTGGTCAGAAGCAAATTGTGAGGCAGTAAGTGAAGACTGGGCTTGAGTGGGTGGGCTTTATCAGGAAGAGTGTCCCCACAGGGTGAGAGGGCTGTGGGTACAGAAGTTTTATTTCACTCAGGATGCCTCTCTGGCTTCATTTTGCAAGGTATACTGTGGGTGGCAGTAACTGAAGTCAGATTGGGGTTCTAGTTCAACTTTACTACTTCCTAGGTGAGATTACTACCTTGGGCAAGTTACTTGTTCTTCAAACCTTAGGATCATCATCTATAAAATAGGATAATACTTGCACCTACCTCATAAGGATGTTGTAAGGATTAATAAGACTAATGCATGAAAAGATTTTTGGTCTTTTGGATCAGCCCAGTGCCTGGTGAGTGGTAGACAGTGAAAAATATTAGCTGATGTTACTATTAATAATCATCTTCTGTAAATACCTATTATATCTATTATATCAAATATATTCTAGAAAGGATGAATGATGGGGAAAACAAGGCCCAAGGTGGATAAGACAGAACTCAAATAAGCAACCGATCAAATGAGAACAAGTAGAGGATAAGGCATATATGGGAGAAAATGCAGGAACAAGATAGAAAGAAAAAGTGGGTAAAAAAGACAAAGGTTAAAAGTAGCAGCACTTTTATGTAAAAGCTATGGGTGCGTTACCTGTGTGCACCAAAGTTTTAAAGAGTCAGGCCAGAGTCAAGGTCCTGCCTTCACTAGAAATGAATGAATAGGTAATAGAAGGACTTTTGTTTAGATATCATCATCATCACCATCAGTCAATATTTACTGAGTGCCTGTGATACACTGGACAAACTGGAACAATGAAGACACACTTTCACACCTTGAAGAGTTCATAGTTTACCTGGTCTCTAAATAAACTTTTTGAGCTAACTCTGAGGTCCCACTTCTCCTTCCTTAATTACCTCATCCTTTGGGTGTTGGTAGGCAGAGGGATGCAAGCCCCTGTGGCCTGGGGCAGATCCTCTCTCTCCCCAAATTTGCCCTCTTTTACCACCAACACTTTTCTGTACCCAACATACTTGTACGGGTCAAGAAGTTAAGTGCATTTTAGTGCTTATAGAAGAGACTTTATAAGAATACACTGCCTTCTAGGCAGGCTACAGAAGCTAAGCCAGTGGAGAGATTTCTGGAAGGGCATTTGGAGAAAAGTTGGTTTGTTTCTTTGTGCAGAGTGGCATAATGCTAGCACCCTTCTGACTACAAAGAGAAGAATCAAGTCTGTGAAGTCAGCCACAGACTTAAACACAGCTTTCACAGGCCAACGGCAGGGTCAACCAGCCCCAGAGGAGACATTTTTTTTGACAGCCACTCTGACAAGCTCAGGGGATTCAGAATACAAAAGTGAAGGTGGTCTCCACCCAGACAGCTCCAGGAAAGCCCGTGCAGGAACAGTGCATTGTCCACAAGCTATTTTGCAGCTGCTTCAATTAAAGACTTCAACTATATCTGAGTAGCAGCAACATCCATGAGAGCCAAATTGGATTTCTCCTTGGAAAACAAGCTACAGACCACATCTTTATTGTGCAGACACTCATTAACAAATATGTAAAAAAAATACCAGTCAGAGAAAGATGTTTTCCTGCTTTGGAGACTTTTTAAAAAGCATTTAATTCAATCTGGCACGCATGGCTGCAGCTGAAATGGCTACAATGTGTAACTGGTGGGAAAGCATGGCCGAAGCAGTTCTGTCTATCAATCCACTGTCTACAGGACAAATATGCCCAGAACTCAACTGGTGTGAGAAGGGGCTAGCTCTCCTTACTTTTTCTGAATGCTGGAGAAGGGTTTTCTATGCTTGAGGCACTTCTGAGTTCAGGGTCTTTCCTGAGAAAAGAAATGCTGGCTGCAGACAACTAGGTTGGTCCCTCCATGTCTCCCTTTGCTCCTGAGCAGCAGTTAAATTGCTGGGCAGACCACAGCTTTTAGACCCTCAGAACATCTATGGAGAAATTTAAGAACTGATTTTCAGGAAATTGTCCCAAATAACCTCACATTTTACTTTTTTAAGTGTAGAATATGAATATGTTGTCTGTGCTTTTATGGGGTCCATTAAGGTTGTCTGGACTCCAGATCCTGCTCTACAAGACCCATACTCAAGTGGATCCAAACATCCCAATAAAGTGAGATTCAAGGTTCAGGGTAAGATCCATCTTTTAAGAAGAAACTGTATATCTAATGGTTTTTAGGATATTTCCATTGATATCAGACTTTATGTGATTTTAAAAGTATAGTTAACTTTACAGTCACCAAAGTACATTTACTGCATCCCAAAGTCAGGGCATATGTGTAGAAATATGAATAGATAGAGTCAAGCTGGGGAGGGACAGAGAATCTTTCCGTACTCCATATCTTATAATGGAAGCTGGTAGGTACTTTGCTATTTGTGAAAAGCAGTGTGTGAGGCAGTTCCAGGTTGTGAGAAAATAGATCTTATGGAATAAAACCCACCTCCATTGAGGAATCTAGAGGAGACAGAGGCAGTAGAGAGAAAAGGTAGGAGACCTGCATCTATCCTGTACCTTGAGTATAGTTCTCATTATGGTGACCATTTTTGTTCACATCAAGTAAAGTGGAGGATTGATAATTAACTGGCAAACCCATGTTGCCAAGTTGGATCATTCTCAACAGAAAATATACTAGAAATAAAATCAACTAAAGTGGTCATCCATACAGCAGTCTGGCTCAATTTTTCCCATCTGGATGTTTTTCTATGACCAGGGTCAACAAGCAGTTCTCTTGGTTGGGCACAGTACAGAACCACTGGAAAAGATTTTTATCTCTATCTATTACCTTATCCTTACTATTCAGGGAGTTACTGAGGGTTAGCGACAGGAACACTTTGGAACAGGTACTTTACCAATATATATTACTATTCTTAATAAGTGCAAATGGGAAACCACACTACCAACTCAGTAACTATTTGATATTTTCATATTTATATTTGATATTTGATATTTTCAAACACAACTCTCACATATTGGAAATCAATCATTATAAACCTGAAGACCTTCATTTATGGGGTTTTATAGACTTTGAATAAAGAAATATTAGTTGACGGAGAAGCTGGAAAGAATAGCAACCTTGGCACAGAAACCTAGTAAGAAATAGAATATGGACTTTCTGAAATGTGCAAAAATTTCAAAGTTCAAAGGCAAGTCCAATTCCAGAATATTGCCAGCTGGAAAACAGCTTATTGAACCCTGAATGAAGACATTATTATAAATCTCATTACATAATTTGATAATTCTGACATTTGCAAAAGCACACTGACTTAAGTCTTGAATTGCACAAAGTCAAATTCTCCACACAAAACAAGCTGGATGGAAATTTTTATTCTATTTTTCTCTGATTACTATTCCTTAGTTTTAAGTGACAGCAGTTGTTTTAAAAGTATAAGTGGGACACAGAAAATGCATTTAAAAGTTTCCCTTATGATTAGGAATTAAAATCTGTGTCATATAGGTTCACTATCTGGTCTCTCCCTTCTACCTCAGTGAAGTTTCTGTGTCAACTATAATGAAAAAATTGGCGGAACTCCCTCCTCTCTTCTCTACCCCCTTAGCCAAAGATATAACAAAAATTCCGGGTGTTACTGATAGAGACTGAACCAGAAATCCAATAGGCTAGGGGCCTTTCATAACATAGTTAGGGATTTCTTCTGGCAGAGTCAAGGTTCTGTTCCACCTGCCTTCTCCCAACTACCCAATCCTATTACCCCTTCTCAATCCCAGGGTCAGCTTCATGGGCATGCAATCTATGCAACTGTACAAGACCCCATGTTCAGAAGGGCCCTGTGCTCAAAAGAGCCCTGTGTTTGGCTTCATGCTCTACCGTTGTCATCTTGAAATTCTTAGTTTTGTCTTTGAAATTGTGTTTTGTGAGCAAAGCCTAATGAGGCAATGGAGCATGCACATGAGCAGAGGAGAAATGCACAATATGTGTGTCTGTAGTTCTTTGCTACCCAAGTGACATAAAGTGTTTACAATGCCCAATGAGCACAGAATTTGGGTAGATCATGCTATGTGGGAGCTCACTGAGTCTGGAAATGAGTGCAAGGTGAGTGTGTGTTTTATGCAATGTGTCCATTGTTCTGAAAGAACAAAATACATATGCATGTACAAGTTATGAAATACAAATTGTACAATTTTGATACAATTTCTTGCAATTTAAATGCTCTTACATTGGCACTTAAGTCTCACATACACGATAGAAAGATAAATGGCAAAACTCATGTTAATTATTTAAAATTTTAATTGTTCTTTACTTAGAAAAACTTAAATAGCAAATAAAAGATACTGTAATTCAGAAGAGAGACTAGCAGAAAGGAAAAAAGCTTTATATTTTAGTATGTTTAATGGCACTTTTTCGGCTGAGTTTCCATATTTTCTTTTTGCGTGGGTTCCTGAAAATTAGGCAGGTGGCATGATCAGTCCTCACTTTTCTTAACAACTCTGCAGCACTGCAATATCCCCTTCTTATGTATTTCACAGGCATATCCCAAATAACAGGGTAGGAATCCAAGAACCAGAGAGAGACTGGTGGGCTACCTGTGGGAAAACATGGAGGTGGGCTGGGCTGAGGAGCATTTAAACTCAGAAGGACAAGACTGGTAGAAAGATTCTTCAACATTTTACCTCCATAAAAGAATTTCCGAATTTGGCAGCACAAGGGAAGTGGTGTTTGGCATCTTTCAATACTGACCATAAATAATGTTTCAACATAAAATTTTTGATGTAACTCTTCTGTAGATTGGATGCTTTCGTGGGTGCAAGGCAAAATTACATGCAGAATCGTCTAAGAATGCGTTGTCTACGATGTAATTTCCAACATTACACATCCCTTAATCACCCCACAGAATAGGAATATGATGATTGTCATCATACCTCAGGCAAAAAGTCCATAGCCCCAGAAGCTAGAGTTTCTGCTCTTTCTAGCCTTCTAGTATGTTAGATGTGGAAACTTAAGGGCCTGGGTGTAGGTGTAGGTATAGCAGAGGACTGGGTATATCAAGGGAAATCTCAGCCCTGTGAGTACAATGATTAGAACTAAAGTCTAGATAGAATCTTTATCTTTCATGAGTTTGTATTCACATGGGTGACAAGGAAAATTCTTATAATAAAACTATATCTTTGGTGGGGCTGTGAAATAGTAATGTGTATAAGTCATTTATACAAATGTTCTTTCTCTCACAGCATAATAACAATCACATTATTAGATGTATCAGATCAACTCTGCTGTAAATTTTATTTTGATTACAACACTAACTCCAATATTAAATTAAACTCTATAGCATAAAGTTTAGTACTAGTCATGGGGAACCAGTCTCATTCCAAAATCACATTTCCTTGATTCAGATTTCAGTGCCTGTGTTCATGCAGAATGGCCATCTGCTCATGACTTCAAAAATAAATACAGAGAACAATGTTTCTAAAGGACCTGGGGGCTAAAATACAGAACATGGTCATCATTAAGTTTACAGATGACACTAATGGGAAGAAGGGTGGGTTGGGAATTCCAAATAGGAATAAATGCAGGGTAGAGGCCCGGAGAGAAAGTCTTAACCATAAAATTGAATGATGGTGAAGGCCTGCCTTCATGTGGTCATGTCTAGATTAGGATCAGGGCTCACTGGGGTTGGGGGAGGTGAAGGTGGTACAAATTTCTGGGGCCTAGCATTCTGGAAGAGGGCCCAGTGTCCAACTGTGCTAATATTAATTCAAGGCCCTTGCAAAGATGCTCAGCCAGTCCACCCTTTCTTGGGGAGGGATGGAAACATGTTTTTAGGAGAGCTCAAACCCATTCTGGGGTTTGTACAGTGTTGATGTGATTGAGGATACTGCTATCTTGGAGTTTGTATAAAAGGAGGTAGAAGGTTAAAAAAAATTGTTCCTCTGTTATCCTTCCTCCCTCCCATCTGATCCATTCACATGGCCTTTCATTTCTACCTCCTACTGTATTTCTCATCTCTCCCCATCTGTGCTCTTCACTGCCACTGCCAATGCCCTTGTCTGAGCCATCACAGTTTCTCATTGGTCCACAGTAGCATCTCTCTAGGCTCTCTGCCCCAGCTCTGGACTCCCTGCTATCTGTTCTCCACAGAACAGTTCAAGTCACCCTCCTAAAACTTAAGTCGGGTCATAACAGTTCCCTTCAGTGGCTGCTCATTGCTCTTAGACTAAAACCCGAGCTCCTCATGGTGGTCCTCATGCTTTGCATGATCTGGCTTCTGTTTAGCTCTCCAGCTGCCTTTACATCCCTCTTCTCCCACCTCACTACCATACTTAGCTTTCTTCTCCGCTCCATGAATCCTCCAGACTGCTCCCTTCTAGGGCCCTTGCATGAAAGTGTTGCCCCCAACTCTTCTTGAGGCCACCTCATTCTCATCCTTCAGGTCTCTGCTTAAGTTCCTCTGCGGGGATCTATCTTTGTCACTTCATCTGAAATAGTCCCTTCACCAGATTTCTCCAAACCTTTATTGCATTTCTCACAATCTGTAGTAATTATTTTATTTATCTGGTTACTTGTTATTTGTCTCTCCCCAAGATAGACTCTGAGCTTCTTGAGAGCAAGAAGCCATATCTGTTTCCATGATAGCCATATTGCCAGAACCTAGCACAGTGTTAGCACAAAGCTGGCACTCAATAAGAATGTGTGAATAACTAACCCATCTCCTGCCACAAGGCCACTGCAGTGCCCAGCATATTTTAAAACTGGACCTCTGAATCCTATGGTTGTTCCTGGGGAAGGTATCTGCAGCTACACAGCTGATGAACGTACCTGGACAGTAAAATAAACCATATCTTCAAGCTCCCGAGTTGCTTAGCAGAGGCCCTTCAGGGGTGGGACAGGTGGATATAGTGCCTGGTCAGGTGACCTCTGAACGCTCTATTGCAGCAATGGCAACTTTGGCAAAAACATTTTTTTCTTTTGTGGGCTTTCCACCTACATTGCTATGCCTTGGGGAATGCCTCTAAATTTAGCATCACCTACATTCTCATTAAGGTGGGTTTAACATCAGCCTTCTAGATGGCCCAATGATGATGAGAGGCAAGGGTAACAATGAAATGGTTCCTCCTCCCTGACAGCCTCACAGCAGGCATCCCTCTGTTCAGCCCAGAGCCACTCATCACTCTCTAGTGTTTGTCTTCCCCCAGCCAGCTTTTAGTTCATTTGACTGGCTTTGATTCAACACACTTAAGTTTTGAAAGCTGAGCTTTATGAGATAGAATTCTAGATGCATTCTCTGAGTCATGTCATTTTACCAAAAAAAGCATATGATGTGAATTTTAGAGGACATTTCCGGAGGCAGAGCTGGAATTCAAAAAAAAAAAAAAAAAGTCAGAGAGCAAGAGGATGGACGGTCCTCTGATCAACACTTGTTCCCCAGGCCACATGGTGATTCCATCAGTGGAGCTAAGTGTGTGCTGATCAACCTGTGAGAGTCAGTGGAGGACAGACACCCAATTAGTTATAATAACCTTTGACTGGTAAGTGAAAGGAGAGAACTATGGAAAATGTGGACACCCAGAAAGAATTTTGGGACCACTGGGAATTTCCCATCTGACGTGTCAGCCGGAAGTTCAGTCCCTCTGAGCAATGTGTTGTGCATTCTTTAGGATTTGGGGAGCCAAGTGATTGGGATGCAACAGCCCCAAATGAGCTTCACAGTTACTGTGAATGAAAAAGGAAGGCCATATAATTTTAGAAGAAAAAGCCATATAAATTTGACAGCTCCACCCCACTAATAGCAAATCCCAACCATCTCTAGCCAGACCACTCTGTTTCCCTGATAGAGACTTGCACAGTGGGAAGACATTATGAAAAACCAGTGGGAACAACCGCAAATCGCTTATGGTACACACCAGGCTCAATCATGATGTTTTTAGGTCCACTCAGGACAGGGTAGGTCGCCTTCCATTTTCAAAGACACACACACACACACACACACACACACACACACACACACACACACCATTTACTCAACCAACACACATGTAATAACAACCTCATACATACAAGATAAATTATGCAAGTAAGTTTTTCGTTTTTCTCCTTAAATTGCACTATACTTTTCTGCCTGTTTTGAAACTTCTGAGTTATTATCCAGTTAGTGCTTTTGTTTTTGTGTTGTTGAGATAGACTAACAAGGCTGAAAAGAGTGGTTTTTAATATATTGATTGGTAGTGATATCTGTCAACATTTAAAATGCACATACCCTTGGGGCACCTGGGTGGCTTCTTTGGTTAAACATCCAACTTCGGCTCAGGTCATTATCTCACGCTCATGGGTTCCAGCCCTGTGTCGGCCTCTGGGCTGACAGTTTGGAGCCTGGAGCCTGGAGCCTGGAGCCTGGAGCCTGATTTGGATTCTGCGCCTACCTGTCTCTCTGCCCCTCCCCTGCCTGCGCTCTGTCTCTCTCAAAAATAAACATTAAAAAAATTAAAAATAAATAAAATGCACATACCCTTTGACTTAGTAATTTTATTTCTAGGTATTTTTACTACAGAGTTACACTACACAAAGACATCCTTAAACACCCATCTTCTCCATTTTTGCACCCAAGCAGCTGAATGGCTGAATGTAGCTGTAGGAAAGCACACACTCAGGCAGACGGTTTCTCTTTTAATATGATCCCTTGTCTCACATGTGCTCTCAGTGCTACCAGTAATCCTATGACGTTTCTCTAGTGTCTTCGTCAAGCTTGCTTTTCTATTCTCTGAGATGACTATTTTGTACATTTCTTTTCTGCTCAAATCCTCTTCTCCACCCACTTTCCTTCCTCTCAGACAATCATGTTGCCTTATGTTTCAAATAATACAAGGAAACATGATTTGGGAGCTCTTTTTCTTCCCATCGTCCAATCCATGCAGGGTTGCCTGTGTATCTTACTCCCTTCCTGAAAAAGTCGGAAGTGCTGTTTCTCCTAAAGAAGGTTAGCCTCTATCATCTCAAAACCACCTTCTCTTCTGGGTCGTCAATCCTCATACTCTCACCTTTAAATATGATGACAAATTTGTATTTTCAGTCCAAACATCTTTTGAGCTCCAGTCTTATGATTCATCTGCATACTTGATACTCTACTTGGATGTCTCTGAAGCATCTCAAACTTAACATGTTCAAAGAGGACCCTTGATTCATCCTTCCCTGCAAACTTATTCTTCCCCTACTCTTCCTCACACAGTGAGGAAGCACCACTCATTAGTTGTCCAGGACTCTCTTCTTTGATTCCAACATCCACTCCTGTTCTTCATGGCAGTTCTACCATTTCACTTACCATTATATTTAAATATATGTTGAATCTGTCTATCTCAATAGCCACTACTTAGCCCAAACTGCCATCATCACCTTCCCCGTACTACTGAAATAGTTTCCTTCCTGGCCTGACCCCATCTCATTACAATCTATTCTCCAGAGTATCTGAGTGGGCTTATCTATATCTATATCTATATCTATATCTATATCTATATCTATATCTATATCTATATCTATATCTATATTTATATCATTTATATCTATATTGGTATCTATTTATCCATATCTATATCCATATCTAATCACATTGCTCCTCTGAATAAAGTTCTTCAGTGGTTTCCGATAACATTTCAGATAAAACCCAAACTTCTTACCATAGCTTACAAGATATTTTATGACTGGTCTCTGTCTACCTCTCCAATGTTGATTCATGCCACTCTCTCATCCATCACCTTTTAGCCACAGCCTCTTTTCAATTCCTTGAAAATGCTAAGTTCTTTTCTATCTAGGGCTTTCCAAATGCTGTTCCACATGCCTGAAATGCTCTACCATCTCTGGGTTCCAATTTAAATATCAATTTCTCAAAAAGTCCTTCAGGTAAGTGTTCCCAGTTAACTTTACATCAGCACACTTCATTTTCCTCATAGCACTTATCACAGTTTGTGATTATCTATTTACTTCTTCATTTATTCTATATGTTTCAGCTACTAGATTGTAAGTTTCACCAGGCAGTGAATATCTCAGATACGTATGCCCAGTCCTTCCGACAGTATGTCACACATAGAAATCAATAAATACTGATGAATATTTGAGTAAATGAATAAATGAATACAAGAATGTCAGTTATGGCATTGTTGTAATAGCAAAAAACATAGACATTAATGTTTATTAGTAAGTGAAAGGTTATATAAATAATGGCATGTCCTTAAAATACTGAGAAGTAGAACTATTTGCACAGAGACAGAAAACTGTCCAAGATATATTAAGTAAAATTTTAAAAAAGCAAACTGTAGAACACGGTTTTTAAAAAGGCTTATGTTGGGGTGCCTGGGTGGCTTAGTCGGTTAAGCATCCAATTCTTGATTTCAGCTCAGGTCATGATCTCATGATTGTGAGATCGAGCCCCAAGTCAGGCTCCAGGCTGAACTTGGAGGCTGCTTAAGGTTCTCTCCCTCCCTCTCCCTCTGCCCCTCTTCCACTTGTGCATATACAAGCTTTCTCTCTCTCACTCTCCCTCTCAATGTAACAATAATAAGGCTTATGCCACACATAAATATTTTATTGCATGTGCATGAAAAGTTCCTGAAATTAATATGAGAAACTGTGAACAGCTGATACTTCTGTTTAGAGAGAATCCTTTCTGTCCCCACATACAGCTTGAACTTCTTACCATAATTATGTGTTACTTTTATAATTCAAAAAACTTCTTAAAATTAAAATACAAACATATATTAATTAACAACAAAATCTTAACTTTGTATTGTGTTTCTGCTCCAAGAGATACTAGGTCCTGTTTGCTAGAAGCTACTGGGGTAAAGGACACATGTGTAAGTAGCCCTTTTCATTGATTAAAAAGGCAGAGGCCTGCTCTGCCTTTTTACAAAAAAATGAACTTGAGGTGGCTACAAATAACTGCATTGAATGTGACAGTTTAAAAAGGTAGATTTGTAACTAGATCAGGAAGGACCTTGTATGGAGAGAAAGTAGTCTGCATTTAACTGGAAGAGAACTAGAGGGTCACAGAAGACTTCGTGCTTTAAAAAGTTCAATCTGGCCAGCTAGAAAGATTAATCTTCCAGAGTAAATTTAATCCCTTTGTAACATTTTATAACTTAAAAACCACAAATCAAGCAACACTCCTATTGTTCCTCTGCTAACAGTGAGGAACAGAGAGTTGCCTTTAGTTATGAAGTGCTTAGAGGGTTAGAATCATCCCTGATGCCTCTGACACAGAGCTCCTTGATCCTCACCAATTGCCAGGGCTTTGTCTAATGCAAAGAACCTGCAGACCACACTGGTGCCCACTGGCTCCTTTTGGCTTCTTCTGGCTGCCTCATTTATATTTATAGACAGACATAATGGAGGGTGTGTGCAGATGGGATAGGGTGAGGGTAGGATAGGTGGTCTTTCCCACCCAAAGGTGGTAAGCCCTGTCAGACTTACTTCTGTTCCCTCCAGCTGAGGGAAGTGAGGGTGTATAAAGTACATAAAGAACCACCTGAAGGAATCACCCAGATTCCTGTGCCTCACCCCCCAGAGATTCTGATTCAGCAAGACTGGGGTGGGCCTGAGAATTTGCATTTTGTTTTTTTTTTTTCCCTGAGAGAGAGAAAGAGAGAGAGAGAGAGAGAGAGAGAGAGAGAGAGAGAGAGAGCATGCACAAGTTGGAGACAGGGGCAGAGGGAGAGAGAGAAAGAATCCCAAATAGGCTCAAGCTTGATCCCATGACCCTGGGATCATGACCCCAGCAGAAACCAAGAATCAGATGCTCAACAGCTCAACTGACTGAGCCACCCAGGGGCCCAGAGAATTTGCATTTCTCACAAGTTCCCAGGTGATGCAGATGGTCTGGGGACTCTACTTTGAGAATCACTACTTTAGTGGAGTAACCTTGATCCTCCTTTCCCCATGCATGGGGATTCTGAGGCAAGTGTCATGAGGTCATACAGGAGAGCACACATCCATTTTGTTAGTGCTCAATCCAAAGCCTTGCCTTCGCCATCTGACCAGTTTCCAATGACTTCTGCTTTAGACAGGCAGCAAATAGCCCTTTGGAATGTCTCTACTCTGCCTCTGCCTGCCTCCAGGGTTCCAGCCGCCCACCCTGCAGTGTGTACACAGCGTTCCATACATAACCTCTAGCAGGACTTTGGAGTGTCGGGTATGGGAGAGGATGCATCCCTGTGTTCTCACCCACCATCAGCATCGTGCTGCCGCTCAGCCTCCCAGGGAAGGTGGCCTCCTGGAGCAGAGTGGGGAGTGAGCAGACAGACTGTTCAGTGAGCACGTCGTCGTAGGAAGGGTTCTGGGCCCCATGGAGAAGGACCTGATATGTTAGTCACCCATTCCTCTCTATTATGTCATTTTCCCCCAACTCAACACTTTTCTTCTTTCCTTTCTTCCCCAACATTAACTGAATGTATGCTCTGTGCCAGGCACTGTGCTGTGGACTTTGGAGACAACAAATGTGGAAAACACTCTAGACCCCATGGAAGAGACAGACATCTTAGTGGTTACGATAGAAGATCAAAAGCATTTAGTGCTAAAATGCAAATGTGTGGAAGTACAGGGAGCCCAGAAATAAGAACAGTTACTCCTGACTGAAGAAATTAGAGACTCCAAACAGCGGGTGCCATTCTAGCTTCCCCTCTCCCAGAAGGAGAATGGGAAGAGCAAGAAGTCTATGCTTTCAGAACAGAAACCATTAGGACCTCTCCACAGTTGAGTGCCCTTCTGTGTGATGGGAGTTGGGGGAGGAAGAGATGGGGAAGCAGGGTATTTCTAAGCTTTTACTTAGTGCCATCAAGAACATGGGGGTTTTCCAAGTGCAGCTCTGCCCCCGGGGTATTTGTCAACTTCCTGAGTTTCCAGCTGCTGCCATGATCTGTTTTACTCTGGGCCTAACAACCTCAGTGCAGATGCAGCCTGAATTACTGATTTAATTACTGATTACTAAGTAATATTAATAGTTTAAAACCCCAAAGAGGGTCCTTTTAGGGAAAGATATCCAGTTGTTCAAATGTAGGACAACAAATTCAATCTTATACATCTCATTTTCAAATATGTATCAACACTTCAGAAAGTTGGCCTTTTTTTTTTTTTTTTTTTTAACCTATAGCCTGTGACATAGGAAATGGAGCAGTGATTTTTCTGGATACCTAATTGAAAATGCAACACTGAAAGCCTTCTACTGACTTTGAAATTCTAGTCTACTGTCTGACTCCTAATTATGTAATCCTTAGCAGTTACTTCATCTCTGTTCCTCAATTTTCCTCACTCATAAAAGGGAATCATAATACCTAAACTCATAGGGTTGTTGTGAAAATGAATTAATTAATATTTGTAAGCACCCAGTAACTACTAGTTGTTGTTGTTTTTTCTAGTGACACACTAAGCCAAGCAACTATATTTTTAGGTGAATACACCCAAAAGGCTCTCACATTTCCACTTTCAAAAATATCTTTAATTCAGAATTCTGTCTGGATTTCATAAGGGCCATGTGCAATGTTTGCCCCTTCGACATGGAAGGTCCCTAATTAAATTTTATGGCTGAGCAGTTCTTCAGATATTTGAGAGCTTAGGGGATGAAAACTCTCTTCTTTTGTCTATGTTGAAAGTTTCTAGTATATCTTCAATACTTCCTGGAAATTGTTTATGAGCTACAAAGTTATAAAGAATAGAGAAGGCACATCAGATCCTAGGGGACAGTTTACAATGCAAATAACCAACACAGAAGCCTTGAACCACCTCTTCCTCTAAAGGGAATAGGTAATGGTTAAGTTCACGGACTCCTGGGTTACATGGGTCTGGATCCTGCCTCTGCTTTATGTTCCTGGGCATGTATGTACCTTAACCACTCTTTGCCTCACTTTACTTACCTGAAAAAATGGAGGTGATAAGAATACGTACTTCAAGAGGTTGTTAAGAGGATCAAATATTATATTTTGGGTAAAGCATTGTTAGTATAGTGCCTGGCACATAACAAGCACTCAATAATATTAGGTCTTGTAGCATAAGGGAAAGATCAGATTGGAAGTTGAAGTAATAGATTTTTAGTTGAGGTGTGCCACTAATAATCTTTATATCAGACAACGTCTTGAGGCCTTAGTTCCCACACTTTTTTTTTTTTTTAAATAAAATAAAGATCAGGAGAAGATGATCTCAAAAGATTCTTCCCAAGTCTAGGCAGCTGACTTTAGCTGATCATCTTACCTTTGAGAGGGTGGAACAATAGCCTTCTCACTCTCTGGGATTTAGAGAACAGACTGCAGACCCTGGAAAAGCTTCTCTTTGTCTCTTTTGACTGGTTATTGCTGTTGGTGTTACTGCTTCTCATGGAGGAGGGCTGACCTGGCTCTTTCTTTTCCAGGGGTCTGCATCTATTTCCATTTCTGCAGATGCTCTGGACTTACTCTGATCCCTTGGCATCTTGATATTCACTGAGGACCTAGGACCAGGTAAGCCCCTTCTTGGAGCCTCAATATTCTCAGTTATAGAAAGTGGATGATCTCTAAAGTGCCTTCTAGTTTCGATGTTCTATGAGTCTATAGATCTCAGTCGGTACCTTTTTCCAATGAGAGTTTGGCTGAGACTGTTACAAAGCTGGACGCATTCATGGGCAGTGTGGGCAACAGAGATTGCAGCCAATGGGCTAGACTGCAAATAAGGCAGCTGTGATATCAAGTATCACAGTAATTTGAGGCTTAAACAGCGCAAAGTAGAATTTTATAGAAGAAGATAGGTTTGGGGAGGTATTTAGGGGAATCAGAATTGGACATTCTAAAGATATAATAATGCCTTAATACAAAATTTCCTGGCTTTCTTTTGAGTCACTGGAACACAGTGTTTATGTTTCGTAATGTTAATCACATGCAATTCTTCTAAATCTGGGACCTAATGGATGCAAAAATTGGTCCAAATGTCAATTTTAAACATATGTTTTTTATATTGAATAGACCTGTATGGTTCCAAACAACAGTTAACTCTTTGATGAAATTAGGGTCTGATTTTTCAGAGGTGGCTCTGATTGGTATTCAAGATGGGGAGAAATCCTTAGATCACTCTAGCAACCAGGTCAGCAGAGGAAGTGGAAAGGCCTTTCCTGAAGCAAAGCATGAAGGCCTGGGATAGCTCAGTGAATATTCCTCACTCTGGGGAATGGAGGGAGTTAGGAAGCTGTCCGGCAGACTTTGGTAGGCTCTGGAAATGTCAAAATTGGACAGAACAACGAAAGCCAATAGAACCCTTTTGTGAGGACTTTAAATGCAGATGGAGAACATACTGATTTTGTTGGTCATTAATAGTCATCCTGAATTTCAAAATGACCATTTTCATTTTTTTCTAATGATGTGAAACAGTTTTACTTGGTCCTCAGAGAGCAATTAACCAGACTCTTTGTTGGTGTCCAACAACTGTGATTGTTGTTTTGTCTGAAGAAAAGGAGGCTGGGGGATGACTTAGCTTTTCAGGACAAGAAGAAATTCATAGTTTAAAAATCACAGAAATCTGGGTTAGACATAAGGCTTTAAATGCTAGGACATCACAATTGGAAGAACCGGTAAAAATCATGATACTGAGGGGCATGAGTGGCATCTGCTCTGAAGATCTGACAGGTACCACCTGTTTCTTCCTACTGAGAGACTGAGAACAGTTTGATCCCTAAAGCTGGACACCAACTCGGTCACCTGGTGCCTCAAATAACACTGCCATGACTCACAACCATTTGGATATTTAAATTGGAATTGCCTTTTGAGCCAGTAAAAGTCATGGAAGAAATCCACTCCACAGTCATAATCTGGGATTTTTTCACCCCAAGTTAAATTTCTCAGTTAAATTATCCACTCTATTAATTTGTCTTGGCTCCAAGTAACATTTGGCTATATCAAAAAATCCAACCCACCACTAAAGGATAAAGATTAGCCATGGATAAGGCACCAAAGAATGTGCCATAAACTCAGGAAGCAACTCCTAAAGAGATGTTTCACAGATATTTTCAGCAAAGGCAGTATCAGTAAAAGAACTGTAGAGCCTTCTGAAATGGCTCTTTCTGAAGAGACCTTCTTTCATTTGGATATATTAGTTCTGGCATGTTTGTTAAAAATTTAGCAGGTTATCCCCTTGCTTACTTCATATGTGAGGTACTTCCCTGTCTCCCATCCCATCCCATTAGATGTTAGGAGTACAAGTGTAATGGTTTATTGAAAGGGCTCAATTCAGTGAAGTACCCACAGAAAACAATTTTACACTATTGTTTTTAATCACTGCCTTTCAGACCCACTTTCTTACTCCTGAATGTCATCTCAAAGTTTATTTCTTAGCTTTTGAATATTAGTAACTAATTTGATTTTCAGGTATTAAAAAGTCCAGCCCAATATTATATCAAAATTTTCATCTTTCATCCAATTTGATTCATATATGACCAGTTTAGGTTTGATATAAATCAGAAAACTGCAGTGGAAGGAGGGGATACATAGGTTTTTTTGTTTGTTTAATCCTCTTCTTTACCAATTCCTGAAGACTAGAGGGGAAGAAGAAAGGTAAGATGGAGGCAAAAATGCCTTATTGACTGGTGACTAGTGTCATTGCAATCTCCCTCTGAGGGAGATGCCCAAATCATGGACCCTTCTCCTGTAAGACATTTTCGTGGCTTCTTCTAATATTTTCCTGCTGGGACTCTCCATATTATGCTGTTCTCTTATGCAGACAATAGACCTTATGGTTGACTACTTAGAACTCCTCTAAGTTTCTACCCTGATAATATGTCTCTTTATTATGTGTGATTCTTTTAAGACAACTGGTTATCTTTTGTGGTATCTACTTTAGGCCAGCTCTCTCACCTCATTCAATTGTTAAGGACAACGGCAGCTAGTCTCTTTATTAGACCTTTCCAGGCAAGAACCAGACACTGGACTCCACACCTGTCAAGCTACAGGGGACACATGTCAAGTCCTCCTAAGAATTCTCCTTATACTCTTCCTAGAACACTTCTAGGGCTGAGGACCTCTCTTACTTGGCTTGGGGTAGACACAAAGAACCTTCTTCCCGTCCCTACTCCCAGACACAGACAGTATCTTCTCTCATCAGCCTTCCAGTCCCTCTTCTATGTCAACATGACATGGGCAATAGATCCCATCTGGTTTGCATCCAGAACTGGTTTGGGCTACCCTCTAGGAGATCTTGCATGAATGATCTAGCTCTAACTTCTCTTTAAGATGTGTGGCACTTTATACCCATTGACCTTAGCTTTGGGGGCCTCAGTTGAAATGGACAGCAGAAAAGTTCCATTTGTTACAAAACAAAGGCTCAATGAGAATCAAAGCCAAGGGAATGCTGAAAGGACAGTCTCAGTTTACCATTAGAAAAATCATTTCAGACATAACTATTTCTTTGGCTTTATTTTGGGTGAGTAGAGAACCCAAACAAAACTGCTAAAGAAGCAAATCCAGTAGAAACCGGTGAGGTGATGCTGGAAAGAGAGAGTGTTTCTGATGTGAATAGCAAATACTCCTGTCCTTCCTTCTGAATTACTATGGCAGAACTAAGTGGAGACAGAACTGGTTATCAGAGACTGGGAAGAAAGGGACAGGTCAGGGTTAGCAGTAAAACATCAAGAAGTGAGGTCAATGGCATAAGAGGCCAGAGACAGGTCTGCTGAGTCAAGGCCAAGAAAAATAGAGATCAGAGTCAGGTAAGGGAAGGGATGAATTATTATTCTGAATCAATAGATTAGTGCTGGTGAATTAGCCCATTATAAGAAAGGAGACCATCTAAGGCTTTAAGTACCTAAAAACATATTCAGTCTTTCCTACATGCAAACACACATGCCACAAGTGCTTCTTGGGTGCTTACTCTGTACCAGGTACTGTGGGAGGCACTGGGATTGCAATGAACACAATAGTGTTTATCCAGAGATGAAAAAGAAATAAACCACATGTAAAGAACTAAAAGAAATTCAATTTGGCAGGAGATAGGGCTGGAGATGTGGGTAAAGACCAAATCATGTGGGACTCTGTGCACCATTTTAATGACTCTGAATTTTATTCCAGAGGCAATATATTAAAGGTTTTCTGTTTGTTTTGTGTTGTTTTGTTTTAGCAGATGTTAACAGGCATTGTGTTTTAGAAAATCACTTTGGCTGCAGTATAGAAAATACACTGAGGAGAGACAAAGCTGAAGGACAGAGACAAATTAAGGAGACTTAGGGAGTGAGGTGAAAGGATGTCAAGGTTTCTAGATCAGGCAATTGGGTGGATGGTGGTGCCATTCATTTAAATATGGCATAAGAGAACTTTCAAATTTATGGCACAAGAGTAGAGGGGTAGGAGAATGGAGTGTTGAGTTTACATTTACACATGCCTGTGAAGCATTCAATCAGATCAAAGTCAGGATAGAGAAATTGGCTAGATATATGTATTTATGAAAGACCAATGAATAGATGGTAATTGAAGCTGTATGGATAGATGAGCTTACATAGGGTATATTTAGAATAAGAAAAGAAGAACCCTAGGGAATACTGATATAGGATGGGTAGAGGAAGAAGAGCTTGCAAAGACAAATGAAGTATAGCCAAAAAGGTAGGCAGGGAACCAGGAGGAATGGTATCTCAACGTCAAGCACCTATGAGCTTCCTCCTCCCATTGGGCTTTCTACATCTTTCTGTGGATCCTGACAGTCATGAACCTTTCTGAAGCTTGGTTTACCTAATATTGCCAGCAGATTTTGGAATGTATTTACTATTTTACATTACTTTCTTGTAGCAGCTTAGAGCAAATAAGGCAGATTATTAATTCTCTGGGTCTCTGTAATGTCCCCCAGTATATCTCATTAAGAAGGCTCAGGTCAATGGTTGAGAACTTTGGCTGAACACTGGAGTCATCTGGGGAGCGTTAAAATATACTGATAAGTGGGTCTTACCCTCCAAAAGTCTGATTTAATTGGTCTAGAATGTTGCCTGGGAATAGGAATATTTAAAAGCTCCCCAGGTGATCTTAAGTGTGTAGCCAAGATTGAGAACAATTGACCTTAATTAAGATGGCTTCTGATCTTGCATTAGTGTTTCCTAATAAGGGACATATATTTATCTCTAGAGAACTGCTTTGTTTAGCTTAATAGAAGAAGTGAAAAGCTTGAGCAGGCTCTTAAGGAATGCAAGTAAAGGGAGTAAGCATGCCTATTTGTGGGGATAGTGAAAACATTGATGGGTCCACAGCAGATGATTTCTTACACACTGCCAATTACTGTACTTTGACATTGTCTACATTGTCCACGGTTGACCAGTGACATAGACTGACTCTGTGGTAGCAGCACCAAATAAACAAAATACTGTTGTCCAGAATTAATGACTCATTCTATGGAGAAAGAAATTGGTGACTGCTTAATATTAGGCTCAGGAAAGTGGTGGAGAGATTGAAATCTGTTTCTGGTCCTCTCTTTTCAAACTATTTTATCAGCAAATCAAATGCACAATATTTAACAGTCTGGTAAGTGAAGGCATGATGCCTACCCTTCCTTAAAAGGTATGTTAAGAAAGCTGTTTGTGTGATCCTATTTTTAACATCTTACTCATGTTATTAGAAGAGTGTAGGCGGCATTCTACTTCAGCAACTTTTCCACCCACCTTTTTCTTGTCACCTCTGTATCTCTTTTCTTTGTTCATGGCTCTCTCCACCCCCATACCTCACATCTTCACTCTTTCCTTCCACTTCCTTCTCTTTCCTTCTCTGTCTCCCACCCATCTGCCTCCTTCAGTTTCTTTACACTACAACACACTTGCAGTAAATAAAAGCAACTAAATCAGTTCCCCTTAAGATGCTTTTTTTTAATGTTTTTATTTGAGAGAGAGAACATGCCAGCATGAGGGGAGGCGCAGAGAGAGAGAGAGAGAGAGAGAGAGAGAGAGACAGAATCCTAAGCAGGCTTCTTGCTGTTAGCTCAAAGCCAGACATGGGGCTCGATCTCATGAACCGTGAGATCATGACTTGAGCTGTAATCAAGAGTCAGACGTTTAACCGACTAAGTCACCGCGGTGCCCCGAGATGTTCTTGATGAAAAAGTAAAAAGAAATTATTTATTAATTCTTGACCCTTGAATACATATCCTTTAAAAATTTATTTAAAATATTTTTAGGGGCGCCTGGGTGGCGCAGTCGGTTAAGTGTCCGACTTCAGCCAGGTCACGATCTCGCGGTCCGTGAGTTCGAGCCCCGCGTCAGGCTCTGGGCTGATGGCTCAGAGCCTGGAGCCTGTTTCTGATTCTGTGTCTCCCTCTCTCTCTGCCCCTCCCCCGTTCATGCTCTGTCTCTCTCTGTCCCAAAAATAAATAAACGTTGAAAAAAAAATTAAAAAAAAATAAATAAAAATTTATTTAAAATATTTTTAAATTTCTATTTATTTTTGAGGGGAGGGAAGGGCAGAGAGAGAGGAATAGAGAATCTGAAGTAGGTTCCATGCAGTCAGTGCAAAGCCTGACGTGGAGATCAAACCCATAAACCTGGGAGATCACAGACACTCAACTGACTGAGCCACCCAGGTGCCCCTTTAATTGATTTATTTTAATGTTTATTTATTGAGAGAGAGAGAGAGAGAGAGAGAGAGAGAGAGAGAGAGAGAGAGCACAAGCGGGGGAAGGGTAGAGAGAAGGAGAGAGAAATCCCAAGCAGGCTTTGAGCCATCAGTGCAAAGCCTTACACAGGGGCTCGAACTCACAAACCATGAGATCATGACCTGAGCCAAAATCAAGTCAGATGCTTAACCAACTGAGCCACCCAGGCACCCCACCCTCAAATACATATCTTTTTAATATTCCATGCGACAAAATGGGAAGCAGGCATAAAACACTTCCAGTGTATATTGAATTGCAACGATTATCTCAAGAAGCACTGTTGTGATTGAGTTATGAGCTAAACTAACTGCTTTTTTCATAGAATGTAACTGTTGTTTCAGTGAACAACTAACAGACAAGCCATGATTATTCAGACTTGGATACTTGGCAGACATTTTCTCCAAAATGGAGTAAGTCTATCACTTCAAGGAAAATGACAGCATTTGTTGCCAATAACAAAAATTTAAACTTTTGAGTGAAAAATTAGAATTTTGGAAAACTTGTATCTACCTCTGTGAGCCTGAAAGCTTCTCAGTAATAAATGACTTTTCTCATGAGATTGCTAGTGATATCAACAAGGTGATTTTTAAATATTGTATAATGAAATTATATGACATTTGGAAGATTCATATAGCTCAATGAACCAGAATTTTCCAGATCAATGAATGATGTTACAAAATCATGCATGAGTAACAGACCCATTCAAACTGTAAGACAGATCCTAGATTAATGTAACAGAGTATGAAAAGTTCATTGGTAGAGTTTTGGATTCCACATTGCAAATTAACTACTACTAATTGAGTTTTGGTATAGTAATCACAGGAATATCTGAATTATCTGAAAGGGCTATCAAATACCCTTCTCTTTTCCAACTACATGTCTGTATAAGTACAGATATTCTCCATATAGTTCAACCAAAACAACATATTGCAACAAATTGAATGCAGGAGTAGATGAAAATTCAGCTGTCTTCTGTTAACCAGACACAAGAAGATTTACAAAAATAGGAAAATCAACGCCACTCCTCTCACTAACTACTTTTTTGTCTTGGAAAATAAAACTATTTTCATAAGAAGTGTTATTTATGTTAACATATAATAGGATTTATTGTTATTTTTGAATGAATTAATACATACATATTTAAATTTTTTTCTCAGTTTCAATTTCTATAAGGCAAATATTATAGATATAACCCAAACATCTTTGTGTTCTTCAATAATTTTTAAGAGTGTACCGGGGATCTGAGGCCGAAAAGTTTGAGACCTGCTGGTCTAATATGACAAGATATGGGAGGACAGGGAGTGTGTCTGTTTTACTTCACATATCACATTCAGCCCTTTTGGCCTCATACAGTATTATGTATGAACTTTATGATGGGGTGGGGGGAAAACACTGACAAGTCAATCAGGCAATTTATTCATTCTTTGATTCAATAAATGTTCACTGTTCTAGGCACTAAGAATACAGTAGTGAAGAAAACAGATGAAATCCCTTTCCTGTGCAGCTTTCATTCTAGGGTTTCTGGGTTTTAGTCCTAACCCTGTCCCTAATTCATTGTGTAACTTAGGCAAATATTTTTATCTTCTTAGGGCTTAGTTTCCCATATATGAAATGGAGAATATGGAAAAGAGTGATGTCTAAGGGCTCCCTGAAATCTACAACTTTGACTGGGCTTCCTCATCATCCCCTAATTCCTTCCTCATCCAATAGGTCTCATTTAAGTCCCACTTCTTCGGGGCACTTGGGTGGCCCAGTCAGTTGAGTGTCGGACTCCTGATTTCAGTTCAGGTCATGATTTTTGTGGAATTGAGCCTCACACTAGGCTCTGTGCTGAGCATCGACCCTGCTTGAGATTCTCTCTCTCTCTTTCTCTCTCTCTCTCTGCCTCTACCCCCTCCCCCGCTTGGTCTCTCTCTCAATCTCAAAAAATAAATAAGTAAAAAAAAAGAGTGCCACCTCTTCAAGGAGATTTTCCCTGACCCTTAGACTGCCACCCCTTATAATACCTGGTTGTACTCTACTCTCCCCTTTTTAGATCACTCATCAGACTGGTAATTGCTTGTTCAGTATCTGTCTCACCTATAAGAACTGTGTCTGCCTTTTTACCACATACATGGAACAGAGCAGGTACAAAATAGATATTTTCAGAGATGCCACTCTAAAATTTTACCTTTCTCTCTAATACTTTCTATCTTATTTGATTTTAAAAAAATCTCTGGTCTTATCTTTATGAAACATATTATACATATTACTTAGTTATTATGTTTATTATCTATGGTAGGGGTGGGGGTCTATAACAATGAAAATTCCATGAGAGCTGGAATAGTCTCTTTTGTTCACTGTGTATCTCTAGTAAATTAAAGAGTATGTGGAATATAGGAACAAGTAAATAATCTTTGTTAAAATAATGAAACCATGTGTTAGTTGAATAAGCCATCAATGGTAGAGCACATACATGAAATCATTTTTTTAGTAGTGGGGTTGGATTTGGATTTATGCATATATATTGTCTCCTAGTTTTTCTTGTGTCTAAAAATACACATTTGTGTGAATTTTGAATAAGGTCATGAGCAAGGTCTGTGATCTGTAAAGCAGTGTGACATAAACTGGCCCATGTGGTAAAGAGCTTGTGACCTTGACCATTACTGGACCATGGAGATGTAGTGGGCTAAATGCAATTATGGTTGGCTTGGCAACTCTCTAAAATCATTTACAAGTGTGTCTTAAACACATTTTTGAGCAAATCAAGAGCATATGAAGAGAGCAAAAGAAGCATT
The DNA here is from genome assembly GCF_018350155.1 of Leopardus geoffroyi. NCBI lineage: Eukaryota > Metazoa > Chordata > Mammalia > Carnivora > Felidae > Leopardus > Leopardus geoffroyi. The sequence goes on from NC_059334.1 coordinate 57,994,017, forward strand.
TAAAAAAATAGACCATATGAATAGAGAACAGAGTCCAAAGGATCTTGGAGCAGTAAACTGAAGATATAAAACATAAACTCCTTCAAAAGCACATAAATAACTTAAATAGATAATGTTTGCTCTCTGAAAATATAGTTTGCAAGACAGAGGGAAAGTTAAACAGCAAGAAAATTAAGTAAACAAAAACAACTAAACCATAGCACATTAAGACTTATAATCCAGTTAGAAATAGCAAGTTTGAAAGCATAGCCATTCCAAATGCATCCACTATGATATAATTGGATATTAGATGTAAAAAGGAAATATCAGGATAATTGAATTTAAGGTTGTATAGATTTGAGGACTATAATATAAACTGTATCAAATTATAAAGGAGAAGCAAGAACAATGTGAAGAGGAATAGCCATTCTCTTAGAAATAATTCTTACTTAGGATTCAGATGACTCAATAGAGAATTTTTTATTAATTCCCTTTTTATAATTTTTAAAACAGGGTTTTAATGTAATGATTTAATATGAAATAAATGTTTAGAGTCATTGTAGTTGGAAAAATTAGTTTTTTACTTTTCAACTATAATTTAAAAAGCTTTAACATTAGGATGTCTTTATACTGCCACATTAGGGTTTAATTATTAAAGTTTGATTTTTCAAAGTTGAACCCTACTTCCCTGAAATGTGATGCATATGTCAAATTCTGAACCACACAGAAGCATTATATTTACTGAAACACTGCAATTGTCTCCACAAATCACTTAAATAAAAACTGAAGTGAGGATATTGAACATGACTTGTCCATGTCCAAGAATTTGTTTAAATTCAGAATTATCTGAATTATATATAATTTCCAAAAAGTTGGGCAAGAGGTCTTTCTCCACTACAACAATTCACTTTAAAGACATATTGTGCACTGAGGAGAATCCAGGCACTGGAAATAGAGACATGTGCAACACATAGTACTTGCCTTCCAAAGATGATGGCCTGACAGGGGGACAAAAAAATGCCCACAAATAACTGTGATATAATGAAAGTTATAGATTTCATAAGAAAATAAAACGTTAGGACCACAGAGAAGAAGGATGTAAATATCTAATAGCTCTTAGAAAACTCTGACTGTAATCTTGAATCTCTTAGTGAATGAATGTCAACAAAAAATATAATGTTGACAATGAATGGACAAATTCTCTTCCCCAATATCTTCCTGCATAATTTCAGAGATTCAGAGATGGATACTTACTATTTTTAACCTTCAGAGCAAGAGCTCCTCTGAATACTGGCATGGGCATTCCATTGTAGGAATCCCATTTAGTACACTGAGAAGCTGAGACATTAGGTCCATTCTCCCACCCTTAATTCTATAGTCAAGTACTTCAGCATCTGGATGCATGTTGGAAGGGTCAAGAAAAATAAGCACAGTAATCTTACCATAATGTTCATATTTCTCTCACTGTGGCAGGTAAGAAGGATACGGATATTTTGATTCATCTCTTTCTAGATCTCTATTGAATTTCTTCCAGTAGATTCTGTTCCCATAGAGCCCCTCAACCTCACCATCTTTTGCCTACTTACAGCAGAAAACCTCAAATTCTATTTTACTACAAAGTTTTAGGCTATCTGACACAGGGATCCTAAACTTTCATTTTAGCAATCTCACCATCTTTATTATTTTACAGTATACTGGTTTAGAGTGGAGATTCTGGAATCAATAATTTAATTCTTGGGGTTAAATCTTGCTTTATACCACTTACTGGCATTGAGACCTTGGACAAGTTGTTTAAAACTCTGAGCCTCATTTTTTTTTCCATTGGTAAAATGAGGAAAACAATAGTTTTACCTTACAAAGTTTTTGATAAGATCAATTACATATAAACTATTTAGAATAGTTCCTGAAACTTAACAAAAGTCCAAAGCAATGATACTGTTATTATTATCCCTTCAATGCAGAGAATGAAGTTCCCTACTTGTTAAGGATACCCCTTTCCTTTGGCCTCCTTCAAAGGCTGACTCTCTAATGATCTGCCTCTTACATCTTGACTTCCTTCCATTAAGTCAATTCCCTCACTACTTCAGAATTCCATTTTGAAAATCTATGTCCTCATTCCTGCTACAGGACTCTAGCTTTCCCTCACAGCACAAACTTCCTAAAAAATATCTGCAACTCCTGCTTTCTTTTAAAGTCATCTATCCACTAGTTTCCATCTAATCAGATGCAAGTGTGCTTTCGCATCTCCAGTGAAGTTCTCCTTAGTGAATGTGAGGGTTTTATTTAAGTCACTCTTCTCCACCTCTGCATTTAACAAGTAGCAATTTAACCTCAACCAACAACTTGCTCCTTCTTGAAACTCTCTTCTTTGCCTTCTGTGACCCTCGAGGGTTTGAACTCTTCCTACTCGACTGAGCCTTCTTTTCTTTCTCTCTTAGATGTGGATTTTTCTCCAGTTGTCCTTAGCTTGCTTCTACAAGATCTCTTCCTCAGAACACCATCCACTCCCACAGTTCAGCTGGTCATCTGACTCCCAAATCAGTAACCCTGGCTTGATATCTGCCCAATTCTACATACTAGTGTAGTCTGTGGTATTTTGTCACAGCAGCCTGAGCTAAGACAGTGATTCCTCCTGCCATCTCCCTTTTAAAACCTTATTTCTCTCTCACCTTCCATCCCCACTCAGTTGACAAATACCATAGATTCAAGTCCTGTGATTTGCAGTCTCTTATGCCCATCTTTTCTAGTTCTGCTGCTTACTAGCTCTATGACCTTGGGCAAGTTACTTAATCTCTGTGTATAATGGAAATAATAATGATAATAATAATAATAATTATTATTATTATAGGGCTTTTATGAACTTAATACAAAACACTAAGAACACTTCTTAGCACATGAAAGGTACTACATAAGTGTAAAATAAATGAATGAAATAAAGTTGGACATAAAGGTCTGCATTTAAGGGAGAAATTCTGGCAGGAGATGAAGATTTATGAGTTATCCTAGAGGCAGTGATTGAAGTCATGTGAATAATCAAAGAAAGTACATAGTGTATAAAACCAGAAGGACCCCTGCGTGGTGGGCTTTTTCTTTTATTTCAATCTGTCAAAATTCTTCAATTACCACATTTCATCAGTTCTAAGATGGCTTTTTCCATATTTTTAACATCTCTGGAAAAAGGATGTCTCCTACAATCAATGGCATACCATAGTTTACTCTCAGAGTTCTTTTTTTCTTAGTGATTCATAAAGTAATGGTGTGTCATTCAATTGACAGCATCTTAGACTTAATGAGATATAAGGAGTGTGAACCATTTCTTTGAACCACCAAGACACCCTAGATGAGCTTTCCTTATAATATATATTTTAGCCTGCCTGTACAGTGATGTCTATTAACTACTAGATTGCAAGGTCCCCAAGGGGTCAAGAAAGGACCTGATTCTCCTTTTTGTTTCTCTAGGACACACTAAATGGTTCTGCCTGCAGTAAACCATCAGTAAAAATTTCTTGAATTAAATTGGATTCCAAAGAAGGATATAAATTATTTTTAGAATTTCTGATATTTAGCCTCATTATTGCAATTAGCCTCATCATTGTTCCCACCCCATTGTTAACTTGACATGCATACACACACTTGTTTTCAGATCACTCTCAGTACACCTGATTCAGGGCATCTGTCACATGAATTCCACAGGTAGTTGATTATATGAACTATTTCAAGAAAATATATTCCCGGAATTCTGGGAGAGAATACTGAAAAGACAGTACCAGAAATCTTTCACAAAGTTCTCCATGAGAACAGAGAATCATGTTCACACACATTAATTAATCAACTGAAGTAGATGCTTATTCTTTCTGAGTGATCTCAACTTGTATTATCTGTTCTTTCTCCCTGTTAATGAAGCTTTATTCCTTTCCCTGTTGACACGTGGGACTGTGGGTGGCCCTTACCTGTGTTTTCAGTCTCCCAGGATCCTCAGGGACCAACTATGTGCTTGGACATGCATCTTTATTAAAGTAAATGGCCCATCTCTTGCCCAAGCCTATACTTTGCACACAGCATACCTCAAGCCTTGGCAATGGCCAGGTAAATTCTCTTGGTTTTCCCCAGATAATGTTTCTATCACCCTTCTCTTCACTACTTCTGGCCTTGGCATCCCATTGCTCAAGCCCTGATTTCACCTCTCATCTCTGGATCTTCAGATCACATGAAGTCATCAGCCTTCCTTCTTTTCCAAGGCTATAGGCTGCTGAAGCCTCTCCAATGTCACAATGAGAAAGAGGAATTTAATTGCCCCTATCAATGATTGCTATTCTGTTTCTCTCTTTTCTCTGTATGGCTCTTCCTATGCTGGTTGAGGCGTTGCTTTTCATCCTCTTTGAGATTCCTTTATTGCATGCGGCCAGCCAACTGTGTCTGTCTTGCTGGTCCTCTGGCCCTTGTTTCTTTTTACAGTATAATCTGGTACCATGATCTGTTTCATTAGTCTCTCTCCTTAGAACTCACTCAGGATTCAGGGAACTTTGAGTACTCTTGGTGTTCAATATAGGCATGTCATGGTCACTATGGGAATATGTGATTCCTCAGTCCCATTTACCTTTTTTCATCACCTAGAGAGTAAAGTTCAACTTTCTTGGTACTGCTTCCAATGCCTGTCAAGACTCAGACTCATCTGTCCTTAAAGTCTTACCTCTCAGAACATCCTACACACTGCCTCTTCTACCTAGGCCTCCAGCCAGATCAGACTATTTACCATTATCCAAATTCACCACATATTCAGGCAGCTCTCAATCTTGTTCCTGCTGTTTATTTGAGCCTAGAATTTTCTTCCTTTTTTCTCCAGTGTTTTTTATTGTGGTAAAATACATATAACATAAAACTTATTATCTTAACCATTTTTTAAATGTAGAGTTCAGTAATACCAAGTACATTCAAATTGACGCGCTATCATCACGATTATCTATTTGTGAAATGGAACTCTTTTTATTTTGCAAAATGGAAACTCTATACCCATTAGACAATGACCCCCCACTTACTCCTCCCCCAGTCCCTGGCAGCCACTATCTACTGTCTGTCTCTGTGATTTTGTCTTCTTGAAGTACTTCATATGAATGGATTCATACAGTATTTGTCTTTTTAGAACTGGCTTATTTCACTTAGCAGAATGTTCTCAAAATCCATGCTGCTACATGTGTCAGAATTTCCTTCCCTTTTATGGCTGAATAATAGTCCATGGAATGCATATATCACATTTTGTTTATCCGTTCATTTGTCGTTGCACACTTGGGTTGCCTCCACATTTTAGCTTTTGGGAATAATGCTATAAACATAGGTGTACAAACAGGTGTGTCTCGTTGAGGTCCTCTCCCTCGTTTTGCACATTGAAATCCTACTCATTCATCCAAACGTAACTCAAGTAGCACCTACTTCATGAAAACTCCCAGACTCTACCTGGAAATAATTGCTTGTTTCTCTGTTCTTCCACCATTCTTTTTTTGTATTACTGTATCTACACTTACTTTATTGTGTCTTGAATACTTATTTATACTTAAACATCTAATTCCTCATAAAATTACAAGTTCACTGTGGTCTGGGACCCCATCATCTTACTTCAGTATTCCTTACATCACTCCCCACAATGCTTTGTAATGCTTATTAAGTAAATGACTACATAGAGACAGAGTTTATTTACAAATATACATGTGTCATAACGATTAATAGTAGCCAGAAGGCAATGTTGAGTTGAATACCTAGAAACTCTTCCAATTTTGAAATCTGTCAAATTAACTAGGAAACCTTGTCACTTGTGAAAGAAAGTGCACTGGTCTGGAAATGAAGAGACTTGGTTTTGTCTCGGTGCTGCCTTGTGGGGGCCATGTCTCTTCTCTGGCTTAGTTTCCTCAGAGTTGAGATGAGAGGGTTTCCCTAGAACAGAATTCCCAAACCTTGATTTTTGCAATGTCTATCCAACCCTATACTTTATTTGCTTAATAATTTTCTTTAAATTAGCCCAGGCATAACATTACCACCAAATTTAGCTTCATCCTAAATAAGGATATCTGTGAAATTGTGGTTTCGTTGCATTAGCTATAATTCTTTCTAACATAAATTAAAATAAAAATAACTATCAAAGTAAAAAGAAAATCTCTGTATCATTAAAATAACTTCCTATGCCAGTAGTGGCCCATGGACCAAGTTTTGGGAGGTGCTGGCCTAGACTCTCCCTGAGATCCCTTCCAGCAAAATAGCTGTCTTCTCTTGGGAAGCCATGCCCCTTCTGAGCCATTTAGCAAAATGCATTCAATGAATCTTTAACTGGGAATGATCCAGCATTAGCCCCAGGGAATGAAATGTAACTTAATAAGCCTTCTAGCACCTCTAATGCCTGGGATTCCACCCTCTTTATGCTTCCCTTCTGAGTGGTGCTGTTTGCACATTCTGCCTTTTCTGTAGCCTCTGCTTTCCTGCAGGGCCTTGTCTGGGTTTGCCTGACCAGATCTCCCCTCTGAGGGCTGTTTATGTTTGCATACTCGGCTTGTCCTGTGGATTTGTCTAACTAAATTCCCCTTTGAGGGCTGTATATTTTGGCACAGTCTGGCTCTCTAAGGGATTCTTTTGTCCATTAACACCTCTTGTCTTGCAGTTATACCAAAGTCTCTGCTGCTCTTGCCTCAAGCAACGAAGTCCATACTACTCTATTCTTAACAATTCTTCTGTGTATTTCCATTTATTTTCTATACTTTCTACAATGGCCATGTATAATGTTTATAATAAAGAACTATAAATTTTAGTTTTTTTAAATGTGAAGGGGGGGGAATGTGAAAGGGGACATCTGGTTGCAGATGATGTAATAAAGGAATTTTAACTTTATTCTCCTCCTTCAAAACCCACTGACAAAAACAAAAAGAATGAAAAGCAGCATCAAGAAGGTCCATTACCAATGAAACAAGGAAACAACTAAATATACTGTAATTAGCACCATACACCATAATTAGCATCCTTACCAAATGTTAGGCTTGTTTGTTTTAGGCAGAATAAAGTCAGTCTTAAAAGCATATCCTGGTTGGCACTAAGAAATCTAAGGGCGTAGGGGGCCACCAGAGAAATGGAGAGTGTTCCTAGTAGAAACTTAGCTCCACACTACAGAAAAGATTGAGTTGAACAAGAAGCCGGGTGGACTTCCCACTTTTATTGTTTATCACATACACTTCTGGCAACACACACTGGTGTTGATAAAAGGAAGGGTGAGCTCACCAGATAGTAATAGACAGTCTAAGGAAATTTACTGTGAGCTACACTGACCCTTGGAACACAGAGAACAGAGGAAGGAGTGTATATGCTTCCAGAGCAAAAGGAATATGAAGTTGGTGGAAGGAGATATATACAAAAAATCCCAATAGAAACAGTACATCACAGCCATAAACATAGTTATTTAGCAAATAGATGGCCCTAATCAAAGATGAATAATAATGAGAATAGGAGAAACAAAATTATAATTGTTTGCTGACAGTATTGTTGTGTATGTATAAAATCCACAAGCGTCTACAAACTATTAGAATTAAGTGAATTTGTTATTAGCAAGATCATTGGTTATGAGGTCAACATACAATATCACTTTGATTGCTATATACTGGCAACAACTACATAGAAACTAAAACTTTAAAAAAGATATAACTTCAACAAATATCAAATGCCTAGGAATATATCTAATAAAAACTGGGTAAGACCTAACTTCTACCTTGAAAACTATGAAACATTAACTGAGAAATCTAAATAAATGAAGAGGTTTAGCATATTCATGGAATGGAAAATTCACTGTTGTAAAGATGTTATTTCTCTCTAGTTAAAGTATGGATTTAATGCAAACTCTATAAAAATTTCAGGAAGTTCTTTTGCAGAAATTAACAAGTTTGTTCTAAAATTCATGTGGAAATGCAAAAGACCCCCAAAATCCAATGTAATCTTGAAGAAAAAGACAAAACTGGAAGATATGATGATTTATTATAAAGCTGTAATAATTAAGACACTGAGGTTTTGGTGCAAGAATAGACAAACTAACAAATGAAATGCAATCCAGTATCCAGAAACAGACCCTCGCATATATGAAAACCTGGTTTATAACATTGAAGAGCATTGGGGAAAGGATGATCTTTTTCAATAAATGGTGTTGTGACAACTGGATATCCACATAGAAAAATGTTTATTGACCATACCTTATCCCATACAATAAAGCAATTCCAGATGGACTGCAGAGCTAAATATGAAAGATGAAAACAATAAAGTTTTTAGAGAAAACACAGGAGAACATCTTTGTGACAGTGGAGTATGCAAATATTAAAACACAAAGAATGCTGATTATAAAGAGAAAATTGATAAATTAGATAATTAAGGACTTGTGTTTACCAAAAGGCACCATTTAAAGGAGTGAAAAGTCAGGTGACTGAGTAGGAGAAGATATTCATAGTAATGTATATGTCAAAGGATTCATATCCAGAATATATAAAGAAAAGGATAGACAACTCAATAGAAAAATGAGCAAATAATTTGAACAGTCACCTCATAAAAGAGTCTATCTAAATAGCCAATGAACAAAGGAAAAAGTGTTCAGTTTTGTTATTTGTCAGGACAATATAAATCAAAACAACAATGCAATACCACTACACATCCACAAGAATGGCTAAAATGAAAAAAAAAAATCAGTGTAGATAAGGTTGTGGAGGTTTTCTTTTTTCTTTTTTTTTTTTTTAATTTTTTTTTTCAACGTTTATTTATTTTTGGGACAGAGAGAGACAGAGCATGAACGGGGGAGGGGCAGAGAGAGAGGGAGACACAGAATCGGAAACAGGCTCCAGGCTCCGACCCATCAGCCCAGAGCCCGACGCGGGGCTCAAACTCACGGACCGCGAGATCGTGACCTGGCTGAAGTCGGATGCTTAACCGACTGCGCCACCCAGGCGCCCCGGTTGTGGAGATTTTCATATACTGCTGGTGGGAATGCAAATCTGTATAGACACTTTGGCAGTATCTATCAAAGCTGAACATACACATATTTTATGACTCTGCTACTTTGTTCATAGGTATACGTAGTAATAATGGGCACATATGTTCACCAAAAGATACCAACTAGCAGTATTGTGTGTTATAGTTAAAACACTGAAAACTAAATGTCCTCTAGCAGTAGAATAAACACATAAATTGTGTATATTCACACAGTGGGGTACTATACAGCAGTGAGAATGAGCAATCCCATAACTATATCCAACAATATGGATGTTTTTCACAAATACAATGTAGAGTGAAAAAACCTAGATGTACAAAAAGTTTAGTACTACATGATTGCATTTATATAGAGTATAAAAGTGGTAAAATTATTCTATGATATTAGAAGTCAAGAGTGGTTACTAAGGACAGTAAGGACTGGAAGGGAGCAGATAGGGGTGCCTCTGAATTGCTGGTAACATTCTGATGCTTGGGCAGAGTACTGGTTACAGGAATGTGTTCAGTTTGTGAAAATCCAATAGGATATGTGTACATTTATGCATATATATTATGTTTCAATAAAGTTTTTTTTTAAATGTTTATTTATTTTTGAGAGAGACAGAGACAGAATGCGAGTGGGTCAGGGACAGAGAGAGAGAGGGAGACACAGAATCCAGAGCAGGCTCCAGGCTCTGAGCTGTCAGCACAGAGCCCGATGTGGGGCTCGAACTCAAACTGTGAGATCATGACCTGAGCCGAAGTCAGATGCTCAACCGACTGAGCCACCCAGGCGCCCCTCAATAAAGTTTTTAAACCCCTAATTCGTTTGTAATATTTCACAAAGGGGAAATTTCACCAAAAAACGCATCTTTCTGGCTTCTTCTGAAAACGTTTTGAGACCTGTCCATGGTGCCTCACTTCTAAGAATCCACTCTCATCAGATAGGGCATGCATTATTCCTTACTCATTGATGCCCTATGGCTAGCGCCTATAGGCATCTGAGTTCATTCCTAGGAATAAAATCTGCTCTATTGGTTCTTTATCTCAAGTCTGAGTCCCTAGGGTAGAGCTTACTCTTTGCCCTGTATATTCCCTTCCTCTCTGCCTGCTCTTGTACCCCACCACCAATCCCCGCTCCTGTCTGTGCCGCACTCAGCACATCTCCAGTCATCTCTCTGTGAAACCTTCTCTCCTAGCCGCACTGGCACTTACCTGAGTATGCTTCACAAAGGGCTTCACTTTATAGGTAGTACAGACTATTGAAAGGTTTTGAAGAATGGAGTGCAGAGCTGGAAACATCCCATTTCATCTGTGCTCACCTCACACACTCTGTCTCAATCCCTTAGCAACCCCTCCCCACCTCAAGCCCTACTTACGATTACTGTCAATTACATCCCCAAACCTCCTTCCCTCAACCACCACAGCAGTCTAGGTACTGGGGGTGTTGCCACAACCTACTTCTTTCTCCCTGTTCCTTTGTTGGTGAGCCTGCAGTCCCCTTGAAGTGTGACTAGATCTGGTTGGGATAAAGAACAGCTAGAGAACGGAGCGGAGCCACACAGGACTGGCCTTTCCCCTGAGATGCACCTCACAGATGGTCCTGGGCCCTGCCCTCCCTTTGGGGTCTCCTGATAAACCCTGAGCAGCCTGAGACCAAGGCCTGGTCCTGTCCCCATGCAGGCCCCAGCTTCTTCTTTGCCTCTTGGGCCTTTTCTTCTTCACTGAGTGCATTTTTTTGGTCCACCTCAGGAGGACTTTGCTTCCCTGAGATCCCTCCTACTGCAGCTCCTTCACAGTTGAACTCACATTTACAGTGTACAAAACACTTGATTCTATCAGATCCTCACAGATACCCTTCGAGAGAGAGCCTGAAAAGGCAGTAATTAGGTCTTCTGACTTCAAATCCACTGGTCCTTTCTTATATATAATACTCAAAAATATTTGTAGTATGAACAAATGATTCAATATACATATCAATCTCTCTTGAGGATTAAATTTCTTATTTTTTTAACTCTATTTCTTTTCATTATTTGGATGATTTGATTTTAAAAGAGGCTTGATATGGAACATCTAACTTTAAGAAGATAGTCTTTCCTGCTCCAACTTTCATATAAGTGGTTCCTTGGGCCGTAGCTTTAAAACAAATTACTTAAAAAAAAATACATGTGTGGGTCTCCTGGGTGGCTCAGTTGGTTAAGTGTTCGACTTTGGCTCAGGTCATGATCTCACAGTTTGTGAGTTTGAGCCCTGCATCAGGCACTGTGCTGACAGCTCAGAGCCTGGAACCTGCTTCTGATTCTGTGTCTCCCTCTCTCTCTGCCCCTTCCCCCGTTCTCTCTCTCTCTCTCTCTCTCTCTCTCTCAAAAATAAACATTAAAAAATAAATAAGTAAATAAAAAGATACATGTGTTCCTCAAAAGGTTACACAGAGTTACTATATGACCCAGCAATTTCACTCTTAGGTATATACCTAAGAGAAATGAAAACACATGCACACAAAAACTTGTGCATGAATATTCATGATGGCCAAAAAATGGACACAACTCAGATCAACTGATGAGTGGATAAATACAATGTGATATATTCATATAATAGAATATTATTTGGCAATAAAAAGAAATAAAGTACTGATACATGTGACAAAAGACTGTATGTTACATGATTAAATTTATATGAAATGCCCATAATAGGTAATTCAACTGAGACAGAAAGAAGATCAATGGTTATTTAGGGCTGGAGGGGTTGGGGCAAACAGGGTGTGACTGTTAATGATTGTGGGTTTCTCTTTTGGATGATGAAAATGTTCTAAAAGCAATTCTAGTGATGATGGTAGCACAGTTCCGTGAAGGTACTGAAAACCAGTGGCTTATGCACTTTAACTGGGTGAAGTGTGTGGCACGTAAACTATATCCCAATAAAACTCTTATAAAAAGATACATGTTCATTAAGCAACATTTAGAAACTAAATACACACAGAAGAAACAAATTACCCATTATTCTACTACCCAGAGCTAACCACTGCTGACATTTTTGCTATACTTTCTTCTTATCCTTTTTCTGTGTGTACACACACACACACACACACACACACACACACACACACACAGCTAGGATCATTTTCTATATTTAAGTTTGTAGCCTGTTTGGCCTACGAGTGATGGCAGGCATTTTCCGCAGATACTACCAGGGGTTCCCAGTCAGACAGGATTCCAGAGTCAGAATCTTGCTGTTACAGTGAGTTCTGGGAAAACTCTTTAACCTCTCTGAGCCCTCACTTTCCTTAACTGTGAAACAATAAGTACCTTCTCTGGATGTCACGAGGATTACATGTAAAGTTCTATAAGTACTATTTTTTTCTTCATTCCTTCCTCAGTGAGGACCAGTTTGTTTCCCTCACTTGCAAGGCAGTCTGCTCTCACCAGTAGCCAGCTCAGAAAAAACTAACCAGTGCTATTGCGATCATCCCCACCATTTACACTAAAGTGTTCTCTCTTCCCAGGGAGCGTGCACCAGAGTGGAGAACACGGGCTCTGGATCCAAACCACTTGGGACAAACTGCGATTCTGCCATTACCTTGAGCAAGTTCCTTAACTCTCTGTGTCTCAGTTTTCTCATCTGTATATATGTATAATAGTACTTTCATAGGGGCTTTTTGAGGATAAAACGTGTTAATGTTTATACAGCACCTGTCACATTGTTAATATTATTACAATATTCTCACCCAAGTCGTAGACTACATTCTTATTTTAGACTTTTAGTTGTTCTGGATTTAGCTTGCAAACCTATGGTATCTCTTTTTTACAATCTGAGGCAGAATGTTACTGGCTCTAAGCTCATAATGGTTGCTCAACCACATCCACTAGCCCACAGCACAAAGCAATTCTTATTTGGCAAATTGAGTAGTTAAGAATGTTGTTTCCATTAATTTTACTATCTACGTACCTCCTAGAGTCAGGGCAAGGCAGTTTAGTTAAACTGAACCAAGCAAAGCACTTTAGGGATTTATAAATGAGTACTTATTTGCAGTTGTTCTAAATAATCCCAGCCAAATGGGCATGTTTTAAATATTTCCAAGGAAGAGATTTCACAAACTCTCTTAGTAACCTGTCTTAATGCTTCGAACCCATATTGAAAGTCTTCTGAAAATCTAATGTCTGGAGCAACTCAATAGTTTATTATCCAAACAGATATCTTTAAGAATATTAATAATTACCAAAAAAAAAAAAAAAAAAAAGAATAGTAATAGTTACCACAGTAACAAAGTGGGGCAGGCCTGGGCAAAGCGGTGGGATGTATAGTTACCCTACAAATGGCAATTAGTTACGAGTGCTGTTTTGAGTGCTGACCACAGAGTTTTACTTAGTACTCAGTGGAAGAGAACTGGTTCTCATGGTTTATGTAACAACCTTATATTCTTAAACTTTTACTTTTTTGTCAATGTGTGGAATATAAAAAAAGGAGCAGAAGTCCAAGCAGGCAAAACTTGAAGAAGTTTTTTCCTTGCCTTCTTTCCATTCAATACTTATAGAGTACTTACTATATAACAGGCACTCTTTTGAGTGCTCTGTGTTTATAATTTTATTTAATCTTCACAAAAAACTTTTAACACTATCCTTTTTTGCTGATGAAGAAATGGGTCACAGGGGTACCTTGCCCAAGGGTATATAGCTGGACCTGCCCCTCATAGGAGTCCAGAGGCTGGACTTTTAGCCAAGACATTCAGTTCCAGGCCTTCTGCAAGACTCTGGCAGGTCACAACCTTTTGCTTCAGTGCCCTTCCCTGACTGGCTCTGCCAGCCCACTGGGTAGATTCAGTTTTCTGCTTCCTGAGCTGGGACACAGCAAGCTCTGAAAGCTCTTCTGTGGAAGAGGGGTGGCAGGCCCTGTGGCTCCAGAGGGAAGAGGAAAATGGAAAGAAATGTGGGTGAGAATTATGGAAGGTCAAATTCAGCCCAGTAAAAGAGATCTTTCCCCTCATTACAATCATCTTACACTAGACTTAGCTGCCTAAGTAAGTAGTGAGTTCTACGTGACAACATGGATTCAAACAGGGGTGGGTGGTTTGCTTCTTGGGGAGGTCCCATGGGGATCTGCCATTTACAAACATCTCTTGGGGAGCTTGTGAAATGTAGATTCTCAGGTCATGTCCAAAAAATGTTGATTGCCAGGAATCTGCATTTTTAACAATTTCCTTGCTGACTCTGACACAGGTATCCCACATACCACTGCTGTAAAGGGATTCCTGTTTGGAGTGCGCGGCAAGATGAGGTAGAAGGCAGGGGCGAAGGGATAGAGAAAAGGGCTGACACACATCCCTTCTGAGCTGAACCATATGGTTTGGGTGAACTTTACTCTTTTAGTCTCTCTAATATTAATCTTCTTTTTGGATGTTTATCCTTGGTTTCCTGACAGAGAATGCTTGAGTGACATATGAGGTGAGAGATCTGGGGTGTAATAATACCATGTCATGGAAACACTCATAAAGCCATGACCCTATGGCATATGAATTCTACGTGGGGTTTGCACAGGTATTAAATGTTCTGTGGTTGGCTTTTGGAAGCCTGTTCTATCCTGACACCAGGATTTCTAAGCTGGCCTGGAGGGAAGCAGGCCTGCAGCTTCCTGGTGTTTGGAGCAGATGGGGAAAGAGTCTGAAATATTCCTTGTCATCACCTCCAGCTGACAGACCACAGGCAAAGGAGGCAACAGGGAGAAGTCAGACCAGTTGATCTGGGAGAAAAGAGAAATCAATGGTGATGCCTTGTGAATGTTTCCTTCTTCGTGCTCCTCTCCAAGTGGATGGTGTGTGTGTGTGTGTGTGTGTGTGTGTGTGTGTGCGCGTGCGCGTGCATGCGTGCGTGCGTGTGTTTGCGTGTGTGTATGCCAATTGTGTAGCACTTGTCTCTGGTTGGAGACAGTAATAAATCAGGGGCTACAAAACCACCACTATCCACCTCCTGCAGGCCTGTCAGAGAAACAGGCCTTCTCGAGAATAGCTGAACCGGCAGGATCCCGTACTGTGGCCCCACCGCATGGGATGAAAAGCACACATCTGGGATCTAGCATGCCAGATGTGCAAAGGGCTAAAACAGAAAAGACACTGCTGGGAAGACTACATCGCTTTCAAAAACATTAGTGAAGGCTTCAAAAATTTTTATAACCTTAGTCACCACAGTGCTTTTATCAGACTTAAGTAGTAGACTTTCTTATATCTTGGTTCTTTGTCCTGGAGGGTCAGGAGGGATTCAGAAGGATGTTGAACCCACTGAGGCAGTGGCAGTAAAGATCTAGAAGCTAAACGAGTATAGTTGGAGTCCTAGGTTTGGAATCATTTCTAGTAGCTATCAGGCATATGATCCTGAGCAAGTTACTTTTGAGAGGTTACGTTTGTTTATCTCCAAATGTGAAGGGATAGTCATATCTACCTCATTAGGGCTGGTATGGGGATTAAGTTATCTCTGTGAGACAATACAGAGAAAGTCTCTAACTTGGGATCTGGCACTTAGCAGCCTCATGGTAGAAAGAGGGAGATGAGCATTCCCAGCTGCTCCAAGGAGGATGGATAGAAAAGGGGAAACTATTTCTTGTTCAGTCATGCCCCAGAAGGTCTGTGGGGGTAGAGCAGTTGCATGACTGTCCTGTGAGGTTCTCACATTCCTGGGGTTGCTGGGAGAAGTGCTGCCTTGTTATCTGCTCTACGACACTGACTCTGGTTGGCTTCTCGTTCCCTTGGGCCCAACTCCCACCTTTCTATCCCTTGAGGTTCTCACATGCATCCTTCCTTTCTGGGATCCAGGACCTTTCCTCTCATCTCCACCCCCACAGCCTAGTCACAGCAGGGTGTTTTTCCATACAGCAGCAGGGACATGGCACTCAGATTAATGAGAGCCATTCCAGGTTTCTACCAGCTAGGAAAAGACAGAGAACTCCTGACAACCAGAGCCTCCATTCTCATTGTGTTTGTGAGTTTTAAATTAAAAATAGGTCAGACTATTGCTAATGGGTATGGATGGGATTTCTTTTAGAGATAATAAAAATGTTTCAAAATTAGACAGTGGTGATGGTTGCACAACTCTGTGAATACATTAAAAACCACTGAACGGTATACTTTAAAAGGGTGAATTTTATGGTATGTGAATTATACCTCAATAAAGCTAATATAAACAAAATAAGTCAGAATATCTATAGTTAGCTTTACATTCTTCTGTCCTTCTCTGGTTTTAATTGAAATATAAATTATGATTTAATTATAAATTTAAATTACACAAATTACCAAATATAAATTTAAATCAACTATAAAGAGCCATAACATAGCACATAGCGTTTTGAACCAAGATTAAATACTACCTCTATTTCTGTAGATCTATGTTCCTTCTCACTGTCTCTCTCTTCTTCCTCAAGTACCATTGTATCAATCAAAATTTAATTTATCTTTCCAGATTTATCCCATGAAGACTTTCCTGGTCTCCACTGGCAAGTCTCCTCTCTCTAACCACTTATCAAAACTGCATTTCATTATACCTGTCTGTCTTGCATGGGACCGGGTTTTAAGGTGTGGAGATGAGGGGGTGAAGGCAGATACTAACAGGACCACCGTGGGGGATTCATCCACCTAGGAGTCTTTCCCATTCATCTCTTCCAGGATAGCTTCCTAGTCTCTGACTCAGAGCAGGGCTGATGCCCAGAAGACCTTCCTGCGTCCTGGATCCCCCTACTCCACTGACCCCCAAAGAGCTGTGTAAGAGAAACTTCCCAATACACCATTTCTGTTCACTTTCCTCTCCTAATTAAGGACCCAACATGATCCCAATTGCTTACTGAGTCCACCTAAGTACTGAGAGGCCTTCTCTGGACCCGCTGTTTTATATCTCACCGGCCACTTCTCAACATGCTCACTTGCTATCTCTGGCAAAAAGAATCCTCTCCCCAATCTACTCTTTCCTTGTCTCTGACCTCCTCTCAAAGCCAGAGATGAACATTCCTTATCCTTGAAGGAAGTCTTCTTCTAAGCCGCTTTATTCCACACTTACTTGATCTTTCCTTGTTCAGCTTATGGTCCATGATTTTGCCCTTACTGGTAATACCTACATGGCATGACTTCTACTGCTGTTATGGTCTAAGCACATAGTTTGATACACTCACTGTACCCAGTACCTACTCAAATGAATGTCTGCTAATTTGAATTTTCCTCTTTAAGAAGAACCTCCTGGCTGCTTCAGAGTCCTGCCTCTAAACCATGAGGAAGTTTGTTTTTAATAATAAACTTTAATTAAATAATTAATAAACTCTTAATTGTCTTTGTGGTAGGCACTGTGGGAACTCTTTCCTCCTCTCCCCCCCCCCCCCCTTTTTTTTGGACCTGGTCATTAGAATAGGAAAACCAGCAGTTAGTGGTGACCTGGTAGTTGGATTCATTGTTTTGTCTGCTCAGCCCGCATTTACCAATGCTCTTAACTTTTCATGTAATGTAGAGCCATCAGATGGTTACCATAGAAGCAGCCCTTTGTACAATGTGACCTTGTGACCACAGATGGGAGGGGGGTGTTCAGGGTAGACCACTAACCAGGATAGGTCAACTGGAGCCCCTTCTTTCAAACTGCACCTTTTATCTTCTGACTCTAAGTTTGAGGCTTGAAATAAATCCTGTCCAGTTTTAAAAATACTATTCCTTCCTAGATTCTGTTTTCAACTGTATAGTGTTAATTATTGTATGTTTAAAGTTCTTAGTGCTGTACAGTGTAAAATATCAAGAGTATAAATCTAATGAAATATGCTTGAATATGTTGTAGCCTTGCTGAAGGCAGTGGGACTGTACAACTTTCTTTTTAAAATATAATTCAGGCAAATAGAGGCATTAAGTTATACTAATGCAATGGAAGATTTATTATCTAAACTTGGAAAAGTCAGGAAATTCCAGAGTTAGATTCCAGGAGAGATATTTCTAGAAAAGAAAGTAGAAAAGACCTAATGCATGTCTGTACTTGGTTCATTTGCTGCCTGGTACAATAATCCTGTGGATTAAGCATGGGGGTCATGTTGCACAGACTCAAGCCATGCACCTTGCACAAAAGAGACTAATATTTAATGGATGATCGTTGAATAGGTTTCCAAGGAGTAAAATAATTTCATATTTTTAAAAAAATTTATCTTGGGGTAACTAATAAAAGTACATTATCTCTGCTACAAAGAGAGAAATGGAGGAAGAGAAAAATGAGATAACTGACTTGTGTCTCCTAACATGTCCACAGTAGACCTAGGGCTGAATTCAAGATTTACTTACTCCAGATTGGATTCCAATTTTGAAGTTACAATATTCATGGACTGCTGACTTATTTCACGAGATGAAGAGATTGAGAACAGAACTGAGCACAAAGATGCCTCCAAACTAAGTTCCATAAAATCTCCCACAAAATAATTACTAGGCAAGGGAGGGTGTTTAGGTGTACCTGTTTAAGTATTCACTTCAGGCACTGGTAGTTAGGCCAGGCTAATTTTCACAGCTGTCCATCTCATGAGGACTTTGGTCTGTCTACTCTGGACTCCAAGTCCTAGAGTTCTAACCCAGAAGAAGAGAATTCCTTTATTTCTTTTCTGTTCTTACCTGGGCTTACTTCTAATTTCAAAACAAACTGCTTTCCATATATCCCCTGCCACTGAGGCAAGATGCTATAGTTTATTTATTTATTTATTTATTTATTTATCTATCTATCTATCAAGGGAGAGCATCTGTGTGTTCCAGAGGTCAATTTTATTTGTTTCTATGCACATATAACTATATCTCAATGTGCCTCTTTCTGCTTCAGCCACTACTCTAATTTGCCCTCCTTCTTAATCTGATCCACACACACTTATGTGCATTAGGGATGACTGGGGTTGGGTTTCTTCCTTCTGAAGGTGCTTTGCTAACTATTGTACCTGTCATTTTCATCCTGCCAACTGCATCCTCCCATCTACATATTTCTGTTTTCTTTTTTTTTTTTTTTAATATTTTTTAACGTTTATTTATTTTTGAGACAGAGAGAGACACAGCATGAGTGGGGGAGGGTCAGAGAGAGGGAGACACAGAATCTGAAACAGGCTCCAGGCTCTGCACTATCAGCACAGAGCCCGACGCAGGGCTCGAACTTATGAACTGTGAGATCATGACCTGAGCCGAAGTCGGACGCTTAACCGACTGAGCCACCCAGGCACCCCTGTATTTCTGTTTTCTTAAGAATGAATTCACCTTCCATGACTAATGTAATCCATAAGCAGCCTTCATGCTGATTCCACAGATTTTAATTTCCTAACATTTCCCTGTAGACTCTTCCTAACATCCTCTTTAAAAAGAAAAATCCCCTTCTTGGAGTTAGTCAGAGGCTCTACAAGGCCTCCTGTGTGAACCCCCCACAGGGAGCTCAGACCCCTTAGGTGGTACATGGCCACACTCAGGACAGACCTACACAGATAAAGTAAAACAGAGAATTCTAAGAATGCATTTCCACCAACATGCACTAGGAGCCAACCGTGTGCTAAGCACCCTCCATACAGTGGCAAACAAGACAGAGACTGAGTAAGGTCTTTGACCTCAAAGAGCTCTCAGGTCCTTAGTATGATATTCAAGGCTAAAACACATAGAAGACAGCATGGTGTAGTAGAGAGGGCAATGACTTTGGGGCAGCAGATCTGCATGAACTTGGGGCAGTTACTTGAGTTTAAGGCCATGGTTCAAACTTAAAAAAAATTTTTTTTAATGTTTGTTTAGTTTTGAGAGAGAGATAGAAAGAGCACAAGAGAGTAGGGCATGGGCAGTGAGAGAGGGACAGAGGATCTGAAGTAGGTTCTGTGATGACAGCAGTGAGCCTGATGAGGGACTCAAAGTCACAAACCATGAGATCATAGCATGAGCTGAAACTGGACACTTAACCAACTGAGCCACCCAGGTGCTCCAGACCTAAAAATATCTTAACTGCTGAAGAGAATAGGCTTGTCACAGAGTATACCTCCTGTATAAGGAGATAAGGAACTGAAGTTAAAAACCACCAGCATTATTAGATAGTCCTGGTGGCTGCCTCTAATATAATTAGTCCTGATGAAGCATATCTAATGTGATTACTACTATATTTATTTTTCTTTTATATAGCTTTGAGATATAGTTCATGTACCATACAACGCATCAATTAATGTGTAAAATGTAATGGCTTTTAGTATATTCACAGTGTTGTGCATCCATCACCACAATCAATTTTAGAATATTTTTTAAAAAATGTTCATTTATTTATTTTTGAGAGAGAGAAAGAGTGCGTGCAAGCAGGGAGAGGCAGAGAGAGAGAAGGAGAAAGAGTGAGATCATGACCTGAGCTGAAACCAAGAGTCAGATGCTTAACCAACTGAGCCAACCAGGTGTCCCAATTTTAGAATTTTTTAAAAACCTTGTGCCCCTCAGCCATCACTCCTCAAAACTCTCCCCCATCCCTGTCCCCAGCCTGAGAAACCACTAATCTACTTTCCGTCTCTATAGATTTGCCTGTTAGGGATATTTCATATAAATGGAATCATACAATATGTGGTCCTTTGTGACTGGCTTCTTTCATTTAGCACTACTATATTCCTGAAGACAGAGGTATCCCTAATGTTTGTCAAAAGGGGAGTTGCTAAATAAAGCAGAGTGCAGCTATGCTGTGGACTACTGTGGCATTTAAAAAAAATTAGGTAAATCTACATATGTTAATAAAGGTCTCTAATATGTACATACAAATATAAAGTCTGGAAGAATGCACATCAAAATGATAAAAGTCAGACCTCAGGGAGGGGGAGAGAAGAATATGACTGAGGATGGAATACAAAGAAGACTCTCCTTATTTGGAATATGTTAATTTTTTTCAAGGATAATTTATTCATGTATTATTTAAAATTAAAAATTAATTAAAAGGAGAACATAAGACTTAGGGTTTCTGGTTCCACATGTAAGGAACTGGGAAGTAGCCACTCTGTCCTAACAGTAAGTAAGGACTGAACAGACTGAATTATCAACAACTCTTCTTGGATCCATAAGGGAGGGGAGGACCCAGTGCAAACACCTGCCCCCAAGATTAGTAGCGGGTGAATATGGGTCATCACTGCTAACAAGAGCAGAGATTTGGGAGCAGAATCCATTGTGGGAACAAGTGTCCTATTGGGAAACCTGAACTATAATTGACTCTAAGAGTTAAAAACCCCAGGGGGACACAGTCATAGAGGCACCCCACAATACTGTCAGAGTTACCTCCTGGAGCCTGATTAGGTTCCCAAGGCAAATATCAGAGAAAAATATCCTTGGGCTTCTGGCAGGGGAAGGGGAGAAGGAACCATTTTAAAATACAACAAAGCACTGTTCTTTTTTTTTATGTTTATTTATTTGAGAGAGAGACAGAGAGAGAGATGGAGAATGAACGAGGGAGGGGCTGAGAGAGGGAGAGAGAGGATCTGAAGCAGGCTCCTCACTAACAGCAGAGAGCACAATGTGGGGCTCGAACTTGGGAACCATGAGATCATGACCCGAGCCAAAGTTGAAGGCTCAACCGACTGAGCCACCCGGGTGCCCCCAAGCACTGTTCTTAATAAGACCCGCCCTCAGAGAAAACTAGTTAACTACAGCCTAACCTGCTGGGGTTTTATCAGAGCCTAACTGACCCAGGGAAGGAAAATACCCAAGTCCAGCCCACTCTAGCCATCCTGTCTCACTTAAGGGAGTTTAAAAAAAAGAGAGAAAAACATTTGTTAGATTCACAGTCCGGAGGCACAGGCTCAAAGAAAGACAGAGACCTAATCATAGGCCTATGAATGTTGCCCCTCCCTCACACCTCGTCACCACCTTACTAAAGATCTATTTATAGCAGTTCTTTTTACCCAGTATATCATGGCCAGCTAGCAAGAAAAACTTACAAAGCACACCAAAAGTAAAATAAGCACAATTTGAAGAGACAGAGCAAGCATCAGAACCACACATGACAGGGATGTTGAAATTATCAAGCTGGAAATCTAAAACAACTACGATTAACATACAGAAGGCTCTAACGGATAAAGTAGCCAGCATCCAAGAACAAATAGACATATAAGCAGAGCAATGGAAATCTTAGGAAAGAACCAAAAAGAAATGCTATAGATAAAAACCACTGTAATAAAAATGAAGAACATCTATGCTGGGCTTATTAGTAGACTGAACACAGCTGAGGAAAAAAACAAAACCAAACCTCTGAGCTAGAGGACATATCAATAGAATCTGTAGAGGCCACTTTTAGGCAACAGGCTTGAGAAATGGAAACCTAAGTAAGGTAAAAGGGACCACCATGTCCACTGGGCTGAATGCAAACAGGCCCATCAGGCCACCCATCTCAAAATACCCAGAAGACTTAGCTGACCAATGGGCTACTTACAACTGGGCACAGGTACCAAAAAAGGAAAATTCCACATGTTCCCATACCTCCTTACTTCCCCCTCCCTAACTACAGCCCCCACCACCCCTTCGTCCTGGCAGGCAGTCTCCCCTTTGCTGCCCTGACTGCTGCTCCCTTGCAGTGTATTCAATAAGCTTCTATCTCTTTTGTTCTGCCTTGGGTGAATTTTTTTTACCTCCACCAGATAGGTCACCCCAAAGAATCCTTGAAAAACAGAAACCAAAGAGAACAAAGACTGAAAAATAAAACATCAGAAGTGAGAGAGAGAGAGAGGGAGAGAAGCAGGCTTTCCTTGGAAAGCCCCAAGAGGGAAGCTGGTCAGGAAGTCCTAGGTACCCTGAGAGCTCCCAGAGAACTTGGAAATATTCAGATATCACAGACCCATCCAACTGACCCAATGTGCAGGAAACTCCTTGGATAAAATTTAGGCCCAGAGCAAAGCCGAGGGGGGAATGATCCCCTCTGTGTACTGGTGTCAGAAACAAGGTCTTCTTCAACCATAGGATAATCCCAAATTGTGCTCAGTTTCCTACTAATTTAAAGGAAAGTGGGAGACTGGGGACTGTGAGCACTGAGCGAGACTGTCAGGATCCAGGAAATAAAAGGGAGCCAGGAACTACATTATCCAGGATGGTTACACAAAGAGCAAGATTCAATTTCTAGAAACTTGGGAACTACCCTAACCTCAGTAGTCTCCATGGAGATTAGGGTCTACAAGGAGATTAGTGAAGTAGCTCTTAAAACAAAAGAGAAAAATGGAACTTTCTCTTTTTTTCTTATCTCTTTCTTTTTAATTTTTTACTATTTCCTGGGAGAACAGGGAAGAGAAGTTGGGCAGCTACCTCTGCGGCCATTGTAGAGGAGGATCCCTAAGAGAACAGGCTTGCACAGCCTTGAAAAGGAAAAGGCATCAGATAGGGTCCTGGGTTTAAGCAGCTAATTACGGATTATGAGAAGAATTTTGAATTTAGTCGTTTTCAATAGACTATGTTGTTGCTTAAGATCCAAGCATAACTGAATTTGCATATATAATAATGACCTTGGGAGGCATGTCTGCTATCTACCTATCCAGGGATAGAAGCCAGGTCACCACACAGCTGTGGAGGTTCATGGTAGACCTTAGGTAAAGAGAGAACTGGACTGTCACAAAAACAGAGATAAAGTAGAACTCATCTATTTTAACAGATGCCCAAATAGGCAAAGTCACTTGCCTGAAGCCCAATGGTGAATTTGTAGTGGCAAGAGTCAGAGAAACATTGATGACAAAATAATTAACATTTATTAAGTGCTTATTATGTGTCAAGAATTATGCTAAGCATTTCATATTATTTCAATAAATCCTGACAACAGCTTTATGATGTAGATGCTACCATCATCCCCATTTTACAGATAAAGAAATAGTAGCTCAGAGAGATTAATTTGCTTAATGTCATACAGCTAGTCAGAGACTAGAACTACATCTCATGTTTTCTGACTCTAGTCTAATATTATTGCCATGATGCCAATTCCTGACTTTCTTGGCTTAGGCCTCCTACAACCACTGAAATCTTTAATTCCCTACAGCTTTCTTTTAAAAAAAAAATTTTTTTTTAACGTTTTTATTTATTTTTGAGACAGGGAGAGACAGAGCATGAACAGGGGAGGGTCAGAGAGAATTCCCTACAGCTTTCTAATTGAAGACAGGCTTCTTAATCTTTTCTTGTTATTATTAATAGTATATTTGAGCTAAGTTCATCTAATAAAGACAAGAGATTATTTTAGTAAATAATTATCTGCTAGACATTTGTTCATCCTGGTGTGAACCACCAGTTAATATTTTCATATGATGATTTTATAACCTAGGAGTTTATTGTCACTGTTTAAAAATTGAAACTGACTCCTGAGTTTCTAAGTAGAGTAAAAGCCCTGCTTCACTTTTTACTGGAAGATATATATGTAAAGGGCAATAATGAGTTCAGAAATAATTTGAATATTATATACTAAGCTACAAAGTGACCAACTTATGATCACAGAGTAGGTTAAAATAATCAAAGGAGTCATAGAAGAGCACAAATCACCAGGGAAACAATAAAAATTCTGGCATCTGAGAAGGTGGATTTACCAAAGGGAATAGTGTAGGCTGGGGGGAGGGGGAGGTATGAGTCTTTGAAGACCACTCACCCACAGAACAAGTCAACTGAAGACCACAGAGATATAAAAAGCAACTCAATTTGGTTTAATATTTTTTTTCGTGAGGAACATGAAATGTTTAACTCATCTGCTTTTTCAATTATGAACAGGAAACATAAAACTATAGTCAATAAATACACCAAAAATTGTAATAAAAACTACTCCAGACCCATGTCACAGCCAGTGAAAGAGGAAAAGGAGAAGCAGAGAGGGAGGGAGTGAAGGGGAGAGAAAAGAAGACACTCAGCAGGGTGTCTCTGTCAGGCTGCTCCCTCTCACAGAGTGCCCTCCTCAGGACTGAGCTATTTCTTTGTTTTCTTTCTGCCTACACTGCCCAGGCATTCCCTTTGCTCCCCCTTGCTCCTCTCCTACCCCCCCCCCCCCCCCCCGCTATTCCCCGCCCCCCTACACCGCTCTGAGGAAACTTGGAGAAGATTATCAATGACCCTTTCTCTCAAGCAGCCCTTGTTCTCTATGGCCTTTCTCTGGAACTTTCCATTGCTAACAGCCTTCCTTTCTTTCTTCCTCTTTTTAAAAAATGACCAAAGTACCAACTCTTGGTATCAGCTCAGCTCACAATTTTGTGGTTGTGAGATTGAGCCCATTCTTATATGTATGCATACAAAGTCCAAATTCACGAATTTACTTTCTATATGGCATAATTTCACCAAGGATAATTTAGAATTACAGAATTTTTCACATGGGAAAAAAAATGCTCATTTGAGAAACGTCTCAGAATGAAAAGCTTGTAAATATCAAATTTTCTGACTGCCATGAAGAAGCATCCAAAAGAAATTTAAATTCCAAAATCATTTCCTTAAGAGATTCCTTGGCCAAGGAAAAGGAAGCATGTAAAACACTTAAAACTTTCTTTTAGATGACCCCACAGCTCACAACTTGAAACAAATGGCCCTCATCTCATTTTTCCTCTTCTCCCATCCTATTATCTTCCATGTCCCTCTGCTTCTCTCTCTTCTTCACCCTCTCCCCTTCTCTCCTGGCTGGCCAGACACCCTCAAAGCTCAAGTTCCCCTTAAAGTAAAACCCCTTTCAGAACAGGGAACACCCCTGGCTTTCGATTTCTGGTCTGGATCTGAGCTTAGAGAAGTCATTGAAAAAAAGCTTTCCAAAAGATAGACTGAAATTTGCAGAGGAATTTAAAACAGTTTTAGTTGTGTATCATCCAGGGCTCCAGGTCTACACCATGCGTTCATATGTTAGTGGGAAAAAACTCAGAGGCAAAAACTCAGATGGAGAAAGCAGAATGGGAAGACCCTGAAGATGACTTCAAAGACCCAGAATTGTACAGGGAGCTCCAATTCGGTCTTATAAGTAAAGAAAGGATGAGTCCATCTGAGACCTCAAAGATAAGCTCTTTAACAATTTCAGACAACATTCAGGAGTGGATCCTGAAGCAGAGGTGACTCCACCTCTCTCCTCACTTTCTGTGAATGGCCTTTTTTTTTTTTTTTAATTTTTTTTTTTTCAACGTTTATTTATTTTTGGGACAGAGAGAGACAGAGCATGAACGGGGGAGGGGCAGAGAGAGAGGGAGACACAGAATCGGAAACAGGCTCCAGGCTCTGAGCCATCAGCCCAGAGCCCGACGCGGGGCTCGAACTCACGGACCGCGAGATCGTGACCTGGCTGAAGTCGGACGCTTAGATCGTGACCTGGCTGAAGTCGAACGCTTAACCGACTGCGCCACCCAGGCGCCCCTCTGTGAGTGGCTTTTAACCAGAAATAGCAGATTTAGTATGCAAGCAAAATCTGAAATGGGAATGAATCTTATTACCAGACCATCTATCCTCACTGTACATTTTTAAAGAATCTCAGAACTAAAATAGAATAAAATTTGCTACAGTAGTGGTCTCCATTACTGTGGTAGGCAATACACTCAAGTTTTACCATATCAATAGATTATTTTTCTGTTTTTCTGCCATAGTAACAGGTTATTATTCCATTTTGTAAAATAAGGTCATTAATCTTCCTGTCTTTCCCTCCCCCTCTTCTCTCACCTTCCACCTTCCAACTTCTATCAACTGTACCTTTACTTGTATAATTTTCCAAGGCTTTGATAATATTTATGGTCTATTCTATAACTGTCATTATTTTACATTATTTGTCTAAAGGTGTATTCTAAATATTGAAAACCACCACTGAAAGTCATATCAACTTTTAGTTTGCTCATATTTGGATCACGACTTTCTTGTTTAATTCTCCACCCCCCCCCCCCCGCCCCAACCCCCACTCTTCCTCTCCACCTCGGAGTATTTGAAAAGCCTTTCTGTTATTCTTGAGCTCTGTTGCTTTATCATGTTTCAATTTCCCCTAGAATCTCCAGCATACTGCCTGCTTCATCAAATTGCCATTGTCTCCCAGAAACCCTCCTCTGGGAGCCCTCCATCTTCCTGGACTCCAGCTCTGTAGATTTGCTACCCAGCTGGTCCTTTGTAGACTTTCATGTCTGAAAATTTCTCTATTTAGTCCTCATATTTGAGTCAAAGTTAGATGAAGTACAGATTTCTGAGTTAAAAACTACCTTTTCTTAGTATTTGAAGGCATTGCTCTGTTGAATTTTGGCCTCACATGTTGCTGATGAGAAATTTGATGCCATCTAAGCCTTGTTCTCTTTCCTCTCTGGAAGGCTTTAGTATTTTCTCCTTATTCTTGGTTTTATGAAATTTTACAGTGATGTGTATAGATGTAGATAATTTTTCTTTCATTTTGCTCAGAATTATCTAAGCCTTTAAAATATCAAGACTTTTACTTTCCTTCTATTCTGGGACATCTTCATGTCTGGGATATTTTCTTATATTACTTCTTAACCACTTCCTCTCCTCCCCTCCATTTGCCTTGTTCTCTCTTACTGGAACCCTACCAGTGACACTGGGGCCTTCTAGTCCTCTCCACATCATAAGTCTTATCTCATTTTTGCTGTCTCTTTGTTCTTCCTGCTCCATACACAGGGACTTTTCTCTACTTTACTTTCTATTATTGCTGCTATTGTTGTTGTTGTTGTTGTTGTTTGGATATGAATATGGATTTGGAAATCATATTTTTAACTTCCAAGAGGTCTTTATTTTTTAACTATTCCCCTTTTCAATATATAATATAACCTGCTCTTCCAATTTTTGAGTATAATACACTAGAGGCCCTCTTAGCTGGCTTCCATCAACCAATTTACTGGATTAATGGAAGCTTTCCAATCCCTCTGAGAAGCACAATAACTCGCTGCATACTCATGGCTAGTAGGCCACTCACAGGTTTGCCCACATTCCTACTTCCATCAGAGGAGTTGAATACCTATCAAGAAGAGTTGTGTTCCCCCCCCCCCAATTTATTAATGCCAATGGTGGTTGATTCTCATATATATATATATATGATTTATGATGTAAACTAATAATATGAAGAGAGTTGTTATTTCTATGAAAGCTAAGTTGAATGTTTTGAAAAGACTTGGTATAGAAGAGGCCCACCAAAAAGAAAATTGCTGCCAATTTAGGTGTAGACAAAAACAGGGGAAAATATATACAAATATACAAAGATTCCAGTCCCAGATTTTTCTCAAGTATCTTTAATATCTAGATATGCTTTAAAAAAAAGATATTAGAAAAAGTCAGAAGGAGTTATGTACATTTTGGATGAACAACTTTCATATTCTTTTTTTCAGTTATATAAATACTGAGACTACAAAATGAGGGGCAAACTTTGACCTGCCATTTTGCAGAAGAAAACCCCAAAATATTTTAAGACTTAAACACTTTTAATCCCTAAAATTCCAAATATATGTACTATATGGCTTTTAAAAATATCTTGAGTTTGGGGTGCCTGGATGGGTCAATTGGTTGAGTATCTGACTCCTGATTTTGGCTCAGGTCATGGTCCCAGGGTTGTGGCACATTGGGCTCCATGCTAACAGCATGAAGTCTACTTAAGATTCTGTCTCTCTCTTCCTGGGTGCCTGGCTGGCTCAGTTGGTTAAGCGTCCGACTTTGGATCAGGTCATGATCTCACAGTTCGTGGGTTCGAGCCCCATGTTGGGCTTTGTGCTGACGGCTCGGAGCCTGTTTCAGATTCTGTGTCTCCCTCTCTCTCTGCCCCTCCCCTGCTCACATTCTGTCTCTGTCTCAAAAATAAATAAACTTAAAAAAAAAGATTCTCTCTCTCTCTCCCTTTATCCCCCTCCCCAGCCTGCACTCCCTCTCTCTCCTCTCTCTCTCTCAAAAAAAAAAAAAAAAAAAAAAAAAGATCTTGAGTTCAGCCTTAGTACTCAAATACATACTTCATGTTATTTTGGTTCTATAACATTTCCACTCATATAAATAAAGAGTTAATTTATAGAGCTACAAATATGATTCCATAAAATGATACACTATCTATTAAGTTCAAGTGGTTAAAAAAAAAAAGCTGAATAAACTGTGTGAAAGTAAGCCAGTGAAGCATTAGTGAAACCAGAACAGAAGAGTTACACCTCTGACTCCTGGAACTGAGGTGGCTCTGCTACAACCTGAATGAGACAGAACTGGAATTGAAGTCAGAAGAACCAATTCCAGAATCATTTTAGCCATGTGGCTTTAGGAAAGTCAAAACCCTTCTGAAACTTAGTTCCTTCATGTGAAAAATGGGGACAAATATCAAATGCTTATATGTCTGAAAGGATTTTTGAGAGTGAGAAAAAAACTTATTTAAAAGGTTTAATTTTGAAATATTAGAGATTCTTAGGAAGTTGCAAAGATAGTACAGAGATCTCCTGTACCCTTTTCCAGTTTCCTCTAAAGATTCCATCTTAACGTAACTACAGTGTAATATAAGAACAAGGAGTCTGGCATAGGCATGATAAGTGGATAGCTATATGCCATTTAACCCCATGTGTACGTCTGTGTGACCACCACCACAGTCAAGATATAAAGCTGTTTCACCACAAAGGTCTGCCTTATGCTACCACTTTATAGTCATACTCACCCCTTCGCTTCCCTCCTCCATTCTCTAATCCCTGGCAACAAATCTGTTCTCCATCTCTATAATTTCATTAATTCAAGAATATTACACAAATGAATCATACATTATTTTAACTTTTGGTATTGGCTTTTTTCACCAAGCATACTGCCTTTGATGTATGTGTCCACAGTTCACTTTTTATTGCTAAGTAGTATTCCATGGTTTAGATGTACCACAGTTTAACCATTCACCTACTGAGAGGCATTTTGGTTGTTAACAGACTGTTAAGTATTACTAATAAAGCTGCTATGAACAATAGCGTATATGATTTTATGTGAACACAAGTTTTCATTTCTCTGGGATAAGTGCCCAGGAATATGATCGCTGGGTTATATGGTAACTGTGTATTTAGTTTTTAAGAAACTACAACTCTTTTCCAGAGTGGCTGTACCATTCCACAGCAATGTGTGACAGATCAAGTTTCTCTGCATCCTCATGAGCCATATAAAGCACTTGAAACTGTAAAAAGTAGGGGTGCCTGGGTGGCTTGGTCGGCTGGGCGTCCGACTTCGGCTCAGGTCATGATCTCATGGTCCGTGAGTTCGAGCCCCGTGTTGGGCTCTGCTGGCAGCTCAGAGCCTGGAGCCTGTTTCAGATTCTGTGTCTCCCTCTCTCTCTGCTCCTCCCCAGTTCATGCTCTGTCTCTCTCTGTCTCAAAAATAAATAAAAGTTAAAAAAAAAAATTTTTTTAAAAATTAAAAAAAAAAAAAGAAACTGTAAAAAGTAGACAAATCAGAGGTAGGTTGTTATTATTCCCAGCACCACATAAATGCCCATTCTTTCTCTCCAAAGCTCCTGAAACTTCTGTGTATGGGCCCATTCTTCTAGGCTGACCAACAGGAAAAACAGAAGGACAGGAGACTATGTGGGTATGTTGAAGCCAGGTGGATAATGAGACGATATGTCCTGCTGAGTAGAGTCAGGAAGTGGGAGGAAGAGAAGAGGGTCCAAGTCAAATCTTGACTGATAGTCTGACAGGCAGGGTTACCTTAAATCATTCACGTTAGATTCCATTTACAGCTCTCAGACTCCCAGCCATGATGAAAGCATTATAATCTCAGGAGGGGGCAGAACAGCTAGACAAACTTTTTTTTTTTTCCCTCCATTAGATGTGAATAGGAAGGCCTGAAGAAAGGAAATTAGGTGACATTTCCCATTATAGTGTATCCTACTTAAATTAACCCAATACAAGCCTAGAAGTAAAATATTCGTCATGGTGAATCCATATACTAGGCTATTTTAGCATACTAGGTCATAGGGATTTATAGGTTAAAAAGTATCAGATTAATCTAGAAAATAAAATGTTAATAATAATTCCAGGGACTCAATGGCTGGGGACTAGAATCATCTGGAAACACTTTTACTCACATATCTGGTGGCTGATGTTGGCTGTTGGTTGGGACCTCAGATGGGCTATTGGTTAGAGCACTTACATGTGGCCTCTCTGTGTCTCTGTGTTGGTTAGTTTGGGCTTCTTCACAGCATGGAGGTGGGGATATAAAAGTAAGTGTCCCGAGAGAACATGGCAGAGAACATCTGTTTTAATGACTAGTCTTAGAAATGATATAGCGTGCCCTCCATTGTACTCTATTTGTGGAGGCCATCATAGTAGCATGCCCAGATTCAAGAAGAGTGAACACAGAGCCCTCCCCTCTAAGAGGGGAATGTCAAAGTCATAACAGAGGAAGAATGCGTGGGATGGGAGATATGGCTGTGGTAGTTTGGAAAACAATTAGGTGTGAGCATACTTCCAGGTTTTGGGTTGAGTGAATGTTCATTGCTCTAAGTACATATGGGAGCAGCTCTCCTTTTCTCAACTGTCTAACTTTGCTATGGTTGGGAATCTCAGGGGCTAGGTAAGGTAGGCTTTGTATGTGCCCAATGGTGCTTCATCCAATGAGACCGAGTATGCCCCTCACCCTAACACAGCTTTCTGAGGAGAAAGACATGCTGGGGGGCGGGGCGGGGGGGGGGCTACTGGCTTCCCTAACTCTGCTCTCAAGGGAATCAACCAGGGTAAGCAGGTTTTACAAACCAAGTTATGGACTGTCAAAATTAACAAGACCCCTCAAACCTGAAAGATGGAAGTGGGGCAAAGTTATAAAGTACTGCTTGCCCAAAACCTGCTCTTGTGCAGAGCCAAGAAGGAAAAAAAAAGGAGATTTTTAGAGTTAGAATTCAAGTGGGTGCTGATCCTACTTAAGTGAACTTGACAACCAGTTCTAAAAAGCAACTCGTGATTTGTAAGTTGTCAATAATCCTGGAATTTCCCATTCATTGAATGTTGTACATATGAAGTGCTCAATAAAATGTTGAGAATAAATGAGTTTTAAATTACTTCAATTTAAAATTGAGGAACATGAGAAGAAAAAAGTAAATCAGGTCTTGGACTCTGACCGTAGAATGTCTTTTCTCTGCTCCATCTTGCTTCCCATGCCACCTGTGTGAATAACTACTTGGAGAAATCCTGAAGCCCTTCAAACTCAGTTTGATGTCACCTCCTGTAGAGAGTTTCTTTCTGCCTACATAGAGCTAATTACCCCTTCCCTGCAGCTCTCTGTGCATTTTTACCATACTAACCACACTCAATTATAGCCAGTTGCTTATATGTCTGTCTTTGCCACCAAACTGAGACATCTTTGAGGGCAGAAATGATAACCTACTTATCTTTGTAATCTACTACTGAGCACAGTGTCTGGAATATAAAAGAAACCGAGTGAATGAAGAATGGTGGCAGAGGCTGGGGAGGGGAGTGAAGAGGGCAGAAAGGCAGGCAGGCAGGAAGGAAAGAATACGGATGGACAGGGTGATGGGATATTTCATTTTTTTCAAATGAACTTTAGATCTCTAACATATGAGGACATTGTATAAGGTATCTCTAGAATTCCTAATGAATCAGATTATATGGCCAGTTGGTCTTGTTTTCCTTGTATATATTTCTCTTATATGTCATACCACCTTTCTGTTGAAAAAGAGTGAACTCACACAATATGCCATTACGAGTTGTAGTTTCGAATGCTTTCATAGAGTATTGTTATAATTATTTCCTTGTTATTATTACTCCTCTTTTTGTGTCCTATTTTTTTAATGTTTATTTTTGAGGGGAGGGGAGGGGCAGAGAGAGAGGGAGACAGAGGATCTGAAGCAGGTTCTGTGCTGACAGTGCAGATGCGGGGCTTGAATCCACAAACTGTGAGATCACGACCCGAGACAAAGTTGAACGCTTAACCAACTAAGCCACCCAGGCGCCCCTCATGTCCTATTTTTTATATTAAAAGATTTTCAGCACTTAAAAACAAAATGTGTGTTAGATGCCCCAAGAGCTCAACATCTGGCTGAATAGTTTATAAAAGTTAGTGTTTTCTTCTCAACAAACAAAACCAATTTTTACCTTGAGAAATCCATTTTAACTTATTATAATTTAGTGTGGACTTTAGAGCCTCCATGAGCTCAGAGATTTAATAAAAATTAACCTTTTAATCCCAGTGCTAGGATTATATAACAGACTTATAGAAAATTTAGATTTAAATGACAGAATTTTTTTTTTTGCTCTTAAGTTGACCTATTTTATTCACAGTAACTATAGTTGTTAGAATATATACATAATCATTTACCATGGATGCAGTTTAACCTACACAGACTTTTGTGACTTAGCCTCAGTGGTGTTCCACGTGTAGGGAGGTAGGTGCAGGCTGTCTTGCATACAAGCATCAAGGAGGGGGGGGGGTGCATTACATGTAGAGATTTAAAAAACAATAATAAAACCAACTAAAAGTCAGTCTGCTTTTTATTATCACCATGTGCCAACAATTCTAAACATTGCCAGTGATAAAATACTCCTCCCTTAAAAAGTCTTTTGTTGGTCTGACTTTGAAACAACCACAGTGGTTACTGGTAAGTTCTAATAATATATGTATAAGCTTCGAATTAGCACATTTTCATAATGTATCTTTTAGGAAACACTATATTCTATGTGGAAGTTAATTCTGAGAACTCCCAGTTATTCAGTGGGTCCCCTACACACATGGAGTTGGCTACACATGTTCCTTTGGAGAACAAGTTTGTAACAATTCAAACTGCTCAGAACTGGGTGAGCTCTCTTCCAGCCTGCACTTCACATCTCCAACCCCAGTGGTACTGAATATTCCTACATTTAAACCACAGGCTCTAAATACACAGTGATTGCTCCATGACCTTAAAGATGATAAAACAGAACTAGAGTTATTTCAATTCTGTCATTTTATGGGACCACTTGGAGATTTTGTGTTTAAAATTTAAACACTAAAACAGAATACCAGCTATGAGGTGTACTCTTCTTGTTCGACAACACAAATTTTAGCTCACACTAAATTTTTTTTTTTACTGAATTTGAACACTCTCTTTAAATAGAAACATCTTTAAAAGAGAAATGTATTCACTGTGAAATTGTCAACTGTTTTAATACTAAACAAGGAGTCAAAAGAAGATGCTATTACTGATTATGACTACAAAAAACTGTCATGTTGAAGAATGGGAATGTTAAAAAAAGTGATCCCCTTCTGGGTGCCAAATGCACTGAGCGTGCACGCCCCCACATGACTTGGCCTATGTTAGGGTATGCCCAGGCAGGCACTCCTCTTTCAAGGCCATGTTCCTTCCCAGCACCCATATCTCATTCTTCACCAACCAAAACTTCCTTTTCTGGAATTTTGCTCTCAGCAATCGGTTCTATTTTATCAGCAATGTATTCTTTTATAGTACAACTCTCAGCAAAGAGAATATTTGCATTTTATGGGGAACTTTTTTTAAAAACAACTTTATTGAAATCTAGCTTACATATCACACAAGTCACCCATTTAAAGTGTACAACCGAATGGTTTTTAGTATGCTCATAGAGCTGTGCAACTATCACCACAATCAATTTTTGAACATTTTCAGCACCCCTAAAAGGAACCCCCATAACTATTAATAGTTACTCCTCATTCCTCCCACTCACCCCCTCCCTGCCACCAGCCAGCCCCAGGCAATCACTAATCTACTTTCTGTTTCTCTATATTTGTCTATTTGGGACATTTCATATAAATGAAATCATATGACATGTGGTCTTTTGTGACCGGTTTCTTTCACTTAGCTTCACGTTTTCAAGTGTCATCCATGTCATAGCATGTACAATAATTTGTTCCCTTTATTGTCAGATAATATTCCACTGCATGGATATATCAGATTTTATTTACCCATTCATCAGTTGGTGGACATTTGGGTTGTTTCCCCTTTTTAGCTATGGTGAATAATACTGCTGTGAAAATCCATGTACAGCTTTTGTGTGGAGATATGTTTTTAATTCTCTTGGGTGTATATCCAGGAGGGGAAATGCTGGGGCATATGGTAACTCTATGTTTAACATTTTCAAAAACTGCTTTCTAAAGTGGCTGCACCATTTTACATTCCCACCAGCAATGTATAAGGGTTCCAATTTCTCCACATTTTAACAGAAGCCTTTGAAGGCAGAGAGAGGAAAGGGAGTGTAGAGAGAATGAACCCTTGCTGAACACGAGGCTATGCAAAATCTATTAACTCCAAAACTTGGACAATTTTCACTGTGCTACCCTAAAGACCAAAAGCCTTTACTGGAATGAATGAATCTTCAGCTGTGTAAGGGCAGAAATAAGGAGCTAGGTGGTTGGTGGTATGAACCAAATCTATACCTACATAGCTCATTGTCCATAGTAATCTGACTTAACTATTCCAGTGTCTTCATCAATATAACTTTATTGCTTTAGGAAATCCTTGCCCAAGAGTGATAGATATAGAAATAATTTAATGGTGTATTTCAGGAACTTCCTGTAAGACCCGTCAACCCTTTGATAGATAACAGCAAAAAGCAGTTTATAACCCAAGACTCCTTTGAATCTCTCACCTCAAAATCCTCACCTGGCTGTCCACCAAAAGTAATCTATTTTATCATGATTCTTATCCAATCCTAGCCAAGCTCACACAATGTATACAAAGACTGTTTTTTTTTTTTTTAATTTTTTTTTTCAACGTTTATTTATTTTTGGGACAGAGAGAGACAGAGCATGAACAGGGGAGGGGCAGAGAGAGAGGGAGACACAGAATCGGAAACAGGCTCCAGGCTCTGAGCCATCAGCCCAGAGCCTGATGCGGGGCTCGAACTCCCGGACTGCGAGATCGTGACCTGGCTGAAGTCGGACGCTTAACCGACTGCGCCACCCAGGCGCCCCTACAAAGACTGTTTAAGTAGTGTTTTCTTTACTGGCAAAACAAACATTTTTTTCTTATCAACCAACAGTTGCTTTGAAGATACTCTGGAAAGTTAGCATCTAACAGTGGATGTTTGTGAAAGGGAAGCCAGCAGCCCCAAGTACTTAAGTAGACAGGTGTCTTGTCATCCTACCTAAAAGTTCAGACCTGAAAAAGGATGAGTAGTAAAATGCTCCTGTGTTACCAAGGAGATTGAAAAAAAAAGTCACAGAATATTGTGGTAGTAAAATGAGAAACACAAAGACAGAAAACAAAATTTAAATATTCTGTAAGAATACAAATTCTTTTAGAGTTTTCTTAT
Organism: Leopardus geoffroyi; assembly: GCF_018350155.1. Taxonomy (NCBI): domain Eukaryota; kingdom Metazoa; phylum Chordata; class Mammalia; order Carnivora; family Felidae; genus Leopardus; species Leopardus geoffroyi. Next base: position 58,030,122 of record NC_059334.1, read on the forward strand.
ATTCTAATGACTCAGTCACTCAAGAAAACCCCTGTAGTTTGGTCTGTTGCTACCAGATGGTGATAGTGTGACAAAGCCATGACTAGAATGTCTTAAGTCACATGGTTGCCCTGAATCTTGGGTTGCTTCATGGAAAGTTATCATCAGCAAGAAAGGTGCCAAATTATACCACAAGAACTTCTTTTGTTTTAAAAATTGTTCTAAAGTAGTTTCTTTGAAAGAGAACGATTGCCTGATGTTTATTTGATGCGGAATGTTTTCTACTATAGGTATATTCTTGGTAAGTGATGATTTGTTAATGATTAAATGAAGGGGCAGAAGCTGTCTCCACCCTGGGAAAAAGACATACCTCTGCCTTAAGCTTTATTTCTCCTTTTCTCCCCTCAGCCTAAGGCCGCTCAGTGACACAGCACATAGGACAATCATTATTTATGGCTTTTGCTATATTCCACTATCCACACCTCACCCAAGGTGTTTCAGGTAAATCATAAGAGGGCCTCAATTCTCTTTTCCTGCCGCCCCTGTCTAAAAGATCCTCCCTCTTTTCTGTACAAATCACAAGTGAAAGAGAGAAATAAAGCAAAAGAGGGCAGTGTGCTCTAGGGAGCATAATGGTCTCTTAGGCTTTGCTTTCTGCTTAAGAAGGTTTAACTGTCACCAAACTCCTTTTGTTTCATCCTTCTTAGATACTATTTAACTTACATAGTTGGAAATGAGTATAACTTACTTTGCATACAAGTTTTCACCTATTTTTCTTACTATTATTTTACTTGAAATAACTTGAGGTAGAGGATTGGAAAAAGTCAGAAATTTTCCTAAAAATACATTTCTCAAAGGAGACAACATATCTCAATATGGGGGCATATTTTTCAAACTAAGCATAGTTTCATTCTTCTCCCACTTCCCTTCTGAGAAACTTGTGATTAGGGCTCATTTGCTTAAAAGGCCTTTGTGAGGGAAGAAAAACAATTTTCCTCTACCCTCTTAGGTTCTGTGTCTGAGGCCTGTGAATTAGACTGACAAAAGACAGATTACCAGAAGAAAAGGCACACACATTTTATTTGATGTTAATATTTTAATTTTTACTGCATAGAGGTGTTCATAGAAAATAAGTATAGACCCAAAGAAGCAGTGAGACTTATGGGTTATTTGCCATTTTAACAAAGGGTGATATGTGATACATTTGTGGATAAGTGGCAAGACTAAAGGAAAAGGATACTGGGCTTCTAGGAGTGGTAAATCGTGGGGAGATAAATATATAGGGGAACTAGCATACTTGATAGAAGATAAGGGTTATCTTAGTAAGGTTTGTTTGTGCCAACCCATCTTGGTGCTGACTTACTGTCTTTTGGGATAGCCATAGCTTTTCTTCCTCCTGGTATGGAAGAGGGGAAGGGGAAGACCTTCATAAAGGGAAATTTATGTCCTGTTTTTAGGCCAATGAAGCGGGGCGGGGGGGGGAGGCAGATAGTTCTTTCCTGTTTATTGCTTCTTAAACCCCCAACAAGTAGCATATTTTGGGGTGGCATATTCTGATTCCCTTCATCCTCATCTCTTACCTACTTCCATAGAATAAAGCTTTTCTAATTTTTAATCAAGGTTATGGCAGCTTCCTACAAAAAAGGGGAGTTAACAATAAATAACAAAAAAGACAAGAATGCTATTTACTATCAGTCACATCTCTATTATGGAATCATGAGGTAAAGGATTCTTGTGGAATAATAACATTGCCAGTTCCATGCCTCAATATTCATGATAAATCCCTTAGCTCCCCAAACTGTTCATTGTTTCCAAATGCATCATATTTTGATATGCTTCTCATTTTAGGAGCCCCTTCCTCTCTTTGGAGTGCTCTTTTCCCTTCACATCCAGTAGCTATTTCCCATCGTCACCATTTATCTAGAGAAATTCTGGTCAGTAAGGTATAGAGCCTGAGGCCCAAATATCATGCAGGCCACTATCGCTTGGTCATCATATTGGGAACATACTAAGGGGATGTTCCTTAGTATGTTCCCAATATCTAAAAAAGGCTTTTTAAAATATTTTTTTAATGTTTGTTTATTTTTGAGAGAGAGAGAGAGAGAGAGAGAGAGAGTGTGTGTGTATAAGCAGGGGAGAGGCAGAGAGAGAGGGAGACACAGAATCTGAAGCAGGCTCCAGGCCCTGAGCTGACAGCACAGAGCCTGACGCGGGGCTCAAACCCATGAACTGTGAGATCATGACCTGAGCTGAAGTCGGCTGCTTAGTCGACTGACCCACCCAGACACTCTACAAAAGTCTTACTTTTTAACTTAATTGTATACATTGGAAACTTCATATCAAGTTGTGTAAGTTTTAGAAAGCATCATTTTCTATAATTAGAAAGTAATCATAAAAATAAGTACTATGAAAAAATGCATTAGTAAATTCTAGCTAGAAATACTAAACGCTCTGAGCCTGAGGCTCTTTGTAAAATGGGAGATTGGTAAGATTAGAGAGGGGTATGGACATATTCCATCAAACTGGAACTTTCTCTTAGACTTAAATAGAACAATGACATGAGAATAATTCCCCCACTGTGGGATTCAATGTTATACCAGTTTTTCCTAATCTTGTTCACAGAACACCAGATTCTTCTCCCTCATCTTAGTGGGTGTTATGTAAACTGGTTTTCTGTCCCTAGTTAAAATTCATGTGTTGAATCCTAATCTCCAAAGGTGATAGTATTTGGAGGTCGGGCCTTTGGGAGTTAATTTGGTCATGAAAGTAGAGCCCTTACGAATGGGATCAGTGCCCTTACAAAAGAGACCTCAGAGAAACCTCTCTTCCCTTCTTTTATGTGAGGACACACAGAAAAGGCAGCCTTCTATGAACCAGGAAGCAGACCTCATGAGATACCAAATCTGCTAGTACCTTGAACGTGGACTTCACAGCCTCCAGATCTGTGAGAAATTAATGAATATTGTTTTAAACTAGCAAGTCTATGGTGTCTTTTTTATATGGTATTTTTATTCAGCCTGATGGATAAAGACAGTGGGATATTTTGAGGATTTGAAATAAAGTGTATCTAGAGTGGCTAGCACACAATAGGTCTAAGTGAACAGTAGCTCATATTAATATTATTATTGTTATAACCATTATCATTATCAGCCTTCAAGGTATAAATAAAATGTTATTCCCTCTGCAGAAGTGCCTTTCTTCCCTGAAATTTCACAACATTCTGAACATGCTATCATTTTGATAGGATAATTTGTTTATATCTGTCTTACTTATTGTTTGGTGAATTCTTCAAAGGCAGGGCCTCTTCTTAACCCAGCCAAGCAGATATTGATTGAAAGTCTACTACGTTCAATGCTTTTTGAACCATATCATTATGTCACAAAAAATTTGCAGATTTGGTTATGGAGAGACAGAATACTCAAGGTGGGTTATGGCCACATCATTAGAACAGTTGCTCAGAAAACAGATTTGCACATGCTGAACAGAGCAACTGGTATATTCTTCCACTTTGTAAATTAAGAGACACTTAAGGCCAGAGAATTTTCCACTAGGGCCCTAGCATGTCCTTGTCTCCCACAGCTGTTCTCCACTCTTAATAAAATCAAATTGCCCAAACAATGGCTGCTAACTCATACATACAATTCCTCCCTCTTCTGAGAACTGTCTTGATCCAACTATTCCCGAAACCAGCTGAACTTCAGCTAACCCCTTCTGCTAAAGCCCTATTAAAAACTTCTGCCTTGTTTCCCCAAGTTAGAACACTCCTTCAGAACCTTTTCTTGCCTGGCATTTTTGAATAAAGGCTTATGCTAACGTGCTCTGGTTGATTTTCTTTACTACAGAAGGCAGTAAACTATAATGAGAATGGTATTTTAAAATCTTAAACCAATGTATTTAAATTTTTTATTATAAAGTATTTCACTGAAACAGAAGAATACATGAAATAACCAATTTAGTTTTTATTTTCTGTAACCAATTTTAGCTTTATTCTCTGTAAATCTTGTTGCCCTTCAGCTCCTTTTATATTAAATCAAGGACATGCAAGCTTCTTTAGAAGGTCATAAACCACTTAGAACAGAAGGGTCAGTGCTCAGCTTTGAGTTTCAAATTCGCCTAAAAAAACCTCAGTGAGGCAAAGTCTTGGAAAACAGATTTTGTTAAGTAGACCCCCACCGCCCCCACCAAATTCTTAAAGCTTTTCTTAACTAGCGAAGCTCAGCAATGTGAACATAAGGTTTCACTGGAGGCCTTACTATGGAGAAGATCGAGGATATGACTTAGAGAAAGTTTTGAAGGGATGAGACCAGGTTTAGGAAGTTGTCTGGATCACAGAAAAGGGACCTAGTCCATCCTGAGTTCTCAGGCCAGGAAGAAGGGGAGACTGACAGAAGAGCATACATGTGTTCCACTTGGAACTCGGGGTTCCAGAATGGGGGTAACCTTCCATATCAACACAGATGGCAGCTACGGTGGCACAGAAATGGTGGCTTGGTGTGATTCTGCAAAGGGAGGGCCTGAGTCAGTGCTTCCTATCTGCCATGGCCTCCACTTGGCTACAGGGGATCTGCAAGTTCCCATGGGCTCTGTGAACCACACAGAACTGCTGAGGAGACCAGTGTTCTAGAATAATCTTGGTGATAGTACAAGGAAGTCCCAGAGTATGGGAAGCTGAGCATGCAGCAATAGGAATGCCAATGCTCAACAGCTGCTGCCAGCATGAAGCCAAGGAGGCCTGGCAGCACCCACTACACCTCAGTAAATACCAGGTAGTGTGTCAAGTAATTAGGGAGTGATGACTGAAGGTCATTGAGTAACCCAATGACAGCACAGGAACCATGCAGCCCGTCCCCATTACCAGCATATAATGTCAGCACCCCTTTGTACCCAGATGGCATCTTAGAGGAAGAAAAGAAGGAGAAAGAGATTAAAACTCTGAAAAGTCTGTGAAATTACCAGGAAGAAAAGACTGAGCTACCTTTAACTGGCAAGTTGATTTCTGTTGTTTTGTTACTCCCAAGTACAGTTAGGGGCCAGGAGTGATCAATTAGTGAAAGAAAGTGGTTTTTTGTTTGTTTGTTTGTTTTTTTAATTATCTGAGTTGTAGAGTATAAATCCAAGCCCTCTTGTTAAAATAGCACAGTGGTTAAGACAAAGTGACCCAGGGTCAGGCTTGGGCTTCAAATCCTGACTCATCACTTTTAGCAGGAGTAGCAATTCTTTTCCTTTTGGTTTCTAGACAGTGGTACATCTCTGTGCCTTACGAGAAATCAATGCTTGATAAAAGAAATCTAAACTCTCTTGAGTGTGACAGCCTTTCAGATGTCACAAGACAACCACACATCACCTGCAAGTCTGCCTTTCTTTCTCCTACTTTCCCCAGGAGTTTCCCCCATGGTCATACCATCTGATTCACGGTCCCCTCACTGTTCAGATTGCTCTCCCCAGAAGCACTCACAAGTTGTCTATGTTCCCTTCACACCACACTCATTCCATGCTGGTGCACATCACTGCTTCACATGACTTCTCCTTTATCCTCACTTTTGATTGTAATGGTTCTTTCCATTCCTCTTGAATCCTCATCTTTGACTCAAACCCTTTATGGAATTACTGCAGAATTTAGCCTGTCAGGAAAAAGCCTTGTGGCAGCTGTGACTCAACTACCCACATGTTCACAATTTTCCCTGCCTTGTCTCCATTTAAACAAAGAGACGAGCTGAATTAGAAGGTCAGCTGTAGGGTCCAAGTCCCCTGATCACTACTTCTCTATAAAGCAAGAGTAGAAAAATAAGAGAGAAGGCAGGGCTGTCTGCATGCCTAACACCAAAACCCAAAGACTTTCCTCTTTCTTCTAATCAAAAAAGATAACTTTCCATTCTATCCATTCCCCATTAAGAAGAAAGAAGCAACCATGCTGCTAATGGGAATCTCTGGTTATACTTCCAGGGGTCACATCACTTACATACTATACTGTTTAAATATTGCTCCCTATTTTTTCACTTTTGAAACTCTCTTTGCAATTAGTTAAAATCTGTACCCCAGGATTAGATACTCCCAGAACTAGATGCCAACTTCATTCTGATATAAATTTTCCTTTACCAGGGAACATGATACTTACGACAAAGTAGTTCCTAAAATTAGTACAATGTTAGAGAGTGAGTCCTGGAGCTAGAATGCCTGGATGTGAATTCCAGCCCTCCACTTGCTAACCAGGATGCAAGTCACTTAATCCCTCCGTACCTGTTTCTATCTTTAGAAAAGGTCAATGAGGGGCGCCTGGGTGGCTCATTCGGTTAAGCGTCTGACTCTTGGTTTCGGCTCAGGTCATGATCTCATGGTTCATGAGTTTGAGCCCCCCTACCCCACACTGGGCTCCACGCTGATGGTGCGGAGGCTGCTTGGGATTCTCTCTCTCCCTCTCTCTTTGCCCCTCCTCCTCCACTCTTTCATGCATGTGTGCTCTCTCTCTCTCAAAATAAATAAACTTTAAAAAAATTAAAAAGGGTAATAATAAAGTCACCTCAGTATTGTTGTGAGCATTAAATGAATTAGTAAAGTGCTTAGACCATCTCATCAATCCAATCACAAAGGAATTTGAATAATGCAAACAGACTTTTGACAAGCTATAGTAATCTTCTTTCCTATAAAGTTGGACCAATAAGCTACTAAGTTATTTAGATACAGAATACTGAATCAGAAGAACCAGACTTGACTTCCTGACATTGCCACTGGCTAGCAAATTATTTGTCATTTCTGTTCTTCATTTCTTCATCTGTAAACATGAGATAGTAATATTACCTGATAGTTACTGAGAAGATTATAAGACAATTTACATGGAGCATGATGTAAATAGCAAAGCATTATACAAATGTAAAAGATTGTTATCATCATTAATCATTATTATTTGTTTCACATTTCATTGGACACCTACAGACTTCTATAAGACATCCTGCCTCCTAGAAAGCAATAGGTTACTTTCCTCAACTCTTTTCTAGACTCAAAGGAAACCTCTTTGCATTTCCTTGACATTAGAGCATTTGGTATTTACTTCAATGTACTTGTAAAACACTGCATGGCCCAACTGCCACGGTCAGAACTTGCCTATAATGACTGTGCTTTAGTTTTGTCTGTTCGAATGTCTGATCTCTTCAAGAAGTGGGTTTTTAAAAAAAATTTTTTTTGATGTTTATTTATTTTTGAGAGAGAGAAAGACAGAGTGCAAGTGGGGGAGGTGCAGAGAGAGAGAGAGAGGGAGATACAGAATCCTAAGCAGGCTCCAGGCTCTGAGCTGTCAGCACAGAGCCCCATGTGGGGCTTAAACTGACAAACCAAGAGATCCTGACCTGAGCTGAAGTCGGACGCTTAACTGACTGAGCCACCCAGGCGCTCCAAGAAGTGTTTTAAAATGGCAAGGGAGAGGGGCACCTTGGTGGCTCACTCAGCTAAGCGTCTGACTTCAGCCCAGGTCATGATCTCACAGTTCCTCAGTTTGAGCCCTGCATCATGGACTCTCTGCTGTCAGTCCAGAGCCCGCTTTGGATTCTCCCCCAGCTACCCCTCCCTTGAATGTGTGGTCTCTCTCTCAAAAATAAATAAACATTAATAAAAGTGTAAATAAAATAAAATGGCAAGGAAGAATAAATGCTTCTAGGAAGGTCTCCTACAGATGAATGGTCCAAAATGCATTTATGACTTCACACAAAGATTATGTCTTTTTCTAGGAAAGGAACTTGAGCTTCAATTTCTTTTGCTTTGGATCTCAGACTCCATCTTGCCTCTGGACTCTATGCTCAAAGACCACAGTCTTATCTGTGGTCACTTATTTCCTTGAGTTATCTGCAAAAGTTATAGTCTAATTTTAGCCAAACCTTTTCACCAGTAAATCTTGATATCAAAAGCAAAGCCTTTGTCTACATTCTCTGGGAAATGAGTACCATCTCATATTTCACAGTCCAGGACTATTGCATCCTCAGGAATAAGAATGACCTGCTTTGTATCACATGAGCCATGCCAACTAGAAATCACCTAGAATATCTAGTCTCCATAACTTTATTAGGTTCTCACTCAAACAAAATCTCTCTGTTTCTGATTATTTTGCCCCAGATGTACCTGGAGCATACTTTCAAGCTGAATCTCATTTTCTTATTTCCTGTCCATATTTCCAACTTCCCCAGACCCCCTGGATAATTTATCTATTGTGCTAATATTTGCAGTTAAAGAAGTATAGACCTGCTCCTTCTTCGTCTTTGGGCTCAGGAAATATCTCCAATCATTTTTCAATCATTTCTGGTCCATGGAGAGCCAAAACATGCCTTTTCTGGGGAAATTTAATCCACATGTTTATGATTAATTTATATGTAAGTCATTAAATTGGTGTTTCTAAGACATTTCATTTGGCAAGCTACCTCTCTTTCACTCTTTGAATCCCCTCTCAAGTCTTACTTGAGTTGGTATGGAACCACCACTTCCAGGTGCTTCTCAGAGTTGAAAGAACCCAGAATATATCTGAGATGCCATTCTGTTCATATTGTAGTTGATACACAGCTGCCTGAATGGTTGGTGTCTTACAGTGTAGAGAATGATTAAAGAATTTATAATCAGTGTCTCTTTAGGCAGCAGCTGTAACTGTGCTTCAGAGTAGGGCATGGCTTCTAATCACTTATTCACCCCAAATTCAAGCTCTTTTCAATGTAATTCAGCCAATTTAATAATCTTTCCTTATGTATCTATTATGTGCCAGGCACAAAAATTGGTAATATTCTTTGCCTTCAGTTTGGGTCACTGTCTAAAAGGAGAGACTGACTTATATATTTATAACTATGATAGATAGCATTGTATAGTGAGAACCAAGTGTGACATAATCAAAGTGCTACAAGAGAACTGGAGTGGGAGATTCCTATTGGGGACATTAGAAAAGGCGGCAATGGAAATGGGCTTTGGAGCAGAGTATGGGGTATGCTGAAGGCAACAATGAATAAGTGATTCTAGCAGCAGACATGTAATCTGGGAGTAAGTGGGTGGAAACAGGACTATAAAAGTAGGGCAAGTCCAAATTATGGGGAGCCTTGAATGCCATGCTTAGGAATTCAGGGCACTATGTAGGCAATAAGGATTCAACAAAGGTTTTTGAAGAAGGTGGATGACATGACCATGACTCTGACTAACACTGTGGAAGACATACTGGAAGTAGGAGAAGGTACAAGCAGGAGAAACATGATGAGGCCACCATGATGATCCAGACAAGAGCTAAAGAGGTGCCAAATGATGATAGAGACTAACAACAGTGGATGGCTTAGCTTTGAGACACATTCCTGAGATAGATTACAAAGGGCTTAGAGATGAACAAAATATGAAAATTAGATGGGCTGTGAGTGATCTCCGGGTAAATAACCAGAACTCTATGGACCCCTATTTCATCAACAGTAATTTAAAGATAGTATTTCCAGTTGTTTTAAGGATTAAGAAACATGTTATGAAACGACCTCGTTCCTCTCATACAGTAGGCTCTCACTTCATGGTAACTCAGAAGATGAAAATGATAATGAAGTGTCTGAACTAGGATTTCTGGAACAATTCAACACCCATGCTACTGGGTCTCTGAACCTTTTGTGTATTCTATGCACAGGTCTTTAACATACATGCTGTCTATAAACATCTAGTTATTGGCTCATTTTAAAGGCAACCAGTCATTACTGAGATGTGTGGTAGTTAAAGTGATCATTAGCAAAAAGGCCATGTTTCCTAAAGGGAAGCTGAACTGCTAAGTAATAATCAGAAACACCTTTAAGACCAGCTGTGGGTAATTAGCACATTTGCACCAGTGATTCCGTACTCTGGTTTGAGACAACCCAATTCAGCAGACAATTTTTGAGTGTTTATTAGGTACTGATGGTGTATTGGATGCTATTGGAGGTAGAAGGATCAGTATACTCTCAAGGAACTTATATTTTAGGAAGGGAAATATGACAAGTTTGTAAAAGACTATAAGCATTTGTAGATAACAGCATGCCTACTAAATGCATAAAGGGATACAGATAAAATGAGATTTAGGAGCAGGAGAGAAAACATTCACTTAGAAGAATTAAAGAAAAGCTTCCAGAGTTGATCAGTGAGATGGACCTTCAAAGAAAGCTGTACTTTTTTGCTGGATGGAGATGTTGGGGAAGGCAACTATGGGTGATAGAATTCTAATCATGCACTCACACATGCATTCCCTCTCTCATTCAACAAACCTTTACTGAGTGCCAACTACATTTAAGGAAGACAGAGATTACTAAAATAAAGTCTGTGCACCCAACATTTCACAGTCTCTTTCAACTCCCATCATGGGAGAGGAGAAGAAAGAGATGAACAGGTGAATTACAATACAATATGCTCATTATTTTATTTATTAAAACATTTTTTTTTTAATGAGAGAGAGTACCAGTGGGGGTTGGGTGGGGCAGAGAGAGAGGGAGACACAGAATCTGAAGCAGGCTCCAGGTTCTGAACTGTCAGCACAGAGCTCAATGTAGGCCTCAAACTCGAACTGCGAGATCATGACCTGAGCTGAAGTTCGGCACTTAACTGACTGAGCCACCCAGGTGCCCCTGGTCATTATTTTATAAAGATCTTGCTGGTATCAACTTTAATTAAATGCCATATATATTAGGGTTTTCTAGAGAAACAGAACCAATAACCAATAGAATGTATATGTGTGTCTGTCTTTCTATCAAAAGCTTGATTTTAGGTAATTGGCTCACCTGACTGTGGAATATGGCAAGTCCAAAATCTATAGGGTAGGCCAGCAGGCTGAAGACCCAGGGAAGAGCTATGTTGAAATTAGAGTCTGAAGAATTCTAACTTGCTCAGAGGAGTTCACGTGTGTTTCTATTAAAGCCTTCAACTGATTGGATGAGGCCCACCCACATTATGGAAGATAATACACTTCACTCAAAGTCTACTGATTTAAATGTTATCTCATCTAAAAAGCGCCTCTACTGAAATATCTAGGATAATGTTTGGATAAATATTTGGATACCATGGCCTAGCCAACTTGATATACAATATCAATCATCATACTGTATGAGACAAATGGAACAAATTTGGTCCCAGTCTCTATCAATCAGATTAATCAGAGTGGCTGATAGAGTAGCACCCTCAAGTGTAAATTTGAGTTCAGCCAAGAACATGTAAAGCCAAGAAGTGGATTATTGGGAGACGCAGTTGGCCACCAGCCCCAATTACTGCTGCATGCTCTCAGTGAGTGTGCTACATTGCCAAGTTTATGTCTTCTGACAAAGAGCAGCTAATATAGCTACTCACACACCAACTAAATGGGTCAAAGTGACCACAGACAAATAGTCCCCTCTTTTGCATAGACATTTCTCCAAAGAAAAGTCATAAATGGCCACTAAGCACATGAAAAGATGCTCAACATCAGTAGTCATTAAAGAAATGCAAATCAAAACCATAATATACCACTTCACATCCACTAGGATTCTTCAAAGTCAGTGTTGTCTAATCAAAAGACAGACAATAATAAGTGTTGGTGAGGATATGGAGAAACTAGAACCATCATACACTGCTGGTGGGAATAAAAAATGGTGAACTCACTTTGGAAAACAGTTTGGCAATTCCTCAAAAAGTTAATGCATGACTCAGCAATTCCACTCCAAGGTATATGCCCAAGAGAAATGAAAACATGCCACATAAAAACACGTGCACTAAGGTTTAATAGCGGTATTTTTCACAATGGCCAAAAGTAGAAACAGCTCTAGTGTCTATCAACTGATAAATAGATAATAAATTGTGGTGTATCCACACAGTGAAATATTATTCAGCAACTGAAGGAATAAGGTATTGATACATATTATAATATGGATGAACTTTGAAAACATCATGCTAAGTGAAAGAAGCCAGTCACAAAAAAAACATATATTGTGTGATTCCATTTACATGAAATATCTAGAACAGGCAAATCCACAGAGATAAAAAGTAGAGTCGTAGTTGCCAGGGGCTGGAGGTAAAGAATGAGGGGTGACTGCTAATAGGTATGGGGTTTCCATTTCAGGTAATATTTGAAAACAGACAGTAGTGATGGTTGCACTACTCCATGAATACACTAAAAACCATTGAACTGTACACTTTTAAAGAGAATTTTATGGTAAGTGAATTTTATCTCAAAAAGCTGTTGTTTAAAAAAAAAACCCTAAATGAATGTAAATGCAAAGATTTGCTTACTGGTGGGAAGCTATTCTCTCCCTTAGTGCTCCAATCCTTCCCTTCCCTTCTATCCCAACTCTAGCTGTTTAAAGAAGAAAAATGACTAGAGGTGGGACTGAGGTTTCCCTGTCTCCATGGGGACTGAGAGGCATGTGTATACATTCAAGTATGTGAGAAACTTCAGGGAGGAAGGAACTCAAACTCTCATGACTCTGTTAGATACAAGTTCCCAAGTCACTATCCTATTCATTTTGTTGGGGAGGAGGGCTCTTGAATTCAACTAATAAGATTTGGGCAAGGTTCCCAGTAGGGAAAATAAATCTAAAGTGACCTTGTGGGTAAGGCTCATGGGACCAATTCAATGTCTTGTTGTGGCTTCCAACATACATTCCCTACTGAATATATATTGGCATTGATGTTTTGCATGCTTGTGCCGTGAATGCTCATAATGTCCACAGGGGATTGTCCTGATTGAGGAGAGTCACATGTGGAGAAGTAGTGGGACATTTAGTGGGAATATTCACATGTAGTAGGACATGTAAATCATTCCCCAACCCACCTACTAATTCCATTTTGAGTGGTCCCAGGAGGTGAAAGGGAAATCCCAAACTTGATGAAGGTCTAAAAGGTAGCATGGATAATTAGAGACATAATGTCTCTCAATACTATAGCCCTGTGTGTACAGAGGAATAGGACCTGGAAATTTATGGCAGATAATCACCAACTGAGTCCAGTTGTTACCCCTACAGCCCCAGCTGTTCCAGACATTGTAACCATACCTGAATCCCACTGCAGGGACTGATGGCACTTTGTATGCTGTCATGGATACCACCAACACCTTCTTTCCTATTCCATTTGGCCAGAAGGCAAGGGTCTGGATCAATTCATATTCATGGCAAAGCCTCCAATACGTGTTTGCAGTAATTCCCAGGAGGTAAGATTAACGAAGGGGCATTAATGATCTTTTGTCCTTCAGAGCCATCTTGGAATCTTCCTCAAGAACACAAATGCAGGGTGCCTGGGTGACTCGGGTGGTTAAGCATCTGACTCTTGATTTTGGCGCAGCTCATGGGATCGAGCCCCATGTCAGGCTCTGTGCTGATGGTACAGAGCCTGCTTCAGATTCTCTCTTTCCCTCTCTCTGCCCCTCCCTTGCTCGTGCTCTCTCTAAGTAAATAAACATTAAAAAAAATAAGAACACAAATGTCCCAACGTGGCTCTCCCAAACAATTTACTTGACTTCTGGATCTGGATCTGCTATCCATCATCAAATGGCTTAACATTAGAGGATGGTCCAGCTCCTGCACTACTCATGGTTCTAGGGTTTTAACGGTTCTAAAGTGGTCCCACTATCAAGGAGGTAGACACATACATATATAATAATGGAGCAAAACGGTAACTGCCTTAAGAGAGGTAGACCCTCTATATTACTCTTTCTTTTTTTAATGTTTATTTATTTTTGAGAAAGAGAGAGAGACAGAGAGAGACAGAGCATGAACAGGGGAGGGGCAGAGAGAGACACACACAGAATCCAAAGCAGGCTCCAGGCTCTGAGCTATCAGCACAGAGCCCGACACAGGGCTCAAACTCGCAAATCATGAGATCATGACCTGAACCGAAGTCGGACGTTCAACCGACTGAGCCACAAGGTGCCCTATATTGCTCTTTTAATACATTCAGTATAGGCAGTGAAACCAACCTGCTGCTGCATGAAATTGAAATTTTGTTCCTTTCTTTTTTTTATTTCATTATTTAGTAAAAATGGAAATCTACAAGAGTCAGCCACTGTTAAATCCCAGGTTTTATCTCCTGGATCATTTTATTTTACCTTGAAGCCAGCCTTTCTGCTTCCTCATTGCCATTTCTATCTGCCTTGCCTGCTAGCAGATAGAATTAACCTGAATTCTTGACTTAACAAAGCTGTGGCAGGACCACAGGGATAAAATGAAATAGTAGTGAAGAGTCACAGAACTCAGAACCACTGGCTCTACCTTGCTGTGTTCCCTTGGGTAAGCTGCTGGACCTCTCTGGGCCTCATTTTTCTTCTCTGCCAAGCAGGATGGGTATATCCTACCTGCCTTATCAGGGAGTTGGAAAGGCCACATGAATTAATAGATGGAAATAAGCTGTGGAAACTTATAGTGGGCCTTAAATAATAAAGTCAAAGAAGCCAAAGAAGAAAACTATTATTATACAGGTTTATGGAATATGAAATGATGTTTTAAAGGGTTTTGAAGATTCTAAAACAATCTACATGTGCCAACTAACATAATTGTAACTAAAATTTTTCACGTTACTTACAATTTGTAAATAGTAATTTATAATTTGTAAACCTACTTTTGGGGATGGCTGTTTCCCACATGTTCCCATCTTTCCGAAGATGTAAGAATTTCATCCAGTTGCAAGGAATGAGTTTCATATGTTTAGAATAGGTAATAATGATCACATTATTATGTACTTACTAAGTGTTGGGCACTATTGTTAAGCCCATGAGGCACAGACCATTAGTATCCCCATCATACAGATGATGGAAGATGAAGAATCTGCAAAACATGATGCAGAAAGTAGACAGAAGAGTTGGCATTCACATCCAGATCTGTCTGACTCCAGAGCCCCATCTCTTAAGCACCAAGCTCTACTGTCTCCCAGTGTGCACACAACACCCGACAGTAAAAGCCTGCCTCCCATATTTCCATCACTGAGCAGTGCACTGCAGCCCCTGGAATCCCAGTCACTAAGCATCTTGAGAGTTCAGTAAGGACTGCCTGTGAGTGGGAATTATGGGGGGTATAAATACAGGAGAGTAGGAGAGGTGGCTTCTGTTTTCAAGAAGCTGACACAGAGGAAATTCAATGTAACCAAACAACTCTAATAACAAAAGAAAATGATAACTGCTATAACAGGGCTACAAGAGCCTTAAGAAAAGAGGGATCCCTTCCTGAATGATTTAAAAGTGAAATAGTGCTATTTTATTTTATTTTATTTTATTTTATTTTATTTTATTTTTCAACGTTTTATTTATTTTTGGGACAGAGAGAGACAGAGCATGAATGGGGGAGGGGCAGAGAGAGAGGGAGACACAGAATCGGAAACAGGCTCCAGGCTCTGAGCCATCAGCCCAGAGCCCGACGCGGGGCTCGAACTCACGGACCGCGAGATCGTGACCTGGCTAAAGTCGGACGCTTAACCGACTGCGCCACCCAGGCGCCCCGCTATTTTATTTTAAAGGTTTTATTAATATAAGTTCAGCTGGGAGGTCTGTCTGAAGATACAGGTATGGAAATCTCGAAGACGAATCAGAAAACATCAGAGCTAAAGGGGGACCTCAGATGGTCACATTCAACAACCACTTTTGAGATGGACCCAGAGCACCCAGTGTCTCAGGATGAATGAGTTGGTGGCAGAACCTGATATCAGATCTAGGACTCCTGCTTTTCCTTCTGTCCTAAGACACTCCTTCCTTTCTAGCACCACAGGGCAAGGAGCTTTCTTAGGAGCAAGTATTCTTTGGGTAACTAATATTACAAATGTCCACTCCTGACATGTTGCACAGGCCTTCCCCAATTATCCCTTCTAGTCTTTTCCCTCCAGCCGGTACTAATGTCTCCTACCCAGAGATCTGGCTCTGGAGATACTGAGTGAACAAGACAGACCTTCACATACATCACCTATCAGCTACCTCTCCAAGGTTCTATGTGTTATCTCTCCAAACAGATTGCAAACATGGAGAGAAAGAACATGTCTTTATTCTTTATGTCCCAGAGCAACTGAAACAGTGGTTTGCTTTAGTGTATGTTACAACACCCTAAGCATGAGGACATAAAAAATTATCACTGAAATTTTTAAACAGACACCAAAATAGAATAGTATGATGAAATCCTAAATGTTCACTGCCAGCTTCTGCAAGTATCATTATTCCGCCATTCTCATTTCAAAGCCTGTTGAGAGGTGACTTGGGCTGTATGTGGAGATGGCCAGGTCGGTGGCAGAGAAATACAGAAGGCTCAATGAGGATCCCAGATGTAGGGGCACCACCATGATTCTCACAGAGACTGGAAGCAAAATGGTTTGCCAAGTGTAGAGTAGGAACCAGGTATAGGGGGAGCCCGAGATAAACTGAACCAGGCAGTTCACTGGCTGTCTCTGCGCCTGGCTACGGGTGGACCAGGATTCAGGGTGGCCTTAGAGGCACTTCATGACCTCTGACGTGCCGCTGAGCCTCTCCCCGCCAGCAGCCTTTGCAGATTCTACTCCCTCTGAGAGAATGCTGCGCTCTTTACCTGCTCCCCCAATGGCCGGCTGCCTCCTCCGGTTTTCTATATCCTCTCTCCCCATTATTCTTCAACTGAGCAGCCTGCTTGCTTCCTACACACCATTCTGAACTTTGTAATTAATTATTTGCTATTTTACTTGTTTTAGTCTCCACTACTAGACTGTAATCTCCAACAAGGGCAGGGTCTCGCCTTTCTCCTTCATCTCTATGTCCTCAGAAACTAGAACAGTGTCTGGCAAATAATAGTCAATGCATATTTATCAAATGAATTTATGATAGACAGTATTAAAATTTTGTTAATATCTTGATAGGTGAAGCAAAAGTTAAGTACAAAAGAGAAAAGGGGAAGATAATTTCTATTTAATCAGGGTAAATAGAAACTTCTAACCCAGTGGTTCTCAAATCTGGCTGCATATTAGAATCACTTGGGGAGCTTTAAAAAATAACAACACCTGGTATCCTCTACAGACCAAGTGAATCAGAATCCCTGGTGGTGGTGCCTAAGCACAGGTATTTTTTAAAAGCCCCCTAGGCGACTGTAATGTGCGTAGGCTTGAGATTCACCGTTCTAATGAAGAGAGGCTATAAGGATTTTGACGTCAAGACGAGAACAGTGAATTCCGGAGTAGAAGACAGGCCTGCTCAAATTAAGTTTAAAGTGAGTCAAAATGATGTGTTCTATTTAGTCCTTTCAATGCTTAAAACCAAATCAGAGATTGATAATAGTTGAAAGTGAGGTAGCTAATGACAGATTTTTAAAAATTTACAGTGTATATTTAAATAGGAATTAAAAACAAAATTCCTGTGTATTTATTCTATCTCTATTTTAAAAGACTCCTGCTTTTATTTACACAACAACAAAAACACAATTGAGTTAGAAAGAACGTAATGTATTCTCTTTGGCTTTCAGGTCACTTCTATCAGAGTCCTGTTGGTTCCTAAATGTCATAACCAGACCTCATTGTGCCCGTAGGTTTTCAATAGAATGCTTAAGAAATAACCTTAAGTTTGTCAAACTGTGGCGGTCGCAAAGGGTCTTTCCAACCCACCAAAGAGCATTCTATTTTTTCTCCCTTTTCTCTTCCCCCCTCCCTCCATTCCTCTCTTTCGTGTCAGATTATTTTTAAACAATGTCCTTCTCAGTGTTTTAGGTGAACTGATGAGGTTAGGTGAGGTGCGGCTTCTCTCATTTCCAGAGCTTGCCTTGCTCCTCCATCATGTGAAGGCCGCTCTGAGGATGGCACCCGCTCCTGAGCTCAAATGCTGTGCGTCTATAATTGCTTCTTCTCCCTAATTTATTTAGGTTGCCGCACGCCTTCCCATAGCTGAAATCCCTCAGAACTGCAATCTGGGAGCAATATAAATGGTTGATGGCAGTGAGAGATTTTCAATTGTTGCTTCTCGGTGATTCACGTAATGTGCTGTCATTAGCACTTTGATGTGACATATCATGGTTGCCAGGGCTTATTGGGCCATTTATAAATACCAAATGAAGGTGTTAGAGTTGGTATTGCAGTGTGGTTACTGCCTTCATTGCCTTCACTGGGAAAGGTTGGCAGCGTCTTCTTGGGAGGAAAATAAATTGTAATTTTTAGTTTGTCTTTAACCATTTGCAGTCAATCCCTCTCAAGGGCAAGAATCACGCTTCCTTTTTTTGTTTCTCTAGTTTTCCTGTAATTTAATTTTTGCAAAAATATCTGCTTTTCATATGATAGTTACCATTACTTTCGTTGATTTCCAGATTATCTGTACAAATAGTCAAATGAATACTATCTCACTACAGCTAAGTCATGTCATTAATGATAATTATCACTATGACTTACAGACACGGCAGCTAACACTTATTGAGTACTTACTATGTGGTAAAAGACACACAGGCATTGGCTTGTCCCATCCTCTCCAGCAATGCTATGAGACAGACACTTCTGTTGCCCCCATTTTACAAGGGGAGATTGATGTTTTTTTGAGGGTTACTAAGCTAGTAAATGGTGAGGCTGGGTTTGAAACTCAGGTCAGCCTGATTCCAAAGCCAATAGTTTTAAGTACTGCTTTCAAATACTCCCCACTCCCCACCCCAGCATAGTTAGGCCCCCTTTCCAGAGCCGGAAACAGGGTGCTGCACACCGTGCCCGTGCCTTCTGGACTTCACACGCAGAGCTCTTTCTCCAGCCCGAGGCAGCCTGCATCAGGCTGAGCTGGTGTAAGTGCTCAGGTGTGTTGCTCACATCCCATGTGCACCGCTCAGGTTGAGAACTAAGCAAAGGATAAGGACCGGTAGTTCAAAATCAGAGGGGCTTCCATTTAAAGCAGTTGAGGCAGAAGAGCTGCCAGCCCGGTCTGATGGGGCAGCCACAAACTCTGAGCTGAGAGGCCAGGGTTTAGAGGCACAGAGGAGGAAAGAAGCAAGTCACACCTGCTGGGCATGCAGCCCGGGAGCTATGGCCACTGACATGAGCCAGCCTGGATCTCAGTGATTGATGGCACAGCGGTGGAAGCCCTTCTCTCAGCGGCTGCGGGGCCCCACAAAGAAAGGCTGCTCATGGAGAAGTCTTTGTCAGGGCCTCTAATGAGAGGATTGGGTTTCACATCACAGCTACCCCTAAACAGGTACATTCTGCTTCTTTCATCTTCCTGATGGCTCCCACGGGAAAGAAAAGAAAAAGAAAGGAAGCTACACCAAGAAACAGGTCACAGGCTGGTTTGGCTAGGGTTTGTACCTCCCCCGCCCCACCACCTCCAGGGCTGTAGCTTTGAAATTCTTTAATTTTCACACACCCTGTGTGGCCACTGGACAGCAATGGGAAAAGCTTTCCTAAGAAATTTTTCATAATCCATCTGCCACGACTCTGGGAAATTGATGCCCTGTCCCTTTGCACATGCTATTGCCTCTGTTTGGAAGATCCTCCCCAGACCCCAAGCTCTTCTTCCTATGGCTAACATGTCTTTCTCCTTCAAGATCCAGCTCAGGCATTGTCTCCTCCAGAAAGCCTTCCTTGATGTCCCATTCCTGCCTTCCACCCAGGCTGGTTTCTGTTCCTCTTCTGTCCTGCTAAAGTACATCTGCCACAGTTCCTGCTGACTCCTCTGTCCTCCATCCACACTCTAAGCTCCTTGATGGCCAGGACAGTGTCCCCAGGGCCCATCACTGCATCTAGCATACAGCATAAGTGTAATGAGTGTTTATGAATAAATGAATCATGAATAATAAATGAATTAGGCTGGGATAATATTTGCTTAATTATTTAAAGACTTAATTCTTTCAAAACATGATTTTTTTCTTTAAAAAATAGCCTTGGGGTGCCTGGGTGGTGCAGTCAGTTAAGTGCCGACTTTGGCTCAGGTCATGATCTCATGGTTGGTGAGTTTGAGCCCTGCGTCAGGCTCTGTGCTGACAGCTCAGAGCCTGGAGCCTGCTTCGGATTCTGTGTCTCCCTCTCTCTCTCTCTCTCTGCCCCTCCCCTGCTTGCACTCTGTCTCTCTCTCTTTCTCAAAAATAAATAAACATAAAACAAATTTTTTTAAATACTAAAAATAAAAAAAAAATGCCTTAGGGATGTCTGGGTAGCTCAGTCAGTTGAGCATCTGACTCTTAATTTCAGTTCAGGTCATGATCCCAGGGTCATGGGATCGAGCCCCACATTGGGCTCCACACTGAGTGTGGAGCCTGCTTAAGATACTCTCTCTCTCGGGGCACCTGGGTGGCTCAATTGGTTGAATGTTTGACTTTAGCTCAGGTCATGATTTCGTGATTCGTGAGTCCGAGCCCACATCAGGCTTGCTGCTATTAGCGTGGAGCCTGCTTCGGATCCTCTGTCCCCCTTTCTGCCCCTCCCCTGTTTGCATTCTCTCTCTCCCACAAAAATAAATAAACATTTTAAAAAAGATTCTCTCTCTCTCTGTGCCCCTCTCTCCCCTTCATGTGCTTTCTATTTCTAAAATAAAAATTCAAAAAAATTTTTAAAGCCTTTATTTTTTTTCAGATTAAAAAAGCAATAATGCTGACGATAGCAATTTTACATATAAAAGAAATCCACAAAGAAGAAAATTAAAACTGTCTATAATCTCACTACCCAAACAAAACCACTTTTAGATATATGAAGAGATTCCAGTAATTTTCTATGTGTATAAATATATATGAAATCAGAATCCTATAATCAGAATCCTATTGTCCTATCTAATTTTCTCAAGGAACATAACAGTATCTTTTGGAGCTAGATAGAAAAGACATTTTTTATTGCAATTTAAGTGATGAAAAAACTGGTACCAAAGATACACAGCTAATTAATGGCAGAGTTAAGAACAGTACCTATGAATCCTGTCATAGTCCCAGGCTCCTGCTGCTCCCCATGGGGCCTCCTATGTAAGTGGTGTTGTTCTTACAAGAAGAAATTGTGCATTAATCCAGCATCAATGGAACATGGGTTTGTAACTGGACATTCTCAGGAAAGAGACAGACTGAAGCTAATCCTTTGTCTGTGTCGTAGCTGTGCAGTGCATCAGGGGCACTGTCTTACATGTTCAAGGAAAACAAGGATGAGTGGACCTCATCCCTGTGACAGGCTAACCAGCAGAGTTAGACAGGCACCATTAAGATTCAGAATTTCCTTCCAGTAACCAAATGACACCTGAAGGCTTGGCTTGGAGCATGTTGCTGTGGGAACCAGAGCCATAGGCTCAATCCCACCATAAACTAGTGAGTAATATTCCAGTCTATGACCACTGACTGTATCCAAGTATACAGAATGATGTATACAGTAAGTGCTCAGTAAATGTGCATTGGGTTGAACTGAATATTATTATTCAGCAGTGACAATCAGCAAAAAGAAGGTGACAGCAAATATAATTATCACCAGCACTACACCCAGTAGAGAAAACACAGTCCAGTGGGAACTAGCTTTCTGTTTTATTCTAGAAGACTAAACTGTAATCCCCCAAACACAAACACACGCCAGACTGTTAGCTCTGCAGATGAGGGAACCATATCTTATTTATCTCTGTGTCCCCAGAATACCTAGCACAGAGCCAGACACATTTGAAGTGTCAATGTTTTTTGAATTGAATTATATTTGCTCGGCTGGCGTGGGAGTTAAAAAGATGTTGACTAGTAATTCACCATTCCCTTCCCTGGAAGCTCTGTAAATCAAGCTCTTAAAAAAAGCACAAGCTAAATTCCAAAACCCTCTCGTAGGAGAAATGCCCACGGCTGGTGGGGTCTGGACTATGTCCACCAAATGTGCAGATCTCTTCTGCACAAACATCACTTACTCCCAAGGGAGCCCCTGACTGGCTGACTGGCTGTGGAGACTCACACATTCCCTCTTTCCCAATGGCAGGCAGGTCAGGGGAAAGGGGTGGGAGTTGGTGATGAAGCACTGCTGAACTAAATGTTCTCCTCTTCCCAGGAGAGGGAAAATCTCCAACAGTAGGAGTGTTGGCACTTTTCTAGAGGAACAACCATAAAGAACATGGGATGTAGCTGGAAATGATCTTTTGTGAAGACAAGTTTCTTTTTTAAAGGGCCACCCTCATCTTCTCTCTTACCTTAGACTGGAGCAGCACTATTGGAATGGCTTTGTCAGAGCTGCTAGAATCCTACGAGCTGGGATCAAAGCTGACTGGGCAGGTGGAGGCGTAAAATGGGATATGGGCTGAGCAGCCATTAGGCCAAGATCCTCACTTTTTTCTAAGTTTATCTAAGAGCAGCAACAAAACAGAAACAAAAACAAAACAGTATTTGCTAATAAGGTCTTTTCCTTAAATGCACTGAGCTGGGTTTGAAGAAACTGGAATGGAGAATACTGGTTTTTCTGGAAGACAATCAAAACACAACTTATGAATCCCCTAAGCTTTCAACAAACTCTCTTGAAGAGTTAATCACACCGTAAAATCCACAAGTTTTTACTGGCAATGTTCGGTCATCGACTGCACAACTCTCTGAAGTGGTAACCAGTATGACTCCCAGGTCTGTCTCCATTACCCATTCCAGAGCCTGCTGGCAAGGTCTGTTTGGTGCCCTGGTCTAGCCTAGGAAATTTTTTCCAGGGTCAAGTTCTCCCAGCTATCAAGTTCTCAACTTACAAGGTGCAGAATTTATTAGCACAAAGAAAGATAAAAAGAAAGCCTGAAGCCTGCTGCCTTAAGTGCTTTTACACTTTATCAGAGTGTGGTGTTTCTAGGAATACAGCTGCCCAGCTCACTTGAGCAGTTGTGCTGAATCACTGGGACTTACTTTAGCTTGCCATGAACTCATGTGAGCTCTGCTGCCACCACCTATCAAGTGAGGTCTCTTGTGCTGGGCTTGTAAAGGAAGTCCCTGCAACAACACTCATTTGGGGAGAACCAAAGCCATGAGGACTTGCACCTTTAACCTACATACAGCCAGCAAAGGTGCACAGAGAACTGATATGGAATCCAGGTTTGTCCAACTCTGGAAATCAAGCCTGTCTAGTCACCCGAAGACCATCTTTTTTTAGCTTAAGATTTTCTTCTCTCCAGTTCCTTAAGATGCCCATTTCCATCTCCAGACCCAAATGAAGCAAGTATTGGCCTCAGACCACAGGACAGACACCTCAAGGAAGAGAGTACCTCAAGGAAGTACCTCAAAGAGTACCTCAAGGAAGAGAGAAGACAATCAGATGTAGAACTAACTACAAAACTCTGAGAGCCCCAGCTCCTTGTACTTGTCTGACCTTGGACAAGCCACTTAATATCTTCACAGAGCCTTAGTTTCTCTTCAGCAAAATAAATATAAATAGTTCTACTTCTCTCACCAGCCTCTCTTCAGAGCAATTACGACCAAGTGCAATTACCTTGTTTATATGTTTATTTATTTTCCATTTTTCACTATGCTTCATTAGCTTATAAGCTCCAAGGGTTCAGGAACCTTGTCTGTTTGGTTCATCAAAGAGGCCCTCTGCCAGGAATAATTATCAGCATGTAGTACATGATCAGGAGGAGTGAATGAAATCTGAATGAGGAAGGGAGGGGATAAAGGCAAGAAGGGAGGACAGAGAAGAGGGAGGACAGCGTATATGGAGCATTATTGAGGTACCATATATGAAAGTGGTCTGTACATTATTATTACAACTACAAATAACAGCTGATGAATTAATTATACTAGATCTTTTAAAAATATAAGCTAGATTGTATTGCTTCCCTGTATAAAACCCTCCTGTGGCTTTTCATACTACATACAATAAAGTCAAACTCCTGTTAACTGACAAAGCCCTATGTGATCTATGTGGCCTCATGTCCAACCAGTCTCCCCCTTCTCTGTCAGGCCCCCATCACTCTGGTGTCCTTGTGTTTCCTCAAACATGCCCAGTCCATTCCTGCCTTGGAGCCTTTATGCTAGCCCCTTCCCCTACCTGAAAGTTCCTCTACAAAATCCGCATGGCTGGTTCCTTGTCATTGGGCTCTTGCCTTAAATGTCACCTTCTCAGAGAAGCCTTCCTGTACACGCATTCCAAAAGAGCCCATACTATCTTCTTGTTCTAGTACTCTATTATTTGTTTATTCATTTATTTATTATTAATCTCCTCCCCAGTGCCTGATGGGTCAATAAATATTTATTTTTGTATGACATTATATTTGTTTAATGCTGACACCTCATAGAGACTTTTCTAATTATTTTGTTTTATCTCTACAAGCTTATGAGCTCAAATAAACAAACTGAAAATTCCCTCTGCACTGTACATTAGCTTGCCTCCCCCCCCCCGCCCCCAAACACACACACTTTCAGAGAGGTATCCCGGCCTGCGAACAAAAGCGACTGTGCTAATCAGTTTTAATACTTGTGATTTGACTGGAGTTATGTACAATCAGTGATATAATCATTACCGAGTACTCTAATCTAGAGGGATTCTTTGGAGACATGAAAATGGTACTGTTGGGTGCCACACTGGTCTCTGTTCTGGGTTTGGAGGCCTCCTGGCTCAGGGCAGGGGTGAGAGTGAGAGGAATACAGGGTAGAAATAGGCAGAAGGAAGTAAATGGCAGACACTCACTGATTCCACTTGGGTTTGCTTAGTGTGAACCCAAGGGCAGCACTAATTCTGTTGGAAGAGCATTGGATAGGGTGCAGGGATGGGTTCTAGAGCTGGCTCTACATCTCCCTTCCTCTCCTCCTACCTGGACTATCAGCTCCTCTGTTTTTGTTTTTTTCATTTATTTATTTTTGAGAGAGCTTGAGAGAGAGCGTGAGCACAAAGTGGGGAGGGGCAAAGAGAGAGGGAGACGCAGAATCCGAAGCAGGCTCCAGGCTCTGAGCTGTCAGCACTGAGCCTGACATAGGGCTCGAGCTCAAGAACCTTGAGATCATGACCTGAGCCGAAGTCGGCTGCTTAACTGATTGAGCCACCCAGTGTCCCTCAGTTTCTCTGTTACCGGAGATGCGACCGGATCTCCTCAAAGGGGAACCCCAGCTCTCATAGTCTGTGAGCTAATGAGAGGAGTCTGACCTTTCTCCATGACCACGATGTCTGTGAAAAGGATAATCCATGTAATATTTCTGATGAGTGCAGCTTTCTGGACTAAGTGGGATCTCTCTGATTGGTCAGTACAGGCATGAACCAAATGAAGTTCTCTGCTCCTGCCATTCTTCTTTAGCCTTCCTTTTCCCAGAGAAGCTGGTGTTCTGGGCAAATCCCCTCATTATCACATAGGGATCAACACCTAACTGTAAGTGCACTTAAGCCACTCCCAAGAGATGGGTTCATACTGCATCTGATCATGGCCAACACGTTCCCATCTGCTTTCAACATGTTGCATCTGACGTTAACTAATGTCTCCTATTAGCATTAAAAGAAAACAATCTGGAAAAATTCACTCTCAAGCAGAGTTCAAACAGGCCACAAGTAGATGTGGAATCTCAACTGCACAAGGTTTGTTTAAATAATGGTAGTAAACAAATATATAAATATATAAAAATTCATATACATATATAAATGTATATATGTATATACATACATGCATATTACATAGGTGTGTATATATAGATGTGTGTAGTGAAGCCAAAAGTCTGTGAAATGGGTCAAGAGAACAAAGACATGAATGCTTTTGTCCAATTTATGAAATTAACAGGTAACAGAGGGAGGAGAAAAATTCTCCCATTGTGGAACAAGGTATAGTCAAAACAACTGAATCACATGGAAAAGGAGTTAGGAATCTTCATCTCACACTTACTGGTAATGGGTTGAAATTCTGGTCCACAAGGTGATTGTATCCATGGTCAAAAAATGAGTGTCGTATCACAACGTCAATGCCCTGATTGGCCAGCATTCCTAAAGTGTTCAACCATCTAAAAATCAGGAAAAAATGCTACATCAATACATCTTAAAAGTGCCATATAACAAGCTTTGTCGGGATTGGCTAACACACATGCATATACACCAACACCCACCATGAAATTTACCTAGTACTTTAAAGGAGAAGATTATTTTAAGCAGTGAGTACATAGCTGGAAGACACTTTAGGGATTTTCAAATCTAGCCTCTTCATTTTATAGGAAAAGAAGCAGAGATCCAGAAGAGGAAAATGAATTGCCCTTGGTCATAGAATATTTTGTTGCTAATGACTTACTCCTATAAAGAAGTCAACTTTTAAAAAAAATGAACTAACTAAAATGAATACCCTAGCCACTTGTAAGCCTAATTATCATCCCCCCACCCCCTGGCCATGGGACACAATCACAGGAGCATGCACACCATACTCTCTGTCACTCAAATTCCTCTGCTTGCACCCTATCACCATACATGTACCTTTCCTGGGACTCTAACATACTCTTATGACCTATCGGTTCAAGAAGGGGTCAGCCATTTGCATCCCTCATATATCACTGCCAACAGTCAATACAGTAATAATTTTCCTTGGCACTATAATTAACCATGCAGAGATTCAAGTATGCTACCATTACACATATCACAATGAAGGACCTGCATTGCTCACACATTATCACATATTCCACTATGCCAAATACCCACTTTCCAGGGCATGCTATCCTTCAAAAGTACTTCCCTCTTGGTTCTTCCAACACCCACTGCTAACTCTGCCTTTATTATTTATTCATTCAATTTGTTCACTCATTCACTTATTCATTTAATTTTCTTCTGTATTCCAAATTCTGAAACTTAGGGAAATTTCTAATTGTAAGAATATATGTAAGATAAACGTGACTGGGAGCTTCAGTCTTCCAGTGTAAAAGATAAGGCATTTCACAATCTTTCCTGAGCATGCGTATGAGTTTATACCTGTACCTCTTCTCCCCTCTGCTCTCACCCTAAATTCCATTCCCTGACTCTAAAACTATTCTTGGCTGCCCCAAACGAGCATGCTTTGACATACTCACCTGAGTCTCCATACATGTTTTAACTTCTGCTTAGAATTCCCTTCCTCTCCTCCTCTAACCCACCTTATCTGGCAAATTTCTTCCCATCTGTTAACATGTCTCCAAGTCAAGTGCCATCTCCTTCCAAACCCTGCTGGTACAGAACAGTAGTACCTTTTTCCTCTGTACCTTCCCAGAACTCTTATTTATACCCTCTGCCTGCCCACGATAATTTCTTTCTTTCTTCTCTGCTGTCTTCCAGTTGGTTATGAGCTGAGAACAGACACAATGGTTTAGCTTTGTACCCAAAACACTCATCTCAATTCCTAGTGTAATGTGGGTGCTTCACACTCTGTTAAGTTGACATTGATCTGGACAAAATTAGATTGGAGGAACTTTGAGAATCAGCATTCAGCATACTAGGGACAAATTATGCATAGCTATGATTTCCTAAATTTGAAACCATATGGAATGCCAAACCAGTGACTTGTAGAATTAAGCTTTTTCTTTACTAGAATAAAGCACATTGCTAATTTTTATGTTATGAATGAATATTATTAGCATTTTAAAATCTGTTTCACATTGACAATTATTTTATTCTCATAAAAACTAAGAAATATTTACTGATAATTAGAGTTATAAAAACAAAACAAAGAAAAATGCAAAAACAAAAGTTTTAAATCAAAAAGAAAATCCAACAATTATATAATAGAACGGTTGTTGTTGTTGTTCAGACTGGGACACTGTGACCCGGGAACTGAAATTACTTTGGGAATATCACATGGCTAAGCTATTTGCCTTTATTATTTTTATTAATTTACCAACCCCATTTGGTTTTTCCTTTAGCCACTGAGACACATATTAATGTCCTGGGGTAGAACTATCACATGAATTCTGGACTGATGCCTCCTAAGTCAGTGCTCTTTCCACTAATGTAGCACAAATACAATAGGATTTATATCTAACAAGTATTTATCTATAAAAACAAGTATGTCCAATTCACCCTTCTATCCCTATGCTTGCTGAATGAAGAAATGAAATGATAAGTAAACACATAATCACATCTAGCCACAGCTGGATATCAATGTATTTTGGAATTTAAAATATTCCATTTGTTCATTCATTCATTATTCATTCAACAACATTAATTAATCGGCTGTAAATGCCAGACCTTGTTCTCAGCATTGAGGATAGATACGAAAATGCTTGTTTGACCATGTAAGTCATTTGTAAAGCACTGGGTATGTAAATACCTGCATTCATTTATACAAATGTATAAATTCCTACTTGTGACCTCTGCAGACCCTATAACAGTGATCTGCAAAAAATATATACTCAACAAAGGAATGCTGACTAGTAAATCTGGCTTGTCTTTGTTGTTGATGTTGTTTTCCTAGTATGGGCAGTTTTTGAAGGAACTCTAAAGTGAGAGAGAAGAATATACATCCTCCTTTCCAAACCCATATCCTCTATGCAGGTTCTGGTCTGGAGCGTTCAAAAGGACTATAGCCAGAACCTCTCCTTCCCCGTACTCTTCAGAGTGGAATGGTTTGTACTTAAGTTGTCTTCCTCTTCCTCTTGTAAACACTAAGCACTCTGAGAGGGGAAATAAATGGTGTTCCAAGTCTCCCTTTCATGCACAAGTATAGAAAAGTGGCAAGATGACTGGTATATCCCACCAAGGATACTACTGCGGCCATTATTTTCCATTCCACAAAAGTTTATTGAATATCTACTGGGTGCTAGAGACACAGTAGTGTGCCAAGGGTATATCTGTGGTGCATCAGAGAATCACAAAGCCCTAACTGGGAAAACTACCCTTGAATACTTGGCAGCAGAGAATTCTGCTTCATGCATAAACATTCAAGTGTCCTGGCAAGCTCTCAGTTATGCCATATATGAAAAAAAGCCTGAAAGGTGCCTTTTTCCAAGGAATCTTGCTAGTCTTCTGGAGCTTCTTAGAATGCTTCAATTCCCCCCTCCCCTCCAGGAAGCAATTTATGTCCCTTGGAGAACTAGACTCGAAGGACACTTGGCTGGGTGCTGCCAGCAGAGGTGAGAGCAAATGGGTGATAAAGAGGTAAGAGAGAACCAGGAGCCAAGTGAGCTAGTTTTCATTTGATTTGTGTCAACCACACACTGAATACCTGAACTACAACCTAACCCTGAACAACTCTGTTGATCTGGATTTATTGCAAAGTGACCACAGAGATCTATGGATATTTGGCTGGTGCTCAGATATCTTTCCAGTTCCCCCCCCACCCCGAAGGGCTGTGGTGTTTCTCATTTCACATCATTCCCTAAAGGGAAGAATGCTCAGGAAAACAGTTACAACTGGGCTGCTTGCTGGCCCTGCAGCAAAGTCTGTCTATGATGGCTGCGCAAAAGCCATTCCTCTGCTGATTCTCAGAGGCCCCTCCCTGCCGTACTAACTGCCACTGGCTTCTCATCCTTACCCCACGGCTCACAGTGAAACCTGGTGGGAAGCATATTATTGAAAGAAGACTCTCAGAACCACTGTATCAAATGCTGATTCATTCCATTTCATTCATTTGAACCATGCTCACTGAACAACTGCTCTGTGCCACTCAATGGTAGGTGCTGAGAACACAAGAATCGAAGACACAAGGTATCATCATATATTTTACTGACTCATTATCTTCATCTGCATGTGCCAGGATTCCATCTGCAAAGACAATCTGCTTGACTGGCTTGATTTGTCTTTTATAAATGTATTAAAATAAGCCTTAATGGAGGGAAACTACGAGTGTATAATTAGGAACAGCTGTTAGTAGTGAAACACAAAGCTCAGGGCTTTGTGAGCTCACTTCTTAGGAGGACCTTGCTCCTCAGACAAAACAAAAAACAAAAAACAAAAAACAAAAAACAAAAAACCAGGGCCACAGGACTAGAATGGAACAGGAACAGGGCATTTGGTTAGTCTGTGGTCCTGAGGGGTCTGTCCCTGCCACATGATGCTGGCAGGCCAGTCAGAGCCCTTTACGCTTCTGGTGTTAAGTCGTTCAGATAACTGCAGTAGTCTTCAAATCCACTTTCCCATCTCCTGCCTCTCCAAACTCTTGTGCATACTATTCTCAGAGCCAACATTTAAAAACACAGGTCAGATGGTATCTCTTCGTCCAAAATCTTCAATGGCTTGCCATGGAGTATAGAACAAGGCTTCATTTCCTCTGCCTGGCTTTCAAGGCCTTCCATGCTTGATGGAAAACTCCTCCCTTGTCTCAACCCTCACTACATCCCTGTAGCTACTGAGGCTTTCTTCACACGAATCATTTCCCCTCCCCTGTGCCTTTGCCGGAAATGTTCCTTCTGCCTAGTATGCTCTCCTCCACTATCACCACCATTCTCCACCTATAGAAATTAGAGTAATCTTTCCATGTCCCACTCAAATGCCACTTTGTCCATGAAGCCCTTCCTGATCCTCCCAGGGACAGAAACTACTGGTTCCTTTGCATGACTACCACTGCTTTTGAAGCAGAAAGGAAGATGGTCTAAGGTAGTGGCAAAGAGGCTTGACTCTGAAGCAGATTGCCTGGGTTTGAGTCAAAGCTCTCACATCTATCTCTTTGGGTTGTTGTAAAATAATAGTAACTGTATCACTGGTTGTTAAATTATTAGATATAGAGAGAGCGCTTCAGAAAGCATGTAACACATATAGTTAAAATTATTATTATTTATTATTATTATGGCACTAATCTCCCACATCTTTTCTTAGCTCCTCTTTCTGTTCCTCCGATCTTACTCTTACCTATTTCCTAGGACTATGGTGAAAAATGGATGAGAAATTGTATGTTGTCTGCACTGTGTTTTGAACTATAGACATTAAATAAAGGTCATATGACTATTATGGTCACTACTACTGCTACTGTTACTACTATCTTTGCTCTGATGCCTGTGCTTGACGTCTTAGGATGCAGGGAAGTCACTTATCACTGTTTGTTGAATGGGTTAAACCCATTCACAAAGGAACAGATAAAGAACTTTCAATAGGAAATGAACCTCCCCCTCCAATAGGCAGAATAACACACTTTCTTTCCTCAAAGTCCCTGGGAATGAAATTGCATGTGTTACTCACAAGAATCCTGCAGCATAGGAATCTGATAGATTGTTTGTGCCTCCAGCTGAGGTGGTCACCACACCTTCAAGCCAAATCTTCTTTCCTGGGGTGTATGTATTAACCACCTGTTCACATAACAGAAGCAGAAGGGGATATGAGATTTTTAAAAGTTACTCCCAAGTGAGAAGGAACACACATTCCCTTAGGAAGGGAGTTCTGTTGATACCTTGCTCCCAGATGGTCATGATCTGTGCTTTTTTCATGATGACTCACCCCATGCAATGAGCTGATGCACGTGCATGTGCGCGTGCGCGCGCGCACACACACACACACACACACACACACACACACACACACAAACACTGACACATGTCCACTCAAAGAAATGATCATTTTTTTCCTAAGTAAACCCAAGTGAAAATGTGACAGTAGGACAAGTGCATTTTCTAGGACACAAGTTGAATGCAACACCAGTCACTGGAAAGTATAAATCATATGATATCTCTCTATTAACAAGTATTGAGAAGGAAATTTTCTTTTTTTAAAGTTTTTTTTTTTCATGTTTATTCATTTTTGAGAGAGAGACAGACAGACAGAGCATGAGTGGGGGAGGGGCAGAGAGAGAGACACAGAATCTGAAGCAGGTTCCAGGCTCTGAGCTGTCAGCAGAGAGTCAGATGTGGGGCTTGAATCCACAAACCGTGAGATCATGACCTGAGCAGAAGTTGGACGCTTAACCGACTGAGCTACCCAGGTGCCCCTTGAAGGAAATTTTCTTAATACTCTGGTATGGCACATGCCAGGATGAGTCTACTATCCATGCATTAGAAGTCATGAATCATGAAGGCAGAGGTCAATGTTTGTGAGAAGTATTTTATAATCACCAAGGCATGTATATATATTACAACCATATTTTGGAGAATAACTGCAGTGAATATAAAAAAAATCACTGATCCAGGGATGAAAGATCCTACCTAGGGAACTTTCTAAGCAGAAGAACAGCATCTTGTTAAAAGGTGGCCCTCTGAAGTTTTAAAATGGCCCAGTCTCTGGTCCACAAGTTGGAAGCTGGCCATACTACCCAGATTAAGGCCCAGATCCCCTAGATAGCACTCTGGCAGTATTTAGGGATCATGTACTTTAGGTGCCCCTAAAAACAGAGGCTGAGACAAAGGCTTATCTATAGGTAATTCATTGGGGGAAGTCATAACAGGGAACAGGAATGAGGAACTGCAGGGCTGAATTAGGGAAAAGGGAAAACCAATACCAGGATGGGTTTCCAAACTGGCAACCAGTGTTGGCAACTTACACTCAATTCCACAGGGAACTTGGTAAGAGTCTTAAGAACTATATGTCTCAGAACTTTCTCCCAAGGGAATTCAAGAGGAAGCATACTTATCCTTTGGCTCCTATCCTCCAAAAGGTCAAGAGTAGCCTTGGGACCGTAACCTCTGCTCTTCCCCATTACCCCATTTAATTGTGTAGGCATAAGTGTTGAGCAGGTTCCCTGAGTTCTGCATCTCTGTCTTAGAGAAGTCCCAGAGCAGGAAATAAGAAGCAAGGTTGTACCGTATCACGACAGCACTAAGCTGGTTACAGCTGTGGATCTGCCCAGCTCAAGTCCCTGCAGCAATAGTTAGTATAGGAGGTAGGATGGGGATGCCATTTATGCACAAGGGGGGCTGGATAAAGACAACAGTGTATTTAGATCCAATGGGCCACCAATTTTTCTTTTAGACATGCAAACCAAAGGAATTCTTCCTCAGGCCTCTAAGGAGTCAAGTACGAGGATGTTTACTATGTCATTGTTTGACACAGGTTTCCATTGCAGGAGGAATGGAAAAGTAAAAGATGGTAGATACATACCATAAGACATTATGCAGCAGTTAGAACAATAGATTCAATGTAAATCTAGCAACGTAAATTAGCTTTAAAGATTTAGTGGTGAGTTAACAAAATACCAACAGAATGAAATTTAGGTCACAATATTACTTATGTACTCAGTTACATCCAATAAGATGAAATAGTTTATAAAGATACATGTCTCTTAAGGACCTGTATCAAACACAGAAGGAAGGCATGTTTAAGAGGGAGGTGAATGTGAGCACAGATTAGAGATCGAGGTGAAAATCAAAACAAATGCAGGGCTTTTGCATGAACTGATGATAATAGTTTGCTGTGGTTGAGGAGCATGATTTTAATTTAATTCCCTTTACCTCAGATCCCAAAAAAGAAAAAAAATAATATGAGACATAGCATAAATGCCAGAACTTTCCTTTTCCAAAACCCATAGGCAGACATCAGCAAACAATCATATTCCTCCTGTCATCTCTCCCTAGGCATAACGCTTGTCCTCTCCCCTCATCTACTAGAGTATTTGCAATATTTGAGACCTACTTTAGAATAAGAGTTGGCAAAGTGCTTGAACTTTTCAGGAATAAAGTTGTAAAAATTTTTCACCAATTTGATGTAGAAGTAAAGATTGTGGGGCGCCTGGGTTGGTTAAGCGTCCAACTTCAGCTCAGGTAGTGATCTCATGGTCTGTCTGTGAGTTTGAGCCCCGCATCAGGCTGTGTGCTGACAGCTCAGAGCCTGGAGCTTGCTTCGGATTCTGTGTCTCCGCCCCCTCTCTCTCCCCCTCCCTGGCTTATGCTCTGTCTCTCTCTGTCTTTCAAAAATAAATAAACGTTAAATTTTTTTTTTTTAAAAAAAGAAGTAAGGATTGTGATCAAAAATGAAAGAAAGATCCTGAGAATTAATAGTGGAGGTCAAACTGGAGGGTTATTAAAAATTGAGTAAGAATTCCCCCTTGTACCCAGAAAGACAAGAGTCACTGAGGACACCACAAGGTAGTTCTCTCTCCCTTCTCGATACTGCTCACCATGCCCAACCCAAAGGGAACTGGAAATAGTACAAATAAGAAAACAAGAAATATACCTTAGATGATCAAAAGACAGAGCCATATGGTGAAACTGGACTGCATTGATGGTTCCCCTCAAAATGTATTGCTACAAAAACTGTGTTCTTGATAAACTTTGTGCTTCCTTTACAGCTAACAAGAGCTAACAAATATATTTGTATTTTTCTTTGTTGCCTTTGGCTTCCAAGATATTCAGAGTTTAATTTTTGTTCAAAGATAGATATTAAGGGGCACCTGGTGGCTCAGGTGGTTAAGCATCCAACTCGTGATTTTGGCTCAGGTCATGATCTCATGGTTGATGAGATCAAGCCCCACATTGGGCTCTGTACTCTGATAGCATGGAGTCTGTTTGGGATTCTCTCTCTCTCCCTCTCCCTCTATCCCTCCCCTACCTGCTCTCTCTCTCTCTCTCTCTCTCAAAATAAACATTAAAAAAATAAACATATAAAAAAAGACATTAAAATAAGGCAGTTAGAGAAAAGGGATTAAACAAAACAAAAAAGTAAAACTACAACATGATGAACTTAATGTTTTTTTTTTTTTTAGAGAGAGAGCTAGAGCATGAACAAAGGAAAGGGGCAGAGGGAGAGAGAGACAGAGAGAGAGAGAGAGAGAGAGAGAGAGAGAGAGAGAGAGAGAATCTTAAGCAGCCTCCATGCTCAGCACAGAGCCTGATTCGGGGCTCGATCTCATGATCCTGGGATCATGACCTGAGCTGAAATGAAGAGTCAGATGCTCAACTGACTGAGCCACCCAGGTGTCCCAACATAATGAACCTTGAAATAATTAAGCTGAGTGAAAGAAGCCAGACACAAAAGGCCACATAGTGTCTGATTCTGTTACATGAAATGTCCAAAATAGGTAAGTCTGTAGAGACAGAGAGTAGATTAGTTGTTTCCTAAGGCTGGAGAATGGAGGGAGAAATGGAGAGGGGGTAATGACTACAAATAGATATGTGGTTTCTTTAGGGGGTGATGAACATGTTCTAAAATTAAATAGATGGTTTCACAATTCTGTGAATACCTTAAGAACTACAGAATTGCACACTTTTAAAGGGTATGCACAATTTCATGGCATGTGAATTTTATCTCAATAAAATAAAACTCTGTGTGTGTGTGTGTGTGTGTGTGTGTGTGTGTGTGTTGGTGTCATTAGCAAAAGGAGAGATAGAGTCTAACAGGCAGATAACTACTGTGGAAACAGTAAAGTATCTTGGAAGCTCTGGGTTCTACCACCCACTAGCTGTGAGATTTTTGGCTTATTATTATCTTGAACATTCTTCATCGACATGTAAGCCATGAATTCGGAGTAGATGAAATCTAAGTTCCTTCTAAATACAAAATGTTAAAATGTATTAGTATTTTATAATATTATTGCCAGTTCCCTTGGCTCCTATCCCT
The DNA here is from genome assembly GCF_018350155.1 of Leopardus geoffroyi. Lineage (NCBI taxonomy): Eukaryota > Metazoa > Chordata > Mammalia > Carnivora > Felidae > Leopardus > Leopardus geoffroyi. The sequence goes on from NC_059334.1 coordinate 58,065,297, forward strand.
CAACAGTCAAGAGTATCTTTGATTATGTAAGTGAAAATTACATAAACAACAAATATGGGAGACAGAGCGGTAGAAAAAGCCACCAGAGTGGATGAAATTACCTAAGGGAAATATCTAAAAGTGGGACTAGAAAAGGGCTAAGGGTTTCCATCCCAAAACACTAAGGCATTACCAAATACATTTATTCATTCACTCTAACCAATACTTATTGAGCACCTTCTATATGCCAAACAGATTCTAGGGGCAGGAATACAGCAATGAGTGAAACAGGACAAGGCTCTGTTCTCTTTGGCTTACATTTTAGTCAAGGGGAAAAGACTAACAATGAATGAGTAAATAAAAAAAAGAAATTTAGAAATAATAAGAGCTAGGAAGAAAATTAAAGAGAGTAATCTGATAGAAAGTAACTTGGCAGGAGGTGTGGGGCGGCGGGGGGGGGGGCGGTGGACACTTTAGATAGTACTCAGGTCACCCCCCTGGAAAGATGGTATCTGAGCTTAGACCTGAGTGACAAGGGAACCAGCCCCTTCATGGATTGGTAGGAGCAGCACAGGAAAAGGACAAGATATGGAAACAGGACTGCTGTTTGTAGAACCAAGAGAAGACCATCTGGAGTATAGTGAGTAGGGGAATGTGGAATATGTGGCATTTGAGAAACAAAACAAGCAAAGGATAAAAAAGAGAGAGAGTGACAAAGCAAAAAACAGACTCTTAACTATAGAGAACAAACTGATGGTTACTGGCAGGGGTGGGGAATAGGGGAAATAGGGTTTGGAATTTAAGAGTACACTTATCATGATGAAAATAAAATAAAAATAAAATAAAATAAAATAAAATAAAACAAAAAAAGAGAAGAAAGGATGGATGTTTCTCATTCTGAGTGTGATGGAAAGCTATTTGAGGGATTTAAACAAGAAAGGGATATGAAGTGATTTATGCCAAGATCACTGTAGCTGTGACAAAATCATATACACATTTATAATGAAAACTGTGAAAAGATAAATATGTTAAAGTTCCATTATTTCTCTCTTTTTTAAGTTTATTTATTTATTTAGAGAGAGAGCATGTGTGTGCATGAGAGTGGGGGAGGGACAGAGAGAGAGGGAGAGAGAGAATCCCAGGCAGGCTCTGCATGAGATGTAAGATCAAGACCTGAGCCGAAGTTGGCCACTGAACCAACTGAGCCACCCAGGCACCCCAAGTTCTGTTATTTCTGTGGCTACTCTAGCTTCAGTTTCCTCATCCATGAGCTGGAATAATACTTGACAGAGTTGTCAGTGATCCTGATTACTAGTCAAAGGATAAATCACAGTAGGCCAATCACAGGAAGATCCTGAGAATTAGCAGGAAGTGACAGCAGGTGTAGCAGATGAACATTTATGTGTGCCCATCTAAGGTGATGCATGAATTCAAATGAACTCATGCTAAAGAGAGTTACAATTTGGTGGTAAGATTCTGAACCATCATTTATGATCTAACAAAGGAATCCAGGAATCTATGGACTACTTCTTAGGAAACCTGAACTATCAGTTCTTGTTCTTTATTATATTTACTAAAGGTCCCTCACTGTGAGAGCAGGGATCCTATAGTGTTTACTTTTGTATTTACTTCCTAGGAGAGTGCCTGGCACAGAGTAAGTGCTTAACTGGAGATTGTGGTGCTCTAGTCACATGAAGAAGTCAATATAATTCCAAACCTGCCCATGCACAAGCTCACAGGAGACTCTCACTCTTTAAAGAAGTTACATGACCTAAGACAGGGCAACTAAACTGGTCAAAGAATTGGAAGCAGTACCCTGAATGCAAAAACCACCTTAGAGATCAGGAAAAATAAAAGCATGCCATGAAAACCTACAATAGCACTAAAGATCTAGATAAGAGCAACACATGTCTATTTGCTAAAGCTCAGGATATGAGGCCTGAGGTCTGCCCCTTGAATTCTGAAAGATGGAAATTTCAGAGAAGGAAAGGGAATTATGCCTTTGCTTACCAGGTAATTTATATATGGAATCCAACACCCCCAGAAATGGTAAAGGCAAATCACCATCCAATGATATTTGGAGACCAGAAGTATTTTATGATGTATTAAGTTTATCATAATGTTCTGATATTGAAGATAAAGAGACAATCATATTCCTACCACCTATTCTGTGAGGTCATCTGTCATAAATACTTAGTTGGAAGGTAGCATGCCCAACAAAGAGCAGCAAATTTGTACAAAATAGTTATATTCCAAAAGGAGTTCAAAGTCTAGATCTTTAAAGTTTATTTATTTATTTTGAGAAACAGCAAGCAAGCTCATGGGAGGGGCAGAGAGAGAAGGAGAGAGAGAGAATCCTAAGCACGTGGGGCTCGAACTCACAAACCAACCGTGAGATCATGACCTGAGCCAAAAACGAGAGTCGGACACATAACTGACTGAGCCACCAAGATGCCCCCAAAGTCTAGCTCTTTTAAATGAGGACTTGAATCAGGAAAATGGTTGGATTTATAAAATATTGTGTACATAAGACTCTGCAGGGATACAGACACTGTATAAATAGAAGTTCATCTGAATTCTAACTTGCAGGGAGATTTGGAAGGAAACAATTTAAAAATTGCTATTATTGGTGAGGTAGCACTAAGTAGTGGTTAGGTGCATGGACTTTGCACCCAGATTCCCTGTGTTTGAATCCTGATTCTGTGGTTTGCTGACTGGTGTGATCTCTCTGTGCTTTACTTTCCTCAGATGTAAAACCAGAATAATAATAAGATCCATCTCAGAGCATTTTATGACATTTAAATGACCTAATATTTATAAAGCACTTGGAAAGGTGTGTCTGTCTTATTGGTAAGCTCTTCTTTTTAATGTTTATTTATTTTTGAGAGAGGAGGGGGAAGGGGCAGAGAGGGAGGGAGACAGAGGATCCAAAGCGGGCTCTGTGCTGATAGCAGAAAGCCCAATGCAGTCCCGAGATCATGACCTGAGTGGAGGTCAGACACTGACCAACTGAGCCACCCGGTCACCCCTGTTGGTAAGCTCTTAAAGTTAACCTGTTAACCTAGACCACTCTCCTGTGTAAAGCTCACGAGTTGGGCTTGGATCAATCTAACATTGGAGTTGTTTGCTTTTCTTTTGGACATGTTTTAGGAGGTAGGTAATAGACCAGATGTATGCTAACTAGAAAGGAAAGGTCTGCTTAAAATTTAAAAGGCACATGGATTATTCACATTAACATAATTAGCATTCATAGTTTACTTATGAACTCTTAGCATAGGGGTAATTCCTGTCCTTGTCTAGAGAAGCCATATGAACAAAAAACACAGTGAACTAGAACTTTTATATACGACCTAAACCAGCATTATGAAATGTTCTGCAGGGGAGAGATTCCTAGAAAGTATTAATACTAAAAGTTCTGGGAGTAGTTGGTACAAATCAACAAGGATTTTCTGAGCATTTACCGTTTGGGACATGGTGAGAGGTTTGATGAATTGAGCAAAGAAGACCATCATGGTGACATGTGGGGAAGGTACTGAGGCTGGGTGCTGGTTAGGACTGGGGAAGAAATCAGCATGGGGAAAAGAGGAGAGAAAAAAAATCAGGACAAGCAGATGGAACCAGCTGCAAAATTCCCTTAGAAAGTGAAACTCTAAGAAACCGAGGGCTATAGTTCAACACTGTGGTTTTCTGAGTAAATATGATTCTCCCTGTGCTGGAAGAGAGAAAATTGCAGGACTGGAAAGAACAAGGGTACAGTTCCTGGTGAGAAATGATGTGCCAATGAAGGTCATTTTAAGGAACACATTGTCTGGGGAGGGGGAAGAAGTACAAGTGTTGAGATTACTGGAGTGAGGTTAGAGAGGGGCTGGGTGGCTGGCTCTCTTTTAAGGGTTCTGTGGTCCTAAATAGACTTCAGCCCTTGGGCCCAAGTAGACAAGGGAGCCATGAGGCACCCACATAACAGCTCAGCAAGTGGTCAGTGGCTGCTCAGACTCCTTGGGCCTGCTGGGGGCAGGTTGATATGAAGGGAAGCCTCCAACTCCCTTCCCTCCCATCTCAGGGGTTGAGGACGTCAGGACTGTTCCATGTGGCTATGTTGAGAGAGCAGGGGTGAGAGAGAAAACAGAATGAGGAAAACAGTACTGGTTTTATTTTACTTTTTAAAGTTTTATTTTCCCTGCCACTTTGAATTAAAAAAAAAAAAGAGGAAAATAATCATTTATGTGGCATGTTTTCAAATTTGGGCTTCCTTTTCCTGTTTCTCCAAAACTGTGATCTAAGTCTTTAAAAAAGACTCCTGAGAGCCTGGTTTCAGCCACTGGCTGTGCAAGAGATGGTGGCCCTGTAGCAGCAGACATGTTGTTTATGGTTATCCAAACCCAACACCTTCCTTAATGAGAGAGGAAGCAATAAAACAGGAATAGTGGACAGGCCAGCTGGGCTAATCAGCCCTGGCAGGAGGCCCAACCTCCAAAAGAACCTGGAGTCCATTAATTCCAGCATCTCATCTACTTGGAAATCAACCTTCCCCAGGACTTCAGGAAGAGCAGTAGCTCTTTGAGTAACCAGAACTGGTCCCTAATCACTGGTTAGAAGGAGCCAAATAGCTTCAGGAGGCTTCTTAAACCTCACCTATGCACAAAGCACTTCTTGGGGTGCCCCTGCCTCTTTGTTCCCTATTGTATTTACTAGAGGTCCAGGTGAGAGTTCAGTAACACTCTGCATTTCTGTCCATCCTTCTTGTGTATTTTGGCCGTTACCAGCAGAAGAACTCAATCATGTGTTCACAGAGGTCGATGTTGTTAACTGGTATATGTGCTATGATAATATTGAAAGCGATCTAGGGAATGATTTACTTAAAAATAAAAAGAATGGTTTCAAAGTTGCCCCAATTACATTCTTTTCATTCACCAAAAGTATGAAATGTTTCTCCAACTCGGAAAAAAGCTAAGGAGCCAGTAACTACACACAACCCCTAGTCTGTTTTATCTATTTGTCTATTGGAGTACGTTAGACATGGTACAATGATTATGAGAACCACCGGCCCACAGGATACATGCCAACTGCTTCATTTACCTTGGTATCTTAGACCCTTCATAACTACCCCTTAGCTGTCTCTTCTCCCCTTCCTCCCCACAAGACCTATGGCTCACCACAGAGTGGACTTATCATTTTCCAACTATAGGACCTTCTTTTAGGTTTTTACTAATTGCCTCCTCCCCTACCCACTCCTCCTCCATGTTGTCTAATTTTTTTTTTTCTGGCTTATTTCAAATCTTACTTCCACTGTGAAACTTTCCTCAAACCTTTAGAAAATTAATTCATCTCTCCTTTGGGCTCCAAAGTTCTTCAAACCTATCTCCGACCTTGACCTTTTTCAACGTTTATTTATTTTGGGGACAGAGAGAGACAGAGCATGAACGGGGGAGGGGCAGAGAGAGAGGGAGACACAGAATCGGAAACAGGCTCCAGGCTCTGAGCCATCAGCCCAGAGCCTGACGCGGGGCTCGAACTCACAGACCGCGAGATCGTGACCTGGCTGAAGTCGGACGCTTAACCGACTGTGCCACCCAGGCGCCCCGACCTTGACCTTTTTAAACTGAATTATAATCTTCTGTTTGCCTGTCTTTCAACTATACTGGAAATACTTGAGAAAGCCACATTTTTTCCTTTTCTGTATGCCTTATAGAAGTATCTAAGTACCTGGCATGTCGCTTGACAAGTACTTTGCTTATTAAGTACATTAAATAATAAGATAATGAAATAACTTATTTGTTAATATACGAGGGAGATAATATTTTACTATTGAAAAGGCCAAGTTTCAGTGGAGATAACGAATAACCTCAAAACCATAAGAGCAAACACCAAATCCTCACAGTTCCACTTCAGGGTTCTATCTACTTTCTAATTGAATTTCCCTATTTGAGGAGACCTGGAAGCTTCTGGGTGACTCAAATGCCTCCATATTTAATATGTCCTTCTTAGGTTAGACAAGCTAGGCTATTCTGAGCTCAGCCATTCTAATATCTCATCACATTCTTCCTGATTTATTTCTTTTGTCTAATGTACTTCCTGTCAGTTTCATTAATTTTTTTTTCTGTATAATTGCTTTCTATCATCTCCCTGTTCTGGAGTGCCATATTTACCCATTTTCTTTTGGTATCAGATCAATTTTTAATTTGTGGCTTCTGTTTATGTGTCATTTTTAGGATTTAAAATTGAATTCTCTGTTCTTGTTATCTCCAACCACAGAAAAGCAAATGTACATAATTGCAACAAAATATAAAATTAAAATAAGAGAATACACAATGAAGACAAAGTCACAGGGGAGCCAAGGAAATTATTAGTATATGCAAGAAAATAAGGAAGAATATTTCAGAGTCCCAAAGCAGAGTCTATGATCAAGGATAAGTGCTAGAAGAGGGAGAGACTGGACAGCAGCTGCTCACACAAGAATGACTCTTCCTCCCTTCCCCAGTTATTTTCCATGAGTAACCAATCCCTAGGCTTACTGGACAGTCTACCCACTGACGAGTCAGGCTTTATCATCCTCAGAAGTAATTTTCTCTCATTCAAGACAAACCATATAATCCCCCCTTCCATGTGGAAAATTGGAAGGTCACCTCAAGGTGCCTATTCCTCCTGAAGCTTTTTACCCCAAACCACAATTTGTCCCCAGGGCCATTCCTCCAAGTATCTATGGGCAGCATATACCTTTGCATTGTGATTGCCTTGTACATAACCAGAACTCACTATGCATTGACCAAAAGCCTGTGCACATGGGATGTAAGAATGAAGTCCAGTGAATAAATGCAAATCACTCCCTCAAAAGCCCAGTCCTCTTCCACTATCTAATACTGTGGTAATATTAGACATTACCTAACATTGGGGTATATAACTTTCATTGGACTCTAACTTCTGGGACACCTATGCCAGATTATATCAACTGATTGTGGCATTGAATTGATGTTCTTTCATCAAGACATTCAGTGCTATTTAAAAGTCTTCCTAATCCTGGGTGGTTAGGGATATAAATATTATATTGGCTACAAAATAAATGGCTAACAGGTATGGTAGATGCAGAAGAGTGGATTGGGGGCGCATGGGTGGCTCAGTCGGTTAAGCATCCAACTTCAGCTCAGGTCATAGATGGACCTCTCAGGACCCTGTGGGGATCACCTACCATTCCTTTGCCTGGAGCCATTTTCATACTGAAGGGTGGGAAAGGGGGAACCAAGGGCAAAGTCTGTACCTCAGTCAACTAAGCTCTAGGAAGATGTGACCCTCGTGTCACATCCATTTCCCCCACACCCTTCCTTCACCACACCAGATCCTTGCCATTGCTTACAAAATCTCTCACTTTCAAATTGTGAAAACACTAGCTGCATGCACTGATAATAGCAAATCAGATTCATAGTCTAGATACCCGGTCGGGAGCTCTCTAAACTTGACTTTACAAGCGGATTATTTCTATCTTCACCTTTACAAAGTAGATTCCAGAGTAAATAAAAACGTGATTCTAAAAATGTTAGAAGACAATATAAGCTAAAATGAAATAATTTCACATTAGAGAAGGCTGTTTAAAATAAGACACAGGGACGCCTGGGTAGCTCAGTCAGTTAGGCATCAGACTTTGGCTCAGGTCATGACCTCGCAGTTTCTGGGTTCAAGTCCCACATTGGGCTCTGTGCTGACAGCTTGGAGCCTGGAGCCTTATTTGGATTCTGTGTCTCCCTCTCTCTCTCTGACCCTCCCCTGTTCATGCTCTCTCTCTGTCTCAAAAATAAGTAAATGTTAAAAAAATAAATTAAAAAAATTAAAAAAATAAAACAAAAGAAGAGTGGATTGGATAAGAGTGTAGGCTCTGGAGTTAGGTGGGCCTGGCCTTGAATTCTAATTTTACTACTAATGGCTTTGAGTAAGTGACTGGTTTCTTCAATGGGTTAGTAATATACGATGCACTCAATAAATGGCATTTGTATCCTCAAAAGTAATATGGTTACTGTATTTCTGTAAGTTAATGATGCATTTTTCACATCTTAATGGTTTTGAAATCAGAACGTTTTTTATAATCAATCTCAAAAGGAACTTGTGAGCTGAAATTTGCCAGCTGTTTATCCTATCTCCTATCTCTCCTCCACTCCCTGGCTATATTAAATTATGGTACATTTTATAATTATTTGTGTTTAAGAGTCAAGGAGATATGGTTCATAAGATGACAACAACTAAAGCTTTGGAGCTCTTTTGTGGTAAACATACCTTTCCAGCTAGATTCCCCTATTTATTATTAGTGTCTTCTATATGAAAGAGAAGAGCCAAAGATTTCCTTGGGTCATACTGTCCCATTTGTAAATACACAGCCAAGTGGCATCACAGAAACTAATTTACTGGGAAGTTCATGAAGCTCGAACTTCCAGCTTCCCACTCTCACAGGCCTCTGCTGGTATCCTGGGAAGGGGGCCCTAGTACTGTGTTCATGTGGTCAGATATATTTCTAAAACATGCAATTTTGTTTTGTTTTCTTTTTCTTAAAGAGTTTCCTGTTGTATGAATTTCAGTCCCCATAAAACTTAAGACACTCAGGGATGTCTTCCAAGATATTCATATGGCACCATTTGTATTTGGGGTACTCTGACTCTCTTGAGTATATCCTTGGCCTGTGTTTCTCCTCCCCGCCTATGCAAATCTGCTCTTGGGAAAGGACCTTCTGTTTGATATTAACACCTTAGTGTGACTTTGAACCAGTGTAGTTTATCTCGTCTCAGGTTATTTACATTTTGCATCCTCTCCCTAATGTGTAGAATGAGAGGTTATTTTTTTCTTCTCTCTTTTTAAAACATTTTTAACAATGCTTATTTATTTTTGGGAGGTGGAGAGCACAAGCAGGGCAGGGGCAGAGAGAGGGAAACAGAGGATCCAAAGCAGACTCTGCGCTGACAGCAGTGAGCCTGATGGTGGGGCTCGAACTCGCGAACTGTGAGATTATGACCTGCGCCGAAGTTGGACACTCAACTGACTGAGCCACCCAGGTGCCCCTGAAAGGTTATTTTTTTCAAATGAAATATCTGGCATTAGTAATCAGACTGAAATGTTATTTTGAACAACAAAGAGACTTTTCCTTCACCTCTCAACACATACCCAGAAGAAACTCTCCTACTATGCCTACATGTAAGCACAGCCCATTTATTGCTGTCTGAATCAATTTCTATCTAGTCAACACTATGCTGCATAGTTAGGAGCAGATTAGATTCTTCTGCATGTGAACAGCTGAGATAGCAGATCCAAATGTGAATGAGACAGAGACACTACTTTACTTCTTTTACACTTCTTCCACTGTTTTACTCTGCTCGCTTACCTTCCCCTTCCTGCCTATTTCCCTTCCACTAACATTTATTAAGCACCTGCCACGTGATAGGCATTATGGTAAACAGGCAATGGCACACTGAAATGAACCTTTAACAAATAAATGAGTGAATCAAACACTGACTTTTGTGGTGATGCTACTGTTCTTACCCTAGTAATGTCATTTTCATTTTCTACTTCTCTTCACAAAAGGTTAACACTACTGTTGTCCTCATTTTTCCTTTAGTTGTGCTTCTAGTTATTGTATCATACTCAAGAATAACTGTTATTTTTTAATCCCCTTCCCCTTTCATATACTAAGAGGCTCAAATAAGTGGGTAAACCAGAAGGTTGGCTAAGAGCAAAAGCTTCCTTTTTATGTATTAATTACTTCAAAAGGATTAAATATTCTTCTGCCTCACCTACTTCCTTGATCCTGCAACTCACATATATTGGAAAAAGTAAAGACACTTCAAAAGAGTTCATCTTCATTAAATACTGTAAGCAATCATAAGCAATGACGATATTAACAAAAGAACGATAATGGTCATACCATGAACCATATAAACCATTCTCTCCACCATATATATTAACACTGGTAGTCCTCTGATCAGACTCTCAGAACTAAATAAATTAGAAGGTGCCTGTCCTTTAGGTATTAGCCTAAATGTCACTTTCTCTAGAAGGACTGCCCTTCTTTTATACACTAAGATAGGTATTTCCCACCATGGGTGCCCATAGTACCCTATACATCTCTGTTATAAGAGTCATCACATCTTATTATCATTGCTTGCTTCATTAACTATTTTTCCACTAGACCACAAGGTCTAGACCACATGTAAGTCTTTCTCACCATTTAATCCTCAGGGGCCTGGAAAATACTAAGAATGTTATAAACAGTTGATAAGTAAAGGAAAGAAAGGAAGGAAGAAGGAAGGAATTTTTCAAATATTAGGGAAGCAAATTGTCCAGTTTATTTAGTATTCAAAATGCAATCATATGGACAGTACTTTTGGAAATACTTCCCTTATGACTGGGATTTCACCAACTCCTTCCTGTGCTTATTGAATTGCTGAAAATAATATCAAAAAGTGTTATTTCCTCTTCTGATTCCTCCAGGAGATGAAGACACAAATCATAGGGTCCAAGTGACTTAAGCCAAAGTGGTTCTTCTTGGTTCTTATGTCATTATTTTGGAGTCAGCCCAGGTATCCACACTATACCATCTGCACTGTATCCGAAACATCTCTTACTTTCCCATCTGACTCTTGCTTACATTGTTAGATTCTCAACTCTTTCCCCTGACTCATCTCCCAAAGTACAGATGATTATCCTTATTCTAATAGAAGGGAGAGAATGTGTAGATCATCCAAAGGAGTGGTTTGTCCAAACACTGTCTCTTTTGGCTTTCAAATACATAATGTAGATTTTCATATAACCAGAATTTGCCCACTGCTCAGAAAACAGAATTCTTCTGTAAATGGCAGTCCAAATTTGAAAACCACAGCTGTTTTTAGCAATTGAGTCACTGCCTTTCAGATGCCAAAAATATCACCTACCATACTCCCCAGGGTTCAAAGAAAGAGGAAAGAAGAAAAAAAGCAAAGAACAAGTTGAGGATAAAGGTAGCAGGAAGCTTCTCCAGTCATATGAATTATTATTAAAAATAACTACAACAGTGCTCGCTTCAGCAGCACATACACTAAAATTGGAACGATACAAAGAAGATTAGCATGGCCCCTGCGCAAAGGTAACATGCAAATTCGTGAAGCGTTCCATATTTTTATGGACTAAAAATAAAAACAAAATAAAATAAAGACATAAAAAACTACAACAACTGAAACAACAATAGTAATAGCAATAAGATTAGCATTCAATAGCAATCAACAAAATAGGGCCGCATGTGACTTTCCTAATCTCCATGAAAGGGAAAGATGAGAGTATTCTTAGCACCATCATTTTACAGATGTATAAACAAAGTTAGAAAAGTTAAGTGAATAACCCAACCCATGGTTACACAGCTAAGCCTGAACTCCAAATCAAGCATTAGACTTCAAATCCTATATTCTGTCTCTTATTCAAACAGTCTCATCACTGATTTATCTAACCACTCCTTCATGAATTGATTTTGGTAGGAAATCTGACCTTTTCCCATCACTGTAGGCCTAAGGGGGATCATTAGAATTTCTGTGAGCTTCTCAAAATAGAGTAGAAACAAAGATTATACTTTTAGATTTTAGATGAGGGTTCCAGGTATATATGCATTAAAATCTTACTTGGCCCCTCTATAAACTGGTTTTGGAAGTTTGAAGAAAAAAGTTTGGCCAGTCTTTGCCAGTGTGCATCTTGGACTCTAATTCCCCAGACCCCCCTCCCACCCACAGGGGACTTCAGGAACAGCTAAAGCAACTTTTTAACTGGCAAAACTTGGTGACCCTTCTCTAGTCACCCAGTCCCCATCTCCCCAGAGCAGACCAGTACCTAGCACATCCTGGGCTGTGGTGAGAGAGACTCTCATCTTGGAGGCCCTAGCCACTGGGTCCAGGCTGTGCAGCCAAGGGAATGTCTACCCCATAAATCAAATCTTGGGGAATCTGTGATCCAGCAACACCTCCAGCAGATACCCATTTAAGGCAATATCTGGTGAGAGCTTGTAAAAGAAAAGTTGGAAAAAGAAACTAGACAGGGAAATGATGGAAGGGCTACTAAATGATACAGGGCAGATGAAACTGTGGCAGACAGTATTTTCCAAAGATGACTGGAAAAATAATTCTGGTTTTAAATGCTCTTCTAGAATCTTGCTATTCTCCCATCAAGAAGAGTTTATTTCCTCTCTCCTCAAATCTCCATTGGTCTTGATGACTGTCTCAATGGATAGACTATGGTTGAAGTGAAGCCCTGTGACTTCTGGGGGTAGGTTAGAAAAGGTAGTACAGCTTCCACCTGGCTCTCTCTCTTGGGCATCTGACTTTTGAACCTTGGAAGGAAACCCAGGCTACATAGACAGTTCATATGTAGGTATTCCAGTTATCAACCCGACAAAGGTACTAGCCAACAGCTGGCATCAACTGCAGTACATGCAAGTGAACAAGCCTTGTGATTCCAGTCACCGGCCTTTGAGTCACCCTAGCCTTCAGGTCTTTCAGCTGAAGCTTCAGACATCATGAGCCAAAGACAAGCCATCCTTATAGTGCCCTGTGGGGATTCTTGACCCATAGAAACCATAGACACAGTAAATCGTTGTTTTATGCTACTAAGTTTTGGGGTAATTTGTTGCACAGCACATCATAACCAGAACCCTAACCTAGGTCCTGAGGGGACCTCTGGCATGTTCTATCTGCAACAGCCAAAAGTGAAATCAGGTTCTACTGCTAATTCTAGCCGACCCCTGCCAGGCACCTTCTTTATACAGGTCATTTCTCTTAGAGGCTCCACTGTTTCTCCTTGCAACTGCACCTGGCCCTCCCAGCCAAGTCCATTAGACATGCTATGAGAGGTCTGAATCTCAGTTGTGCACAGGGTTTGAGCCCTTTTCTGTAAGTTCCTTTGGCCCTGCCTGGACACATCAGAAGATGAGCTTAGCCACTTATTTCAGTCTTTGAACCTTCTGTGGTGGGTAAGAAGTATGCAGTGGTGGAGAGTAATGGGTAGTGGGGAGAAAGGGAAGAACCTAACTCCCAACATCTTTGTCTTAGTTCTGACCTAGAGTTAACTGTTCTACTTAAATAATTACAAGAGCACAGTTAGAACCTTCACTCTCAGTGCCATGATACCGCTGAATCATTTTACTTCCAATGACAGCCTTTTGATCAGGTCATTACATTTAATATCAGAAAAGCCAAAAATTTAGGGACTTGTCTATCATGTATACTGTTGTAACACAAACATTTAGAATCATGCCTAGAACATGGTACACACTCAATAAATATCTATTGGATGGAAGAATAAACAAATGAATGAATGAAAGAATGAAAGACATTCCTCCCTCCTTTTAGAGAATAATATATAATATTAGATTAGCATAAAGTGCTTAGTAGACTGCAGTGTTCAATAGGGTATTTGACTGCCTTAAGTAATGTTTTGCAACCTGCTCAAAGCAGCTGTTAAACCTTAAAACTCTGAGTTCCTTGAAGGCAGAGACCATGTCTTATTCCATTTTGTATCCCCAGCATCTAGCACTTTGCCTGGTACTAGCTAAGTGTTCAGTAAATATTAAATATTTAAATATTAAAACCTAAATCAATGTCAAACAGAGACTGGCAGAGACATTTCAAATTATTTAGTTCTCTTAGGCTTTGCTTGGTAGGAGGCAGTGACAGAGAAAGATACTGGCTAGTGCACCTGATCCCCAGAGGGATAGACTGGGGTATAGGAGTCCAGAAGGCCTGAGGCTTCCTAGCTGCTAAAACATTTTGAGAACAAGAGGACTGAAAAAGCTTTTGTAATCTGAACAGGACATTGATTTGAATACCAAAAAAAAAAAACCATATAGACTACCACTCTACCAATCAAAAGTGCTTTTCTATGATTACTCCAAGTATAATTTTATTTCACAGATAATTTTATACATGAGTCATTCTTTCATTTGTCCATTCATTTATTCATTCATCCCATATTAATGGGGGTTTACCCACTGCTATTTTTCTGCAAAGATTTGTTTAATTTGCTCAAGATGTAGTTGAATGTTCAAAAGGTCCTCGTTACCTGGAAAAATGACCTGACTAGGCAACAAAAGATGTGATATCATTTTGTAGAGGCAGATGGAAATTGCAGACAGAACGTCTTCACAGTTCAGAATTAACTAATCCAGTGTATTTCAAAATGTTATCTGCATTGCATTGAATTACTTGACAGATGACTACTAAGAAAGAGGTATCTAAGATCTACTCCAGACATACTAAATCAGAACATCAGGAGTGAGAATGTAAACCTTCTGAGCAACCTCTGGTGATTTTGACTGCAGTCAAGTGTGAGAACTGTTGACCAAAGGTGCCTTGCTATTAGGACCTACATGCCATTACTTAATATAATACAGCTTCTCCCACATTTCTACAAAAATAAGGTGTTACTTGGCTATTCTAAGACACCTAGGAATAATGTATACATGGCTGAGATATTTAACACTATTTAGAACCAATAAATATGGCCAATACCCCAGACAGGAATTTCACTGAATGAACATAATCATTCTCTCTTTAAAGTAGGCCCAAATAGGCCCCTGCAAAAAGAAAATAACAAAGCAAATCTAGCCTTCCCTTAAGAAACTCACAATTTAGAAGCAAGCTATTACAAAATAGTTGTTATTAAAATAGAGAAGCTTTTAAACCTTGAAATGGCACATTCAAACTGTTCTCAATTTTAAAAACAATAAACAACAATCATCAGCTGTGAAAGGGAGATCTGTACTATACTATTTTTCTACCCTGGTTCCCACAGTGCTAACATCCAGCTGGGACCCCAGGACCTTTTCCTTGCTTTACTCCCAAACTCACTCCTTCTTCCCAGGAGACTTTTACTCACTTTCTGAATTTTCCTAATCTGGTCAGAGAGTGTGTCTAACAGGCGAGTTTTCAGGAAGTCCATCACCTTGACCACCCGGCCATCAATGTAGCAACTGGAATAAAAATAAAATAAGAATCAGGTAAAATCTTGAACAGGAGACTACAAATACACTTCTCTAACCAGAGGTCTCTGTTGCCTGAGGAAACAGCCCAGAGTTCACTTGGGCTTTCACATCCTGAAAAGTTTTTACCCTGGGTGTTTTTCAAACAAGTAATCTCCTTTTTATTTTCTTCATTTCTACCTCCATTTGTGGAGTCATTGTTTTCCAACCTCTGTCACATGAACCTGCATTGCTTGCTCTGTAGGAGTGGACAGGAATCCATAATACAAATTAAGTAATGGAGGAAAAGCTTACTCTTTTTTCCCCCAGGAAGAGTAATTTAACATCCATCCCATACCACCCCTGTCCTCACCTTAAAGTAGTAAAGGTATGTGACAGGTTTAGAAAGAATATTCAAACATTTTTTATAGGTTTCCACACCTTTAAATAAGAAAACAAATACTGACCACAAAAATCTGATACAGTGTAGTGAGTGGGTCTGAAAGGTTTCATCTCCAGTTCACTTTGTAGTCAACCCTCTCCTACCAACCAGCTCCAGAATAAATGAATGGATGAATGAATGAAGAAATAAATCAGACACATGACTTAGTCTTCCAGCCCTCTCCTAAAATAGTAGTAACAAGTTCGGCATTCATTGTGGGTTTTATCAGGTTGTGTTAGTTGTGCTGATAGTATGTTGTGAACATTCGACCAAAACAGATTGATCCAGCTTTGTGAGGCCCCTCTTTGTGAATCCTTACTCTGAAGACTAAGCTAAGACTGGCCCAGGTTTAGGTGACCTTTATTATCTTAAACTTCCCCACCCCCATTTTTACAAAATTCCAAATTAAATCAACTGAATTAAAATAAATGCTTATGACTCCTGGGTGCCTTTTCCGTCCCACTCAGGTCTCCCCAGCTGATGGCTAATGATAGATCATCTCATTTTTAATAAGACATCAACCTATCAGTATATATTATAGAACTATGTGAAAATTATTTTTAATTTTAAATTCCCATATCAATGCATGATGTATTAGAATGTTTTAAAAATTTTGTTTAATTGTAAAGCAGGTGCTTTAGTTGAAGTGAGGGTGAGATGAGTTCCACCTACTCAGCCTTCCCCTTGGCCTCCTTTACCACCTCAGACATTCCCACGAAATCCAACATTTAAACCATTGGTATGTTGGAAAAAATATGGGTTTTGGACCCAGAAATATCTGAGTTCAAATTCCAAATCAGCTATTTACTACCTGTGTGAACTTGGGCAAGATATTGGCCTCTACATGCCTCAGTTTTCTTATTCTTAAAAGAGGTAACATATCAGGGCACCTGGGTGGCTCAGTTGGTTAGGCATCTGACTTGGGCTCAGGTCATGATCTCATGGTTCGTGGGTTTGAGCCCTGCATCGGGCTTTGTGCTGACAGCTCAGAGCCTGGAGCCTGCTTGCTTCAGATTCTGTTCTCCCTCTCTCTCTCTCTGCCCCTCCCCTGCCTATGCTCTGTCTCTCTCTCTCTCACTCTCCAAAATAAATAAACATTAAAAAAAAAAGAGGTAACATATTTACTTCTCAGTATTAATCAATGATTAAGCAGTTAAACCTAAAGTGTATGGCATATAGTAGGCATTCAACAACTCTTAGTTCTTTTTTAATTTCATTTTCAGCTGCAAAGATGGGGTCATAAACAACAGGGGACTGATGGTTAAATTATGTATGAATACAGAATCCTAAAAGTAAAATTACTATGTCAAAGTACATGATTTTGAAAATTTGGTGGTTACTTTCATTAGTGAATAAAACAAAACAATGACATGACCTTTCACTTCATTCTTGGTATAGATACTAGACTCAGATCCAATAAACATTTATTGTGTACAACACACAGTGCTGGGTATGGCCATGTTCATTACCTATAACCACAACCTCTTCCTATCAGTACTTAACTATTAGCATTACTGATTTTTTTTTAAAGTGTGATTAAATAGCTTGCCACATGGAAACTAGGTATATTAAAACATAGTAATATTTTTAAAATATTTATTTATTTATTTTGAGAGGTAGCATAAGCAGGGGAGGGGCAGAGAGAAGGAGAGAATCCCAAGCATGCTCTGCGCTGTCAGCACAGATCCCTACACAGGGTTCCATCTCCTGACCTGTGAGATTGTGACCTGAGCAGAAATCAAGATTCAGATGCTTAACTGACTAAGCTACCAAGGTGCCCCAAAACATAGTAATATTAAAATTAAAAATAATTCATGCAATATTAATCTAATACACACCGAAGGACATGAATACTTGTTACTATATTATATGATTACTAGGCACACGATACACATGCACTGTAATTAGTGTTCTTTTATGTTTTAATCAAATATATTATTGTCCCCTCTTTTCTCTCTGTTAATCTTCAGTAACTATTTTAAACATCATAATTTATAAGTTTTGCTGGCAACACATATAGTTTAATGCTTATTGAAATAAAAATATCAGATGCACTTTTTCAGTGTGTCGGATTCCCATGAATGCCCTCCTTACCCAACCTAGTCATTAGTTGAGGGGCCTCCCATTCCTCCACTCTTTCTTTTTGTCTCTTTTCTCAACTACTCAGAACTTGGAACCTAGAAAACTCTGGCTCAGTTTCAGCTTTGTCACCTACCACCTATATTAGGTTTCCCTTTCTTTGAAGTTGGTTAAAAAGAATCCCAAACCCACAGTTTTCAGGGTATACTGTACCAATTAAATCAGGAAAAATGCTGGGCATAGATCCTGGCACATAAAAGGTATTCAATAACCAAATGTACCCTCCAGGTGACTGGAGGCAGCAATCTAGACTGGAAAGCCATGAGATGAGGTGAGCAGGGGAATATCTGTCTGAAGGAGAGCATGATTTGGAATGAGGGAAGTATGGAACAGCAAAAACAGACTCTGGATTTCTGGTAGGTGGGAGGCAAAGGAAGGGATGGTAAGAGCGGTGTTTCCATTGCAAAAATTTCGAGTTTGAGAAGACCTTAATGGCCATGTGGCTTAAAGCATGTAAACTTGCTACAGTATCCCTGAGAAGTGATTATCTAGGACAGAGAACCCACTCTCATATACTACTACTACTTTTCCACTGTACTACAGCTTGAATCCGTGAAAGGCTCTTCTAATATAAGTTTAAAATTTGCTCCCTCTTACTGTCCACTCAATGGCTGCTTTCTTGGAGCAAGAAATAGTCCAATTTCTCCTTCATGTGACATGTGGGGAAGCAATTCCAATAAAAACTTTGGCTTACGCTTTTTAGAGCCATTTTGGCCCCACTTTTAACCTAACAAGCTGGATTCAATCATTCTCAGTTGGTCTCAGGCTATTTCTGTGGACTATGAATTAGACTGGAGAGGGGAGAGCTCCAGGCAGGAAAGCAGTGTGACAAGGTTATCTTATCTCAGTACTGCAGGCAAGAATCTGGGTCACGGAAAGAAGTAAAAGTGAGAGGCTGTGAAGGAAAAACTAATAAAATAAGGCTTCTATAGAGTGTAAGAGAAAGAGGAAGGGAATCAGTGATGACCAGGAGCTTGTGAGAGAGAATATTTTGGAGAACACTGATGCCAAAACATGTAGGTTTTAGGTTTGTCAAGGGGATGGATGATATTGTTTGAGATATCAAGGATTCAGAGAACATCAAAGAGGAAATACACAATAGGCCAGTGGAGATAGGAGGAGGAGGTAGAGATAAAAGTTGAGATAGGAAAAGACCTGGGTCTTCTAACTATGAGTAATGGAGGAAGTCATAGCTGCAGATGAGTTCTCTAAGAAGATAAGAGAAGTTAACAGAGAGGTCAGAGACCCTCTAAAATGCTTATGGCCCTGGGCACTGCCTCTGTCTACATTTGGCTCAGCTAAGAGTCCTTTCTTTTCCCACTTTGACCACCACATTGTCTTTTTAATATCTTCAGTCTGAGTCAAATTTACATTTGGATGTCAAAGGAATCCCCATATAATACTGGAGTTCCAGCAACATTCATGTGCTGCCTTAAATACACATATATATTGTACTATTTCCATGGTACTTTGAACTATGTATGGTCTCCATAATTTAGTGTCACTTTTAAGAGAGGGGCCAATTTAACCATTGATGTGAGTCTGACAAAACGTAAGCCTTTTTCTTGGGTATGCTTGGATAATTAGCTTGCTACATTTACCCTTCATAAATGCAATGCTTCTAAGAAAACATTCAGTGTCAATAATCTGTGGTTATTTGAAAAATTCCTGCCTGTTAACAGAGCTTCTGTTCTCTGATAGTGATTGCCTATGATAAGAGCCTGCTATATCACATGAAGGAGGTAGCATAGCCTGACATAATCATTTGGTAAGACTAAATCATTAAAAATGATGAAGATGGTGATTTCTAACCAAGACTGGATAAAAGGAAATGGGACTGGATTCCACCTGACTGACTGTCCAGTGACCTGAGGGCAACTCTCTCTGCTTTCCTTTGTCTTTCTCATTGGGAAGATAAAGATGATTCTTAGCTATTAAGCAGTCTCTCCAAAGAGTTAATTAATTTAGTAATGGTTACAAAAGTGTCAGAAGACCAAATCAGAGAAGAAAGTAAGGATTGAGAGAAAGCAAATTCATTAATTAGAGGTGCTTTGGCATCTCCCACATAAACCCTGGCAGAACAGTTGGTTCTACAAACACTTAGATGGACACTTTTAGGTAAATCATATTCTTCCTCCAAGCGCTCTTGAAATTTCAGCATCTCTTAGGATCAAACCACAAGTGGCTGAGTTGTTCAACTAAAAGCTGAAGCCAAGAGAGTCTGCGTAGAAATAACATTTCTGGGAACTATTACAAATGCAATGAGGTTGAAACCTTCGTGTGTGGACAAATAGCCTGTCTGGCTCAATACCAGCAACCATTATTCCTCCCTCTGCTGGCCTCTAGATTGGCAGGTCATATCAAGCATACATCTGGGGAGGTGGGAAACATGGCAGAGTATACAAAGTAACTAAAACCTCTTACCAATTCCTTCACCAACTCTCATGCCCCCCTTAATGTTTATGTCTAGTTTACTACCTTTCATCTTATTTAAAACTTTGCCCTTTATTTATTATAAAAGAAATAAGTGTTCATTATAGGCAAATTAGAAGATGCACATAAATAAAATTAAAATATGAAAATGAAAAATCGCCATTAAGCCCAACACCTAGAGAAACCCATTAACATTTTGCTGTATAGCCTTTCAGGGATTTTCAGAGTAAATGCACATAAAATTTCCCATAATTAGTTATTTAAAAAACTTATTTCAGATCCTATTCTACTAGTGTATAAATTTAAAACTGTCCCAGCCATGCCCATCCCACAAGGATACTGACAGAAACATTAGTGACTCCAGGTCAAATCATCTTATTCTTACTTTAATTTTAATTCCATTTTGGCCATCTGGGATCCTCTGCCACGGGCAGGTCTCATCTCCTTTCTACCTCTGCCTGCCAGGTTTTTACCCTGATCCCCCTTCTCCCCCTTCTCCAGGACCCTAGATTTAGTCTTTAGGATTGTACTGCAATTAGCTACTTATGCCCATTAGCCTCTTAAAACATTTAATGAGGAGAATTTGTTGGCTCCAGGGGCAGCTGGTTTTGTTTACCTGGCTCTTTACTTTAAAAGGAAAAACCTTTGCCCCTTATTATCTGACCCCTTCTTTTATTTCAGGTAATTGCATTAGTGCTGGCTTCCCAATGCTCAGGAATTTCCGGACCTATTTTGCTGCCTGCTGCTTTCAGGGAGGAGGGGCAGTCTGCTCTGAATTCTAACACCCAGCCTGCTGAGTGGGCAGGTAATTCCATAAAACTGGGGCCTTCCCCACTGAAGGGGGAGAAACTTGGATAATCATTAGAACAACGCTGTTGACCTATAAAACCTATTCTGACACCTTGAAGCCAAACACTGGAGAGGCTGAAATTGTATTTGCCCCTCCTCCAAAGGCCCTCATCCTGGGCTCCTGCTGAGCACATTGTTCTTCACACTTGCCTTTAGGTTTTCTTTCTGAGGCTACCTTATCCTTGATCTTCTTTGCAATTGGCTCAACCTTCTTATCTTGTGTTCTGAACAACTTTGGGCAGGTAAAGCCTGGATGAAATGAAAACTGTTACAAATAAAAAAAAGATCCTACAGAATATAGATATTTCTTTAGCTTTCTTTTTTTAAATTAATTATTTTTTTTCAAACTTTAATAGTTTATTAACTTTATTAAGACACACAGATAAGTAAATAAAACTTGTTATACAAATGTCCCACTCATGAAACAACCAAACCCTTAGCGGACATTATGCAGAGTATAAATCCGCATTCTAATAATGTTCTGTAAAGTTTATATGTTTTTGTATTACTCTCCATGTGTCGATTTGTAATTTGCTTTCTTTTTTTATTTTTATTTTATTTTTTTAAATTTTATTTTTTTTAATTTACATCCAAATTAGTTAGCATATAGTGCAACAATGATTTCAGGAGTAGATTCCTTAATGCCCCTTGCCCATTTAGCCCATCTCACCTCCCACAACCCCTCGTTTCTTTAGCTTTCTTAAACTAGTTCATATAAATCCATTCAGGAGTCACCAAGCTGACGAAAAGTTTCAGGAATTATAAAGTTTTGTACTCTGGAAAAACGTATCATTGAAAAATGGTACAAGTAAAGGTCAAGGTTGCAGAAAATCCCACAGACACATAATGGGTACTCAAAAACTATATTTAATAAAAGCATGAGTGCCTGAATAAGCTAATCCACAATGAGCCAAAAGTGTGGCCCTGAGGCACAATTACTGCCAAGGGCCCCATTTATTTGACCTTTTCTTTCTCCCAATTCCTTGAACACTTTGGGTCCTGAGTCTTGAGCCCAGGTCATTCTCCCCAGTGGACCAGGTGTATGTAGAGAGACACAATGTCTTGGCAGAGGCTCAAACAGCTGACCTTTGATACTAGCGATGTTGAGGTGAGCTGTGTGGGAGGCAAGGAAGGAGAAGGAAAGCTATCTGCAGCTCCAGCCATCAGAGTGGGCTCTGAGGAGAGCACCTCTGGGACTTTTCAGAACAGTAGCAGATGATGGTACCAAAAGTGTGGGCAGGAGCAGATCCATGTGTTTGACTTCTGAAACTTAAACAATTTGTGGGACCATCTTTAAGAAAAAGAAATCAGAAGTACAAAATTAGGTACAAAAGTAAACATTCATTTAGAGTGACAAAATACATCACAACAACCCCCCAGAAACTTAGAGAATCAAACTCTTTTTTTTCTGAGAGCTCTTTCAGCAATTTATCAGAAATGCTTACATAGTACTACTTCCTGATAGCAAACTGCTCTACCCCTTTCCACCTAGAACATTCTACAACTTTCAGCATCTCCTGCACTCTGGGGAGCCAAGACAAGTGAGGGGCTCAAAGCTTCAGTCATTAGCTTCATGGCCAATTAACTGTGGGGCATCAATAGTAAGAACGTCAAGTTCTAAGTTACTAGAACCTAACCATCTATATGCAATACTTTTGAAACTCAGTGTTTATTTATTGGGAACTGCCTATATGGTTACCTCATTCTTTCCCTGGCATCTTTTCATATAATTGTCAATATCTGTAGCAGAATAGCACAACTAACTTAACTATAATTAAGTTAGTGCCTTACTAACTAGGAGAACATAGAAGAAAGAGGAAGGAAGGAGCCTTATATGTATTAAGTTACTTCTTATTTACTAGATATTTTACATAATGGGTCTCATTTAATGTCATGAACACTCCTTGTTTTGCAGGTTACAAACTGTGGCTCACAGAGATAAAGTAGGAAACCCGAGATCTTGCATGTACTAAGCAAAAGATAGCAAGCACTCCTCCTTCTCTGTTCTGCCCATGTGGAGCTAGAGAGTACTGTGTTTACTTCATCTGTCCTGTAATCCAGTACAATTGCTTTCCAACTGCCTTTAGTCTTGCCTACTTTAACAATACCGATCAATTGAACAAAACTGAGCTAAACTCAAATTTCTCTAGAAAACAAAACATTACAACAAAATAAAAACAAAACCAAAACAACAAAAGCAAACACCTGGGGAGATAAGTAAAGGAATGGAGGTGGTATAGATACTCTGCAAAAATGTTTTTCAAAGTCTTTTAATAACTGTTATATGAAGAAAAGTGGTTCCATGGTCAAACAGGTTTAAGAAATATTGGGTTAGGGGCACCTGGGTGGTTCAGTCCTTTAAGCATCCAACATCAACTCAAATTATGATCTCACAGCTTTGTGAGGTCTGTGCTGACAGCTCAGAGCCTGGAGCCTGCTTCAGATTCTGTGTCTCCCTCTCTGCCCCTCTCCTGCTCTCTCTCTCTCCCTCTCTCTCTCTCTCTCTCTCAAAAATAAATAAACATTTTAAAAAATTTAAAAAAAAAGAAAGCCTGGGGTTAAAATCAAGAACTACTTCCTATTCCAGCTGTAATGGAATAACTGGTGTAAGAATTACCATTCTGTCACAGACAACTCAAAATCCAAGACAAAATATATAAAACAACCGTTTGAAGGACTTAGAGAGCAACCACTCAGGCTGTGATCTTTGACAGAGGGGTAGGCACATGAAGTGAGCTCCACATTCACCAGAGCTTGTGCCCCTGGATGGGGTGGAGAAAGCTTACTGACCACCAAAATTTGGTGCTCTCCTTCTATAGTGCAGAGCTGTTTGCCAAGAAGCAGCTGCTCAGCCAGAACCTATTATTTCTCTGCCGCTGTCAAAGGAAAGGGGCTTAAAAGACTAATCAGCCCAAAGCAATGTGAACAGAAGTAATATATCACTTCCGGGCTGAACTTGATGGAGATGTGTATCACTTCTGAGCAGAAATTAACATGTCTTCCATATAGCCTCTTTCCCCACTGCCAGAGGAATGGAAAGTCTCCAAGGAGAAGTCATGAGATGGAAAAAGCATGGGTCCTGGAATGACCACATATAAGGCCATCTATCAGGTATATCAGGATTGGATATGACATTAATGAAAAACAAACTGTTTAGACCACTGAGATTTGGGGGTTTATTTATTAAAGCAATTAGTGTTCTATTTACTAGTGCATAGGTATTTGTTACAACAAAACTTCATTTCACCAATCTCTTTGATCAGCAGTTTATAATAAAGAGGCATCCTTTGGAAAGAAATGGTCCCTGGTATGAAAATAAAAAGAATAACCTAGAGAATCCTAGTTAATTTTAGTTTGAACCAACTGGGTGACTGTCAACAGGGGGTTGAATTCTTATGCCATGTGACTAATAGTTGATGAGGGGAGAGATCATCTTTCTTCTTCTACATCTAGGCAAGGTGAATATCTGTCCAGGATGAAAACAGTGACCAAGGCAATTACTGCTGACCAAGGAGGACATGGAATCTGCACTTGGGAAGGCAGGCCAATTACTAAAGGTCACATATCAGTAGGTGGCAGTCTTTTAACTCTACATTCAGTATTCTCTAGTAGGTTTCTGTGGAAAACCTGAGTTTTCACTCTGAGGGACAACGATAGTTTGAGGTAGATTTATTTAGGCATTCACACTCTGAAGAAAATCACATATTCTAATTTGCATACATCACATATGCAGAAACCCAGAGGTTTACCTCTACCTTTCATGAGGCTGCTTATGTACAGATACCCAATGTTCACAAATGTGCACATGCACATACACACGCACCCACACATGTACACACACACACACACACACACACAGAAACTGCTTCTGTAACTACACCTGCCAACATCCTATATATTTTAGTTCCTGCATTTAACTTTTATTCCCAGCAAATTCAGTGTCATAGAGCTATACCTCCTTGAAGTATATTCACCATGTAGAATATTACACCTAGAGAAAATCTTACATCAATATATCTCTTTTCATGACAATTGCCACTTATTCATTTAAAAAGAAAGGCTGGCTCTCACCATATAAAACCTTTGAAGACACTATTTACCATGAACATACGTCTGTGTACACACATGCATATGTGTATATATGTGTTAAGAGAGACTAAGAGGTTGACATGGAGAGACATACTCATCTTTTAAATTTCAAGACTGTGGTAAACATAAAATCAGTTTCTGTGTTGCATAGAAAATGTTACTTGAGCCCCCAAGGAAACCATTTCTGGCAGGATATTTTAAATTTCAGTATTGCATTATTGTGTGATTTAATTTCAGTATCACTAATATTTAAAAATAAAATTGTAATTTTCCTTTAATACTTTGTTTTCAATTGCTGTATTCTTTTGATTCATAATATTTATTTTTTTAATTTCTTTATTTCAAGTTTTTATTTAAATTCTAGTTAGTTAAGGGATGCCTGAGTGGCTCAGTCAGTTCAGCATCCGATTTCAGTTCAGGTCATGATCTCAAGGTTCATGGGTTCAAGCCCCACATCAGGCTCTGTGCTGACAGCTTAGACTCTTCAGATTCAGATTCTGTGTCTCAGATTTTGTGTCTCCCTCTCTCTCTCCCCCTCCCCTGCTTATGCTTTCTCTCTCTAAAAAAATTAAATAAATAAATAAATAAATAAATAAATACATAAATAAATTCTAGTTAGTTAATATATACAGTAAAATTGGTTTCAGGAGTAGGATTTAGTGATTCATCACTTACATATAACATCCAGTGCTCATCCCAGCAAGTGCCCTCCTCCTTAATGCCCATCACCCATTTAGCCCATTCCCCCATCCACCTTCCCCTCCTCCAGCAATGCTCAGTTTGTTCTCTGTAGTTAAGAGTCTCTTATGGTTTACTAATTTTTAAACAAAACAATGATTCTGTAATAAAAATACATACTCATTTTAAAACTTTAACATAACAAAAAGTACAAAGAAGTTTAATAATCATACCATACCCCAATGCACCACTTTTATCAACATTCAGAGAAAATCACTGCAGACAGCTTTGTATGTGTGTGTATATATATATTATGTATATATATACATAATATATATTCATATATATTCATAATAAAACACTGATATCAACAATTTTAGAGCAATGTTATCATGTTATATATTCTGTTTTCTTAACAAAATAGATAAAATTTAATGGTATTTGAGTGTAATAGAAAAGAAAGAAGTTAAAGTATAATAAGTAATAATGAATATTGGATACTAGTCCCTTGAAATGTTTTTATGAAAAATTTAAAAAGAGAAGGGTATTACTCCTATGTCTCTCCAACACTGACAACCACATCAGCCAGTGTTACAATTATTGACAACTACATCAGTCAGTGTTAAAATTTTTGCTTCAACCATCAAACATAATTTAGGAAACTCAAGAGGAGAAATAAAGTCTACTGCATGTATTCAACTTTTACCTTTCTGTTTTTCAATTTTCCTACTTGATGCTCTAAGTTTCCATATTTTTTTTTTAACGTTTATTTATTTTTGAGACAGAGACAGAGCACGAATGGGGGAGGGTCAGAGAGAGGGAGACACAGAATCTGAAACAGGCTCCAGGTGCTGAGCTGTCAGCACAGAGCCCGACGCGGGGCTCCAACTCACGGACCACGAGATCATGACCTGAGCCGAAGTCGGCCACTTAACCGACTGAGCCACCCAGGCGCCCCTAAGTTTCTATATTTTATTAGTTCTTTTCTTTTTAGAAAATTTACTTTAGCCATTCTTCTAGGTAGGTCTTCTGTCAACAAACTCTCTTATTTTTTCCTTCATCTGAAAATGTCTTGATTTCCCTTTTATTCCTGAAGGATCTTTTTGCTGGATAGAGATTGCTAGATAGACAAGTTTTGACACAAATGTTAGATCTTTTGTTTTGGTCCTATAGATCCTTGAGACTCTGCTCATTATTTTATCTTATTTTTTTCTAGTCTCTGTTCTATTGTTCAGATTGGGTAATTTCTATTATTCTTTCTTCAAGTTCACTGGTTTTTAAAAATCTCTTTATTTCTGCTGTTGAACACATCCACTGAGTTTTTATTTCATTTTCTGTATTTTCACATCCATTTGGTTATTCTTCATACCTTTTGTTTCTTTGTTGAGACTTCCTACTTCTTTTCTGAGTCTATTGTTTCATTTGCTTCAAGAGTTTTTGTAATTGTTCATTGAAATAGTCTTATGATGGCTGATTTTTTTTTATTATTAAATTTTTTTAAGGTTTTTTTTGAGAGAGAGAGACAGAGCATGAGTGGGGGAGGGACAGAGAGAGAGGGAGACACAGAATCTGAAGTAGGTTCCAGGCTCTGAGCTGTTAGCACAGAGCCTGACACAGGGCTGGAACCCATAAACCCTGAGATCATGACCTAAGCTGAAGTCATACACTTAACTGACTGAGCCATCCAGGCACCACTATGATGGCCGATTTAAAATCCTTAGATAATTTGAACATTTCTGTTATCTCAATGTTTGCATCTATTAATTATTTTTTCTCATTCAAGTTGATATTTTTCTGGTTTTTGGTAGAGAAATGATTTAAAAAAATTTTTTTAATGTTTATTTATTTTTGAGAGAGAGAGAGAGAGAACACAAGCAGAGGAGGGACAGAGAGAGAGGGAGACACAGAATCTAAAGCAGGCTCCAGGCTCTGAGCTAACTTGTATACATCATATATGCAGGACTTTTAAACTTCAAGATCAGGATCTGAGTTGAAGTCAGATGCTCAACTGGGTGAGACACCCAGGTTCCCTGACAAGTGATTTTTTACATGATATCTGGACATTTTGGGAATTGTGTTATAAGACTCTGCATCTTATTTAACTCTTCTGTTTTGGTTGGCCTCCTCAGACACCACTCTGGCAAGGTAAGAAGGGAACCTGCCTCATCACTGTCATGTATGGTTGGAAGTCCAGGTTCCCCACCTGACCCTCACTGACACTCAGGAGATAGGGGAACTCATTACTGGTGCTTGGGTGTAGAAGTTCCAACTCCCCACTAGACATCTGATATACTACTGATATACTACCCTAAGTTCAAGGGGTAGGAGTGCCTCATTACTGCTCCTCACATGGCCTCCACTGACACAAATGGTGGAGTAACCTCACTACTGCTGGATAGTGGTGAAAGTCCTGAGTCTCCAGTAGGTATCTTCTGACAGAATCCCAGAGGGGAGGGGAAGAGATGTGTCATTCCTGACAAGTGGAGGTAGGAGTCCAGGTTCCCCATTTTGTTTCCACTAACACTGAGTGGGATGGTAGAGAGGGTCTTCATTACAAACTAGCAGAAGTGAAAATCCCAGCACTCTTCATTAGGCCTTCACTGATGGCACCCCAGTGGGGTTTTTGAGATGCTTATTCATAGTCTGGTCAGGGTGAAAGTCTCAGCATTTTGTTTGACCTTTGCTGGCAGGGGTTGGGGTGGAGACAGTACCATGGTTTTTCTGTGGGGTTTGACTAGAGTACAGTGGTTATTGTCTAAAATTTTTCTATTTTTCTAGGCTGTTCCTTTCCTGGACCTCTGGATAGGGAGAGCTGGCCTTTGTTGGAGCATGTTTTGTTTGTATCTGTTGGTGCTTCTCGGTTGCCAGCTCCTCTAGAACCACGTCTGGGATCTATGCAGGAAAAAAAAAAACACCACACACACAAAAAAACCCCAAACCAAGGAGTTCACCACTGTGCTGTTCCCTGATTCCTAGGCTACCTTATTCTTTCCATCTTTCAGAATTTTTCATGTCTACAAACAATAGCTAGAGCTTTAGTTTTACCTAAATAGAGGACTAAGCAAAAGTATGTATACTCCATCTTTTCTGGAAGCTAAAGTTTCTATAATTTATTTTTAACTATAATACCAGAAATTTTAATTTTTAATCTTAATCCTTAAATATAAAAATAGTTAAATTTATTTTATATTTACAACCAATCCCTTTTACCACCATTTACCCATCATGATTCCATTTTTGTTTGGCTACTTCATCTTCAAGTAGAAGATTTTCAACAAAGTCTTGTGCATAACTAACTTTTTCCTAAGTTTCTATATGCTTGAAAACTTCATTCTGCTGCCTCTATAATGAAAGGTAAGTTTGGTGTATATAATTGGCTGTTATGAGTCTTCCATAATAAATAAGACACCTTAAATATCAAATTTTCAATTGGTTATAACTAGAAGATAGCTAGTTCTGATTGTTTAGGAGAAATACTTAGACATTACTCTCCTAGAAACAATAATACACCCTCTTCCATTTTAGCTGAATGTCCCCTTCCAATCAAATAGGGAAATTCATGATAAGGATGCTGATGACAGTATAAAACTAACAGTTACTGAATGCTTCGTATGTGTCATGCATCATATATATTTATAATACACAATATTATGAGATTATTTGTTCAATAAACACTTGTGGAACTCATGCTATATGCTAGCTATATTCTGGAGTCTAGGTAGAATCTATTCGTGTTCATGTTTTACATATGGAAAAATGAGTCTCAGAGAAGTTGAATATCTTGTTAGTAAATGGCACAGGCCAATATTTGAAGTTAGATATGTATCATGTTTAATCACAACATATACTTACTTTCTAGCTGAATAAATATGATAAATCACATCAGTACCATGAAATAAAATTCAAATCCTTGGGCTAGTACTCAGAATGTATAATTACATGATTTGTACCTGACATATGATTTGATTAGATTTATTTAGCAAGTAGGAATTTTAATGTCATAATTTCAAGGTAAAAGGTCACATACCTCTCAACAAAGAAATGATTCCTTACCATCCTTCCTTTCAAAAACCTTCAAAAAATTGAAATTTTTATCATACCCTAACATGTCCTGTTTTTTTTTTTTCCTTCAAATATCTTACAAATTCACTGTCATCATTAAACCATAAAACAGGCTGAGAACCAGGGAAAGCATTAGCAGGTTGTCTTCTCTGTGATTAAAGGAGCTTTTGTTTGAACATGAAGAAAAAACAAACTGACTACAAAGATTTTTAGGTAGAAGAACAGCACCCCTTTAAAGAATTCTCTTTATTTTAAAGACTTAACCAAAATTTAATCAAGAAAGAAATAAATAGCAAAGAAATTCTGTTTCTTTTTTTCTTTGAGAGGGAAGATGATAGCTTGATTTCTAAATTAAGAGCAAAATAGTAAAACTTCACTTAATATTCTGGTTACATGCTGGGCAATTAGAGTAGAAGGAACTATGTAAAGACGAGAAGAATAGGAAAATGGGACGGGGGGCATCTCCCTTTCAGGGATCTTTTGGTTTCCCCAAAACTCAAACTGCCATCCTGGCCTCTGTACTTTATCTCTGCACAGCCCACCAAACCTCACCATTCAACAACTAGCCCCCAAAACACTTTTCCAGACATCTCTGTCTTTAAATTGGTGTCTTTTACTTCATACTTAAAGTAATTATTGCTATAGTTGGGATTAAGATTTACTATATGAGTATTTTCTATTCCTTGAATATTTTTTTTTGTTTTTTATTTTATTTTATTTTTGGTCCCCTCTTTTCCTGGTTTTAATTTAACATTGTATATCATTACATTTTATCTCCTCTCTTAGCATGCAATATACTTCTTTCCAAAAATTTAAGTAGTTGCTCTAGAGTTTCCAATACATGTTTTAATCTAAATGTACCTTAAAAATAAAAATATAACATTTTACATATACTGTAAGTAACTTAAAACATTATTCTCAATTTTTCCCTCCTGCCTCTTTTGGTACTGCTGTCATTCATTTCACTTACCCATATACTAAAATTATCTAATACATTGTTACTATTATTACTTTAAACAGATATCTTTTAGATCAATTAAAAATAAGAAAAATACAAGATTTATTTTACCTTCATTTATGCCTTCCTTGACAATTTTCCTTTATGTAGATTTGAATTCTTGACCTATACTATATTTCTTCTCCCTAAAACACTTCTTTCATTCTTTCTTGTAGGGCAAATCTGCTGGTGATTAATTCCCTCAGTTTTTGTTTGTCTGAGAAAGCCTTTATTTCCCCTTCACATTTCAAAGATGATTTTGCTGGATATAGAATTCTATGTGGGTGAGTTTTTTTCTTTTGACTTTTATTATTTCACACAATTCTCTTCATGCTTGCATGGTTTCCTACTGAGACTTCGTATCTTTGTTCATATTGCTTCATATCACTGTACTTCATATCCTTGTCCTCTATAGGTAAAGTGTAGTTTTCCCCTGGCTTCCTTTGAGGTTTTCTCTTTTTCTTTGGCTTCCTGCAGTTTGAATATGATATTCCTAGGTGTAGGTTTCTTGGTATTTATTGGATTTGATATTCTCTGAGCTTCCTGGATATATGGTTTTGTCTTTTGTTAATTTTGGAAATTTTTCACCTATTATTACTTCAATATTTCAATTACCTCAAGCTGTTATTATTTCATTATTCTTCTGTTATCTCTTTCTTTTTCTCCTTCTTCAGGTATTACAATTATGTGTATGTCACACTGTCCCACAGTTCTTACATGTTCTGATTTTTTTTTTTCCATTCTTCATTTCAGTTTGGGAAATTTCTATTGGCCTTTCCTTAAACTCACTTATTCTTTAGCCATGTCCAGTCTACTGATGAGCACCTTAAAGACATTCTTCATTTCTGTTACAGTGCTTTTGATTTCCAATATTTACTTTTGATTCTTTTGTATAGTTACCATCTCTCTGCTTATATTATCCATCAATTTTGCATGTTGCATACTTTTTGTATTAGAACCCTTAACATATGAATCATAGTTATTTTAAAATTCCTGTCTAATAATTCCAGCTCATATCTGGGTCTAGTTATGATGCTTGTTTTATTTGTTAAGACTATGTTTTTTCCTTGCCCTTTGGTATGCTTTGTAATTTTCTGATAAAGGTCAACATGCTGAAATGGGTAATAGGAACTGAGATAAACAGATCTTTAGTGTGAGGATTTGCACTGTAAGTTGGACTATGTTTCATATTTGCTATAGCTGTAGGTATCAGAGGCTTTGAATTCCTCTAATGTCCTTGTTTATTGTCCTCTCTTGACTTCAGGCTTCCCTAATTACTTCTCAGAGAGTCTGTATCTTTCAGCCTTTTCAGCTATAATTCACTGTTATACTGGAACCCTATTTGTGAGGTGGTTGACTACAGAGGAAAGAAAGTATTCTCTAACTTTATAAGTAAATCTTAGTCTTTTAGTGGGTCTATATCTCTGGGCTATAAACTTCACAATTTTTTCCAGTGGAATAGCTTTTTACCTCTAGGGGAGACAGAAAGGCTAAAAGGGGCTACAGTGAAAGGGATTCCTCCCCCAGTTGGGATAAGGTTCTGTTTATGTTTTTCCCCTTGGAGAGCTGGCTTTTGTTATAGAGAGAATGTTCTGGTCCTATTTCATAATGATTACTCTTACCCTCCCCCTACCAGAACTACTAGGAAATTCTGGATTCCACAAAAGGTATGTGTGTGTGTTGGGTGGGGGGGGGGTGTAGAGGGGGGGAGGTGCTGAGACTATAGCCTCCACTCTCAAGCTACTCTACACTAAGTCTCTAACAATTCATCAAAATTACCACTAAACTGTTCCTACAGGTTTGTGGCTTCAGCATTTTCTGTTCCAGGTAAGCAAATTTTGGTGATTCCCTGGATTTACCTAGTTTTTCAGATTTTCAGGGTGGTGGTTTGCCCTACAATCTTAATTCTCTGATGGGTCCAAGAAAAGTCATTCATTTTCAAATTGTTCAGCTTTTTCTTGTTGAATGAATGAAAATAAAAACTTCTAAGCTCTTTCCATGCTGGGGCTAAAACCAGAAGTCCACTAAAAATATTCTTTTTTTTTTTTTTTAATTTTTTTTTTCAACGTTTATTTATTTTTGGGACAGAGAGAGACAGAGCATGAACGGGGGAGGGGAAGAGAGAGAGGGAGACACAGAATCGGAAACAGGCTCCAGGCTCTGAGCCATCAGCCCAGAGCCTGACGCGGGGCTCGAACTCACGGACCGCGAGATCGTGACCTGGCTGAAGTCGGACGCTTAACCGACTGCGCCACCCAGGCGCCCCAAAAATATTCTTATTTTATAGGCCAGGACTGATCTTCTGGCAGTACTAGCATTAACGGTGGTGTTGAGAAATAGCCTTCCCTCTACCTTGTATTGTGAATCAGTGTATTAACGTGATCAATTAGTCATGTCTGCCATGGGAATGAAGCCACATATTTGCCATTTTGATCAAAATTATTTCTAAGTCCCTTTCCAGATTCAAGGATCAACGACTCCTCTTTGACAAAGAGTGGAATAACACTGGGGTCCCCTCAATACATATGAGAATCCTATTTCAGTTAATATTAATGAAATTGTATTTTCATACAATATTGTCCAAAAAATGTATACAGGGATATATCCAACATATGAGCAAATCAAAAGAAAATGACTTGCCCAAAGGTCTCATGTAAGTTTTCTATTTGGGTTTGATTTTTCACACTCTCATTTATGGATGAGATTGAGAAATTACTGTTGTTTTGCATTGCCTCAGTCCCTATGCTATGGTTTTTCCTTAATGTGGGTTTTGCATCCATGCCTTTGAAAGAATAGGATAGAAAAAAGTGTGTAGTGTGTGTGTGTGTGTGTAAAACAGTATCCATATCACCACATGGTAGACTTTTTATAAGGACCTACCAGAAAAATTTATCTCAAGGCTTAGTAACAGGAAAATGATGTTCCTCATGAAAAATTAGTTTAGTTTTTGACTTATGACTACTATGTTTTGTTTTCTACTTTGCTTTGGCTACCTACTTAGAAGCACAGAACCAAATTTGTAGCCTATCACTAACAAGAGAATAAAACCAGCTGATACATATTTTAGAATGTTAATCTTTCCCACTGATTTATTATTCTTCTAAATTTTCTATTTACTCTTATTTCCTCAATTATTTATTTTTTCATTTTTCTATTTAGACAGAAAAGTGACCAGAAGTAAGACTGAAAGAAGCTGTGAGAAAAGGAAAGACACTCAATAATTTATAAACTATGTATTTAGTCCTCTATATATACAAAGCAAAGCAAAGCCCCTTAGTCTTATTTTCTGCTTTATTTCTTTTCTCCAAAATCCATCTTTAATTTTATCAAATAATTCAGGAAGTCCTATTCTCCTAGCAACTTTAAAAACACTCTATTCTTTGTCAGGTCAAATGTTTTATTTGATATAATATAGTTTGAGGTTGAATCATGAATCTATTAACCTTTAGTTTGTTGTAAATGGATTTCCCCTTCTAAGAATTTTTAGACATTTTTATGTTTTCCTGGGGCTAGAGCTGGCTCTCATAAGTGGTCCCAAGAGTTGGTAGGAATTGAATTAATATAATCAGATCTTTCCAGAACATTTTTTCTCCAAAGATCACAGAATACTTCACAGGTAAGTGAACTTAAGGGATCTTTCTGAATGAGAACAGGGCAGTTTTGTTTTCTCCTTTCACAATGAAGAAGGCAGTCCAGAGATTCACTGCAGGACATTCTGTCAGGGTGTGTATGGAGTGTTGCAGGACGGGAGAGGGTTAGAGGTTGATAGAGAAGTGGAGGCTGATTTAGGATTATGGGGAGATTGACAGGCCTACATAGTACATGAAGGCCTATAGCTTTGCCAAGGGGCCTGCAAATTTTTTCTGTAAAAAGGTAGGTAATAAGTAATTTAGGCCTTGGGGCTATCTGGTTTTTGTTGCCACTTCTCAACTCTTATTTGGTAATGCAAAAGCAGCTACAGACAATTCATAACTTCATAGGCATAAGTGTGTTCCAATAAAACTTTACTGACGGACACTAGGATCTGAATTTCATAGAATGTTCACATCACAAAGTATTCTTCTTCTTCTTCTGATTTTTTAAAAGTATTTATAAATGCAAATAGCATTTTGTAAGGCTCACTGGCTATACAAAAACCCATGATGGGCTGGATTTGTCCTTCAGGTCATAGGCTGCTAGTCCCTGCCACCCCAAACAATTAAAATTCTCTAACACTAGAAAACTACCAGTTATCCTCTTGGACTAAACATTATCAGCCAGGTTTCCCACAGTTGATTTACAATCACCATTAGTAGGGTTAACATACCTAGCTCTGGTACCTATCTGTAATGATTTTCATACATAAGTATATGAATCATCATCACACAAAGTATGCTAAATGTAGATTCTGTGACCCTGGGCAAAGCCCCTGAATCTACATTTTAACCATCATCCCAGGTAATATGATTTGTGAGTAGATCCAAACTTTGCAAATCAGTGGAGCGTGATAAATTATTAGATACTTTGCCTATATAAAACAAACAAAAGCCCACCTGGTCCCTAGTGACAAACAGCAAGTGTTCAAAGTAAGATCAAGCAGCAAAGAAGGTGCTCAAAATACACTTGGCCTTCCAACACTCGTTTCCAGCAGCTGTATAAACCCCCATATTTCTTTATTTCACTCTTCCTACTCTAAATAGCTTTCTTTTCTGTGAACTCTTCTAATCTACTGTGTGCACTATAATTTATAGTAATATAAAGTATTGAATCTAGAAACAATTCAAGGCGATATCACTCACTGTAATCTAAACTGACTTCATAAAAATGTAATTTGGACTTCTAAGTAATTGCACATGACTGAGTGTATGCTAGGAATCCCTGCTCCGATCTTAAATATGTAAAGATGCTGTACAAATAAAACAAAGACTATTAGCTAAACTTGCAATGAAAGGAAAGTCCCAAATAGTAGCAGTAAATAAGGACTCAAAATCAGAATGGTAATTGAATAGAATCAAGAGAACCTGGATCAGGCATTGGCCACAAGGGCAGGAATTGGGGGCCACATCTTATACCAGAAATCTCAGAGGGTTGCTCCATACCTGAAACAGGGAATTTTGTGAAGCACTTGTTCATGTCTGCTGCTTTTTTTTAAGATCAAATTCACTCTCTTTTCTTATTGACTAGGAGGAATGTCTTATATATTCTCCATGCAAACCTTTTGTTATATTTACATGGCCAATAACTTCTCTCAGTTTGTGACTTGTCTTTCCACTCTTGTATGGCATCTTTCTTTTTTTTAATTTAATGAACATTGTTGACTGATATGAAGTCCAGTTATTCAATCTTTTTTCCCGGGTTAATGATTTTTATGTCCTACTTAAGATATCTTTGCCTACTTCAAGGTCATGAGCATATACTATTTTCTTCTGAAGTGTTATTGTTTTATCCTTCACATATAGGCCTGTGATCTCTCTTGAATTAATATTTTTTGTTCATGGTGTGAGGTATGGATCAAGCAAAAATATTAAAAGCAGCCAAATAAAAAATGGACTTTACCTCCAAAAAAGTGATCATATTACCACATTTGACTTTCCAATAAAAACTATAGAAACTGGAAGATAATAAAATGACTTTTGTTTCAATAACAATACTATTGACAATAGACATAAATTGGAAGCAGTCCAAATATTCATGAATGGATGAATTGTGTAAACAAAATGTGGTATACCTGTTTTATGGAATAAGTTCTGACACATGACACAACATGGATGATCTTTGAAAACATTATGTTAAGTAATGTAAAAATGTAAGTAAAAACTTAATTTTACTTTCTAGCAGTATAACTATTATTATTCAGGTGTGATTTTCTTCGTATGAATGAATCCTTATTGTAACTTAATAAGCTTCTTCTCTAAATGTTTTTCAATTGAGGCAAAATTGCATAACATAAAATTAGCCATTTTACAGTTTATAATTCGTTGGCATTTACATTCATAATGTTGTGCAACCATCATTGCTATCTAGTTCCAAAACATTTTCACCCCAATAGGAAACCCCATATGCATTAAACAGTCACTTCCCATTCCCCTCTCTCCCCAGCCCCTAGAAACCACTAATCTTTCTGTCCCCAGGGGTTTGCCTATTCTTGGCATTCCATATAAATGGAGCCATACAATATGTGATCCATTGTGATTGGCTCCTTTTACTCAGCATAATGTTTTCAAAGTTCATCCATGTTGTGTCATGTATCAGGTACTTATTCCATCAAACAGGTATACCACATTTTGTTTACACAATTCATCCATTCATGCCCATTTGGACTGCTTCCACCTTACGGCTATTGTCAATAGTGTTGCTATAAACATTTCCATACAAGTATTTGTTTTTAAGAACACTTGTTTACAGTTTGAAGAATACCTGTTTTAAATTCATTGCGGTATATAACTAGGAATGGAACTGCTGAGTCATAGGGTAATTCTATGGTTAACTTTTTGAAGATGTGAGCTTCTTGAATTTGTGACATTTTCTTGGTCATTGTCTTCAAAACTTGCTTCTGTTACATTCTCTCCTCTTTTTCTGATACTCTAATTCTAGGTATAGTAAAAGTTGACTGTATCCCTCCTGTTCCATGCACTCATTTTTCACCATTCTTTTTTTCCCCTGTGCTTCATTTTGGCTATATTTCCTATTAATCTGGCCACAAGTTCATTAATTGTATGGTTTTGGTTTTTGTTTTTGCTATAACCTGTCTGCTGATAAACACCTCTAGAGGGTTCTTAATTTCAGATATGTTTGCACTTCTAGACCGTGCATTTGATTTTTGTAAAACAGATTTCAGTTCTCTTTTAAAATTCTCTACTTTTATGGGGCGCCTGGGTGGCGCAGTCGGTTAAGTGTCCGACTTCAGCCAGGTCACGATCTCGCAGTCCGTGAGTTCGAGCCCCGCATCAGGCTCTGGGCTGATGGCTCAGAGCCTGGAGCCTGTTTCCGATTCTGTGTCTCCCTCTCTCTCTGCCCCTCCCCCGTTCATGCTCTGTCTCTCTCTGTCCCAAAAATAAATAAACGTTGAAAAAAAAATTTTTAAAAATAAAATTAAAAAAAATAAAATAAAATTCTCTACTTTTCATCTTTCATTCACATTTTCCTGAACATACTGATCAGAGTTATTTAAAGTTCCTTGTCTGGTAACTTAAATTCCAAGCTCACCTGAGTGTGTACATACAATTTAGTTCTATTTTTTAGCATGCCTATAATTTTCAAATGGACCTTGGATGTTACAAATGAAAAAATTTTAAGGATATGGATGATTTTCCATTCTCCAAAGACAGTTATGTTTTCTTCTGGAAAGGATATAGAATACCAGCAGATTACCTTGATTCTGTTGAAGCTTGGTTTTAAGGCTTTATTTAGTAGGTTTGGTCTATTTCACATTTGCCTTACTCTATGACACTGTCCTTACTTCTAAGGCATAGTCATTACTTCTTTTTTTTTTAATTTTTTAAATGTTTATTTATTTTTGAAGGAGAGGGAGACGGAGTGTGAGCGGGGGAGGAGCAGAAAGAGAGAGAGACAGAATTGGAAGCAGGCTCCAGGCTCTGAGCTGTCAGCACAGAGCCCGATGCAGGGCTCAAACTCACAGAGCATGAGATCATGACCTGAGCCGAAGTTGGACGCTTAACCGACTGAACCACCCAGGCACCCCGGCATAGTCATTACTTCTAAGGTATAAGCCTTGTAGAGCCACAGCTAAAAATGAGGGGACTTTATTAAAGCCTCTACACATTGACAGGACTTGAGCTCCAATTGGTTTCTTTATCACCCTGTGGTTGCTGAAATCTTTGTGCAGCATGTTAGCTTCTCAGGTGTTGGTTTTTGCTTGGTTTCTAGGGGTACATGTATACTTGTACATGCAGCTGAAGAAGTGGCCCATGACTTGTGGAAATTTTGTCACATTTTTTGGCTCCTTCTCTGTGTTTTGCTCTTCTCTGGAATTTTGCCCTTTAGTACCCAGCCACTCCGATGGCCCCAAATTCTAACTCTGAATTCCCAGACTAATAAGAATGCTGTTGCTGCTTAAACTGTATTTCCCTAGGCTGTAATATGGAAATATTTTTAGGAAAAATTCTAGGGGGTTCACTTTATGAATTTTCCTTCTTTTAAGGATACCAGCCCCTCAAATCTCCCTGTGTTGGTTATAGTCCAGTGCCTTCAAAAGATTATTTTATTATTTGATCAACTTTTAGAGTTGTTTTTAGTAGGAGGGTCAGTCCAATACAAACTACTTCATCATGGCCAGATAGAAGCTCTCAATAAACAAGTTAACAAAATACTTAAAAAAAAATAATCCCTATATTAAATACATTTCTGCAAAGGATAGACAAAAAAGGAAAACTACTCAAACCATTTTAGAATGCTAGAACCCTGATTCTGAAGGTAGTAAACAACAGTAAAAGAAAACAAAATTACAGGATCATTTAGCTTATGAATATGGAAACAAAAATTTTAAATAAAATATTAACACACAGAGGGGATGCATAGGTAACTCAGTTGGTTAAGTGTCCAACTCTTGGTTTCAGCTCAGGTCATGATCTCATGGTTCATGGGTTAGAGCCCCATGTCGGGTTCTGTGCTGACAGATCGGAGCCTGCTTGGGATTCTCTCTCCCTCTCTCTCTCTCTCTCTCTCTCTCTGTCCCTCCCCTGGTCACACACTCTCTCTCTTAATATAAATAAATAAACATTAAAAAAAATATATAAACACAGAGAATACAGCAATGTATTAAAAAAACACTCCAGTATAGATAGGGTTCATCCTATAAATAAAAGCATAGTTCAATATCAAAAACTGTCCATACAATATACTATCTTAACATATTAAGGGAGAAAAACCACAGGATCATCTTGATAAATACAGAAAATAAATTGGACATACAGAGAAATGAGGGAGGGGCCAAGATGGTGGAGCAGTATGGAAATTCTCTGCTTCTCTCATCCCTGAAATGCAGCTAGATCAGCACCAAACCATTTTGCACAGCTAGAAAATTGATCTGAGGACTAACACAACAATATGCATTACTTGAGCCATAGAACTCTGCAGGTATGCAGATCAGAGAGGTGAACTGGGGGAGAGAGAAGCCATGGAGGGTGGGGAGCTGTTTTTGCTTGCAGAGAGAAGACAGAGACAGTGGGGAGTGTACAGGAAAAGCACTCCCCCCTGAAAGCAGCTGGAGAGAAAGAAAGAGTGGAAACATGTGCAAGGAACTGAACAAGAAAGGGAGAAAGGAGAAAGGAGAAAGTTTCATTACCATTAGGACTCTATAAACAGAGAAATGCAGAGTCAGAAACTCCGCAGCTCAATACCTGGTGGTGCTCTGATGGGAAGCGGGAAGGGCAAATCCCCAGGAGCAGAGAGGAAGGTCTGAGTGGTCCTTGGGCCACGGGAGAGGTGGTTCCCCTACTGGGAGGACATGTGTTAGAGCCCATGCAGCCTACCCATAGGCAAAGGTCCCAGGGGACCCCAAATTACAGCCACTTTTGCTGGTGTTGGAACAAAGACGTCAGGGGGTGGTGAAGCCTGGCTCCAGATGTGTGTTGTGACTTACCATAATCCCTGAAATGCTGCTGCTACATGATCATGGGAAATTTTTCAGAGGTGGGCTACCACCCAGGTTCAGTCTTTTGGTCTCTGCAGTGGCATGGTGGCATAAGTGTTCTGGGGGGCGGGCCGGCACCTGGCCATTGCTTGCTGAGACCCTCTCCCAGAGGGTCGGAGTGGGTTCAAGCCATAGGGCTCTCAGAAATGAGGGGTTTGGAAACAGCCCCATTTGAGATAAAATTTGGGAAGGAGGTGCCCACATGGCAGACTGACGACTTGGTTGTGGACAGTGTAGAAGCAGGGAGTGGATGGAAGCTGGAGACAAAGACGGGTGCTTGGTTGCTGGTGTCATGAGCACAGTGTTGTGATGCTAGAGACTAGGAAGCTATGTGATGCCATTTTCACCTCCCCTGCAGATGTGCCTACACTGGTAGGCATGCCACATGGTAGCTGAACCACCCCAGTAAGCTAAGCAGCTCCACCTAGTGGAGAACAGAGTCATTACACCAAGTCCTGTCCAAGGCACAAACCAAGCCCTAGAGGACAATCACAAGTCTCTCCCACTGCTCAGTGTATGGACTATAAAGTGCTTCATAGTTTGACTTCTAGGGGAAACTGGATGTAATTTTGTTCAGATTTCATTCTGTTCGATGGTTCATCTATTCATGTTTTTTCTTTTCTTATTCTTGGATACAGAAAGATTAAAAAATTTATTTTTATTTTCTGTTTGTATAAAAAAGATTTTTTTTACTTTTGTCTACTATATTTTTGTAAAGTTTTTAGTATATTTTACATACTTCATTTTATTTTATTCTATTTTATTGTATACATTTAAAAATATTCGAATGTTTTCCTTATCTTATCTTTTCCTTTCTTTTCTTTTCTTTTCTTTTCTTTTCTTTTCTTTTCTTTTCTTCTTTTCTTTCCCTTTCTTCTCTCTTCTATCAAGCTTCTTTCAACAACCAGACCAAAACACACCTAGGATCTAGCTTCATTTGTTTTTTTGTGTGTTGTTTTTAATTTTTTTAATTTAATTTTTTTACTTTATTAATTCTTTTACATCCCCCAAAGTGATGAAATGAAGGAATTCACCACAAAAGAAAGAACAGGAAGAAATGACAGCTAGGGACTTAACACAGATATAAGCAAGATGTTTGAACCAGAATTTAGAATCACAATAATAAGAATACTAGCTGGGGTTGAAAAAAGCATGGAACCTCTTTCTGTGTAGATAAAAAAAAGTAAAATCTGGTCAGGATGAAATTAACAATGTTATAACTGAGGTGCAATCTCAAATGGTACCATGGCAGCAAGGGTGGATGAAGCAGATCAGCAAATTAGGGATACAGAGGACAAACTTACGGAGAATGATGAAGCAGAAAAAAAAAAAAACAACAGACGGAAACTAAGGCAAAAGAGCATGATATAAGAATTAGAGAACTCGACTCATTGAAAGGGAACAACATTCAAATCAAAGGGGTCCCAGAATATGAAGAAAGAGAAAAAGGGGTAGAAGGTTTATGGGAGCAAATCATAGTAGAAATTTTGTAACCTGGGGAAAGACACAGGCACCAAAATCCAGGAAGCACATATAACTCCCATTAGATTCAACAAAAACCGACCATCAATGGGACATATGATAGTCAAATTCAAAAAGTACATAGACAAGGAAAAAATTATGAAAGCAGCAAGGGAAAAAAAGTACTTAACCTATAAGGTAAGACTGATCAGGTTCACAACATATCTATCCACAGAGACTTGGCAGGCCAGAAAGGAGTGGCAGGATATATTCAACGTGCTGAATTGGAAAAATATGCAGCCAAGAATTCTTTATCCAGCAAGGCTGTCACTCAAAATAGAAGGTGAGATAGAGTTTCTCAGACAAAGAAAAACTAAAGGAGTTTGTAACCACTAAACCAGCCTTGCAAGAAATTGTAAGGGGGACTCTATGAAGGGAGAAAAGATGAAACAAAGCAAAAAATACCAAAAACAACAAAGACTAGAAAGGACCAGAGAACACCACCAGAAACTGCAACTCTACAGGCAACAAAATGGTAGTAAGTTCATATCTTTCAGTACTCACTCTAAATGTCAATGGGCTAAACGCTCCAATCAAAAGACATAAGGAAACAGCATGGATAATAAAACATCTTATCTATCTATATGCTGTTTACAAGAGACCCATTTTAGACATAAAGACACCTTCAGATTGACAGTAAAGGGATGGAGAAAAATCTATCATGCTGATGGTCAACAAAAGAAAGCCAGAGTAGACATACTTATATGAGACAATTCAGATTTTAAAATAAAGACTGTAACAAGAGATAAAGGGCTTTATATCATAATTAAGGGGTCTATCCACCAAGAAGATATAACAGTTGTCAACATTTATGCCCCCAACGTAAAAGAATCCAAATATATAAATCAATTAATCACAAACAAAGAAACTCATTGACAATAATAACATAATAGTAGGGGACTTCAACACCCCGCTTACAACAATGGACA
Organism: Leopardus geoffroyi; assembly: GCF_018350155.1. NCBI lineage: Eukaryota > Metazoa > Chordata > Mammalia > Carnivora > Felidae > Leopardus > Leopardus geoffroyi. The sequence goes on from NC_059334.1 coordinate 58,107,990, forward strand.
GATCATCTAAGCAGAAAATGAACAAGGAAACAACAGCTTTGAATGACACACTGGACAGGATGGACTTAACAGATATATTCAGAACATTTTATCCTAAAGCAGAGGAATACACATTCTTCTCAAGTGCACATGGAATGTTCTCCAGAAGATATCACGTACAGGGACACAAATCAGCCCCCAACAAATACAAAAAGATCTAGATCATACCGTGCATATTTTCAGACCACAACACTATAACTCGAAATCAACCACAAAAAATTTTGGAAGGACAACAAATACTTGGAGATTAAAGAACATCCTACTGAAGAATGAATGGGTTAACCAAGAAGTTAAAGAGGAAATTAAAAAGTACATTGAAGTCAATGAAAATGATAACACCATGGCCTGAAACCTCTGGGATGCAGCAAGGTGGCCATAAGAGGGAAGTACATAGCAATCCAGGCCTTCCTAGAAAAGGAAGAAAGGTCTCAGATAACCTAAACTTACACTTTAAGAGCTGGAAAAAGAACAACAAAAAACCCCAAACCAGCAGAAGATGGGAAAAAATAAAGATTAAGGCAGAAATCAATGCTATTGAAACAAAACAAAACAGAACAAAAAAGCAGTAGAACAAATCAATGAAACCAGGGGCTTGTTCTTTGAAATAATTAACAAAATTGATAACTCCCTAGCCAGTTTGACCAAAAAGAAAAAGACCCAAATAAATAAAATCAAGAATGAAAGAGGAGAGATCACAACCAACACTGCAGAAATACAAACAATAATAAGAGAATATTATGAGCAATTATATGCCAATAAATTGGGCAATCTGCAAGAAATGGACAAATTCCTAGAAACATATAAACTACCAAAACTTAAACAGGAACAAATAGAAAATTTGAACAGACCCATAACCAGTAAAGAAATTGAATTAGTAATCAAAAATCTCCCAAAAACCATGAGTCCAGGGCTGGATGGCTTTCCAGGGGAAGTCTATCAAACATTTAAAGAATAGTTAATACCTATTCTTTTGAAGCTGTTCCCAAAAACAGAAATGGAAGAAAAACTTCTGAACTCATTCTATGAGGCCAACATTACCTTGATTCCAAAACCAAAGACCCCAATAAAAAGGAGAACTATAGACCAATTTCCCTGATGAACAAGGATGCAAAAATCCTCAACAAGATATTAGCCAACTGGATCCAACAATAAAAAGATTTATTAATGGGACTTATACCTGGGATTCAGGCTGGTTCAATATCCACAAATCAATCAATGTGATACATCACATTAATAAATGAAAGGACAAGAACCACATGATCCTCTCAATAGTTACAGAGAAAGCATTTGACAAAATACAGCATCCTTTCTTGATAAAAAACCCTCAAGAAAGTAGGGATAGAAGGATCATACCTCAAGTTCATAAAAGCCATATATGAGAGACCCATCACTAATATCATCCTCAATGGGGAAAAACTGAGAGCTTTCCCCCTAAGGTCAGGAACACGACAGGGATGTCCACTCTTGCCACTGTTGTTCAACATAGTACTGGAAGTCCTAGCCTCGGCAATCAGAAAACACAAAGGAATAAAAGGCATCCAAGTCTCCAAGGAGGAAGTCAAACTTTCACTCTTCACAGACAACATGATACTCTATGTGGAAAATCCAAAACATTCCACAAAAAAACTGCTAGAACTGATCCATTTAAATCCAACTGCAGGATTTAAAATCAATGCATAGAAACTGGTTGCATTTCTATACACCAATAATGATGCAACAGAAAGAGAAATCAAGGAATTGATCTCATTTACAATTGCACCAAAAACCATAAAATACCTAGGAATAAACCTAACCAGGTGAAAAATCTATACAGTGGAAACTATAGAAAGCTTATAAAAGAAATCAAAGCACACACACACACACACACACACACACACACACACACACAAAAGGAAAAATATTCCATGCTCATGGATTGGAAGAACAAATAATGTGAAAATGTCTAATACCCAAATCAATATACATATTCAATGCAATCCCTATTAAAATAACACCATCATTCTTCACACAGAGCACATAATCCTAAAATTTGTATGGAACCACAAAAGACCCCAAAGAGCCAAAGCAATCATGAAAAGAAAACCAAAGCTGGAGGCATCACACTCCCAGACTTCAAGATGTATTACAAAGCTGTAGTCATCAAGACAGTATGGTACTGGCACAAAAACAGACACTCAGATCAATGGAACAGAATAGAGAATCCAGAAATGGACCCACAAATATATGCCCAACTAATCTTTGAGAAAGCAGGAAAGACTATCCAATGGAATAAAGACAGTCTCTTCAGAAAATAGTGTTGGGAAAACTGGACAGCAACATGCAGAAAAATGAACCTGGACCACTTTCTTACACCACACACAAAAATAAACTCAAAATAGATAAAAGACCTAAATGTAAATCAGGAGGCCATCAAAATCCTAGAGGAGAAAGAAGGCAAAAACCTCTTTAACCTTGACCGCAGCAACTTCTTACTCAACATGTCTCCAGAGGCAAGGGAAACAAAACCAAAAATGAACTATTGGGACCTCATAAACATAAAAACCTTCTGCACAGGGAAGGAAACAATCAACAAAACTGAAAGGTAACCAACAGAATGGGAGAAGATATTTGCAGATGACAAATCAGATAAAGGGTTAGTATCCTAGATATATAAAGAACTTATCGAACTCAACACCCATAAAACAAATAATCCAGTGAAGAATTGGGCAAAAGACATGAACAGACACTTCTCCAAAGAAGACATCTAGATGGCTAACAGACACATGAAAAAATGCTTAACACCACTCATCATTAGGGAAATATATATGAAAACCACAATGAGATACCACCTCACAATAGTCAGAATGGCTAACATTCATAACTCAGGCAACAACAGATATTGGTGAGGATGTGAAGAAAGGGGAACTCTTTTGCACTACTGGTGGGAATGCAAACTGGTGCAGCCACTCTGGAAAACAATATGGAGGTTCCTCAAAAGATTAAAATTGAGCTACCCTACAACCCAACAACTGCACTACTATGTATTTAGCCAAAGTATATAGGTGTACTGTTTCAAAAGGACACATGTACCCCAATGTTTATAGCAGCACTATCAACTATAGCCAAAGTATGGAAAGAGCCCAAATGTCCATTGACAGATGAATGGATAAAGAAGATGTGTGTGTGTGTGTGTGTGTGTGTGTGTGTGTGTGTGTACAATGGAGCATTACTCAGCATTCAAAAATAATGAAATATTGCCATTTGCAATGATTTGGATAGAAGTAGAGGGTATTATGCTAAGCGAAATTTGTCAGTCAAAGAAAGACAATATATGACTTCACTCATATGTGGAATTTAAGATACAAAACTGATGAACGTAGGGAAAGGGAAGCCAAAATAATATAAAAATAGGGAGGGGGATGAAACATAACAGACTCTTAAATATAGAGAACAAACTCAGGGTTGCTGGAGGGGTTGTGGGTGATGGGATGGGCTAAATGGGTAAGGGGCATTGAGGAAGACACATGTTGGGAAGAGCACTGGGTGTTATACATTGGGGATGAATCGCTGGACTGTACTCCTGAAATCAGTATTGCAGTATATTCTAACTAACTTGGATGTAAATTAAAAAATAAAAATAAATAATAATTAAAAAATTAAAACAGGAGCATCTCGGTGGCTTAGTCAGTTAAGAATCTGACTTCAGCTCAGGTTGTGATCTCAAGTCTGGTGGGATCGAACCCTGCATTGAGCTCTGTGCTGACAGCTCAGAGCCTGGAGACTGCTTTGGATTCTGTGTCTCCCACTCTCTCTGCCCCCTCCCCTGCTCACATTCTGTCTCTCCTTCAAAAATAAACAAACATTTGAAAAATTAAAACAAAAGAAAATAAAAGATAAAAACAAAACAGAACAAAAGTTATACACAAAGGTTTATAGCAGCCTATTCATAATCACCAAAAACTGGAAGCAACCAAGATGTCTTTCCATAAATGAATGGATAACCAAACTGTGGTACATCCATATAGTGGAATAGGAATAGTATTCAGTGACAAAAAGAAATGAGCAACCAAGCCAAGAAAGGCATGGAAGAATCTTAAACGCATATTGTCAAGTGAAAGAAGCCAGTCTGAAATGGCTACATACTGTGTGACTCCAAGTACATGACATTTTTGGAAAAGGCAAAAAACAGAAGCAGTTAAAAGAGCAACAACTGCCAGAGATTCAGTGGGAGGGAGTGGAGGAATGCACACGTGGAACCTGGAGGATTATTACGGCATTAAAACTGTTCCATATGAGGGGCGCCTGGGTGGCTCGGTCGGTTAAGCATCTGACTTCGGCTCAGGTCATGATCTCACGGTCCGTGAGTTCAAGCCCCGCGTCGGGCTCTGTGCTGACCACTCAGAGCCTGGAGCCTGTTTCAGATTCTGTGTCTCCCTCTCTTTCTGCCCCTCCCCTGTTCATGCTCTGTCTCTCTCTGTCTCAAAAATAAATAAATGTTAAAAAAAAATAAAAAAAAACTGTTCCATATGAAACTGTAATGGTGGATCTGTGTCTTTATGCATTTGTCAAAACCCATAGAACTTTATAAAGAGTGAGTTTTATTTTAAATTATGGACTGCAGTTAAGAATAATGTGTCAATATCGATTCATTAACCATAAAAAAAAAGTGCCACACTAATGCAAGATGTTAATAGAGGAAACTCTGTGTAGGGAGTAGTAAGTGGGAATGGGCAGGGTATAGGGAATTCCCTGTACTATGAGCAACTGCTCTGTAAATCTAAAAATGTACTAAAAAAATCTATTAACTATTTTCTTAAAAATTCAATTGGGGATCAAAAAAAAAGTGGAAGAAAATTTGCAATTTCCATTACTTAAAAAATAAATAAATAAAACCACTCTAATAATGGACCTGGATGTTAAATCTTCTGAGCCTGATAAAGACCGTCTACCAAAAATCCAGAGAAAACATACTTTATGATGAAAATTAAGTCATTCCCATTCAAGTGAAGAACAGACAAGGATGCCTTCTACTGTCCTTACCATTTAACACTGTATTGAAGGGTCTATTAACTAGTTCAAAAAATAAAAATTAAAAAGAAAAGCACACGGCTATTGGAAAGAAAAAAACAAATGTATCATTATTTGCAATAGAAAATCTAAAAGACATCATTGAAAAATTTTGGTAACTAGTGATAAAATTTATCACAGTAGCTACTTAAAAGACGAACATATGAAATCTACAGTGTTCTCAAATACTAAATACAACTAATTAGAAAATGTATTAAAAAGATGACATTCACAACACTAGCAAACCTGTAAGATCCTTGGTAATTAATCTATCCAAATGCACAGAAACTAGATGAAGAAAATTATGAAATCAGATTTTTAATTCATATTCATAAAGAAAAATATATTCACGATGGAATTAGACCTAAGCATTAAAAAAACTTTAAAAATCTAAGGAAAAAATAAATCGTTATGATCTTATGATAGGAAATGGTTTTCATCATACTGTACAGAAGAGAAAATAAATGAAATAAATGTATATGGAATAATACACATAGCTCTTAAAAACATGTTGAGCAAAGAAAGCAATTTGCAGAATAAGCAGGCTTTTTACTTCATATTTATATAATTATATATAATTTTCAATGATAGAATTTATGTACATCTTTAGAGCACATAAAGCAAAACAATAGATACTTTAGAGATTTTCCTGGCTTTAGTAAAAATATAAAAATAAATATAGTCTGGCAGCATGCAATCTAAAGTTACATAAGTGGTTATCCCTGGGAATACATGAGACTAATTAGCAGAACAGGTTGACTTCAATTTCATATCTGTGATGTTTCGTTTTATATAAAAATATCATAAGTGAAACTTTAAAACATTTTAATACTTATTAATTATGAGTATGGATACAGTAATTTTTCATATAATCATTTCTGCTGCTATTTCAGACTTATAAAATAAGACAGTCAGAGGACCCTATGAATGGCTCTTTAATTTATAATAAACCACCCTCTCATCTTAGAAAAAGAGTCAATAAAGAGTCTCCTTGGAACAAACTTCTACACAAAAAACTTTAAAGTTAAAGAAAACAAACAAACAAAACCCAGGCCAAAGTGAAATAGAAATTTTATAAGGAAATGGGTTCTTTTCTAAGGGTGGAATGGAGAGCTGACAATAGATGCCAACTGTTAGCATTTTCCTCCCTGGGAGCTAGATGTGGCCAACTCCACTGAGTACTTGTGAGGCATTATGGGCTAAGAACAGGGAAGTTATGAGTTCAATTAAAATTTGGTCGCAGAGTCTTTAAAATTAATTTGTTCTGCCTGCTACTAATTTCATTCTTGGCTACTAGACTGGTTATTTATTTGTTTGTCTCAATGAAAAGAGGAAGTGCTGCTCGTGGGGCAGATCGAACTGAAGTACACACGAGGGGCAAAGAATGGTCATGTATTAATGAACAAGACAGAGCTGATCCTGCAGAGGTTCTCAGCACGATATTCTCACTGCAAATTTATTTTTTAAATTTGATGACAATTTGAGTGAAGAACTGCACAAATGTCTAGGGTTTCTGTTTTCTTTTTTCCAGTTTTGATGGGTAGTTTTCTCACTTTAGAACTGGAAAGAACTACATGGTCCTAAGGACCTTCTCATTTACAGACTTGGAAACTGAGACCCAGAGAGGGTAAATCATTGGTCCAAGGTCATACAACTCATTACTGGGCTTCCTTCCAACCCCTCTGAAAATAATTCCATGTTCTAATTCTAAAATTATTCCACCCCTATTAAAAAGGCAGCTTTTAAAAGTCACCCTTTACACACCATAGCCTCTCTTGGCCACAGGAAAGACCTTGTCAGTGGGGTGGCAAGTGAACTCATTTGAACAGGGGAGGTAATTCCTGGCATCAGCAGTGTCTCTGGGCTTCAGCTTCCCCATAATATCTCTTATACACTCAGATTCCAGAGCTTGAAGAAGACGTGGCCACTTTCTGCTTCCTTTATGAGGAATGGTGATGCAGTCACCAGGAACAGTGGTGCTTTACTGTCATGTACCTGTAGTAGTTTACTCTCCACAACAAATCTCTCATTTCCATATATATGGAACGCATTGTGTTTGCCAAGCACATTTCATCTATAGTCTCATTTGAACCTCAAAACTTTCATGATACAAGTAAGTCAGGCCCTATCATCCCAAGTTTCCAGAGGAGAAGGTTGAAATGCAAGGAAGGAGTGCACTGAATTGGCACCAGAGACCAGGGCTCATGTTGGCATGCCCACCTTGAATTTTGGCTGCTAGCCATTCCCTGGGTCCTCTTTGCCCTGATACAGCCTTCCTCCCAGGTTGTATTGGGTCTGGGAGACACAGAATAACCAGTACTGGTACTGCCTTGGGAATCATAAGCCTGTGTGAAAGGGAGGGGAGCATAATTATCTTTTTCAAAGGATGCATAAGGAAAGTCACTGGAGGTAGCATGATAAAACTTGAATAATGGAAGGCTCAAGGGGTTCTGGTTTAGGAGGACAACATATGGACCAGTGGTTTTCACATCCCTGCTTCACTATAATCACTTGAAGTTGCTTTTCATTTATTCAAGTTTTGTTTAAATAGGTACTAGATTCACAGGGTTCAGAAATCAAAAGGAACAAAGGGTGTATGGTGAAAAGCCTCCCTCCCACCTCTATATCCTAGTGACCCAAATCTCTCCCTAGGAGGCCAAAAAAATGTTATCAATAATGTTAAGTAAAACATATATTTACTTCTTCTCTACGCACACATTTTTACACAAAAGAGAGTATTCTAGATACATTGTTGTTAGCTTTCTTTTTCTCACCTAAATAATACATTTTGGGAATTGTATCATATTAGTATACAAAAAACGTCCTCTTTCTTTTTTAAGCTATGTGGTATATAATACCATGCATATACCATGATTTTCATTTAACCAATTCCTTCCTAATAAACCATTAAGTTCTTTTCAATCTTTTGCTATTACAAACAAAGCTGCAAAAAATAGCCTTGTGCAATGGATTTCTAAGAGAACTAAGTTTTGTTCTAAGCTCTAATACTATGCAGCCATGTGGCCTTGAGCAATCAGTTAGTATTTTGACCTTTTAGAAATGGAAAAAATCTTAATGACCATTTGGTCTAGCATTTTCTTTTTTTTAATGTTTATTTATTTATTTATTTATTTATTTATTTATTTATTTATTTATTTATTTTGAGAGAGAGACAGAGTGTGAGTAGGGGAGGAGCAGAAAGAGAGGGAGACACAGAATCTGAAGCAGGCTCCAGGCTCTGAGCTGTCAGCACAGAGCCTGATGCGGGGCTCGAACTCACGAACCAGGAGATCATGACCTGAGCTGAAGTAGGACAGTTACCGACTGAGCCACTCAGGCACCCCAGTCTAGCATTTTCCCAAAGTATATGCATGGAACACTAGTCCCAAAGGGTGTACACCCTGCAACTTGATAGTCCAAACTAGATTCTGAGAAGACCATAATGAACAAAAAGTAATTAATCCAGGCTTTCACAAACTTGTTTAATAATGGGGTGACTTTTTTCAGATATTGATGGTTAATTTTATGTGTTAACTTGTTGAGTATTTTGGGATGAGATTAACGTTTAAATTGGTATACTCTGAGTAAGTAGAGTGTCTTCTATAATGTAGGTGGGCCTCATCCCATCAGTTGAAGGCCTGAGTAGAAAAAAAGATAGGCTTTCCCAAGTAAGAGAGAACAAGAGGAAGTCCAGCAGATGGCTTTGGACCTCATCTGCATCATCAGCATCTAGCACATGCTTGGACAGCTTGTTTTAAACACTAATCTCTCTAGGAAGATGATATAAACTTGTAAAATAAATTTTAAAAGATTCAAAGAACTCCAAAGAAAAGATTGAAGAGACTAAGGTATGATGAGTTGTCAAATAAATTGCCCCATGCTAACTACAAGAGGTTAGAGACAGATGAAGGTCATTTGAAATTTACAGAGGATGTGAGAATAATATTGGTCACAAAGGATGAGCAGATGCAATGGCAGAGGTGTGAATGTTAGACATTCTAGGAGTCAAGAAAACATAAGGCATGTTCTGGGCACATTGGAAACCAGTTTGACTAGGCCACCAGTCTTCACCAATAATCCTTTCATTCTCTCATTCAGTTCGTTATTGAGGATCTACTACGTACCAGAGACCATTCTAGGTACTGGGGATATACCAGTGAGTAAGACGAATTAATGCCTCTGTTCTCACGGAACTTACATTCTAGAAGGGGGAAAAATAAATAAATGTGTCAGAGTGGGGATAAATGTTATGAAGAAAAAAATAAAGCAGGATAAAGGAGTTACAAGGAGCATTGGCCTGGGGGAAAATTGCTCTTTTACAAAGTAGCCAGGGAAGGCCACTTTGGTCAGCAGACATTGGAGCAGAGTCCTGAAAGAAATGAGAGTCGTGCAGATTTCTGGGGGAAGAGTATTGTACACAAAGGAAAAAGCAAATGCAAACACCAAAGATGAGAACGTGACTGTCATATTCAAGGAACAGTAAGCAAGGGAGGAGGACTGCACAGGGGGTAGGAGGGTAGTAGTAGGAGAGCCAGTTAACTTGGGCCTATAGGTCAACTTAAGGGCTTTAGTTCTAGGTCAGATGAAGAGACACTGAAGGATTTTGAGCAGAGAAATGGTAGGATACCTCTAGCTGCTTATTGAAAATAAGCTATAGGAAGAACAAGGAGATCTTGCAATAGTCTGGGGAAAAATAAAAATTGTTTTGAATTTTGGTAGTAGTAGTGGAAATGGTTAGAAGGGTTTGGAATCTAGATATATTTTGAAAGTAGAACTAAGAGGATTTGGTGATGGATTGAATGATGGTAGTGTAGGACAAAGTGTTCTGTACAAGGAGGGAAAAATCCTGGGTTCTGGTCTGTCTTGTTACTATTTGGTCCCATGACTTTGAGTAGCCCACATAACCTCTTTGGGCCTTACTTACCCCACTTGTAAAATGGGGTCATTAATTTCTTGCCTGGAGTTAGGGGCATCAAAATTAGCACTCCATTATTTACTCTTTTGTATTTCTTGCTATAGTTTCATGTAAAGAACTGTATGTTCCCTACTACATTGTAAATTTCTTAAAAGATGGGACCTTGTCTAATACCTCTCTATATCATCCAGTGTTAATCAACTGATTGAGAATAAACAATCTTCAAATAATATAGTACTGCCCACTACCTCTTTTATTTTTCTGTGAATCTTTAAATTTAGTCCTTAAGAACAAGCTCCAGTTTCAAAAAGCAAGAAAGGAAAGGGAAAGAGGAAGTTACAAATCAATAGTTACTACGTTGAGGGAGGTAGATTAGTTAAGAAAGGCTTACTAAAGAAGTTGAAAGTGTGACATGGGAACTTAACTTTAAAGGAGAGCTAATGGGAATGCAAGCTGGTGTAGCCACTCTGGAAAACAGTATGGAGGTTCCTCAAAAAACTAAAAATAGAACTACCCTATGATTCAGCAATTGCACTACTAGGCATTTATCCACGGGATACAAGTGTGCTGTTTCAAAGGGACACATGCACCCCCATGTTTATAGCAGCACTATCAACAATAGCCAAAGTGTGGAAAGAGCCCAAATGTCTATTGATGGATGACTGGATAAAGAAAATGTGGTATATATATACACAATGGAGTATTACTCGGCAACCCAAAAGAATGAAATCTTGCCATTTGCAACTACGTTGCAATGGACCTGGAGGCTATAATGCTAAGTGAAATTAGAGAAAGACAAAAATCATAAGACTTCACTCATATGAGGACTTTAAGAGACAAAACAGATGAACATAAGGGAAGGGAAACAAAAATAATATAAAAACAGGGAGGGGGACAAAACAGAAGAGACTCATAAATATGGAGAACAAACTGAGGGTTACTGGAGGGGTTGTGGGAGGTGGGATGGGCTAAATGGGTAAGGGGAACTAAGGAATCTACTCCTGAAATCATTGTTGCACTATATGCTAACTAATTTGGATGTAAATTTAAAAAAATAAATAATTAAATTAAAACAATAAAAATAAATAAATAAAGGAGAGCTAAGATTTTGTAAGATAGAGAAGGGAAAGAAAAAGAAAGGCATCCCAGGGAGAAGAAATAGCACTATATGAACATGCATGCTGTGGAAAAAGAACCATTGCCCCAAATGGAGCACAACATGCCCCAGGGTAAGAAAGGTAGAAGAACAGAGAGGGGCAGATCTGAAAAGTTAAGTGGCATTTAGATTATGATAAACTCTGTATGTTGTTCTAAAGTGTTAACATTACCAAGGAGAAAATAGGAAGTTATCTTTAGAATGTGATCACCATGACAGCAAATTCTTCTGCCTATTTTGTTCTCTATTGTATTCTTAGTGTCTATCACATGTCTGGCACATAGTAGGTGTTCATTAAATAGACACCAAGTGAATCACTGTTTTTAAACATAAAAATGACATAACCAGATAGTATTTTAGAAAAATAACTGGTGGGCACCCAGAAGGCACAGTCGGTTAAGCATCTGACGTTGGCTCAGGTCATGATCTCACAGTTCAGGTGTTCAAGTCCCACATCTGGTGAGCTCAAGCCCTGCTTCTGGTGAGCCTTGCCTCTATCTCTCTCTCTCCCTCTTTCTCTCTCTCTCTCTCTCTCTCTGCCCCTCATGGGATTCTCTCCACCCCCACCCCCACCCCCACCTCTGCTCCTTTGCTCACTTGTGCCCTCTCTCTCTCTCTCAAAACAAACAAACAAACAAAACAACCGGCAACTGATTGGAAGGGCCTGGGAAGTGAGATAGAAAAGGGGCAGGGAGAAAAGAGGCAGCTAGTTAGTAGATTATTGACAGTCTAGGTGAGAGTCAGTAGGCCAGGTATACAATGTTCTTAAATATAATCAATAGGAACTTTGTTGAATGAATTTAAATAATTGAATGCTAATAACAACTACATTTTCTTAAAAAATATTAGTATGCAGGGGTGTTTGATAAATATTTATAAGTCTAATGTAGGAAAGCCATTAATTCTACATCATCTAATCTGCTTTGTTGGCTGAGTGATCAATCAATGTGCAATGACTATGATACTAAAACTGCTGTAACTGATTCATTTACTTTGGAGAATAATATTCTCTACAATGTATGCAAAATAGTTAATCCTTTCTTGCAGTGATGCCTGGTTTACATAATTCTTTTTTTATTTTTTGAGAGAGAGAGTGTGAGTAGGGGAGAGGCAGAGGGAGAAGGAGAGAGAGAATCCTAAGCAGGCTCCATGCCCAGCCTGGAGCTTGAGGTGGGGCTCGATGGATCTCAGGACTGTGAGATCATAACTCCAGCCAAAATCAAGAGTGGATTCTTAACCGACTGAGCCACCCAGGTGCCCTTACAAAATTCTTAGGACATGATATCAGAGTCATAAAATTGCAAAAGGTGAGAATGCAAAGGGATTATTTGTGAAAATATTAAGGATGTAGAGGAAATCCTTAAAATAAAAAAGAATTTTCAATGGGACTAGAGAGCGAGTAAGAAAGAGAGTCCAGGTTGAGGAAGAGTAAGAGCTGAGGAATAAAAATTAACAAGAATATGAGAAAAGATAGGAGACAAGACAAAGAAAGTGAAAGAGGTCAGGGTTGAGAGGCATTCAGAGAGGACTCGAGTAGAACTAAATATTGGTCTTACATAAAAAAGGACATTCAAGTAACAGGATACTGGGGATGCAAACAAACAATCAGACCGAGGTAGCTTTAAATCCTGAGCCTTGCCTTCCTCATTGTTAAAAAGGGGAAAACAGTACCAACATTCCATGGTGGTTGTGAGGATTAAGTGAGATGATAAACATGAAGTACAAGGCACATAATAAAGTATGTGACACATATAGCTATTAATTTCATCAGGAAGAAAGCAAAGGGCTGTTTCTGTAAGTAAAAACAACTTAGGAAAGGTTAACCTGAAGTAGTAGTCAGAAAGGGGAATGTGCTTGAAATTTTGGGAGCAGAACAGAATCACACTAAATCATGCTATTAACTTCTTATTCCTTCATGCCCCTTGCTGTACCAGGGTGGATAGATATTTGATAATAATCCCAACAAAGTCAAGCATTTTAATAAAAATTTTAAAACAGAACAACAACAAAAAAAGGCTAAAAATGGTTATAAGAAATTAGGGCTGCCTACCTAACTTGTGGAGTCTAGTGCAAAATGAAAATGCAAGATCCTTTGTTTAAGAATTTCAAAGGTGACACAGAGCATTAAACCAAATGCAAGGCCGTTCTGAGCACAGAGCCCTCAGTGACTGCATAGGTCACAAAGCCATGAAGCCAGCCCTGCAAGGGATAAACCATGCTGGTAAAGTTTATGTCTAAGGCTCTAAAAGTACAAGCCTGGGGCCCTTGGCAATGAGAATATTCAAGAAGTGTGTCAATTAACTGTGAAGGTTCTGGGGTCTTGAGATACATGGCATAGAGGCACTAGTCACAGTGCCAGCTGGCCCTGAAATGCTGGTTGATGGCCAACTGACATTAGAAGAGTTGGCACTAACTGCTTTTGGGACCTGCATGAAATATAATCATTTCCTGCCTCCTTGATTTTTCACATTTTAGTTAATTAAGTTACCACTTGAGGACATAAAGTAAGCCAGCGATTTAATTTTTAAAAAACCATTCTAGGACACGTAAAACTTTCATTCTGGACCACCTGAGGTGGGTACATTTCCAGCTAATATGAAGGAGGTGGCATTTCTCCCCAAATCCAACATCTCCTAATGTGGATACTAAAGGCAAGCTTAGCCGTGGGAAAACTGGTCACATTTTAAGGGGTAAGTTTGTTTTTAGCATTCCCACTTTTCATCTCCCTTTAACTGTCCTCCTAGTGAATGCTAACAAAAATAAAAGCCCTTTTAGAAAATGCACTGTAAATAGTTTCAACAGTTTCAATCTACCAGAGACAAAAGATAAAGACAGCAAGCACACTTGGGTATTGTTATTTCCCTACTGTTTTCGTTTTCCTATCTTTTTCCTGTTCCTGTTCTTCTGCTCTTTTATCTTCTACTTCACCTTCTTATTTACTTCAATCCAATGTAAATGTAATACCTGATTACAAAGTACCTCATTGTGTCACCACAAAATTGATTAGACAGTGAACCAATCTTGTTTCCAATCCATTTACAGATGCTTATTTCACCTCTTTGGGTGGAATATGAAAAAGCAGCATCATTATTATAGTGACATTTGGCAATTACTTGTTTTGCTTCTACTTAGAATTGTATCTAAAACTAAAATGGAACCTAGAGGTGACTCTGCTTAAGCACCTAATTTCACAGACTAAAAACAACTTCAGAGATAGACCTTTCCAGGGTAAACCCAGGCACAGGTGGAGAGCACGACTGGCATACAAGCCAGTAAACTGTACCACAGGACTAAACAGAAAGAGCACAGAGCTGTCAACTAGCAGGTACTCAATAAGTATGTGTCCAACTGAGTAAAGAAATACAAGAAGACATGAAATTCTAGAAACCTAGGTTCTAATAAATGCTCTGCTAGTAACTAAATATACTAAATGGTTATATAATTAATGATAAATATAAATTATAAAGTAGTAGAGATGTATTATAATAAATTATAAGCAAAGTTATAATTATAATAAAGATAACAAAGATAAAATAATTATATATGAAGATAATAAAAGCATTGATTATAGATAAAGATAAACTGATTAAATGCTTTTACCTTTCACAACCTCTTTTTCATCATCTACAAAATAAAATAATATTGTTTTGACCAAAAGCAGAGTTCCAGGAACAATACTCTTAATACATGTGCTATACATAATTTTTATTAATTATATAACAATCTAACTTTAGTAAGACTGTTGAAAAGTTTAAAGGTATTGTATTTGAAGTTATTCTTTTCTGGAGATCCTGAAAACACTGTGGCCTTGAAACTTCGTGTTTTATCCTCAGGGGCGAGTTGGGTGGGAGGGGCGAGTTGGTTTATCCTCAGGGCCAAGGTATGGGGAGACAGTTCACCACTTTGTTAAAGGTGTGCTTCAGGAGTAAAGCACGTGTTTTACAGTGTGATCAGGGAAGGTCTCTGAAAAACAACCCTGTATTATCATTGTGACACTTTTCTCCCAGTTGAGACAGATTCACATTCAACATTTGTCAAATGTCCTCCATTTACAATGGTCTGTATTTGATGTTAGGTTGAACCACACGAAATTGCCCTTCTTGTGGGTCAAGAACAGTCAACGTTGGCAATTTTATATGGCTCAGCCTAATACTTTAACGTGTTATCTCCCTTTTCTCTTACAATTATGCTACAAGGTATATGATGTTACCCTCATTTTACAGATGAAGAAGTGAAGGCTCAGAAAAATTAAATTGATTTGCCTAAGGGTCTACAACTTGTTAATAGCAGATTATAGGTAGAAACCTAAGATCTCTGGATTTCAAGTAGGATGGTATTTCTTCTGTACTACAAAACAATACAACAATTTAAAAGACAGTGATTCAACAATGAAATAAAATTGGGTAGGGCATTGGGAAGATTGAGTGGGTTGAGAAGCTCTAAGAGTTCCAAAGAAGTTGAGAAGTAAAGAAGTGAAATAAAATAACAATTTCCTACAAAAATATATCAATTCCCTTCCTCCTGGAGACAATGCAATTGTAACTTCAATAATGTGTGTGCCTTGGGCAGAGAGCACAGGAGACAAGCAACAGCTACCACATGACTTGAGGGTTCCAGGAGGCAGTAAATGATTATAATCTGAGGAAAGGGAGGTAGAGACAGCACTGAGGGGAGAGAAGAGGAAGTGATGAGACTGGGAGGGAGTCAAGAGGATTTTCCTGTCTGTCTGCTAAACTCACTCACAGTGTAGCTCTTGGAAAACTGAAGTTGAGTACAGAAGCAAGTGAGCAAAAAGCAACTGTTAATTGAATAGATTCTGAAAAATGAGGTTGTGCCGGATTAATCAGCATCTTTTTGCAATCTGTCCACTAAATCTGATATTAGGGCTATGCGTTGTTTTCTGTTAATTAAAATTCTTAGTACAACTGCAGGAAAAATGCTTTGTTCTTACAGATATTCCCAGGAGTGTTGGAAGGAGAATGTGCCAGCTAAAAATATCCCATGAATCTGAGGGAGAAATTCATAAAACTGTATGGATCATGATCTTTGACAAACATGTCAGTGCCTTTTGTTCTCTCACACCCAAACTCTGGTCCAGGAAAAATAAAATAAGATAAAATAAAATGTCTTCAGATAGTCATATGTGTCTTCCGTGTGTCTTCTCCATTTCTCTCTCATGATTTAGTGAACACTAATCGCATACAAAACACTATGTGAAGTAATGGAGGAGGGACTAAGAAAGAACCACAACCCTTTTCTGTCTCTTGTTACACAAGAATAAGTTAATTTACATTATGATCGTTGGGCCTTTATGTGTTCTACTTCAAAAGCATTTTATTTATTTTTTTTTTTAAATTTTTTTTTTCAACGTTTATTTATTTTTGGGACAGAGAGAGACAGAGCATGAACGGGGGAGGGGCAGAGAGAGAGGGAGACACAGAATCGGAAACAGGCTCCAGGCTCTGAGCCGTCAGCCCAGAGCCCGACGCGGGGCTCGAACTCGCGGACCGCGAGATCGTGACCTGGCTGAAGTCGGACGCTTAACCGACTGCGCCACCCAGGCGCCCCTCAAAAGCATTTTAAATGAGAACTTGGGGGCATGAGTTAGTAGTGTGGTGTGAGGGCAGGAGGAAGAGATGTCCAAACCTAGTTCTTAACATAGGGTCTTTGGATTCCTTATGAGGTCCAAGGATGGGCTTCAAGGAATCCATAAAAGCCTTGAAAACTTGTCTAAAACTGTGCGTGTATTTTGGCGTATACACATGCATTTTTCTAAGAAAATCGATAGTTTTCATCAGAATTATAAAAGGATTGATTACCTTAAAAGGTACCCTATACCCAAAGAAACAGCACTAGAGATTTGGCTCCTGTGATAAGTGGATAAGGATCTGGGAAATCTCTTTAGATTTAGAGGTCCTTCCTGAGATTTTGAGTTCCACCAGCCCATAGACTGCGCCCTCACTAGGTTGGTTTTCTTAAGCAAAGGAAGATTGCTGCTGCTGGTGATACCACTGATTTTGCCCTGTCTGGAGTAGAGGCTTTATGCTCTCCTTATGGCAAAACTCTGCTCTTCGTGAAATAAAAACGTCCCCCGTGCCACTGGGAAATCACCCATCTCTTCACTCTGGGCATGCCAGATATCCAGAAGGGCATTTTCCAAACCCAGCTGGCCAACTTCCTCTTCACCCCCCTCCTAGTCTGTTAGGCTAACCCCAAGGTTTACAAAATTACCCACACAGAACAGGAAATGCAAATGTTAAACTGCTCATAACGTTTGGCCATATTTTTCATGTGATTCACATTAAAGCATCTTATGTAAAAGTTGAACAAGCATTGAAAAAAAGTATACTAATTACAATGTAAGTGAATTGTTAAGAGTTATAGAAAATTTGAATTCCTTGACTTCTATAGGCCAAGTTTGGAACTTTAACATAAGTGTTTGTTGGTGGTGGTGCTTTTGTTACTCTTTGTTTCCTTTTATTTACATGAAATGAAGTGGGAATAGAGAGGGGAACAAAAGAAAAATGACAGGAAACAGCCATCCACCTCCGCACCAAAATACCAGCAGAAAACCACAGTTATGCTGCCATCTAACAGTATATTCTGTTTAAGAAACTCCCTGATCCCAGAAACAGCCATGTAACTCTAGACTATAATGAAATTACATCCTGCACATGCTCAAAACCATCCTCCATAGCTTCTAATGACATAAATTTTGTTGTTGTTTTTCTTTGCTTTCTTGAACTCTCAGAGGAGATTTTGTTTTAGAAAAGAGCCTATGGCTTTCAGAGAAGGTGGTGATGGTGATGATGATGGACACAGACATGGTAATAGAAGTTTATCAGGACCTCTAGTTTCAGCTGCCATTAATTGGGAGCTGGGACAGAAGTGCCTGACCATTTCTTATCAAAGAGAGGAGAAAGCAGCCACTTAAGGAGAACAAATGTCTGTCAGGGTAAATGATTCACGCAGAACACTCAGCCCTTTCCAGTGTGACAGTAGCTAGGCTCACTCTCAATCTGTCATCAAGGGACTGGTCATTTCTAAATCTCTTAAGAGAAAAGATTAAGATGCTCTTGGAATCACATACGTGCATTCAATTCTACTTTGCAAACCTTCAAATGGTGAGTATTCCTTGTTTAATTTTTCCAAGAAAAAGGTTAAATACTAAATAATGATAGTAACATAATAACTTTTGTACGGATATCAAGTTTCAAAAGTATTGCTCACAAAGATCATCTGAGATGAGAATGTAGAATATATTACCAGAAATTGAAAATTGGAGATGTCTTCAAATATTTCTATAATTTTCCCAGATGCTATTCAGGTAGGGTTTGCCCTTGGAAATCAGAGTTTTGATGGTGGTAAATATAACAATGGTTCTATGAGATTCTGGGATCCAGTCACTTGTGAGGTTACCATGTTCTGTAATCCTAGAATCCAAACTCCCAAAGGAGTATAATCAACACTCCATGTAATCTGAGGAATACAATCAAACAGACGTGCTTACTGCACAAAGTAAGACTGAAAGTCAAACATCCACATTGAGGTAATACAGCTCTCAAAGGGATCAAATGACACCAGAGACAAATGTATCAAGTTGTTGTGGCAACTGATCCAAAGTGTGGTCCAGCTGTTCCCAGTCTGTTTTCCCAACATCAGAGGCTATTCACTCAAGGCAAACCATAAAAATACCTCCTTGCTCATAAAAAAAGACATTCTCTGACTTCTACGCCAGATTGTTCATCTCCTCAGGCCATGGTCTGCCTTTCCCCATTCTTCTGTTCATCAGTGTAGGATCTGGGGAGAAGCCTGCCAACAATTACACTTGGGTTCCCTAATTCAACAGAAAGGCAGGTTACCTCAGAAGAGCAGAGGAACATGTGATTCATCCACCCACAGCCACACACAAACTCAGTTCTCATCTTTTAGGCCCACTGCTTTGGACCAGGTGTTTATACACATCCTGTCGGGGCAAATGCTTTCAAAGTACGTTCAAGGGGAAGCTGATCTATTTCTTTTTTTCTCTATAAAGTAGATTACAAAATACACCTATTAAAAAGAACTGGTGAGGGAAATAGTATAGTGATAGAGTAAGCACTCTTCTCTGTGAACAGACCTCAGTTAAATCCTGGATCATCACTTATTAGCTGTGAGTACTTAGAAAAGATACCTGCTCTCATTTTGCCTTGTCAGGGCAATACTTCTGAGACTATAATGTGCATATGAAACACCTGGGGACCTTATTAGAATGCAGATTCTGACTTAGTAACTGGCCTGTGTTGAGGCCCAAGAGTCTGCATTTGTAACAACTCCCAGGAGATGCTAATGCTGCTGATCTGGACCACACTTTGAGTAGCAAGGTAGTCAGGTCTTTCAGGGATTTAATTTTATATAAAACAGCTAAAACAACGTTTGGCAGATGGAAGGCTTTCAGTTAGTGCTCTTCCCTTTTATTTTCATCATGCTCACCCCACACAATATATCACACAGAACACTATGTATATAGAGCTTCAATTTCTCCAAGGATTTGCAGTTTGAGACAGCCAAAATGGGATTCTAATAACATAAAATCTTTCATTCTTTTTTTCTGAAATGAAAAGAGACATGGAAAGGAAAAATGGTTCGGCTGGCTGGAAATATTGGAAAGTCCTCCCTAGAAGGTGGCTGTACTTTTGACTGTAGTGACCTTTCTGATAATAAACAATGAAGGAGAGATAAAAGAGCTGGAGACATGGGAACAGTGGTCACATCTCCCATTTAGCTTCCAAAAATTTTAAGATAACACAGTTTAAAGCTTTTTCATGCCTGTTGCCAAGGAAGGAATTTATTCAGAGACAATAAATATATATATATATTTTTTACCTCAAAGTAGTATGTATAAAAGTCAAGAGTATGTGTGGAAGAAAACCAGTTTCAAAAAGGCACCATTCCACTCATGTGCTATGTAGATGAATCATTTTGAAAGATTCTGCAACATATTGAACATTTAGAAATGTGACTGCCATAAAAAAATTGAGCAATCATATGATCGAAAGTTACTAAACACTCCTGATTGTAAGTATTATGCTAAACGCATTACATGCGTCATCGCATTTATCCTCAGAGCAATCTTCCATGGTGGGTAATTATAGAACATCTAAGACCCACTCACACCTTGGAGATCTTGATTTAGCTGTCCCTTCCACCTGGAGCACACTTCCTTAGGGTGTCTGCTTAGCTGACTCCCTCACTTCTTTCATATCTTTGCTCAAATGCCACATTCTTGAAGATCACTCTATTTAATACTGTGGTTTGCTCTCCACTCGCCCCCCCCCAGCACTTCCTTTATTCATTTAAACCCTATTTAAGACTCAGTGCAGCTAAAGGTCTTGTACATGATAAATAAGTGTTAGAGCCCGAATTTAAAACCAGACTGTCTGACTCCAGACTAGCCAAAAACTTGTTTAACAGAGGAATAAAGAAAGTAAGCGTGAGGAAGCTGGCATCCACACTTTTCCATTTCCCATGAAGTTGCCAACTAGCATTTCCCCAGGGTGGGCTCCAGGGTGATTGAGACAAGGACGATTGGGACCTGGCACAAAGATAGAAGGGGTGATCCTGGGATTTCAAGCCTCGTAAGTCTCTAAAAGCAGCCCATTTAATGCCCATACATTTAACAGATGCCCTTGATGTAATGCACATAATGTGCCTGGGCAGCTTTAATGAATGACAGATGTTATTAGCTATGCACAAGGCCCTGGACCAGTGTTTTTCAAACTTTTCCTCCTTAGGCAAAGGAGATACCTGTGGAAACCTGGAGATAATGCCGTGCCTTTTTTGGGGTTTTGCATATGTGTGTACACTCCAAATGAGAAAGGAGTAGTCCAAATCAACAGTAGCCATGTAAGCCAGTTACCCCGGTAATGGCTGAGGTAAAGAGAGCCACTAATGGAGGCTACACAGCCTTCTAGAATTAGGTTGAGAGAAAAGCTACAAATACCCCTTTGGCTGATGATAAGGAACCTACTACCTGTGTCATAGGTATTACGCCTAATTTACAAAAGAAGTCATTAAGGCTAATGAGGTTCTGACCAACTTGCTTAAGTTCACACAAACAGTAGGTACTAAGGATTTGAATGCAGTCTGCTAGGCAGCAAAATCTGTGCTCTGGATCACTTCTGTAAAGAACTTCACATAAAGTTTGCCCCCAGAAAATGCTCAATTAAAATTAAATACACACACATGCACACACGCACACACACACACACAAACACACCACACACATGCAGCTGTGTATATATAGTCTTCCTAACACAAAGAGCTCTTTGAATTTTCAATTCACTTTACAAAGTTCTCTTTCTCTCTCTTCCTTTTTCTCTAATTTTGTTTGCAGCCCAGTTCCATATGTCATTTATGGCTTTCTTCCCTGCTTATCCTTTCCTTTTTAAATCCTCTACAGCAGATATTTGTCTAGCACAGCTCTCTCGAGCCCACAAGGATTTTCTTCCAATTGTCATCCTTACTTCCTCCACCAGGAGCACCTCTCCCATTCTCCCTCCTCTTCTGGAAGGAGAAAAAGCATGGTTTCCAAAGTGATCACTAGAAGGATAAACTCTTTGCTAACTAGACTCCTACTAAGCTCCCCAGGGGGCAGGATCGTGTCTCTCCTTTCTCCCTAGTGTATCCATAGTATCTAGCAGTGCCTGAACCTGGTAGGTGCTCAATAAATATGTTTTGAATGGATTAATCAATAAAACACAACAGGATTATTCCACAGAACCACCCAGTTTCCTCCTTTGGCTGAAAAGACCATAAGCCAAAGCCTTGGAGCATCTGCAGAATGCTATAAAAATGTTCAGTAATAGAATATGTGCTAAGCATCTGTATATAGTGGACACTTTCAAAAGCACAGAGAGATGGAGAAGGATCACAGAAAGACAGAAGGGGAAGGAAGAAGGGAACTCCCATTTGTAAGAGCTCAGCCTATTGAGTGTACTGTGCAAAGTGCTTTTCATGCATGCCTCACCTAGCCTTCTCAACAGTTCTATGAGGTAGGCATTAGCTCCACTTAATAGAGGGGAAAACTGAAGGATCCCTCTGAAGGATTTACTTCTTCCTCAAGGCCACAAATCTACTAACGGTCAGAGGGATTTTGTCCAGGACTGTTTGACTTCAAAGCCCTTGTTCTTTCTAACAAACCATAATGCACAGCTCCATAGGTTATTTGCTTCCAAAATAGTGTTTTAAATAAGTTTTAACACTCTTAAAACACTCTTATGATTCACTTACATTGTTAAATCTTGCTTCTATATTTTTTCTAAATAGGGCCCACATTTCATTAGCACTCTTTTCTCTAAAATTGAGTATTGATATGATGGATTCCTTCAATTTTTCCTTTTAAACAGAATCTCTGCTTAACAAGTCATTCTAATGTCCCATTACCCGTGAATTTCCAATAGATGCTATTCTCAGAGTCATTTTGCTCACATTTACTTATATTGTAGGCAAATCTATAGTTGCACTTGCAATGACTTTTTTTAATGTTCATTTTTATGCTTTTAAATGTAGCTAAAAATCTAAATTATAGAATTGATCTCTTAAAATTGATCTCTTTAAGCCTACAGCTGTAGTAGACTCACCATATTTCGTTTTTCTGCAACAGCAGAAGTGAGGAATGATATATATAAGTGCAGACTAAGACCAACAAGAGAAAAGTGCTGACTTCTCTATAAGAGAAAAACTTATTGAAAATTAGATGACTTAAAGTTTTAACTCTGACTACAAGGGGCAGGAATTTTCTGAAGGCCAATTCCCAGGTTAATTTTTCTTACATCTTTTCTCCCATCCACATGTCAGAAAAGAAGCTTCTGAAGAAAGTTTTATGCCAAAAACCCTGGTAATAAATGTATTCTTAGAGATCAGATCTAGGCAGTCAATCTTGATGGCAGTGGCTTCCAGCTTTAGAGTGTGACCAGCATCACCCAGAGGGCATATTAGGGCACAATGCTGGGTCCCGGCCAGTGGCTCTGGGATGATGTTTGAGAATTTGCATTTCTAACAAGTTCCCAAGTGCTGCTGCTGCTGCTGGTCTAGAAGCACACACTGTGTGCTCTCTGCAGTTTAAGTGCCCAGGGGCTACTGATGCTCAATTAGAAAGCTCCAGGGCAGTAGTTCCTAACCCTTACGAAATGTCAGAACCAACTGATGAGCTTCTTAAAAGTACTGATGTCTGGGAAATGCAGCCATAGAATTTTATCCTGTTGGTCTCTGCTATCGCTCACACAATGAGAACACCTGGGCTTGCCTAACTTGACAAATACTAAAAATGGATTTCATATCTTTTCAGAAATTAATTTTCAAATTTTATCTAAGAATAATCTGAAAGGTTACTTACTTATAAAATGGGAATATTATTTTTTCCCAAGATGATTGTGAGAATGAAACAAGATAAAATATATAAATATCCCAAAATAGTGTGCGGACCATTACAGGCATACAACATTATTTAGTAGTGTTTTCCCTTCATGGTTCAGCACACTTTTCATGACTGCCAATAAAAGGTTCACTTAAAAAACAATCTGAGAGAAACAAAAGAGCAGACAGCAGAATTTCAGGTTAAATATGGTGGTTTCCTGGGGCACCTGGGTGGCTCAGTCAGTTGAGTGTCTGACTCAGCTCAGGTCATGATCTCGTGGCTTGTGAGTTCAAGCCTCATGACGGGCTCTGTGCTGCAGCTCAGAGGCTGGAGCCTGCTTCAGATTCTGTGTCTCCCTCTCTCTCTGCCCCTCGCTTGCTCACATTCTGTGTCTCTAAAATGAATAAATGAATAAATGTTAAAAAATTAAAAACAACGACAACAACAACAACAACAGGTATTTACTGAATTCTCTCCCAAAACCCCACTAAAACAATGGCAATGCGACCAAAAAAAAAAAAGAAGAAAGAAAACCAAAAGGACATTCACCTACATGGTCTCAAAGAACAGGACAGAAAAAGATCACAATAAAGATGTTATTAGAAAACAGAAGGAAGAGGAGGCTGAATTCCCTATCAGTCCCCAGAGCTGGAAGCACAAGGTGTCACCAGGAATAGAAGGGATAGGTGAACTGAAACAGGGCAATTGAAAAACAACTAGATTGTCAGATCCCTACCCTTATGCTACATCAGTGGTTGTTCAAATGTGGTCCAGGGACTCTTGGGAAGCCCCAGGGCCCTTTCGGGGGGGTCCATGAAATCAAAACTATTTTCATAATTACACAATTATTTGCCATGTTCACTATCATTTTACCACAAGTGTATAGTGGGGTTTTCCACAGTTCATATGATGTGACAGTGTCACTGCTTTGGTGATTAATGAAACATATAACTCATATTTTCTTGTTTTCTATTCTAGACTTTTCTAAGGGATATTTTTGGTGTATAAGTACATATGTTTTCAAAAGTTAACTCAGTTTGTTCTCAATACTTCTACTGTATTCTTTATAATCTATTTTCTATTATACCTTCTGTAACCTGTGTAACCCCATCATCATTCAATAAGTTATTTATAAATTCTAATGCTTTTCTTATGACTATGGAAATAAAAACACTTTGTTGTCTTGTGTTGCAATCACATTTTAAAATTATTTTGAAGACTTCTCTAAATTTTAAATTTATAAAAAGCATCTTAAAGAGTAGGTAATCATACTGCATGTGGTGCACCACATGGCTGAGGGACTGATAGAGTCTGTACAATCGATATTACTGAATGCCTGCTGAATGAAGTCGGTAAGTTAGTGAAAGAAATCACCCTAGTGCCACTTCTCAACAATTCAGGAATTTGTTAAATTAAAGATCTAGCTGCAAAGGTGAAGACAAAGTTAATATCTCAGAATATTAATGTCTGTATAAGCCTAAAGATGAAGGTTTTTTTCTTGTATCCATCTAATGTCAACACCAACTAATCATTGATAAAGATCTTCTTTCATGGGAATGACACTAAAATATACTTGGTGTATTGGCACTACATATAGATAGATGAAATATAGAAAGCGTTAGATAACTTATTTGGTTCTCATTTGTATTGGAAAAACTATGTTGACATTTGAACTGATGGTACAAAAGCAACAGTGGACAAAAGTACATAATCAAGTCAGGAGCAGCAGACTGCTGGGGACTACTGTCACATGCTTGCAATAAAACAAAAATGGCAATTTCACTTAATAATTTCTGTGATCAAGTAATAAAACTAATAACTTTATTAAACTTTAACCTGAGTACACATTTAAAAAAATATTCCATATGAATAAATAGAAATAAACATAAAAGACTTCACCTCAACAGCAACTGAGTTGCAAACTGAACTGGTCATGTTTTTCATAGGACAATTTTTTTATTAAAAGAATGACAGGCAAATTTTAGTTGTTCAGACTTGGGTATTTGGAAGATATTTTTTTTTTCAAAAATGAACAAAACAAGCATGTCACTTCAATGAAAACAATCAGAACTTGCTGCTGATTATAAATTTTGAGCTGTTAGGTGAAAATTAGAATTTTAGAATATTTGTACCTGCTATCATGAGCTTGTCAGCTTCCCAAACCTTAACAAGGCTTTTCTGATTAGGTCAGTGGTGATATTAATGAATATGCTTTTTTTTTTTTTTTTTTTTTTTGAGGTTTCATAATGAAATGTGTTAGCATTTGGGAGATCTGTATAACTCATAACTCAGTAAAGCAATATTTTCCGAATGATCAATGCATGATGTTACAGAATCATGCATGGGTAAAATATGTATTCAAAACATAAGACCGACATACTTTTATACATCAGAGTCTGAAAAGTTCACTGATATGGCTTCATATTTCACACTACAACTAACCTTTAGGAAACTATCACTTAACTGAACTTTGGTGTAGTATCTAGAAAAATAGCCATAATAATCTGAAAAAGGTTATTCAAGTAATCCTCCCTTTCCTAGATACGTATATCTGGGAGGGAAAATTTTCTTCATAATCTTTTTTTTAAATTTTCTTGAAATGTTTATTTATTTCTGAGAGAGAGACAGAGAGCGAGTGGGGAGGGGCAGAGACAGACGGAAACACACAATCTGAAGCAGACTCCGGGCTCTGAGCCGTCAGCACAGAGCCTGATGTGGGGCCCGAACTCATTAACTGCAAGATCATGACCTGAGCTGAAGTTCAATGCTTAACTGACTGAGCCACCCAGGCACACTAAAATTTTCTTCATATTCTTAAACCCAAACAACATATTGCCATAGAACATATAAGAAGACATGTCTGCACATCTTCAATTAAGCTAGGTATTAAAGAGATCTGCATGAATATAAAATAATGCCAATCTCCTCACTTAATTTTTTTTTGTTTTTGAGAAAATATTTTATAAATACTATTATAAAATAGTTATTTTATAAAATACATTTTTTATGGTAAAATGTAATGGGTTTATTATTTAAAAGTAAACATTTAAAAAATTTCTGTTTCGGGGCGCCTGGGTGGCGCAGTCGGTTAAGCGCCCGACTTCAGCCAGGTCACGATCTCGCGGTCTGCGAGTTTGAGCCCCGCATCGGGCTCTGGGCTGATGGCTCGGAGCCTGGAGCCTGTTTCCGATTCTGTGTCTCCCTCTCTCTCTGCCCCTCCCCCGTTCATGCTCTGTCTCTCTCTGTCCCAAAAATAAATAAACGTTGAAAAAAAATTAAAAAAAAAATTCTGTTTCAATTCTAATATAGTAAATATCTATAAATATGATTTTCCTAAAAATTATTTTGGACACTCAATGTTTTTCAAGAGTGAAAGGGTTCTGAGACAAAAATGTTGGAGGACCACTGCCCCCTACACAGTTAAGAAACTGCCGCATTTCCGATAAAGCAGCACATCAGACGTTAAGCCAGAGTCGGAGACACCATGCACAGTTGAGGTGGGGTCAACCATACTGCAAACAAGAGGAGTAAAAAGCCTACATAGTAAACAATAAGATATCTAGTCCCCTTCCTCAAATGTGAGAATACCTGCTGACTTATATTTCTGAGATGAGAGAAGGGAGAATTCTTCTCTGGAAAAACTAAATTACATAAGAGAAAAAAGCAACAGATATAGACAGTTAAGGGTACCATAATGTAACAACCCAGCCAGATCACCCTACATAGACCCCCATTATTAAGAAGAAATATCCATAAACAAAAAATGTCCAATCAGCTTTACATGCCTCTTTCTTAAATATGACTAGAGATCCAAGAATCATTTGACATTTGAGGAAAATCTTTAATGTGAAGGACAAAAACCAAAATAAAGAAATGGCAGAAGGAGAGAAGAACATAGAGGAAACAATTTAATACAGAAATCATAAAAAAAAAATATTGGAGAAAGAAAGAAACAAAAGAAGGAAGGAAAGGAGGGAGGGATGAAGGTGGGGAGGGAAGGAATAGAAAAGAAGAAAAGGAGCAAAATAAACAAACACCTAAAGTTGATATCCTCAGAGAGAAAACAGAAGATAACTGCATCCAGAAATAAGTAAATAAGTAAAGGAGAGGTCATTAACAGGAAGGCTTGAGGAACAAAAAGAGCTTTTGGAAATTAGATATATGATAACAGAAATGAAAATTTCAACAGAAAATTTAGATGATTAAGTAGATTTATCAGAAAACAGAAGAAAAAGAAAGGAGAGAAAATATATAACAATTAGAGTACTATTTGAGGAGTCCTGATATCTGACTAGCAGAAGTTCCAGAAAGAGAAAGCACAAAAAATAAAATGAAGAAAATTATCAAAGAAAAAAAGATCAAGAAAATTTCCCAAACTGAAGGGTATGAATTTCAGATTGAGAGGGTCTACATCTAGTGAACAGAATATAAAGACAGTTGCATAAAGGATCACTGGGGACAAGGAAAAGATCTTAAATGTACCAAGAGAGAGAGAAAAAAAAAAACAAGGCAAATAAAAGAACTGGAGGTTAAAAAGGCATCAGATTTCTCAACAGTTACAGGAAAAACTAGAATAAAATGGAATTAAAGCATCAAAATCTGAGGGAAATCTGTATGCATCCAAAATATAAATCAAACTCTAATACAAGGTCTCAACATGTTTACCCCTCATTTATCTTTTCTCAGGAAGTTCCTAGAAAAAAAAAATGTTCCACCAAAATGAGGGAGTAAACCTCAAAAAAAAGGCATGGATCCAATAAATAAAGAGAGTCAAAAGGAATCCCTACGATGATGGTGAAGGGAGATCCCAGGACAACAGCTGTGCAGGAAGCACTGAGATCAACCCAGTCCAGATGGGATCAGAGGAGGGATGGCTTCAGGACAGCAGGACAAGGACAAGATGAAACTGATGGACCTGGGGTGTCTGGATAGAGAGAGAGAGAGAGAGGAGGTTTACCCCTCTGGTACAGAGTTTAGGGATGAATTAGGGATAGATTAATAGGAAACTAGGTGAATGAAAAAGAGACAGTTATTAGCTCCAGGGAAAACAGGAAGTTGTGAAAGAAAGAAAGAAGATAACCATAGCATACTACATTCTCTGCTGTGAGTCATATTTACATAGTAATAAAAATGTGAATGCTGAACTCTGATCTAACCAATACTTCGGTATAAAATATTGGAAGATGGGGAAAGTAAAGTATTTCAGCGTATGAAGAGCTAGAGAGGTATGAGAGCTAAATTCTCATATTCCATAGTAGGAAGCTTATAGATAATATTTGAACTGGAAAAAAAATCAAGACATAGCAGCATCAGACTGTTGTTTAGAAATATGGAAACAAATAGAAGCGGCTAAAATTGTGACATTTGTTTCTGGAGAGGTGAATATGGGGGTGAGAAGGGTGGAGTTGGGTACTGATGGTTTCTATTATAAACAAAAATGCAATATGTGCTTATTACAGAAAAAAAGAAAAGTAAAAATGGGAATAAAAGAGTCTCAATACTCCCTACATCTAAAGATAAACACTATTAACCTATTAGTGCCTTTTGAGTTTATGTGAATTTTTATATATTATTGAAGTATGATTTGTATATTTTATATTTTACTTTATTCACTTAACAAAAGCATTTTCCCAATTCTTATGTTTTTCACATAAATATTTTCACAGCAATTTATTGTATTATATAATGGATACCATTATTTAGTGTAACAATTTAGGCTTTTCCACAATATTTTAATATAAAAAATTTCTAACAGAGACAGGTAGAAATATATAGTGTATATAGTGTGTGTGTGTGTGTGTATATATATAATGTATAGTGAAAACCGTAGATCTACCACTTAGGTTCTACAATTAACATTTTACTACACTTTCTCTATCTCACATTTATCAATCTATCTATCACTCTATCCATTCATTGATCCATTTTATGTTTTTAAGCATTTTAAAGTAAGTTGTAGACAACACTTTATCAGGCATATTGTTAACTAGAGTTAACATCTGTTTATAGTTCTTTTTCTTAAGTAAATTTTACAAATATAATGATATGCACAAATCTTAAGAATGCCATTTGATGGATTTTAACAAATGCACATTCCTATGTACCCAAATCCCCTATTAAGATTACAATCACCCCAAAAAACTTCCTCATGTGCCCTTCCCTCTCAATCCATATCCCTACCCTCTACAACCTATAAAAGCAATGTTCTAATTTTTAAAACTTCATATAATTGCAATATATAAATGTTCTTTTTAATATAAGGCTTTTTCCACTTAGCATAATGACTCTGAGATTCATCCATGTTATGGAGTATATCATTAGTTTGTTCTTTGACCTTGCTGAGGCACATTCCTTCTTATGAATACACAACAGTTTGTTTAATCTATTCTGTTGCTGATGGACACCTGGGTTGTTTCTAGTTTTTGCCTGCTATGAACATTCTTTATTTTTTTAATGTTTATTTATTTATTTTGAGAGAGAGAGTGAGAGAAAGAGAGAGAGAGAGAAAGAGAGGGAGAGCTGTGGGGGGGGGCAGAGAGAGAGGAAGATAGAGGATCTGAAGTGGGCTCTGCTCTGTCAGCAGAGGGCCCAATGTGGGGCTAATTCCATTACCTAAGTTATCTCAGGGTTTCTATTTATTGCTCATTCTTTGGCCATGGGTCACATTTTTCTGTTTCTTTGCATATCTAGTAATTGTTTAATTGTATACTGTGAAGTGTGGATGATATTTTATAGAAACAGAAGAGTGTTTGTTTTGGATCTAGCAGGAAGTTGGATGAACAGCTGATCATCCAACTTGTGGCAGCTTCAGTTTACGCTTTGTTAGGGTGAATCTGTTTTGGCTATACATTAGAATTAGGGAAAATCCTTTGTCCCAGGACAAGACTTTACTCCTGAGGCATAACTCCTAATTTTCACTGGAAAGCACAAGGTGTTTATCAAGTCTCTCTAAATCTGTGAAATTCAAGTTCCAAGCTGTCCCTCATGTGACAGATTGCAGCTGAAATCACTGTTCAACTTTTTCAGGTTTCCAGTTGTTATTTTCTACCAGGCTCCTTGGAGTCTCCCTTGAATATGCACATTTCATGGATCAGGCAAAGATCTGAAGGAAGTTTATGTGCATATTTGGTGTTTTGCCCATAGCTCCTTCTTTCTGAGATTTCTACCTTCTGATTCCTTCTGAGATCTCAAACCAATATAATCATGTATTTTGTTTGAGTTTTAGCCACAACATACTGCATGGATTCTTAAGTAACCACAGATCTCACTAGTATCATTCACTTCTTTCAAGGATTGAATAACTTTTTCCAGTTTTTGCTGCCTTTTGGTCGCTCTCCAGTGTGTGTGTGTGTGTGTGTGTGTGTGTGTGTGCGTGCGTATTATTTATTTATTATTTATTTGGTCCAGATTTAGCACTGATAACTGATACAAACTACTGCATTACTTCTGTAGTTGGAACTTCATCCCAGTAACTCTTGCTGGGTTGGGCAGGACCAATCATTAAGTCATGTATCTTCTACTCAAAATCCAAGAGCATGAACTTTCAAATCAAAACAGGCTAACTATATAGACCTATTTATTTATTACTTCGGACTCAGGGTTCTTGTTCAAGCTCCAAGCTCAATATTCCAGTACTGAATTGATTCTTTTGGCTACTTATATATCGATATATATTGGCAAATTCTATGTTCTTTTAATTTTTTCTGATAATGACTCTTGATTTCTTTACATTATTAAGAAATTCACCTTGACATTTCTCAGGGTTAGAGAAACATGGTATTTGGCTTTAATTTTCATTGAATTCTCCTGGCCAGGATTTCCTGGAATTGTTCCATGACTACTCCAAGTCTTGATTGAAAACTATGGCTGGAAGGGATAAATAGTGGATTCCAGGTGCTACTGGTTGTCCCCAGATGAGTGCTGGTCCTGGAGCCAAAAGAAACACAACCCCTTGCCTGCTTTGGGGGGTATTTTTAGAGTAGTTGCAAACACATGACATTTATCTTGAGAAGTGGCCAATATTTTAAAAATAGCTAATAAACAAAATATATTTATAAAAATTTTGTTTCTCCACTATAAACAAAATACTGTGCTCACTTCATTCCATTTGTGCTATGGAAAGTGTTTGAATATGGAAGAAAAACTTTTTCCAATCCTCCTTGTCAGTCATAGTAACTGAGTAAGCCTTACATTCTCACCCAATAGTTTTCATACACTGATCTCTTAATTTCTCCTTATAAACACTGCAAATTCTTCAAGCTCCAGCCTTTACACTACATTATCCAGATAGCCTTTGATTAAAGACAGTGAAGAGAATTTGAATTGCCCAGTAGAATGTAATGTTTTCAGCAAAAAAAGCATTGTTGTGTAATCAAAGTAGTAACAGTTAAGAGAATAGCCCTTGGAGTGAGACAGACTCAACTTAAAGTTCACAATCTGCCATTTACTGTGTAATGTTTGGATTTTCTACAACTTCCTTTAAGTTATGTAAGAGATAAAAGTATCCCCAAACTCATTTGGTTGCTGTGAAGATCAGTTATGGTAAGGCATAAAAGGTTTACAACAGTTCCTGCCACATTATGATCATCAATATTGTTATCTTCTCTCAGTAAAGGCCCAATAAACAATAGACTAAATAAGCATTTTGGAACTAAATGATATTCTGGTGGAACAGAAAAACACACAAATTACAATAATAAATTAAGAGAAAAATATAATTTGTATAAAGTACCATGGAAAAAAAAGAGCTAAGAAAGAAAATTAAACACAATCTGTTTCAGATAGGATCATCAGGGAAGGCCTCTCAAAGAAGATAACATGTCAGTTGAGTATTTAGAGATGAGAAGGAGCTAGCCACATAAACAAATAGGACAACAGCATTCTAGGCAGAGACAATAGCACATACAAAGATCCTGAGGAAGACATGCATGTGAACCTTCTAAAAAATGAAAGACCATTATGGTGTTGGGACAGAATGAGTAAGGTTAGGGTGGTACCAGAGGTCAATCTACTAGAAGCAGCAGAGGTCAAACACAAGGCACCTTCCTTATAGGACAGAGTAGAGAGTTTGGCCTTTTGTCTAAGTGCAAAGGGAAGCCACTGAGGGGTTTTAAACATGGGGAAGACAAGATCCCTAGACCTACTCAATCCATGACTCACAAAACAAACTGAAGGAGGATAAAAATTTCTGGAAACCTTTAGAACTTGATGTTTAGAGAAACTAAGTACAAATGGCTAATAAAATATTTTCCATTATGATTGAAGTTATTGATTGCTAACAGTCAAAAATCCTTTTGGGATAATTAATGAAGATTTCATCCACTGTTCTTGCTTTCACAACTGTCATGCATCCCAAAGGATACTGTGACCACTTAAAACAGAGGAAGTAAATGTGTTAGGCAGGCAAGTTTAGAGTCACTGAGAAAGGTGGTCACAGTTGACAGCTATGAGGGCCCAGAATAGGAGCACATGTCTGAGCCGTGGGGACTACATTAGATGAGAGATGACCTGGAAGATGCTGTGGGATAGATTTCTTACAAAAAGGAAGGGCAAGATTCCAGTAAAAAATTGGTGAGACATTGTGAGATACTGACATGCCAGCACAAATACCATAAGGAAACTTAAAATTAATTTATGTATCTGATAATTATCTTTACAAATCAAGATACCCTTAAGGTAACAGGTCTTTCCCACTGTAAGCTTCTTCCTGGAATACTAGGGTTTATCTTCTCTTGAGGCTGCTTCATTCCCTTCATATTCCATTTTTTAAAATTGCTTCATGTTAGTAACACTCTAGGCACTATTTAAGACCACTGCCATTACCATAATGAAGTGTTGCTATTTTTCACATGATATGTTGACTATTGAACACTACTTCCTCTCTTAAGGAAATTTATTCTCAAGGAAAAGCTCAGATGAGTGGTGGCATGCTCAGATTCCCATTACCTGTTCACTGATGACATATTAATTTAAAAGTGTCCATAATAGCTGAGCTTTTAGTGTTTTTTTAAAAAAATTTGCAACAACAAAACAAAATTATATTCCCATGAGATAGTATGCATCATAAGAACAGCTTTGGAGTTAGTTTTAACTTTTTCTCTTGGAGGATAGAGAGTGGCTTATTAGATGTCAGGTATAAACTTCATAACAACTTATTATCTCTCATTTCACAGTAGCTGATAATAAGTAAGAGCAAAAATGGTGAATACCTACTGTTGCCAGGTAACTGCATCCACTGTGCTTCCTGCCACCTTCATGAATCTATAAGGAACAGAAAGAACAAATAAAATAAGCTGAGACATAGATCAGGCCAATCTTTGGGCTGAGAGTCCACAGCCACAATTATGGCCTATCTGGAGTTACTGCAAGTTAAAGTATACAGAAGGTGAAGGTAAGGGTACTTTCAGCTCTCTACATGTCCTTTACCATCTAGAAATCAAGACCCCAGTACAGCATGCTCTCTATGTTTGTCTTCCCAAGCCCTTGCCTGATAGCTTCCACATCACTTTCCCCGTGAACAAAATTTCTCTCTCCCATTTTCTATTCTCTGAAGACTCTGAAATCTGCTAGGAAACAAATAAACAGTAACATTTCCCAGAATGATACCACAATAGATAGATGCCTTTGAAAAACCTTAGTCCTCTCCTTCTGAAGAGAGCATGGCAAAACCCAATTTAGTTATGTAAGTATAAAGCACTATCAAATA
Organism: Leopardus geoffroyi; assembly: GCF_018350155.1. NCBI lineage: Eukaryota > Metazoa > Chordata > Mammalia > Carnivora > Felidae > Leopardus > Leopardus geoffroyi. The sequence continues at coordinate 58,142,248 of NC_059334.1, forward strand.
CACCCCAGGGATGGCTGCCATGCCTATCTGAGTGTAGAAAACTGAATACCACACAGAGAAATCTTTTTCTTTTTAGTGTTTCAAGTTTTTATTTAAATTCTAGTTAGTTAACATACAGCGTTATGTTAGTTTCAGGAGTAGAATTTAGTGATTCATCACTTACATATAACACAGAGACATCTAACTATTTCTGAAGCAGTGAAGTAGAGGACTGAGTGTCATCTGACATTTGCTCAGCTCAAAAGGGAAACCAGAACTGTTTCCTCACAAAACACACAGCAAAGCCTTACTTTATTAATCCCCCAGCATTCTATGCTTCTACCAAAACCAAAGAACTGGGAAGAAGCATACAAGGCCCCACAGATGCCACAAGGTGTCATAAACTTCAAGTCTGTGAATGACCCAACTACCTACTTTTCTCCATTATCTCCATCCACATGTTCTGAGGCCATCTGCTGTCAAAGCCATTGTTACTATTTGAGACAGTTACACCCAGATACAGGAAATCAAAAGGAGTTTCTCAGTTCTTCAAGATATTCCTTTCAACCCTGAGACCCTGGAGGGGAACTCTTCTTCAGACAGAGCACTCTTCCATCAATACATCATAACCAAAGAACTCTTTCGCTAAGAAGGGAGACAGTGTTTTGTCAAGAAGGTCCTGTCCCACACTATCCCAGCACAATCTGGCAGGGAGACACATGGCAAAGGGGTTGCCATGTGTTGCCCAAACAGAGGCTCTGCTTTGTCATGATGGTGGAAGAGTACTTAATCTTTGCAGGACTGAAAGAGAGAGAGGATGCCAGTACTGCTGTTTAGCATTGCAGTGAACTTTATAAAAGATGACAAAGAAGGAGAGGGAGATGGGGTCGATAGGAGAAAGAGTATGGGAGAGGAGGGGAAGGGGAGGAGGTGGCAGCTTGGTTCTTGTCTGTATGGCTTTGTCTGTTTTCTCCAGTACCATTTAGTAGTCCAGGAGCAAGAATATGGGAAATGGAACATAGGCGTGATCAAGGAATGGAATTGGTTTGATGGGTAAGACCAAAATGTAAATGGAGATTGAAGGGAATGAGTACCTACTTAGTACCAGCCATTCACATGTGTTATTTCTTATAATTCTCAAAACTCTTTTGCTTGGTAAGATGGTTATTATTGATTCCATTATACAAATTACTAACTTCTCTCCTGGCTGGAGAAATAGTGTCTCCAGACATCCCAAACAGCCCATTTTTATGGAGTTATGCCACCCCTCTTAGTAGCACTTCTTGGGAAGCAGGGCATGACGAAGCAAAGCAATAAATACAAGCTGGAAAATTTTGAAAATAGAAATATTTTATGTAAAATTGTCTTAATTTACATATAAAATAACCATAATAAAAATAACACTAACATTTATAGTGATTTATCATTATAAGATGTTTTTTAGCTTCTTGTAGATATAATTTCACATAGCCTCGAAACCACCTGGTATGTAGTGAGTATTTCTGATTTATGGTGCAGAAGGCTGAATCTGGTAGAGGTTATGTGACTTGCTCAAATTCATAGAGCTAGTGTGGACTAAACCCAGGTTCTCTGACTCCAAGCCCTACCCTCTTTCAAGGATTCTATGCTGCCTCCAAGCTGTTTTCACTGAGGCCAAGAAGTACAGTAGAACTCTAAGATGCAAAAATAAATAAATAAATAAATAAATAAATAAATAAATAAATAAATAAAAAATAATACGTTGAATTCTTGCCTTGAGAAAATACTAGCAATTTACCTTCTTTGCTTGTTGGTTTCCTCTCAGACTTGAGCATTTCATGCCTATTTGTAAGAGAATATGATGAAGCAGGTATCAAAAGTGACTGACCAGGGGCCTCTGCCATACTACAACCACCCTAAAGCCAAGAAGAAAGACCCAGAGACCATCAGCTATCAGAGTTTCTGTTGCTGTACTACTCGTACAAACTAATTGCTGTGGGACAGCAAGTCAAGGGAGCAGTTAGCTCTACCTTCTGTGGTGTTATAAGAGAGATAAACATTGAGAAAAGCTTTACACTGCACATGATACTGAATATGGCATTGAAAGAAGGGTAGGATTTTGCCATGAAGAGCAGGCCAGACATAAGAACAGCCTAAGCAAAGCAAGGTAGAAGCAAGGTGGTGTGTCCTCAGGAGTCCAACATGACTGGATGTTAGAGGACAGGCAAGGGAATGACAGGAAGTCAGGCTGGTCAGGTCACTAGCTGCTAGCCTATGATGCTAACAAGTCTAGTCTCTCCCCCTTAACAACTAGGTACAAGTCCAGCTCATATTTATCTTTGTAGGACTAGTACCCAACATAACATTGCAAAATACAGCTGGCTCTTTCTTCACGTATATTTGTTGGATTTATCCTGTGTCTAAACAAATGAGGGAGTATCAGGATCAGATTTGAGTTTCAGGAAGATCACTCTGGCTATGGTAAATGTGAAAGATACTGCTGTGGACAAACAGGAAGGAGATGACTGCAGAGAGATGGGAGGCTTGGAATGTAAGAATGAAAAAAGAGCCACTGAGTAACACTGATGGAGCACTCAAGAAGTTGATGGGCAACCCAGGAACAGACTTTTGATGCTGATGTTGGTGAATGTATTCCAATTCTCTTGAATATGCCTCAAAGAACTGGAAGTAAATAGTCATTGATGATAACAGCTATGCATTCACAAGAAAATTAGGAGGAAAAAAAAAATCATCAATGCCCTGCTTGGCTAAAAGGGTCTGGGCTGGGTAGGCAATTAAGAAGACACCTGGGGTGCCTGGGTGGATCAGTGGGTTAAGTGTCCAACTTTGCCTCAGGGCTTGATCTCCTGGCTCTGGAGTTCAAGCCCACATTGGGCTCTGAGCTGACAGCTCAGAGCCTGGAGCCTGCTTCAGATTCTGTGTCTCCCTCTCTCTCTGCCCCTCACCTGCTTGCACTCTGTTTCTCTCTCTCTCTCTCTCAAAAAAAAAAAAAAAATTAAAAAATTAAAAAATTAAAAAATAAGAACTCATCTAATTTGGTGTCTTAAAAGTTGGAAACTTGTTCTTCATGATACTATAATCTGGAGATCCTCATATGTATTGGATAGTTTGTTCTGCTATAGGTTGATAATTAAGTCCTTAAGTAACTTTCCATTATTAAAAGTAGCAGTATAAAAAGAGTGGGAAAACTAGAGTTAGGAACATTCAAAGTAAGGCTAATATTCTCCCCCCACAACCTACCCCATATTCCTCAAAGAAAATCTATAAAATATATAATTAAATATACAATATATTGGACCCTTATATAGAATATTATAGTTTACAGAGAAATATTTTTAAATTGAATAAAGGAAAAGACCTACCATGATCCTGGATAGGAAAACCAATTATCCTTCCCTAAACTAATTTATGGGTTTAATGAAATTCTAATAAAAAAACCCAGCAGATATTTTTGAAACTTTGCAAAATCATTCTAACATTCATCTCGAGGAAGCCAAGAATATTCTTTAAAAATGGAATAATGAAGGGACATTTATTTGATCTACCATATAATAAAATATACCATAAACCCCACAATTATTAAAACATTCCTAGGAATTAGAAAGGAGATCTTAGGAACTAATAAAGAGATTAGGAATTAGTAAGGAGACCTATGGAACAGAACAATTTTTTTAAGTTATACATACGAATTTATTACATGGAAAAGAATTTTAGTATATGAAAAACTGAAGCATTTTTTTAATGATGCTATGTGATTTGTGGCTATTTGGGGGAAAAAATTAAAGTCAGACCCTCACTTAAGATCATATTTTGTATAAGAAATTAAAATAGTAAAATATGGTTTAGTTTCATTATATTTAAAGAATATTGCAATTACAATGTAATATTTAGAAACAAACGATATTATTATCTTTAGTAGTATATTGAAGCAATAGAAAAGCTGTTTTAGCTAACTTTGAGGAAATGCCATTATTAAATATGTATTCACATGAAAATTGCTATAAACTACGTTCTTTTTTCCCTCCTAGCCAAATGATGAAACCAACTTCAAACATATGGAAGCATTTCTACACTTATTCTGAGGAGCAAAAATCTAATTCACAAATAATGTCAAACAAAATATGCATTTCCAAATACTACTAAGATGACCAAACATACCCTTATTTTTTGAAAAGTATAAAAAATTTATCTCAAATGAGGGAAATGTTCTGTTTTCAGAAGTCTTTGATATATATTTTTAAAACTAAAATACAAAAAACAACCACAGAAATAACACATAAAGGAAATTAATTAGACAAAACCCCAAGGAATAGACATTACTGAGTCTGGGGGCTTCCCCCCACCCCCATGCTCCTTCCCTGAAAATTAGGGCTCTCTGTAACTACCCTATATCTGTATCATTTCTATACTTTGTTTTTATATCTATATTGGCACTGTGGAAGGCAACAAGTCCAAAAAGATCATCATTTTCTTTGTTCAAATTTAACATTGATGGATTCTTCTGCTCTCTAGTTCTGCGTGTTTCTCAGAAACTAGCCCAAACCACATAAATGAGTGACTTCAACACAGCTGCAGAATGCTCAGCAATGGTAATATTAGAGGTGGAATAACATGCACACAGACTAGTGCTGTCAGGAGTGAAATACCACTGGGAAAGTGAAATTCCGTTTAGTGTCTGGTATTATCCAAGGATTTTCAGCCATCTACTTCCATTCTAATCCCTAGATTTAGGTCTATGAATGTATAAGTAAAAGACGACCCAGGATGTGAATAACAAAAGGGGAAGATCTTGGTTTTCCAAAGTTGGATGTCTCCACACCTGAATTATGAAGACAGAAATCCTGGATGATTATCTCAGAGAACAAGAGATGTCTGCCCTCATGCTGACACCTAGTTGTGCAAAGGATAAGAGAGGGAAAGGGCAAGGACTTATATCAAAGGAAATTGGCCAGTGCCAGGCAGACCTTTCAGTATTGGGAGGATCTTTCCCATTGGAGCCAATCTGCTGCTATGGAAAAGAACAAAATATCCCCTTTCATTGTGAGAGTTCCTTTCCTCCCCCAAGAGATCCCAAATCTGGGAGAATTTCTTTCCTTTGTTATCCACCTGCACATATGACGTATCTGAAATATTGTTGAGCCTTCTCTCCCAGGGCATATCACAGCTCTCTCTTATAATAAGGCACATCTTTACTCATGGTCTTTGGGGTTTGATTTCTACTTTTGGACCACAGAATGCAACCCTAAAAACTGGATTCTGAATTTTGCTCCCAGGAAGGAGGATAAATCCTTCACAGGGAACTGGATGTCTAAAATAGGTACAAACTTCAATATGACTGTGGCAGTCTGATCTTTTTTCCCTTGTCCACAAAGAGAACTTTGGTTGTGTAACTAGCATGAATAAGATATGACAGCCATTCTGCACAAAGCCTAGGAAAAACCTGTGAGAAAATTATTCATCTTGAGTTACAGCAAACCAGGCATCTTCTATTTGGTCCAAAGCCACTTACTTTTCCATAGCTAATTATATATTGAGCTCTATATACTAGGTACTGCATAGAACAAATGATATATTAATACATCTCTTTCTCTTTCTGTTTCTGTCTCTTTCCCTCCCTCCCTCCTTCTTCCTTTTTCTCCCTCACTTCCCTTTTTCTCCCCACTCCTATTTATATATAATATTACATGGGTAGTAAGCTGATAAATAGCATGGCTATATGTTCACTGACTTTAATAACTAGTGCAACTCTCTATTTAGGCTTCCCTTCTGGCTTACAATTCCTTCAATTTGATAGATTTATAGACCTTTTAATATACAGGAACTTGAGATGGATGAGATTCTTCAACCAATCTTTCTTGCCAATAAAAGTCACATCCATGAGGTTTAATTTAAGGGCAAACTTGAATGAAAAAAAGGAAAAAAAAAAGTTGGCTATCATTTATTGATTAACAGGCATTTGGTAAGTGGTTTACATAATGTACAGCCTTGTAAGTTTTGTATTATCACTTTCATTTTATAGATGAGGAAACTGTGCTCCAGATCACCTAGGTAATAAGTTGCAGAGCTGAGATTCAAACCTAGTTCTGAGTCTAAAGCCCTTGTTTTAACCATGCAGAGATAGCAAACTTGTGATGTGTATAGTGCTGCCCCCTTTTTCTGAGCCCATGGAAGATATTGGTAATAGATCTCAATACTGTCTCACTAATCTGACAATTGACCTAAGAATCCTTCTCAAGACATGTTGCCAGGCACTCTTACCTGGAACTGGCCCCCAGGATGAAGCCTATTTGCTGCTAATGGGGAGTTAAAAGGAGGGAGGCTATGTTTGGAACAAAATGGAGGCAGATGTGAGATAATAATATATAAGGGCGAAATAAGCTTGCTTGATTAAAATGAAGGCAACTGGCAGTGGACTGGGGGATGATGAGAGAAGATGCTGAAACAGATCTGGAAGGCTATGGTTGGAGCTGGAAGGTGCTGGTTAGGGGAGTGTTATTACAGACACATCTTGACTGTCTAAAATGTTGCTAAGGAAGTCATAAAGGCTTGGATTCAAGCAAAGAAGAGAAGGCCTGATATGATTTGCCCTGGCTGTGGAGCCTGGTGGGAAGAAGGAAAAATGCATCAAGATGTCATGATAAATTTCACATGTAAAACTAAACTTTCCAAAAGCTCAAGCCTTGGTATGAAGCTGAGTCCAGAAGAGTGAACAGTGTTGAACTAAGGTGGGAAAGGATTCTATTTTTTCTAGTATGCTAGATCATGTGGCTCTATTAAAAAATGAAGATTCAAAAAAAAAGTACCATACAGTAGAAAGACCACAGGCCCAAGGAGTCAGACAGGTATCTGATTTAAGACTTGGCGCCATAGCTTATGAGCCATGTGGCCTTGGGCATGTTGTTTAATCTCCCTAAACCATTTCAAATGGAAGGTAACAGCACCTATTTCTCAAAGGCCTTGTGAAGATTAACAAGATAATATGAAGGAACAAGGGTACTGCCCGGTACACTGTTGACACTCAATAAATGTGAGTTTGGTAAATAATTTAACATCTGTGCACCTCCATTCCTTTATCTGTAAAACAAAGATATTAAAACTCATTCTTCTATACTAAAAGGTAGTGATTCTCATGGTTTGGTGTGCAAAGGATGCCTTGGAGTTGCTGTTCAAAATCCTATCTAGGTCCCATCACCCAACATTCTGGTTTGGTAGGTATGCACTGGAACTTAAGAAACATGCAGCATTTTAAAGAAACTCTCTAGGTGCTTCTAATGCAGCAGGACCATAGGGCATACCTTTGACAAATTCTGATCTTAGTAGCACCTGTTAGGGTAGGCCATTCTTGGAAGAGAAAGTAGAGTTCTAAGGGACAGTAGAAGAAGAAAAAAATGAGAAAAGAAATGGAAAAAAAGGAAGTGAAGAAGAATATTTTCCAAGACCATCTGTGTCAAATCTAAGTCTATGTCCCAGGACTCTAGCCTCCTTCTTCAAAGTTTTTTTCTAATCCCCATCTGACTTCTCTGACTCTGGAGGAAGAGAAAAACATCCTTCATCATAATGGCAATAATTGATAGCCTTGGGCTTAGGGAAGGAATTGGGTTGTTTCTCTAATCAGGAAAGAAGTCCTTTCCAGAAAAAAAAAATAAAAGAAAGAAAGTTTAGTAGTAGTAGTCGCTAACACAATGCTTAGCTAGGGAGCAGACCCTTGCAGTAGCCAATGCTTCCTTGTTAATGAGTACTGAACAGCTGCTGGGGGCCTTTCCTCTCTAGAGGCAGAGATGGAAACTCTCTTCTTAGGAACTAAGAGGAATAAATTGTTCTCTCCTCTTGTAGTTTGGTCAAGTCATATAACTCTTTCACAGTTGAAATAAAACAGAACAATTATTAGGAATAACATTGTAATAATTACCCTGTACACCAAATTGTCCCCAGCTGTGCATCTTCCCACTCCAAATGAGAATGTGGTGGTTTCTATGCAGGAGGTGGAGCTGTGATCACCCTCATTATCCTGACATGTTTTTGTAACTAATCTTTCTCGTTTCCATCTCAACTCAATTCTCTAAACTTCTAGGAAAGCTACATAAAGTTATATGCAAATAAAACAGGAAAAAAACCTACCTTTCCATCCTTGAAATATACTTATTCTTAACAATTATGGCTGATATTCCTTTTGGTGTCAATTGCGCCAAGAACTTTAAATTCATTATTTCATTTAACTCTGCAATAAACCTAAGAAATAGGCTCAGTAGATTGAGCATCTGACTCTTGGTTTTGGCTCAGGTCATGATTCCAGGGTCATGGAATCAAGTCCCACATCAGGCTCTGCACAGAGCATGGAGCCTGCTTAAGATCCCCCCTCTCTCTCTCTCTCTGCCCTCTCCCCAACTTTCTCTCTCTCTCTCTCTCTCAAATAAATTCAAAAATAAAACAAAAACAAAAACAAAATAAAGAGTAGGTAATTTAATTAGCCCTATTTTATAGAGGAGAAGATTGAGGTTTTATAGACATTAAACAATTCCTCAAGATGACCTAATGAGTCACTAACCTGGGTGTCATCTAGTTCCAAAGTGCATGCTCTTCACCATTCTGCTATTTTTTTCCCTAATCCTACTCACCATAGTAGAAAACAGACTGTTGTTTCAATGTCTTTATGGAGAAAGGGACCCATGAAGTAAAAAACATGCATACAGCTCACAAAAGTCATAATGGGACCCCAGTAATACGAACACAGAGAGGTTTTCATCTTTACCTATAGAGCCTTCATTACTATCTATGCTTGAAGTGTTAAGTGGAGTCCATAAATCAGCATTAGGCTTAGTAGAAGAATTTGACACAACTCAAGATAGAAATTCTGGACATAAAAAGGCAATTTTTCTGTTTCTGGTTTGTAGACCATTGAGCATATAGCATAGATCATGTGGTCTGCTGTGATGGAGAAGGCCATTATTTGCTGCCTAATTCTCTTCTGCTTTTATCCTTGTTGCCCACATTAGAATGCTTTCCACAGCTCTTTGGGCTGCCATGGGAGCTAAAGGACCTGTCTAGCTTTCTTTTCTAGCATAGATTCAGGTTAGAATATTCCACTAGCTACTCTGTAGATGTTAGAATAACTGCCATTTTCATTTATTCAACAAATTGGAGCACCTGCTATGCATTAGGCTTTTTGCCAGCACTACACACACATTGGTAAATACAACAGACATACTTCCCATCCTCATAATGGGAGTTTGTAATCTTTAACCAACAAATAAACATAAAATAAATATGTAGTTTTAAACTATGATAAATGCCATAAAGAAAACCAACAGAGTATGCTGATAGAGAATTACTTAGCTAAATTACACAAGAAAGGTCTTTGATAGATGAGGAGAAACCAGCCATGTGGCAAGCAGAGAGAACACTCTAGAAAGGAGAGCACTTGTGAAAGCCCTCAAATAAAGAGAAGCTTAGCACATACAAAGCCAGTGAGGCTTGAGTGAAGTAAGAAAAAGGGAAAGATGGAGAAAATAAGAATGAAGAGCTAGGAAGCAGCCAGAATGTTCATTATAGAGCCTTGTCAGATGTGATAAGGAGATTAAATTTTATTCTAAGAGCAATGACAAGTCTTTAGCAAGAGACTTACATTATGTGAATTATATGTTTGTAAAAGATTTTCTAACAACTGAGTGGTGAATAGATTGGAGAGGAAAATAATGGAAGCAAGTACACTGATAACTAGACTATTAAAGTGGTCCACGTTCTGAATTCTCCAAATAGTAATTCTTTTGTTATTGTCTGCTCTACTGCCATCCCTCACCTAAATCAGGGTTCACTTTCCCAGTCAGTGTAGTCCAAAGACGTTAGTGTACACGAGTCTCTCAAGATGGTCTCTTAAAATAAGACTCTAATCAAATAAGTTTAAGAAATTTTGTGTACTACTGCTAGGAATTTAGCCAAGGGATACAGGGGTACTGATGCATAGGGGCACTTGTACCCCAATGTTTATAGCAGCACTCTCAACAATCGTCAAATTATGGAAAGAGCCTAAATGTCCATCAACTGATGAATGGATAAAGAAATTGTGGTTTATATACACAATGGAGTACTACGTGGCAATGAGAAAGAATGAAATATGGACCTTTGTAGCAACATGGATGGAACTGGAGAGTGTTATGCTAAGTGAAATAAGCCATACAGAGAAAGACAGATACCATATGGTTTCACTCTCATGTGGATCCTGGGAAACTTAACAGAAACCCATGGGGGAGGGGAAGGAAAAAAAAAAAAGAGGTTAGAGTGGAAGAGAGCCAAAGCATAAGAGACTCTTAAAAATGGAGAACAAACTGAGGGTTGATGGGGGGTGGGAGGGAGGGGAGGGTGGGTGATGGGTATTGAGGAGGGCACCTTTTGGGATGAGCACTGGGTGCTGTATGGAAACCAATTTGACAATAAACTTCATATATTGAAAAAAAATCATTAAAAACCTAGGGTATATGTCTTCTGGATAATTCATGGAATTTGTAGATTCAATTGTGGTTAGTGGAGATTTCTGAAATTTCTACATCCATTGACAATAAAAATTCTTCCTGAATCTAAAAAAAAAAAAAGAAAAGAAAAAGAAAAAGAAATTTTGCGTGCTAAATCCCCTTCTTGGAGATTCAGGATGTAAACTAATTTATTAAAGGTGTTGGGAAGTGTATACACAAAAATATATTTGTGTATCCCAGCATTTCTCAAACTTACTTGGGCATGGAATGTTTTATTACCCCCTCCCCCAACATAATGTTAATATCCTACAAAAAGTGATATTCACCAGAACATATTTAAGGAAATGCTACCTTAAATCCTTCTAACCAAGAGTTAACTCATTGTTCTTGGTTTACTGAGACCCCATTTCTCCACCTCCTTGTTTATTATTTCAGTGGTTTACACAATATTTTCTGACTCCACATATATTATCTGAGATATCAGCCCTTGTATGATTTATTTCTTCTCTCCACTTCCATCATCTATTTTCTGTCACTTGTACCTTTACTTTTACATTATGAAAGTTATAAAATTTTCCTTCTTTTCTGTAACCACAATTTTCTTCTTTTTTTCTGTATCTGAATCTTCTATAAGACAGCTTGAGTATCCTGAAATGATCCTCTAAACAGTAATATTTTATCTCAAATTTTCTATCTCTGTCTAATGCTCTGCATAGGGAGATTTTCTTGATTTTATCCTCCACTTCTTTAAAAGAATTCTTTTTAAAAGCTTTTTGAAGATATGATTCAATAGAAATTTATTTAAGTGTACTCTTTAAGTATACAGCTCAATAAGTTATATTTATAGAATTATACATAATCTAATTCTAGACTATTTAATTCCAAAAAGAAACTCCATACTTATGAGTAGTCACTCTCCATTTTCCCACAAGCTCCACCAGCCCTACCCAACCACTAATCTATTTTTATAACTATAGATTGCCTATTCTGGTCATTCCATATAAAGGAAATCATACAATGTAGGGCCTTTTGTGACTGGCATCTTTCGGTTAGCAGTGTCTTCAAGGTTTATCCATGTTGTAACATATATTGGTATTTCATTTCTTTCTATTGTCCAATAATATTCCAGTGTAGAGATATGCCACTTTTCATTTATGCATTCATCAGTTATGGGTATTTTGTTTTTTTATGCCTTTTGGCTATTATGAATAATGCCACTATAAATATTTGTATACATGTTTTTATGAACACACATTTTGTTTCTCTTGGGTATATACCTAGGAGTGGAATTGCTGAATCATAATGGTAACTCTGTGTTTAAACTTTTGAGTAATTGCCAGACTGTTTTCTGAAGCAGTTACACAATATTACATTCCTACCAGCAGTGTATGAGCGTTCCAGTTTCTCCACATCTCCAATTTGTATTCTTTTTCTTTTCTCCAATATTTATTCTTGTATGTCTTTTTAATTTTGGCCATCCCAGGGGATATGAAGTGTTATCTCATTGTGATTTTGATTTGTATTTCCCTAAATGACTAATGATATTAAGCATCCACTCATGTGCTTACTGGCCATCTGTATATCTTCATTGGAGAAATGTCTGTCCAAGTCCCTTTTGCTCATCTTTAAAATAGGCTATTTGCCTTTTTATTGCTAATTTGTAAGAGTGCTTTATATAAATCTTGGATACAGGTCACTTATCGGTTACGTGAGTTGCAAATATTTTCTCCCATTCTGTGTGTTTACATTTTTGATAGTGTCATTTGATGCATAAAACTTAATTTTGATGAGGTCCAATTAATCAATGTTTTCTTTTATCACTTATCTTTTTAGTGTTGTACCCAGGAAATCACTGTCTAACCTTTATTGGACTTAATTTCAGCAATTATGTTTAGTTTCAAAAGATATCTTTTTGTTCTGATGGTACTTTTTTCACAGAAATGTGTTTTTACTCTTTAAGTACAATAGCTTCCTATATCTTTATGAGGATACTAATTAGAGGTTTTTATTTTTTAAATTCTGGTCTTGAATTATGATTCTTCCTGGGTTTGTTTGTTTGCTTGTTTGTTTATTGGGTTTTCTCCTTCATGCTACTGGTTTCGCTTGTAAATTTCTTTAATGTTTATTTAGTTTTGGGAGACATAGAGAGAGACAGCACAAACAGGGGAGGAGCAGAGGAGAGAGAGGGTGACACAGAATCTGAAGCAGGTTCCAGGTTCTGGGCTGTCAGCACAGAGCCCGACACAGGGCTCGAACTCACAAGCTGTGAGATCATGACCTGAGCCAAAGTTGGACACTTAACTGAATGAGCCACCCAGACGCCCCTCTACTGGTTTTGTTCTCATGTCTTGTGGTCTTTGGCTATCTATTCATATTTAAAAGTTGGGGACTAAGTAAATTCTTCTGGTAGCATGAACAGATTTTTCTCAGCTGTTGAATATTTGGGCTTTTTAGGTAAGTCTCTCCTTTCACTGGGATCTCTATTTTATGGGCAGAACTTGTTCACCAACACATTTCACTTTAGAGGGGGAGTACAGTAGGGCATAGACAGCTTTTGGGCTAGGGTATCCCATAGTGCTTTATCTTAGTGTTTTACTATGCAGGAATAACTCTATCTTAGCAATACTAGCTCATCCCTAGGTTATCCTTTCAATTTCTTTGGTGAAGGGATTTGCTTGGAGATGATAGATTGAGTTGTCTTTGCTCTATATTGGCAGGTTAGGGGACTTAAAATAATGGAAGGGAGAGATGAACTGTAAGTGTAGTTCCACTGCAGACAGAATTTAATATAAACCCCTTGGCTTGGTCCCCTTTTCTCACTCCAAACCCTCCTGACTCTCAGCCTTCTGCTAGATGGATTGGCTATCTTTCCCAGAGCCCATGTTGTCTGGGTTGCCACTTTCTCATTCTGCTTAATCTGTCAACAGGCTTCCATCTGTTTACTGTCTTATAGAAATCTATCAAAAATCTCTCATCAGCTTCTGATCCCTTTTTTGTGTGTTTGTTATTATGAACTTTTTTTTTTAAATCAATTTTTAATAGGAGTTGGGATGGTGGTTCCAGAAGGAAATGCAGCTTGTCCTCAGATCACTATCCTGAACGTGAAGCACACCCAATAATTTTAAAGCCATCCTTTATTTCTCTAGAGATAGTATTTCCTGAATATGAATGTGTGTTCCTCTTGGTATAACTTTCTTTTGAAAGGCTCCCTTTTCTGCATGTGATGGCCCTTGAAAGAGATGTTAACTTCCAAAAGGATGAATTCATCCTTTATTAATTCTCTCATCCCTACCTTGCTGAGATACCCATCAATAAATCATGTCTACCTTAACTTCTCTCCATCTTTTCGGCCATTACCTTAACCCAATCTACCATGGTCTTGTAATGAAACAGTCTTCATGCTGAGCTCTTCTGATCCCTTACTTTTGTACCTTGAAATCTATTTGGCACAAAGAATACAGTAGATGTCACTGCTCTTACAAAAACTCTGTAATGGGGCACCTGGATGGCTCAGTTGGTTAAGCATCTGACTTTGGAAAAGGTCATGATCTTGTGGCTTGTGGGCTCATGCCCCATGTCAGGCTCTGTGCTGACAGCTCGGACCCTGGAGCCTGCTTTGGATTCTGTGTCTCCCTCTCTCTCTACCCCTCCCCCGCTCATGCTCTGTCTCCCTCTGTCTCTCAAAAATAAATAAAAACGTCAAAAAAAATTTTTTTTTAAATTTTTTTTTAACGTTTATTTATTTTTGAGACAGAGAGAGACAGAGCATGAACGGGGGAGGGTCAGAGAGAGAGGGAGACACAGAATCTGAAACAGGCTCCAGGCTCTGAGCCGTCAGCACAGAGCCTGATGTGGGGCTTGAACTCACAAACCGCGAGATCATGACCTGAGCTGAAGTCGGACGCTTAACCGACTGAGCCACCCAGGCGCCCCTAAAACGTCAAAAAATTTTTTAAAAACCTCTGTAATGATTTTTCATTGCTCATAGAATAAAATATACAACTTCTTTTCCATGGTATACACAGCCCAGTAATGATCTGGTCCTGGCCTATCTACCATTCTTCTTTTTCTCACTATACTGTCCATCTTTCTATTCCTCAAATGTCTTATCCTTATTTCTGATTCAGGTCATTGACAAACATGACCTAGAACCTCTATTTAGAACTTTCTTCCCTCTACTCTGAACATTTGGCTCCCATTCATTCTTTTGTTCTTGGTTTAAATAAATTATTCTTCAGATAAGTCTTTTCTGATCACCTTGTCTAAATAGACCCTCAACCCCAGTCATCTTGATCATTTCCTTCACAGAATTACACATATTTTGTAATAATTTATTTTCTTATTTACTGTGGCTCTCTTGCTAAGCTCCAAGAAGGTAAGAAACACTTTGACTTTTTTCTTCAATATATACTCAGCACTTAAGCAAGGATCAAATACAAAGTAGGTGTTCAATATATGTTGAGGAGGGAATTTAGTAGTCATCTCACTAGGATTTAAAAGCCTCAAAAAGAGCCTTAATAAACACTATTTCACTGAATATCTGCTTTTCTTCACACTGCCACATTAACCAAAAATAGATTAGGTCCTTACTCTGTAGCAGTTACAGCAACAAACTCCAACTTTGTTAAAACTTTGTAAGTTAAAAGAGCTGGGAAATTAAAACATTAGAAAGCCTAGATGAAAATTAAATAGTAACTTTATCCTAAATGAATAAGGGAATAAACAGCAAAGGCTATCAACAAGAAAGTAGACAAGAACAATTATAATAAAAATAAGCTTCTGAAAAAACAAAAACATGTTTCAAAGTAACAAGAAAAGCAATAGATTCAGATAAAATTATCATTATATAGATGTTGCATACAAGTTTACTAAAGAGAAACAGGAAACTGATATAACCCTAAAGAACAATTCTTACACTTTAGATACAAAGCACTGACTAAAAAAAGGCCAGTTCACCAATGAGGAAATGGAAATAATAAAATAAGCATTTTATGAACTATTTCTCATATTCCAGGCAATAAGTTAGTCCCTGTAGAAACATGAGACTTCATGTTTCTATCGCTGTCCTAGTGAAGTTATATCCTGAGAAGATATTCCTGTTTAGTCCTGTAACTACCTAAGAAAAAAAGCTTAAAACTGGTTATGTAAAGCTAAAGCTAATGATTATGATTTATATAAATCACCATAATTTATTTAAATTACCATACAATGATTTACAATGCTTCACAATCACATTTATGCATACTGCTTTTAGATCAATGAATTTAGAACCAGCTGTTGAATAAGTCAACATTCATTCAATAAGCATTTATAAGACACCTACTGTATTCATAGGTTCTGAGGCTAAATGAGTAAAATATAGACCATGTCCTGATCCTAGTCCACAGTCTATTAGGGAAGGCAGATATATAAATAAATAATTTATCATCAATTTGATAAGTGCTAGAGAAAAAAAATTAAAAATGCTATTATAAAGACAGAGGCGGTGGTAAGAAATTCTGCCTGAGGATGTCAGAGAAGACCTATTGGAAAGAAGAAAAATGAGAGTAGAGAGTGATATTCCAAAGAAAATTACACAAACTAAAAAGGGGCATAGGTATACTTTGATGTAGTTAAGGGCAGATTTTGCACAGGGGGTATAGCTGATTCCTAGCTGCAAAGTGAGGCAGGCACTAGACCCTACAGGCCAGGGGTGCATGTGAAAGTGTTTGGATTTCAAGCAAGAGTGATTTGACCACATGCTGTATTAAAGAAGAGAAAACTACTCAGAACAAATATATGGAGAAATAATTAGAGTCTGAGACTACATATAGAAAAACCATTTAAGAGAAAGAATGATAAGGTTTAAAATAAAAATGAGAGGAAGCTAGGATGTAAGTGATACTAAGAAGTCAGAAATAACAGAACTTAATAACTAACTAATGAAGTATGTGAACAAAAGAGAGGAATGAATGTAAAATGGCCTCCTGGTCTGCACCTCGGGCAAATGGTTATGGTGTCATTAACCAAACGTGGGATAGCAGGAAAGGAGACAACCTAAGGATTTGGAAAATGTTCAGTTCTTTTCATAGTTAACAGAATTCTAATTTAAACAGCCATGTGGCACAGTCTTGCATTAATTAAAATAGAGTAAATTAATAAAAATGACTATAGTCATTGCTGTGGGGTATTGGGGGAAAAGATATACTAATACACTGCTGCCCTACAACCTGGTGAAGTCATTCTGAAAAGAAATTTGGCAACAAATATGAAAGCCATAAAAATTATCATATACTTTGACCCAGAAACACAACTTTTTGGAATATAGCCCAAGGATATAATTCAAAAGAAATAAAAAACCTATTTGTATAAAGATGTTTATAGCTGTGCTATATATTACAGACAAAAACTGGAAACAACCCAAATGCCCAGCAGTGAGGGAATGTTTAAGCAGACTTTGGTACATTAATGCAATGGAATATTTCATTGCTATTAAGAATGACAAATATGAAAACTATGTAGAAATAATAAAAGGGCAACATAAAGCAATGAATAAAAAATGCAGAACTCAAAATGATGCATATAGAATGATCGTAACTATGTAAAACTATATCGGTATAACCAGGAGGATTGGAAAAGAGCTGGTAATTTAGAGTGCTGACATTTTTGTTATTGTTGGTTGAGTTGCTGGGAATGTTTATGTGTTTCAAGTTATAATTCACTGTATTTTTATTACATACACATTAATAAAGATAAATTTCCATTTTTTCTGGCATATAAAATTTTTAAAAGTTCTTATCAGTACCTTTCCTTTTTCCCTAAATGACTTTCTCTATTCTCTGGAGTCCTATTAGTTTTTGGATGTATGGGGAAGTGGACTCCATATTCCATGACCTCCTAACTCAGTTAAATCCTAGCCTTTATAGTCATTCATAGCACCATGTTCCTCTCCTTGTTATTGTCTTAATTTTAAGATCAGCTAATTAATCTCCATGTCTCCCTTACCATACTGTATACTCCATGAAGGCAGAGAAAGTATCTGTTTTTGTTTATGATTACATTCCTAGTTCTGAACATAACACCCAGAACATAGCAGTTACTCAAGGAACATTTGCAGGATGAGTGAATTGACCCTGTAGGCCATGTTAGTGAAAAGGCATTTCAGTACCATGAAATACATTGATGAAATCATTACGGAAAAAGGACAATCCAAAAGAATAACTACATGGATTAAAATGATAGTCACACACCTTGCCTTATTATATATTATGAACTATGAATAAAGTTCTATACATGTGATTCTTATTCCTCAATTGTAATACATAAAATGAAATCAACCTATTTCCATCACAACCCCCTCCCCACACACACACAGAGTAATTCTAAAGTTCAGTGAAAGTATGCAAAAGGAAACCAAGAGCTGAATTTGTGGGTAGGAGCCAAAATCATGAAATTGTTGTGTAAGAAAAAGGGGAAGTTGCTCTTGAGAGACAAGGGGAGAAAAGAGAAGGATGGGGAAAGGAGAGCTGAAGTAAGGACTTAGGGATTCTTTGTAAAAAGGAAAGTGCCTAAAATTAAATTTCAGGTTATTAATGTTGTTACACTGTAAATCTGTATGCTTTCCCAAACCTTCAATAATGTCTGCTATGTTAATTACCTTAGATCAAGACTAGGGCACCACAAAAGGAGGAGAGAGAGTTCTAAGAGCCATTAAGTCACAAGGGCCATCCTGGAGGTTAGCCAAAGGTTTCTCTCCTCAGATAATCTCTCTTTGTATTCATATGGCATTTATCTAACCTCATTTAGAATGTGCACTTCACTGGAAAATGTCTTACTCATCTTTGAATTCTCAGGAATAACCATATTCATCCCAGA
Source organism: Leopardus geoffroyi (assembly GCF_018350155.1). Taxonomy (NCBI): domain Eukaryota; kingdom Metazoa; phylum Chordata; class Mammalia; order Carnivora; family Felidae; genus Leopardus; species Leopardus geoffroyi. The sequence goes on from NC_059334.1 coordinate 58,160,547, forward strand.
GTATGACAGGATGGCACATAACAGGTGGGTCTTGGTGCATACTCTGTGTTCCGGGGGAACTTCTGACTCTCCCTATTTCATAGTTCCCACCCTTCCTGCTTAAGTCACATCTCCACTTTGGGTCTTGGATTCAACATACAGCCTTTCTCTTCTTCAGCCTTCCTCATAACATTCCCTCAGACATTCCCTTTGACCCTATATAACTGGACATAACCTGCATGGGTTCAATTGGGCCTGGCCCACCAGCAAGACTGGGCATAGTGCCTCATCCATAACCAATGCTTAAAATGATTATTAGATTCAGTCAAAGTAATCACATGGTAGCAATTCTCTAGAATACCTACTAATGAGTCTATCAGTTAAGTAGTGCTTGAATCTACAAGTAGTAATAGTGATTCTCAAATTTTTAATCCAGCTCCAATGGCCAGGGTTATGTTAAGGTTTACTTTCTATAAGAAGTCACAAGAATACAGTAATAGTATTTTGACTTTTTAAAAATATAAAATGCTATCAAATGCTTTAATATTAAATGTGTTTTTTAAAACAATGTAATCCCTTCCAACCTGCCCAAGAGATTGTGATACCATTCCCCAGTCCCACCACCTCCTGCTGACTGTGGAAGGCCTGGAGAGATGAGAAGTTCTTCCATTGTTTGATGGAGAATCATTAATTTAGAGTTGGGGAAGTCACTATGGAAAAAGTCTCTCCATCTTTCTTAAGACTACAAGTAACCAGGAAAAATACAAATACATTAATCCATTACACTTATGAATAGTGTCATACGAACTGCTAAAAAATATGACCTACCCATCTAGGAGGGCGATGACGTTCTTCCTGGGCCGCCCAATATTAGGGCCATACAAGCTGGCTCTGGAGTAAATCCGGATGGGCTGCAACAGGCTCTTCAGCTGGATGTAATCCTTTCCCAACTGGCTGCCATTTACTGCCCGGCCATGCATGGTTCGATAGTTATTTGGCTCTAGATTAAAAGCAGACATGCAAGTCAGAGTTGAGAAGGGTAAGGCTCTGCCAACCATTTCCTGTCCACATATCTCTCTGCTCTTTTCTTAACAATGTGAATAAAATAGCCAAAAAGAGGGTATGAACTAGTTTAACTCTAGGAACCATCATAACAAAAAGTCAAGTGCTATTTTACCATTCTCCTCATTTTCAAATAATCTTTCAAAAGATCTCCTACTCCACAAAAGAGAGACCATACTGATTTTGGGTGATACTTTATAATGAATTATAATGAATAATACTGGGTTGAATATTGTCTCCCAAAGTTCATGTCCACCTGTAACTTCAGAACGTGACCTTATTTGGAAATAGGGTCTTTGAAGATGTAGTTAAGATGAGGCCATAAGGGATCAGGGTGTACCCTAAATCAAGTGACTGGTGTCTTTATAAAAGAAAGGAGAGGGAGGTTCAGGTACACAGACATACTGGGAAGAGGGCCATGTGTCGACAGAGGCAAAGACTGGAGGGATGATTTTATGCCAAAGATCGCTGGTAGCTACCAGAAGCTAAGAGCAAGGCATAGAGTAGATTCTCCCATAGAGCCTCCAGAAGGAATCAGCCCTGGCAATGCTCTGATTTGGGGCTTCTGGTTCCTTGAACTGTGAGAGACTAAATTTCTGCTGTTTTACACCACTGAGTTTGTGGTAATTTGTCATGACAGGCTTAGGAAACTGATATAAATGGTAAGAAAGTAAGGCTTTATAAAGATGGTCATTGTACCAAAAAGAAAAATCTTGGGGTGTCCATGGAGCTCAGTCAGTTAAGCATCCGACTTCGGCTCAGGTCATGATCTCACAGTTCATGCATTTAAGCCCCACGTCAGGCTCTGTGCTGACAGCTCAGAGCCTGGAGTCTGCTTCAGATTCTGTGTCTCCTTCTCTCTCTGCCCCCCCCTTGCTTGCACTCTGTCTCTCTCTGTCTCTCAAAAATAAACAAATGGTTAATAAAAAAAAAAAAAGAAAGCAAAAGAAAAATCTTAATTTTCAATAATAACAAAGTGGCTGGGTTAAACAATTTCGAGTACAACATCCTCCCTCAGTTTCTATTAACTTGGTGTTCTAAAAGGGCAAGGAAAATCCTAAAAACCAGCAGCTCCACTGCTGGAAAGAGCTAACTTGATTTGGAATGAAGCACATGCCCCAGGTAAGGCCAACACCTTGGTTACCTACAAGTTTTGATACTGTTAGGGTCAAGAAATTGACCAGCAGACTTGCAAGAAATTTAACAGGGAAATTTTGGGAATAGGACAGTCACAGTGGGCCTTGATAAGCCCACACATACCCTTTGTAGTCTGGAAAGCTGTGTGTGCTCAGTAGACTGGAGAGGGCACTAACTATCCATGTACTGACAGATGAATGTGAAACCTAGCACATTCATAAAGGAGACATAACAAAGCATGTCAAAAAGGAAAAGTCAGTGAGAATTGTAAACTGTTTAAATTTGGAATGTGTTCCCCAAATCACACACAGATCCACTGGCAAAGGTTAGAAGTCTTACTGGGTTAAGGTAAGCACAACCTCTAATCAATCATTGTCTCACCATTAAGCTATGATGACTCAGGGGCAATTTTTAGGAAGCTGGCCTAGACAATGATTAAAAAATAGAAAAACAAGATATATCAGCAGCTATAAAATGCAAAAGAGACAGATGCTACACTATTAGTCCAGGTAAGTTACTAAACAAACAAATAAAAAAGAAACAACAGAAACAACCTCTGAGATGGAGGATTTGGAATCTAGAGTTGTTCCAACGTATTATTTAAAATGTATAGTTTTCAACAACAACAAAAATTACAGCATGCAAAGAGATAGGATAGAGAGATCCATAAAGAAGAAAAAAAAAGTAGTCAATGGAAACTGTCTCCTAAGGGAGAAGGACTTCAAAACTACTATCATAAATATGTTCATAGAACTAACAGGAACAATACAAAATTAAAGGAAAGTATGATTGTATCAACTAATCAAATATAAATGAAGAGAGATATTATAAAAATGATCAAAGGAAAATCTGGGACCTGAAATAACTCTTCACATACAGAGGAACACAATGAAATTATCAGCTGAATTTTTACCAGAAATAATGGAGGTCAGAAGACTGTAGAATGACATATTCAAAATGCTGAAAGAAAAAAAAATTGGCCAAGAATTCTATATGTAGCAATCTACCCTTCAGAACTGAAAGCAAAATTTACATCTTAAAGATTTTTTTTAAGTTTATTTATTTTGAAGTGCAGAGCCTGATGGGGTGCTCAAACTCACAAACCACGAGCTCATGACCCGAGCAAAAATCAAGAGTCAGATGCCTAACCGACTAAGCCATCAGGTGTCCCAAAATTTAGACCTTAACCAGAAAAACAAAGAACAGAACTTGTGAGAAAATCTGCCTTACAAGAAATAAGAAAGGAAGTCTTTTAGGTTGAAAGGAAATGATACCAGATGGTGACTCAAAACCACACAAAGAAATATAGAACACTAGTAATGGCAATTACATAGAAAATATAAAAGATAGTTGAAAATATCCATTACTCTCCTTTTTTTAAGTTTATTTAATTTTGACAGAGAGAGAGAGAGAGAGAGAGAGAGAGAGAGAGTCCATGGGGCTCAAATCCATGGACTGGGAGATCATGACCTGAGCCAAAGTCAGACACTTAACCAACTGAGCCATCCAGGTACCCCTCCATTACTCTTTTTTAATGAATTTGAATAATAGTTGCATAAAAACAAAAATTATAAAACTGTGTTGTTGGGCTTATGACATATGAAAATGTAATGTTTATAATAATAATGGCTACAAAACAGAGAGAAATGGAGTTCTATTGGAGTAAATTTTCTATAGTTAAGTGGAATTAAGTTAGAATTACTCTAAAATAGATTGTAATGAATTCAGATATATTACAATAAGAAATTACTAGGAAAATAAGTAAAACAAAATAAAAACAAAGAAATTAAAGTGGTACATTATACAATATCTCTTCTGCGTAAAAAGGCAGTACAGGATGGCACAAAAACAGACACTCAGATCAATGGAACAGAATAGAGAACCCAGAAATGGACCCACAAACATATGGCCAACTAATCTTTGACAAAGCAGGAAGGAATAATCAGTGGAATGCAATAAAGGCAGTCTCTTCAGCAAATGGTGCTGGGAAAACTGAACAGTGACAAGCAGAAAAATGAATCTGGATCACTTTCTTACACCATACACAAAAATAAACTCAAAATGGATGAAAGACCTAAATGTAAGAAGGAAACCATCAAAATCCTCGAGGAGAAAGCAGGCAAAAACCTCTTTGACCCTGGCCGCAGCAACTTTTATTCAACACATCTCCTGAGGCAAGGGAAACAAAAGCAAAAATGAACTACTGGGACCTCATCAAAATTAAAAGCTTCTGCACAGTGAAGGAAACAATCAGGAAAACTAAAAGGCAGCCGACGGAATGGGAAAAGATATTTGCAAATGACATATCAGATAAAGGGTCAGTATCCAAAATCTACAAAGAACTTATCAAACTCAACACCTAAAAAACAAATAATCCAGTGGAAGAAATGGGCAAAAGACATGAATAGACACTTCTCCAAAGAAGACATCCAGATGGCCAACTGACACATGCAAAAATGCTCAACATCACTCATCATCAGGGAAATACAAATCAAAACCACTATGAGATACCACCTCACACCTGTCAGAATGGCTAACATTAACAACTCAGGCAACAACAGATGTTGGCGAGGATGCAGAGAAAGAGGATCTCTTCTGCACTCCTGGTGGGAATGCAAACTGGTGCAGCCATTCTGGAAAACAGTATGGAGGTTCCTCAAAAAGTTAAAAGTAGAACTACCCTATGACCCATCAGTTGCACTACTAGGTATTTATTCAAGGGATACAGGTATGCTTTTTTGAAGGGAAACATGCACCCCAATGTTGATAGCAACACTATCAACAATAGCCACAGTATGGAAAGAGCCCAAATGTCCATCAATGGATGAATGGATAAAGAATATGTGGCATATGTATACAATGGAGTATCACTCGGCAATCAAAAAGAATGAAATCTTGCCATTTGCAACTATGTGGACGGAACTAGAGGGTATTATGCTGAGCAAAATTAGTCAGAGAAAGACAAACATCATATGACTTCACTCATATGAGGACTTTAAGATACAAAACAGATGAAAATAAGGGAAGGAAGGGAAGCAAAAACAGGGAGGGCGACAAAACAGACTCTTAAATATGGAGAACAAACAGAGGACTACTGGAGGGGTTGTGGGAGGGGGGTATGCTAAATGGTTAAGGGCATTAAGGAATCTTACTCATGAAATCATTGTTGCACTATATGCTAAATTGGATGCAAATTAAAAATAATAAATTAAATAAAATGGTAAAAAATAAAGGCAGTACAGGATAAACAGAGGAACAAAAAATGAAATAAATGGAAAACAGCAAGATGGCAGATATAAATTCAACAATATTAACAATTACATTAAATGTAAATGGATTGAACACTCCAATTAAAAGCAGAAATTGTCAGGATGAATAAGAAAACTAAGATCCAACTAAACAGATATACTTTAAAGTAAAAGATACAAATAGGTTGAAAGTAAAAGGATGAAAAAAATATACCATGCAAACAGTAACCATAAGAGAGCTGGAATGACAATACTAATATCAGACAAAATAGACTTTAAGACAACAGTGTTACTAGACATAATGTGGGACATTTTATAATGATAAAAGTGTTAATTTGTCAGGAAGATATAACAATTATAAACATATACATACCAAAAACAGAACACCAAAATACATGAAACAAAATTAAATAGAAAAATAGAAAATCCAACAATAATAGGAGACTTCAATATGGTATTCTTAGTTATCAGTAGAACAACTAGGCAGAAAATTAGCATTGATATAGGAAACTTAAATAACACTATCAGCCAACTTGACCTTATTGATATCCTTAGAACACTCCACTCAACAGTAGTATACCCATTCTTTTTTTAGTGTATATAGAACATCCTTCATGATAGACCATATGGTAAGCCATCAAACAAGTCTCATATATTTAAAAGGATTAAATCATATAATGTATGTGCCCTTCTCACAACAGAATTAAACTAGAATTCAACAACAGAAAGAAATTTGAGACATCTATAAATATTCGGAAGTTAAATAATCCATGAGTCAAAGAAGAAAGTGGAATTAGAAAATATTTTTAATGAAATGAAAATAAAAATATAGTATGTAAAAGCACATGGGATGACACCAAATGCATAATCCATGAAAGGAATAATTGATTAATTAGACTTGATTAAAATTAAAAGTATTTGCTCTGCAAAAGACAATTTTATGAGAATGAGAAGACAAGCCACAAATTGGGAGAAAATACTTGCAAAAGACACATCTGATAAAGGACTGTTATCTAAAATATACAAAGAACTCTTAAAAATTAGCAAAAAAGAAACAAATGACCCAATTTAAAAATGGGACATAGACTTCAACAGACACCTCACCAAAGGAGATATACAAATGGCAAATAAAAAATGTGAAAAGATAAAAACAATATGAAAAGATGCTCCACATATGTCATCAGGGAAATGCAAATTAAAACAACAATTAAATACAACTCTATACTATTAGAATGACCAAAAATTGTTAACACTGACAGCACCAAAAACTATGTAGAATGTGAAGCAACAGGAATGCTCAGTCATTGCTGGCAGAAATGACAATTGATATGGTCATTTTGGAAGAGTTTGGTGGTTTCTTATAAAACAAAACATACTCTTACTATATGATGCAGCAATTGTGCTCCCTGTTATTTGCCCAAAAGAGCTGAAAATTTATGTTTTTACTTTTGGCTATGCATGGATTTATGGCAGCTGTATTCATGCTGTATTCATGCCACAACTTGGAGGCACTGAAGATTTTCTTCCATAGGTGAATGGATACATAAAATGTGGTACTTCTACACAATGGAATATTATTTAGTACTAAACAGAAATGAGATAGCAAGCCATGGAAGAACCTTAAATGCATAACATTAAGTGAAATAAGCCAACCTGAAAAGGCTACATAGTGTATAATTCCAACTATATGACATTCTAGGAGAAACAAAATTAGGGAGAGAGTAAAAAGATCAGTGGTTGACAAAGGTTGAGGACAGGAGGAAGGGATATATAGATGGACCACAGAGGATTTTTAGGGCAGTAAAAATATTTTGTATGACACAATAGTGCTGGATATGTCATTGAACATTTGCCCAAATCCATAGTATGTTCATACTAAAGTAAACCATAATGTAAACTATAGACTCAGGATGATTATGATGTATCACTGTAGGTTCACCAATTGTAAAAAGTGAACCACTCTGGTGGGGGATGTTGATAGTGGGGTAGGCTATGCATATGTGGAAGCAGGGAATATAAGGGAAATCTCTACTTTCTTTTCAATTTTGCTGTGAACCTAAAGCTGCTCTAAAAAAAGGTGTTTAAAAAAAAAATAGAGAGCCACAATGAGATATTAGGGATGCACAGACAGAGAGAAGGCCATATGAGAACACATAAGTTGGCCATCTGCAAACAAAGAAGAGAAGCCTCAAAAGAAACCAGGTCTGCTGATACCTAGATTCTGGACTTTGGGCTTCCAGAACAGTAAGAAAATAAATTCTTGTTTAGGAGATAAAAAGACTCCTATATTAGAAAAAAAGAAATATCTCAAATTAGTAATCTAAGCTTCTATCTTAAGAAAGCAGGAAGAGACAACTAAACCCAAAACAAGGAGAAGGACTGAAATAATAAAAATTAGAGTGGAAATCAATGACATAAAAAAATAGAGAAAATCAATAAAAGCAAAGGTTGGTTTTTTGAAAAGATCAACAAAACTGACATACCTTTAGTTGGACTGATCAAGAAAAAAGAGAGAAGTCACAGAGTATCAAAATTAGGAATGAAAGAAGGGACACCACTAAGGACTTCACAGTAATTAAAAGGATAAGGGACTACTATGAACAACTTTATGCCATTAAATGACTTAGATAAAATAAAAAACTTCTGATAAAGATGCAAATTACTAAAACCAATTCAAAAAGAAATAGAAAATATGAATAGGCCTATAACAACAAAAGACACTGGATTAGTCATTATAAATATTTCCACAAAGAAAGCTCAGATGGATTAATTGGTAAATTCTATCAAATATTTGAAGAAAAAATAATACCAATCCTTCACAAACTCTTCCAGAATATGGAGGAAGAGGGAACACTTCTCAGCTCATTTTATGAGGCCATTATTCTCCTGATACCAAAATCAAACAAAGACATCACAAGAAAAGAAAATTACAGATGAATATCCCTCATAAATATAGACCAAAAAATCCCCAACAAAAGAGTTACAAAGTGAACCCAGCAATATATAAGAAGTATTATAATACCGTGGATAAATAGGATATACATCAGGAATGCAAGATTGATTTAATATCAAAAACCCAACTAAAGAAGGGGTGCCTGGGTGGCTCAGTCAGTTAAGTGTCTAACCAGCTCAGGTCATGATCTAGCAGTTTGTGGGTTCAAGCCCCATATCAGGCTCTGTGCTGACAGCTCAAAGCCTGGAGCCTGCTTTGGATTCTGTGTCTCCCTCTCTCCCTGCCTCTATCCCACTAGTGTGCACTCTCTCTCCCTCTCTCTCTCTCTCCCTCAAAAAAAAAAAAAAAAAATATATATATATATATATATATATATATATATATATGTATATATTAAAAAAAACTTAAAAAAAACCAACTAATGTAAAATATCATATTAATAAAGACCAAAAACACATTATCATCTCCATAGGTGCAAAAAAAAGAGGCATCTGACAAAATCCAACACTCATTCCTGATAAATATTATCAACAACTATGAGTAGAAAGGGAATTCTGCAATCTTATAAATAGTATGATGAAATACTGAAAGCTTAATGGCAAAACATCATGCTTAATGCTGAAATATTTAACGTTTTACCCCTAAGACTGTGAACAAGCAAGAATGTGTACTCTTGCCACTTACATTCAACATTTGTATTAGAGGTTCTAGCCGGTGCAGTCAGCTAAGGAAAGAAATAAAAAGCATCGCAATTGTATAGAAAGAAGTAAAACTGTCTGTATTCTGAGACAACATATGCTGCACGTAGAAAATCCTAAATGACTCACACATGTGGGGGAAAAAATACAAGACCTAAGAAATAAATTCAGCAAAGCTGGAGGATAAAAGATCAATATATAAAATCAATCATATTTCTAAATACTAGCCATGTACAATACATAAATGAAATTAAGAAAATAATTCCATTCACAATTGCATGGGAAAAAAATAAAATACCTAAGATTAAATTTAACAAAAAGAGTGCAAAATTTGAACACTAAGAACTACAAAACATTACTGAAATTAAAAATTGAATAAATGGGGAGATAATTTATGTTCATGGACAGGAATACTCAGTATTGTTAAGATGGCAATTCTCCCCCAAATGATCTATAGATTCAATGTTATCTCTATTAAAATTCCAGAAGGCTTTATTGAGAAAATTAGAAAAATGATCCTAAAATTCGTGTGGAGATGCAAACACCAAGGATGGCCAAAACAATTTTTAAAAAAGAACAAAGTTGGATGATTTATACTTCCCAATTTCAAAACTCATTACAACGCTATTGTAATCAAGACAATGTAGTCCTAGTATACGGACAGACATACTTATCAGTGGAACAGAATTAGGAGTCCAGAAATAAATCCACTTTTGGTTGATTTTTGGCAACAGTGTTATGAGAATTCAATAGGGAAAGGATAATCTTTTAAATAATGCTGGACAACTTGATAATTCACATGCAAAAAGATGAATTTAGACTCTAACTTCATGCTATACTCAAAAATTAATTTGTTATATTAACTTGTAGCTCAAATGTAAGAGCAAAAACTATAAAACTTTTAGAAGAAAACAAACAAAAAAACAGTTTGTGATTTTGGGTTAAGCAAAGAAATGATACCAAAAGTATGACCCATAAAATGAAAAATTGATAAATTGAACTTTATCAAAATTCAAAACTTCTACACTTCAAAGGATGCCATAAAGAAAATGCAATGATAAACTATAGACTGGGGAAAATATTTGCAAATCATATATTTGACAAAGAACTCATATCCAGAATATATTTAAAACTTTTACAACTCAATAATAAGGTAACTCAGTTAAAAGGGCAAAAGATTTGCGTAGACATTTCACCAAAGAAGATGTAAGAATAGCTGATAAGCACATGAAAAGCCATTCAATATAATTTGTCATTAGGGAAGTGCTAATTACGGCCATATTAAGATACTACTTCAAACTCACTAGAAAGGTTATAATCAGAGACAGACATTAACAAGTGTTCCCAAAGATGTAGAAAACCTAGAACCCTTATACATTGTTAGAGAAGAAAAATAATTTGGCAGTTGTTAAAAAACAAAAATAAACAAATTTACCATATGATTAGTAACTCTATTCCCCTCCCAGGTATCTTCCTAAGATAAATAAAAACATATATCCACACAATGGCTTGTATGTGAATGTTTATGGCAGCATTATTTATCAAAGCCCCAAAGCAGAAACAATCCAGATGTCCATCATCTGGTAAATGGAAAAGCAAAATGTGATATATAGTCACACACTGGAATACTATTCAGCAATAAAAAGGAATGAACTACTTTTACATGCTACAGCATGGATAAATTTGAAAAACATGCTATGTGCAAGAAGTCAGATGCAAAAGACTATTATATGATCCAGTTATATGAAATGTCCATAAATGACAAATCTATAGATGAGAAACAGATTAGAGTTTTCTGAGACTGGGCATGGTTACAGGAATTGATGGCAAATGGGCATGAGGGATCTTTTTGGAGTGATGGAAATGTTCTAAAATTGGTTTCAGAGATGGTTGTAGGAGTATATACATTTGTTAATTGAATTGCAAATTGAAGAGGAAGGAAGGGGGAGAAGGAGAGTGAGAGTGGGGGAAGGAGAAAGGGTAGGAGGAGACAGGAGGGACTGAACAGAGGGGTGCATTAATTAATTGTTATAAAACAATAGGGTCAAGTTGAGCATTTTAGTTTGAATTGCTACAGGACAAAAATATTGTGTGAGAGAAGATAATGATGAACTGTTTTCAAATCCTTTTTATTATCTATCTCCTCTACTAGAATGTAGGCAGGGATATTTATCTGGTATTTACTATTATATCTCTCAAAACTAGTATAGTGTAGTATAATATGCCTTTGGCACATACTAGGCAGTCAATAAATATTTGTTGAAGGAAGTGAAGAAAGCCAAGAAGTTTTAATACCACTAAAGAAAAATAACCAGAGGGTAGTAGAAAGTACCTCCCTTTCTGTTAGAAGTCCCAAGTTCCTGACATAGATTTAGTACTTCCTGCTGTCTTTAGCAATTCTCTTTACCTTTTTCAACATATTTCCTCACCTGCATGATATGTCCTTTATTAGGCACTTCATTTAGGACTTTAAGGTCCAAATAGAAGAGTATTTGGATATGCTATGTAAACTAAATACTATCAACTATAAGATGACAATGTTGTTGATAATTACAAATGTAAACTCCTTAAGGAAGTAACTCTAAGGCTTTTGTCACTAACCAGTGGCAGAAAATATGCATCATATGCCTTTTAAAATAAAAAAGACTAACAGTATTTTTCCCTTGTTTTTGGTAACACCAATGTTGAGATATAATTTATACCTATACAATCATCCATTAATGTATATAACTCAATGGTTTTAAGTATGTTTACACAGCTGTGTAATCATCACAATAAATTTTAGAACATTTTTATCATCTCACTCCCCTAGCCCTTGGCAACCACTAATCTACTTTCTGTTTCTTTACATTTACCTATTTTGGGCATTTTATATAAATATGTGACTGGGTTTTTTCATTTAGCATAATCTTTTCAAGGTTCATCTATGTTGTAGTGGGTGTCAGTACTTCATTCCTTTTTAATGGCTAGATAATATTCCATCATATGGCTATACCAGATTTTATTTACCCATTCATCAGTTGATAGACATTTGGGTTGTTTCCACTTTTTGGCTATTATGAATAATGCTACTATAAATACTTGTGTATAAGTTTTTCTGTGGGCTTATGTTTTCATTTCTCTTAAATATATACTCAGGAGTAGAACTGCTAGGTCATATAGCAACACCACGTTTAACTTTTTGAGGAATTGCCAGACTGTTTTCCAAAGTGGCTATACCATTTTACATCCCCACTAGCAGTATATGAGGGTTCCAATTTCTCCACATTCTTGCCAATAGTTGTTACTATAATCTTTTTAAAAAATTATTATTATTGGCATCCTAGTGGGTGTGAAGTACTCTATCATTGTGGTTTTGATTTGGTTTTCCCTGATGGCTAATGTGGTTGAGTATCTTTTCATGTGTTTTTCAGACTTTTATATTTTTTCTTTGGAGAGATGTCTATTCAGATCCTTTGGCCAGTAGTATTCTTTTACCAGATTCTTGTGTTGTCCTTAATATGAAGTGAAACATACCAAGTGTTTTCTGGGCCAGTATGCTAGAGATGGTCTAACTGAGGCTATGTCCTGGGCCAACTTATTTTTTATCTTGTCAATTCAGAGGAAATGACATCTTTACTTACCATTACCCAGTTCCCAAGATATGTTGTACTTTTTGCTGGCACTGTACTTCAACAGACTCAGGGCACTAGAACTGTTCCAGGAGTTATTTGGATTACGACGCAGTGCATTTAGAGCAAATATCAGGTGGAGTCCAGAACAATCAGCAAAGTTATAAAGTTTGTCTAGAGACCTGGCTGGGAAGAAGCAGAATAAGGCTTGTAACTTTAAAATCAACATTCCAACAAAAGGAAATTATTAGCTACTACAAAAAGGCTTTCTATGAGCTTCCTGCTAAGTAATTCCTGCTAGGAATTATGCAGAGAGGCTTCAGAAGGATTATATTACCTTTTGGTTCAGAGTACATTTTGAAGTGATTTAGAAAGCAGCACACACAATTCTAGACACAGGTTGCAAATTAGCAACCAAGTCTAGTCCACAGTATGTTATTGTTAACAACAACAACAAAAAATAGAATTGCTAACATTTAAAAATGGGATGGTATTACAAAGTAGCTAGATTTCTAGCTTCTCTTGAAAAATCAGAGGATCTGACACTGCTGGGTCTGTATTCCTTTATGAAATGATAGGAATAGTGTTGGGAGGCAAGGCCAGGAAAGATGACTGGCTGGTAAGTCTGGGAAAATTGCTCAGCCTAGCAGCACTTCAAAAAAATCCACTCAATTCCACATTTCTAATATTTCTGAGAATGGAAACACCATTAGGGTAAATATATTCATTGTTGGTTTGATCCCTGATACCATCAGTTCTACTCACATGTCCCATACCCACCCCATTCCTTCATATCTATTGCCACTATTTCGGTTCTCGCTTTCAGTTTCACTTGTATGAATTATCACAACAATATCTGTATTTGCCTATCTACTTCCAGATTCATCCTTCTTCCAATTTCTTTCATCAGTTTCACTCACCCTTCAAACCTTAGTGGATTTTTTTAGGGGCTCCTGGGTGGCTCATTCAGTTAAACACCCAACTCTTGATTTTGTCTGGGTCATGATCTCATGGTTCATGGGATCAAGCCCTGCACTGAGCTCTGTGCTGACAGTGTGGAGTCTGCTTGGGATCCTCTCTCTCTCTGCCCTTCCCATGCTCTCTATCTCAAAATAAATAAACTTAAAAAAAAAAACAAAAACCTTAGTTGATTTTTAAGACTTTCTTCTTCTTTACTTCAAGGACTCTATGACTCAACCATAATTTTCTCCCCGCTTCAAGCCTCTCTACTGTTATCAATGAATTCTTTGTTGGTGTCAGCCAGTTCTGTTTATCACAGAATCCCCTGCTGCATTAGGCTTTGCTCTAATTATTCTCATTTAGCATACCTTTTTTCCTCTTCTTAACATACCCAGATCTTACTTGTCCTTTTAGACAGTGTTTTGCAAGGTATGGATGATATGACTTTAAGTGATAAACAGATTGAAAAAAAATTAGGTTAATAATTATGTACAAGGATTCGCCTTACTCTATCTAGTATTCACTATCCCAGTCCCTAGAGCAGAGTTTCTCAAATGGGGTTCTGTGGAACACTAGAGGGTTCTACAAAAGATGATGCAGAGTGACCAAAGTGCCCCATTAGCAATTGTTATAAGACCTTAAGTCTTGTAAAACAGAACCATGATCATTTGGTTGAGTCCATTATCAGTTTTTGAAGTGGGGAAGGGGGAGCGGGTTGTCATTTTTATTTTCTTACATATATGGGAAAGTAGTTTTTAAGAAGTACCAAGAACAAGGACAGAAACTGTCTCATTTTAGTTAAAAATAAAATCCATGGGAATTTACCTCACATTTAACCCAGAGTCTAGTAGGTTGCAACAACAAAAAGCATAGGTTCACATTAAAGAAATAATTATTTCTTTAATAGACTTAATTTAATAAACAATTATTTCTTAATAATAAACTAAATTATTTCTTTTTAGCTCCAAAACAGCAATTAAAATTAAAATGCATTTATAAGCCTATTAAAGTGATCATGAGGGGCGCCTGGGTGGCTTAGTCAGTTAAGCGTCCAACTTCAGCTCAGGTCATGGTCTCCCACTTCGTGAGTTCAAGCCCCATATCAGGCTCTATGCTGACAGCTTAGAGCCTGACGCCTGCTTCAGATTCTGTGTCTCCCTCTCTGTTCTTCCCCCGCTTATGCTCTGTCTCTCTCAAAAATAAACATTTAAAAAAAATTTTAAGTGATCATGAAACCAACAGATGTGTTTACTAATTTTACAATTATCTTATGTGACCATAATTATGCCACTCATTAAGAAAATGGCTTCTTTCAAAGTCTTATATAAAATTGTGTCTTAGGCTATAATGTTATTCATATTGCTTTGACATATAGTTTTATTAACTTTACTATTCAACATTGCTAATTTATTTTCATATTAAGAACATTAGTTAAATTCATAAACTTTATTTAAGTAAGCCTAACAAGTCTACCTTTAGTAAAATTTTATCCCATTTTGGCTTAATCCAGTTATTTAACAAAAACGTATTACGTTTGCCTTATAAATTTGCAAATTCATGACAAGGAAAGAAAAGGATAGGATAATTTCAGGAAAGAAAGTTAACTATTTGTTTTTCCTTTTTCTCTTCAAGAAAGGTTTTCTAAAAAGTAATTTTTAGTACAAATCTATCCTTATACTTACCATGTACCACATACCATATTGAATAGCATACTCAATAATAGGATAGAAATTTGTGGTAAGACTTCCAGCCCTACTTGTCTAAGGTAAAAAAAAAAAAATCAAGTAGAAATTTTAAAAAAGAAAAACTGAAGTATCTTCTATCTATACCACTGACCTACATTGGAGTTGGTATCCTTTTTGGGGAAGGGAAACCTACAAAAGAATAGGCTAAGAAGTTGGCTAAACAGATTCTCAGGAAAATATCGCTGTCTATTTAAATGAGCATTGGCAATTATTATTGGATAATAATTTCTACAACTAAATCATCTCACTGACATACAATGAGATTTAGATATTTTTATCCAAAGGAACCCTAAAACTTGAGAATTTATTCAAGTGTTCCTCTGGTGTAAAAAGTTTGAGAAAGCACTTCTAGAATTAAAGAATGCATAGAAAAACAAGTCATCTGAACACCAAAATATTCACTGTTGAACTGATAATTGACTTAAACATTCTTCCCACTTGGCAAAATCCCATCTAATCAAATCAGTGTTTTTAATTTCTCCAATATAATGCAAAGCCATTATAAATCTAGTGGAGAACCAAGTTACAAGTCTGAGAGAAGAGGCAGGATTTCATGAAATCAATGAAAATAATGTCTGATTACTGGTCAAATCACATGCAAATCCATCAACAA